>NC_090265.1:1526386061-1527701061 GCF_040414725.1 Anabrus simplex
TAAGTTCATTTCTCCACGAGAATATTAAACATTCCGACTGGTTTGTGCAAATTTTAATGCTTATTGTATTAGTTGCAGCTTAACATTACTGGCACGTGGTGAAGACTCAGCCCAACGGATCGCCATCAACCTCAATATGGATTCATCTTCTACCAGATTCAGCGTAATTTAATCGCGTGACGTCTACTGCTGTATCTCCATGACCTGCTAAACATGTGAGGCATTTCTGGCTGGAGAAGGTAACTGACGGGAAATGCCGGAATGATGGACACCACAACCGGGAATCGAACATGAGCTAAAATTGAGTACCATTTTTAATTGTCTGATATCTTTATCATCTATGTAAAAATAGATGATCTTTCTTCACTAGATCGTAGTTCTATTAGTTTTTGCAGTAGTTCAGTTATTTCAATTTTCATTCTCAATGTGTCATGGTAGTTGAGTTACATATGCGACTGAAATTTGAGATCTATTAGACTAGTTGTTGTAGTCGTTCTTTTGAATGAATTCTCAAATGCAGGATTTAGACGTATACAAATTCACTGACTACACGATAAACTTCACTTGCTTACGTGTGATATTTGAAACATCGTGATGTGGAGTTGTACTTAATTTTGTAAAACAGTGTCGAATTGAGTGTCATCTAAGTTCACTTGCAATTCTTTAGGATCGTGTCATCTGATTTCACGACATTTCAGGAAGACTGATAGACCTAATAATCACTAAAAATAATAATAAATTCAAATACACTCATGCTCAGAAATTAAGGATAATGCTGATAAATGGTGAAACAACGCTATGATCGGCGGTTTTCGGTTTTAAATCACCTCGGGGTATAACCATGTGGTGCATTTGACCTGCGGTCGTCGCACGGTGGCGCTGGCAGCAGTCCAAATACGCAGAGGTGTTTTGGTGCATGTCAGAGTACGGTGTAGCGAGTAAGTGTGCAGATGTTTTCAGACGTGCTAATGGTGACTGTGTGGTGAAAATAGCTCAACGAACACATATAGATGACGTTATGAAGGGTAGAATAATAGGGCGACTGGAGGCTGGTCAAACACAGCAGGTCATAGCACGGGCCCTCCGTGTTCCACAAAGTGTGATCTCAAGATTATGGCAATAATTCCATCAAACAGTAAATGTGTACAGGAGCTACAGTAAGGGACGTCCGCAGTGTACAACACCACAAGAAAACCGATATCTCACCATCAGTGCCCGCAGACGGTCACGGTGTACTGCAGGTAGCCTTGCTCGGGACCTTGTCACAGCCACTGAAACAGTTGTCTCCGGACACACAGTCTACAGACGACTGAACAGACATGGTTTATTCGCCCGGAGACCTGCAAGGTGCATTCCATTGACCCCTGTTCACAGGAGAGCCCGTAAAGCCTGGTGTCAAGAACACAGTACATGGTCATTGGAACAGTGGACCCAGGTTATATTCAGGGACGAGTCCTGGTATAGTCTGAACAGTCATTCTCGCCGGGTTCTCATCTGGCGTGAACCAGGAACCAGATACCAACCCCGTAATATCCTTGAAAGGGACCTGTATGGAGGTAGTGGTTTGATGGTGTGGGGTGGGATTATGATTGGTGCACGTACACCCCTGCATATCTTTGACAGAGCAACTGTAACAGGTCAGGTGTATCGGGACGTCATTTTTCACCAATATGTCCGCCTTTTCAGGGATGAATGATAACGCCCGGCCCCACCGAGCTGCCATCGTGTATGAGTACCGTGAAACAGAAGATATCAGGCGAATGGAGTGGCCTGCCTGTTCTTCAGACCTAAATCCCATCGAGCACGTCTGGGATGCTCTCGGTCGACGTATCGCTGCACGTCTTCAAACCCCTAGGACACTTCAGGAGCTCCGACAGGCACTGGTGCAAGAATGGGAGGCTATACCCCAGCAGCTGCTCGACCACCTGATCCAGAGTATGCCAACCCGTTGTGCGGCCTGTGTAGGTGTGCAAGGTGATCATATCCCATATTGATGTCGGGGTACATCCGCAGGAAACAGTGGCGTTTTGTAGCACGTGTGTTTTGGGGCGGTTTTCTCAACTTATCACCAATACCGTGGACTTACAGATATGTTTCGTTTGTGTTCACTATGTGCCTATGCTATTAGCGCCAGTTTTGTGTAGTGTCACGTTGTGTGGCACCACAATCTGCAATTATCCTTAATTTATGAGCATGAGTGTAGAAGACCGGGTTAAAAATGTAATTTATCTGTCGTGAGCTATAAATTGACTTAGAACATTCTCGTATATAATTATTGATGAGCTCTGTTCATAATTGCGCCTAGAATATCGG
Source organism: Anabrus simplex (assembly GCF_040414725.1). Classification (NCBI taxonomy): domain Eukaryota; kingdom Metazoa; phylum Arthropoda; class Insecta; order Orthoptera; family Tettigoniidae; genus Anabrus; species Anabrus simplex. The sequence goes on from NC_090265.1 coordinate 1,526,388,375, forward strand.
TGATCCTGCGGGATATTATTTAATTTATTGCTTGTGTCTTTGGAACACAGTGTGAATTATAAATGAATGTGGAGCACGTGTTGAATATACTTCATAAGTGTAGGGAATAACAATAAAATGATTAAGGCTCACGAACGCTTGCGACTTGTGACCCATGTGATGGTGATGATTATTGAATTCTATTAGAATCTTCAAGTCATTTTCTGAAATCTAGATGGATCTCCGTTGTTCCTTAAAGATTATTTCATTTCAAGTGATAACACTTATTCGATCACAAGCCATTAATGAACTTGTTAATGTTACCGGACATGAGTTCATCTACTGAATCTTATTGACGCGACCATGTAAAAATAATTGATTAATTCATTATGACAGGATTCGTTGTAAATATTGTGTACATAAAATAGTGTTACCTTTGTGTGAATGTGATGTGTGTGTGATGTAGTTAGGAATATTTTCATGTGTCCAACTGTCCATTGTGCTTTAATCTGGTCGTGCGTTCATCGCGACGACACAGATTAATTCAGCGTTGATTTGCCACCATGATAATTTGTTTGGTGTAATTTAAGGAACAATTTGCTGAGAATAACGTCAAGGAAGACTAAATTAGGTTTTAATTTTCATTTAATGCTGAATTAGACGAAAGATCGTCCAGTTCATTTTCAGCAAAGGCAAGCGATTTATTAATAAGTCTTCAACTAATTTACACGTGGTTATAACAACTTTTTCAGTGCATTTTTAATTATTTTTTGAAGGATTTTTAAATAATTTTTAAAACTTTAAATACTGTGAAAGTAGAAATTAAATGTCTACAAACGACATAATTAACTTTGACCTAAGGGGGTAACGAGTAATAATGATAATAATTAAATAGTTAATTAATTAAAATGACAAGTGTGTCATGGTTAGAGTGAGGAGTATCCAATGAAATACATCAATTTGTGAACACGGTCGTGTGATAAGCGAAGTAAATGTTACCTAGATAATTTGTTGAAAATTATTATTATTAATAATAATAATGATAATAATTAATTACGACTTTGGAGTTGACTCAGATTTTCTAGTAGAGTTTCTACTGATGTTATTAGCGAGTGTTACCTACTTAAGTAACGCAATTGATCATTAGCTAACAGTGACCACGTGTTAAAGTTCTAATGAATTAATGGAAAAATTCAGTTAAAAATTTGTTATTGAAATAATGGACGAGATCGCTGCCGGCTGATTTATTTTGTAAATGCAATTATTAATTATAGGAGGTTCAAGTTATAATTTCATTTTAAAATTTTAAGGGCAGTAGAGGCCTAATCCTTCTGATATTATTTCGTTTCAGAGCCTAACCGTTATCTGCAATGACGAAGATCAATTTTGTTGTTTGTAATTTAACACTGAAAATCAAGACAACATGAACGTACAGACGTATTCAACATCAGCAAGGATATTTTGTTTGTTTTAATGAATGCTTATGTTAATAAATGTCAGAACGTTGCTTTTAAATTTATTTTATTGCTTGGTAGCCACCCCTTTCCCTTAAATGCCTCTAGAAACAGAAAGCCATGAACGAACGTTCCCCCTTGGGATCTCTCGCTCACTGGCTACGCTTAGCTTGGCAATAATGGGGGCAGTATTATAAGACTTCTCTTTGTGAAATTAAATTGAATCACAGTAATTTAACCAGTAATCTAGGAAACACCTGAAGACCAGTTTCTTACTGTCATCTCCTGTAACAACTGTTTATTCCATTAACATAGGCTTTATTTGGTCCATATATCATGCGATGTATCTTGATTGCAAATATTTATAACTACAATCCCGTACTCATACGTTTTGTCATTTTCTTTCCTACATTCAGTGGTAAGCAGGTGGGCCATCTTTCTTGGCGATACTGGGGGCAGTACAGTTTGAAATTGTCCTCTCCCGCTTATCCCTGTCAGTAGCCGGAATGTCTATTTTCTAAGCGGGAGTTTGTTGCAATGCCTGTGGAGTTTACGATAACGTTCTGAGGGCTGGTGGAGGCAAGCGATCCGTATCAACCCTCTATACCGATAGCGATTGGTTGTGGAGGGGTGAAGACGTGGCCTTATGTTTCATGCAAGGAGTGGGAGGGGGCAAGGTAGTATGCCTGGGGACTGAATGGCAACGAACTTGACTCAAATGTCATCCAAAATTCAAATGCGTTGCAATAACTGCAGACGTGGTCTCCTGTGTAGTTTGTGACTCTTCCACCAATCCTAGAGTCCGCTCGTGATACATCAAGACGATGTCCCTTTTAGTGAAACACCATTATCCCCCAGGTGTACCATCCACCAGCACAACAGCACCTTGTCCTCTTCCCGGGTAGGGGAGAAATATCGTACATCTCAAATGTGAAACGTATCTCCCCTCTGGTTCATAAAAATACATATGTTTTCTCCCCTAGTAATGTTAGAATTATAAAATGGGTTGAAAGTATCTTCCATAAATTATTGCTAACACCATTTATCTAATCTGTACACTAATAAAGTATTATTTCTCAATTATAGTTTTAATAATAATGGTACTGATTATACAACCCACTAGTTAACGTCGAGTGCCAGAAATTTTGTCGCGTAAAGGTTTATTTACGTGCCATTTGGACACCGTTACCAAGGTGAGAAAGCTAGGACTGTGCTATCTGAGCCACTTATTGACAATTTGCACCTCTAGAAACCAACGTATAATATTCTAAATCCTCGAAATTGGAAGAGTTTTGTAATATTAATACCTTTGCTTTATTACAAAATAGTTTCAGCGGCCTTACACATGTATATTTTTTCCTGTGCAAATTTATAGAAATGATGTACAGTGGAAATGTTACCAAAATGTGTTAATTAGTTTTTGAGAAAAGCTGTAACATGTACAGATACATTCTCTGCAGTCGTCGACCAGAAACTAAGGTCCAGGAAGATATAAATTTCAACCAATAGTAGCTAATTATGTGTACAACGACGTCGAAGGTGGTAGAATCCGTGATTTTCTTGCACTTCTTACTGTAGGCCTTTAAAAACTATCAAAAATACGCATTGCAACATTATAAATCGTTATAAAATTCTCATGCTTACTGATTGGTTTATTTTTTTACGATTTTGGTCCATAACGTTTTGCCGTTTGAAGAACTCTAAAGAAGTACGAATAAATGGGCTTATGGTGAGTTATATGCTAAAAATAAACGTCTTATGCTGTAGAACACTTTCCAGTTAAAAGTTACAAAAGCTACCCATATCATTTTGATGTATCTGTAATAATTTGGGCAGCGTAATCACTTTTAAGGGTATGAGGTGGGCAATTTTGTTGACTTGCTCAAATTTAATTCATATTGCTTACTCCCGATAAATGGTAGAATAATTAAATATAGTATGTATCTGGAAAGAATCAGTTTTCTAATGGTGAAGTAATTCCTCACATTGCTTGAATACAGTAATTTCCGAAATTACCATCTATACAAAACTCACAAACGTTTTGTCTTTGTGATATTAGTACAGATAATGTGTAGAAATTAAAGTACAATTTTGCCTGTATACTTCAAACTTTTGCCTCATAATTCGTTATTTTAAACCTCTGATTAGGCATACAGAAGTTGAAAACGGGTTCAGTTCAATTTTTGTCTGTTTGTCCCTTTGTTTGTTTCGTTGTTTGATTGTGTGAACATGATATAATTTCTTGAAACTCGGCATTTGGATTTCAAGAAATTTGAAGAGTGCAGTGAGCTGTATACTATTTGGTTAGCAAATAGCGGCGTAGTAGTATTAAGGGGATCAAGACTGGAATTATCGAATTTTTTAGTTAAGAATGGCTGTATCAAGAAAAAGAAAATGAACATTAATAAATGTGTGATTATTATTACTTTAAATATTGGTTTTCATAATATAAATTAAAATTCTCAAAATTTCAACAAAGTAGAGGACATTGTAGCCAACTGATTACGCACATTCCCAATACAGATATCAGGAAATTGTAATAATATACATATTGAAAACTCTAAATACGCAATACTATTGCAATGAAGGCCAAGTGCTGGGTGGCCAGCAATAATGCAGGTGGAAGAAAATTGTAGCTCAGTAGCGGCAATGGTGACGGGCCCAGCAGCGAGTAAAACAAAAGGGCCGTTGAATTGTTGAGGTTCATGATATGGAAGCTTCTGTAGGAATCTTGTAGTTGATTTACAATGGACCATTTTTTTTTTGCTATGGCCTTAACTAAGGTACAGCCCCAGCATTTGCCTGGTGTAAAAATGGGAAACCACGAAAAACCATTTTCAGGGCTTCCGATAGTGGGATTCGAACCTACTATCTCCCGGATGCAAGCTCACAGCCGCGCGCCTCTACGCGCACGGCCAACTCGCCCGGTTTTATTGAATTTAACCAACTCACTACTACCTTAGAATACTAGGTGAAAGATATCATTCAAGGTAGAGAAGATATTATTTTTGGGTCCTTCTAACTACTTTAACGGTTTGTGGAGACGCTGAGGTGCCAGAATTTTGTCATACGTGCTAGTAAATCTACTGACATAAGGTTGGTGAAATACCCCCGGCCTGAGCCAGGACTGAACCCACCAAGTTGAGCTCAGATGGCTAGCACTCTACGATCCAAAATAGTCATCCCGGCTGGGGGATATAGAAGGTTCAGAAATATGTTAACTGAAGTGCAGTAAGAACGAATACAGATGCATTTCACGATTAGGAGTTCATACTAGCGGAGGCTAACTGGAAACGATGGAATTATAAGAATTGCACAATATTAGTTTGCCCGGAATACGAAAAGCAGATAAAAGCTTTATTTATTCTTCTGCGTAATTATGATAGGGTTAAATACACTGACTGACAGAGCAAATGCAACACCAAGGAGGAGTGGTTCGAAAGGGATGAAAGTTGGGAAAAAAACAGAGACGGCACGGACGAATAATTGATGTTTATTTCAAACCGATATGCAGGTTACACAATGCGCACGGCATCGACTCAGTACGATGTAGGACCACCGCGAGCGGCGATGCACGCAGAAACACGTCGAGGTACAGAGTCAATAAGAGTGCGGATGGTGTCCTGAGGGATGGTTCTCCATTCTCTGTCAACCATTTGCCACAGTTGGTCGACCGTACGAGGCTGGGGCAGAGTTTACAAACGACGTCCAATGAGATCCCACACGTGTTCGATTGGTGAGAGATCCGGAGAGTACGCTGGCCACAGAAGCATCTGTACACCTCGTAGAGCCTGTTGGGAGATGCGAGCAGTGTGTGGGCGGGCATTATCCTGCTGAAACAGAGCAGTGGGCAGCCCCTGAAGGTACGGGAGTGCCACCGGCCGCAGCACATGTTGCACGTAGCGGTGGGCATTTAACGTCCCTTGAATACGCACTAGAGGTGACGTGGAATCATACGCAATAGCACCCCAAACCATGATGCCGCGTTGTCTAGCGGTAGGGCGCTCCACAATTACTGCCGGATTTGACCGTTCTCCACGCCGACGCCACACTCGTCTGCGGTGACTATCACTGACAGAACAGAAGCGTGACTCATCGGAGAACACGACGTTCGGCCATTCCCTCATCCAAGTCGCTCTAGCCCGGCACCATGCCAGGCGTGCACGTCTATGCTGTGGAGTCAATGGTAGTCTTCTGAGCGGACGCCGGGAGTGCAGGCCTCCTTCAACCAATCGACGGGAAATTGTTCTGGTCGATATTGGAACAGCCAGGGCGTCTTGCACATGCTGAAGAATGGCGGTTGACGTGGCGTGCGGGGCTGCCACCGCTTGGCGGCGGATGCGCCAATCCTCGCGTGCTGACGTCACTCGGGCTGCGCCTGGACCCCTCGCACGTGCCACATATCCCTGCGCCAACCATCTTCGCCACAGGCGCTGCACCGTGGACACATCCCTATGGGTATCGGCTGCGATTTGAGGAAGAGACCAACCTGCCCTTCTCAGCCCGATCACCATACCCCTCGTAAAGTCGTCTGTCTGCTGGAAATGCCTCTGTTGACGGCGGCCTGGCATTCTTAGCTATACACGTGTCCTGTGGCACACGACAACACGTTCTACAATGACTGTCGGCTGAGAAATCACGGTACGAAGTGGGCCATTCGCCAACGCCGTGTCCCATTTATCGTTCGCTACGTGCGCAGCACAGCGGCGCATTTCACATCATGAGCATACCTCAGTGACGTCAGTCTACCCTGCAATTGGCATAAAGTTCTGACCACTCCTTCTTGGTGTTGCATTTGCTCTGTCAGTCAGTGTATTAAAATCGTTCGACAAGTCCTGTTGGAGAAACAGAATATATAAATTTTGTACATAACTAGTTCAAGGAGGTATTGCATTCAAGTAACATCCAACACACGCGCCATGATTGAAAGAGTGAACTGTGAAATACTGATTTGCTTGCAAGGAAATGAGTGCATCATACAAAAAACTACACTACAAAATTTACCTCATTTAACAGTGCTGTGATATCAGGTGCATTTGGAAAACGAAGTTGGTGTAGATGTCTCAATCATTAGTTAGCCTATGCCAGGGAAAAAAGAACTTTACGAGTGACGTAGTAGTCTTTAGCAATATGAAAACAAAATTTTGTCATATTTAATGGATCTCAAGAAATTTGAGGTGTATGTTTTCATTAACACCGATTTTCGGAGCTTCAGTCACTAAAGTGCGGCCAATATCATGTATTCGGGAGATAGTGAATTTAAACCCCACTGTCGGCAGCCCTGAAGATGGTTTTCCTTGCTTTCCCATCTTCACACCAGGCAAATTCTGGAGCTGTATCTTAATTATTTTTTTTTTGCTAGCTGTTTTACGTCGCACCGACACAGATAGGTCTTACGGCGACGATGGGACAGGAAAGGGCTAGGAGTGGGAAGGAAGTGGCCGTGGCCTTAATTAAGGTACAGCCCCAGCATTTGCCTGGTGTGAAAATGGGAAACCACGGAAAACCATTTTCAGGGCTGCCGACAGTGGGATTCGAACCTACTATCTCCCGAATACTGGATACTGGCCGCACTTAAGCGACTGCAGCTATCGAGCTCGGTGTATCTTAATTAATGTCCACGGTATCTTCCTACCCACTCCTAGCCCTTTCCTATCCCATCATCGCCCTAAGACCTATCTGCGTCAGTGAGAGGTAAAAGAAACAACTTGTCAAAATGTTTCGTTGACTCACTCCCTACATCAATTTAGAGCTGGATTAATACCTAAGAACTGGCAAATATTTATACTCTTTTCAACTGATCAAGGGTTTTTCTCTAGTGGTTTAACGTCGCACTCTTTGAAGCATTTCGGCGACGCAAGGATAGCAAAGGGCTAGGATTGGGAATGTAGCGGCCGTGGCTTTAATTAAGGTACAGCCCCTTCATTTTCCTGGTGTGAAAATGGGAAACCATGGAAAACCATCTTCAGGGCTGCCGACGTTGGGATTCGAACCCACAATCTCCCGATTACAAGCTCACAGCTGCGCGATCCTAACCGCTCGATCAACTCGCTCGGTTTTGATCAAGGTAAAACGTGCTTCACATACGTCACATATGCGTTAAAATAATAACTTGCAGTTTTCATTCTGTCAAAAACGTGATATTCATTTTGCTGTTTCACTTACCTATCTATAGATGATATCAATTGAAGCAACATCCTATATTACCGCGTGTTAACATTTGCAACTCTACCTAAGGCTTGCATTGTACATGTACTCGAATTTCGAAAGTTGTCCTTACCATTACTACGCCAATTATTTCTGCCATGTAAACCTTCTACAAATGTCCTGAGTCTTTCAAGGTGTGTTCTATCAATCTATATCTCAGAACATTGTCAAGTATGGTGTAGGAAAGCTAAAATGAGAAATCTAAAACCTCTTTGGAGAAAGGTAAAATAGCTCTCTGAATATCAGGAGCACTTACTGAAAAACAGCTATACGGGAAACACAGAACAATGACAGAAGAAATTAATTTCCTTAACATCATCACATTAACTCGGGTTGGTGTTTTGTTTCGCTGAGACAGGAGCTGGCTAGAACTAGAACGGTTACAGCATTGCCTTTGATTCAGACAGAGCCCCGCCATTTGTCTGATGTGAAAATGGGAAATCATGGAAAACTATCTTCAAGACTACCGACGATATGGTTTGAAATCACCATCTCCTGTACGTGAGGTACGCAGCATGTAAGACGTGGGCAACTCCTTTCATAGATATATGTGAAGAAAGGAAACTAGATGATCATGTTCTGAAAGGGATTGAGATCCATATTTCAAATGAGAAATTGAGAGAGCATTGGATGGGTTTCGTTGGAATAAATCAACTAAAATTCTCGAAATTGTACTTGGCACGACCCAACTGAACAAGACTATCTTCATTGTTAGCAAGAAGTATGGGACAAGAGAAGTGTCCCTGTGGTTTAAGAATATTTTTTTTCTTTCGTCTACTTTACCAACTAAACTTGCCCAGGGAAACCCTTTAAATCTTCGTTATCACGTTACATATTTGGGTATTGAAGGAAGTAATAAGTACTAATGTAGACTTGACCACGAAAGTGAAACTTAAAATCAATTAGCTCAAATCAAATATATAGTGAAATGAATATGTAAACTGATTCGCAGATAGTATGATACTGAATTAAAGTGTTCGGTAAGGCCATTTTAGAGATATTGAGACCTTGAAACAAAAATATATGGAACTCATTTGAGATATCCAAAAACTGCATTGCCTCGGTAAGTAGGTGCTTGGGTGAAGAACGGTAGAGCGGCAATTACTAGTAGACCTAGAGTTTGCACGCCATATGTTTATTCCAGAAGATTTACGTTATCTCTCTCACACTGATATGATCATATGGAGAACTTTAGGGATGTATTTTTCTCATGGGCAGATCCCTCGGACTGACAGAATTTCACACTGAACCAACTGTCAGATTTTGAAATATGAGCAAAATCTCCAAAAAATGTATTATAATTTACTCAGGCGTATAAATGACGCAAGGTTTTATATTTTGAATAGCAGAGAGAATTTAGTAATATTGTACATGTACAATATATCTATGGCAAAATCAGTTGAATATACTTTCATTCCCAAGCCTATTGTTAGAGCTGTGCACGTGCACTCGAACCAAACAAAGCCCTCTCTTCATTCCCAGGAATGACTGTTTAACTTGCTACATTTTTGTAAACCATGTCTTTGGTTGACGAATGAACCTTGTTTGAATTGCTCAACAAACACGCCAAGTTAGGATGGATATTTATAGAGCACTTACCTTTTGTTATTTCCTTGGTAACGTCCGCCCCTAGAGACTCCAATTCTCAACATGCAGTATGCAATTAATCTGAGGACATCAATGCAAACCCATCACTCCTGCATTCAGTGCAGGACATGTTAACCATCACTGAAGTTTGCACATAGCCGAAGAAATACAGTCTGTTGATAATAGTCGATTGTAAATTTACGGAGAACCATCCAATTGTTTTTCGAAATTATTACAAGGGCGGTACGCTGTACGATAGGTAGTTTCCTTCATTCTGTTCCTCACTCCTTACTCTTAAGTCATAAGCAAGTAATAGAAAGGTTCATTGCCGTAGAAATTCGTATACATAGAACGAAAATATTAAGAAGCAGATTTAAAGGACGGACAGTCCTAAAACAATTTTTTGGGTTATACACTGAGTGGCCAAATGTCACGGGAAGGGGTGTCCCATTAGAAAATATGCCATGTATGACTCTTGAGCTTTGCGGCTAAATGCGAAGTAGCTCAGTAATTTGTCACGGACACCAGTGTTGTGAAAATGGCAACACGTCGCGAGTTAACCGACTTCGAAAGTGGGATGATCATCGGCGTACGGCACATGGGTCATAACATTGCGGAGATTACACATGTATTCAGGTTTCGTAGTTCAACAGTGTCGAGGCTGGATCTTCAATATCACAGAGATACTGTTACCACCCGCGTGAACCGCCGCACGGGATAACCATAGGTAATTAACGGACGGACATCATGTCTCCTCCGCAGAACCGTTCTGGATGCTCGACGGGCTACTGTGAGTCGGATCACCGCCCATTTGAATCTTGGGAGTCAGGAATCCATTTCTTCCAGGACTGTGAGAAGGCAACTGTACCGCATAGATTTCATCAGTCGACGACCAACTCGTGTCCCTTTGCTGACACCTCGACAAAGAGCTCAACGACGTGCATGAGCCTACGAACATCGGCAAAGGAGCAAGGGACAGTTGGGCGTGTGATATAGTCCGATGAATCCAAGCTCCATTTGTATCGAGCTGATGGGCGCGTGAGAGTGCGGTGTATGCCTCATGAAGCTATGGATCCTGCGTGTCAACAAGGTTGTGTCCAGGCGGGATATGGCTCAGTTCTGTCTGGGCGGCGTTCTGATGGTCGCAATTAGGCCTCATTATTCGTCCGCATGGAGGAGTGACAGGTGTACAGTATGTGGTCATTCCCTCAGACCACCTGCATCACTTTCTGCCCCTAGAGTACCCTGAGAGATATGCCATGTTTCAACAGGACAATGCGCCATGTCACCGCTCTGTGGTGGAACGCAGATGGTTGGAGGAGCACTCCAGTGAACTTACCACCATTGTTTGGTCTTCCAGATCTCCCGATTTTGATCCAATTGAGCATTTATGGGATGCTGCCGATTCTAGTGTACGCTCCATGAATCCTGCACCAACTGCACAAGACCAATGTGGCTAGCAATGCAAGATGAGTGGGTCCAGATCCCTCCAGAACGATTCCAACACCTTGTAGAGTCGATGCCTCACCGAATTGCTGCCGTTTTGAGGGCTCGCGGTGGAGCAACTCGTTACTGACATTACATTTTTTTGCTATTTGTTTTACGTCGCACCGACAGAGGTATGTCTTATGGCGACGATGGGACAGGAAAGGCCTAGGAATGGGAAGGAAGCGTCCGTGGCCTTAGTTAAAGTACAGCCCCAGCATTTTCCTGGTGTGAAAACGGCAAACCACGGAAAACCATCTTCAGGGCTGCCGACAGTGGGGTTCGAACCCACTATCTCCCGAATACCGGATACTGGCGACATTACATTTAGTGTCTTCACATAACTTTTGGCCACTCAGCGTATACTATTCTCTATCATCTGTCCTTCATTACTTGGTCTTAAGTCATGCACTAGAAATTAAAACGTATGTTCGTAGTCGTACACATTCACGAAGGAATGCATATACTAATATATCAATCTAAAACGTCAGTTAAGTCAGATATGGAACAACTAGATATCCCACCGGGACAAACTCATGACCGACTACTGTTCCGTCAAGCCATCCGACACGGAGTTTTCCCAACGTCCCTTACAAGTAAGAAGACTACAGGAACTAAGTGGACCGAGGAGAGAAAGCTGGCTCATAGTCAGCAAATGAAGGAGTATTGGAAGAAGAAGAAAGCAACAGCTTTACCCAAGAGTAGATACGAGCCCCGTGGTCCTCAGTAGGCCTAAACGACAAAGAAGAAGAAGAAGAATATATCAATCTAAAGAACTTTTACCGGTTGCAAAAGGTTTCTTGGGTGTCTGCCTCGAGTGCATATTTTCTCGATATTCCTAACTCATTCAGATCATAACGTTAAATGCAAATAAATTCGGCTGCCCGAAGGACACCCTATGAACTTTTACCAACTATGCGACTTAAATGAGAACGTAAAGGGCAATGTTTTTTGTCGCCAATATTAGCAGTGAAACATAGAATATGAGGGATGAATTACAGCATTAGAAAGAGGAGAAAGTATGTAATAAAAAACTATAAAGCTAATAGTATTCGATGACGGTTAATATTGCAATTGCATTTGCAGGATATTCAATCCTACGTGTAATCCAAACAACTGGTTAGTGACTTGTCATTTATAAAATTCGTAGGCTTTGGTCCAGATTGCCACTTTGAAGAGAAGTTGTTGACAATATCTTTCCGATATCACTTTGATAAACGCGATATTCCGAGGTTGTAGATATCTTACTGCAATGATGAAGCCTTTCATCCCGCAATACATGTGCACTCTATCCCAGCCTGGCGCATGAACTACTGTAGGTGTTAATGACGTCACACTAGTACTTTTGTAAACTCGATCTCTGTTGTGAGATATTGCTGGTGTTCGCTCTTTTAATATGTCTCCGCTGCTTTGCTATTCAGGTCAGGCGTGAACTGGGGGGTATTTTTATATTCTGCTAGTGTCGTATTTTCCAAGCCTCCTCGGTACCGTGGACAATGCTTGCGTCGCCTCGTATGTTAATTGTACGGGGCGAGATAAAGTGCTAGTAAATTGTGCCAAGAGTCTCGGCACACGTTTTAGAATACACCCTCTCTCTTCGGGCCTTCTCTCACTAGGGTACGTGAGATATAGACAGTTACAGGCATGACCATTGCGTTCAATTACTGCCCACTTTCCATACGACCATTTTCAAAAGCTGGGTAAAGGAATTTTTTTATCGCATATGAGAGGCAGTCATTCATGATCAGTGATTGACAATTTTACTACTCCAACGTAAAGACTGACAAGGGTTTGGGAGAAATTAGACCGCTTGTGGAAGTAATCTTCACCTCATTATCAGAAGACAACAAAATTACACTCTTTAATCCCAAGAAAACTGTTCACAGAAGAAAACTCCTCACTGAATCACTAAGCTGATGCAAGAAAGCAATATATGACCGTTTTCAAAAGAAGGCAGAAAATATTGTGATAGTGTGAGTAGACTACACGTGACGGATGTTGTGGACCCGACGAAGTATGACCGCAACAAGAAAAATTAAGCTTGATTTAAAATACAGTGAGTTAATTCGTTACAGCGAATTTATTTTACGATGTAATTTTAGTACTTATAATTGTGTAACCGAAGCACTTGATCGGGTATGTGACGGTGATATGAAGGAGGCGAATATTGTACATAAAGCCGGCTTTCATCAGTTTCCTACATCCTGTTTAAACGTGTTCCTCAGTGGTCCTCTCACGTGGTGCTGAAGGATTGACTTACGTCGCACCACTAATACAGCAATTTCATCGTCACATAACTTTTGATCACAGAATTGTTTTGCTATTAAAATAAACTGTTGCGTTGTAGTGTGATTTCCTTTCAAGTGTGGAAAATATTCTTCTAATTATTCCAAAGTTAATCATGCAAGTTGTTTTGGTTTGAAAACAATGAGATTTTGCTTTATTCCTTAAACAATGAGATGCAGTGTGATTTCTTAAGGTATTTCTTCGAAATAATTGTCCTTCTCTTCCATTAAGTTAAACAGTCTAATGTTGCCTTTTTATGTAAACAGTGGATCTTCCTTACATGAACAATATGATACAGCGTGATTTATGTCTTGTGTGAAACGTTTCTGGTAAATATTATTTAATGTGAAATTAAAATGTTTAACAACTTCCGACCCTAAATACACAAATGTGTACCTCTATTTCTCAAAATTTTGCCCATGTTCCGTGAATTGTGAATACAGGAACATATCTTTGAATTCGCGAGTTCCTGTATTTACACCAGTAGTATCTTATACTAAGTAAGACTATGTTGGTGGTGGTGGCGGTAGTAGTAGTGATTATTGTTTTCAGAGGAACTACAGCTAGGTAGACATTCCCTAAAATATTAAGTAATAGCAAGATTGTTTTGTGTGAGTTTATCTACTAGTGATTTTTTGTTGCTGTGGCTTTCAGATATACTTTTTTCTCACACCTTCCTGATTGATGGTTAATTTCATTACACAATTTCTCAGTAATACACACAAAAGTACCCATTAAAGTTATTGAGGTAGACGTACGTGTAACGTCTGTCACAGTGGTCCTAATGCTAAATTTGAGTTATTCGAACTATTATTTAGACTATTGTTATGGAAAATAATATTTACTTCATATTGTCTGATCTTGTGTTCGAATAGATGAATGTTGTTTGTTTTTGCTTTTCAACAATTGCATTATTGAATTTATGTACTGCTAACTACTTCCACGCCTTTCAGGGACGTTTCCTTTGGCTAGAATAGATCACACTCCGCAAGTCTACATACAAGGGAAGTTGATATCACTATAAACAGGCTATCCAAGCTAATGTAGGTATTTCGACTCTACTGGCACTGTGGTCTCCAACACTGGGAATTAATATGAAGACAGCACGCCCCGTGAGGACTATAGGCATTAGCACTTAATAGAAGGCTATTTACTAAGCGTGGCCTTTTTGTCACTATTGGCTGAATGGCTAGTTTCCCGGTTCCTGATCCTTCACTCTGACGTGAAGTAGGGAAATATTTATCAGTAGGTTGAAGATTCCGTGAAATGCTGAGAATGTATCGTCATCTTTGTGGACCTGTCGGGTAGCTTCACGGTCAAACCTAATAATTCTCATGATTGGCTGGAATCTGTTCCTGCTCATAATGGTGGTGTAAATAAATCTACCAGAAACATTTGACCACGTATCTGGAATAGGAATGTGACTCTCATTCATTTCTCCCAAGTAGATGGGTAACCCTATATAACCCACGAATTTAATTGCATTTTTCTCCTGAATATTTTACCCCACTGCTTCTTCGTTTGTGTATTTGATGATAATCCACAATATTTCCTGCAGAAAGAATTCTTTAAAGATTCACCCGCCAGTGGTCGCTAGGTGAAAGGAGCACGAGTGGTCACGAGATGAGCAAAATGCTCACGGTAAGATATGACGTGCCTACATAATAAATACCATTTCATGCGCAAATTTATTTACATATTACATTAGCATATGGAAATATTTAAAAGAGTTATAAAGCACTATAAGACATAAACGGATTCAAGACATAAGCTGCGACTTGTTCTAGCTATTCTTTTTTTTCCTTATTCACTTAAAACAGTCAGCTACACAGTAACAGGTTAGTTACCGTTACCAGTTATTATTGCTCCACGAACAGCTTCAGTTGTCATTTTCCTCTCCTGGTCCTGCACATCGTACATTACAGATTGGTAGCGTGCTCTTTCAGCAAGTTTACTGTTTTCCATCGATTCTTCCTTATCATGCAGAGGGCGCGCACATTCCTTCGACAGCAAGTAGATTAGTTTTATCCCCAATCATGCCAGAAACCCGCCTGATCAACCCGCTCGATATGCCGAACAAGTGTTGTAGTCGAATTTGGAAGAAAATCCCTTGTAACTAGATGGTGTTTCAAAATTTCCATTGCTAGGTTCTTCAGGTAGGCACGACAATCCAGTAGAGTTTCTGTATTCAATTTGAAAATGATATCTCTCTCTATGTATCCTACATTCATTAGTGTTAAAATACTAGTAATAAGTTATATGACAACACTGTAACACAGAAATAAGCGTGAACGCGTCTAGTCGAGCATGAAGCAGAATGCTCACTGCCGACGGACGCTGATAATTTCTTCCTCCCTGTCCCTCCTCAAATTCATAGATGCACGTACCAATGAATCCACCCTTCTTAAAAAGCTGTTGTGCGGAGGTATACCAGGGCTCAAGTTCGAAACTAGATGCTGTATAAAAGACCACACGATTTTCAATGACCGTGAGCATTTTACTCCTAAAGCGACCACTGGCGGGTTGGAATTATACACTCTGCCAGTACTAGCAACATTCCTGCTGTCATTGTCTGCTGGTATATTTTCAGATCTGTTTCTGCTATTGTCTTCGTTATCCGATTCACTTCCAAACCCAGCATATTCAGTTTCGATATTGCCCCATTTATACCCGGTCGGCTCAGCCGGAGAGCGAAAGTCCCGGTCGTGGACAGTTCGCTGTCGGGCCTTGCTTGATGCAACGACTGACGACAATAAAAAACCATTTAAAACAACAGGTTTGACATTTATTAAAACTAGCACTCAAAAAACACAAATTTAACAAAATTAACAACTAAATCTTGATGGATTTTGTTCAAAATTCTTCTTCACACGTTTTCTGTTATGTTACACCTTCGTTCTCCAATCGTACCGAAGCTTGAGTTTAACTGAAATATACAATAAATATCCATTAGCCAACATCTGGTTTGAATAAAGAAATAAAATTATGCTGGGAAAACCTCCTCTTATTAATGGTAGGATTATTAACAAATTACAAGAAAATTAAATAGCAATAAGCTTTCCATAGCTCGTAAATAAATCCTGTGCCATCCTAGGCTACTCTAGACTGTCCTAAGCTGCCGTTATGGTCTTATGCTATCGTGATAGTGTCTAAATTTCCACAAAGAAACTTTACATTTTATGAAGAAATTAATTAATTATGGCGTCATTAACTTTTACAAATACTATCAGAAATGTTATGACATTGTCGGCCTTCTCGTGGATGAATTTCATTAACATTATTACATTTATCAAGCGTGAGTTCCACTGAACTATGCTTTTGAAATATTTCATTATATAAACTTACTAAATCATGTCTATTCAAGGCTTTATCACCATTAAAATGCATTCACAAGATTTGCTGTTTCCACGAAACTCCTTCTAAACAGCTCTGAATAATATGTGACATTAATCAATTCACGTTATCTAACGCCTCAGAATGAAATTAACAATCTTTACCAATTTTGGGTACCTTGCCCATTCGATTGAAATATTTCGCATTTCACACTTATTCGTTTTTTGTTGGTACCTAAACGTTACTTTTATGTAAATTTTAAATAATACTTACTAAAGGATTTAACCATCTCAAAATAAATAATCAAAAACAACGCTGGAAATAACCTGGGCGCGAGATGGTGAACACGTGGCCAGGTCAGAACCACATTTCAATAAATCACAGAAAAATGTAATTAACTACTACACTCACTCCACAATCACACAAATGATACACGATTGTTATTTACATATATTACAATGGGATTCTGGAATTTGACTATTAGGTTCTGATTTTTATTCTCTTACTCATGGAATTTTCAGATGACGGTATTGGGCAAATATCAACTCACTAGCCTCACAGAAATGTGATTAAATATGGGCAATCACTTATTCAGAAATAACATAGTTCCCACAACGTTGATCATCAAGAATATCAGCGGTTAAATATTCAGAAGATTTGTCGACTACTAACACGCACATAAATATAGGTTAAACATTAACACCATCGAACCTGCGGTTCATGAGTCACGATAAAATTATTATTACTTTTAAATCTTACTCACATCATTTAACAAGTACTTCAAAAGTTTCAGAAGACATGGTTCACTAGACACATACTTACCAAATAAGCTATACAATTAATCCCTTAGGATTCTGCCGAATTCCAGGCTCATATTCCACTTAATAGAGCACACATCAAACAATACACAATAAGAACAAGTAACATTTATAACTCATGACCATTAAATTTTAGTTTAACCCGATCTACAAATTTATTATTATTATTATTATTATTATTATTATTATTATTATTATTATTGCTGGATATCAATTTCACAAAAATCTGAATTCGACACTGAATCTGATGGCACTAACTCACATAAAATCCTATGAAATACATGAGATGAAATTTACTCTGAAATTCAACATTTAAATGTGACGTAATTTTGTCCCACGCGAGTTCAAACATTTGAAAATACTCTCAAAAACAAAGATCTTTTATCGGTGAGGTCTATGATTTTTAAATAGCACACTAAGCTAGAAGATACACACAGTCTAACTCTACTAATAGAGTCCAAAAATCATACACTCACAACGTAACAACACTACCATTACCCATAGGAGAGAAGAATGGAAATATTATGAAAAAATTCTAATCTGATAGAAATACTACCATTAGTGAATAAGTAAGTACTATTTCTAGAAAGATGAACAGAAAAATCATTATGAAATAGTACTTAAATTTCTGATGAAAGTGGATCTCTCCGACGATGAATGAATCTGTCCACATGATGATCTGCTTACGTGACAATCTGCTTCCAGTCGCTATCTCCCCATGTTAGATAATGCCTACTTCTTCATGTCGACACCAGAGTCCATATCCATTATCCTGTAGATTGCTCCTTCGGACGATGGGTGAAACATCCTTGCGAAGATTATCGAACACGTAAAGATCCCCTTCTCTCTTGACTGGATGAGAGCTGAAACTGGCACAAAAACTTTAGACTGCGTTCTCACACACAACCACGTGGAAATTATCGAAGAACAGTACCTAACTTAGTTCTTGAAAATCTGCTTCACTCGACGACAACCAGAAGATAAGAGAGCGTTTATTCCTAAAACACAGGTATTTAAGCATGTATACTGGGTGGGTGTGTCTCTATGTCGTCTCGTAATTGGACATCGTACTTCCATCTGATAGGTTCTCATAATTCTAGATATTACCGTCTCCAGAATATTCCACACGCGCTGCTAATTAGAACGGCCTTGAAAGTTTCCCAGTAGGTCACATGACTCAGCTGGGTGGTCCATTGAAAAATCAATACTGTGCTCCCTGCCTGTCCAAACCGGTTCTCTGTATGAAGACACAACTATGTTGGAATAAGCTTGTAATATTCCATTTCCACATACAATAAAATACTCATTGTATGCCAAATTTGAAGGGGACAATATGTATTGCGTCATGTTGAGCACATTCATCCTCGCTAAGGAAAACGCCGGGAGAATTCCTCTAATAGGCCGCGGCCGCTGTCCTCTCACCTTTCTTCCGCACCTGAAATCACCGCAACACAACTCCTGGCCTTGTACAGGGCGTCACCCTCTCGAACAGAGATGCTCACGCTGAGCATTTCGCCCCGTGGGTGTCCAGCCAACGCCACCTAGATTACAAAGCCTTCCAGCTACCTGCTCTGAAGCTGGTGACGTCACGATCAGTAGGCGAACGTGTGTTCTGTGGTCGTATTGTCGATAGTACTCTATTGCACGTGGTGTTTGATTTATCAATGAGAACATTTTAAAGAGGTTATTGCTGTTGATATAATAATGGTTTTTAAGTGCTGTGTCCCTAATTGCAGAGGGAATTACGATAGTGCAAACAAAGTGCATGTTTTTAAATTTCCCCAGAATGGAGGTTTGAGGAACAAATGGCTATGAGGCATCAAGAGTAAAGATTTTGAACCTACAAAGAATTCAGTCTTCAGTACAGTTATTGATTTTATTTATCGTGACATATGTTACACTGTTCGGCACAAACATTTTCTCCCCTTCTCAAATATGGGCAGGTTTATATTTTATAAGAATAAGAGATTCAGCAATGAGGTTATGTCTATATGACATAGGTCAGGTATCTAATACATTACTTACCCCACCGTGTAGTTAAACCGACTCATACAGATAAAAACTGACGTTCTGTCATTCCCTGGGTTATTACAGAAGGTTCTTAAAATAGGAGTAGGTACATTTAGGCCTATTTGAATAATTTATTTGGTTATGGTAATCTACCTAGCTCATGCTTTTTTTTTAAATTTTCATCAGGTGTGTCACTTATATTTCATAGAAAATGACATATTGTGGGAATCAAAAGCTGTAGATTCAAAGACTGAGAAGACCTTGACTGTTCCATTAAGTAAACCGAAGTTAACTAAAACAGCTGTACCATGTAAACTTCCAAGCTGTGCATCATATTTAAACAAGACATCCACATTCCATTGAGATGCACCATGAGAAAAGAAAGAAACACAAAAAGCAAGAGCATTACAGACAGCCATTGCCAACTGTTTAAACACATTAAGTGAATGCAGGGGGAAATATTCCTTTCAAACATTTGATGATTTAACTAAGAGATTAAGTTATGTAAGTGTTGGTGATAAATGGTCAGTTGTAAATAAGAATCAGAGTGTTATTTTTCTGTACACAGATTCTGACAAAGTGCCACATGATATTGTATATATAATTATTGATGAAAATCTCAATGATAGTGTATTTTTAGTTGGTTATGAAATTAACTGTAAAGATATTCCGAAAGTAGTGTCTTCTATTCCAGAAATAGAAAATATCATGAAAACCTCTCAGAGTTTCATGTAAGAAAGAACTAACAATCACCAGTGTAGTGATCTCATCGTTCAACTCATGGAAAACTTAAATTGTGGAGAAAAGAAGAAAAAAACTGTTGAATTCTTAAAATTCCAACTTCAGTTATGCGTTACACAACCTGAAAGACGTAGGTTTGACTCAAACAGATTGCTATTCGCATCTTTACTGTTTTTCATATCAGCCCATGCATATAAATTCTTAAGAAATTATGGATGTATTAATTAACCTCACGCAAACACCATAATAAAGTTATGTGGATATGTAAATGTTGATCCTAGTAATGAAAACTTTTTAACATACATGAAAGATAAGGTACCACAACTAGAGGACTATGAGCGTGTAGTAACACTCATGTTAAATGAAATGCTTCTGAAACCATACTTAGATTATACAGGTGGTAATGTTGTTGGTATGGCATATGATACAGCCATGCTTGCTACAACAGCACATGTGTTTATGGTTCAGGGTGTTGTTTCCTCTCTCAAGGATGTGGTTAATATATTGCTGTCAAAAAACTGACTGCAGATAAATTGTTTGATGTAACAAAGATGTTGTGGTTGGCTTGAAGAAATTAGGTTTTAAGGTAATGTGTATAATTACTGATAATAACTCTATAAATAGGTGAGCTATTTCTAATTTTGCAAACCCACCTGAAACGAGTGTTGTGTACCCCCACCCAGCTGTATCTACAACGCCATTGTTCTTTTTAATTGATGCTGTCCATATATTTAATTAAAGAAGAAATATTCATGAGGTATATTTTTTGGGCTTATGCCCTATAATTAATTTTTAAACACACTCAGCGCGTTTTGAAAGGAACCTTGCCTTTCTTAATCAGGAGACAACAGAGAAATGAAACGACGAATAAGAAATAATTGGATAAATTTGAAGAATGATGGCTGTACATTTGTCTATCCTGATTTCATTGAAAGGGGCACCACTAACTATGCTTCATTTTCTGCTCCTTGAGGTCTATTTGACTCTGAAAGTCATACATTGTTAAAATTTGGGTATGGTTTGAGTATTAAGGCAGTATGGCCATCAAATTTAGAAAGGCAGAATGTCAAGCTTGCAATGCAAGTATATAGGGGCCATATTGCAAATAGTCTCTTAAAGCTAGGTCCTACGAACAATCTCCAGAACTACGAAGGCACTGCTAAGTTTATAGAAATAATAAACAAATGGTGGAGTATTGTAAATGTAAAGACACCACTCAAAGTATTACGATCAAGGGAGATGAACGAAGAAACATCTTGAAACAGTTTCTGCTTTGGCTTGATGATTGGGAAATATGAATTTACCAGGTGCTAACAAAAGAGACTCATCCTGCGCTTAAATTAACCACTTATGGTTTAATTGAATCGGCTGAATATTGCCTGTCTGAGCTCAAAATGCCATATCTTCCACCTGGTAAGATTCAAGGTGATGCGTTGGAAGCAAGGTTTGGCTTATATAGGCAGTTGTCTGGTTCTCTGTATCATGTTTCTGCTAGACATATATTTGAAGCTGAACAAAATAAGACTTTCAAGTTCATTGCAACTACATTTAAAGCATGGTACCTCCAATAAGATAACCATAAGTAAACTAAATGTATATGAATAAGATTATCCACTCCATAATGATTGTTTAGAAACTGAACATTTCAAGCACATAAATATATCTGAAACTGATTTGAAAATATCTGAATCAGACCTGGCAGTGCTGACGTATGTTGCTGGTTTTTGCTGTTATACTATTTTAAGGAAGATCAAGTGTCAAAACTGTTCTGAATTTTTAGTTCTGGGTAAGAAATTGGCATGTGGCAAAGAGCATGAGTTAATCACAGAGTTAGATAGGGTAGGATAGGGTAGGATTAAAATATCCTCAGGAATTGCCAGTAATGATTGTTACGCACACATATGTGTTCATGCAGAAGCTGTTAGGTGAGGAGAACATTGAAACCTTTTTAAAATAAAAAAAATCAAAGACCAACAGCTTTGAAACTGATATCTGAATCTGGTCGATTGATGAATTTGTTATGTATCAGTTTTGTACACAGAATGAATGTAAGGAGGTTTGGGGAATAGTTACATGGATTTTTATTAATATCCTGATGAACAATTATTGCAAAATGGTGAACAATGACAAATCGATCCCAAAAAGTACATATTGGTAAAAGAAAGTTGAGTACTCTTATCACCAAAACAAGCCCATGTGTTAATCGTAAGGAAACGAATTTAATTTCCACACTGTTACTTACAAGCTCCTGCACGTAATCATTGTAAATAAAATGTTCATGTTATTAGATTGTTGGCTTATTATACTTCGTTTAGTGATAAAGTATTATTTTATGGTAACTTTCATCAGTATAGAGCTATTAAGTTCTATATACTTCATTATACAGTATTTTTGTATGAAAACACATGATTTGCTCACATTTTAAGTCTGTTATAATTATCATGAGTGTATGTTATAGTCTAATTATTGCGAAGAATAATACTGATGGTAATATTTTCATGAAAATAAAATTGCAGTTAGTTCAATACTAAGGTGTAAATATTGGAAACACTGTGCTAATAAGTTTAAGATCTGAAATTAAGAGCCAAAGTAGTGTTTTCAAACTTACCATTTTGGATTTTACTGGTTTGTCATAAATATAGGAATAATAGTATGTGGAATTGGTACTTTATACAGAGTATTACAAGCATATTCCTAGATAGGCCTTTTGGAGTTATTGGTTTTATAAAATCAGCTAAACTGCTAGAATATCAGGTGCAGGCAATTTTTTAAATCTTGACAGTCTATTTAAGATAGTGAGTTGTAATTCCCCATGCACCAAGTTATTTTGTATAACAGTTTAGCTCTTACTTGGTAATTCAATTTGACTGTGCTACACATAGTAGGTATTATGTATCAGCACACTATAATCAAATTTGTAATTTATGTGGAAGTCTCTGCATTTGTAATACAGTAGGTAGTTCCACCCTAGTTTTCACATCAACTTTCGTAATAGATTTCTGAAAATTATTAGGAATGTCCGGTTTTGGGGGACACAAATAAGAAGAACCTACCCCATGAGGATGCTCATAACCCATACAATCAATTATTTACGGTATTATCATAACAACAAGTGAATTGAACTGGCTACGCGGGTCACGTAGTTGTCACCTTTCATTCAGAAGGTAGGGGTTCAAACCCCACTGTTCGCATGAGGCACTTGCTGCGTATGTCCTTCAATTAAGACCACAGTTGCATGCTTGTTGCCATGAGCCCTGTCTGTGTCGGTGTGATTTAAAACATATAGAAAAACAAAAACCAGCAACAAATGCTGAAATATCTTCAAACTTTACCTCTTCCTGTTGCAGTGTTATGTTTTCTTCCACTATTTATTAGACTTTGAGTAACACTTTGTTGATAATTTGTGTAAACTGATCGGAGTGAAGGTATGTAATCTCAAAGTTCCTGCGTTTATAAACAAATAAGTTATTCTTGGCGATGCTCTTAAGTTGTAAGGTATGCAAAATTACAGCTTGTTATGATATTTTCTATGCACCAGTTATAAAGCTGAAGAGGTGCCAAAATTTGATGGCTGTGATCTGGCATGTGTAGCTAGTCGCTTAACAGTTCCTGCCACACCGTCATATGCACCCTTCCCTTTGGATGTTGCGTTAAACCATACACATTAAAATCAGCCTCATTGTTACAAAGATTAATCAAATCATTTTCATTCCTACAAAATGCAGCTTATCCATAAGAATAAATGGTATATGTGTTTTAATTTTACCTTTTCGTTTTTTTGCCCAGAAAGAGCAAAGCTCAAAATTTTAGTAGTGGTGGCATATCAAACTTTCAATTGTAGGTATGTAAGAAAAAACATTGTGAGAGTAATTAGACCCAGAATGAGCACACCACTTAGCAAAGTAAATAATAACAAGATTTTTTGAGTTCTTGTTTCAGACTTTCAGAATACAGTATGGTAGGCACATTTGAATTAATATACACATTTTATGAAGAATTTTTGAGATCTAATTTCAGACTTTCAGAGTATGTTAGACACATTTTAATTAATATATTAATTTTAAATGTAAGGTGTAGGATTCTGAGAAATTAAAATTAAAATTCTTGTCATTTTGTGCTCAAAAATTAAAACATAAAAAATATGGGACTTGAAAGGTGCTTAAAATGAAATACCGATATTTCTCCTTGAAAATAAGCTGAAACTCAATTCATTTTCAGCGAAAGCAAAGATATATCAAAATGTGTGAAAGGCTGCATCTCTAATTTTAGCAATATTTCAGTAATGCATTTATCAGTGTCTCTTGAGATAATTATCTGGGAGGTATATAATTTTGTATAATGACATTCCTTGCTGTTTCTACAAGTATTTAAGGTATTTGTCAAATCGTAAGAGTGTCAGATTGTGAGCCTTGTTGATTTCACAGGTAATGCCTCAATATGGTTTGTATATTTTCAATTATTTTTAACATAAAAATGTGGTAAAATAAATAAGTGTATATCTAACATGAACATTGCTACTGTGCTATGGTAATACAATAATTTAAAAATTATATTTTTGTGAGAAACCTACGTTGTGATAAATCACCATAATTAAAATTGAATTCCTGACTTTGAAATGCTAACCAACAATTGCTAACTTTGAATTATTTCCAAATATTAGTATGGCATTGCGGTTTTTTCGAAATGAAACTGGATTTGGTTATTGGCCCTCTCGGATGTCAGGTAGGCAGCGTTCGCCTTCAAGTAGTGACGTCATGGTTGCGTGACGTTGTGGTGACGTACCAAGCCGTGAAGTTTGGGCGAAGTTCTCACAGACACTCCCGATCACTGCTGCGATACCCTAGTTTGAAATGGAGGCAGAAATCCACGTCAGTATCAATTTACGTTGTAAGAAATAAGTTATATATGTTCATTGCAAATTACGTATTTTGACCGGATACAATAAAAAGGCGTACAACCTCAAATATTACAATTACAATTACAATTTTCACTACTAAATTTTAAGAGGTGCTTTAGAAACATTTGTAGTATAGTACAGAGTTAAGTTGGGTAAGTTGTGGGTTGTGATTTCTTGGGTTTAAATTATCTGATAAACTCACCAATCCAATCATACTTACCGGGAATAACATCAGTTTTTGAAGGCATACCGTAAATCTATTTGCTAGATAAGCTCATAGCTGCAGTCACTTAAGTGCGGTCAGTATCCAGTATTCGGGAGATAGTGGGTACGAACCCCACTGTCGGCAGCCCTGAAGATGTTTTTGCGAGGTTTCCCATTTTCACACCAAGCAAATGCTGGGGCTGTACCATAATTAAAGCCACGGACGCTTCCTTCCTACTCCTAGCCCTTTCTCGTCCCACCGTCGCCTGAGGACCTATCTGTGTCGGTGCGACGTAAAGCAACTTGCAAAAATATTTGGTAGATACATTGACATTGTTGTTTTACTTTAATCTTGCATAGTAAATATCTATGTCGCCACACGTGATGAAACCCCCTCACTATTTAGAGGCTAGCTATTATCATCGGACGCCTGATAAGTTTAAAGTCAGTGAAGAGGTAAATTTAAACAACACTACAACACTGTGCAAAATCAATCGGTAAACTTGTTGAATTATGCATATATATTTTATTTTGCTGAATGAATAACAGGAATTTTACTTTTTAAGAAATGGAAATACTGTCATTTCTATCCAAGGAATAGTAAAACGTAGCTTGTACGCTTGAACACTATATTTTTTTAAATTGTAACACAAAAATTATAACGTGTTAGTTTTATTTCAATGTATAAATATAAGAACATAAACGCGTTTATGTCTAGCACACTGGAATATCTTGTAAAGTCGGTTTTCTAGCGATTATAGCGTTTCTTTTCATTTATCTGAATAGTGGAAGCGAGCTTCGTAATGACAATCGAACATCACCGTTCTCTTCTTGAAAAGTGCGTTCGCTCTCTCGCTTCACTGTGACGTATGCTTCCTACGCAAGCTGTCCGCATTTACATCACGCCAGCTCGGCCGTACTGGGCTAGCCTCAACCTCTGCTCTAGAAGGTCCGCCGTCGTGCGGAATGAAAGCATTTAGTTGGTAGGTAAGAAGTGTGCGACAGAGCAGTTACAACTTGAAAGAGAAGTCTGAATTCGGGAGGCGGTGGGGTGGTTCCACCGTCGGCTGTCCAGATTTTTTTCCTGTGGTTTCCAATTATCACCCAAAAGCAAATGCCTGGATGAATCTTCTGAAGTACAGTTATCCTTATAACATTGTTGTTACCAAAGTTCGAAGTCCGCTATGCCTCTAGTGTCTATTTCCTTCACAGTGAACTTTCGAGTTGCACTGTATGTTAGTTCATGTCCACTTTTATAGGACAGGCATCGTCAATAGAGAGCGAAATGCCTTGGGGGTCAGTTTGCTCCCCGCTCTTGAGGAACGAGAGCAGCTTAGCGAGCAATTAGGGGAAGAAGTAGGGGAAGTGCATGACGTAATACGCACTGAAGGTCAATGGCGGAACCTGTCCAGAAAGATGTGCTGTCAGTCACGCGACAAGAGAGCAGCGGACAGGCGGGTTGCATACCGTGGCGGTACTGTACTTGCCGCTCGTAAATGTTACCTACTCAACTCTATTTATATTATAATGTTCGATAATTCCTCAGAGATGATTTCTTTATGTACCGGTATGTATTTCATTACTGTTGTTCATATGGTAATATTTCCGAGCGACAAGTATGATAAATATGAAGGCCGAGAAAGCATAGCGTTACTAGAATAACTTAAAAATAACACATCTCACCTACCATTTACCCCAAATCAATGCTACACATCTCCTGGCCTGAGAAGGGGCGTCACCTTCTAAGAGACCTGCCGTACCACTTCAAGGTAGGGAATGAAAGCAACTAAAATAAGATATGTGGGCTATTCGAGACAGATCCCCCAGGAAATCCCCATAACGGAATAAACATCTTGTTAGGGGATCAACTGCGCCACTTAGCCACTCTCCCATTTCGATCACTGAATACAACGAGCAAACAGTGGATTATTTTGTAATGTTTTACTTTGGGGAGGCCACTAAGCTCGATCCGCCCACATGGTGATTAACATGAAGTACACTACGTCCGACACTCTGTCATTTTAAGAAGAGAAGGAGACAGCAGAGAGGTAGAAAAGTGATGAAACGTAAGGAAGTATCTCGCCTGTACCCAAGGAAGGCATGCTGCCAGGCAGTTGTGTTAAGGGTGCAAGGTACTAGAGGCTGGTAATAAGGACCAGGAGAAAACCCCACAGGCAGGAGAAGTGCAGGGTATATAAGGCTATTGTGAAGTCCTAAGACCGTGAGCGAGGATACGCAGCTGAAAGAGGAAATTTCTTCAGAGTTCTCGAAGCTGTTACGGCGCTGTTGTAGACGGCAGAGAGTTCCCGTCAACTTTTAACTGACGCAGACACCTTCCATACATCCAGATGACAGCGTGACTCTCTGTTATGTAAACAGGACATGTTATTGTCTTAGTCCAATCTCCATCCGTCGGTGTTTTCGATTTGCCAGTTATAAAGAGCTCGACAATAAAATTCCTTTTCTTATTTCCAGCTTAAATCACACTTAGAAAGCACGGTAACAGTCAGATCAGGATTTATCAATGATTTATGATTTGTAAGTCATTCTGCAGAATATTGGCGGGAAAACAATACCGATTTGAGGTTGGAGTAAATATCTGCCCTCAACTCTGAATACCTAGGGAGCAGCAGCTCTAAAATGCTTGGCTACCGGCTATGTGACAAACCTGTCGTAAACCTCTTAGTCGCATTCTCATGGAATTATGTCTTTCAGTCCCGATTCATCAGTTTTGAATTTGATAGGATGTTATGCAGTATTTCTACAATGTACTCGAATTGTGAAACAAATTTACTTGCAGCTACATCATAAGCTGATAACTTCTAGACTGAAATCACCACACTCCGAATACCATGACTTTTTCTAGCGTGAAACTAGACTTCACTCGCAGTAAAATTATTTTATTCTTCCAGATGTGTATTCAAATTAACAGCCTGTTCTTTAAAAATGTGGCTAGACAACATAATTTATTTTCTTCTTTCCAGCTAACATCACGCTTACAAAGCATGCTAACAGCTCAGATTTATGGGTTTTCAACGTTTTACGACTTGTAAGTCCTTCTTCCTTAAGAACAGCCACTGTATGAGTTTTTAGTTCTTTCCTATTCTTTCTCCAGTGCTTAATCGTAGCAACGTCCACGTCATGTTCATTTGCAATCTTTTGTAGGGCTCTCATTTGACAGATCATTGAAACACATTTAACTTCTCATATAATGTCAATGTTCAAGCTTTCTGGTTGCTATAACGTGATGAGTACTCAGATTGAAAGCAATTGTTTACTGCACAACATAAAAACTGTTCACTTTGTAAAGAAACACATGAAAATTCTTCCGTTCCTTAACACCATTTTTTCATGATCAGGTACTTGGATAAATCCAGCTAGCCAAATTTTCTGTTCTACATTCATCACATGTACGTGGCTGTCCCTACCTGGATATTGATGGCCATGGTTTTACCCAAGATTACACTGGTAAGCTAAGGAAAAACGTCCCAGAAAAGACTGTCTGATTCTAACCACTAACATATAATTTTAAAAAATAAATACATAATCCAGATATGCACATTATATTATGAGCAATTAATTTTGGTATAATAATTACATGATTGCCTCCAATTTACTTACATAATAAGCTATTACAAATTAATATATACAACAACCCAGACAACCGTGCTTGTGACACGGTACATGTTACACTACTTTGAAATAATATACAGGGTGTATCAGAACTATAAAACCAAACTAAACCAAACCCCATCGCACTACAGCCCTTGAAGGGCCTTGGCTTACCAAGCGACCGCTGCTCAGCCCGAAGGCCTTCAGATTACGAGGTGTCGTGTGGTCAGCACGACGAATCCTCTCGGCCGTTATTCTTGGCTTTCTAGACCGGGGCGGCCATCTCACCGTCAGATAGCTCTTCAATTCTAATCACGTAGGCTGAGTGGACCTCGAACCATCCCTCAGGTCTAGGTAAAATTCCCTAACCTGGCCCCTGGCGGGGAATCGAACCCGGGGCCTCCGGGTAAGAGGCAGGCACGCTACCCCTACACCACGGGGCCGGCGTATCAGAACTATAGGCTACCAATAAAACATTAGGGATACGCAATCGGATTGGTGGGGACACTTTTTCTTTTCGAAAAAGTGACACTACTTTGTTACTACAGGGCGCACGATTTAAGTTCAGGAACTCACCGTATTTGCTATGCCAGACAACAATCCGCTGCCGTGCTTCAGGAAGAGAAGGGGAAGAAGGGGAAGTGGGATGTATGATGGAGCCAGAGATAATGATCCGCACGTATGCACAAGTTTCCTGGTTCGTCTCGCATAGGATTGTCCTTGCATCGTACAGGCGATACGACAGTTTGTTTATTAAACAGCCGTAGCTGCACACCCAGTACAAGAACACACTCTAGTTAAGACACACTTGTCAGTCAAAGAATGCACCAGATCATTTCTTCTCTCGTCTGTTGGTCACAGTAACATTCTTTAGTATTTAACATGATTGAAGATGCAACGCTCCCTCCCCGCCCACCCACAATTGTGTATTCTATTACTCACAGCATTTTCAATAGAATGAACTACTAAACGAAGGAAACAATATGCCCAATGGTTTGATTACAGTGGATGTTCAATATGCCACCTCCTACTTCGATGCACTCTCGGATAGACTCTGTTCAAGATTTGTCGTATGTCGCGATCTACCTGGAAAGCTGCCTGTATTCTTGGCAAGGGTTCCTATTATCTTTCTTCAACGTTCGCATGGTGGTCAATTTGTGCAGAATAAAGTCTACTGGGGCTGGAAAGCGACTATGAGAAACGAACGAGAAACTAGTCTCTCACTTCCTACTTCCCTTCCCTTCCCTTCCCTTCCCTTCCCTTCCCTTCCCTTCCCTTCCCTTCCCTTCCCTTCCCTTCCCTTCCCATCCCTCCTCTGAAGCACAGCACCAGGCAGCGGCTGTCTCTCTGGCATAGCAAATACAAGTTCTTCAATTCGAATCGCGCAACCGAAAGTAACAAAGTAACCTCATTTTCTCTGCCAGTCAGATTGCAACATTTAACATAACACGACGAACATCCCTGATTTTTTCGGTACAGTTCTGATACGTCCACCTCTGTGGTGTAGTGGTTAGTGTGATTAACTGCCACCCCCGGAGGCTCGGGTTCGATTCCCGGCTCTACCACAAAATTTGAAAAGTGGTACGAGGGCTGGAACGGGGTCCACTCAGCCTCGGGAGGTCAACTGAGTAGAGGTGGGTTCGATTTCGACCTCAGCCATCCTGGAAGTGGTTTTCCGTGGTTTCTCACTTCTCCAGGCGAATGTCGGGATGGTACCTAACTTAAGGACACGGCCGCTTGCTTCCCTCTTCCTTGTCTATCCCTTCCAATTCCCTGTTCAGCATAGTAGGTGAGGCCCCCTGGGCGAGGTACTCGTCATCCTCCCCAGTTGTATCCCTCTACCCAGAATCTGAAACTCCAGGATACTGCCCTTGAGGAGGTAGTGGTGGGATCCCTCGCTGAGTCCCAAGGGAAAACCGACACTGCAGGGTAAACAGATAAAGAAGAAGAAACAAATAGCTCTGATACACCCTGTATAAACCATGCCCGTACACCTAATACCTTTCAGCTATAATCACCAATTACTTTATGTGAAATGTGTGACGTAGAATTTTCGCAGGAGACTCTCAACTCCAGTTTGAATGACGTGAACATTTTGCAAGAAATCGAAACTGATAGACAGTATATGAGGATTATTTATGAGCTCGGTGTAGAACTCTTGGCCTCTCTGTTATGTGACATAATATCAGCATCTCAGTCACTATACGAACGTGATGTGCTATAAAATCCTCGGTCGGAGACAGAGGTTCTAAAATGGGGTATGGCTTTTTGTGGCGGGAGTGTCTGAGGACATGTTCGGCTCGCCAGATGCAGGTCTTTTAATTTGACACCCGTAGGCGACGTACGCGTCGTGATGAGGATGAAATGAAGTCGACACATACACCCAGCCCCCGTGCCAACAAAATCAAACAATGATGGTTGAAATTCCCTACCCTCCCGGGAGTCGAACCCGGGACCCCTGTGAGCAATGGCCAGCACGCTAACCATTTAGCCATGGATCCATATACAGAGGTCCTTATAGCGTTAACAGTCTAGCTCCACACTCTGTTTGGCGCAAAACCTTGAAACCAGACAACGAAACTATTTAACTCATTTTTATTTTTCGTGAATGGGGTCTTTTTAGCGATTATATTATAGTGTGTTAAATTTTCATACAGTTGTAGGAAGGAATAATAATAATAATAATAATAATAATAATAATAATAATAATAATAGTCCGCCTCTGTGGTGTAGTGGTTAGCGTGATTAGCTGCCACACCCGGAGGTCCGGGTTCGATTCCCGGCTCTGCCACGAAAATTTGAAAAGTGGTACGAGGGCTGGAACGGGGTCCACTCAGCCTCGGGAGGTCAACTGAGTAGAGGTGGGATCGATTCCCACCTCAGCCATCCTCGAAGTGGTTTTCCGTGGTTTCCCACTTCTCCTCCAGGCGAATGCCGGGATGGTACCTAACTTAAGGCCATGGCCGCTTCCTTCCCTCTTCCTTGTCTATCCCTTCCAATCTTCCCATCCCTCCACAAGGCCCCTGTTCAGCATAGCAGTTGAGGCCGCCTGAGCGAGGTACTGGTCATTCTCCCCAGTTGTATCCCCCGACCAAGAGTCTGAAGCTCCAGGACACTGCCCTTGAGGTGGGATCCCTCGCTGAGTCCGAGTGAAAAGCCGAACCTGGAGGGTAAACAGATGATGATGATGATGATGATAATAATAATAATAATAATAATAATAATAATAATAATAATAATAATAATAATAATAATAATAATAATAATATTCTATGAGTCTATCAGATGACAAAGGAACCATAGCACTCACTTTGCTGAGGTTTCCATTTTTCTGGTTAGTAAGTATCTAATGTGACACACTGGCATCATACATGCAGATAGGGATGAAATATTTTCCACCGGCCTTAATCATCCATAGATTAGACACTATATTATTATTCTTGAGCTCTTTTCTAGTAACGCTGACCATTCAGTCAAGGATCAAGACAAAATGAAAGAGCGCTTTATGTCTATAAGATGTAATACTACCAGGGTCAAGCAAAAGAAATTTGACATGAAAGATACATGAATGAAATCTAACAAAAGTGAATAAAATACCGGACTCACTTCGAACTATGAATATCTTGGAATAAAATGCAAAACTTATTGACAAATTGATCTTATTAACAGTTTGAATAATACTAGGAAGTAAAGTGAAAAATGAACACAGTACAGTGAATAAAACAGACTACGATAAGTTTGTTCCGTTTCACGAATTAAATGAATTTGAACACAGAGTCATTAAAACTGTGAACAACTTACCTTCACCACGAATGCATGTGATGAAAATAGTAGAATGGTATCTAAGCACGAACATAATAAATAGAAATAAGTGTATTTATGTTTTAAGGTAAATGAAGAAACCAATAATATAGTACTCAGAACTGATGTTCACTAAACTACTGCAGGTCTATGTACCTCATTATGGGCTAAAAAGGAAAGGTTCAATCCCCTTCGTTGTTCAGTTAAACACGTTCAATAAGTTATAACCAGATGTAAGGTTAATACGTGTTTAATTAATTAAGCAAACTCAGTGCAGGAATTAGTGAATTCTTATGTATCGAAATTATATATTGTTTTGAGCAATTGCATGTACTGTACATTTATAGTTTTATTTTCCTTGACAATATCTACTGGGCAAAACATGCTTAAAGACCGTATACATTTTACTCATATTCTAATCAATGTTTTGCATATTAACAGTCATGTAGAATATAATGTACATTTTATTATTGCTTTAGAACTTATGAGAGGATAAATTATTAAAACATGAATCATACATGTAGCTTAACATGACATGAGTCAAGTTGTGAAGACACGTGATATCCAAATCCCTCTGATGTGGTTTGCGATATGACTCCCTATAAGCGACATGGATAAATGTACGACGGCTTCTCTGTGTCCACTCATTTGCCATACGCGTGCTGAACATAAAGCTTTTGATACTGTCTACACATCAGTTGGACATCCAGTTATAATGAGCCAAAGGTGTATTTAGTTTTTATAATTGGATTTATCGGCTTAGCAGAGTTGATCTGCTGTGGCTAGAGCACCCCACTGAGCCGGATTATCTTCAGAGGTAGTGTGTTTTAGTGGGTGCGTTAATGAGAACGGCGTCATTCAGTGCGAAAAGGGAATATCGGACACAGCTGAAGTTGCTACACCTAAATCACGTTTGAAGCAATACTTTGTCGGTTAATAAACAAATGAAATACATTCAAATAGGCAATATGTTTATTTCACTCATTCAGCATCGTATAGTAAAATGCAATATGTTTCAAGTTTACTAATTACATACTGTACTTACGCTGCTATTCATGAAAGTATCAGTAATCAATGAACATGTAATCTTGGCAAGTTAGACAATCTTTGTATTAACAGCGCACAACTATAACACACATGTGAATACCTCTCTACATAAGGTTCTAAAAGGTATTAGTTACCAGAAAATTTTCTCCAGCAAGTGTGATACGTAGAGGAAAACAGTGCATGCGTTTCGATAGATCATAGATCATTTACACTTCAAGTATACATTTGGTTTTAAACATAAAGAAACATTTATAAATACTTTAAGCATTATATTTATCTCATTTGTTCTTCACACATTCTGTTCTGTATTGACATCCAGGTATAGTACTTTACAGTTTCGGTGTTCCGTATATCTATATATTTAGTTTAGAGTACATGATAATTTTAAAAATTAGTCGATGAGGGCACGTATTTAGTTTATTAGTTGCAGTAATGTTCATTCAGCATAATCATTTTGATCTATCCTCCAGAATTGAAGCAAAGATGATTCTATGCCATACAGTTTGTAAACAATATTCAACATTAGTGAAAACTGTTTGAGGCATATGATAGCTGCTGGCTTCTCACCAGGGTGGTTATGGTTCGAATCCTGGCCAATACACTAACAATCCTATCTTTCTTTTTTGCTAGTGGCTTTACGTCGCACCGACACAGATAGGTCTTATGGCGACGATGGTACTGGAAATGGCTAGGAGTAGGAAGGTGTGAAAATGGGAAACCACGGAAAACCATTTTCAGGGCTGCCGATAGTGGGATTCGAACCTACTATCTCCCGAATACTGGATACTGGCCGCACTTAAGCGACTGCAGCTATCGAGCTCGGTCAATCCTATCGTAATGGAATACCTGCTTAATAACATGCAAGATGATTAACCCGATGAAGTGCAACAACTCAAGAGAGAGATAGACTGTACAATTGTACGGAAGGCATTTACGGAGATGTTAAGCCATATTGTAAGGATAGTTCCCTGGAATTGGTAGATTCTGGAACTTAGGTGCGCCACAACACGTCATTAATTCTTGACTTGGTTTGTGGTGAACAAACCTGGGGATTTTTCAGACTGCTCCCCAAAACCTGTCCTGGACATCCTACGCCCAATGCAATCGCGAATTATCCTTCATGAATGTAATCAAGGCGGGCTTTGTAGTTCTCACAGCTTAATATATGGATTTAACACACAAGCGAAGCCAATCAATGCCGTGCGCACACTTCTTCCATCAGTACGGAATACCAAGAGCCTTCATGCTGCTTCACTAACATTCGGGATATAAAACGTCATTGGGTGAGCTTCAAACCTTTACCATAACGTGTAGAAGAGAAAGTGTGAGCTCTTGAGTTGTTCCCTTTTGGATAGTATAGGGACTGTGATGAATCGTCCGCTAGGGGCAGCACCGTTGCTATCTGAGGGTTGGTATCTGTAGTTGTAACATGGTTATGTTCGGTAGTGTTGTTCTGTGAAGGCAAAAACTTAATTGTCGTGCATTATTGTTAAGTGGAAGTGAAGAGCGTGTGATTTAGTGATGGTTTTCTTTTATTTAGTGTAAATATAGTACTGAGTTTATAAAACTTACAAAAATACCGACGTGGAAAAAATTCCTACTTGCTTCGTTCTAGGATGTAACTCTGGCGACAAAACTACGAGAGGTAAACACTTCTTCAAACCACCTAAAAATGAAGCGGAATTTTCAAAATGGGAAAAGGCAATTCCCAGAAAGAACATAAAGCTTTCTGATAAGTGTTATGTGTGGGATTCAAATTTTTCTAATGAATTTATTGTTAAATCAGATTCATTTGAATTACAAGACGAACATGTAGAAATTCCTTAGAGATAGATAGAAACTGAAAACTGGCGCAGTCCCTCATATATTCCCCAGTATGCCACAACATCTAACGAAACAATTAAACAAACGAAAATCACCCCATAAAAGACAGCTTCCGAAGGCGGAGGAAGGTTCAAGAAACAAATCACACAGGTCTCACCGCGAATTAAATTTCGATGCCTTTTCTGAGTGTGATAAAAGAAATGAAATAGATTCATACACAGCTAAAAATACAATAAGTTCACTTAGAAACAAACTCAAGAGATGGGGACGTAATATAATGACTATCCGTAATACATTGAAAATACCTAATGCTAAGATTTTGTTGCTAGAAAAACAACTAAGAAATTCCAAATTACAGCTAAATTATTCAAGTGAGCCTAAATCAAGCAGAAAGCAGACACCATACTGAAAAAATGTCAGCTAAGAATTAAGATAGGGATGAGATATCATAACGAATTCCTTTTAGATAGTTTCTTATTTAAAATTAAATCACCTAAGGAATATAGACACTGTTTAAGACATGACATACTTCCCCTTCCTTCGGAGGCTCACCTGCGAAAATTATTAATTTTTTTTTTTTTTTGCTAGTTGCTTTACGTCGCACCGACACAGATAGGTCTTATGGCGACGATGGGACAAGGAAGGGCTAGGAGTTGGACGGAAGCGGCCGTGTCCTTAATTAAGGTACAACCCCAGCATTTTCCCGGTGTGAAAATGGGAAACCATGGAAAACCATTTTCAGGGCTGCCGACAGTGGGGTTCGAACCTACTATCTCCCGAATACTGGATACTGGCCGCACTTAAGCGACTGCAGCTATCAAGCTCGGTGAAAATTAATTAAAGGTATTAAGTGACCTTACGGGGTGAACACCCAAGCCATTAGTGCCATTGAGAACTATATCTGCGAGGAGATGAGTGAAAACAATCGCACGGGAATTCTCATATATGACGAAGTAAAACTGAAAGAAGAGGTTCAGTTTAACACCAACTCATTGAAAGTTGATGGATTCATAAATTTAGGAGAATACACCCAAGAGCACGGGAAAAATAAACTCTGAAATTATGCGTTAGTGTTCATGTTTGTGCCCCTATTGCATAATTGGGTTCAACCGGTTGCTGTGTATGCAAGCCGAAATTCCACACCTGGTCTAATAAAGAGGCGTGGAAATGTTCAAGAATAAATGGAAAAGAAGGAAAGGTCGTGTGCTCTATCTCTAATCCTTCTGATTCTAGTAGGATACTTTGGGCCTTTCCAGCTGTTTTACATATAATTAAGTGCATCAGAAATAATTTTCACGACAAAAGGCAAGCCTGTTACAATAATGAAGTTGTGGACTTTAAATTCTATCGACAAACTTTTGAAATGGATAACTGACATAAATTTGCAGGTTAGAAAGTTTGCCACAAGCTAACGCCCGCACATATAGACCCCACTTCATTTCAGCGCATGAACGTGAGACTTGGTATTCAGTTATTAGTAATTATGTTGCAAATGGCATAAAGTAGTTCTTTAGACAGATAAACTCGGAGGGATTTGAAGACAGTGAACCGACAGAAACGTTCACAAGAGAATTAAACATCCTAATAGATGTATTAAATATTTCTACACCAGCAGGGGCTCTTTATAAAGATACAATAGGGCATCAAACCTTAATAAAATGGAGAGATAACCTCAGTGGGAAGAATAATTTTTGCTTCAGAAAGAACTCTTGAATCCCTAGGAGTAACAATTGAGAGCACCATACAGATGCCCGAGTATTTATGGAATAATGGATTCCGATATGTGCTTTCAGCCAAATTTAATCAAGATTCACTAGGACGGCACTTTGATACACTACGCTCATTAAATTGTGACGACCACGCTTCAATAATAGGTTTTCTGAATTTACACATGTTGCAGGCTATTTATATCCCAACCAAACTTGCCCTGTCATCGGGTAGTAATTGTGAGCCCAAATTTGAACTGACATTGACATAATTCGTCAATCAAATGAGAACACTGGCTAAAAAGACAGAAGAGACGAATAAGGCTGTAGTAGAAAATACAAAAAAATAAAATAAAATAAGCACTAGACTTCACTGAGAACATGGATGACTTCTTACTGGACTGGGAAAACAATTTAGGTATAAGTAACAGTGATAGCCGCAGTCTTGAAAAGGAGTGTTTAATTTATTATCTAGGAGGATATATAGTACGCAATGTATCCAAGGTCACAAAATGTCATGAAGGTGTCATCCTTCTTCACGGAAAGCCTACAGGAGAATTACTTGCCGCAGTCCTCACATTTATCAGGGACTAAAGCAATAAATACAGCACTGACAACATTTTTCTCACCCATCCTTCAAGAGCAGTTTATAATGTGTTCGTGCAAGTTGAAAGTGTAGTGGAACAAAAAACTCCCCTGTGAACATAGTCTATGGGGCAATATATTTTACGAGTGTTTGGACAGTTTGCACAGTATCACTATTAATTCGAAAGAATTAGGATGCTGCGATAACCATGTTGCGGACATTATCCATAACCTTGTGTTATATTATATGAAATGTCGATTTTATTTTGTAACAAGACAGATGAGAAAGGAACTGAAATATTTTAAGACCACAAAGTCTACCCGGAAGCTATCTAAGCTATCTGACAATTGATTTCTGGAATGGTAAGTAAAAGCATAATATTTTGCATGCAATAATTGTCTTTATTCGTATGCTGACTTGTAAGCTCAAGCTCAAATACTGCTGGGAGAGCGGCATAGCGGAGGAACCGATGAACTAGGGGAGTGATCACACTTATTCCTTCTACTCGCTATGCCGTTACTAGACCTTCGTTCTGAATCAGCTAGTGCCTTTACTTATTGCACTATCGCACTCGTTTACAATTCTCCAGAGTCGAATTTAAGACCTGAACGGCCCAGGTGAGGCGCTGTGTCCCGATGTCTTTCTGTTTGCGAAAGCATTCTAGTTGGTCTTCTGGTTGGTGGAGGAAATGATGATCGCTGCGCTGAGCTGCTGAATATAGGTTTGGTATCCACGATATTAACTGTGAACTGTGGCTCTGACTCGAAACAATATTTTTACTCTACTACCTCCGAAAGTTACAGCTAAACGCACCTGTTCACGACAATTGTGTGACAGTGGTTGGCCACTGCTTCGTTGAAGTACTCTCGAAACACAACTCCATGGAATGCAGAATATAGATTGTCTCCTCACCTTCAGAAAGTGGTGACCCACCCGATTTGCACATGTTATCATGAATTATTCGAACTCGGAATATTCACATCACCTTGCTGT
This sequence comes from Anabrus simplex, assembly GCF_040414725.1. Taxonomy (NCBI): domain Eukaryota; kingdom Metazoa; phylum Arthropoda; class Insecta; order Orthoptera; family Tettigoniidae; genus Anabrus; species Anabrus simplex. Next base: position 1,526,426,945 of record NC_090265.1, read on the forward strand.
GAGCTTCACATAAACATGTTGTAAACGTAGCCACATAGGATACCAGAGACCTGTAAAATGTTATGATATACGTAACACATACAGTATAATCCTATAAAGTGAAATTCAAACTGAATACGTTGTGATATCTATGAATCAATGCGAACGTTCCCTATATTCATTTTGCTGTAATACCCCAATATGTAGACAAATTCGTGCCAACGTGACACATGGTCCTTATAAAATGTACTTCAATTAGCTGAGGATACCGGAAAACATAACAGTATTTAAACTGTTAATGTCCGGTTCACGAACTGAGCTCCCAACATCTTGGCCTCAGTCCTCAGAGCCCGGGTTCGATTTGCGGTCAGAACAGGAGATTTAAATTTTAAAAAGTAAATTCCCTTGGCTCGGGGACAAAGCATTTTACTGCCCCAAACATTCCTGCAACTTTCACAACGCACAGTACTATCCTCCGCCACACTAATATACAGTTTCCCAGATAAAACATGTCACCCACCATCGTCGGAGGGTCTGTCTTAAAACGACCCAGCTAGCGATAGCCACACGAATTAATATTATTTGTAGTTCTTGATGACCCAGACAGGACTTGAACATAGAACAGCCAAAAAGATAAGTATTCATTTTTTCTACCAAAGATGACGTGGCAGTTGCATACTGCAAGAAACCATGACTCACAGGTAAGAACTCGGTACATTCTCTTCACAATCATATAAAAATATGTGGGTTTGTGAACTTGCCTCAGCCTCTAAGAAATTACTTTACTGTACTATAATAGCACCACGAACATATGAAAATGATCAATATACCCTTAGTTACTAACATGAATGTGATAATAGTTTGGACTTTATGGTAAAATATGAACATGAAAATGCAGGGAGGAATCACGGGTCATTATATATCAGCTAGGCAGTGTGTATTAACTGTACACAAGGTGGAGGCAAATGCCGTTAATAATCACAGGGTATGATTAAGGAGATTCGCATTAGTATTATTCTATTTACCATAACAGTCACTACAGAATCATGGTGGACAGGTCGGTTTGAATTGCCAGAATATAACACACCACATTCCTATTCCAAACCAAAAGTCAGAGGTAGACCTGAGGTAAAACCCTCAACAGGTTGAATATATTAAGGAAGCAATAATAGACGACAACAAAGTCATTGTGCAAACAATGGGGCTGACATTTTGAACATCCACTGAAGACACAGTAGAACATATACAGCAGCAATTAATCAGTTTAAGGAAGACCAGAACGTTATAATTACAGGCGACTTCAACTACAGAATCGATAATCCCAACAACAAAACAGCAGCTGTTCTCCACATACTGCAAGAAGAAGGATGCAATCTGATTAACAATGAACAAGAAATAACGTATATTGCATATAACGGAACAAGCAATATCGGTTTGGTTTTAAACTTAGTAAAAGGTAACTTCGTCACAAATCAACAGTCTTTGGAAGACATAGATGACCTCAATGACCTAGCATGTTCCAATCCATACTAGCTTCATAGTTTCATACCAATCACGGATGACAAACAAACAACACCTAGCATACATAAACTCTCATAAGACTAGATATTAACGTACTAAACAATAACACTCGCGTTGGTACATACGAGGCAACATCTGCAAGACAGTATATCAGCCTTGCCACTGCCACAATTCAAAGGCGCTAATTGCAGCAAGAGTACCGAACAGAGAGCGGAAAGCTAAATCGTGGTTCGATGCAGACTGCTGCCAGCTGAGAAGAGACACGTTAGGTACTGCACCCTTTTGTCGGTAGAGCTGCGGTTCCTCTTGATATATGCTGTCTCCGGCTGCTAGAAAAAAATATACTTACCGCATCGTAGAGATTCTTTCTCGGGTGTGCTCAGTTCCAGGTCGCCTGTGGGTTGGTGCATAGGGGTTGCCTAACTAAGGATTACCAGTAAATAGTCTAAAATAACCACCATGACACGGACTGATTATGTAATAAATAAACTTTATTGACAAAGCAAGAATTTAGTAAGTATGCACAAGGCTTGAACCAAAGCTCAATCAAGTTTAGTGTCACCGTTGAAGATGCAATATAAGAATACCTGCAATTAATCATGACTAATCTGAATGTGATCAATAAATTAATTGATTAATAGAATAATTAATTAAAAATGATCCAAATAAAATTGTCAACAAATATAAGTGAAGTGAGTCGTTGACCAAAATGCAACCTCAAGTACACCAAAATAGTGCGTTTAACAATAATATCCCAATAAAATGTCATTTACTGATTCAACTAGATCGATATAATATGGTGTGTTTACGATAGATATCATAGTGTCATAAACAAGAACTCTACTAACGTGTAATGCATTATAGTTAAGCTTGCATGTAATCTAGAACATTCCAACATTCCTAGGAGTACAATCTCCAAACTCTATGTCAATTATTTAACATTAAATACACTCATTGAAAACCTGAGGATAGATGTAACACAAATAAACCGCTGTGCAGCGTGACGTAATCATACTTATGAACTCTGCAAATTTAATTTCTAAACCCTGGATCTTACTGAACTTTAAAAAGATAAAACCTCATCTTTTAACACACTCAAAAATATGCAAATTTATGCATCAAGGCCAGTATTACTGTCAGAACCAACTTATGGCAATTAATCATCAAAATCAATTACATCGCTTCCTAATAAAATACAATTTAATTTACGACAAACATTCGTTCAGTAAGTCCTACAAATCTGTTGTGTCGTGTTCCGTGACGTAATAACACGAACCTAACACATCCTGTACTTACGTCACACGAACTGCCGTACTATTTACAAATGAGTGAACAAATCACCTATCACACTAATGGACTTAAAATTACGTAAACTAATAATATTACCTTGTAGTCACAGAGAATAATCTAACTTACACATCAATAAAATATACTCGTCAGGGTTGAGAGATGATCAACGTACGAGTCCACGTGATATTTACATTTCCTATACCGCTGCTTATTCATGCACGCACTCATAATCGTAAATGAATTTAACATAATATGATGTAGATTGCATCGTCACCGACAAACATGTTATCTTGCCCAGAGTCCTGCAATTTCAACTCTCTGGTTAAGAATATTGATTCACCATGTCCAATTATCAGTTTCATGGCTCCCCTACTCTATTCACTACAAAAAAAAAAAACAAGGAGTAATTAAAATTAAATCAACTCAAAATCAACTCACAACAACATTACGAAAAATGAGGTTCACAAACTCCCATTTAAAACCAAAGTTCAAAACACTTATTATAATGCGATGTTGGCATATAAAATGGGATTTAACTATCCTCATGAGTATTATTGCAGACTTAACCTGCTATCTTTACCTATACTTATCTAGTACAATATGCTATGCCATGTCGCCACATTTATTAATTCGTCGTGATAATAAATATTACAAATGCATTTTCACTTCACGGGGCATCTGGTCCTCCCGCTCATTTTCATACCTCGGCTTCACATTGCCGGCACATATATGCACCTTGTGATATCAAGCTGTCAGAGCTTGCATATCGCTCCGTGTATTAAGCTCAATGGCTTGACTACTAACTCTCAGCTCCTCGGCTGACCATTATATTTATCCGGCTCATCGCCTCATTATCATTCCCTCATTTCTCACATACTGAGATAATTGCCCGTAGTGGCTTATCCATCATCACATAATTATCTTAACACACATATACTGTCGTCAGGGCCTAATGACATAGCATATTTTGACGCGTGGGCCTAGATTCACCACGATTAATCTTCCAATGATCACTTCCCAAATTAATGCCTCTATCAGACTACAATAAAATTCAATTACATTCTCCAAATCAAATCTGAACAGTTAACTAAGCAAATCATATTCCTCCTGTCCATGTAATCAGCATTCAGGAGAAATTTAGAATCAACTAATTAAGATGGTTGCAAAATAACCATAACAAAAAAATGAGTCTACTTTAATGTCCAAGAAAACTTCCGTCTGGTGACTAGCGAATCAAATATCATACTCTGCCACTGCCAATAAGCATAATATTGACCTCAAATCTAGTTCAAATGTAGGCCTAAGCATTTAAACTAATTCGGTCCAATCCGACAATAACATCGACAAAAAAATTAATAATAATAATAAGAAAAAGATAATTGAAATTAAACACAAACTACGTGCATAAATCAGCATTTTTACCTCTCCTCTGTGCTACACCAAAATATGAAATTATAATACCTAAACATCTACTTAGCAGCTCGCGTAACGCCTAAGGAAATAGTACAATCAGTGAAAGATTACATGAGATTTTTGTTACTCACATTCTGCCATTAAGCTTCACCCCACAGGGGCATCCATCTGGTTGAAGTTAGAACATGTTGCAATACATAAGGCACATCTTCACAAAATTGATGTATACCTCCATGGTATCAATTTCCTTGGGCACACGACACTTTTCTTGCAACTTCAGCGGCTTAAATACTAATAATTATATACACTGACTGAAAACACATATAAAAGATTCACTTTTTTTTTTTTTTTTTTAACACCACGCCCGCTTCTCTGGACATTCCTGCGAGACGATTGTGTGAGTGTGGCCCTCGCTCCCTCAGTGAAAGTTATTTACACACTGGACTGCGGCCGGCGATAATCCCTCTGCAGCAAGTTTGTTGTCCTACTAGTTGTCAATGACCTGTGGAATAATCCATCCATTGACTCTACCACTACTGTTATTTCTTAATGGCTCCTGCTAGTAACATTTCCCGTACAGCCTATTCTTGTACGAAAGAAGTTCCTTTGTTTACCCATTACTCTCAAAATGTTACAAAGTAATATATGGCAAATAAAATTAGTGACTAATTGGCTTATCACTCAAATAGAATATCTCTATAACTCTGACCGCAATTACTCGTTCTAATACAAGACGGTGTCTTTGAATGCTCGGCTAAGTTGCCTTAAAGTTCACATTTCACAAATGTCGCCCAATGTTCAAAAGAGAGAAATTCGCTGACACGTCTGGTCTGTACGATCCTTGGTGAACAAGTGTCCCTTCCTCTTGGCGGCAGAGACCTGCTTCGATTTCTGGCGGACTGATATTTTCAGAATTTCAAGAGCGTCCTTTAATACACGCAGCTCGATGCGGACCGTCCTTATCATCTAAATTTATACTTAAACTGCTGGTGGTTCCATCACTACCCTGTGATCACCGAATTAATCATACAATTATGCACAGTATAGGTGGCGTGGGTGGGAATATTTCTTTTGTCGCACCGCCGGCTGTCGTACGGTTCCGGCGCGAACTTCAGGTACTCTCGTTCCCAGACATAACTTCTGCTAACTTAATATTTACTGCATATTAACAGGATTTAGCATACACACTCACTATGATCCCCAACCTAAAGTGTCACTCTGATAAACAAGTATACAATTACTGTCCGATTCTATGACGAAAATAAATTTGAGGAAGCGCTACATTTGAATAATACAAATTCAGCTCCCTGATTGGTTGACCGGTTTCAAGCGGGTAACATTGGACTGTTCCTAGTTCACTTTCGTGGGGGTGGTTGGAAGCTCTTTCTTGTCTTCAGATGGAAAACTACCACTCCTTGACCTCAATTTCAAAGTACCAACGCGTCCTCTCCCTCTTTGTGTGAAGATAATTGCTTTATTGCACCAAAACAAACCGTGCTCCGAAGTGCTCTGGCCGGCTTAAACATCTATTGTGATTTTTCTGCTTCCTGCCAGAGTGTGAGAACATATTCTCAACTGTGTGGAAAAATTACATTATCAATATCAGTAGCAAAATGTTGATATGATGTAATTAGGCTCAATTAATTGGGTGCAACTCCTCCCTTACTAAAAATAGAAATGTTCCGAAAGAATATGAGGAAGATTTCTAGATCTTATGTCATTCAATCTCAACTTGGTTACAAAACTGCAACCATAATTGAGCCTCAACTCTGTACCTCGCTTAGTTAGTAAATTCTCTTCGTAGTTGCAAATTTTCTTCTTCTAGTTGTCTACGTTCCTCCTGTAACTCGGCGATAATTGTCTCCATGATTTCTCTCAGCTCCGTGGCCTCTTGCAGACATTCTGGGCAATCATCACGTCCATCTTCTTCTTCTTCTTCTTCCACTGCAGAAATATCGTCATCATCCTCTGCCATGGACCAATCTTCGTCAGCCGTCATCTCCTCTTCCGTAGATGAGTCCTCCTCTTCTTCACTCTGTGAATATTCTACCAGGTTCACTTGTGGAATTCCTCCGGGTGGTGGTCGATACAACTTTAAGCTTCGGGCATTAAAAGTCATCTCCTCTTGACCATCTAGGCTGACTATCCTGTATGCGTTATTGTGAAGTGACTCGGTTATTCTATACGGTCCCACATATAATGGTGCGAATTTAGCATAAAATTTCGCCTCCGGTGCAGATGAGACTGGACGACGTAAAAGAACGTACTCACCTACTCTAAGTGGGCGATGGAATCTCTTCCCTCTTAATCTTCTCTGTCGACGTTGCGCCTGTTGCTGCAAGTGTTCGGCAACCCTCCTTACACATACGTCAGGAGCTGGCCTAGGATCCGCTGGGCAATTAATAATTGCTGTCCACGGTCGAATAGGGTATTCATTTAAATGGGTGACTGAGGGTATAAATCCCGTAGCTTCGTGGATAGTATGGTTTATACAGTCCATGATGACTGGTAGCAATTGAACCCATTTACTGTGTTGATTCGGTATGTAAATTCTACAAAATTTAGAGATGACCTTCATTATTCTTTCCGAAGGATTACTTTGAGGATTACGAATTGAGCTCATGACATGCTTAATTTCGAGCTCCTGTAAAGCATTTCTGAATTGAGCTGATGTGAACTGAGTTCCATGATCAGTTAGCAAACTTTGTGGCTTACCCATGTTCGGTATAATGTTTCTGGTAAGACATCTTAGTACAAGCTTAGTGTTAGCCTTTTGGATCGGATATAGAGTCGTGTATTTCGAAAATACATCCATGGTCACTAAAACAAAACGGTTCCCACGGGTTGACTTCGGAATAGGGCCGAAAATATCCATTGAGAACAGCTTTTTAGGTTCCGTAGGCAATATAGGGATAGGTTCTTGTTTAATGAGATAAGGGTTCGCTTTTACTCGCTGGCATGTGTCACAAGTCACAACAGTGTCCCTCACTGACTCTCTTAAATTTCTCCAAGTAAAACTTTCTTGAATAGTGGCAACTACTTTGTCGATACCGCCATGTCCGGTAATTCGGTGTACATGCCAGATAATTTCGTTTTGAAGTTGAGATGGTATTACCACTCTCAATTTTGTGTGATCTCTATCAACATATTTAACGAGCAAATTATTAATGAATAAATATTCCTCAGCTTGCTTCTGGATGTCCCGGTAGTTTGGATCTCCCTGCTGAATTCTGTTCTGGAAAAAGTCGATCAGCTTGCTCAAAGAGTTTTCTGCCTGTTGAAATTGATGTAATTGACTTAGGTGTCGTAAGACTTCATGATCATCCGGTACTAAATCGACATAATTTACATGTTCAAGTGGCTCGCTGGGGTTCCTACTTAAAATGTCAGCTACAATGTTATCCTTGCCAGGGCAATGTTCAATTGTAAAATTAAATTGCTGTACATACAGCGACCAGCGTGACACTCGTGGACTAGAAATAGCTGTTTTTAGCATAAATGTCAAGGCTTTATGGTCGGTCCGAATCTTTACTGGAAAACCATAAATGACCTTGTGCCAGTGTTGTAAGGCCTGTACTATCGCTAGCATTTCCAGTTCGGTAGTACTGTAGTTAACTTCATGCTTCCTCAGCTTGCGGCTATAAAATGATATGAATTTCTTTAAGTGAGGCGGTTTATCATCCTCTTGGTATAAAATTGCTCCAATTCCAACGTTGGATGCGTCAGTTTGTAGCACAAACGGTTGTTCGAAATCCGGGTATGACAATTTAATACTCCGTGCTAACAATTCTTTCGTCCGCTGAAATGCCATTTCTGTCTCCTTCGTCCACTTCCATTTGTTATTTTTGTGGAGCATATCTTGCAGTGGTGCCACTACCTCAGTATAGTTCATACAATGGTCCGAAAAGAAATTACAGAGACCCAAGAATTGTCGTATGTTCTTAACTCTTCTTGGCCTCGGAAAGTTCTGGATAGCTTCTATCTTTACAGGGTTGGGGCGTATTCCCTGGCCATCAATCACATGTCCTAAAAATAGAATCTCTGATTGGCAGAAATGGGATTTCTTTAAGTTAACCTTAAAGCCTGTGTCCATCAAATTTTTAAGTAACTTCTCCACACATTCTAAATTTTCCTCGAAATTTCTACTAGGAATAATAATATCATCAATAAAACGAGTCGTCACCTCCTTAACTTCGTCCGTAAGATTTCTATCTAGGGCACGGAGAAGAGCTGCCGTACTGTTGCGTATACCAAATGCGAGTCTATTGTAGGTATAAGTGTGCTGGTCAAATAGGAATCCTGTTAACAATCGGGATTTTTCCTCCAGCTGGATATGGTGGAATGAACTAGTAAGATCAACTCCGGTAAACATGCTCATGCCATTGAACTTCCTAATGACGTCCTTGACAGATGATATCTGATCGTATTCTGGTATCAGTTTCTGATTGAGCATTCTCGCATCAACACAAATGCGGAGCGATCCGTCTGTTTTGACTACAATCACTAAATTATTTAGAAAAGGGGTGACCCTTTTTGATATAATTCCGTTCTCTTCCATTTCCTTAATGACGCGTTTCACCTCCGCGTAATGCTTTTCTGGAATAGGATATGGCTTACATTTATATGGACGCCAATCTGTGACATTTAATGCGTACTTGAAATTAGGGATCAGACCAACCTTCGAGTCAAAAACAGTCTTATACTTCACCAATAGAGCTCGTAGCTTATCCTTTTGCTCTTTGGTTCCGTTAAATTCGGCCACCTTGCTTGATATTAAACTCTCAATTTCCTCGTCCATTTCAGCACTGAAAATATTGGCAAATATGCTCTCATTGTCTAAAATTTGCGCAATATCCTCGTTAATGGGTTCTTCCTGGTTATTCACACTCACATCCATTTTACAATTTATTTCGGGGTCTAGACAAACATGATCATCCCCTTCCGGTTTTCGGAATTTGACTTGGTTGTTGGCCAGGTCAATCACCGCATTAGTGGCCCTCAAAAAGTCAGCTCCTAGAATTAGGTTGTGGTTAACCTTCGACATAATCACAAATGGGTGCGTAAAAATAGAGTTTCCGATTTGCATTTCCAACAATGTTTGGGATTTGCATACTGTCGTTTTATCCGGAATAATCCCTCTTATTTTGACAGAAGATACAGGAATCTCGGGAAGTTTGTGACGTTCTTTTATATCTTCATACAGTGCTCTGGATATAATACTTATCGACGCTCCTGTGTCTGTGAGAGCTCTAATATTTGTGCCATACAACCTAACGTTTATGACCGGCAATTTCGGTATCTGTTTGGCCTCTCTTATTATAGGATCTTCCAAAAGATCTTGTGGCTGCACGACCCAGGAATCCACCTGCGCTACAACCCAATCACTCGAGTTGTCGGCCATTAGCACAAGCTCGTTCCGGTCGGATGGAGACATTGATATTACATTGGCGTTTTTTTTTTTTTTTTTTGCTGCCCGTGGCCATTCTGTGAGTATGGCTGGGCTTCCGGGTTCAAAGACTGCTGCCTGCGGTCAGCTTGGTTGCGCGTTCTCTGATACTCGATACTTTCTGCGCCTACTATGTCCGGATTGAGGTCCGTTTGATTAATGGCCTCTCTCCAACGTTCCCTTTCTTGACGTTCTGAGTTCAAATCTTGGACATACCGTTTATTCTCCCTGTCACGATGATCCGGTTCTCTGTTACGATATCTGTACGATTGTTGCTGTTGATTTCTACCGTACCACCTTCCGCGTTGATTATACCTTTGGTAAGGACGGTCACGGTTCCGATATTCGTACCTATTCCTGTCACGTCTGAGGTCTTGTCTAGGGTAACTCCTATTATATTCATAATTATTCCGCACTGGCCTCTCGTTACGGAATTCTGCATTGTTAAGCTGTTCCCTATTATCGGGCTTCCTGCGTGGTATTGCTCCTGTATTCGGGCTAATCCTGTCCTGGTGACTATTGGTTTCCACGTTTTCGACTACAAACACTTTATGCTCGAGGTTCCGTGTTGGCCTAGGTGAATTTACACTGGTTGTGGCGTCTAACTGGCGTAAAATCTCTTCTGCGTCCTCCGGGGTTTGAACTTTCGAGGTAATTAACATCCTCTGAACCTCGACTGGAAGTTGCTTAATGAGCACTTGGACAAGCTCACTCTGAGATGGAGGATTGTCTAGCTCCTGCAATTTAACCAACTGATCTAGGAAGTACCTACTAAATTGCGTAGGCTGAGTGCTCGTATACTTTTTGGAGTAAAGTTCTAACCGTAAACTCTGTTGTGTCCCTAAGTTCCAAAAACGATTGAGAAATGCCCTCTCAAAATCTTCAAATGTACTAAATGAAGTGCGAAAGCCTATGAACCATGTCTTAGGACTTGACTCTAAATATTTCTCAGTTATTCTTAATTTCTTTTCCTCCGGAATCTGCATTTCCTGAAAATAAGCCTTCAGATCTCTAAGGAACATTTTAGGGGTCACGGAATTAGTACCGTTAAACTTCCGTGGTTGCTCGTCGCTCAATTTTAATATATTGACGAGGTTTGAGTGCGCTACAATTGTTTGAACATTCTCTTTACGAACTGGCTGAGTGCTCGGGTCGACACTAATCCTTTCTGTTACCTGAGGTGTAACAACAGGTGCTGGTTGTTGAAATGCTGTCCCGTCCTTCCTCATACCAGCCTTTAGAATAGCCTGCTCTTCTGACATAAACTTAACCAATGTTGCCAGATTTTCCGTCTGAGTTTGCAGGTTATTGATTTCACCATTGACAACCTCTCGTACTTCGTCACGCATTAACTCGTCACCAATTTTAAGCTCCTTATCAATGGTACTGGCCATTTCAGTCTGCCAAGCTGTAATTTCCTCTCTCATTCCTACGAGTTGTTTAGTCACGTCTTCCTTGTTCGCGATCCTAGCCTCCTCCATAACTCTTAATCCTTGGTCGAACTTCTCTAGCCCTTCGTGAACTTCGTTAGCTATTGAGGTCAGACTCTTTTGCGTGTCTGCCTCTAATACATTCATTTGGTCTTGGACCATAAGAATGTGTTCGGCCATTTTTTTACACTGTTCCTCGACCTGTTTCTTAGTGTCATCTATTTTGCTACTTAGTGACAACGTTACATCCCCTAGCTGTTTGATAAGTTGTTTATGTGCATGAGCCAAATTACTAAGCTCCTGCTTGGTTTCTTTCCTATTTTTATCACACTGTTCCAGTAGCTTTTCCTGATTTTCTGACAGTTCCCTACGCAGCTCCTCCTGGTTACGTGAAAACTCTGTCTGAATAACATCTAACTGTTCACTCAAGTTCTGGGTTAAAGTGTTCTGTGTGTCCTCCAATTGTTTATTTAAATTCAGAGTCAAAGTGTTCTGTGTGTCTTCCAATGATTTATTTAAGTTCTCCGTGAGTGTGTTCTGATCCGCCTTCATTTCACTCTGGACCGCGTCCACTTTACCATTTAGCATATTAATGCCCGTGATTAGCTGTTCCCACTGCTCATCAGTTACCACCATCGTAAACAAATATATAAAATACTGGACCCCCCTTTCACTAGGGCGAAACTTAATAGCTATTTACAACACAACACAACATTTCCTTACTTATCCTTACAATGGGATAAACAACGTTACTTTATCACATGACTACCATTATACAGTCACACAACTGCACAGTGTTTATAACTACTTATTTACCCTTGGAATGTTCTAAATTGTCCGTCTGTCACGACCTAACCATTCTTACCATCATAAGGCGATAATCGAGCTCCACTTTGGGACGCCATTTTTAAATAGACTCATACATCCCCATGCACCCTTTTGTCGGTAGAGCTGCGGTTCCTCTTGATATATGCTGTCTCCGGCTGCTAGAAAAAAATATACTTACCGCATCGTAGAGATTCTTTCTCGGGTGTGCTCAGTTCCAGGTCGCCTGTGGGTTGGTGCATAGGGGTTGCCTAACTAAGGATTACCAGTAAATAGTCTAAAATAACCACCATGACACGGACTGATTATGTAATAAATAAACTTTATTGACAAAGCAAGAATTTAGTAAGTATGCACAAGGCTTGAACCAAAGCTCAATCAAGTTTAGTGTCACCGTTGAAGATGCAATATAAGAATACCTGCAATTAATCATGACTAATCTGAATGTGATCAATAAATTAATTGATTAATAGAATAATTAATTAAAAATGATCCAAATAAAATTGTCAACAAATATAAGTGAAGTGAGTCGTTGACCAAAATGCAACCTCAAGTACACCAAAATAGTGCGTTTAACAATAATATCCCAATAAAATGTCATTTACTGATTCAACTAGATCGATATAATATGGTGTGTTTACGATAGATATCATAGTGTCATAAACAAGAACTCTACTAACGTGTAATGCATTATAGTTAAGCTTGCATGTAATCTAGAACATTCCAACATTCCTAGGAGTACAATCTCCAAACTCTATGTCAATTATTTAACATTAAATACACTCATTGAAAACCTGAGGATAGATGTAACACAAATAAACCGCTGTGCAGCGTGACGTAATCATACTTATGAACTCTGCAAATTTAATTTCTAAACCCTGGATCTTACTGAACTTTAAAAAGATAAAACCTCATCTTTTAACACACTCAAAAATATGCAAATTTATGCATCAAGGCCAGTATTACTGTCAGAACCAACTTATGGCAATTAATCATCAAAATCAATTACATCGCTTCCTAATAAAATACAATTTAATTTACGACAAACATTCGTTCAGTAAGTCCTACAAATCTGTTGTGTCGTGTTCCGTGACGTAATAACACGAACCTAACACATCCTGTACTTACGTCACACGAACTGCCGTACTATTTACAAATGAGTGAACAAATCACCTATCACACTAATGGACTTAAAATTACGTAAACTAATAATATTACCTTGTAGTCACAGAGAATAATCTAACTTACACATCAATAAAATATACTCGTCAGGGTTGAGAGATGATCAACGTACGAGTCCACGTGATATTTACATTTCCTATACCGCTGCTTATTCATGCACGCACTCATAATCGTAAATGAATTTAACATAATATGATGTAGATTGCATCGTCACCGACAAACATGTTATCTTGCCCAGAGTCCTGCAATTTCAACTCTCTGGTTAAGAATATTGATTCACCATGTCCAATTATCAGTTTCATGGCTCCCCTACTCTATTCACTACAAAAAAAAAACAAGGAGTAATTAAAATTAAATCAACTCAAAATCAACTCACAACAACATTACGAAAAATGAGGTTCACAAACTCCCATTTAAAACCAAAGTTCAAAACACTTATTATAATGCGATGTTGGCATATAAAATGGGATTTAACTATCCTCATGAGTATTATTGCAGACTTAACCTGCTATCTTTACCTATACTTATCTAGTACAATATGCTATGCCATGTCGCCACATTTATTAATTCGTCGTGATAATAAATATTACAAATGCATTTTCACTTCACGGGGCATCTGGTCCTCCCGCTCATTTTCATACCTCGGCTTCACATTGCCGGCACATATATGCACCTTGTGATATCAAGCTGTCAGAGCTTGCATATCGCTCCGTGTATTAAGCTCAATGGCTTGACTACTAACTCTCAGCTCCTCGGCTGACCATTATATTTATCCGGCTCATCGCCTCATTATCATTCCCTCATTTCTCACATACTGAGATAATTGCCCGTAGTGGCTTATCCATCATCACATAATTATCTTAACACACATATACTGTCGTCAGGGCCTAATGACATAGCATATTTTGACGCGTGGGCCTAGATTCACCACGATTAATCTTCCAATGATCACTTCCCAAATTAATGCCTCTATCAGACTACAATAAAATTCAATTACATTCTCCAAATCAAATCTGAACAGTTAACTAAGCAAATCATATTCCTCCTGTCCATGTAATCAGCATTCAGGAGAAATTTAGAATCAACTAATTAAGATGGTTGCAAAATAACCATAACAAAAAAATGAGTCTACTTTAATGTCCAAGAAAACTTCCGTCTGGTGACTAGCGAATCAAATATCATACTCTGCCACTGCCAATAAGCATAATATTGACCTCAAATCTAGTTCAAATGTAGGCCTAAGCATTTAAACTAATTCGGTCCAATCCGACAATAACATCGACAAAAAAATTAATAATAATAATAAGAAAAAGATAATTGAAATTAAACACAAACTACGTGCATAAATCAGCATTTTTACCTCTCCTCTGTGCTACACCAAAATATGAAATTATAATACCTAAACATCTACTTAGCAGCTCGCGTAACGCCTAAGGAAATAGTACAATCAGTGAAAGATTACATGAGATTTTTGTTACTCACATTCTGCCATTAAGCTTCACCCCACAGGGGCATCCATCTGGTTGAAGTTAGAACATGTTGCAATACATAAGGCACATCTTCACAAAATTGATGTATACCTCCATGGTATCAATTTCCTTGGGCACACGACACTTTTCTTGCAACTTCAGCGGCTTAAATACTAATAATTATATACACTGACTGAAAACACATATAAAAGATTCACTTTTATTTTTTTTTTTTTTTAACACCACGCCCGCTTCTCTGGACATTCCTGCGAGACGATTGTGTGAGTGTGGCCCTCGCTCCCTCAGTGAAAGTTATTTACACACTGGACTGCGGCCGGCGATAATCCCTCTGCAGCAAGTTTGTTGTCCTACTAGTTGTCAATGACCTGTGGAATAATCCATCCATTGACTCTACCACTACTGTTATTTCTTAATGGCTCCTGCTAGTAACATTTCCCGTACAGCCTATTCTTGTACGAAAGAAGTTCCTTTGTTTACCCATTACTCTCAAAATGTTACAAAGTAATATATGGCAAATAAAATTAGTGACTAATTGGCTTATCACTCAAATAGAATATCTCTATAACTCTGACCGCAATTACTCGTTCTAATACAAGACGGTGTCTTTGAATGCTCGGCTAAGTTGCCTTAAAGTTCACATTTCACAAATGTCGCCCAATGTTCAAAAGAGAGAAATTCGCTGACACGTCTGGTCTGTACGATCCTTGGTGAACAAGTGTCCCTTCCTCTTGGCGGCAGAGACCTGCTTCGATTTCTGGCGGACTGATATTTTCAGAATTTCAAGAGCGTCCTTTAATACACGCAGCTCGATGCGGACCGTCCTTATCATCTAAATTTATACTTAAACTGCTGGTGGTTCCATCACTACCCTGTGATCACCGAATTAATCATACAATTATGCACAGTATAGGTGGCGTGGGTGGGAATATTTCTTTTGTCGCACCGCCGGCTGTCGTACGGTTCCGGCGCGAACTTCAGGTACTCTCGTTCCCAGACATAACTTCTGCTAACTTAATATTTACTGCATATTAACAGGATTTAGCATACACACTCACTATGATCCCCAACCTAAAGTGTCACTCTGATAAACAAGTATACAATTACTGTCCGATTCTATGACGAAAATAAATTTGAGGAAGCGCTACATTTGAATAATACAAATTCAGCTCCCTGATTGGTTGACCGGTTTCAAGCGGGTAACATTGGACTGTTCCTAGTTCACTTTCGTGGGGGTGGTTGGAAGCTCTTTCTTGTCTTCAGATGGAAAACTACCACTCCTTGACCTCAATTTCAAAGTACCAACGCGTCCTCTCCCTCTTTGTGTGAAGATAATTGCTTTATTGCACCAAAACAAACCGTGCTCCGAAGTGCTCTGGCCGGCTTAAACATCTATTGTGATTTTTCTGCTTCCTGCCAGAGTGTGAGAACATATTCTCAACTGTGTGGAAAAATTACATTATCAATATCAGTAGCAAAATGTTGATATGATGTAATTAGGCTCAATTAATTGGGTGCAGTACACTACACCGAGCCACATCAATTCAACACGTACGACCTACTGGAAGAACGCTGCAGGAAAAATAAATACTACAAACAACCCTTAAAAAGCAAACAAGCCCAATTAATCGAAGGGCAAGGAGAAAGAAGCAAAGAAAAAGTTACCACCCTTAAAAGAAAAACCAACAGGAAACTTGGAGAAGTCCCAATGGAAACATGGGAACACCACTTCGCAGGTACCCTGAATATATTACAAGTATTAACATCACATGGTGCACAGATACCCTCAATCAATGAGGATACCACATTGTTCACAACAGATGAAGTAAAAACAACAACAATGGAGTCGAAAGGCAAAATAGCAAAAGGCTACGACGGGATAACCAATGAGATACTGAAAATGCCGGTTGATGTACTTTTTGATGTATGGATTGACCTGTTTAACCAATGTCTGACCTCAGTGAAATTCCTGACGAATGGAAAAGATCGGCAATCAGAGTCCTATACAAAGGAAAATTGGATGATCCATATGCATTGTAATAAAAATTGAATTACATTATCAAGCGAAATCTCCCAAATGAATTGAGTTTTGTAGGAGGACCCAATGAATCCTACTCTGTTCAGTGTAATTACAGGAGACATTACTAAAGTCATTTAAAAACCGAATTAGTTTCCCTATATACGCATGCAGTCGATGTGGCTTTGGTCATCTAATTTGCTAAACTTGCAAGTAGCTTTTAATGCTTTGCATACCTGGGTGCAGGGAAATGAATTACTCCTTAACTATAGAAAGACCACATGGAATTACGAAAAGGAGGAAACTCAGCAATAAATGTCGCTCTGTCAATAGGAGAGAACTCTTTTAAACACTTAGGGATCACACTACAGTCAACATGAAACTCGTTCAGGATCAATGTAAAAAAGAGAACTACAGCCACCATCAGAGGAATGTAAGAAGTCAAAGACATTTGCTGAGTCTCAGAACAGACAGCCGTAACTATACTCCATGCCAAAATATCACCAGTGATAATACATCGCATAGAACTAATATGGGAAAGACTAACATTCACCGTCTTTGTCCATTTAGTATAAAGGAACTAGGCAAAAATTGATGCTCGCCTGTTTATCAAAAACATATCCTTTTGGAGGGTCAAATCCAGGTATCTGGAAAGGATTCTCGGAGTTGCAAGAACGACCCAGATTAGTTTAGTATACTAAGTACTGAGAGAACCGTTCTGCAAGAAAGACTTGCGTCTTACATTGTCTCTGCAATATACCAAGCAGTGGTCACGATTACCAGAGATAGGGAAATTCCTAGACACTGACGCTATGACCGACAGAAGGTGGGCCAAAGAGAATTACGATCCGATTTCAGTGATTTTTGCAGTTCATGGATACAATCACAAAATATGCAATAATAAAAATTCCACGAGCCGAATTGTGAATGTGTATATATGCTATGTAACAAATACGATATAACTCAGTGCGGAAAGTGGGAAAAATCAATTGTAGACTGCAGAAAACGTTAGTTGTTGACAGTTATTATTTGATAATTTCAACGTTATGTAAAGCTTTCGTGCGCTTATAGATATATTAATAATGTTATAATTTAAGAATTTGTTTGTAATTTATAAGGTTAGATATTATGAAGGTAATATGACAGCAATAAACTTTTATTTACCACAATTTTGTGTATAAATATGGAAGTTCTAGTAAACAGGGCGTCCCAAATTTACAAACAAATGTAACATGCTCCCTAGACCCATGTTTATAATTGGATAATATTTACATTGTTTACAAACTACTGTGCAAAATATACATTTACACAAAACACACACAGACACCCACTTGAACATGATTTCTCACTGATCATTCATTCTCTCATCAACAGTTATCTAATCACCCATGCATTCATTTATTCCTGTGTACGCAACTTTCGTTCGACTCCCTCATTTCCCAACACACTCGCCTAAACATGCAGCATTTCGTTCGAATGATATTTTTCTTTATGTGCAAGTGAAATTTTGGGAGATCCAAGTTCTCGACATCACCAGACAGCGAACTGCTTAGCTTTGCGGAGCGCCAATAACAAACCTTCTGGAAGGCAGAGGTATGGATAAAAGGCGGAAAAAGGGTGACTCTTTCTGCCCTATGAGCCTAGTGGTAAACAAGTGACAGACGTTGGAAGTGATCAATATCTTTAGTGACAGAGATAGATTTCCGTTGAAAGATCAGGTCTGTTTTGTTTGGCTATTTTGTCGATGGAAGGTTAGTTAGCTTTTCCACACGGCGCTGTACTCTCTGTACCTTACTCGCGTTCTACGCTCTTGTGGGATGTCAAGCAGGTAAACTATAATGTCAGTATGGACCGAACCATTCAAAGGTTATGGCTCGTGGACTGAATACTCTGTATATAAGACTCTAGGAATTTTGTCGCCTTGCACTTTGCCTCAACTCGGTACATTCCATTTTAAATCGTCACAGATAGTTATACCGAGTAGTTTAAAACCAGTGCACCGTTGAATGATATTTTCACTAGTTTATAACTTTTTATGATAGACCGGGCGAGTTGGCCGTGCGGTTAGCGTTACGCAGCTGTGAGCTTGCACCTGGGAGATAGTGGTTTCGAGCACTGCTATCGGTAGCCCTGAAGACGGTTTTCCATGATTTCTTATTTTCATACCAGGCCATGGCTGATTCCTTCCCAATCCTAACCCTTTTATATCCCATCGTCGCCATAAGGCCTATCTGTGTTGGTGCGATGTAAAACAAAATCATGTTAGGATTTCTGGACCGACTCATTCCCGTATATTTACTCTTATTTACAGACTGTTTATAAAAATCCACATCGACAGATTCTCCGTATCCACTTGTAGAGCGAGGGAATCCTGCTTACTGTGAAGAGGAGTAAGTTTACTCACATTGTACTGACTTGGCTGAGTTTTAATATATAACTTGCTATGACGTCTGCAGAAATACAGTTATGCGGAATAATAAAGATAGTTTTAAATGTAGTGAGAAGCAGAAGAGCGGCTATGAAAGGAGACATGACTAGACTCTGGAAGTAATTCAATCTCGTTGGAAGTGAAGATACCAATAAAACGTGGGATCGTGGATTTTTCCCTTCTTTCTAACACAAACTCGATATTACTGAGAGTAGATCACGTAGCCTGTCTACTTTATTTATCCAGAGTGGGAACGACGCTGTCCTGTTATTCTCTATAGGAAGCAGGGCGACGCATCATGACGTGGCGCGACGCTTGCCTGATTTGCGTTCCCCCTTTTTGTTTTAGTAGAAGAGTAGCGCTGGCGTCCAGTTACTTGTTTGGGCTGTCGCTTGCTTTCTTTCGCTTCGTCGCCCGCTGTCTGTCGTGTCCATTTACCGCGTCACTCAGAAGGAGAGTTGGGTGCTAGCCGCCTGGCCACAAGTTCTTTATTGACTTGCTTCGTGTATTAACTGCTGGCTAATAGAACATTGTGACTGAAGCTATATTAGCACCAGAATATGATTATCACTATTTCTGACATACAAAAATATCTCAAGAATTGGTTACATCCATGTAACCTGTCTTAAAAAAGTAATCAAATCCTTATTAAGCACAAAATTAAAAGTGCAGGGCTCTCCATTCGAGGAACTCTCAAACAACTCACTTACGTAATGCCCAATGTAGATTAGCCTTTATTCAATGCAAATACCAAAATTGTTACCATTAAGAAACATAGAGCTAAAGTTAATAATGTTGTGACTGCAGTCACCTTAATGCGACAGTTTGTATCATTATCACCGTTGTCGTCGTCGTTATCATCGTTATTATTATTATTATTATTATTATTATTATTATTATTATTATTATTAGCCTCCGTGGCTCAGACGGCAGTGCGTCAGCCCCTCACCGCTGGATACCGTGGTTCAAATCCCGGTCACTCCATGTGAGAATTGTGCTGGACAAGGCGGAGGCGGAACAGGTTTTTCTCCGGGTACTCCGGTTTTCCCTGTCATCTTTCATTCCAGAAACACTTTCCATTAAAATTTCATTTCAATTGCACGTCATGTATCATTGCCCCAGAGGAGTGCGACAGGCTTCGGCAGCCGGCAAATTTCCTATCCTCGCCGCTAGATGGGGGCTTCATTCATTCCATTCCTGACCCGATCATATGACTCGAAACAGGCTGTCATTCGACCGGGTCAGGAATGAACGAATGAAGCCCCCATCTTGTTCTAGCGGTGAGGATTGGAATTGTGCCGCCTGCCGAAGTGTCGCTGGAATAAAATATGACGGGGAAACTAGGAGTATCCGGAGAAAAACCTACCCCGGCTACGCTCTGCCCACCACAAATCTCACCCAACGTTGAGAGACCGGAGCGCTGCCACCTGAGTCACAGAGGCTCATGTTTCATTTATATTATTATTTAAATTTTGTAGATGTAATATATTACGTGTATCTGGATTAATGGCCTTAATCTTGAGTAATAAAATAAATCTAACTGAAACTGATAAAGAGGAAATTCAGAGGACCAATCTCGATAGCTGCAGTCGCTTAAGTGCGGCCAGTATCCAGTATTCGAGAGATAGTGGGTTCGAACTCCACTGTCGGCAGCCCTGAAGATGGTTTTCAGTGGTTTCCCATTTTCACACTAGGCAAATGCTGGGACTGTACCTTAATTAAGCCCACGGCCACTTCCTTCCCACTCCTTGGCCCTTCCTGTCCCATCGTCGCGATAAAACCTATCTGTGTCGGTGCGACGTAAAGCAACTTGTAAAATATATATATATATATATATATATATATATTAAGAGGGAACGGATATAGGAGACAGGTACGTACGTAGGAAAGGGGCACCTTGAATTACTTCCTATATTGACATATTCAAAGTAAACTGACAAAACAAAACCAACCGGCATGGCGCAACAGCCCCTGAGAGCCATGGCCTACCAAGCGACCGCCGCTCAGCCCGAAGGCCTGTACATTACGAGGTGTCGTGTGGTCAGCATGACGAATCCTCTCGGCCGTTATTCTTGGATTTCTAGAACGGGCCGTCATCTGACCGTCAGAAAGCTCCTCAATTGTAATCACGCAGACTGAGTGGATCTCGAACCAGCCCTCAGATCCAGATAAAAATTCCTGATCTCGCCGGGAATCGAATCCGGGGCCTCCAAGTAAAAGGCAAGCGCGCTACTCCTACATCGCGGGGCCGGCAAAGTAAACCTACACGTTACAATTTTTTATGTTACAATGTTTACAAAGATTTAAGCGTGCAAGCTACTATTTACAATTTCTTGCATGGCTATGACAAAATTTCCACTAAGAAATGTAACATTCCTGTTACTGATTTAGTTTAACAAATTACATAACTCAGCAAGTTTCATGCTTGATTTTGTACAGTATTGTGGTATTATTTGACTTTCTCTGTTCACTGAATTTCTGAAAGTAGTATTTAAAGTTTAACCTCATCCCCTTTAATACGATCATCCCCTACAGCAGTCTCATGTGAATGAGCATGTTTCATTTTGTAGTGGCATTCTACGTTATATCTTTTCGATGTAACAGACTGCCCACACACAGGCATTTCGCACGGTCGCCTCCATGGATGAAAAAAATATTGTTCTTCCCACTGGCTCTCAGCAGTCAGATTCGGTGAGATCCTCTTTTCATTATTTCGCCTCCATTTCGAACTTTACCCTGTAGGGAGAGCTTTACAATAACATCCAAGGTATCCACTGCCTTTCGTAAGAGGTGACTAGAAGGGGAGCAGGGACTCTCAACTGGGAGCGTGGATTGGCGATCACGGTTACCGTAAGTGAGCTTGGTATTAATTCCACTTATTTATGCCAGGCTACAGTTTTTCAATCTGACCTCCCTTGGTCAACTTTTGTTCCTTCCCGGCCCCGACGGTATTACAATTACAAGACCTAGGGAATCATTTAATTTGACGTCCGTCGTAGCCCTTCCCTTTCTTTTGCGGATAGCTTCATTCTTCCAAATGTCGGACCTGTGTATTGTTAATAGAGGATATTTACCAAGTTGTACTTCCTCTTAAAACAGTAACCACTACCACCACCACCTTTTCGAACTCGAGTATCGCAGCAGTGATCGAAACTGGTCCGGCATTGTCCTTCACGACCTGTGACGTAAACACGTCACTCTGGATGTAACACACACATTGATCGTCATCCGCCCACTTACAGCATATGCCGTGTACCAGCGGTACGAAAAGCCCAACATCAGCTAGACTACTGTAGAGAGTTGCTATGGAGATCATCTCGACAACGTTTCAAAGACTTCATGCGTCTGTACGTACTACTTGTAAATATTAGCGCGATAATGAACTTAGTTTATACTTGTACATAAATTTTACTGTCCGTGTGAAGGGAAAGAGGATAGAAAGGTAGACCTGAACACAATAATAATAATAATAATAATAATAATAATAATAATAATAATAATAATAATAATAATAATAATAATAATAATAATAATAATAATAATAATAATCTGTGAGCTTGCATCCGGGAGATAGTAGGTTCGAATCCCACTATCGGTAGCCCTGAAAATGGTTTTCCGTGGTTTCCCATTTTCACACCAGGCAAATGCTGGGGCTGTACCTTAATTAAGGCCACGGCCGCTTCCTTCCAACTCCTAAGCCTTTCCTATCCCATCGTCGCCATAAGACCTATCTGTGTCGGTGCGACGTAAAGCCCCTAGCAAAATAATAATAATAATAATAATAATAGTAATAATAATCGTATTGCACCCTTGCAGAGCTTCTTCGGTATTTACCTGATATCCAACATTGCCACGGCTGCCCCTAGAAGAAATATACTCACCGAAGATGTGAGGTCTCCATCTCAGGCGCGATCAGTCCCCGTCGTCAAATAAGGATGCATAGGGATACCACATAAAAGATAGTCTACACACTATATAAATTATGACACAGACTGATTTTTCATTTTGTGTATAAGAAGAGAATTTATTGACCCCCCCCCCAAAAAAAAAAGATAAACTCCCTAAATA
Organism: Anabrus simplex; assembly: GCF_040414725.1. Taxonomy (NCBI): domain Eukaryota; kingdom Metazoa; phylum Arthropoda; class Insecta; order Orthoptera; family Tettigoniidae; genus Anabrus; species Anabrus simplex. The sequence continues at coordinate 1,526,450,031 of NC_090265.1, forward strand.
TCCATTAATGTGAAGTAAATATTGAATTAATACCATGTTGTTATATTATTACATTGTTCCAAATTATAATTACCAAATAAAATACCTGACCACTTCGTTAATTAATTTCTAATTAATTAATTAATTAATTAATTAATTAATTAATTATAAAATTTAGATGGAATATTAATTACCAGATAAGCTCCTGAAATTCATAAATACCAGTGTATTTGTACATACTCACAGGGTAACAGTGTTCCTATGATATAATTGGTGGACCCCAATAATAATAATAATAATAATAATAATAATATCTGAATACATTTTTTAGTGGCTAACACAAATAAACCGTTGAAACACCAGTAGTCATCTATAATATTGAATGCAGACTTCAATAAAATATTTTAGAAAATATGTAAATAAACAAATGTACCATAATAATGATTAATTAATAAAATAAATATATTAATAAAATAAATATATTAATAAAATATATACTTAATTACCTTGAGAGATTGATAATATGCCTCCACACTATCTCAAATTTGTATATTATTATTGGAAAGCCTCATTTAAAGTCAAATAAAATAATAATAATAATAATAATAATAATAATAATAATAATAATAATAATAATAATAATAATAATAATAATAATAATAATCATAATAATCATAATAATACCTGAAATTGTAACAGCTATCCATAAACCAATACTCAGAAATGCTAATAATGTTCCTCCGAATCCAACAAAATTGATTACCAAACATTTTGAAGTTAAAATGAAAATATAAATATTAATATTCATTTAATTACCATTTAATTAATCCATTTAATACATAACTGACCATCATTAGCACTCGATATCATGATTATCTAGGCCTTCAAGTCAAACTATAAAATATACTGGTAACATAATAAAATAATAAAATAATAATAATAATAATAATAATAATAATAATAATAATAATAATAATATTAATAATAATAATAATAATAATAATAATAATAATAATAATAATAATAATTTATAAAAATAAAGAAAAGTAGCCACTAGTGTCCACCCTAACTCAATACCACTATGTATGTGTAGTCGTTTGACTCAGAACATTCACATTTCAATAATTCTTTCCGCTGGTTAATACTTTTACTTTCATTTACAAAACTGATTAAATTCCTTTGCTTAGAAGAATTTTGCTTTTACCATGACATTGTTACAATTAGTAGAAAATAAATGTTGTTCACTGTACAAAGACGGTACCATTAGCTGCCTGAAACATGTATCCCAAAATGAAAAATAATAATAAATTCATTTATCAAATCGTTACTGTACTTCCCATAAGCAATTCGTGTTACATAACATGTTCTTTGCAGATGGGAAAATGTTAAATTGAATATTCGAGTACAGTAACCTCATAATTTCCTTGTATATTTGTTGTTGTTGTTGCTTTAGAATAAACACTTTGCATTACACTATGCGCGAGCATTTTCCCTATCCTATTTATATAATGTCAGAAAAATGTACTCTCCCATGTGAATAAAAATAGCTCCTAACTTATTCTAATATTTACACCAAGCAGGAAAAACACAGCCAAAATTAATAGCCTATCGTGTAAATTAACGCTAATTATATACAAAATATACAATAAGGATTCAGCATCTTCTATAAATTCTTCCAAAAGAAATACCTTATTGTCACACATTTATACGACCTGTCTCAATAATTGTTGGTTTATTTCAGCGTCCAAATAAATATTAATTCGCTGAAATAACTATTGACCACAGACCAGATCAATTGTTCTCGTGGTTCACACATAACAAAATATCCTGACAATCTAAAATGCATCTCATTATATTAATAAGTATCGTAGTAAACAAAAAATAATAGTAATAACTATAATAATAATAATAATAATAATAATAATAATAATAATAATAATAATAATAATAATAATAATAATAATAATAATAATTGTACCGGGTGGTACACCTCCACGTCGCTAATTCAAACTTTGCGCCAGTTGAAACTCCCCTACTGGAGGAAGCCTGAACCTTATCTACCGTGTTAATTTTCTAGATTCTCAGAAGATGTCACTACTTGTAAATTTTGAAGTTTCTGAACTGGGTCGTTTTCGATGTATTTTGTTTTGCCTGTAGTAAGAAGTGTGGACATTCTCTTCCAGATGGCACTACTGAAGAAATACAATTATGCACCCTAGTGCGAAGTGAAAGAACTATGTTTTTGAAGAAATTTTGTGTTCATAAGTTTGTTCTTTGTTAAATTTCTTTCAGTTATTGTTTATGTTGGCAATATTAACCCCTTCCTTCCGCCAGGTTTGAATTTAGCCAATCCCGAATTTCTTTAATTAATTTATGACCAATCAGGTGTATTTTCTTCAACTTGGATATGTTGCTTAACCCTAGCCAATAAAATTCTTGTGGGAGGGTGTTCTCATTCCTGAAACGCCTCGAACTTTCCGCGCCACTTCAGTAACAGCTATCAGTGTGTAAAGTACGTAGCAGGGGGCGGGAAGCGCCTCTTTCTTCGGGCAGCAGTTCAACCACAAGGTAATGGCCTTTTAATAACTTATTTTCTTGCTAGCTCAGCAGTTTAACTCTCGGGGCAGGTCCGAAGCCTTTTCCATGTAACTTTCCTTTAAAATGTAAAGACACTCGGTTTCAATTCTTTCTGTTTTAACTACAAATTTGGATAGAGAGTGTTTAACCCTCTCGAGCTCCCACTCATATTGCTTCGAGGTGAACTTATTTTCTCAACCGTTTCTTCCATTCTAGCGTAATGTAAATTGTCTTCTCATATAAGTCACCTCTTTAGTATGGGATTAGCCCTTGCATTAACGGCCTAGTGCCAAGTAGTTTTTAAACAAAATGTATTAGGAGTGCAGCTTCGCCTCCTCTCAAATTGGTATTGTCGAGGCCATGTAATATTTCTGTTTCTTCACTTAATAGGCCTCAGTAGGTTGGGTATCTTTTTACCCCTGTGTCTATGTCCTTGGAGGACAGCTGGAAAGTCGAGTTTGGTGTGGCCTTTGATAGGCTCAAACGTTGAGAGCGGATTGCTCTTTTGAAATTGATTTTGGGTGCCTCGAGGAGGCTTTATTTTGTAATTGGGAGCAAGTGCTCCTGAACATGATTGGGATCTTCTGCCCCTTTGTCGAATCTTGTTTTTGGGTGAAGTTGGGCTAATTGCTCAAGAATTGTGAGTCCGGGGCTCGAAGCCCAAATCCTGTGAATACTGTAATAGTACATTTGTTGCCTTGCTACTCTGTACCTGCCATTCTTGTTATTTCTTGATTTTGCTAAGAAAATATAACCTTGTTAAATTTATCTTAACTTTAATTTCGTATCTTGAGACCTGTTCACCCCCGCACCTTCTTTCACCTCTGCTGTTCCACAGATACCTCGGAATAATAATAATAATAATAATAATAATAATAATAATAATAACGTGATGTCCTAGAAACGTAGTACCAGAAAGTGAGCTATAGCAAGCATACATATTAAATTAATTGGGTGTCCTCTATACAATAACATAACATTTCAATAGTAGTCAAATGTATCTAGAAAATTTTATATATATCAATGAACGATGTTGTGTTATACTTAATTCGTATGCACATTATTAGGTCCTTTCACATAGATAATAACCTTGACTGTCTCATCTTTGTATTTACTGTTCAATATTAAATCCCTTCGGCTCCATTCTGCCGGTAATATTTCTCAGCTGTCACGCTGACCTCTTTCATTTCAGTAATATCTCTCAGCCGTCACGCTGATCACTATAATTTCAATAATATCTCCCAGCTGTCACGCTGACCACTATCATTTCAGTCAACTTGCTACACTATAAACATATCTCATTTTTCCTCTACAAATAACGTCATGTCTCCTGTATGCGGACCTTACAAAATCGCTTACATTTTATCATCACCCAACATCGTACACATTTACTCGACAACACTTAAATTCACAAACAGAAATTATTTATCAATATTGCTCACCCAATTATTTATTACAGTACTTTCTGCACGCACAAAAAATAAAATTTAATGTTATTCCATGAAAGGAAATAACTATCGACATCATCCATCCTGAATTTTTGATAGTGCCTGCATAAATTATGATTTTCATTATTAACTATTGTGCCATTTCACCGTTCTATATTTGCATCAGTAGGAACAAAAATGGAGTTCAAGCCATTAGAAGGTCAATGTGAAAGCAACTAACATCGGTACGAACCGAAATGATAATCCTTTCAACCGGTAGTCACCGAAAGAACCATACTTGGAAGGCTGTGAAAAAAAGAATGACAGAAGCGGATTATTTAAACCAGTTATTAAGAAAAAAGAGACTTCCATCAGAACATTCTACACAATTCAGCACTACGGCAAGCAAGACGGAGTCGGCCAAGGAAAGAAGCCAGCTTATCAGATTTTAAGATCACATATTGACGGAGGATAAAATCCGCGGCAGCCCGCTCAACGTCAACTTAGAGATCAAATAACTGCGCGAAATGTAAAGACCAGCAAAAGGAGTTAGCAAGTTTGGTGCAGCAAATACGTCACGGCTGAACTTAGAAGTTTTATATTTGTCTGATACTGCATATCGTAGACAGCAGAGTCCAACCAGCTGTCAAGTGCATTTCTAATAAATACGGAGAAATCACATTCGCTCTGCAAACGAGAGAGTTTTTACAAATAATAGCACAATTAGAACTACTATATTGAGACTAATCGTCCCAGAGCACATTTTATTCTGATATCATAGGCATTACGAAACGAATATAAATTGCAAGATGACAACACTAACTGATACATTGTATTATTCTGTTCCAAACGTACCAGAGACCACTATGATGTTGTAAAAGACCGAGGCAAAGACTACTCCGACTATGGTGGCGCTTTACGAGGTTGATGACCCAGGAGGATTGAAAGTCAGCTGAGAAGACGAGATGGACCCAATTACCTAAAGCAGAACCATGGAGCGAGGCCTACCATTCCCGATGACCAACAGCGAGATGGCAAACAGGGTCCAATAAGCAAAGTTAAGAACCCTATGAGTCGTTGTTCGTAAGTAGAAACCTTTATTTTTGGCTATGTGTTGATATGTTTTGTGACATTGTGCGTGCGTATAATATATCGAAGTGTAATTACATGGATGTAGGTATTCATCTGATGTTACTGTCAATTCCATATGTAGGCGTAATATACCAGTGAAAGCCGTTCGCAACATTATCAATGTGATGTGAGAGACCGTAATAGATATTTTAAATCATTATCAGTGAAGAGTTAAAGTGTAATATGAGTGTCAATATACATGTCTGATGGCTTTATCGGAATGGCAAGTTAAGAGATCGTATTTAGGGAATGTTTACGACGAAATATAGTAGCACAGCTTAGTATTATGATACACTTTTCTTTGACACTATGACGGTAAGAATAATGTTATTATATTATATGCATCGTATTGAATGAGATGGGTGCTTGTAATGTATTGATATGGATATTACGTGATATTTGGAATGGTAAATGGTGAATGAAGTAATAATATAAGCGGATGTTGTGATGGTGATATTTATTTTTATTTGAGAGGTTGGTCATAGTAGTCTTCTGTGAGATGATATTACGTGCAAATTATGCATTTTAAGCGATGTATTGAAACGTACTGCTTTCAATTGCTGTTTTCATTCCCAGATACACTCAAAGTAGGTTAGGATACGATCTCAATGCCATCAATACAGTGTTGTTTTGAGTATGTAGGATCATCAAATGAGCCAAGAGGCTAGTAATGACAATATTTAGGCCTTCACTGAGTTATTTATCGATGGCCTAGAATGAAAACCTTGTATCTCACAAAGTTCTTCCTATCCATTACTTCCCTTAAGACTGGTCACTCCTCCCAGCCACACATGAATATGCGGTCCATCAGAACAATGTTCGTTGTGTTCTTTATTCTTATGCCGACGTGTGAAGGAAAATGAACCTTACCGTACCGTACTGTAGGAAAGTATGTCTGCGTGACTTATTTACTAACTCCTAGAGTGTAATTTTTATAAGGTTCATTTTCCTTTACGCGTCAGCATAGGAAAATAAACCCAACGAACATTGTTCTGATGGACTGCATACCCAAATGTGACTGGGAGGCTTGACCAGTCTTAAGGGAAATAATGGATAGGAAGAACTTTTTGATATACGAGGTATTCAATCTAGGCCATCGTTATGACCATTTTCAAGTACTCTCACACATGATAACCTAATTCCTGATTTTATGTGAGCATGTTGACACATCACTGGTAACTTAGTCATTCATGTACGGATTTTTAGATGAAGGTAAAGTCTTCTAACATGCCAATTTTTCCACTTGTGGTATAATTTGTTAGAAATTTAATAAAATACACCTGGCAATGCTACATTCAGCCAGATACGCACTTAAATTAAAATTTAACCATGGATTAAGATAATAATTATGATAATTAACCACATAAGCCATATGATAGTATTAATTTGAAATCAATCACTACTTAGAGCGGACCTGAGTTTGCTTATATATAGATCGGATCCTATGAAACATGAATACGAAGGGAATTTTCAAGCATATTATTTAACTGAAGTCCTTAGAAAACAGACATTGCTTTCCCATATGATTTTCTACTGTGTATGGACACAGATATTAGGTTTAGCACAAAGTGACATTCGTTTCACCAGTCATATCTGAGTTAAAGGTTAAGTGACAGAACTTTAAATGACTTTGAGGAGCAATTCAGCTCAGAGAGAAGAGATTCCAAATCTTAATGAATTATTTATTTGGCTATTTTCACTGCGTTCTACATTCTGTTTAAAGACTATAATCTGGAATGATGTATATAGTAATGAGTGTAATTTTCTTTTCATTTTTAACCAATTGGATGCATCTAATTCTTACAACTCTATTAAGTATGTTTTACTTAATTAATATATTTTTTTTAATTTTTCAATTGATTCTTCGAACATTATTTATATATGACTTGGATTGTCAACAAGCCAAGGTATTAATGAATCGATAATTATGGCCTAGATTTCAGCTACTTATTACGAGTTTTTCCAAACTTTTTTTCTTTATCTCACCTTAATTGTAATTGATTGAAATATTTATAACATTACGAAGCTACCTACGTTGTGTGAGACATTTTCAACGATATGTTAGGTAACATTTCCTTAGTATTTGGACTGAATAGTCAATAAAAGTTGAATAGTGAAACTTCATAATTCTTTTAATGCCTACTTAGTATAAGAACTAGGTGTAAGACTGTAATAGCTCATGTTTTAATTGCGAATTCGTTGGCGACACATGCGAATCAGTTGAAATATCGTATTGACCTGATATTTGCGATTAATTTTGGCGACATGCAAGTATGGTATCCGACTGAGAGCGTGCTGGAGACGTCCTTCTGCGTAGGTTGAGATTTACCATAGGCTATCGGCGTACTTTCCCAAGCGGAACCCACAACCCGGCAACATTAATCAGATAGAATCATTTATCAAGAGCTTGTCTGGATCTCATGTATCCTCACCTGGACGCGGGAATGGTGCACTATATTATCATCATTGCAACACGATATGCTAATCTGCATACAAAAAATATATTTAATTAATAATAATAATAATAATAATAATAATAATAATAATAATAATAATAATAATAATAATAAATTGACAAACGACGATCCCTTAAATAACTCGAAGTAAATATGTTTGTGACAAGGTAAGTGGTTAAAATTGTGCTTCGTACATACGTTACAAACAACAATAATAATAATAAAAATACCATCTAAGCACATCATTGTGATAAAATACCCTGAATATTTGGCTGTGTTCCTGGGACTCTTACACTAACTACTCGCGCATTCTTACATCTAGATTATATTGAAGGAAAGTTTTAGATTCTATAAATAACATGAGGACAGTACTCACATTATCAACAACCTGCTGCCACCATCAGAGAGAGCAGCCATGGTAGTTTACAGACTCATTATCTCCATCTCCTCTCTTGCAATATCCAGATTCGCTTACTTACTAATTCCCACTGTCACTTACACATTTACACACGGTTTCCTTTTTCTATAATAACACTGATACAAAATTTATTATAACACGGAACACTTCTGATATATATACAGCCTATACAGTGCTCAAATGCATAAGATTGGAAATGTAATTTACCATCCTAGACATTCTTCCACGTTTATCTCATGCGCAGTGCAAGTACTCTGTAGATTCAACACCCCCTTGTATCTTCACAAAGAAACGGCTGTGTGTGGGGTTTCGCCTCCGGCCCTGACCTCAATACTGGTAGAAAGAGAAAGTATATTACGCCTTGGAGAACCGTTCTAGCAGCTGACTAACTATTGCCAGTAGCAAACAAAATGTTCCAAATCTACTGTAGTCTCCTTGACTGTTATAACGTTGAGCTTCTCGTACGGACTAGCATACTAAAGTCGCGTACAATGGACTCAACTACTGCGTAGTTCCAAGTCTTACTTCAGTAATACGTAAATCTGACATTATAAAGTACCTTAAACTGTTGTTTAGCTCGGTGATGTTCTTGTAAAACACTTTCATAGGTAACTAGCGTTTATAAACTAAGCTTTGCCTGAATATATTGTTGAAAGCTCTTTGTTCGTTAGAACACTACTTAAACTGAGGAGCTGTGTCCCCAACACGTCTTAACACAACGACACTCCCGATGATGACAGAGGGTTCAGAGCTGCAGCTTCAGGGAAGTTGGTGCACTACTTGGCGGAATGATACAAACTTTGACACCTAAAAATCCCCACTGGCGGCACTGGAACAGCTCCCAAATAAAATTGCTTAATAAATGAAGTGGCTTCCACACAAAATTTCAATAACTGCTCGCCAACATATTAAAGTAGTGTGCTCGTGAAATTGTTCGTAATTTCTCTAGTATGATCGGTGGCGTCAGCTGGATTACATCTCCTTGTACGCTGCCTAACACAATCCATGATGGCAGGGGCTTCACAGTCGCGTTGCTACCCAGCAATTGAATACGTAATTACTCCAGTTTATTTTCAATAAGCTATTAGCTTGTTCCAAAATTTCTTCCATAAATACCGACATCTTGCTGTGACAAAATCTTCTTAAATCATTGGTCTGGATTGCAGATAAGGTACACAAAATTTCGTCCCACTATATTTAAAATATTCAAATACTGTGACCTGATTGGAGCATACATACGATGTTCAATTGTATGGACGAGTCCATTTCAAACCAAGGGAAATCTGGTAGTTCCACTCGTCATTTTCTGTCTCACTCTTTCACGGTATTTTTCCACTGTTACTGCGTAGTTACAAAGCTGATGCAACACCAGGTGTTTCCAAGATAACGATTTGTTCTGTAAAGAAAAGAAGCGTGGGTTTCTACTAAAGCTTTGTTCTCACGCACTCAGTCTCTTGAATGCCCCAGTAATATAATTATAATTGCACATATGGAAATTAATATCCACTCTTTTTGTATAATTAATTTAATTCGCCAATCAGACGCATCTGATGGGTTCTGTATGGCTAAGCTACCATGTGCAGACATTTCGATTTGACGCCATCTGGCTGTCTGCTCGTCAATTTCGACGTTCCGTTTTACTCTAGGCCCACTAGATGGCAGACCGAGTAAACCGGATCTATCTTGGGCGTCTATGGCTGAGATTTAATGAATTTTGTCGGGTAAATACCAAATGTATCACCAGAGATCTTTTACATGCTGACATCGTACGACATGGAGTACCGAATGGACTTTTTTCCGCCCTTCAAAAATCCGACTACCTCTGCCGGATTTGAACCCTCTATCTTGGGATCCGGAGGCCGACACTCTACCACGGATCCACAGAGGCAGCTACCTGGACACAAAAAGAACCACATGCGTTAATATCCCTGTTTTTTGCTAGTGGTTTAACTTCGCACTAACGCATTGAAGGTTTTTGGTGACAGAAGGAGGGCAAAGGGCTGGGATTGGGAAGGTAGTGGCCGTGGCCTTAATTAATTACAGCCCCAGCATTCGCCTGATGTTAAAATGGAAAATAACGGTAAACCATCCTTAGGCTGCTGAAAATGGGATTCAAACCCACCATCTCCCCAATGTAAGTCCACAGCTACGGGACCCTAACCACGCGGCCATCTCGCTCGGTAAATCTCCATTTGTAATAACATAAATATAATCTTATAATCTAAATACGTGTACTAGAAATGAGTTATGAAGTAAGAAACGTTATTTCCTTCATTTAGTATCTGCTGTCTTCCTGACATGCCGGCGAGTGGCGACGAAACGGAGGAGTAGTCGACAGACGACTCACCTTCCTGTTGAGTCAATCGAAATTCCAGCCTCAGTCAATCCGATCTAGTGCTCATGGAGCACACTCGTGTCGTTCGTTCTCTCATAACTGTTTAGCTACGTAAGTAAACCTGCTGAAGATTTCATGTTTTGAGTTAGCAGGTTATTGCATTCACCCGGAGCTTTTAATGGACTAAGCAATAGAAACGAAACCGTGAAGCATGGAAACATGAAACCATTATTCAAAATCCCAGTTCTGTGAAGAATGCTTTGTAAATAGTCAGTAGAAATATAATCATGCACATGCTCAGTGGTTGTGCTGTCAACGCCTGGCAGTTCTAGAAACAATGTTTCTTTTTTTCCTTTTTTTACAATTTGCTTAGGAGTGTGAAAGAAGCAGCCGTAGCCCAGCATTTGCCTGGTGTGAGAATGGAAAAGTACGGAAAACCATTTTCAAATACGGGTACAATATACAGTGCATTTTAAATATACGTCAAGAAATTGTTGATCTGCCTTTTTTAAAACTATTTTTTAAATTAACAATTTATGTTGTTAACTCAATTTCATTCTCCTAAACTGTGAGCCACATGCCAGGTTCACATTATAATGAAAATTAATCAATCCAATAATCCAATGGTAATTTTCTTCACCTTCCCATGAATCTACATTCAATAAAATGAACTACCCCAAACCTCTATATTTATGAAAAGTATTTTGATGCACGTCCGCCTCTGTGGTGTAGTGGTTAGCGTGATTAGCTGCCACCCCCGGAGGTCCGGGTTCGATTCCCGGCTCTGCAACGAAATTTGAAAAGTTGTACGAGGGCTGGAACGGGGTCCACTCAGCCTCGGGAGGTCAACTGAGTAGAGGTGGGTTCGATTCCCTCCTCAGCCATCCTGGAAGTGGTTTTCCGTGGTTTCCCACTTCTCCTCCAGGCAAATTCCGGGATGGTACCTAACTTAAGGCCACGGCAGCTTCCTTCCCTCTTCCTTGCCTATCCCTTCCAATCTTCCCATCCCCCCACAAGGCCCCTGTTCAGCATAGCAGGTGAGGCCGCCTGGGCGAGGTACTGGTCATACTCCCCAGTTGTATCCCCCGACCAAGAGTCTGAAGCTCCAGGACACTGCCCTTGAGGCGGTAGAGGTGGGATCCCTCGTTAAGTCCGAGGGAAAAACCGAACCTGGAGGGTAAACAGATGATGATGATGATGATAATTTTGATGCACGAAGTGTTAATAACTAAATAATTAAAAATAACCGAAATTCAAACGAATAAACATTATATAATACTATGCTATTAGCAAGGCCTAACATGTGCATAATTCATGCAAAAATTTTACACGAGTCAGTGTGTTACAAAAGTAATCTCTGTCTCTTCTCACGCTACACAGGCACCTTCACCTAGCTGCATTAATATATTTTTAATTCGTACTGTACTCATATTATCAGGAATTCTATTCAATCCACAAGATGTGAATATGGTGAACTGCTTGTCATACCTTTTATACCTAAGAGTAGGCAAGTCTAAGAGGTTGTATTTTAAGATGCGATGTTCTTGTTATGGTCAAAGGAGAGGTACTTAGACATCACTACAGTATATATAAGTTGGTCGTGGAGAGTGTAGTACGGTATAAAGGGCACTTAGTGTATGATAAGAACATCCTACATTGTCCGACTTCGTAATGTAACGGTCAGCACTCTTAGCTGCCATCCTAGAAGATCCGGGTTCGATTTCTTGTAACTCCAGATATTTAAGAGTTGTAGGAGGTCTGGTCTGTGGTTAAGATGGTAGATGAAGCTCACATTCATTGGGGGTGTGCCTAGAGAGAACTGCACAACCTCGGGAAAATGACACGAGTTCACTTACATCCTACGTTGTGACGCGGCCATGACACAAGCGTAAATCATACGGAATTTTAAACAGACACTGTACTACTTAAGACACCGACATCATAGTTTTCGGGAAATGTTTGGAAAACAGCCCTCGGGGGGCGTTCTATTAATTCAGTAAAGCTTGTACTTGAGCACGTAAGTTATGAAATATAAATTATCTCATAGCGTAAGATTCATTAATCGCCGGGCTGAGTGGCTCAGACGGTTCAGACTCAGGTTCGATCCTGGGCCAGTCCCGTGTTATTTGAAGGTGCTCAAGTACATCAGCCTCGTGCCGGTAAATTTACTGGCACGTTAAAGAACTCCTGCGGGACTAAATTACGGCACCTCGGTGTCTCCGAAAACAGCAAAAAAGGTATTTAGTGCGACGTAAAGCCAATTAGATTATTATTATTGTTGCTCATTAACCAATGTTTTACCGGTTTGGGGCGCGTAGCTGCGAGCTTATACCCGGGAGATAGTTCGTTCCAACCTCACTGTTGGCAGCTTTGAAGATGGTTTTCCGTGGTTTTCCATTCTCACATCAGGCAATTGCTGGGGATGTACCTTAACTAAGGCCACGGTATTTCTTTCCCACTCCCAGGCCTTGCTATCCCATCGTCGCCATAAGACCTATCTGCATCGATGCGACGTAAAGCAAATCTTAAGAAAAAGGAACATTTTTTCTAGAAATGCCAGGCGTCATGTTCCGAATATAAACGTTTTTAACCCGCTCGAGTTGGATACATGGTTCGAGCCGTACATCTGTTAGTTGGAAACGAAGGGTTCGAACCCCATGGTCGGCAGCCATGATGTGTACTGTGTTATCCGTTGTCATACCAAGGAAATGCTGAGGCTGTTCACTAATTAAGGCCATGGTCAATTCCTTCCCAACCCTACCCATGTCCTACCCCGTCGTCGCCACAAGACCTGTCTGAGTCGTTGTGACGTAAATCCAACACGAAAGGAAATATTTTAATACTTTCTAAAGAAATTTCGAAACATTGAATGACTGTGCAACGTCTCGAAAAACTGAAAAACAGGCTAATAATCAAATTTGTGAAAATTGAGTTAGATCGTGCTACCTACTGTTAATTATATGAACTACATTTACTAAGTCCTACAGAATTTTAAATAGACACTGCACTACTTAAGACACCGACATCATAGTTTTTCAGAAATATTTGGAAAACCGCTTTCGGGGGCGTTCTGTTAATTCATTAAAGCTCGTGTTTCAGCACTTTAGTTATGAATTCTAAATTATCTTTTAGTGTAAGACTCATTAATTACCGGGATGAGTGGCTCAGAAGGTTTCGAAGTTCTTGATATATCTAAATTATTTTGACAGAATTGAAAAATTAGGCTAACTGATTGTTATGTTTGCGTATGATGGCGCCACGGTATTGGCAGGATAGCAAACACTACGGATTTTGTTAGTCCATGATACATATCCTTTTTGGTACGATGTCAATTCAAAATTGGCCATACTGTCTGTTCACAAAACAAGTGAAGATGGCGATGAAAATTTGTGTGAACATAGTCAGAGTTCTACTAGTGGAAGTTACAGACAACATAAAAAGAATGTCAAGATGTGAGGAAGGGAAAAGCAGAAAAGGAAAAGGGTTAACGATGATTGTTACATTGAGTACAGAGGTGAACTGAGGGAAAAGAAAAGGTTGGGTGGAGACTATAAATGTGCGAGAAAGTTTCACTGACAAATGGTAAAATCATTTTGTGTTTTCAGGTTCTGGCCCTGTATTTTCACCTCCGTGGTTGAGCTTTTCTACTCACGTTCCACGAGAGGACTAAGCAGCTGCGACGTTCGGAGATCCGAGGTTAGAATTCCGGTGCTGACAACGCCTACCCTGAGTGTGATTTTACCCAGGAATTTTTCGCATTCTATCCAGACATGTGGTAGGATAGTACCTTATTTCAAGTCCGCAGTGACCTCCCCCATGATGACAACCAACTATCATTTGAGGAACCTTTTTTCAATGACCTGGATTATGATTATGTGGCTGCATCTGAACATAATTTGTCCCACCCGTGTTATGATTAACAATAAAAAGATTAATGTTGTATATCAATATTAGGAATAAAGTAACCTCTTTCACATGAAAATAACAAATATGTTAATTTCATGCTCCAAACCTTTATTTTTTTCACCAATGGGACAGTTTCTTACTCTCCAATTTAAGAAAATGATAGCCCGTTTTTACGTGCGTCCACTCATTTGTTAGGGGTTTTACACTGACTGACAGAGCAAATGCAACACCAAGAAGAAGTGGTTCAAAAGGGATGAAAGTTGGGGAAAAAACAGAGACGGCACGGACGAATAATTGATGTTTATTTCAAACCGATATGCAGGTTACACAATGCGCACGGCATCGACTCAGTAGGATGTAGGACCACCGCGAGCGGCGATGCACGCAGAAACACGTCGAGGTACAGAGTCAATAAGAGTGCGGATGGTGTCCTGAGGGATGGTTCTCCATTCTCTGTCAACCATTTGCCACAGTTGGTCGTCCGTACGAGGCTGGGGCAGAGTTTGCAAACGGCGTCCAATGAGATCCCACACGTGTTCGATTGGTGAGAGATCCGGAGAGTACGCTGGCCACGGAAGCATCTGTACACCTCGTAGAGCCTGTTGGGAGATGCGAGCAGTGTGTGGGCGGGCATTATCCTGCTGAAACAGAGCATTGGGCAGCCCCTGAAGGTACGGGAGTGCCACCGGCCGCAGCACATGCTGCACGTAGCGGTGGGCATTTAACGTGCCTTGAATACGCACTAGAGGTGACGTGGAATCATACGCAATAGCGCCCCAAACCATGATGCCGCGTTGTCTAGCGGTAGGGCGCTCCACAGTTACTGCCGGATTTGACCTTTCTCCACGCCGACGCCACACTAGTCTGCGGTGACTATCACTGACAGAACAGAAGCGTGACTCATCGGAGAACACGACGTTCCGCCATTCCCTCATCCAAGTCGCTCTAGCCCGGCACCATGCCAGGCGTGCACGTCTATGCTGTGGAGTCAATGGTAGTCTTCTGAGCGGACGCCGGGAGTGCAGGCCTCCTTCAACCAATCGACGGGAAATTGTTCTGGTCGATATTAGAACAGCCAGGGTGTCTTGCACATGCTGAAGAATGGCGGTTGACGTGGCGTGCGGGGCTGCCACCGCATGGCGGCGGATGCGCCGATCCTCGCGTGCTGACGTCACTCGGGCTGCGCCTGGACCCCTCGCACGTGCCACATGTCCCTGCGCCAACCATCTTCGCCACAGGCGCTGCACCGTGAACACATCCCTATGGGTATCGGCTGCTATTTGACGAAGCGACCAACCTGCCCTTCTCAGTCCGATCACCATACCCCTCGTAAAGTCGTCTGTCTGCTGGAAATGCCTCCGTTGACGGCGGCCTGGCATTCTTAGCTATACACGTGTCCTGTGGCACACGACAACACGTTCTACAATGACTGTCGGCTGAGAAACCACGGTACGAAGTGGGCCATTCGCCAACGCCGTGTCCCATTTATCGTTCGCTACGTGCGCAGCACAGCGGCGCATTTCACATCATGAGCATACCTCAGTGACGTCAGTCTACCCTGCAATTGGCATAAAGTTCTGACCACTCCTTCTTGGTGTTGCATTTGCTCTGTCAGTCAGTGTATATTGTAAATTTCTGCAGAAAATATAAATATTCAGGTTTATTCTCAGGTTTGTATAATATTAGTAAATATTACATAAATGTTACGTACTCAGACCCTGAAAATAGTTTTTAACAACCAAGATGTGTGTAGACATGTTCGTCATGACATACGCTATTTGGTGTTCTCCTGAGTCACAACACCTGTGTTAATGCTGTTTAATGATTAAACTTAAATGTTTTATTTGGGTAATTTATAGAGTGAAATTGAAGCATTGGATGCAAAATCACCTACATCTTTGTCATATGAATGAGTTTTGTTTTCTCGCCTTTTGCCAAATGATCTGAGGTTGTCAGTATCAGTACTGAAGATTAAGCTCAGTTTTACCATCAAATGCCCTTACTGGCACCAACTCTATATGGACGAATATATTCGCTATTGAGCGTTTCTATGGTGTTTGGTATTGTTGTACGCTGTATGTAAATGAAGATGTGTTAATACAATCACAGAC
The DNA here is from genome assembly GCF_040414725.1 of Anabrus simplex. Taxonomy (NCBI): domain Eukaryota; kingdom Metazoa; phylum Arthropoda; class Insecta; order Orthoptera; family Tettigoniidae; genus Anabrus; species Anabrus simplex. Next base: position 1,526,466,371 of record NC_090265.1, read on the forward strand.
ATCCAGCCCCGGAGCTGAACAATTTAACCTAATGTTGCTAAAATCCCCGACCCATCCGGGAGTCATTCCCAAGGTGCAATGAACCGAAGACCACTACGCTTTCCATTCATCCAAGGGGATGGATAAATAATTACGATTTATACGGGGGAGATATTGCAAAATATATAAATTCACTGTTCTTTCATATCTTCCATTCTTATACCTGGATGACCTTTCATTAGGAAACGTTGTGTTCAAGAAACACATGGTCTGGAAAAACGCCAATTTAACGACATTAAATTGTGTTTCTTAACAATAAAAATGAGCCTATGATGTCTAAAATCGGAATACCGGATAAGAAATTTAGACGGGTTAAGAGGGAGCAAAATTCAGAATGCTAGAAACATGCTCTGCGACGAGATCTCTTATGTTTACCGTAGGATTTTCGTGATTTTCTCACATAATAGTTACGAAAAATAACCTTGGAAAAGACAAAAACGTCTAACGAGAATGAGATAGTCGACAGGTACATATCAGGAGGAATTTATCTGGTTTGTATAATCTCAAACTCGAATTTATAGTTTTTGAACGGAGTTTAGACTACGTAACAGTCATGTTAATGATAGTCATCGACACTCTTCATCATCCAGAAGGTGATTATATACCGTTATTCCTCAGTATCCCTAATTTATAGCCTTGTTTGGTAGAAATTGCAGGTCTAAGAAAAATGTGGGGTAAAACTCCAGTAATTGTTTCCTCATGTGCGCAGAAGAAGAGTTTTGGTACAGTTCTCTCCGCAGCAGCTAAAAATTCGAAGTTTTTCTTGCAGTCTAATCTCTTTACAATACGGTGATGAAAATGAAAATCCACGTCCTGTTTCCAGACGTTCGACCGGCCGACCGGGTCAGGAATGGAATAAATGAAGCCCCATTTAGCGTCAAGGATAGGAAATCGTGCCGGCTGCCGAAGCCTGTCGCAATCCTCTGGGACAAAATGACTGACACATGAAAGGAATGTTATGATATTGGCAGGGAGTAAAGAATACAGGGAGATGCCTTGGAGCTCTGAGAGTGAAGCCCAATGACAGTGGTCTACATTGGGGGCGTGGTCGTAAATATGCGCGAGAACGCATGCTATTTTTTGATAGTCAAATCTGTCACAGCTCATGTAAGTGAATATAGTGAACGCAAATTGTAATTGTGGGAAATTTCAGATGTAAACACTGTACGGAACGCTTAAAACGTAAAAAAAGATACTAATATTTAGTTGATGTTGTTGTACCTCTCACAATGTCGTGTTGTGCATACGGTTGCACGAATCGGAAATCCAAAAATATTCCTGGAATAACATAACATTTCACGGGTAATATTCTAAGTATGGCTTGTAATATGTAGTACAGTATATTATATTACCTCCATTGTTATTGTGCTAGTATTTCGGAGTCTCAGAAGCACCGTCCATTTTTCGTAAGAAGTTTTAGGTTAGACTTGTTGTTTATCGTCAATTTTTCCCTAAGTTTCCTGTTCATCAAGAAGAACAGAGTGGATTAAGGCCATTAGAAGGGAAAATTGGATATCTTCTCCTTACACCAGAATATGTTCAGCACATTTCAAATCGGAATTCTTTGATCGATCCATGAATACATTTGTTTTGAAGCAAAATGCAGTACCTACTATTTTCGAAGCATTCCCTTCTTACTTACAGTATTAGAGCACTCGAGGCCTAGATAGTTTTTCTTTTTAACGCCCTTTGTGGCCCTTGTCTTTCTTTGCCCGATATCTTCATTTTTCGTAGGGTCGAATCCCTTCCATTTTCTCTCATAATTAGTGTTAATAGGGGAGGATTGCCCAGTTGTACTTCCTCGTAAAACAATAAGCACTACCACCACCTCTAAAATACATATCTCCCTATGGGCGAGGATAGAATAAGGCCCACGGTATCCCCGGCCTGTCGAAAACGTCCCTGTGGAGTTGGGGATAGTAGAACAACACCCACGGTAACCCCTGCTTTTCGTAAGAGGCGGCTGAAAGGGCCCTCAGGAGCTCTCAATTTGGGAGCATCGGTTGGCAACCACGCGGCCCTTAGCTGAGTCCTGGCATTGCTTCCACTTACTTGTGCCAGGCTAATTTTAATCTCATGTCCGACTTCCGATGGTCATCTCTTGTTCTTTTTCGACGCCGAAGCTATAAGATGATTCGAGGGTTAGGGAGTCTCATTTTCTAGGCTTTCATGGCCCTTGTCTTTCTTTGGCCGATATCTTCATTTCTCTCTGATTAGTGTTAATAGAGGATGGTTGCCTAGTTGTACTCCCTCTTAAAGCAATAATCACCACCACGTGTGTCCGGCTCCATGGCTAAATGCTGGCCTTTGGTCACAGGGGTCCCGGGTTCGATTCCTGGCAAGGTCTGGAATTCTAGCCATCGTTGGTTAATTTCGCTGGCACAGGGGCTGGGTGTGTGTGTCTTCATCATCATTTCATTCTCATCTGGATGCGCAGGTCACCTACGGGTGTCAAATCAAAAGACCTGCACCTGGCGAGCCGAACATATCCTCGGACACTCCCGGCACTAAAAGCCATACGCTATTTCATTTACCACCACGTGTCTTAAAAAGCGATTTAGGGAACCTAAGGGGCTCTTAACTTCGGAGTGTAGGTTAGCGTCCAAGAGGCCCTTAGTTGAGTCCCGCATTGTTTCCACTTGTGTTAGAGGATGGTTTACTTGATGTTTGTACGTCCTATTAAAACTATAATCATCACCACCACCACTACATTGCCCAGTTTGATGATTTGTTGCGGTATGCCCTTAATAATAGCCTACTCCTTGTCTTTACTGATATCTGGTGAAGATTTGCATCTCCTGTTTTTAAGATACTCGGTTTATTAGTGCCAATAGTCAACTAGCGAGAGAGTAGATTTAAGGCTGCGGGTGATGAGAAACGCTTCCGTAGAGCTCAGTAAAAAAAGCATTAATAGGTCTGTTTGCCAGAAAATGTTGTTACAGTTAATCGCCGTGTTATTTTAAAAACGATTGTACTTAACTGAGCGATTCGAAGAGAGAAAACGTCTTTGTATATAAATTCACAACGTAAGAATTGCCATGTTTTGGTAACCATGGGGGGCGTGGCCGTTGGCTTCAAACGATAGCCACAGAGAGTAGTGTAGCGGGCAGCTCCCTGTCTTCTTTACTCCCTGGATATTGGAGAGTGTTGCTGGAATGAAAGATGACAGGGAAAACTGGAGTACCCGGCGATAAACCTGCCCCACCTCCGCTTTTTTATAATACGGTGATGCAACTTGAAAATAAGTCTTCCGTAGACTAATGTACCAAACACCATTAAAAATTCACATTTTTGTTGTAAGGTAGGTCAGTACATTGTGGCAGTGGTCTCGAATAGGTAAGGTAAACGGAATGTTTAAGCTGAAATGTAGGTTGTATTGACCGTTTTATTGATCGCAGTCTTTTTCAATTTTACTCAAGTACCGCACTAATTACGGTTCCATCCATGTTACCTTGCATTTATTTATTACCGGGCGAGTTGGCCGTGCGGTTAGGAGCGAGCAGCTGTGAGCTCGCATCCTGGAGATAGTGGGTTCGACCCCCACTGTCGGCAGCCCTGGTTTTCCGTGGTTTCCCATTTTCACACCAGGCAAATGCTGGGGCTGTACCTTAATTAAGCCCACGGCCGCTTCGTTTCCATTCCTAGGCCTTTCCTGTCCCATCGTCGCCATAAGACCTGTCTGTGTCGGTGCGACGTAAAGCAAATAGCAATTTGAAAAATTAACATTTATTTATTTATTTATTTATTTATTTATTTATTTATTTATTTATTTATTTATTTATTTATTTATTTATTTATTTATTTATTTATTTATTTATTTATTTATTTATTTATTTATTTATTTATTTATTTATTTATTTATTTATTTATTTATTTATTTATTTATTGCGATACCATAAAGAATGGATGAAATTAAAGGTACTCAAATCTACAGTATATGGAATTTCAGACAGCGATAGATAAAATAAATTGTTAAGCTTAATTCGGTGAAGCCTTCAGTGCTCCGCGGATTTTTATGTTCCATTCTCAACATATTTTCATTCATCAAAGGTTGCTTGAGGTGTCAGTGAAATTGTTCATTGGTCCAGGAAGTAAGTATTGTGACGCCTACTCCTTTGAGACTAGAATCTGCCTCTGTATTGTTACCTCGTGTCACTGCCCTTTACGTGGGTCAGTGGTGCGAACGAGGGCCTTGAAGGCCAATTATCTTCGTTCGTTAGCTGATCCAAGCACTGTACAGATCTGACCCTACTCGTAATGAGACGTGGATTCATCAAACTATGTGGAGAGGAACTCACGGGACACGGCACTTACAGTATAAAGTGCTACAGTTGCGGAAACCAGTCAAGTGTCTCTCTTAAGGAAATCAACTTAAGCAAAGGCAAGGAAATACCACAGTGGTATTCAGAATAATGGGTGTTATGACTTAATAACATCATAACACAACGTTTATCGAATCCATGCCAATATCATTTACATGACATAAAATTGTACCTCAGAAGTTAAAAACTGAAGATCGTCTTCAGGGAAATGAGTCGATTGCACTTGAACTGTTCATAAGAATAGTTAAATTTTGCTAGTTCCCTATGTAGTTCCCTACTGTATGAAGCTAAATCTAGGCACTGACTCCATTATCTATAAATAAGACTGCAGGTTTTAAATTTGGAGTTATTAACGGCTGCTTAGAATATTGAACATGTGACTAACACAGAAGGATAGAATCAAATTAATAAAGGAAAACGAGCTACTTAACACCGTTGAGGTGTCTCCGAAAATCATTGAAGTAGTTAGCGGGACATAAAACTAGTAACATTGTTATTAATAACACCGTCAGTCAAAGGAAGTTACAACACTTTGAGCATATCATGAGCAATGAGCGACAGTATGTCATCAAGCGAGGACTCGCCCTGAGAGGGAAGGGTGCTGGGGTATAGCCTCCCAATTGTACGAGGCAATAAAAGTGGTAACTACCAGAGGCTCACTATTTGACAGCCTGGTTTGTTGACCATGGGTCCATTAACTGAGTCTGAAATTTTGTTTCCACATACTCGTTTCAGGCTACTCACTTTCGAATTTTCCATCCGACACTCTGAGTCATCTCCCATTCTCCTCCTATAACACGGTATTACACGTTTTATTTATTTGACCTTAAATCCTGGTCTGTCAACCAAACAGCCATATGGATAACAAGGATACATTTGTTATAAAATACAGTTCAACGAAACAAATTTAATCATAAATTTACATAAGCCACCTTTATTTTTCTTTGCTATTTGTTTAACGTCGCACTAACACATCGAAGGTTTTCGGCGACGGAAGGGTAAGAGATTGGGAAGGTAGCTGCCGTGGCCTTCATTAAGGTACAGCCCCAGCATTTGCCTGGTGTGAAAACGGGAAAACAACGGAAATTCATCATCAGGGCTGCAGACAGTGGGGTTCGAACCCACTATCTCCCGAATGCAAGCTCACAGCTGCGCGACCCTAACCGCACGGCCACTTGCTTGGTGCTACCTTTCTATGAATCATGAGTGTATGCATACCCAATGATCAAAATTACATTCCTGCAACATGTTTATACAATGCATTTCAAGGATATCCAATTGTGTATACATCAACTTTTACGTTTTACCTCTCCCTGATTCACAAATATATGCAAAACAACTATATACAGCACAGCCTTCCCATGTGCTGGAAATAATATATTTGTAACACATTGTATAGAATTGAAGGACCTCGGAAGCCTTTCATTTTCACCCCATTCATGGCCCTCCTTTTTCTTTTGACGAACCCTTCATTCTCGAAGTGTCAGACTTCTTCACCTTCTCCTTGTGATTAGAATTAAAAGGTCCGGCTCCATAGCTAAATTGTTAGCGTGCTGGCCTTTGGTAACAGAGGTCCCGGGTTCGATTCTCGGCAGGGTCGGGAATTTTAACCATAATTGGTTAATTTCGCTGGCACTGGGGCTGGGTGTATGTGTTGTCCTCATCATCATCTCATCCTCATCACGACGCGCAGGTCGCCTACGGGAGTCAAATGAAAAGACCTGCACCTGGCGAGCCGAACATGTCTTCGGATACTCCCGGCACTAAAAGCCATACACCATTTCAGAATTACAAGGAGTTAGTTGTCTAGTTTTCTTAGTAATAATATTATTACGTCCCAATAACTATATTTTTATGGTTTTCGGAAACGCTGAGATGCTTGCATTTTGCCCTGTGGGATTTCTTTTAAGTGTCCGTAAACCTACTGACAAGAGAATGACGCATTGAGGCACCTTCAAATACCACCGGACTGAGTCAGATTTGAACGGAATATCAGCCCGCTACCTCATTAGTTACTCAGCCTGGTCTTAGTTTTCTTATTCGTAAATATACCAAATCAGGACCCCCTGACAATGGCTATCAATCTGACTTCTTACTCTATGTTTACTTTCCCTTAAAGAAAATCATCACCATCACTTTAAGATAAGATTTTTGGGAAGAAAAGTCAAGAACGCTGACGAGTCTCCTGGCTGACAAACCCGGAAGACGTATACCAAATATCTCCAACATAATCGTTCAAAAATATTATTAAAAAATCTGAAATCACCACTGGTATTTATTCATTTTATACTTGCTCCCATTCGTAGATAAAATATTTAGATGCTTCGTTCCACTTCTTTACCCCGGATGAACGTGAAATTATTTTGGATGAAGAAGCGATAGATTTAATTTATGATCTCTCGTGTCTCCTGTCACTTTCACGCATTTTAATGTAAATGTACTTTGAAGCTCAAGGTAGGAGTGTCGACATTCATCAACTAACATGTTCCCATAGGTTGATTCTAGTTGGCTTGTTTCTGACATTTACTTAATGGATGTGATTATTATGTTGTCTTCTTACGTAACAACCCTTAATAATATCATTTGATGTACAAGAGAACTGAATGTTGCAGTAGATCATAGGAAATAGCAAAGTTAACTCCAGAAAGAATTTAAAGTTCACTCCACTTCCGTAAAATTTTCAAGCTATAAGACATTTTAACATATTAGCTCAAAGCCACTGACTCATGATTCAGCCCCGAAAATAGGTCAGGATGATGGAGATTTAAACTGTTACCCAGCATCTTGTCTGAAAAGTAGGAACCTTTGTCACTTTGCATATTATCAACTAAATCATTTTAAGTCTACCATCCGCTAGTCCGGGGAATTGCTCTTCCGAGCCATTGGTCACGAGAGATTTATGACTAGGGGATGAGACCTATTCGTTAGCTGCGCTCCATAAGCTGTGCGACTTATACCTCAAGTTTGCTAGCAGTCGGTCCTTAATCACCACCGATGACATTACTAATTCGCCAAACCAGACTTCGAGTCTCTACTGGAATATAGTGATTGAGATTGTTATTGCTTTGATCTGTAAGCCTATTGAACCACATTGATGGCTGGCACAACACACTAATATATACTGACCGATTAAGCGAAGTTCATTCGTCTGTAACCATACGATTATTATTATTATTATTGTTACGGGGATACCCGTGGAACAGAAAGAACTTAAAGAAGGTGCTGGCGTGAATGGGCCTATTTACAATATAAAAATTGAATTTTAAAAATTTAACAAAGGTTATATTTCTCTTTAAATCGAAAACTTAACAATCTTTTCACTCGGTGAACAACATGAGGTTGCAGGTGCAATGACATTTTCAAAAATTGGAAAAATCTAAATTCAGAACCTTAACAAATCAGGGCTTCAAGCCTCCAGGGAGCAAATTTACAATTTGAAGTGGAATTATTCAGAAAAGGGCAGAAAACCCCTAATACCAGAGCTCTTGCTCCCCCCAAAATTACAATATCTAGCCTTCCAGAGGCAGCTTTCACTATATTTTTTTTTTTTGAAAAGAGCTAACAGGCTCTCAGTTTCTTCAGCCCACGCAAGGCAACATTACATGAAAATCTGACAATCTCTGGCTTCTCAAGGCACTATTTACAAACTGAAATATGTTTACACGGCGGTATCTAGTACCCAAGCTACTGGGCCTTGCAAAAGAAAAAAAAAAGAACAAGTTAAATAAACGGCCCGAACACAAACTGAATGGAGGCGAACACTGCGCTCCAGATAATGAAAAAAATTAAAACCTACAGGGCTCTCGGCCGATGTAACTGAGGCTATTCCCAAACTACTGAGGTGGCTTGTATGGAAATAACTTTAATACATTACAGAAACGAAAGGTTGTGAAAACGTAGTCACCTCAAACCAAGATGAAAGGGAGCTCGAGAGGGTAACTCACTCTCTATCCCCGATTTTCAGTTAAAACCATATGCAATATTTACATTAGCCGAAAGAAGATTTACATTTTAGAAAAGTTTGTTACATAATTAAAGATTCAGACCTTCCTCTCGGATTAATTGGCGGATACAGCAAGAAAGATAGAATTTATGTGGCCATTACCTTGTAGATGTTCTGCTGGCCGAAGAAAGAGGCGCCCCGCCTCCTGCCTTAACACACACTCAGAAAGGCAACGATCAATTGGCAAAGTAGCCCTAAAATCTGCAGTTTATATACCATCAGGGAAGTTTCGAGAGAATTTAGGACTAATCATGACACACTCTCTTAATTTTTATTGGCAAGTTCAAAGTGAACAAGAAATGCGGGCACCGGGCGAGTTGGCCGTGCGTGTAGAGGCGCGCGGCTGTGAGCTTGCATCCGGGAGATAGTAGGTTCGAATCCCACTATCGGCAGCCCTGAAAATGGTTTTCCGTGGTTTCCCATTTTCACACCAGGCAAATGCCGGGGCTGTACCTTAATTAAGGCCACGGCCGCTTCCTTCCAACTCCTAGGCCTTTCCTATCCCATCGTCGCCATAAGACCTATCTGTGTCGGTGCGACGTAAAGCCCCTAGCAAAAAAAAAAAAAAAAAAAAAAAAAGAAATGCGGGATTGGTTGAACATTAATTACCAAAATTTATGATTGGCCAGATTCAAAACTGGCGGAAAGAAAAAGAAGGATTGCCAACCCAAAAGTAAATGAACATAGATTCATTTCTGGAATACCTAGAAATACGAAACTTCTTTTATTTCTTCCACCTTACACCAGAGTGCATGATCATTGTTTTTGGTAGTGTCATCTGTGGAAGAATGTCCAAACTTCTTGATGTATAGCTAAACAAAACAAGGAGAGATTCAATCAGTTTAGGAAACTTCAGAATAACACAGTTACTTAATATTTCAGTAGTGACATGTTCTGATCAAAGTTCCAAGTTCATGTAGCATCAGTTTCACCTTTTGATCGATAGAGGAGTTTATTAAGGCGCTTATTTTGAATTTGCGGCATTGAGGTGTACCTCTCGGTACAATAATAATTATTATTATTAGTCTGTACATACACTGTTGTTTAAAAAATGCGGATATTGAGAAGGAACCATGATAATTGTTCGAGATTTAAAGGAAATATTACCGAGCTCGATAGCTGCAGTCGCTTAAGTGCGGCCAGTATCCAGTAATCGGAAGATAGTGGGTTCGAGACCCACTGTCGGCAGCCCTGAATATGGTTTTCCGTGGTTTCCTATTTTTACACCAGGCAAATGCCGGGGCTGTACCTTAATTAAGGCCACGGCAGCTTCCTTCCAATTCCTAGGCTTTTCCTGTCCCATAGTCTCCATAAGACATATCTGTGACGGTGCGACGTAAAGCAAAATAGCAAAAAAAAAAAAAAAAAAAAGGAAATATTTACTATATACTACGACCGACATAATTAACATAGCATTCTCAATGGCTCAGATAAACACACTCAAGACATATCCGCCGGTGCGATCTCTAAGGACGTAGAGTGACTGAATATCAGTTCAGGTGGCACCTTTCAGTAAACCAGTCGGTGCATGTTGATCACAACGATCACTGTAGAAGCTGTTTAAAATGTAAGTTATCAAGCCGTGTGGTACAGCTGAGCCTCTTCACTCAGTTTTATGCAAACCCGCAGATTACAGTCTAACCTAAAATTATTGGCTCCTCATAATAATATCTGGTCTCATTAACAAACATTGAGAAGGGGATCAAAACGAGGATTGCTTTTAGAAAAGGCGTCATGATTAAGTTGTTCAAAAATATTGCAAAATATATCTGATAAAACTAAGGCCCTTCTATAGTAGCTCTTATTTCCTATGTCTTTTTTTGTATAGGTGTGAGGCATCGAGTAAAAAATGAACGAAAAAATTTCCATCAACATCTTTGAAGTGAGGTTCTGGTAGAGAATTACACACGTCCTTCGGATGGAAATACGCTCTAACATTTCGTTCTTAGAAGAACATTAATGCCACGAGAAGAGATGGATTGAAAATATTGTTGTGCAGGGCAAAGTCGGCAGTAATAGACCGCGTGGAAGGACTACTCTAACAATGTATCCATCAAATATAGATGACATTGTTCATTAATGAGAGTGAAATATCACAATGATACACACCGGTATTTAGTGAAAAAGATTAATTTTAATTAAAAATTATCAAAAATGTCAATTATATGTTCGAATTAACCGCGATAACTAAATGTTAATTTAATTTTTATACCATTAATGCATAAATAATACCGTTTAACTCCTTACCTTAATCGTCAGATTGGAAGCCTCCGGTTCGAAGGGTCCCGTGTTTGATTCCTGACCGGGTCGAAGAATTTATTCACAAGTGATTAATTCTTCTGGCTCGGGAATTGAGTGTTTGTAATTTCCCTATACTCTTCTCTCCATATTCAGACAACAAACCACACTACCATCCACCACAGAAACATGCACCAGTCTTTAAATCCCTCCATATAGGGTTGGCGTCCTCAATATCTGCGACGCAGTTCTCACCCGCGACCCCACAGATGTGGAAAAAGTGGTAGGTGGAGAACAAGAAGAATAATAACAAGAAATGTATAAATAATACTGTAGAGTAGGAAGTAAACAGAATTCTCTGAGGACATTTCGATTACTTTTTCAGATTTAAAAAAATAATATTTAAACTATTTTACTTTGTTTTGCAAATTTCTATTGTAATTTAACTCAGTATTTATCTCAAGTCCAATACTGTGATTTATCCACTAGAGAAAATATACCTCAACAGCTGTTCCAGTTTTCATTTAGAGTAGACAAACTATTCTCACAGCAAGTTTGCGATCCATTGGACTGAATACACAAATTACACGTAGTATTATTATCTATTCACACGATAGAATTGTACGGAATAGAATTATGTTGTTTCTCCTTCAAAGTGCCTCATCCAGAAGAATAGAAGACCAATGAGAGAAACTCTTAACTATAAACTTGGCATGAAATACTAAAAAATGCCTACTTTTCTCGGCCTATTTTTGCTGAAGACCTTTAGAGCATATTACATGCATTTATTTTCTTAAATGTCATTCAGAAGGACTATATAATTAGTTACAAAAAGAAGAGGAAAGAATAACGTTGAAGTAATTATATAGAAAAGATTTCATTCCGCTTCCTCCTTCCTCGCACTTCTTTCGTTTTAATGAACTTCGGATGTCCTTGCAATAGAAACCAGAGAGAAAACTTTTCTCTTTCAGAAGTGAAATATACAGTACTAGTTGGTGGACTTTTATTCGCTGTGGTTTGTAAATGAAAGCTGATGGAAGTAACTGAGAGAGATGGCAATTTGTAATGGTGCAGTGCTCTTTAGAGTTCCGGTTCTTTTTCTTTGCTCTCCCTTGGTCTTCCTGTGAGAGGGTTCTCACTCCTGGATACATAGGAGGGTGCCAAGATCTTTGGAGAAACAACTCAGCGTTAATTGTGTGCGAGATGGGCTCGTATGTAGCAGCGAGCAAGTGCTGTTATAATCTTCACTTGTTGCGTAGTTCTTCAATTACTGCAGGTCCTTTAGAAATGATAACAATATAGCAACCCACAGTGGGGATTGAAATGTACCTTTGAAATCTTTTTAGAAATGACCAGACATTCAACTGACTTTTTATATGTAGTAAATGTAATTGATATTATGAGACATGTCAGGCGTGGATTATTTTTATAGTATGTGAATGAACTTTTTTTCAGCGTTGATGCATTCGGTTGAGAGGGTCCCGCATTCGATTTCAGGTCGGGTCGTGGATTTTAGTCTCATTTGATTAATTCTTCTGGCTCCAAGGCTGGGTATTTGTGTTAGTCCCAACACTTTCCTCTTCATATTCAGAAAATACACCACACTACCAACCACCACAGATACACGCAATAGTGTCTATATCCTGCCACATAGAATTGGCGTCAGGAATGGCATCCGGCCGTAAAACATGGTCAAATCCCCATGTGTGACACAGTTCACACTAGTGACCCCACAAGTGTGGGAAAAGCGGTAGGAGTGTAAGAAGAAGAAATTAATGAACGTTTTTAATTTTTTAATTTTTGTTCTTACCTTCGTTTGGCGTGGATAGCCGGAATTAGCAAATTGGGTCTCTTTTTCATAATGAGAGCCATTGCTTGTCAGTGACCAGGTTTCTTATTTCCCTCATCATCTAAAAAACGAGGGTTCTTGTGAGTATGCCTCTATGTGGTTACACATAATTTCCTCATCATTTCTCACAGTGTTCTCGTCTTCAGCTATATTGGTTTTGGCAGCACTTATGGGTCAAACTCTAGTTATATAACTTTTTCAACATTCGATATAAAGTAGCGGTTTGCCTTAAATAATTTCAAAAATTAAATAATTAACATCTTCCAAACAGATTTTTAAACAATATTTATTTTAAAAGTAGCAAATATACCCGTGCATTGCTACGGTATTCTACATTGTATATGGATTTCTACGTAAATTACTGTACACGCACAGAGAAAGATTATATAAATTGCATGTCTTTTGGCGTAATTCTAGAAACACCACGGGGAGGATCCCATACGTTGCTTCTGAGGAACAGTGCGCTTTGGGAAGTTTTGATGATAATGGTAGATCACGTTTCCAACTCGACAAACTTGACCATATCGGTCCTTAACTGGTCCGTATTGACTCGTGTTAACACTAATGTACAACGGGTGATTGTTTAGTCCGCCCTGTCAATATATTATATAATATAATATTATTATTATTATTAATATAATATATTATAATTTATATAATATATTGACTGGGCGGACCAAACAATCACCCGTTGTACATTGTTGTTAACGTTTCCTACTGTTATTTACAATCGAGTTCGGGAATTTGTACCATAACGGCAGGCTCACTTGCCTAATGCCATTCACCTTGGAGCTGGTAAGTTTAAGTTGTAAAGAGAGAAATATACTGCAGAATGGCAGCTGGGCATCTCTATTGCCTTCTGCCCAACGAACAACGACGAGCTTACAGGAATGACGAAGGAAACGGCACTACGGTACTTCCCTGTTGGCAAGCAGCAAAAGACGTTGCCATGGTAATCGGTAGGTTCGTTGTCGGTTACTCAATGCAGAACATGAAATACGCAGAAAATAGTAATTTTCTCCTTCATTTGAAGAGTAAGCGAAATTATGTACATAACAAAAACTGTTTAAAATGAAAGCACGTCCCACATATAGACTACGGATTTTCCAGAAAATCAATAGTATAAGAGAAAATTGAAAAAATATCCTGGTCTTCCTATAAATCCCCATCTGTTCAGTTATTTTTAAAGATATGCCTGTCTAAATCTGCTCCTGGATGAGTATACTCTAAATATAAAGTTTGGACGAGATCTATCCAGCCGTTTCGCCGTGCTGCTGGAACAGACGGACAAACAGACGGACAGACGGACAAACGGACACGAAAGCTAAAAAGCACTGATACGGTCTTTACGGCTAAAATTATTTTCGATTGCATCAATTTTCTTTGTTATGTTTTACCTCTGGCGGTGTGTGTTTGAAGTGAACAAAATATAAAGGCTAACATTGTGTCGCTCTGTTACAACAAAATGAAGGTGCATAAAGTGCATCACTTTCTCTGCACTGGTTTGCTACGAATGCTGTTAAAATAATTTTAAAGGATGACACTTTGAAATAGATATCTCCGGTTCTGATATTGCAGAAAGACTCCTGACACACTACACTGAGAAATGTGTAATGTGAAATGTGTGGCGAAAAATGTGTATAAACGAATGCATTGTTTATAACAGGGCCTCTCAAACGCCCAAAATCTCACGCGTGCAAACTGAGGCGCAGAGATCCTGTGCACAGTGCATCGGTCCCACTCCGCTCGGCTCGGACCAACACTTCGTATCTGGATACTTGGCTAAGCTCGGCTGAACTCGGCTCGGATTTGGAACGCTACGGAGCAAGTGCGGCAGAGGGAGACAGGTGGAGCGGGCGAGACAGGCGTGGGCAAAGACAGAGACAGCGCCATTGCTCCAAATCGAGGAGTGGAGGTCATCACTCTGGTCAACCAAGAGAAGTCTTCTTTTGCACCGTGCACAGCGCAAGGCACTGGTGTATGCACCCTGAGAGGCCTTTGTTTATAATGAAACGACACACACTACGAGTCCCCGCTCACCTCGCGCTACGTAAATACAGTACATCCTTTGCATAGATCGCTAGCTCAAAGAATACTTCAAGACATACTCGGCCTATGTCAGGTTGTGAGTTTCACAAATAGGAAATGTCCTCTCAGTTTTAATTACTGCGTTGATGGGGTGAAAGTTCCTTTTGGGGATCATTGTAAGTACCTAGGTGTTAAAATAAGAAAAGACCCTCATTGGGGTAATCACATAAATATGATTGTTAATAAAGGGTACAGATGTCTGCACATAGTTATGAGGGTATTTAGGGGTTGTAGGAAGGATGTAAAGGAGAGGGCATATAAGTCTCTGGTAATACCCCAACTAGAGAATGGTTCGAGTGTATGGGACACTCAACAGGATTACTTGATTCAAGAACTGGAAATAATCCAAAGAAAAGCAGCTCGATTTGTTCTGGGTGATTTCCGACAAAATAGTAGCGTTACAAAAATGTTGCAGTTTTGGCTGGGAAAATTAGGGAGAAAGGAGACGATCTGCTCAATAAAATGGTATGTTTCGAGCTGTCAGAAGAGAGATGCCGTGGGAGGACATCAGTAGACGAATAAGTTTGAGTGGTGTCATTAAAAGGAGGAAATATCACAATATGAAGATAAAGTTGGAATTCAAGAGGACAAATTGGGGCAAATATTCGTTTATAGGAAGGGGAGTTAGGGATTGGAATAAATTACCAAGGGAAACGTTCAATAATTTTCCAATTTCTTTGCGATCATTTAAGAAAAGGTTAGGAAAACAACAGATAGCGAATCAGCCACCTGGGCGACTGCCCTAAGTGCAGATCAGTAGTGATTGATTGATGATGACGTAATAATAGGAAACAACCTGTTTGGCTATTATCTATGGTACGATCGCTAACTCTGTCGGAAACTTCTTTTGACATTTTAAATTGATTACTTAGTTACAACACAATGTCTTCTGATGTGATAGAATAGCTCATTTGAATAATTCGGTGCCATTCTTATTTGTGGGACATTGGATACGATAAAACTAAAAGTAAAAACTTAAAAGAAATCTGGAATCAGAAATCATTTCGATTTTAACAACAGCATGTATACTCAATATTAATTTTTATAACTTTACACATGAGGATGGTGCATGGTGTGGGTTACTGTAGTCACGTCCTAGTTCGTGAACCATGGGCAACGGCTGAGTGGCCTAGTAAGTGGTCCTGAGAGTCGGGATACCAGTTGCTATTGAATGGGAGTGGGAATCTCGGAAATATTCTGAGTCATGGCCCTCCTTGTGGTCAGGCGGCTAGGACTATACAATTCACCGGTGGTCCATAACCCATTAGAGGAGAGATCCTCACTTGGACTATGTGCAAGTAGGGTAGCATCCTGCTTCATGAATTTACCGAGCTCAGAACAGTTTAAGCAAGTCTCGGTCCTATGGGTTTAACGGAGTCCCACTCCCATTTGACAGGCGAGGGACTCCTTGGAAACAACTTGGCGAACGAAATGGAATTCGATGGGGAGCTATCAATATTAATGGGGCTTATGGAAGAAAGAAAGTAGAACTGAGTCAGCAAAGAGGATGCATCCTGATGTGCTAGGAGTAAGTTATATTCGGGTAAGAGGAGATAAAGAGGAAGAGATAGGAGATTATAAAGTGTACTTGACGGGTGTTAGAAAGGGAAGGGCAGAGTCTGGGGTAGGGCACATTATCAGGAATACCATTGCACGCAACATAGTTTCTGTTAGGCACGTAAATGAGCAAATGATGTGGGTAGATTTGGCAATTGGAGGAATTAGGACTAGAATTGTCTCCGTGTATTCACCATGTGAGGGTGCAGATGAGGATGAAGTTGACAAGTTTTATGAAGCATTGAGTGACATCGTGGTCAGGGTCAACACCAAGGATAGAATAGTGCTAATGGGTGACTTCATTGCGAGAGTTGGGAATAGAACTGAAGGATACGAAAGGGTGATTGTTAAATGTGGGGAAGATACGGAAGCTAAAGGGAATGGGAAGCGTTTGCTGGACTTCTGTGCTAGTATGTGTTTAGCAGTTATGAATACATTCTTCAAGCATAAGGCTATTCACCGCTACACATGGGAGGCTAGGGGTATCAGACCCATAATAGAATACATCTACACCAACTTCGAATTCACGAAATCTGTTAGAAATTTACAAGTTTTCCGGGGATTTTTCGATGATACAGGCCACTATCTGATCTGTAGTGGACTAAGTATCTCTAGTCTTAGGGTAGAGAAGGTGAAATCTGTCTGCAAACGATTAAGGGTAGAAAATCTCCAGGAAGAAGAAATTAGACAGAAATACGCGGATACAATTAGTGAGAAGTTTCGAACAGTAGACAGAAAGCAGGTTCAGGATATAGAAAAATGGGTGGCATACAGGGATGCTGTAGTAGAAACAGCGAGGGAATGCCTAGGAACAACTGTTTGTAAAGATGTGAAAAGACGAACATCTTGGTGAAATGATGAAGTGAGAAGAGCTTGTAAACGTAAAAAAGGCTTATCAGAAATGGCTCCAAACAAGGGCCGAGGCAGACAGGGATTTGTACGTAGATGAAAGAAACAGAGCGAAACAAATAGTTGTTGAATCCACAAAGAAGTCATGGGAAGATTTCGTAATAACCTGGAAAGCAGGAAAACCTTTCTGGGCAGTAATAAAGAATCTTAAGAAGGGAGGGGAAATGGAAATGAACAGTGTTTTGAGTCATTCCGGTGAACTCATAGTAGATTCCAGCGGATCACTGGAGTGGTGGAGGGTATATTTTGAACATCTTCTCAATGTAGAAGGAAATCATCCTGGTGGTGTTGTGAACAGCCACGCTCATGGGAAGGAGGAAAATGTTGATGACATTACGCTTGAGGGAGTGGAAAGGATGGTAAATAAACTCCATTGTCATAAAGCAGCAGGAAGAGATGAAATTAGACCTGAAATGGTGAAGTATAGTGGGAAGGCAGGGATGAAATGGCTTCACAGAGTAGTAAAATTAGCATGGAGTGTTGGTAAGGTACCTTCAGATTGGATAAAAGCAGTAATTACACCTAACTATAAGCAAGGGAACAGGAAGGATTGCAACAACTATCGAGGTATCTCATTGATTAGCATAGCAGGCAAAGTATTCACTGGCATCTTGGAAGGGAGGGTACGATCAGTCGTTGAGAGGAAGTTGGATAAAAGCCAGTGTGGTTTCAGACCACAGAGAGGCTGTCAGGATCAAATTTTCAGTATGCGCCAGGTAATTGAAAAATGATACGAGAGGAATTGGCAGTTGTGTTTATGTTTCGTAGATCTAGAGAACGCATATGACAGTTTACCGAGGGAAAAGATCTTTGCTATACTGGGGGACTATGGAATTAAAGGTAGATTACTAAAATCAATAAAAGGCATTTATGTTGACAATTGCGCTTCAGTGAGAATTGTTGGTAAAATGAATTCTTAGTTCAGGGTAATTTCAGGAGTTAAACAAGGCTGTAATCTTTCACCTTTGCTGTTCGTAGTTTACTTATATCATCTGCTGAAAGGTATAAAATGGCAGGGAGGGATTCAGTTAGGTGGAAATGTAGTAAGCAGTCTGGCCTATGCCGACGACTTGGTCTTAATGGCAGATTGTGCCGAAAGCCTGCAGTCTAATATCTTGCAAATTGAAAATAGGTGAAATGAGTTTGGTATGAAAATTAGCCTCTCGAAGACTAAATTGATGTCAGTAGGTAAGAAATTCAACAGAACTGAATGTCAGACTGGTGATACAAAGCTAGAACAGGTCGATAATTTCAAGTATTTAGGTTGTGTGTTCTCCCAGGATGGTAATATAGTAAATGAGATTGAATCAAGGTGTCGTAAAGCTAATGCAGTGAGCTCGCAGTTGCGATCAACAGTATTCTGTAAGAAAGAAGTCAGCTCCCAGATGAAACTATCTTTACATTGGTCTGTTTTCAGACCAACTTTGTTTTACGGGAGCGAAAGCTGGGTGGACTCAGGATATCTTATTCATAAGTTAGAAGTAACAGACATGAAAGTAGCAAGAATGATTGCTGTTACTTGCAGGAGGGAACAATGGGAGGAGTGTACTCGGAATGAGGAGATAAAGGCTAATTTAGGAATGAACTGTATGGATGAAGCTGTACGCTTCGGCTTCGGTGGTGGGGTTATGTGAGGCGAATGGAGGAGGATAGGTTACCTAGGAGAATAATGGACTCTTATGGTGCGTAAGAAAAGTAGAGGTAGACCAAGACGACGATGATTAGACTCAGTTTCTAACGATTTAAAGATAAGAGGTATAGAACTAAATGAGGCCACAACACTAGTTGCAAATCGGGGATTGTGGCGACGTTTAGTAACTCACAGACGTTTGCAAACTGAACGCTGAAAGGCATAACAGTCTATAATCATAATGTATGTATGTATGCACACGTGAGGACTAGTAGTATATAAGCAAAACGTATTTCAGTCGTTTGAACACGCGGGTTTAATATAAAAACAAAAACCATTAACTAGGTAAACACGTATGGTTTCTAACCTTGTATCCTCGATCACAGATTGATAACTAGTTTATGAAAGGAGGAGGACAATTTCCTTATCTTCTTCTTATTTACGTTCGAGGATTCTGAGTACTGGTGCTGTTACTTTATAAATGAGGTGTTGAGAAAGATACCCTATCTCCTTTGGCTAGGGGCTTTACGTCGCACCGACACAGATAGGTCTTATGGCGACGAGCCCTATCCCCTTGTATAATCATTTGACCTCAGTGTCATAGTCAATGAATGTGGTGAAACCGTCGTGAAAGATACCCCATTTCCTTCTCTAACAATCTGACCACATTGTAATAGACTCTGAAGGTGGTGAAAACACAACTGGAACAACACATTTCGCATTACACATTACTCGGCGTAGTGTGTGGACAGTTCTCTCTCTGCTCGCCCGCGCATGCCACATAACACATTACTCGGCGTAGTGTGTGGACAGTTCTCTCTCTGCTCGCCCGCGCATGCCACATAACACATTACTCGGCGTAGTGTGTGGACAGTTCTCTCTCTCCTCGCTCGGACATGCCACATAACACATTACTCGGCGTAGTGTGTGGACAGTTCTCTCTCTCCTCGCTCGGACATGCCACATTACACATTACTCGGCGTAGTGTGTGGACAGTTCTCTCTCTCCTCGCTCGGACATGCCACATTACACATTACTCGGCGTAGTGTGTGGACAGTTCTCTCTCTCCTCGCTCGGACATGCCACATTACACATTACTCGGCGTAGTGTGTGGACAGTTCTCTCTCTCCTCGCTCGGACATGCCACATTACACATTACTCGGCGTAGTGTGTGGACAGTTCTCTCTCTCTCCTCGCTCGGACATGCCACATTACACATTACTCGGCGTAGTGTGTGGACAGTTCTCTCTCTGCTCGCCCGCGCATGCCACATAACGCATTTCTTGGTGTAGTGTGTGACGGGCCTAAGAATATCTTAGCGATGTATGACTGAATTCAGTTTTTTAAATATAAGATCAGCTTTCTACTAGCCGATATAGGCAATATAAATCTTGATCGTTCTTTTTATGAAGCATGAAGCGTCAAGATTTTAAATTTTACTGCCTCGTTTCGCACGGTATAACAACAAGATCAACAAGATCATGTATAATATTCCGAACCCTGAAGACATAAACTAGCACGAAATGATTCTTTAAATACTCATATATTTTGCTTTAATATAACAGGGTAATCTCACCGGTGGAATTTTGGTTTAAATCCCGGTCACTCCATGTGTGATTTGTGCTGGACAAAGCGGAGGTGGGGCAGGTTTTCCTCCGGGTACTCCGGTTTTCTCTGTCATATTTCAGTCAGTCCAGCACCACACTCCATTATAATTTCATTTGTCAGTCAGAGGATTACGACAGGCTTCGGCAGCCGGCACAATTCCTATCCTTGCGGCTAGATGGGGGCTTCATTCATTCCATTCCTGACCCAGTTTAAACTGGAAACATGTCGTGGATTTTCATGACAGAGTAAGTTCTGTTACAAACTCATCGGGCCGTATTGGGTTCACGGTCCTCATACTCCTAACACATACTTCAGCGCCCAAGTCACGTGCTCGCTGGGGTTACAAGTAAAAGAGAAATATGATGGAAGTGTTTGCGGCAGCCTCAAGTGAAGACTGCTACATTGTGGACCATTGTGGCACTCCACAATACACGCGATTTCTGGGGGAGTGAGGGACACACCGGAAGCAAACGCGCCTCGTTCCATAAATACTAATAGCCAGAGTTCCTTTTCGTCAGTGTAGATGCCCGTTAAGGTTTACGAGCTATGACGCGCGTATAGTGTAGTAATATACATGGAGATTTCTCTGATACTGCAGTACTTTGGAATAGAGCAGCGACGGTGTTGGATATGCTATGAATCTTGATGATGGTACACAATATCGCGCGATATAAACGAGATCCTTTTCAGTTAGGGATTCCATATTCCATATTCATATTATGAAATTGTGATAACACAAGCTTTAAGTAACGTCTATTTTTATCATCGGGATAATTTTAAAAGTAGGACAAAAATGTAAATGTATTACCAGTTCAAATTTGGTCTTCTGAATATCATAATATGTTTGTTGGTTCCTCCTACAAACTAAGGGCTCATCAATAATATACACTTCTGATGCGTGAATTTGTATGACTTTGTATTAAGGTGGTATTTAAATATCAGAGAGTAACTGAAATTACTTAGAAGTGAGTACCGAGGAAGTTGATATGGTACTTAATTACCAATATACAAAGTTTGGGAATTTCGAGAAAGTACATATTTACAATAGCTGAATTATATTATCCCAGAACAATTAGGTTTCTTTAATATGTTTTACAAACCAAATCCATTCTATACAACATTTTTTATACACACATCTTCATTTTACCTTTCAGACTTCAGTCCCTAAGCCTCAGTGAATGAACAAGTAACCTCCTTAAATCCCTATTAGCACCTGGCAGCCCGATCTACTTGTACACCTCTAACCTCGAAATCATTAAAACCGAATCTATCCGTCGTGTCCTTGTCTCTCTCAGCTTCACTTACTGTCCTAGATAACCTATCCTCCTCCACCTGGCTCACATATCCTCATCAGCGAAGCCGTCAAAGTTCTTAATTGAAATGCAAGATATGAACAGGTAGTGAGTATATTGGGAGAAGATAACAAATTTCCAATTAGACCTTTCTCCGATAAAGCGACTGGGCTGCTTTGTTTCAGAACTGTAATTCTCTCAGACAAAGCCTTGTTAAGATTTAGATTTTTTATGCTGTTTCCTTCTTCATTTCCTTGCTTCATTTATGCAATCCGGGGCTTGCCTAACCATTTATTTTTGCAGTACATTTATCAATAATCAGTAGTAATTCTGTAATTCTCAAGTAATTACGACAATTTAATGCACAACTTTTAAATATTGAATTGACAGTTGTGGGATTTACTGCAGTTTCATTTGATGTAGTTCCATTCTTGAAGTGCATACACCATGTTTTTTGCAAAGTTTTAAAATTTTTGTGTAAATGAAACGTCGTAACCCTTTTAGTGCCCGGATATCCCAGCACGGGTTCGGCTCGTCAGGTGCAGGTCTTTCTATTTGACTCCCGTAGGCAACCTGCGCGTCGTGATGAGGATGAAATGATGATGAGGACGACACACACACCCAGCCTCCGTGCCATTGGAATTAAACAATTAAGGTTAAAATCCCCGACCCGGCCGGGAATCGAACCCGGGATCCTCTGAACCGAAGGCCAGTACGCTGACCGTTCAGCCAACGAGTCGGACACTTTTGTGTAGATTTCAATATACCTCACCCATCAGTCTGTTTACACGAAGTTATTTTGGCATTATTCACCGGAATTTCAACGTCCATGTGTGTGCACGGTAAAACTATGGTAATCGTATTCAAATCTGGCGTCAAGTACGTTCTTTAAAGTTGAAACCAAGTCTGTGTTTCGCTCACGGTTCTCTTCCTCGGCCACTCTGTGTTGTGCTTTGCTCTGTAGCTATTCGTTCGGTGCGAATTGTTTCTGTCTGCCGTATCTATGCCGATGCCTGCAGAGCGCTCCTGTGCCGTACCCAAGGGGTTATTGCATGTTTCCATTTTAGTGACCTTCCTTCACCTATTATTGGACATCATTTATGGAAAATGGTCAGAAAATTAACTCTGTTCTTTCTGGATATCAGCCCCTGGACTTGTACAATGTAGCATTACAGGCCATGCAGGATATGCCCCTTTTAATCTCCTTGTCATTTATTTTCCCTGTCTATTCCGTTTTATACTTCGGTATGTGGATGAGTCTTCAATTTGTGATTTCTCCTTCTCAGATGAAATCTGTCATTTTCCTTGTTCTAGTTTTTACTCAGTGTCTGTTCGTTCTTGATCCAATGTGCTATGCAATCTTCAACTATTTCCAATGTTCCAAGATTCTATCCTCATTCTTCCTGCAACAGATATTACCTATATTTCACTTCTGTCCTCCTCAAACCCGCACCATGTTCGTGAACGCTTTGTTTATAGGAGCAAATAAGTAAATAACTGCAAAATCACGATGAAATGTTCGCTAACGTTACGTTCCTTGTCATCTCATTGTAATTTGTATGTGTACGTGCACTGACTGAGCCAGAAGAATTTGTCTTTCTTTATACTTGATACAATTTCTCCGCATAACGGCGAGTGTTACGTGAAGAGTCATCCTCTATATCGTACACTTTATTGAGATATACACTATTTCCCATCGAAAGTGCTCTCCAGTGCAACCTAGCAACAGATATCCGAGGATTCTCGCTCGGCAGCACGTCTTGTATGCTGAGAAGTAGAATGGACCAGGCACGTGGTTTGGATACCAAATGGCTGTCGGCCAGCACAATTCAGAAATATCACAAACAATAATCATAAACGCATTGAGTGAAACGAAAATATATAACATAACCAGCTGCAGAACTTGAATCTTTGATGGGGCACAGGGATGTCTTTTTTTAAACCTGCGCTGCGGTAAAAGTGCGCTGTACTTGAAATATAATTTGATTTGTTTTTTCCTCTACATGGACATGAGATCTTTAATTCAAGGTTGCTGATATAATTCATATCCAACTCCTCTTTCCATTTTTCTTTCTTCTTTCCTTTTTTTTTTACAATTTGCTTTTCATCGCACCCACACAGGCAGATCGTATGGCGACGATGGGATAGGGAAGACCTAGGAGCGGGAAAGAAGTGGCCGTGGTCTTAATTAAGGTACAGACCCAGCATTTGCTTGGTGTGAAAGTACTCCTCTTTACATTATACCCGCAAACCCAGCACATCTCCTGGCCAGGGAAGGTGGTGATTATAATTTAATAGGACGTAAAACTGGGTAACCACCTTCTATTAACGCTAATCAGAGGGAATGAATTGGAAGAGGTCTCACACTTAGGAAAATGAAGGTATTGGACAAAGAAAAGCAAGAGCCACGAAATGCATGCACATGAAATACTCCCTAGGCCTCGCAAACCTAATTCTGTTGGGGTCGAAACGGACAAGAGTTGACCAAGGGAGGTGGATAGGAACGATGAAGGAGAGGAGCCTGACACAAGTAATTAATGCAAAGCCAGACTCAGCCGGAGACCAGTGGTTACCAACCCAGTTCTCAAGATGAAAGTCCTTAGCCCCCCTTCAGTCGCATTTTATGACAGGCAAGGTATACCGTACAATTATTCTACCGCCTCAACCCACAGTTGGTATCTGAGTTAGGTTTTTGGTAGTGGTATTGTTTTAAGAGGAAGTACAGCTGCAAAAGCATCCTGTCTGAACACTAATCACAGCGGAAATTGGAAGAGGTCGAATTATGAAGTTATCGGCAAAAGAAAGGGAAGGCGCAAGAGAGGCATGAATATGAAAGACTCTCTAGCCGTCAGAGTTGGGAAAAACAAGTGTTGACAAAGGAAGCTCGGAAAGGTAAAATTAAAGTGAAGAGCCTGACGCCAGTGGAAGTTATGCCAGACACAGCTAGAGGAACCGCGGTCGCCAAACCAATTCCATAATTCAGAGTCCCTGGTTCCACTTTCAGTCACAAGTAGAGGATACGTGGACGTATCCCACCTCCCAACCCTGAGGGGTTAAAATAAGGAAATGGAAGATGTACAGCACTTTGAAGAATGCAGGTATCGGTAAAAAGGGATGGTAACGAAGGGCATTGAAACGAAAGACTCTCTAGGCCTGGCAAACCTAAACCATTTTTATACAATACTTAGTCTGATAAATGTTCAGGTCTTTACAAAATGAGTCATCCGAGAGAAGGAATGTAGAACCTTACACCACCCCCCGGAAAATCTACAAACTGTGGACCGGTCGAAACTGGCTAGAAACTGCCAGGAACCGAATCCGGGCCTCTTAGACTAGAGAAATAAAGTATAAAAGGCATGTACCCAAAGCAGAGATCAATTAAAGTTGAATACGGTTTATTAACATAAGATTGGCAGGGGAATTCATATGTGGGCACAAAACAAGCCAAATCGGGAGATACAGGGAGACGGATACTCACATACATAGTCCGTGAGGGTATCTTAATCACAATCGAGTAGTTTGACTTGTTAAACTCAATCTTATGAAATTTCACACTGTCGCAACTGAGGTATCATGAAAAGTGACACAGTTATATTCAATTATTTCCAGTCAGTGATAATCAAAATTCGATGCAAAGCATTTCTTTCTCAAGGGAAAGACGTCAATAAGAGGTGAAAGTAGCAACTTTTACACAAATTTTTTATTACAGCTCCCCAGATACGAGAAGGTTTAAATTAATTAAAAAAGGAGCATGGCTTTCAACAATCTCCAAAGGGAATGTATTCCCCCAGAAATCAAAACGCCAGTGAAACATACCTGCCAGAAAAAGGAACAAGTATGGTACACGAGGAGGTTAAAATGAGTTGCTATAGTTACGGATGCAAGTAAATATGAGTGAAATGAGACAAGTAGAACTGAGAGTAAGATCCCGAAATCGGCAAATAAATTTGGTGAGCAAGTCGCGAAAGATAATAAGATATAATGATAAAATAATTATCGGATCGGTGTTTTTTCAGTGCCTTATGGATGTTGCTTACATCATTATTATCATTTTATTATTGTTCGCGACTTGCTCAGCCAATTCATTTGCCTGTTTCGGGATCTTACGCTCAACTCTACTAGTTTCATTTCACTCATGTTTATTTTCTTCCGTAGCTATGGCAATTCCTTTTAACCTCCTTATGTTCCATACTTGTTCCTTTTATTGCCAGCTATGTCTCACCGGCGTTTTGATTTCTGGGGGATACAGTCACTTTGGAGATTGATGGGAGCCATGTTCCTTTTTAAATAATTGATTTAAACCTTGTCTTATCTGGGGAGCTGAAATAATATTTTTTTGTGTAAAAGTTGCTACTTTCACCTCTTATTGACGTCCTTGCCCTTGAGAAAGAAATGCTTTGTATCGAATTTTGATTACCACTGTCTATAAATATTGAAGATAACTGTGCCTTTTTTCAAGATACCTCCGTTGCGACAGTGTGAAATTTCATGTGAGGGTTTTCCTAACTCTCTTACTACATTTACAAACATATAAATCTGCATTTAACTTGTAAAATCTGAAAATTAACATTCATTATATAAATTACACACTTGTCGAACCTTGTACTCACACTTACTTGTTACCTGCTTACTTACACATACGTTATTTGAAGGGCGCCAGCTGTCACTCAGTACAGCAATAATAGAATGAGACTCTTGACCATCTCTAGGGTGTGGGGTAATAAGCTTACTGTTGACAACATACCACATAAGTTCTGGGAAAAGGAGATTGGCGTTCGGTTTCCCCATTAATTTTGAGGTTAAGATATTTTACTGTCAATGAAATGAAACTCTGAATTCGTTTGATACAACAATATATATATTCTTTAAATAATATATCAAAAAATAGTGAGTCTTGTTGCGATAAAACAGATGAGAATATGAAATTATGACATTGCAACTAAAAGAAACTAGGCATGAATTTGAATTCTTCTTGACCGGACATTTAACAATTTATACGAAATATTTCCCTCACTGATTCACTTGACTGTACCTTCAACACTTTGAGTGTAATTACGACGTAATCCATTGCTCTGGTGTTTACTGTAGATGTGTCACGCCTAACGTGGTGATACATCCTTGCGACTGCTTCTTCTCCATATCATCTGACTTCTTTGTAAGTCAATATGGTATGACCTCTTGGTAGGTCCAGGGTTGCCCTCTCTGACTCCTTGGTAAGCCTTGCGTCCGCGTCTTCCACTAAGTGACGGACCAACCATTTGGTCTCACTCTCTCAATGACCAATAATTAATGGCTCACTGAGTCTTCTCCATCTCTCGTTCACACTGGTTGGCTGACCACCTAAGGCCTCTTGATCTAGTAGACTACTTCACTGTACTGCATCCGTATAAGTAATGACTGATGCTACAATGTGTATCCACCTTATATAGACGTTGGTTGACACAACTACGTAATCTCCAGAAATAACAATGACATACTCCCACCTACGCGACAAATATTACATCCAGTGGTGAAATAGCCCCGCGGCGATTGAGTCGATGCGCGCATATCTAAATAAATACGATGACATAGCCAAGGCGCGGCGATGACTTGGCAGAATCGCCAGTGGTGTCGCAATATAACAACGTCACTTCCAATCTCTGATATATACAACAATTCTCACTGTACAGGTATTGAGTGTTATACTACACATACGTATATATGTATACATCTAGGTGCAATCTTGCAAGCAACAGGCAATTGCAAAATTGAATAAAACGGATAATTACAATAATAGTACAATATCACAGATAACATAATAATAATACTGACATAATAATAATAATAATAATAATAATAATAATAATAATAATAATAATAAAATACAGATAAAATCATACAATAATAAAAATACAGATATCATCTTGTAACGGGATTTGAACCGTTACACATGAAATTGAGTTTAACGAATCAAACTACTCGATTGTGATTAAGATACCCTCACGGACTATGTATGTGAGTATCCGTCTTCCTGTAACTCCCGATTTTGCTTGTTTTGTGCCCACATATTAATTCTCTTGCCAATGTTAATAAACCTTATTCATCTTTAATTGACGTCTGCTTTGGGTACATGCCTTTTATACTTAATTTCTCTAGCCTAAGAAGCCCGGATTCAACTTCTGGCAGTTTCTGGCCAGTTTTGACAGGTCCACAGTTTATAGATTTTCCGAGGAGTGGTGCAACCGTACGTAAAAGGAAGGAATATTCCATAGCCTCAAGTAAAAAATTCCAACAATCGAAACGAACCCTCAATTTAAGGTAAATGTTACACCAAGAAGGGTCTTCAACCCTGACGGCAATTTACAATTTGTAAATTACAAACGCCCTTTTATGGACTAGGAAATTATATTAAGTTTTGCATCAGTCACCCCTAATATTTGAAGCAGGTTGTGCTTCCTGCTTTTAAAAGCTTAGCAGCTCTCACAAACGCTACGCTCTTAAGACAGAGGATCCACATTCGAAAGAAAGAATCGAAAAATTCAGAAAGTTTACAGGAGCTAAAGTCCGTTCTACGCGGCCACGAAAAGGGGAAAATAATACAAATATTGCTACATAAGCCTAGAACAAAATGAATACGGAGACTGGAAACTCACAAGCAGTCCTAGGTTAAGACGAAAGAAAATACCTAAGTGTGCATGAGGCTCGATGACGCAGTGGATAAGTCATACTTCTCGGTGAATAAGAACGACGAAATTAAATTCCGAAAGAAGGAAAGAGACATTAAGGAAAATGGGAAACTTAGTCGCCAAAAATCAAAGTAAGGAAGGTAAATGAGGGTACACATTCGTGCGTAATTACATTTTACAACATTCCCATTAGGGGTGATTGTATTAAGTCCGAAGACTGTCTAGAAATCTTACATTTTAATTCTGAATGAAGAGAAAACCCTGATATTCACATAATTAGATGAAAATGCTGCCTTTACCTGGTGATGCCAACTTCTCACTCCAGCCCCCACTTCAGCATCTCCTTAGGGGGACCTGCTCAGTTACGCAGAACACTCAAAGATACGATGTAGAGAGGCATCTTGGCCCCCAATATGTATACAGGAGCTGGCTGATAGTTCTAGAACACCGATGGAACGAACAGTTTGATTGTTGGACACTATCATTAGAAGGCAGAATCTAATTGGTTGACTACCTCCAACATAACAAATAAAAAGCTGAAGAGTATTCAGGTTACTAAACCTCTAAACATAAATACTCTCGATAAGTTAGTAACAGATCATAACACTAGGTAGAACTAGCAAATCAATAGTGGAGGCATCTTTTGAAAATATTTCAAAATCCCTGGATCTGGTAAAGTTTGATCTCTCTCAGGTAGAATACAAGATTGTCACACGGAATAGCGGACGTTCAAACTCAAAATCAGCTTAGGTACTGTCTCAATTTATTGTTATTACCCACTTTACTATTACAGCATTTGGCTGTTCTCAGATGTCACATATTCCTAGCTTACCATTGTTCTTCGGATGGACCTCATTTTTCCATGACTTTATCTATTGTTGTCCTCCAGATTGCTCTTTTTCTCCCTCGGCATCTTCTCCCTGGTGCAAACCAGTTGAGCAGACACTCTAACCATCGATATACCATCTCAGTGCTCGGGTATAAATCCTATCCGTAACCGTTTTCTAAGCTTTCTCTCTATTACATATTCATTCCTCAGCTCATCCAAGTGGGTATTTCTCAAGCTCGGCCAAACACATCCACACCCACAGTCTCAATCTTACCCTTCCATCTCTTTTTAGTGTCCAACGCTCCAAGACATATGTCAAAATAATTTCAACCGCAAAATGCAGCACCATTTTCTTTGTTCATCTGGAGATGTACCAACTTCAAAAGATACCTTTTAAAGCTCTAATAGCTACAATTTCTTGAATTATGCTGTAAGATTTATCGACATCACATTAGCCAGTTTTTCTGTTAATGGATCAAAGAACTTGAACACATTCACATTTCTCACCCAGCCGAAATTTAAATTTTTACCTCACCTTAGTCAGCTCCAACAATAGGATATTCCGTTTTATCCACGTTGACTGCTAATATCCAGTGTCTACATGAATCCATTACCCTTTTGATACATGGCATCTTCTCTAACCAGAGCGTAAATGATCTTTAATGTAAACTTTGATCTCATACTTCCGCACCGAAACTTCTGCACTGCTTCTTCCAATAGCCCCGAACAACTTTTAAATACAAATGAAACCCAGTTTGTGGCATGGAACACCCTTATCTTAATCCTTTACTTGTTTCTAAAAGTTATTATCACAGCGATACGTTCTTTTCACCAACTCTATTGTAGCACCATCCACTCATTTTCCTCTGTCATCCACAGTAACGTCTTTGGCACATAATAATGAGCCTTTTCTATTTCAACAAATACTAAACGGCAACCTTAATTTTTTGCCATTATTTTCTGATACATCTGACGTAAACAAGTTTCAATCCACATAAATTTACCAGATGTAAAACCCACCTTCTCCTGAGGTACAACAATACCTGCAATCTTTTCCAACCTGTTCTTTACTATAGTAATGAACAAACTATTCATCAAAGCCCTGACATTTATTCCTCAATAATTGTTCGGATCTCCTTTCCTTAATAACGACGGCGTTATATTTCTCTTCATGGTGTACTTCATCTCCTTTAACTTACGTTCGATATTTGAATAATTCCATCACTATATCTCGAAGACCAATTGCCTGACCATTTATTTGATTTTTGACCGGCCTGGTATACGTCGTTCCCAGTCATGTCTTTCATATTATAATTTGCTACTTCATCCTGTTCTTTGAGATATTCGTCTCCGTCCTCCCTAAAAAGAGCTTCAAAATGCATCTTCCATTCAGAATAACTGTACTTCCTCTTCTATTTGCAGTAGATGCTCTCATTTGACGTATAAATCCCCTGCCGTGCTAATCTCCAGGTCAGAATACAGGACAGCCATTCTCTCCGAGAATCGAATGTAGGAGGAATGATGTTGCTGAGTTCTGTGTAAGATAAATGAGATGATAAGAGTAAATTAGTAACTCAAAGAACTTAGAAGATAGCATTTAGGAGAATCAGAGAACGGGAACTGGCGTTTCATGTAAAATAGTATTCTGTATTAATGTTTCATGCAGTTTAGAAATGGTGTAGTCAAGCAGAGGGCAAGTCACATTGCATAGGCGTAGACTCATAGTCCGGTCTTGAGGAGACCAACGTGACCATGTTGGAAGTATATGAATTTCTAGCCATCGGATTGGTTGAACTGTAGTGTAATTGAAATTTCCATGTGACGGAAGTTTGGGGAGAATCTCTGACTGTGAGATTCTGGGACATTGGGTGTGACAATAGAGGCTAAATAAGCAGTGTAATTCAGGGTTCTAGGCCTTTTCTGTTATAATCGTCAGAGTAAGTGACAGCTGAATACCCGTTAGTCTACGAAGGGATTACGTAACTTCAATAATTATATATATATAGTTAAAGACTGGAACTTACAAAAATAGAATAGAGAGACACCTCGTAGACTGCGCAATACTTACTACCTACCTACTGTCAGAGCTACTGTACACAGTGTCTACATTTCCCTACATAAATCATCATGATTTAATCTACCAGAAAAATTGCCTTCTTTATTCTCTACGCGAAGTCGGTGGAGTTCAATCAAACAGCTAATCCTGATCTCCTCTCCCTATCATGAAACTGCAAGATTCTGATGTGTTGCTATATATTCAACCGGTGTTCTACCTCAGCACATTTCTTCTCCCGTGGCACCCCTTTAGTTCGAATAACCATCTTCTCTCTTAATTATGTTGTACATGTCTCTACCTTCTTAGAGCTGAACTACTTCTGGTAAGCAGCCTTCTTTTCCTCAAACCTCTGTTTAAGGTCTGACTCATTCATTTAACATCCATTTGTCTCCCTCTATCCAGTCCACGATCCTCCTCAGCAGCTTCTAACAAACACGATTGTAAATCCTTTGCAGTTTCCTTCTTCTCCTATCTGAGTTTCGGCTCAACTCGTCTGTGGTATAGATTTCGTACACTTCAGTCCTTCAAAAGCCCCACATTTAGTCGTGGTATTTCCATAACAAGTAGTTCTTCTTGTTTCCATTTTTTTACATTTTTAGATATTAGAGGAATTATAACTTTTCCTACTTTCCACGTTCCACTTTCTGCTCCACGAAACACTCTCACATTCCGAACTACAGCTCTTGTCTTGTGAACACTAGTGGCGGTTATATTTTTTAAATTTCATGTGGCTATTTCTGGCTGGGTGCAGCCCTTGTATGGCAGACCCTCCAATGAGGATGGGCAGCATCTGCCATGTATAGGTAACTGCGTGTTATTGTGGTGGAGGATAGTGTTATGTCTGGTGTGTGACTTGCAGGGATTTTGGGGGCAGCACAAACACCCAGACCCCGAGCCACAGGATTTGACCAATGAAGGTTAAAATCCCCGATCAAGCCTGGAATCGAACCCGGGACCCTCTGAACCGAAGGCCAGTACGCTGACCGTTCAGCCAACGAGTCGGACACTAGTGGTAGTAATTGGCGGTGATTTTAAGAGGAAGTATAACTAGGCAATCATCCTCTATTAACACTAATTAGAGGGAAAACATGGAAGGGGTACTACACTTCCATAACTGAAGATATCGGCCAAAGAAAAACGAGGGCCACGAAGGATTCTTAACCTAAACAGCGTCGTGGTCGAAGAAGAAAAAGATTTGGCCAGGGGAGGTCAGATAGTATAGATAAAAGTGAGGACGCTAGCATAAGTGTAAGCTATTCCCGGACCAGTTAAGGGCCCCGTGGTCGACGCTACCAAGTTAAAAGATCCTGGGGCCCCTCTTAGTCACTTCTTACGTCTTGCGAGTATATCCGGCAGAAAAACGACGTTGAAGAGTAGCTATCTGGCAACACTGTAACCACATGTAGGTTAACTACCGCTGTCAGCAGAAGTTAGTCGTACTGTACAGTTGGTGCAGTAGATAGAGTTTTGGGTTAACATGCAGGAGGTCGACCCTGGGTTGAGGCGTATGTTTTTTATTTCGTAAATGTAGTCCAGGTGGTATGGTATCTGGCATCTTAATCGTCGGCAGCGATTGCAGTGGGTCCTCTGGGAACCATTTGCACTTACATACTACGGTCCTAGAAATGGACGAACAATCGTTTTCATTGGTCAGCTTTGAAGGACACACTTTCCACGTCGTGCGCGTGAATTT
Organism: Anabrus simplex; assembly: GCF_040414725.1. NCBI lineage: Eukaryota > Metazoa > Arthropoda > Insecta > Orthoptera > Tettigoniidae > Anabrus > Anabrus simplex. The sequence goes on from NC_090265.1 coordinate 1,526,499,149, forward strand.
ATTCGCACCACTTCATCTACTAGATGTGAAACCTGTTTGTTTCAGCTGTCTATTTCTTATTAGTCTAACCAGGTATTTGTTATTTCAGCGTTACAAAATTTTGTAAATGTAGGATACATGTGACCTCAGAAACGATGTCTTACTGTATTACAGTAGGTAATGTCAGATGGAAAGTAGCAAATAAAAAATGCGCCTCAACCCAGGATCGAACCATCGACCTCCTGCATGCCAACCAAAAACTCTACCCAATGCACCAACTGTGCAGCACGACGAGAGCGTGCGGTACTTACCCTACATATGGTTACAGTGTTGCCAGATTGCTACTCTTCAACGTCCGTAGTCTAACTGATATACTCGCAAGACGAAAATGTGTAAGAGACATATTTTTATTGCTGGCATGTGAGGAGTCGCGCTGCGACGCCCGAGTGCGCGAATTACGCTTCACCCTGTGTACTGTACATTTTATATCTGGCGTAAAAATTTAGTTTTGACTGTCCTATACATGTGGCATTAAAGTTTGTTCTTTTAAATTTGTGTTTTTACTGTTATTACGATTGTTATAATATTAACGTAATTTAAATTGTTTTCGAAAACTCTTTAGGGATTTTATAATGACCTTTTATGGGCTGATAAGCTTTATTTTAATTTTCCTTTATGTAATTTAAGTTTACGTGAAAGGCTTTCGTGGAATTATATTCGTAGTTTTATTGTTATCTTTTATTATCACGATTATTATTAATCTTGTTGTTGTTGTTGTTGTTGTTGTTGTTGTTGTGAATTTAGAATTAAATTTGTGTTACTGATTTGATTAAGCAATTCACGAATTGAGTTAAAGTGTATCTTGTAAACATTTTTAATTGATGTATGAATAACCTAATAAAACGCCTGCAGTTGCCACAACGGTGCGCAAATTCAGAGAATTTACTACAAGTTAAGAATATCCTAACCCACATTACAGGACTTTTAAGTCAGTGTAACTTCCAGTGCTATTCACTAAACAGTAATGTGAAAGGTGTGGAATGTTGTGAGAATATGGGTGAGTTTTTAAAATGTGTTTGGCCATTCAGGTACCTTCTTTGGCATTCAATTATTTGCCTTTATTATCAATGTCAAAATTTTTAGATCTGTGTTGATGTCTGTGAAGTAGTGTGAGCTGTCATATATTTGTTCACCAAATGCCGAGTGTCTGTTGTATCTAATTGCATTTTTGTGTTCTTTGTACCGGGTGTGAAAATTACGTTTCGTCTGGCCGATGCACGAGGCGTTACAACTTGGTCCTTGAGTTCATAATATCTTGATTTAGAAAAATGGTATTTTTTATTCATATTATATTTACCATGTGTTTCTGTAATGTGTTGTTTTCTATGAATGCTATTTTTAATCCTTCATTTTTGAACACGTTACCTATTCTGTACGTATTTTTCTTCTCGAAATTAAGAACCGTACATTTATCGTTCTCGTTATCGTTTGTTTATGATTTTTCGCTGCTTCCTTAAAATATCCGGTCTACTGTGTTGGGTAGATGGATATTTTCTACCGCGATTTGTATTAATAATTATATTTTGTAGTCAAAATCGGTTTTGCTCATTGGTATAGATATTTCTCTATTTATCATCCCGTTCGGTCGTGTTAAGTTGCGTTAGGTTGGGTAATTAAAATCGTTGTCTACTGTGTGTGATATTTCATTGGGTTTCCTGTATATCTTATAAGACTGTTTATCTTTACTTCTAATGTTCGTAATGTCAAGAAAATTGCTCCTCCAATTTGTTTCTGGTTCCATTGTAAACTTGATTGCACTGTGTAAAATGTTTGGTGTGGCTAGTAAATGTTGTGCATTAGTTACGTCATTATCGTGCACGTATATTAGGTCATATACGTATCTGCTCCGGTGCATTATTCCTTTGCCGTGTTTGTCGGTTAAAAGTTTATCCTCAACGCAATTTAATTTCATGTTCGCCATTATTTGCCATAATGGTGAACCCATGGTTAATCCTCTTTTTCATGAATGTATTTTGTTGTTAAATATGAACGTGTTTGTGTTTAGAGTCGTTATAAACAGATTTATCATTTCTTTTCTTTCTCGTGTTGAATTGTATCCTTATAGATGATCTTCTCTATAATTTTAACCGATTTCTCTATTGGTATTGTGACGTTACAGTGGGTGGCGGAAATGTATGACCGTTCATGGATGGTTCCGACTAAAAGGTTCGAATAACATTATGGGTACGCCACGGCTGGTGTCAATGGAGATCCATGAAAATCCACTCGTCGGTGTATAAGTTCGTTGAGTACCGGTCACATGTTACAATGTTTACCATCAGGCACTTATGGACATCACAAGAATACGTACCGTGTAACTATTTTAGGCTATCCTAATTCTTAATCTATAAATAAGAACATCGAGAATTTATTTTTGTTGGAAGGATATTCCGATTTAATTAAACCATCTTTTTAATGAAACATAACTATCAATAATAATTGAAAATAACAACATGATCGGATAATAAAGGAAATTGTATATGACAATCAACGCAGTTGAATAAATATCTGTATGCTTTTGTTGGTTGTTATGTTCTTCGCACACGAGGCATTACAACATCGTATAATTAAAGAAACATGTTGATGATCTATTAAACGTTAAATTGATATCTAAAACGTTTCATCAAATCCAACATGACAATCTGCTGAAGGCTTAAAGTATATGATTATGAATTTAATTATTTACATCATTCGTTTCCGTCCGCCGACAAAAGTAAGTAATTTATTCATTTATATCTCTCATTTGTTGGACAAAATCTTGTCCTCCGGTATTGTATTAATATATCGCACTAATCATCGCGCAAAGGAGCGACAACCTAAATAACAACTTGAGTGTTCGTCAAGAACCTGCATTCAACGTAGTGAAACCTAATAACGACATGACCATGGACATCAGAATGAAACTCGTAGCTAATCTCCGATAAATAATGGCCCAAATTGCAGAACAGGAACAGCGTACTCATGGAATCCTAAAAATTGCAGCACCTAAATGAATCAAATACACTGACTGACAGAGCAAAAGCAACACCAAGAAGGAGTGGTCAGAAATTTATGCCAATTGCAGGGTAGACTGACGTCACTGAGGTATGCTCATGATGTGAAATGCGCCGCTGTGCTGCGCACGTAGCGAACGATAAATGGGACACGGCGTTGGCGAATGGCCCACTTCGTACCGTGATTTCTCAGCCGACAGTCATTGTAGAACGTGTTGTCGTGTGCCACAGGACACGTGTATAGCTAAGAATGCCAGGCCGCCGTCAACGGAGGCATTTCCAGCAGACAGACGACTTTACGAGGGGTATGGTGATCGGGCTGAGAAGGGCAGGTTGGTCGCTTCGTCAAATCGCAGCCGATACCCATAGGGATGTGTCCACGGTGCAGCGCCTGTGGCGAAGATGGTTGGCGCAGGGACATGTGGCACGTGCGAGGGGTCCAGGCGCAGCCCGAGTGACGTCAGCACGCGAGGATCGGCGCATCCGCCGCCAAGCGGTGGCAGCCCCGCACGCCACGTCAACCGCCATTCTTCAGTATGTGCAAGACACCCTGGCTGTTCCAATATCGACCAGAACAATTTCCCGTGGATTGGTTGAAGGAGGCCTGCACTCCCGGCGTCCGCTCAGAAGACTACCATTGACTCTACAGCATAGACGTGCACGCCTGGCATGGTGCCGGGCTAGAGCGACTTGGATGAGGGAATGGCGGAACGTCGTGTTCTCCGATGAGTCACTCTTCTGTTCTGTCATTGATAGTCACCGCAGTCGAGTGTGGCGTCGGCGTGGAGAAAGGTCAAATCCGGCAGTAACTGTGGAGCGCCCTACCGCTAGACAACGCGGCATCATGGTTTGGGGCGCTATTGCGTATGATTCCACGTCACCTCTAGTGCGTATTCAAGGCACGTTAAATGCCCACCGCTACGTGCAGCATGTGCTGCGGCCGGTGGCACTCCCGTACCTTCAGGGGCTGCCCAATGCTCTGTTTCAGCAGGATAATGCCCGCCCACACACTGCTCGCATCTCCCAACAGGCTCTACGAGGTGTACAGATGCTTCCGTGGCCAGCGTACTCTCCGGATCTCTCACCAATCGAACATGTGTGGGATCTCATTGGACGCCGTTTGCAAACTCTGCCCCAGCCTCGTACGGACGACCAACTGTGGCAAATGGTTGACAGAGAATGAAGAACCATCCCTCAGGACACCATCCACACTCTTATTGACTCTGTACCTCGACGTGTTTCTGCGTGCATCGCCGCTCGCGGTGGTCCTACATCCTACTGAGTCGATGCCGTGCGCATTGTGTAACCTGCATATCGGTTTGAAATAAACATCAATTATTCATCCGTGCCGTCTCTGTTTTTCCCCAACTTTCATCCCTTTCGAACCACTCCTCCTTGGTGTTGCATTGTCACTGTCAGTCAGTGTATCTAGCTACGCAACATCATCAAAGATAATCATGATTTGGAGTTACCATCGTCCCACAGCATCTGGAATAATCCGTAGATTCTCCTGTAATTCTAATATTGACTACAAGACATACGTACTACATCAACAACTACTCAATAGGAAGTACTAAGTTATGTATCACATCATACGACACTAACATTAATTCGAGTAATACGATATTTCGCATTATTCATTGATATTACTTGGTGTTGAAGATCTTCCAACCGCTATTATCTAACAAATGCATGAAATTCGATTCATTACCTTATTACGGGTTAATATTATGACGACCATTCACACGTTCAATATGCCAGTATCCTTCGGGATATATTTCGAAATACAACTGTCAGCCTTTAAATGCATGTCCATTTATCAATATCGATAAATATATTCGCATGATGAACACCTACTTTATTTCCCTCAATAATAACCTCATTGGGGTTCTCGAAGACTACATTATATTGCTCGTAATGCTTATCTCCCAACGAACTATTATACCATAATCATCGTGCAAATTATCATTTCATTATATCGACGACCCTATCATTCAATACTTCCTATAATTTTGCATATGCATCAAGCTTACTCTTAATCCTTCAGCCAAAGCATACAAACACATTATCACCGACGAAGACTATCTCATTCCCAAATACGTGTAAAATCCACCATTATGACATCGCGGTACAATTCAAAGATTCCAATATCGACACATATCAATTGCTTTAATATTACTCCAACTATGCAATACCTGACAGGTTAAAAAATTCAGTTTGTGAAGACGGTACCTCACGAAACATAATTGACAAGTCCTTAGTAAAATTCTCATATAAAACTTTAGAGTTGCGTACTCGAAATCAGTTGAGTAGTGCATAGAAAGCTATGACTCTAATTACGCCATTATTTAGAAGATCAACGACACTCCACGGTTGTCATGAAATAGGCCTACCTAGTGACGATCATATCACTCAAATTGTATCCTATGAACACGCCACATTCTAATAACGTGAAAGAAAATCTACACTACTGTAATGCATCTACGTAAGAGAATAGAGGAGAGGACAATATTTTGGGAACTTATCGCGTTGACGGATTCTTGCAGACACAGCTCCATCATTTCGGCTGTTGTAACATCATGGTTTAAATCATATCAACATATTTCCAGACCCTCCAGGACTCCAACCTGGCTTAGGCCTGCATATTCATGCTGGCTGGTGGCTCACGATGATAATCCTTCATATAGGTAGGCATCATGATACCTGAAACTTGTACAACAGAGTTAGTATGATACAACCCACTAAAATAAATATATTAGCGTTTCTTTGTGACACTCGCCTTATTATCTTTATATTAAACGCTATATCTCGTAATTTTATAATTTACTTCTCGTTTTATTATAAGACAACTATTCAGATTCCTACAATTTATAACTAGCATCCTTCTTCTATACTTATATATACTAATATTATAAAAAGGAAAAATTTGTTTGTTTGTAACGAATAGGCTAAAAAAACTACTGAACCGATTTTAAAAATTTCTTCGCCTATAGAAAGATACATTGCCAGTGAGTAACATGGGCTGTATTTTATTTTCAAAGCAATTCGATGTGGGGGGGGGGTGCACGGGGGAGATGTATAAAAATAGTAGGCTAATATAGGCAAAATATTGAATTTGTCGTATAAGGACGAGACAAAGCTCAATTTAATCCTCTTTGCGCAAAGAACAAAACTCGGTAAGCCCTACGGGCCCGAAAATCGTGTTTTAAAGCCCTAAAACCAACCGTTGCGGAGATATTGGCACCACACTACCCCTGCTCTAGGAATCGGATAAAGGAATGAACTGCCGTAACCATGGCAACGTCAGCTCCAGGATTCTAGAATAGTGAGATTATGCATGTACGTTTGGGCATAGCTGCCAACCAAAATTGATACACATATGACTTACTATCTGGAAAAAAATAACTGCTGTGTAAGACGCTCATAGCACTTCTTTGGGCGGGGATGGAAAGGGAGTGAAGTATAAAAATAATAGCCCCGGATATCTCCGTACTACAGCGACCAGCGGTTGCCGACGGGCCTCCGTACGAAGAACGGGTACTTCAGCTAGTGTCATATATATTTGTCTTATGCGATGTTCAATCTCCTTTTTATTTATATTGTTCTTCTACAACAAAAGCATATTCTATTATATCAATAACATCTTGGCTAGCGTTTTTATAATTCATAATAAATCATTGGCATATATGTTTTGACATTTGAGGAATAGTCTCCTTGACATAAGACACTCTCGTAAACGGGAGTTCAGATAAAGGAACACGCTTAGCAATTCCTGTCATCTTCTTCGACTATGTACCAATGGAATGCTTCAGAACTAACTTCTCGATTACACGAAAATATCCGCAACAGCTATAGCCTATAATGTATAACCAGCGCAGATGAAATCGAACTTGACATGTATCATTCAATCCATTCCATGGCCTCCGTCGTATATATCGTTATTGGAGCTAAACGTCACACTCAGAGAATTATTTTATTCTTTCGTCGAAATATAACATTTTTATTTAACAGTATTTGCTTGTACTCAAATATTACATTCCTAGACACAAATTATTTGAATACCACGGGGTTCTGCGCGTATGAACTTGTATATACATCCATTTTTTTTTTTTGCTAGTTGCTTTACGTCGCACCGACACAGATAGGTCTTATGGCGACGATGGGGCAGGAAAGGCCTAGGGATGGGAAGGAAGCGGACGTGGCCTTAATTAAGGTACAGTCCAAGCATTTGCCGGGTGTGAAAATGGGAAACCATAGAAAACTATGTTCAGGGCTGCCGACAGTGGATTTCGAACCCACTATCTCCCGGATGCGATATATACATCCCATTTCCCTGGAACTTCTTATTCAATTGAGCGAGTTATCTCGAATTATTAATGTGTCTGGACGTAAAAGGACTGGACGCATACCTTCACATGATTTCCGTTAATTTCTTTATTATCATAAACTTCAACGGTTCCTTTATCTTCGATCCGGAATCCATTGGATGGTTATAGTAAGTAGGTGTACATATTGGTTATGTCAAAGAATACCATTCTCGTGTTTTCTGTTATTTTCAGTTTATTTGTTGAGAATTTTGCTTACATTGTAAGTTGGTGCGTTTTTGAAATTTGCTAATGGTCTGATATCTTTGTGTATTTGCTGTTAAATCCTGCGCAACTGAGAAAAGGGGATATGTCACGAGATTGCGCCATGATTTATTTCATGGGATGCATCTTCTCAATAAATATCCTGATCCTGCTTAGCTGAAAATTAGAAGACTATTTTCCTGTTCCTAGAACTGATGAAGTATACTTTAGTAATTGTATTTGAAAAACAAACGATTAGGCTTCTATTGGTTTAATTTTTCGCGTTGTTATTTCCTCCTGGAATTATGACCACACAGCATTTTGTTTCTTCTTTGTACAGAATTTTGTAACGCCGACCACCGACACCTTGTAATCTGCAGGCTATCGGGCTGAGCAGCAGTCAGTTGGTAGACCCTACGGGTCATTTGCGCCAAGGGCGGGGGTTTGTTTACAAAAGACTTCTATTTATTTTAATTCAAATTAAAGCAATAAGAGGTGATTGTTTTGCAATTATCCGCAGAATAAAACCATGGAAAAGGAACTGTAATGAAGAGATAAAAGAAATTTTGGGAATAAATATGACAGGCGAAGGTGTGAGTTGAAATCATATTTATGATGAGACGACATATCGCAATGGATTAGAAGATGTCTTCTCAAGTCGCCAGTCGGTGAACTGTTCCACCAGAAATATAAATAAAATCATATCTTCCAAAGTCTTGGTGTTTCAATTGTAGACGCTATAGGAAACAACTCTGATAATGCATCTCATTTTGCTGCGTAATTTCTAAGAGATGAAGATATACAAATGCTACTTCAGGAATAATTGGACAAGGAGAATGAAATTGACAGGCTTATTGACGATTCTGACTTCTCTGATGGTGATGTTGAAGTTTTAAATTAATTACTAGGCGATACATCACGACAGTGATCCTTCGAAGTCTTCCATTTAGGTTCTTTGTGTCCATTTTTGGAATGTGAATCAGTATTTCATTTTTCTCATTTTTAGTCTTACGGATACTTAACCGCTTACTGCATACTGTTGCCGTCAGGCAACATGTAACTTTTCACCTCTATAAATGGATACAGATTGTGGACAGATGTAGTTTTATGGTACACCTTCAACTGTACAGTCAGTTAAACATGTATACCAGTAATGCCTCGTTTTTATTTACATATGACAAAACAGCCCTACAATCAAAGGTACTCCTTCCACCCCGTCAACATCCATGCGTACCAACCACCGTTTATTTCACGTGGGCTCTCCCCATCACATTACCACAGGCTTCAGGAGGACCTCTGGCTCAACCTCAAAGACATTACCGACCCACGGTCGTGCAAGTATATTTGCGCCTTGCAATACGTACCCATGGCCAGTAGGTAGAAGTCTTCCATTTAGGATCTTTGTGTCCATTATTGTCATGTGAATCAATATTTCCTTTTTTCTCAATTTTAGTTTTAAGAATACTTAACAAGTTTTAGTTATTTTTATAATAATTTTATGCTGCGAGTTGTGTTCTTTATTTTCGTCGTTTTGATTGTAATTATCTTACCTAGGACTTGAAATTATGTAAGTAATGACAATAACCATTTTGTGAGAGTTAGCAAACGGTTCTCATGATTAAGAAAAATTGAATGGTAAACAGAATTCCCTAAGCACCCTGCTGCGTACCACTGATGGGCATGCTCGCTTTGGGGTTAAGCAGTGATAACAAAGGCAACGGCATTATATAACATTGAGGAGCATGTAAGCTCATGGAACTAATAGTGACACTTTTCTTGGCACTTATCCTAAAGCAACTGTGACCTCGCTAACCTTTTTGATAATAATACCAACAACCTGTTTGATTATCCTCGTCGTTCCGCTTTAATGTAATTCGCGATGGCGATGGGTCATTTCATTACGGTTGACATTTGAGTTCCTGATTAAACTAGCTCTCCGTATTACATCACATCTCCTCGGTCGCAGTTTCTTCGAGAGTTTGAAGCCTGAATAATCGCTACGTGAGCGTGTTCCCTCTGTCACTAGATTATAATTTACTGCTGAAAGCGTTATAAAGAATCCTTCACTTCTCGAACAAGATTAAGGCAATTTGGAAAGCAATTATAAACCGAGTTCTGCTGTGGACTCAATAATTGCTCTCGCATACTCCTGCTGCTGCAGCAGTCGGAATATTTTGCAAACTTCTCCTCTTTCATGACAGCCCTCTGATTGCAAGGAGGATGGGACAAAAAGAGAAGTATAGTTTTACAGAATGCGCTGTAAATAACGGGTGTCTTCAAATTTCCATAGCAATGTACACACTAGAAGCTCAGTTTTCTAAATTTCATTTGCTCACTTTGTTAAGTTCGATAAAAATACAGTGGAGTGGTTATAACTGGCAGACATAAGTTACACAAACTTCGCTACTGGTGATGAGGTAACTGTCATCCCTAATAATTTGGAAGGCATCTACAGTGTTTCCTACAATGTATAAAATTTCTGCCGTAATATATAAATCTACAGACCTGCACAATGCTTTCAAACGTATAACTATTATCAAATTTATTGAATGTTACGAATAATAATAATATAATACAGGGCTCGCTTTTACGATCACCTACGACGGATGGATGACTCTCAATGGACAAAAGGCATTTTTAAACATTTTGATTCAAAACCCAAAAGAACACTTCCGAGGTACGTTAACGTGAAGAAAGATCTCGAAGAAATGGGCCTGTGGCCAGATGATGCGCATAAACGAGAACTCCTCAGAACGAACATCGTGACTTTTGGGAGAAGTGAACAACTGGTGCAAAGTGTTCGGATGAACACCGTGCTCGACACACCGATTTAATGAAAACCTACTGGATTAAAGGAAAATGGAATAAACGCCAGAATGCATAATGAAACTGCAATCAAACCTGATGCACTCTATGTTTCAGAGACATTCAATTTCCAACACAAAACACTAAAACACCAAATAGAAGAGAAAGAATGTAAAATAATGAGAAAAATCCTTGGGCCAAGAACCAAAGGCGGTGTACACAAAAATATATTTTAAAAAATCCCAAAACCACAGACGCAATGCGAATGCGAAGAATTCAATTCATGCGACACTTAGAAAGAATGGACCCGAACAGGCTAACACACAAAATACATACATTCATAAAGAACAAGGCTACTAGACCGAATTGGTACAAGTTTACAGAAAAAGACCTGAAGGCATTAGGATCACCAAACGCACTTGACCGGAATGAAATCAGGAAAAATCAACTCGCACATGGGGTTTCGAGGAAGAAGAGACGACTACACAACATACATGGTCAGAGCAACGAAAACAGAAACAATCGTGTGCGCATGAAGGAATACTGGGCCAACAGGAAGGCTAGAAACTGTTGATTCCACGTGGTCCTAAGAGATCCATTCGCGAGGAATAAGAATAAGAATAAGAATAAGAATAAGAATAAGAATAAGAATAAGAATAAGAAATTTAACAATAAGAATAAGAAATTTAAGAATAAAAATAAGAATAAGAATAAGAATAAGAATAAGAATAAGAAATTTAAGAATAAGAGTAAGAATAAGAATAAGAAATCTAAGAATAAGAATAAGCAATTTAAGAATAAGAATAAGAATAAGAATAAGAATAAGAATAAGAATAAGAATAAGAATAAGAATAAGAATAAGAATAAGAATAAGAATAAGAATAAGAATAAGAATAAGAATAAGAATAAGAATAAGAATAAGAATAAGAATAAGAATAAGAATAAGAATAAGCTTATCGTGGTCTGTACTTGGCCGATTAGCGAATAAAATAAATAAATAAATAAATAAATAAATAAATAAATAAATAAATAAATAAATAAATAAATAAATAAATAATACATTCACAGAACCATATCCATTTCCATCCAGACGAAACTGGGACACTACTGCACAAATGTGTGATTAAAATACTTCTATACTGCGGAGACATTGACCAAAATAGATTATTAGTTTGAGAAAAAGGAGAGAAAGTTCCTCAGGAGGATCTTAATATGTAGAAAAGTGTCAGAAAAATTTACCTTTCATCTGAGGTCCAACAAAAGTTATATAGGAGGGTCAAAAATGAAACAACCACAATGACAGACTGGAGGAGGACCTTTCAGGGAAATCTAAAAGTAATAAATCCATACAAATTGGCGTTTAAAACACATTCACCCACAGAAATGGAAAACCCCCGCACTGGTTGACTGAAGTATTTATTTATTTATTTATTTTATGCCTTGTATGTGGCGAAGTTAGGGCTCACGGCCCTCTCTTACACTTAACCACTACGTACAGTACATAATCACATACTTTAGTAAAATAACATTAGCAGACCCTAGAGCTACTTAAATTTATGGAGTAATATTATAACAGATTATAATTGTTATTTTTAATGATTAATATTATCTAGCCTATCTACATCTACATCACCTAACATTAGTTCTAAATCATAATTGCACTCATGCACACTAACATTCATACAAGCTGGTCACGTATTTAAGAGAAAATCTCGACAAGACCGTTTAAATGAGACTGTTGAAGTGCTATTACGTATACTGACAGGGAGTGTGTTCCATACCCTTGCCCCAGACACTTGGAAAGAGTGGCTGTATACAGATGAATGATTAACAGGTATCATAAGGGTAGAAGTCGATCTGGTATTATGTCCATGGAAAGATGAGAGGAAGTTAAAATGTGAGGATAGGTATTCAGGTGTAGATTCGTTCAGAAGTCGAAAAATTAGTGTCGCAGTATGTAAATTCCTTAGTTGATCAATTTTCAGCCAGGATAGCTTCTCATAATAGGGGGAAATATGTGTCCTAAAGTTCAAAGAAAATATAAATCGTATGCAAGAGTTCATTTCCCTTTGAAGTTTCATAGTTTGTTCTGTAGTTGCATCGGTTAATACGACATCACAGTAATAAATTATTGGAAAAATGAGGGTTTGAATAAGTTTTATTTTCATGCTGTGTGGTAGAATGGATTGTTTCATTTTTAGGGGGTGAAGAGATGCATATACTTTTCTGCAGACACTTGTTATATGGTCATTCCAGTTTAATGTGTCATTCATGACAACGCCTAGGTATTTTACAGACTTCTGAAAAGGTATAGCTTCACAACAGAGCATGAGGTTAGGCTGCTGTATGATGTTTAGCGTATTTAAAAGTCTAGATTGTCCTATTATGATTGCAGGCGTTTTCTTCGGGTTAATTAATAGGCAGTTATCTTTAGCATACGAGCTAATTGAATATAAAGTCGAGTTCATATGGTGGATTGCTTTGTAAATGTCAGGGACCTTAAAGTGTGAGTATATCTAAAGATCGTCGGCATAAAGATGATAGTTGCAGTCGTTCAGATGAAAAGAAATGTCATTAATATAGATTAAGAATAAAAGAGGTCCAAGAATAGACCCTTGGGGAACGCCAGATAGCTTAGTCCTCCATTCTGTAGTCTTCATGTTTGATACAACTTGCTGTCGTCTGTTTTTGAGGTATGAGCCCAAGAGCTGAATAGCAGAATGAGCCATGTGAAGTTTTTGTAACTTAGCTAACAGTATGTCTATATTTACAGTGCCAAACGCACTGCTAAAGTCTAGAAGGATAAGTATAGTCAGTTTTCGTTCGTCCATAGCCCGTCTAATGTCATCCGTGATTTTGATTAGTGTAGTTGCAGTACTGTGTCCTTTCTTAAAACCAGACTGTAAGGGATCAAGTACAGAATGTTTTTCCAAGTATTTAGCAATTTGTTTATGCATTATCTTCTCCAGAACCTTAGAAAGTGCTGTGAGGATGCAGACAGGTCGGTAGTCAGATGCATTGCTTGCAGGGGAGATTTTTGGGACAGGCACAATGAGTGCACCTTTCCATTTAATTGGGATTTTGCCTGAAGTAAGACAGGTATTAAGTAAATGCGTAAAAATGGGCAGTATTATGTCGATTATGTAAGTCACAAATGAAATGGGAATTTCATCAGCTCCTGTTGCGTGAGATTTTATTGAATTAACTTCCCTTCTTACTTCATGTTCTGTAACGATATCAAATTCGAATGCAAGACGGACTGGGGATTGTTGCCTTAATATATTGTCAATGGTATTTTGTACTGTCGTTGTGTCAGGAGTTAGACGTTCCGTGGAGAAATATGTATTTAGCTCATCATGGGACACCTCGGGATCAGTATGCTTCGCAAGTGGTTTGCCAATACCCAGTGACCAAAGTTGTCGCCATGTGGAACCAGTGTTAATGTTTTTGTTTAAATGCTGGAAATAATTAAATTTCTTATTACGAATTACAAGCTTAATTCGGTTTCGAAGAACACGGTACTGCTCATGTACGTCAGCTAGTTGAGTCTGCTTATAGCGTCGATGTAGTGCGTCTCGTTCTTTCATCATAGTCTTAACATCAGCAGTCAGCCAAGGGCAGGGTGGACGTGTTACTCTCACAGAACGCTTTGGTGCATGTTTGTTGTACAATTCATGTAAATGGGAATTAAATATTTCCACTTTCTCGTCAATGTCACTCTTCATCATTATGTCATTCCAGGGGCAGAGTTGTGAGTCTTGTCTCAGTTGTATTAAATTCATCCTTTTAAAGTCTCTAAACGTTACATATTTCGGTCGGTACTTCGGCACGCGAAGAGAGTATGCTAAGTATATGAGGTCATGTTTAGATATGTCAGGAACAGATACTTGACCGTGGTGAAGGATTTTTTGAGGGTTATTTGTTATTACTAGGTCTATGAATGTATCAGCGGAAATAGTGGAAGTATGGACATGGTGGGTGGGTTTAAGGGGTAATATAGTCATGTCACACGATTTACAAATATTTTGTAGTCGTGAGGCGTCGTTGTTCAGAGTTAATAAATTGATGTTAAAGTCACCAAAAAGTATCACGTGCTCGTATGATGGTAGCAGTCTCAGTAAGCTGTCTTCTAAGTCATGGAAGTCTCGCACTGCGTCAGGAGGCCTATATACTACTCCTACAAGTACTTTTACAGAATTGACAAGCACCTCTACGAACATATATTCAGGAGCCGTTTTTACAGCAGGAGTAGACGTGTGAACAACTTTACTCTTGAGCATAGATTTACAATATAGGGCGACCCCACCACCCCGTCTGTTCGTCCGATCATGCCTGTGAATATCATAGCCCGATATGTCAACCATGCTTGCGGGAATCGAACTACGGAGCCAACTCTCGCTTACAGCAGCGATATGAATTGGACTGTCTTCAAATATCATCTTCAATTCTTCGAGGTGAGCAACGATGGATTGGCTGTTGACATACGCACACAACAGGGCGCGATTAAATGACATCAGTTCCTTCTCTAAAATGGTATGGGTAGAATAGGAAGTAGAAAGTGTTGAGGAACGGTCAGTGGCAGGTCGTGTCCTTCCAGACGTATGTTCCGATGAAAGGGCTGTGGAGGGAGAGTGTTGGGGGTCTGTCCTACAGAGGAATGCTGGGGGGTGAGGGAGGGAGCAAGGAGGGTGACTTTTAATAGCCCTTCTCAACTCAAGCATGCTAACGGAATGTGAAACATGCGGCTTACCTTAATTTCCTCGTACATACAGTGGCCAGCTGATTCACACAAACACACACACACACATTCACAATTATGCACTAAATTAAAAATAAATAAACTACACAGGATGCACATTGTTCATATGTCGCTTTCACCATATTGCCTGATTAGTGATTGTAATTCCGCGAATGAGTTCACTTGGAATTTCTTGCCGGATACGTGAATGATTATCCTTCCGTCTTGGCTGTATGTGTTGCGCAGTCCAAAAGTGTCTCGTGCCTTATTCAAGATGTCCTTTCTCAGCCTAGTGAGGGATTCAGTTATAAGTAGTTTGGAGCCTTTCAGCTGTCGCTTAGCGCGCCAAACTTGATCCCGTTGGTGGTAGCGGAGGAATTTTATTATGATAGGTCGATTACCCTCGGTCACTACGTCCGCAGTCGATCTACGTTGGCGTCCCAGTCGATGACAGCGATCGAAGGAGTCCATGGACAATTCGATTTTCAGGTTATCACGGAGAGTTTCAATGACCTTTCCATGGATATCCTCATTAGGCGTTTCACTCACTCCATGCAGAAGGAGACAATTACGCCTACTGTACTGTTCCGCTTCGTCACTCCGAGCCTCCTGAATTTCCAGTCGTTTCTCGATATCTTCAACATTGTCTTTCAGAACAGAGAGTTCAGCACAGATGGAATTTCTAAAAGTTCGGAAGTCCGCTTGAAGCACAGTCAGAACATCGCTGGGGTTGGTAGCACTGCCAGTGGGAGCAGACATGGCTTCCTCCAGGCGGGCTTGGAATTGAGCCATTTGCTTTTCGAAGCCTGTAATTCTTTCCTTCACTTCTTTGAGGGTCATAGTTGCACACACGATGAGATGGTATCCTAAACTTTCGAATTACACTCACTCGCGATTACGACTTGCTAACTGTCTTGTGATTTAGGCAGGTGAGTTGCGGAGCTTACTTACACGCGTCTAGCTCTCAGCGCCATCTAGTTGTTCAAGCATCGTGTAGATATTATGACATCAGTAGAAATTCAAAACAGATTTGTTTTCAGAAGAGACGTTGAAGAATGAAGGGATAATCCTGAGAAACAACCCACTACACTACGGAACATCTGAACGAAAGAACGACAGGAGAAACCTGAAGTTGAAAAGCCTTTCGTGAGCATGTAAAGAAACGTGTAAGCCTGCGTATTCGTAGCCATTAATAATAATTAATATCTCACTATTACAGTCTAATGCAACCCTGCCAATGTAGACACACTGATGATAGTGGGTGGCGTTTGTAGTGGAAAAGAAATTGAATAGTAGTGCAGTTACACTGATGCTCATCTAGCGAGTTAGCCGTCCGGTTAGGGGTGCGCATTTCTTGAGCTTGCATTCGGGAGATAGTGGGTTGGAATCGAATCCCACTGTCGGCAGCCCCGAATATTTTTTTCCGAGGTTTCCTATTATCACATCAGCCAAATGATGGGACTGTACCTTAATTAACACCACGACTGCTTCCTTCCAACTCCAAGACATTTCCTACCCCATCGTCGTTTTAACGCCTATCTGTGTCGGTGCGACGTAAAATCAACTGTAAAAAAAATATGCTTTCACGATCTGTATTAATACATATCAAAATCTTTTAGGATTTTTGCCGTGTCAAAGAAAACAAATAGAAATTATTCATGTTTTTCTTCAAAGGAGAAAACAAATCTATCCACGACGAAAACTTCTCTAACAATTATGGTTTGATCTTGAAAATACTTGACCGTTGGTCTGTTCACGGCCGACTCGATGAGTCACTCTAGCTAGAGCGCAGCGAGGGATCAGTCGGCCGTGGTCTGTTTTAAGTGGTACTCTCGTTCGCCAATAGATGGCTCACTGTGCGCTTACCTTTCCAGTGGTAAGTGCCGACGCCATCTTAGTCCTAAGTAACATGTATTCTGCTCAGTAAGTCGGTGTGTGTGTCGGTTAGGGGCGCGCAGCTGTGAGCTTGCATCCTGGAGATAGTGGGTTCGAGCCCCAATGTCGGCAGCCCTGAAGGTGGTTTCCCGTTTTTACGCCAGGCAATTAAGGCCACGGTCACTGCCGTCAAATGGGCGCCCATAGGATTGTTTGTCGGGGGGTGGGGGTGGGGCTAGACCTGGGGGTATGTAGTATTTTTAATATTTTGGAAGATGAATGGCGGCAGAATACCACCCTCGGTATCCCCTAACACTTCTACGTAATACCGACTTTTAAATCATTTTCTCGAAAGAAAAACACCTGACTACATTAGATTTTTTCCTTTCCCTGAGAGCTAGGGAGGGGGACGTCCCCCCTTGCCCCCGGGTATGGACTCCCTTGTTCCTTCCCACTCCTAGCTCTTTCGTATTCCATCCTCGCCATAAGACCTATCTGTGTCGGTGCGGCGTAGAGCAAATTGCAAAAATAAATAATAATAATAATAATAATAATAATAATAATAATAATAATAATAATAATAATAATGAGGAATTCATAGGATCATAAGGAACGATTTAACTACCACTATTTTCTTTTCAATTCTTGTCTTAATCCTTTGTAGTAAATCAGCCAGTTAACAAGTTGGCACCGGTAATTGATCTTTCACAGGAGAGGTGTTACCACTAGCCAAGAGTATGGGGTAACTTCTCTGAATTACAATAGTCCCTGCAGTGAAATATACCACAAGTTAATATATCCTCTTCGTACTATGTCCATACATGATAACAGAAACTTCTTCTTCTTGGCCCATCAATGTAATTCTCAAAAATTATGTATTTAGGGTGTATTCTAAAAATGTGTGTTCATGCTGTCGGCATTATTTGGTAGTCTTTAACTGGGATGATAAGAAGGTATAGATGTTATCAACTTCCGGATTTTTTCTAAATTCTGTCTGTAAAAGGCAAATATATTGCGAAACTATGATACTTTCTGGGACAAAATTACCCAAGATTTAATTTTTTTAGAATGAACTTGTAACTTTTAGCGTTGGATAATGTGCATATGAAGATCTCATAAAAGCTTCAATGTTTTTAATTCGACATGTAACTTCCGAGAAAAAGCCTGTGCCATGTATGGCACGCTTGGCGGTAGTGCTGTCTTTTGTTTCCGCATTTGGCTTATTCATATGCTTTCATCCAATACTTTCTTTTGTAAATCATCAGTATACAAGTATTTCTTCAATATTTGCATATATTACAAAAATGATGTTATTCCAGAACTATTAAAAATATCTAGATGTTTGATTTTTGGTGCTACGGATGATTTTATAGCGGTTGTGAATGACCTGAGTTGTTAATTAATTTATATTTTAAATAATAATGCTAAAATCTCACAAGCTACCCAAATCACTTATTACATCGTGAGGCATCAGACAGTCTCTTTGAGGAATTATAGCAGCGGCATCGAACAAATGTAAGTCACCTGTTCATATGAGTACTGCACTAACAGTGATATTCTGAAAGGCAAGTACACACTACTTATTACCTTTGCGCGTAGGATAATCAGTAAAACAGTCTACACATAAACCTACGTTGCACTTGGTACACTGGGTTCTAGGCCTAGTAAGACAATTTCTGACGCGCATGTTCTTCTCTTCGCTCCTGGAATTGTAGAAGGCCAGCGATGCATTCCATCATTCCGAAGTTCCTGCACTGCATTCTGTCCAAAATAATGAGATCTGCTGTACAAGGGAACAGCTTTGTAGCGTGTGAGATAAGTCTGGACAATTGCTCGTCGAAATTCAAGGTGAGAAATGCCTTCTCCAGACATGTGTTTCAGCTGCCATGCATTATGCATTCCCATATCGACGAGCCAGGCAAATATTGCCCGCCACCACATTTCTCCTCGTATTCCGACTGGCACATAAGTCAAGTTACGACCCATATGATCAGTACCTCCCGTATCCATATTGTACTGAGCAATCATGTATGCCTGAGACACTCGGATTTTTCCACCTCTAGTCTGTCCTTTTTCTTTCACATAACGAGATACCTGTTTTTCAGGGTGAACTCCATAACATGCAGATGCTGCAGTTACTACTGAATTATACACCCAACGCTAAACCTGAACACCTTCCTCCAAGCTCTTTAGGTAATCATATGTAGCCCGTTTCTTTCTTCATGGTAGCGGAACATTTCAGATTACAATCCTTAGGAATGCGATTTTCTCGTAGTTTGCCAGTAGCATCGCATCCCCGTGCATCAAGATGTGTTAGCAATCCTATTCCAGTGAAGAGAACGTCGAAGTATAATTTGAAGGGCAAATTTTTCAGATCCGGTCGAAGATTATCCGGTATTGTTACAAGGGGTCTGTGCACTTTCCAAATTCTGGGCATTCGCATTAGGAATTTTTCATTTGTATACTTCAAAATCTACAAGATATCCATGCCGAGTGTTTAGACACCATACAATTAAACCAAAATAAATAGGTTTTCTTCTTATAAGTTGTATGCAGTAATGCCTCCCGAAATATGGCACCATAAACTCATCATATGACAAGTGTTCCTCAGGTCGACAATTTGCCATGAAACGAATACGTAGAAGGTCAATCAGAGGTTTCAACTTCCACATTTTGTCGTTAAAGTTTGGGTTAGTGTTATCAGCACAGTGAATGAAACGACTAATTTCACGAAACCTGTTTCGTTGCATATCACTTGCCACCACAGAATGGTGCTCATCACACGCATCCTCCCAATACGATCTCTTCGAAGGAACGGTGCTGTATCCAGATAAAATCAAAATTGCAATGAAAACTTTCATTTCTTGCCGAGTAATTTTCGGGGAAAGACAATTCCAAAAACTTGCATATTTTTTAGATTCATAATCTAAGTGATAAAAAATGTCATCTGTAGAAATTGGCTCAAACAGTTCAACGCACGATTTTTCTCGAAGTTCGGTGAAGTCGCTGTTGGGAAATATTCCTGAACGTGTACTAAGGTTTGGTTTTTCTCAATTTTCAGGAATTCGAAGTACGTTTCTGGGTATTACTTGTACCAACTCAGCTTGATGCACTTCAACAGGCACATCTTCGAAGTCTTGATAGTCAGTTTGAGTTTCATGGGTCACTAATTCTGCGTTCGCTTGAAGCTGGCTACTAGGTAAATATTGTCGGTGTAGGCACCTCCGTCTTCATCCCCGCTGTCTTCGTCCGACAAAACTGCATCGTCTGGAGGCTCGATGAAAACATTTTCCACGTCGGAAAGTTTATAATTTTCCAACAAATCGAGTACTTCTCGTAATGAAATTCTCCTAGAAAAAAGTGCGAACCCATAAATGTGACGCACGTGAAAATACAGGATAAATAACCGCATAAAAGATACATATCAACTATAAAACCCCAATGCAGTGTCAATTTTATGTGAACATTTTACTCTGTGCGATTAAAAATGGTTAAATCAAGACATATAACTTATAGCCTACACTATTATGCGTTGCTAGGTTGATAAAGAAGAATGAAATGAACGGGGGGGGGGGACATCATAACTATAACAATTAAAGGTTGAGTTGTGCAGGGCAGAAAGACACCACTTCAGCCCAGCGTGCCAGATAAGTATCACTGAACTTCTACTTCAGATGAAGGGAATCCAATCATCACCAACACATATCTTAGCTAATCCCCACATATATAAGCGCCTTAGAGAAAAATATAGCACAACAGGATCCATATAAATAATTATAGAATAAAGCAAGAATTACTTCAAACGTGCAGTCATTACTGGCACTCGTGAAAACAAGACTTCTTTTTATGTAGCTATACCGTACCAATGAGCACGATATACTAAAACAAACCAAGTGAGATATTAGGCGGAATTTCTCTGAACACGACAATTCAGCAGTAAATAATACAGTGCGCGCGATTTCCATAATTAGAGACCAAGAAGACGGCGTATATGGCACGCTGGGCGGATCCAGGTTAATCTTTTGTAATGCTGATTTGCTGAACTGTTTACTACAGGTTGCATCACAAAACCAATCACAGAATTATCAGATTTCTTTAACATTTCAGGGACACGGCTTCTGTGAATAGCTGATCTCAGCATGAAGAAGTCCGCTTGTTGAATGTGAGAATACTGAAATTAATTTTTAATTCATTTATTATTTCCATGTTCAACTGACTTCAAAGTCTTTTTCGTAGAAAGACAAAGAAATTGAGATCTATTTCTGGTGAAACATAGTGCTTACAGTGTACTGTGTCTTCCGGTGTGGATATGAACAAATCATTGACTTGTCACAATATCATCCTTGACTTAGTATGAAAGAGGATTGAGTTGTGGGCGATGCTCGTAATGCCATACCTTACACAGAAACTCCTTGCAATTAATTTAGTGCAGAATCACACTTAGGGAGTCTGTTGATTAGCATATATCAGTGGACTTACCAGACTAATATACTGTATAATGGCAAATTCCGGTGCAGTTAGAAAAGTAACGAGATAATATCTCGCTCGTCATTTCCCCAGTGGACATCTTCAATGATTCCCAAACTATTTTTAACTCCTAATGACGGAGTTGTATGTAATCCAACCAGCCGTTTAATGCACGTTTCAATATACAAACGAAAATGTTAATATCTGAGTTTCTTGATGAAGAAAATAATCATTACACCTTTCATTAATTCTTAAGTTCATTGAGGATACCTGCAAATTTGGTTATAGAAACACAATCTACCACAACAGCTGGTCGTAAAAGTATTGGACTTTCAGAAAATGATTTCATTTCATTTATTCACAAACATAAGTGTTAAGTCTGAACATGATTATCCGTAATAAGGGGGAATGTTTGGTTTGGAAGGTCGAATTTTTAAGGGAAACTCTCACAAGCCTTAACATTCATTTTTTCTGCAACATGGCAAAAGTTCCACATTCTGATTTAAAATCGCTTACATGAATTTTTCAGGCTTTGTTCCGAAATATAATAGAACAAAATGAAACGTCGGGTTATTCACATCAAAATCTTGACAAAAGTATTCGCTTCCGTCATCTCCCTCTGTCCACTACAAACATTCGAAACCATTCAAAAATGGAGACTTATTTACCACCTTTATTGCAATGGAACGATACTTAATGGATAATTATTTTGCTAATTGCCATTCTTGTTGTGTGATTGTTAATTAATTTTTGTTTCTACACCAGTGTATTGAGACAGGCAGTCCAATAAGAATAGAATGTTGATTTTTAATTAACTCTCTTTTTGAAATATGAATTTAAAACAACGCTGCTTTTCTAATTCAGCTTACAATACCACGGCTTAACCACAGGTGTGCGGCGTATTTAAGTCGATCCATAACTGCGAATTGAATATCTAATCTAAAATTGATAAGTTTTAGTAATTTGATGGACTTCATTAATGCAAATTCTTCTTGAATACATTCTAGAGTGTATCTACTACTATTGCCAATGATTTGACGCTGATAAAACTACGAAATGTATTGTACCCGTCTCAATGGTTTTCATAGTGTAACACTGATGAAAATACCTTGCATTAAAAATGAAATTTCCGCGGCTGCTACACTGAAATGCATGTGCATGGACTCTATCTATCCCGGGTGTGAAGGTAATAGGCACTATAGGTATTTTTCTGTCAGATAATGAGTAAATCTCCAAATGATTTCGTCATTAGCAAGCCCAATTTTCAAGTTTATTACATAAAATTATAAATCTCCAAGTAATAATTATGACGTTGGCAATTATTATAAGTACAATATCTATATTTATCCAAATAGATCCCTACATTGCTACATTAATACACTCATGTTCATAATAAACAGAACACCTTGAAAGACTAGAGATAGGAAGTTCATATCCATATGACATGTTCATTAGTATATTCTGCAGAAATGATTGGCATTTCAATCACCAGGTTCAACATGTGTCCTGTTGCTTAGTAGGCACTGGGTCCTCCATGGGCACTGATAACTTATTCCATACTTGATGGCATCGACGCGTATAAGGCACTAATTGCGTCCTGGGGTATAGCCATCCATGCTGCATTCACCTGGTTCCAAAGTTCACCTTTGGTAGTTGGCATTGGGTCACAGTGCCGCACCCGTCGTTTCACCATATCCCACACATTTTCGATCGGTGACAAGTCTGGTGATCGGGTGGGCCAGGGAAACAGTCTGACATCTTGTAACAAGAAGGCACATGTTCGTACAGCAACATGTGGTCGTTGATTGTCCTGCTGAAATATTGCGTCTGGGTGTCGTGCAAGAAGGTTAGCTACGGGTCGCATGATGTCATTCACGTAGGTCAAACTAGTCACAGTGTCTTGGACACGTACCAGCTGTGATTTGTGGTTGTACCCAACAGCACCCCACACCATAAGGCCTTGTGATGCTGTGTGAATGCAGTCAATATGATGCCTCTCCCCCTGTCTGCGGCGAACTATAATGCGGCCATCATTTTCAAACAAACAGGACATGGATTCGTCCGGAAACACTACCTGCTTCCATTCTTGTCCCCAGTGGCCTCATTGCATACATCACTGCAGTCTAGCATGTTTATACAAATTAGTGAAAGGTAGGCGGAGAAGAGGACGAAGCGCCGGTAAACCAAACCGTAATTAACGGCAACAGACTGTCACTTCTGATAGTGTACGATGTGCTCCACTGTTCAGGACGCAGATCTGTCCTGCAATGCCATTCCGATAAGGTGTCGATCTTCTCGGGGAGTGGTCTGGTTGGTGTGACCAGACCCATCCCTTCGTATTCTAGGCCTTCTGTGAACCATTCTGTACACACTCGTTGCACTGCCGACACACATTGTCTCACACGAGCAGCAATTTCCCGAATGGGTGCATCAGGTTTTTGCATTCCAACAATGCGCCCTCTTTCAAACTCACTAATTTGACGGCAAGGTTCCCGCATACGTCTGCGAGGCATCCTGCACGTCTGTTCAAGTCACAATGAACCATTACATTCGGTTTGTAGCAACAATGAGAGCCGCAGACACATTTTACCAGTCGGTGGTTGTGGGCCAAGATATCGATGTGTACCTTAAAGCTGCGGGCAGACATAGTTCAAATGCGAATAGTTTTCTTGAGAACATACTAATACACCTATCCTTTGAATATAAACTTCCTATCTCTAGTCTTTGAACGTGTTCTGGTTCCATGATCATGAGTGTATTTACAGGACTTTCCTCAGTTAGGGTATCATTTCATTTCCTTGACATAACGGGATGTGCAAACTAAGATAATATTCACATTAATTAGTTCTCACTTCTGTGTATTATATTCGTTAAAACAAATTCAAATTAAATGCAAGTTAATTTTGGAAATAATTATCCTAAGAAGATAATAATTTGGCATGGCATCTCTAAAACTTCTCATCACATTGTCCGTAGATTGAAATAATTCTATCCCGTACGAAATTAAAAACTGGGAATCTACTTTATCCCATGCTTCTATTAGTAACTGTTAATAATATTATTCAAAACTAAATAATTTATAATCCAGAATCATACATGAAACGAGATCGAGACCCTGCAGTCTAAATTTTATTCAGATAATACAAATATTCTCAACGTTGGTCATGAGTTACGATTCATATGGACATAACCTGACGTACGTTGGCGGAGAGTTGCTAAAACACACGGCATGTATGCAAATCACTTACAATACAACGCAACAATCATAATAAATGTGCTAAACTATTTATCAAATCTACCCTACAAGTATAAGATTGGGAATACTAGCTTTAGGCAGAGATTCAGAAACCAGGCGTTTAATTGCAAAAATTTCCCAGGAGCAGACGTGGACTCTGACCACAACTTGTTGGTCATGAAATGCAATCTGAAGCTGACGAAATTGAAGAAAGGAAAGATTGCAAAAAGATGGGATCTAGATAAGTGGAAAGAAAAGATTGTGAAGGATTGTTTCAAGGAACATGTTGCAAAAGGACTAAATGAAAAGGCTGAAGGAAACAAAATAGAGGAAGAGTGGATAGTCATGAAAAATGAAGTCAGCAGGGCTGCCGAAGAAATGTTAGGAAGGAAGAAATCAACTAAGAATCAGTGGGTAACTCAGGAGATACTAGACCTGATTGATGAACCAAGAAAATACAAGAATGCTAGAAATGAAGAGGGCAGAAAAGAATACAGGTGATTAAAGAATGAAGTGGATAGAAAATGCAAGGTAGCTAAGGAAGGCTGGCTGAAGGAGAAGTGCAAGGATGTCGAAGGTTGTATGGTCCTAGGAAAGGTAGATGCTGCATACAGGAAAATCAAGGAAACCTTTGGAGAAAGGAAATCTAGGTGTATGAATATTAAGAGCTCAGATGGAAAGCCACTTCTAGGGAAAGAAGACAAAGCAGAAAGATGGCAGGAACATATCCAACAGTTGTATTAAGGTGAAGATGTAGATAATTTAGTTCTGGAACAAAAAGAGGCTGTTGATGCTGATGAAATGGGAGACCCAATTTTGAGATCAGAATTTGACAGAGCTGTGATAGACCTAAATAGGAACAAGGCGCCTGGAATTGATGACATTCCCTCTGAATTACTGACTGCCTGAGGAGAAACTAGCATGGCAAGGCTATTCCATTTAGTGTGTAAGATGTATGAGACAGGAGAAGTCCCATCCGATTTTCGGCAGAATATTGTTATAGCTATTCCCAAGAAAGCCGGTGCTGACAGGTGTGAAAACTACCGCACCATTAGTTTAGTATCTCATGCCTGGAAAATTTTAACACGTATTATTTACAGAAGAATGGAAAAACAAGTTGAAGCTGCGTTGGGAGAAGATCAGTTTGGCTTCAAAACAAATGTAGGATCACCTGAAGCAATCCTGACTTTACGTCTTAGAGGTTCGAATCAAGAAGGACAAGCCCACGTACATGGCATTAGTAGATCTTGAAAAGGCATTTCATAATGTTGATTGGACCAAGCTATTTAAGATTCTGAAGGTGATTGGGATCAGATACCGAAAACGAAGAATCATCTACAATCTGTATAAAAATCAGTCTGCAGTGATAAGAATCGAGGGCTTCGAAAAACAAGCAGCAATCCAGAAAGAAGTTGGGCAAGGCTGCAGTTTGTACCCCCTCCTTTTCAGTGTTTACATATAAGTGGCAGTAAAGGATATCAAAGAAATATTTGGAAAGGGAATCACAATCCAAGGAGAGGAAATCAAAACCTTGAGATTTGCCGATGATATTGTTATTTCTTCTGAGACTGCAGAAGAGACAGGAGAAGTCCCATCCGATTTTCGGCAGAATGTTGTTATAGCTATTCCCAAGAAAACCGGTGCTGACAGGTGTGAAAACTACCGCACCAGCTGCTGAATGGTATGGACGAAGTCTTGGATAAGGAGTACAAGATGAAAATAAGTAAGTCCAAAACAAAAGTAATGGAGTGCAGTCGAACGAAGGCGGGTGATGCAGAAAATATTAAATTTGGAGATGAAGTTTTAAAGGAAGTAGATGAATATTGTTACTTGGGTAGTAAAATAACTAACGATGGCAGAAGTAAGGAGGGCAGAAAATGCAGATTAGCACAAGCAAGGAAGAACTTTCTTAAGAAAATAAATTTGCTCACTTCAAACATTGATATCGGAATTAGAAAGATGTTTTTGAAGACCTTCGTGTGGAGCGCGGCATTGTTTGGAAGTGAAACGTGGACGATAACTAGCTCAGAAAGAAAGAGAATAGAAGCTTTTGAAATGTGGTGTTACAGAAGAATGCTGAAGGTGAGATGGATAGATCGAATCACAAATGAAGAGATACTGAATCGAATTGGCGAGAGGAGATCGATTTGGCTAAATTTGACGAGAAGAAGAGATAGAATGATAAGACACATCTTAAGACACCTAGGACTTGTTCAGTTCTTTTTTGAAGGAAGTGTAGGTGGTAAGAACGGTAGGGGTAGACCGAGGTATGAATATGACAAGCAGATTCGAGCAGATGTATGATGCAATAGTTACGTAGAAATGAAAAGGTTAGCACAGAATAGGGTAGCATGGAGGGTTGAATCAAACCAGTCTATGGACTGATGACTCAAACACAACACTAGCTTTATTGCATCTCTATAAACAGTTGATTCATATGAAGACTTTATTAATGAGAAAAAGGTTATATTTTCATAATTCTGCATCAATCAGTCCATTAATAAAGAACCGTTTCTAGCATCTTGATATAATCAAGACCGACTCCAATACTTGGATCATAACAGAAAAAAACATGGCGGCTAAAGTAGCCGGACTGCTGGTACTGGCTAACACGGAAATATCACGTACACGTTATAACAATTTCTGTAATTTAACATTATAAACGTAACATCCTAGGGAAAAATCACTTTTGAGCGTATGAAAACGCTTAACCAACAATTAACCGTCACATATAATGAACTAGAATCACATATATTCTACTAAATAGACAGACAGCCCCAGCGTAAAAGAGAACAACAAGCTGATTGTTTACAAATTTCACTGTCAGACGACAAGGTTGTCTCTTAGATTTCATGTAAATACAAGATGAAACTGTGAAAATATTTTAAAATGTTTAAAAATAAGATAAAGTGCTAAATCCCTCAATTTATTCACTCATATAAGAAATATGAAACCTTTTCCCTTAGTTTCGAAGTCTTGGGAAAAATATAATATTCAGCACCTGATGAAAGGAAAGTACACACGAAATGATGTTGCTAACCCTGTTAACAGTCCTGGTGCTACTTGGTTGTAATTTTTTGAAACTCTTAAAACTATGTTGACATATTGTAGATTAGCACCTCACACAATGATGGCAAACATAGCAATGAAACGTTCAGACACTGAAAACATAATAGGTTTTTACCCACTAAGGAACATTAACACAAAAATGCTATTGACCCTAACCTTTAATACTTTTAACCTATACAGACGAACTGAATACCATAAATGATCTACTGTACTTATACCAGATATTGTTCCTAAACTGACATTCAATCCATCTGGTTCCTTATCTAATCACATCAATTTACGTTGGAAATTGTAATTTTCGTATGCACGTTATGTTTTCGATCTCCGAGATATTAGACTGCAGGCTTTCAACACCGTCTGTCCTTAAGACCTAGTCATCAGCATAGACGAAATTGGTTACTACATTTATACCCAGCTGAATCTCTCCCTGACTTGTTATATATTTCAGTAAATGACCAATTTGCAGTATATACTATGAATTATAAAGGTTAAATATTGCAGGGATTGCCTGAACCTGTAATTACTCTGAACAGAGAATTCAATCCTCCATCTATTCCCATTGCGCTCACTGCCTTTGATTGCCTATAACAACCTACCCCTAATCCCACAGTCAACCAGTACGGCTAACATATTTTCCCTTGGTACTCTGCTACAAGACTTTTCTAAATAATATAAACATAGCTGCCTCTTTCATACCGTAGCATTCTTCAGTTATTTGACGCTTGCTGAAATACGGTCCTGTGATGTAATACCTCATGGTCTTTTATCAAATTTTCTCTCCACGATTGATCGAACCTAACCAGCGAACACCTTATATCGTATATTGATCAATAAAATACCTCGATCTTTATTTCAAACTTTTCTGTTCCCTTGCTTATAGATACGTGGAATTACTGCTTCCATCCAATCAGAATGCACCTTTAACATATTTCATGCTAATCCTTGCAATCAGACAGTAGTATTATGTTACTCAGAAGATCAGCGGTAGAATGTCAACATCCAGATTGAAAGTTTGGAAACCAAACCCTGCAAAGAAAGTCGTATTTTTAAAGGACGGAATAATTCCTTTCGGCATTTTCTGCCACACGATCTCTGGTGACATGTTCAGTGCTTACCCGACAAAATTATTTAAAATCTGAAACGGATCGTCCAATAGAGCTCCAGTTTCTCTGCGGTCTTGTAGACTACTAGGAAACAGGACGTAGAAGTTAAGGAGAATTTAAATGACGTGAAATTAATATGCCAGCACATGGCAGCTGAAGCCACACGATTCTTCTTCTTATTATTGTCATAAATATCCAGTAAAATACTTACGTTGTAACTTATTGTGTTAGAGCGCATCATGCACAAAAACGAGAATATTTGGTCCTATATACTGCACCCTTCTAGAGCTACTTCGGTGTTGACTAGAAATCCACTATTGCCACGGCTGCCCCTGAAAAGAATATACTTACCGAAGCTTTGAGATCCATCTCAGTGGTGATCAGTCCCTGTCGTCGAATAAGGGATGCATAAGGTAAAACTCAACTAAGGATAGTCATCTAACTAAATAAAAAAATTAGGACACAGACTGATTTTGAAAACTGAGTATAAAATTAATTGATCATAATTAAAGAAAAATGAAGAAATGTAATTAATCCATAATTAGTGAATGTGATGCAAATTCAGACTCAAAATGTTACTATTACATTGCCACAATGTCCAAGAGTATTGTTCATAAAGTAAGACTTGATATCACATCAATGATTAACTCTTAAGATAAATAATTTGTTAATTAAATCGTGAAAAATTTATTATTAATTTCCAAATCTGTTACTCAAATTCATTAAATACTTGTGTAGATGTACACACTTGCCTGATAATATGGTGATAGTGACCATGTATAAATGTGATAATAAGTGGACAATGATGATGATAATAATAATGATAATAATAATAATAATTTATTATCATAATTATCATAATTATTATAATTATTATGATAAATAATAATAATAACAATAATAATAATAATAATAATAATAATAATAATAATAATAATAATAATAATAATAATAATAATGAATTTACAGTGGCTATCCAAGATCAAGTATCAGAAGTGCTACTAATCATCCATCAAACTCGATTAAACCAATAACAAAATCGCTCAGAAGTTACATAAATATAAATAAATATGTTAAGATTATAATTAATTAAAATTGTAATTAATTCCAAAAATGCATAATTAACTGCTTGAGAAAGATTGATAACATGCCTCCATCATTATATTAGGCCTTCCAAAATAATAGGTAAATTATAATGATAACACCCTAATAAAAATAATAATAATAATAATAATAATAATAATAATAATAATAATAATAATAATAATAATAATAATAATAATAATAATAATAATAATAATAATAAACCACGACAATAACAATATCTAGCCACTGGTGTCCACTGTAATTCACTACCACTGTGTATATGAAATTTACTATTGAGAACATTCACATGCCAATAAGTCACACCTCTGGTGGTTACAATTAACTCTCGTTTCTCGTTTACATAATTAAATAAACATTTGTTTTAATTAAAAGTTATCATTATATGTTTCTTCTCAAAAGAAAGACACTCCTAACTGTGTAAAATAAAGAAAAGTCAATTGCCTAAAGAACGTTTTTGTGTAAATAATAATAATTACTTCTTTGCCAAATAGTTACTGAACTGTCCAACTGTAATTCATGTTCCATAACATACAATTTTAAAATATACATATATTTTAGTCGACACCAACTCCAGTTCAGTAACTCGTAAAATTTCTGTGGGTTTGTTGTTGTTGCATCCGAATCTAAAACTTCCTTATATTGCACGCGAATCCTACACTAAACTAATCTAAATTAAATCAAACTCTCCCACTTAAGAAAAAAGATAGATCCTAAAAGTATGGTATTATTTACAACAAGAGACACAGCCAAATGAATAGCCTACGAAGTCAACTAAAAAAAAAAGTTGGCAACAGCGAACTATCACTACTATTTACAAATATATACAAAAAGTCATATCCACAAATTTTCTCCAAGAAAATCATAATACCAGGTTATTGAATTGAATACAAATGACTATTGGTTGATTTCAGTGTCCAGATAATAATAAATCAAGGAAACAACCATTGACCACAACCATAATCCAAATAATCTCGGGGCTTACTCAACCTGATACACAGTAAAATCCATCTTATATATATATATATATATATTGTGACCGTTCATAACATCATCAAGACTATATTGTGGCATTCTGCCCTCAAATATGCCGTTTTCCGCGCTTTCATACGTTAATTAGCGGCCAAGTCAGCGCACGTCCACCCTCCACGGGGTGCGAGTGGCGAGCTGTCAGCCCCACGCACCAAACTCTCTTTGCGCGTAAGTACTGTACCGAGACATATTTTCGCCTCCGGCCAGAAGCGCTCTCACTCAGGCGCGACAGAGAAAGAAACACTCCCACAGCAAGTAGGTCACGGAGGTCGTGCCCAGCGTTGGCAAATATCACTTTTCCGCTCCTTTTCCCGCGAAAACACCGCTGCCAGAGACCTGTCTTCAATTGTTTTCAGGAGAGTAATTATCATAACTCGCATACTACAAGGCAGATTTTCATGACTCAAGGTTCATTAAAAGCGGCGAATTTTATAGAAAATTCTGACACCAAGAAGTCCTTTACATGATTCTAATGGAATAATCTACGCTGTTTGTGGACATCCCACAGGTGTTCACCATCTGGAGAAAGCTGTTAGGGTGACCGAAGCCACGGAACCGCCAAATTGCAAGCCCCTCCCTCACTGGGATATCAAAGGACGCTTTCGAGATTAAAGCAAAACACGTGAAGTGATCAAAATGATAAGTGATCAGTAGAAACTCGCGCAATTGAGCTTTAATTTGATGCATTGATCGATCCTGGAAACCACGTGCCACCGGACCGCTTTCTGCAGGTAGGAGGAGTCTTACCCTCTCTTTCGAGTCCGACACGTTTCATGATAAAAGGGGGTGCGAACTGAGGCAAGCATCTTGTTCTATTCTGCCAGTGGCATAGTGAAGTGGTACCTAATGTGAGTGACTCTTCAGTATTCTTTGCTTCAGTGCTACAAAGTGTGACCAGTCAATAATCATTTGAATAGTGTTTATGTAGCTGAAATTCTATCAGTGATATGATTATGTAACAGTGGAGTGAAGATTTAGTGATACTAACAGAGTGCGGTATTTAACCCTAACCATGACGGTTATATGATATGCAGAGTGCTTATGTGTACGAATATATGAGTCAAGAGAACGTAAATCAAACGCTAGTAGGCTGTGAAATCGTGTAAGTGAATTCACGAGTGTATTAACTGCCGAAGAAATAACATGGGAGATCCAGTAACCATTTAATGATGAATGATCAGGTGTAGGAGAAAGCGCGGCTCAGTGGCGACGCGTAAACTCAGGGAGATATCGGTAAAAAAAAAAAACTAAATTCCAGACGTAGTAGCTAATCTGTACCCCCATATAAACTAGTGCTGAATTAGGCAAGGTCAAACCACGTTCGTAAGGATAGCTTTGTGACCTCTAATAACAGTGAAAGTGCGAACGTGAAATTTAGGGCCTAAACTGCCGACAGCGGGATAGACAGCCAATAGGGAAAGCAACGGGCTACAAACATTACCGGTGCTTGGTTAGAGGACTCGAGCCTATGAGTCTCTCTGATCATAGAAATTATAATGTGTTACCAGTTATCACGATTATAATTAAGTCAGATCCCCTTATTGTGTTGTGTGCCAGTGACGTCAGTCTCCGAGGAAGAAGAGAATCGACGAGAGGCCCGTACTTAATCAAGACGCCGTGGAACCTCAAGGACTGCCTACGGTGTACGGGGAATCAAGACATCATGCCATCCACCCAGCGGCAGCCGAACACCGGACTCCAGGTTGCTGATACTGTCGTAATGGACGACTAAACGACTAGATGTGCCTTCTTGGGTGAGCTGTGGGGTGATCCAGGCAGATGAGTATTGTGAAAATATTTGAAAGTCTATTTCCTGTAAAAATGTAAATATTTAATGCATGCAGATTCTTTAGAAATGTAGGGTAGGATTTCGTTGTTCTCAAAGGGATGGCAGTAGTTATTGATAGGGCTAGTGTTTATGTTTCTTCACGGTCGGGGACCGTATTTCTTTATTTAATATGGGAATTCATGCATGGTAATTTAAGACCCTAGATTTGATTTACCGTGGAGCACTATGGGAATTAAAAGGGATTATTTAATATTCTTGAAAATCATTCCATGTACCATCGATAAAAAGATACGAGTAATATGAGTCATCTAGAAATTTCAAGGTTTTCTGTAGTAGATGCTTCACGTAATGTGTTAGGTCACCCCCTTGTATAAATTAAGTATGGTGAAGAAGAAACCTCGATATGACAAGTGAAGTGTGATAATGTGTGAATTTATTTAGAACGCGAGTGTTAGCATACTTTGTCCCGAATGCTAGGGCTTTTCTTTCTTCCATAATATGCGTGTATTGGTTATGCCGAGAAGTGAGATCGAGCTACTCCAGCTGATAAGGAATAGATCGAATGCGGTGTTGATGAAATATAAGCAAAGTATGCGCAAGGTTGTTTATCCAGTGCTAATGGTATAAAGTAGGCTAGATGCAAGCCGATGTGTTTAATTGATGCGTGTGGCATCCAATGAATAATGATATTTTGAAGCGAAATGCCGAGGTGGCTAGATAACGGGACCGAGTTCCCTTGTGTTGAAAGTGAAAGTGCAGGGTGAGGACAGTGTAAACAGCTGGCCGGTGAGATTTAAAGTCCGGCCAGGTAAGGAGGGATGTGAAATACTATCACCGCTGTGAGAGGAACTTAGTGTTAGAGGGCTCGTTCTCTTTCTCTCCGGCATCGATATTACATGCAACCAGTCAGAAATAAACACCGTTGGTTAGACCTACAATTCCAATAAATGAGAGAATTCCCCCATTTCTTTATGTTAATTATAACGACTAGGGATTTTCAGATTGTAAGTCACACTTCACAATTGTCATGGGACATGAGTTCATGTCTCATCAGCACCAGAGGCAGTTATGCTGCTGCCACCAGCTACGGGCGGATGGCCCGGTCCGTGATTTATATTGTAAATGTCGAGTGTATTTATTGTCTTCTATCCATAGGTGTGATATGTATTTGAGCACTGTATTGTTTTCTGTTTCGCTAAATATAATTCATTTAAGGATCATCGTTGTACCAGTGTCGAATTCGTGTATATATTTAAGTGACATCCCATTGGAACATACGATGTGTATTATTTGTTTATCTCATGAGATAGCGAGATAGGTGTTTTTTTTTAATAAGTGAGACGACTTTCAGATATTTTAGACAAGTTCATATATCAAATACGCCTCACCTGGTTCATTCGATAGCTAAGGTTAATTCTCGCCAATAGGACGACGACTTGGTATTTGAATATATAGTGTAATAATGTAAATAAGGCGAGTAATACAAGATACGCCATCATCCAATTATTTCTGTGTACAACGGTACTAGTGCATAATATGTTTGAATATCTTCAGAGTGAATTGCAATTCTAGGGAAAGGACTAGAGAGGACAGTTACACACTCAAGAAAATTTACGGTGTCTAATTTATATGTTTAATATGGTGGCGTATCCATGTATAAATTATCTACGTGTTTTCTCAGGCATTAAATTTTTTTTAAAAAAAGAAACGTAATTCATTCTTCTCATTTCATAGGTAAATAGTATTCCTCTCATTATTATGATTCCCCTACTGTAAATTATTAGATTACTGCCCAGTAAGGACAGACTGCGACCCGTATGTCTCTACCGGCTCAGCTAGTGCCTTGTAACGCTAGTAGGGGAGAAGGGGTCTTCGGCGCCGCGCCCGGTCGAAGGCCTCATCCAAGGTGTTCCATTTTTAACGTCATGTTGCGGGAATATTATGGTCTATTGATGTACTGATACCACGAAAGGTTACAATATATATATATATATATATATATATATATATATATATATATATATATATATATATATATATAATCATGAAATGAGGTTCCTGTCAGCATTAAGGACCGTAGCACAAAAATTGCCAAAAAATATTTTTTAATAATAATAATAGGTCCTTTAAACTACTTAATATTTTCAACTGGTTCATTAGCATATCTGCCTTTCATTACTATGTTCCTTCGGCTTCATAATGCCGGTATTCAATTCATATCAGCTGCATAGCTGATTTCTCTTCATGTTTTTAGCCACCAGCTGGTGCATAATTCTCTCAATTATTCTCTGAGAAGAACATTACGTATCACAATATCCTGTTTAATCTGGACCTCAACAAATATCTGACTACTATTGTCACTCAACATCACATTTATTGTAATGGAAATAATTCTTGCTATAGGCTACAAGTTTAATATTAATAATAATCACCAAATTATTTATTGAGATTCCACTTCAAAAAATAACTATTACTATCACATTTACTGACATTATGATAGTAATCAAATACATTCCTGATCATAATATTAAATTAAGATACCACAATCCTAACTGGATATGCCGGTCCACACAAATAACATGACGCTATTAATTAATTAATTAATTAATTAATTAATTAATTAATTAATTAATTAATAAGAATTTCCAACGACGGTCCTTTAAAATATCTCAAAATAGACATGTTTACGACACCACACTAAACTGAAATTGTGCTTCACATAATCGTCAAAATTTATACAAATAACCTGGAGTAGCAACATATTTATGGTAATAATAATAATAATAATAATAATAATAATAATAATAATAATAATATCTAAGCACATTAACACGACAAAAATTCCCTAAATAATTTGACTGTGCTCTCGTATCTTAACTCTGCGACTCGCGTATCTACATCTATATTATAGTAAAGATATGTTTTAAATTCTACATAATAATATGAGATATTACTCACATCTAGCAACCAACGTCCACCCCGCCAGAGGACTCCGCCATTGGAAGTTAGTACTCCATTATACTGCAGTTAAAATTCCTAATTTTTCTTGAGGTATCCAGATTGCTTAACCACTACTTATATCTAACACAGAAATATTACACTTTAATATTTACACTCACGCACGGTATTTTCACTGTACTACTGATATAATATATCGGAACACTAATCATGAAATACGTGCACACCCTATCTCGTGCTCAATCACGAAGGATTGTTAATAACATTATTCGTCTTGGACGTCTGCTTGTTTCACACACACGCAGTCAATACCTGCCGTTGTACGCCTCCCCTCCTGTCTGGACAAAGAGGTTGTGTATAGTCTTGACCGAGTCCGCTGGGAGCTGACTTACTACAGCATAGAAAGGAAAGTGTTCTTTAAACTGAAGTAATTCCCGGCATGTTGGAATGTCTTAGTTCCGTTACGAGTGAGCGTAACAAAGCTCGTATTATAATTGTGTCCTAATTATTATGGAACTCAAAATCTCTTGTCGACAGTATGCTAACTGTTTCATAGAATATGTTTTTCCATTATTTAGTTCACTGATATTCTGAAAAACACTGTCATAGAGACTTGGTGTTTCTACTTAGCATCGTATGTATACATAGACGGATAAACTTTGTTCACTATAGATATTCACGAATACGGAGCGATAATACCAATATAAATGGCCCGTTATTGGACATTATAAATATTCCAGCTAACTCATTCCTGGTTGCCAATGTTTCGCTCTCATGTGCTAGGTTGGGCTCATCAGTTGGTACCTAGCACACCTACCAAGACGCTGGCTAGTGCATACCGTGGAGGCCACTGCGTAGGCTACTTGGAGCCACCGGCAGTGCCAATGCACTATGAGAGACTTTGTCTCTTTACCAAATATTGATGCCTGCTTGGCTATCAGATGATGTAGATGTTGATTCCCATAAGGAATCTGAAATATTTGTCCCGAATGAGTAAATTTATAATACCAATATAAATGGCCCGTTATTGGACATTCCTGGTTGCCAGAGTTTCGCACTCATGTGCTAGTTTGGGCTCATCAGTTGGTACCTAGAACACCTACCAAGACGCTACCTAGTGCATACCGTGGAGGCCACTGCGTAGGCTACTTGGAGCCAACAGCAGTGCCAATGCACTATGAGAGACTTTGTCTCTTTACCAAAAATTGATGCCTGCTTGGCGATCAGATGATATAGATGTTGATTCCCATAGGGAATCTGAAATATTTGTCCCGAATGAGTAAATTTATAATACCAATATAAATGGTCTGTTATTGGACATTATACCTTTTCCAGCTAACTCATTCTTGGTTGCCAGCGTTTCGCCCTCATGTGCTATACAAATATCAATCAATCAATCAATACTGATCTGCATTTAGGGCAGTCACCCAGGTGGCAGATTCCCTATCTGTTGCTTTCCTAGCCTTTTCCGAAATGATTTCAAAGAGACTGGAAATTTATTGAACAACTTCCTTGGTAAGTTATTCCAGTCCCTAACTCCCCTTCCTATAAATGAATATTTGCCCCAGTTTGTCCTCTTGAATTCCAACTTTATTTTCATATTGTGATCTTTCCTACTTTTATAAACGCCATTCAAACTTATTCGTCTACTAATGTCATTCCACGCCATCTCTCCGCTGACAGCTCGGAACATACCACTTAGTCGAGCAGCTCTTCTTCTTTCTCTCAATTCTTCCCAACCCAAACATTGCAACATTTTTGTAACGCTACTCTTTTGTCGGAAATCACTCCAAATCGAGCTGCTTTTCTTTGGATTTTTTCCAGTTCTTGAATCAGGTAATCCTGGTGAGGGTCCCATACACTGGAACCATACTCTAGTTGGGGTCTTACCGGAGACTTATATGCCCTCTCCTTTACATCCTTACTACAACACCTAAACACCCTCATAACCATGTGCAGAGATCGGTACCCTTTATTTACAATCCCATTTATGTGATAACCCCAATGAAGTTCTTTCCTTATATTAACACCTAGATACTTACAATGATCCCCAAAAGGAACCTTCACCCCATCAACGCAGTAATTAAAACTGAGAGGACTTTTCCTATTTGTGAAACTCACAACCTGACTTTTAACCCCGTTTATCAACATCTCGGAGTAGCAACATATTTATGGTAATAATAATAATAATAATAATAATAATAATAATAATAATAATAATAATAATAATAATAATAATAAGCACATTAACACGGCAAAAATATTGCTAATTCTTTGTTCGCTTACAGTGGCCTCCTGAGTGTCCCATAATTTTAAATTTTGATTCCATATGAATATCTTCCATCGGATCTCAAATAAATTACATTTCTTAACAGGCTCAAATGATGGGTGCAATACATAATTTTAATAATCATTCGCTGAATGAATAAATGTATGAATAAAAGAATGAATGAATGAATGAATGAATGAATGAATGAATGAATCAATCAATCAATCAATCAATCAATCAATCAATCAATCAATCAATCAATCAATCAATCAATCAATCAATCAATCAATCAATCAATCAATCAATCAATCAATCAATCAATCGATAACTCAGTCCACTTCACGGGCACATATTCCACCAGTGATCGATTATTAAGGAATACTGTAACTACTTTTAATATTATTTTCAAACTTGTAAATGGACTTTTGTTATAATCTAGGCCTGTATTGTTTTCTGTAAGTTTGAAAGAATGGTAAGAAAGACTTTCCAGGAAAAATAAATAAAACATTCGATTCGTAGGCTTTCTTTATACTGCTTGCTTTATGCTGTAGTTGAAGTCGTGCTCTTGAGCTGTCTTCTAATCCTTTGAGTCAATGCGTCGGTTTGTTGTCCTGCGAGGCTTATCCGTTAGACCAGGAGAACTGTCACTGGTACACGGTTTGGACCAGACGACATGTTTAACGTAGACTGCTACACAGCGTGCATGAGACAGAATTCGATAGCGTCGAATTAGTTAACAGGATTCAAGATTTAATATCAATTGAGAACATGCATATCGAATGAAAGTTTTAGTTATACTGTTGAAATCTAGAGTGTAACAATAATGTGCGGCTAGATTTTTCAAATACATTCCTCATACGTCGATATAATATTACTGATTTGCGTCCTGAAAAGAATGGATTTAGTCTTCGAAACGTTGTACCAGGTAACACTGGTAGAACTTCCAGCAATTTTATCACAGTCTAATGGAATGGAGTGGAGTGGAGTATGGTGTAACAAGAAATATCACATTATGAAATGACTCCTAAATGAAAATGCTTGAACTTTGATACTTTTAGTAAAATAGTCAGAGAGGATAGGCAAAATGAATATTTGAATAATATAGATTGCTTCAACGGGAGATGTCTTCCTGAGGAGAGGAGGTTCATATTTCCAAAATAACTCATAAGAAGAAGAGTTTTTTCTCTGTATACTTAATTGTAGTTACTGTACGTTATCGTATTATCAAATGTGTCCGTGCTTCGCTACGGTATTCTACCTTGTATACGGAGTTCTACGTCAGTTACTACACATAAAGTGAGTCAGATTATATTAAATTGCATGTCTCTTAGCGCTATCCGAGAAACAAAACGGGGAGGACCCCAACGTTTTTTCCGATATAATGTGTACGTTGGGAAAATTTGGATGATAATGGCAGGCCAACTTTCCTACTGCAGTTCATAATAGAGTTCGGGAGTTTCTACAATAACGGCAGGCTCACTTGTCAATTGCAATTCAAAATAGAGATGGATAGTTTTCATTATAATCACTAGCCACCATTCCTAATGCCAATTTCAAACGTGTTGAAGAATTTTTTATTAAAATACTGGCAAATGTACCCGTGCTACGCTACGGTATTCTACATTGTATTCGAATATCGAGGTAAATGCCGTACATGCAGTAAATAAGATTGTGTAAAATAGCATGTATCTTAGCGTTATCCGAGAAACAGCATGGGGAGGTCCCAATACGTTGTTTCCAATGTAAAGTGTTTGTTACGTATTTGTGATGGTAACGGCAGGCTCACTTGCCTACTGCCATTCACAATCGAGTTGCGAAGTTTACATTATAATAGCAGGCCCCATTGCCTACTGCGCGGTCACAATCGATTTGGGGAGTTTTCGTTACAATGGCAGCCCTATTTCCTACTTCTAGACAGATAACAGTTGAGGAGTTTCTATTATAATGGCAGGCAACTACCCAACGATCAGTCGAAATTGAGTTGTGCAGTTATCATTATAATGTCAGGCCCCTTTTCCTACTGCCAGCCAGCTGACTGCCAGTCACACCAAGTTGGTGAGATTCCATCAAATTGGTAGGCCACTATGCCTGATGCCAGTCATATTTTAGATGGGTATATTTGTTTATAATGGCGGGCACCCTGGCCTACAGCCAAACACAGTCGGGTAGGAGAGTTTTAAACAAAACTGCATGCTCCCTTGCCTTCTACAAGTCAAATCGATAAG
Organism: Anabrus simplex; assembly: GCF_040414725.1. NCBI lineage: Eukaryota > Metazoa > Arthropoda > Insecta > Orthoptera > Tettigoniidae > Anabrus > Anabrus simplex. Next base: position 1,526,539,418 of record NC_090265.1, read on the forward strand.
TGAACTATTCATTACAATGGTAGGCCTTCCTTACTAATGCCAGTTACACAGGAGTTGGAGAAGGACCCCATTGCTACTGCCAGTCAAAGTCGGTGTGGGGAGCACTGATTACAATAGCAGACACACCCTTTCTCGATCGCTACAAATCGACATCAGTGAATATATATAGATCGACATACGAAAGTATATGCGAGTTTACAATATTGCAGACTTTCATTTGCACATTAACTGCTGCTAAACGTACGTCATATCGACAAAGGATTGTACCATAAGACGCCGGATTTAGTGGCCTAAATGGCTGGTTTTATGATATCTCATCTATTCTTGAGTCAGATTGACTTAGGAAGGTTGAACAGGGTAAAGATTTTGTAAGAATATCTCACATTGCATTACTTTCCCATAATTATGTGACAGCTACATACATAGCATTTGGCTCATATATGGGTACAGGGTGAGCCAATTTTCGTGAAGTGGTTGATGATTTTATATTTTCTTTAAGTGATTGAAAGTATGAATTTGCATGTGAAAAGTCCAAATTTACTTAACATCGATTAATACAGAAAAATGAAACGTAAAATGGATACAGATACGGCAAAAATTCATAAGAACAAGGTTGCAGATCATTCCAAATTGAACGGAGATTGTGCAATCCGTTATGTGATAGGACTTCCTGAAGGTCTGCACCATTATTAAAATTGACTCTATATTTCGATATTCCTCGGGGATTAAAAGTGAAAAATTTAAAGACCTTGGATGTTTTCCGTCCGTTACACGCTAAAACGTATAATTTTGTCAAATTTCAATTTCCTTTTTCGTCTGGCAGATTATGCCGCAATCTGGATTTTGGGCGAGGAGGGTAAAAATTAGAACTTTCAGGAAACTAAACCAAAAAATTATGCAGATGGTCATATTACACTTAAACGGGTAGCTGTGCGAAAATTTCGCCAAAATAGTCAAGGTAGAGGCACACAGTCGTTACGATTTTATTTATATGGATAGATAAGGAATATGTTCTACGTACAACACCTTTTGGGCTATGTCCGCTGGACTTAACCTGCAAAACTCATAATTCATGATATCTCCCTTATTAATCCTCCTGACGAAAAAATTCACATGAAAACACAGTTTTAGAGATGGAATTTCATCACGTTTGGTCGATTTCCAGTCAGGTTGGTCTTGTACTGTATATATTGTGGAAAAATAAGATCACCTTTGCTGTTCCCTATAAACCAGCAGTCCATTCCGGGAACATGAAATATTTTTGACCTTTAAAACCTACCTTTGGGCAGGTGGATGCTAAATATCAAGTTTGGTTCGAATATCATCAGTAGTTTTCAAGTTGTAAGAAATACGCTTTACACACACCCGATCTTGAGTTACGTTCGATGAGACTTGTACCGAAAACGGTCCATTAATGATATCTCCCTTATTAATCCTCGTATCGAAATAATGCACATGAGAAAAAAAGGTTTAGAAATTAATTTCCATTAAGGCAGGTAAATTTCCATTAAGTTTGGTTGTGTATATTTTTGGGAGTGCAAAATCACGGTTTCGGTTTCATATAAACCCTCAGTCATTTCACGGATTTAGAAACAATATTTCCCCTAAAACCTACCCAAGGACAGGAGTATTCTAAATATGAAGTTTGGTGGAAATATATCCAGTAGATTCTAGCACTCGCGTACATACGGAGTAATTAAGGAAGAAAATAATACAGTTAAGAAAGTTGAAATTAATAGAAAATGAATTATAACTGAGGACTGCTGGATAACGACTAATATGTAAATGCCAAGTGAATGTATTGGAAAATCAAATGACCCTCAATAAATTATGCCGGTGTGAGTTATGGATATAATACAGCGGTAACAGAGGATAAATTTAGGCGCCGTGATTCTTAGATAAACAGATAAGGAGATGACTAATGTTGTTGCGGTTATAACCTCCAACGATATTCCGCCAATATCGCGCAGGTAGACCGATTGACGTCTCTGTTGTCTTTTAACTAAGGAACAACCACGAATTTAAAGGCATGTTGAGGAAAATGGCAATACGTTACTTCCCTGCTGGCAAGCAGAGACGTTGCCATGGTAACTTGTAGGTTCGTTGTCGGTCTGTCGGTCACTCAATGCAGAGCATGATACCCGGAGAGAATAGTAAATTTCGCCGGCATGCGAATAGTAAGGTAAATTATGAACATAACAAAAGTTTTTTATAATGAAGAGACGTTTCACGTACGCTCCACGGAGTTTACAGAAAAACAATAGTATAAGAGAAAATGGAGGGAAGCCGTTCTGGTTTTCCTATAAACCCCCCGATTATTCAATGATTTTAAAATGATATGTTTATAGAAACCTTCCCCGGGATGAGTATACTCTAAATATGAAGTTTGGTTGAGATCTACCTAGCCGTTTCGACGTGATGGTGGAACAGACAAACAGACAAAGAAACAAACACGAAAAGTAAAAACCACCGATTCGGTCCTGAGTTGACTTAAAACGGATAAATATCTGAAAAATTGGCAAAACAAAAGAAATTACAGACAGCAGACCCCCTACAACTTTATTTATATAGATAAGGAATCGGGATACGACAATGAGGCACGAGACCGAAGCTGAAGATCTCTCCAAATTGAGCAACGATTGTGTAATCTGTTTTGAGAAATGACTTACCGTTTTGAAACCAGTTGCCCCTAAACGAAGGCCCTCACCGTCATTGAAATTGCCTCCATATTTCGATATTTTCCGGGCCTAAAAGTTTGAACAGTTTGGAATATTCCCTCAAAGAAAAACGTGTCCAGTGAACACGCCAAATTATGTACATAACTAAAGTTGTTTAATATGAAGGGACGTTTCACATGTAGTCCACGGATTTTACAGAAAATAATATAAGAGGAAATGGACGAAAACTCTTGTGGTTTCGTATAAACCCCATTTTGTTCAGTGATTGTTAAATCTTAAGCATATGTAATCCTATTCCTGGATTAATATACAGGGTCATCCGTTTGGGATGTCAAAAAAGTAAAACGCTATATACAAGAAACTTTGCACATTTATTGCTTGTTAACGGTACATACATGTTTAGGAGAGTCTGGAGTTTGTGTTCCAGTATATTAGCACTCAACATGTCCACCTTCGCGCGTGCGGCACAAACGATACTCGAATCCATGTTGCACCACATGGCAAGCAGCATTTCTGGAGTGATTTGCTGAAAGGCCGCTGTGATCTCCCTCCGTAGGTCAGCCAGATTCTGCGGTCTTCGTGCGTACACTGTCGACTTGACGTAGCCCCATACAAAAAAATCTGGAGGGGTTAGGTCAGGGCTATTAGGAGGCCATGGGATAGGTCCACTACGACCGCACCAGCGATCGTTGAATGTGAGGTTTAATTGTTGCCTCACTATGATAGCCCAATGAGATGGAGCACCATCCTGTTGATAGATAATGGTGTCCAGTATCCCATCTTGCTGTAACTGAGGGACCACATACTGTTCAATCATAGCATACGACACACTGAGCGTCTTGCTGTGGTGTATTGACCATCTTCACTCAACTCTGTATCAACACTGAGCACTGTGCGCTAACTTGTACCGCCTCTGTACCTGTCATCTGATGATGATGATGCTTGTTGTTTAAAGGGGCCTAACATCGAAGGTCATCGGCCCACCTGTCATCTAGTGATTGCACTATGAACTACACCGCTGCGTTGTCTCGCGGAAGTCATTATAGAAAATTGCATAGATTTATATGCATTAACATAATAGCTATAACGTTATACTTCTCTGACATCCCAAACGGATGACCCTGTACTGTATATATGAAGTTTTGTCGAGATCTATCGAGCCGTTTCGCCGTTACGGTGAAATAGACGGACAAACAGACAAGAAAGCTAAAAATCACTGATACGGTCTTGAGTTGACCTAAATCAGATATATATATATAATTGGCAAAACAAACGCAATTACTAAGAGCGGAACCCCTACAACTGTATATATGTATACACTGGCGGAAATTGTTTTTCCAAACAACAAGAAGGGGTTGTGCTGGAGTAACGAAAGTTGGTACGCGTGTTTATACCTTTGAAAGATGACGTTGATTCAAATTTCTCTCAAATCGCATTGGAGTGGCGCTAGTAGCGGCCCGATGACGTTGCACATCTGGTTTGCTTTAAATACGGGCTGTACTGTGTGAAAGCGTTAGTTACCTGTGAGATTGAACGGGGTAACTGTGAGTGGCTCATGAATGCTTTTACGACGACGAAGAGACCTGTATTAACAGCTCACTGCTATTGAACGAGGCCGTATAATAGGACTACGTGCAGGTGGATGTTCCTTCCACGCTATTGCAGAATGACTTGGCTGGAATGTCTCCCCTGAGCGTGCGTGCTGTCAGCAGTGGTCACGGGAAGGTACGCTCGCAAGAAGACCGGTCTCCGGACGTCCCCGTGGCAATACCCAGAGGGAGGACCACCATATTTGGTGTATGGCTGTGGCTCAGCGGACTGCGTCTGCAGCGGCAATTCGAGCAGCAGTTGGTACCACAGCGACGCAACGAACTATTCGAAATCGGTTACTTGAAGGACAGCTCTGAGCCAGACGCCCTGCGGCGTGCATTCCACTTACCCCAAGCCACCGCCGTCTGCGACTTCAATGGTTTCAAGCGAGAGCTCATTGGAGGATAGAGTGGATGTCCGTTTTTTTTTTCGATGAAAGGCGGTACTGCCTTGATGCCAGTGATGGCCGTTTGTTGGTTAGAATGAGGCCAAGTGAGCGCTTGCATTCCACCTATCTGCGGCGTCGATACACTGGATCTACACCAGGAGTTCTGGTCTGGGGAACAATTTCCAACAGCAGGAGCACTCTCGTGGTTATCTTACGCACCCTGATTACTGATGTGTACGTCCGTTTGGTGATTTGACCTGTTGTGCTGTCATTCATGAACAGCATTCCCGGGGGTGAATTCCAACAGGAAAATGCACACCCCCATGCCAGAGTTGTAACCCAACGTGCTCTAAAGAGTATGGACATGTTGCCTCAGCCTATTCGATCCCCGATCTGTCCCCAATCGAACACGAATGGGACATCATTGGACAACTCCAGCGTCATCCATAACCGGCATTAACCCTCCCCGTATTCACCGTCCAAGTGCAACAAGCATGGAACCCCTTCCCACAAGCTGACAACCGGCACCTCTACGACACCGCCGTTAGCGAATTTAGTGGTGTCAAGCGAGAGCTCATTGGAGGATATAGTGGATGTCTCTTGTGTTTCCGATGAAAGGTGGTTCTGCCTTGGTGCCAGTGATGGCCGTTTCCATGCCTGCATTCAACAGTCAGGCGATTACACCCGTTGTTAATGAACCAGGATGGCACTTTTACGATGGCTATTCTCGCTCGGATATAATCTGTAATGTATTTGATAGAATATTTTATTGTTCTAATCTTGACTTTTTAAATGATTTTCTTTATTTGATAAGCCCCATACTCACATGGAGGCTAATTAAGATGACAATAATTATTGTATACATCCCACACGTCGCCAGTCACATTAGTTACTGTATAAAACGAGCATAGACAAAAGCTAAAACATGAAATATAATTATCAGTAAAATCTTTTATTCACTTATTTGATATTTTCTTGAGACCAGTGAAAATGTTTAACATACTTCTGTAAAAAGGATGAAAGTGTGTTGAGTGACTTGGTTTCATTAGGTAAGTTAGAAGAATATTGTTCATAGAACATTAAACCCCAGAACGGCTTAATGTTTGGAATTTGAGGGTGATAGGCTAATATACAGGCATAATTGTAGTGAGTGTTGTTGCATTGTTGGCTGCAGAGTTATTTTAATAATTTAAACGTTTTGCATATAAGCAGATTAGGTATTTATTGCAAATGGCAAATATGTGTCAGTTTATAAAAAAAATGTTGCTGTTGTTAGTGGATGCAATAATTAACCGGAAATTCAAACTAACATACAAATATGTCATTTATTAAGTGGAGATACGTAAAATACTTGAAATGTGTTCTATTTCCTCGTGTCTTCATCTAGGCGTGTTGATCGTCAAAAGATTTTATCTCATGCACTCAATATGTAGAGTAAATTTAGAATTTCTTCATCACCTCAGTTCTCTTAATGCAACCCCTCCGAGTAGACAGGAAATTTGTAGCAAAACATAAAATCTTTATGTGTTGGCTTCGTAATATGTACCTCGTCTAATGCTGATTACAAACTTTGTTTGCTACAAGGTCCAATATGTTTCGTCTCGTTGGTGACAACATGATTTCACGAGTGCCTTCTCCTTTTATGTAAATTCTCTTATTCAAGGGAATGAATGCCAAAGTAGGTGTCATCCCCTTCTAGAAGTGGTGAGTATATGCAGATAGAGTTCCGGTCATTGTAGTAGACTGGAGAATGCAAGCTCGAGTTCCCAGTACCATCCCGAATTATCAACTCAATTACGTTTAATCAAGACTTAAATGAAGTTCACAAATTAGTGGCAGGATTGAACAGCAGTTAGCGTGCGCCTGGGCTAATAGGCTCATTAAACATAATTAGTCCCCCCCACCTCCAGAGAACGTCTCCGCTTCTAGGAGATTGTGCTTACCAAAAGACCGGATGAAAAGTGGGTGGGTGGTTGGAGGGGACTAAGGGGCAAGGTTAGAACAAGCCCACTTGCCAGTAAGTTTATACAAAAGCTGTCGGCTATTCTATTACTGGAGGAGGAGGAAAGGTGAGCTAGGTGCTGAATACAGTAAGGTAAAGTTGATGTCTATATCGTGACTAGAGGGTGTCCAGCTAACGGCGTTCATTCATGGACCAATCATGGCTCGCATTAATGGAAAACTGAGAAAAATGGGGTTCTTATTCTCCCTCTACCTCTTTTATCACACTTGAAGGTTCGCTGGAATAATAATATTATTATTAATAATCGTCATCATTTTTATCATCACTATATATTAACTGCGGTATAAAAGTCGTGAATGAACAAATCGCATACAATTATGTATTAATATTATTATAATTCTTTCTTTCTTTCTTTCTTTCTTTCTTTCTTTCTTTCTTTGTTAATCTGTGTACCCTATAGGGTTGGTTTCTTCCCCTGACTCAGTGAGGGATCCCACCTCTACCGCTTCAAAGGCAGTGTCCTGGAGCGTGACACTTTGGGTCGGGGAATACAACTGGGAAGGAGGGACAGTACAACACCCGGGCGACCTCATCTGCTATGCTGAACAGGGGCCTTGTGGGGATATCGAAAGATCAGAAGGGATAGCAAAGGAAGAGGGAAGGAAGCGGCCGTGGTCTTAAGTTGGGCACAATCCCAGCGTTTTCCTGGAGGAGAAGTGAGAAACCACAGAGAACCATTTAGAGGATTGTTGATGTGGGAATCAAACCCCCCTATACTCAGTTAACCTCCCGAGGCCAAGTGTACCCCGTTCCAGTCCTCGTACCACTTTACAAATTTTGTGGCGGAGCCGGGAATCGAATCCGGGCCTCCAGGGGTGGCAGCTAATCGCACTAACAGATGCGGACATTATTATTATTATTATTATTATTATTATTATTATTATTATTATTATTATTATTATTATTATTATTGATTCGTTGTGCCCAGCTGTGGGGCGCGTTTGAACTTATTTTGCACAATGTTTCTTCTTCTTTTCTTCCCAATATTTCTTCATTTTTTCACTGTGTTCCTTTCTGCGTGTTTCTGTCCAGCCTGTATTTTTTCTTGTTGGTTTCTCTGCAAATTTATGTTTGTTTACTAAGCTTCTAAATTTCATTCTATCTTGAATGGTTTCGTCCTCAATACCCATTTCTTGTAGATCTTCATGAATTTCTGCTAACCAATTGTTGCGGATTTTCAGGGTTAGAGCTAGATTTAGAATTTTCTTTGTCAGCCTGTTGTTATCCATTCTGTGTAGGTGTCCGTAGAATTTTAGTCGTCTCTTTCTGATGGTATCTGTGATTTTTTCTGTGAATTGAAAAATTTCGTGTGGTTTCTTTTTCATCCAAATTCCATTTTCGAACTTTGGTCCTAGGATTTTTGTGAGAATTTTCCTCTCTTGTTTCTCAATGCTTTTCATTTGTGACCTGCCGCCAATGATCAGTGTTTCAGATGCATAAAGTGCCTCTGGTTTGATGACTGTATTGTAGTGTCGTAATTTTGCATTTTTTGATATACATCTTTTGTTGTATCTGTTCCATGTGATTTTGTAAGCCCTTTGCAGTTTAGCAGTTCTTTCTTTGTTAGCTTCCTGATTTAACCCTGCTGGCTGAATAATTTCACCTAGATATTTGAATTTGTCTACTTGGGAAATTATTCCACAGTTGGTGATTAATGGTTGATTGTCGAATCTTGATTTAGTTCCTTCCATAAACTGCGTCTTTTCAAATGAAATTTGAAGTCCGGTTTTTGTGGCTATTTCATTCAACTTTTCTATGGATTGGATTGCTTCTTGTCTGTTGTTCGAAAGGATCGCAAGGTCATCTGCGAAAGCTAAGCAGTCAAGGTGAATTTTGTCTTTAAGAAGTCTGCCAATGTTTATACCTTTAGTTATTATTATTATTATTATTATTATTATTATTATTATTATTATTATTATTATTATTATTATTATTATTATTATTTCTTCGAATGGGCCAACTAAGGACCACGATGTTAAACTTTTCTGCTTGGAGAGGGATTTCATATTTGCCCAATACTCGCGCGTTCTCTAGCTATGCTCCTCTCTTCTTTCCTTTATCCAAAGAGCACCTCTTTTTTACATGATGGTCTGTCCTGAATCATCTTTATTTGATTATTCTTCTCAGAGGTTCTTGGTTTCTAATGTCGTTTTCAGTTACTCTCAGTTCCTGCATGTCTTTATTCACTTCTGTAAGCCATGGTGTCCCTATCTTTCTGTTTGCGCAGTAGTTGAGAAACCGGTTGGTCATCCTAGTTGAGTTCAACCTCGAGACATTTTCCATTGAAGGTCAGACGCCTCTTCCTGGCTACATCTGTGATTTTTTCAGTATAACTGTATAGTTCCTGGTATGGTCTCCTTCTGTACTCGCCATCTACTTTAATCGGACATAGTATCTTTTTCAAGATCTTCCTCACCTGGACCTCCAGTTTGTCCAACAATCCTTTCCTGTTCAGCATCAAGCATTATGTGGCGTATAGGGCTTCTGGGCGGAGTCTGGTAGAGCCTCAATTTGGTGTAACGGGAGAGATATTTCGTGCTATAGATGTTCTTGGTCAGTCGATATGCTAACTCTAGTTTGTTTATCCGTGTTGTTAGTGCTTCCCCCCTCCGACATATTGGGTTCCAGTCATTCTCTCAGGTACATAAAACTTTTAACGTTATCAACCTGGCCCAGTTCCAACTGTAGTTTGCTGGGAGTAACACTGATATTGGTGAAGTATGTTGTCTTTCCCAGATATACCTGTAATCCCAACTTTCAGCCTGATGTTTAAGTACATTGAGTTGCTTCACTGCTACTTCTACAGAGTTCGCCAGAAGTGCCAGGTCATCTGCGAACGCCAATTAGTCAACTAGTAACCCCTTCCGTTTGTGTCCGAGGTAAGTACAACTTGGTATCCTTTGTTCTTCCAGTTTTCTCCGCCATTCTCTGATGTTCTTGTCCAATGAACACCTGAAGAGAAGGGAGGAAAATCCATCTCCCTGTCTAACTTCTGTTTTTATTAAAAATTTTCGAAAGTGTTCCTCTGAACTTCACTCGTGATCGTGTTTTACTCAGGGTGTTTTTAAGATGGCTGTGGGTCTTTTGGTCCAGGCACATTTCCTGCAGAATTCTCATGAGGGTAGTTTTGTCTTCTCATCCGTATGCTTTCGTAAAGTCAACAAAAGTGACTACATACTTCTTCCCCGCTAGTTTAACTTGCATTAATACCGACTTCAAGTTGAGGATCTGTTCAGCACAAGAACGTCCTTTTCTGAAACCACCTTGGTACTCCCCCAATCGTGGATCCAACTGAGATTTGGCTCTGTTCAATAAGGCCTAATATAATATATTGTACGTAACTGGTATCAATGAGATCCCTCTATAGTTGTTCATGTCAGTCAAGTCACCCTTCTTGTGAAAGGGGTGGATCAGAACAGATGTCCAGTCATCTGGTACCCTCTCAGATTCGCAGATTTTCTGTGGAATCTCTGTCAACTTGCTGATTGCTTTGTCCCCAGCCCGTATCCATATTTCGGCAACTATTGCGTCTTCTCCCACTGCTTTGTTATTTTTCAGGGATTGGATGATGTTTGTTACTTCTTCTTCTGTTGAAGGAGGAGAGTTTGGTTGTCTGGGTCTGTCTTAATTGACAAAAGAAGTCTTAGATGACAGTTGCCTTTGTCATTATAGGCTAAGTTCCCATCTGGTCTCCTGAAGTGTAGGCTGGGTGGGGTATAGTGCCTGAGGTTTCCTTTGCAGGTCTTGTAGAAGTTTCTGGAGTCGTTCTTCTTAAAGTCTTCATCTAATTGCGTTAATTTGTTCTGGGTGTATTGACGCTTAACCTGTCTGATGATTCTGGCAATTAGTCGACGCTGCTCTTTGAAATTATTCCTATTTGCTTGAGACTTTTGTCAGTTCCATCGTAGCCAAGCTACCTGTCTCTGTGCGATCGATCGGTTACAGATATTGGCCCAACAGGTGTGTTACTTCTGTTTCATTAATGGGGCGACTTATGTGGCAACTTTGACTACGTTGTCCCGTAGCTGGTCCCAGTTGTAACCCTTGCATTTTCTCTTGCTTGATTTCAGTTTCTCCAGGTCAAACTTAGTACCCTGACGTTTTGAATTTCTCTGAAAGATATCCTTGAAATGGTCATATGGTCTATCTGAAATTCTTCAAGTAGTATTTTTTGTGAAATTTCATGTCTTATGTTTTCTTGGTAGACGTTTGGAGCCGTCGATTTCATTACTAGATTAAAGGTCTTAAAGAATCTAACAAGTCGTTCTCCATTTCCGATGGTCCGCGTGTGAGCTGGGTATTCACCTACTATGTGTTTATACTTCCGCTCCTTTCCTAGCTGAGGGTTACAATCGTACAATAAGATGATTGTATGGCGTTCTGGAATCTTGTTAATCGTATCTTCAAGTCCTTCCCAAAACTTGTCTGTGCCTTTTGGATTCCACTTGTTGTCCTGGTTAATGGGTGCATGTACATTCATAACTGTGCAGACCTTATGAATGCACCGAAATGTTAGTAGAGATACTCTGCTGTTGGGCGAATGGAAGTTGATAACTGAATACAGTATTTTGTGGCTGACAAGCCAGTTCTCAAATGAGGGATGTTCTTTATATTCCGATGCCCCACTTTTCCCTTGAAGATCCGATATCCCTGGGATTCGAATGCATATATATCGGAATATCTGGTTTCTTGTACTGCTGTGATCAGAGTCTGGTGTTGTGACAAAGTGTCTTTTAGATGTTTCAGTTTACCTACCTTGATTAGAAAGTTGACATTCAACGTGGCAAAGTAGTGGTGCTGTTTATGCCGTATCTTGTTGCAAGAGGTTTCAAGATGCTCCCACTCATTTTTGTAGCATGTCGGCGTGGGCTCCCCAGAATCCGAAGGCCCACGAACGTCACTGAAAGTGACGGTGGATTGGATACCACCTGGGGTAATCATTTCCATATGTTTGTCCACCATGCTTCAGGTGAAAACTATGTTGTGTGGATTAGGGTTGTTACATCCTAATCATGTTACTACCGAGGTTGTGAGCTCCAGTAGGTTTAATTTCAGGGTATACTCCCTTAGATTAGTTGCGTGAGCAGCTATGGAGACCAATCTTCCCCGCTGTGATTCTTCCGCCTCCCTTGCCGTTGAGATGGTACTAAACATCTTCCTCCGCCTTATTATGATTATTATTAATATTACTATTATAAGCATCTTCCGGAAATTAAAACTTGAGCTCCGATTTGAAAGCCGTTAGTGTGTCGTGAAATGTTAAGTGACAGAGGTGCAACGTGAGTTTTTGTAGGGGTGGACACTAATGACTTCGTCAATGAAAGGGGGATGTATTGCAGATTGTTGGAGAACTCATACTGTGCCCACGATGCAGGTGTGATGTCCAAGTCGTAAATATGGAAAGGGTTAGGTAAGTTGATAAAATCGTTGAAGAAGTACTTGTGTTGCTGGGAATCATGTGAAGTCTTAACCATCTGAACCCGCAAGGAAACCAGTCTATTTTGGTCACATGTACAGAAATGAAAAATACAGCCCGAAACAACCGATCATAGAAGACAAGAAATTAGGGAAACGTGGATGTGGGTAAGGCACGAAAATTCCAATAACGGTTTGATATGCACGTTACGACAAGTCTGATATGGGAAACGCAATTAGGAAATAAAATACCCATGATGGTCGTCAACCTTCTGAGAGGAGAAGATACCAAATGATGGCGATATTATTATTATTATTATTATTATTATTATTATTATTATTATTATTATTATTCAGCTACTTATCTGAATGGGCAAGGGATTGTCATTCTAGTCAGAAGGCCTCGGTTCGATACCTGGTCGCCCGAAAATTTTTAATGCATGTGGTCAGGTCACTTCTCTTCATGTACATGGTGTTCCAAAACATGTGGGTCGTAATCTGGGGAGTGTGGTGAATAGTACACCATAAAACAAAACAAACTTCTCTATGAATGGATGACCTACGCTTGGTCGTTTAGGATTTATCAACTTCCCAACTTGGTAGGGAAAATATTGGCAATAGCCTTATCTTACCTGGCACATCTCATGTCCCAAGTCTAGTTGCTGTCGCTATGTTGATGTACCAGCTGGGATACTACATCGTAATGCAGGATATCCTCAAAATGTCCACAATGCGCCTGAATGCACGCCTGAACACGTAGCTTCATTGATTGTGGGACACGTTCAACACCCGAGGCATCGATAAAAGGAAAGTACTGCAATGTGCGTAACTGCATGCCTGACTCCAAACTTGCTCCTAAATACGAAATACTATCCACCTCTCGCCCTCCCCGATTACTTGACAAATGTTTCGGAAATTCTGTGCCCACAACACACTACCCTACTAACCAAGTCCGGCTCCATGGCTAAATGGTTAGCGTGCTAGCCTTTGGTTCAAGGGACCTCGGGTTCGATTCCTGTCAGGGTCGGGCTTTTAACCTTAATTCTTTATTCCCATTGGCTCTGGGACTGGGTGTGTGTGTCGTCCTTAAGTAGAAAAGGAAAAACAAGTAAGGAATGAAAAAATAGGAGGAAAGATGAAAAAGTACACACACAAAAAAAAGCACCTCAGAAACACGTAATAGCGAATACATCCCTCCACATACGGTTGACATCAGGGAGGGCAGTAAATCTGGACCACGCGTCGCTGAATACGCGGGCATATGACGTCTCAGGTTCCAAGCTGGATAAACCAAACCAACTTGGGATGATCACACTTGACAGATCCGTGAGGTTGGAAAATCAAAACTGCGTTGTCAAGGCAATTTCAGGGGGAAGTATCATAATTCATAACTTTCATTTCCATGTTAACGTTTGACTTACATGAGGGATGTTAACTTTTCAGTCTACTCAGATGTTGGAGATCTTTGTGCACACATTGGCCCATTGTCCTCGTGTCTCACAGAACACAAAAAATGCAAAAGGTAGTCGCTTTGTTTTCGTTTCCTTGTGTTTTGTCTACCCTTTAGTCCCGTTTCTTGGTACGGGGTGAGGAATGAGGAAGGATTAATTTACTTGGCGTGTTTTACGGCCGGATGCCCTTCCTGACGCAACCTCAGTTGAGGAGCTAATGGAGATGAAATGAATGATGGTGAATTCAGTTGTGTAAGGAGGTGGAAGGAATCGGTTGTGACCTACGAATTAGAACAGTTTCGGCATTTGCCAGGAAGCGAAAATGGGAAATAACCGAAAATCATTCTCAGGACATCCGACGGTGTGAATCGGGCACACGCGTCTCCCGAATGCGAACCCTGGTTCTGTAGTCGTAGCGCAGACACTCCGCTCAGTGAATGCATACAAAATAAGTATTAAATTGTATGCTATCGGTTTTACGTCGCATGGACTCAGTCAGTTCTTGTGGCGACGGTGGGATAGGACAGAGCCAGGATTAGGAAGGAAGCATCCGTGGCATTATGTGTGAAAATAAGAAACCACAGAAAAACATTTTCAGTGCTGCCAACAATGGGGTTCGAATCAAATATCTCCCGAATGTATGATTACTGTAACGTGACCCACGCCGCATGGCAAACTCATTCGGTATATTATACAGTAGTGAATGGCTATAAATATTACGTTTTATTTATGGGCAGAACACTGAGAGCTGGTAAACGTCGGCAGTTAGACTGTGCCCACGATGCAGTTCTGATGTCCAACTCGTAAATGTAGAAAGGGTTAGGTAAGTTGATAAAATCGTTGAAATAATAATAATAATAATAATAATAATAATAATAATAATAATAATAATAATAATAATAATAATAATAATAATAATAATAATAATAATAATAATAATAATAATAATAATGTTATTTGTTTTACGTCCCACTAACTACTCTTTTACGGTTTTCGGAGACGCCGAGGTGCCGGAATTTAGTCCCACAGGAGTTATTTTATGTGCCAGTAAATGTACAGACACGAGGCTGACGTATTTGAGCACCTTCAAATACCACCGGACTGAGCCAGGATCGAACCTGCCAAGTTGGGGTCAGAAGGCCAGCGCCTTAACCGTCTGAGCCACTCACCCCGGTAAAATCGTTGAAACAAAGTGTGATATGATAATTCACTCAAGCGAAATAAGCTGCCAATGCCATATACAGACATATTCTTAATGCCATAATTTAAATGTATCGTGGTTTCTTAGCACAGAAATCGATTGACTATGTTTTCTGGCGGCTCATTTAGTGCAGTCGTCCTTGAGTTAGTCTCACTGCAGGTATCTTCTTCTTATTTTTATTTTCCTTCCTCGCTTTGTCGTCGATATTCTTCATTGATGACGTCCTGGTTGTGAAGCTGTTGCTACAGTTCCTCCAGGATTAGCGGAAATCAGTTACATTTTGTTGTTGGCAGCTGCTTGTGTTTCATAGACATTGGAGCCGTAAAGTTGTTGTTGCCTTATCTGTTGGGACCAACGGATCATAGGTTTTCCCTTTCTTCGTACTCCTGGGTAGCTGGAGGTGAAGGACTCTTTTGACTACATATTTCGTCCTATTCTTTAATCATACCCACTGTGGGAAAAGCAGAGCAAGGATACCTTTGTACAGGAAACGAGGGACCCTGGTTAAGTTGGAGGTGGATCCATGATCTCAGGGCTATGGCAGAACTGTTAGCTCTATGCCCGGCTCCTTTTAACCTAGGAATTAACATGGTACTCGGTGTCGAGATAGGTTGAGTTCTAAGGGGCAAGTGAAAGTGTAGGGTTTTTACTTCATTGGCAGGGAATAGTATCGACTTCCTTCTCGGGGAAACGAGACTGCCCTAGCCACCTCAACTAAGCAGCTTATGTCTTAATTATGTTAAGAACTGCTTCACACAACAATTCAATTTGAAGTAGGCTGTGCAGTGTGTACAACAGAGCCCAGATTTCAGTACTCTTTTCCACCAACTGATGTTCAGTTTCAGAATTTTCATAAGCATTCCACAGTTAACGGAAATGTTGTACATGCCTAGCATTGAAACTTTCTGTATAAACTGAAGATAATTAATGATAATAGTACGCGAACTGATAGCTGTTAGTTCGTTAGTTAGAAGCTCGTTACCGTCTAACAAATATAATCTATGTTAATTTGGTGTCATTCTACTTGATTAAAAAACTCTACTAAGGTCGAAGGATTTGTCCCTCCTTCCAATACTTATTTTATTTTTATAGCTAGTTTCTACACGTATACAAACATGTGTCAGCTTACATCCTGGCTATACATTACAAGAACATGTTTCATTCCATTTTGGAACATCTTCTTCTTAAAGAAACGAATATGGAGTACAAATATTGGCAGGTATGAAATAATGAGAACACTAAAGTTGATAATGAATTTAATTTTAATATAGTTCGTTGTGGCACTAGTCTTTAAAGAGGAAGAGGTTCTTTTTTATTTTAAATAAAAATATTGCTGATAGCATACCATAGCTTTTCTTTGGAAGTTCCTGGGCCTTTAACTGTAGCACTTCACAAAAAAAATGAATAACCATAATTTCGTAATCCAGTTACATATTTTAACAGAATTCCGCTCCCACCTCCCCCAGTTTCATGATACAGGCTTTGGTCCCCGAAATGATACAGTATACCATGTACATTCCATTAATTTGTAATATGCACTGAGTTTTGAATTTTAAACTATTACAACCGCGGGGAAAATCCTTAGGCTCAGCACCTTAATTTTTATTAAGCTGGAGGTGATCTAGAATAGAATGAAACATGTTCTTGTAATTTTTAGCCAGAATTTAAGCCGACATATGTTTGTGTACACATAAAAATAGCTATAAATATAAAATAAGTATTGGAAGGTGGGAAAAGTCATTTGACCTTAATTGCTAAATCCAGTACGGGATAAATAGCTCTAGTTAATTTCGTTGTATACTTGATATAAAACAGATAATTCGCGTAATAAACATATTCACAATTATTCATCCCTCATTATTGGGGTGGAGTCAGGAAGGGCATTCGGACGTAAAACAGGGCAAATCCACATATCGACGCAGTTGGCACCCGCGACCCCACAGGTCTCGGAAAAGCGGTAGGAAATGAAGGAGAAGAATACGTATTCAAAATTATTGTATTTTATTTGACTGATATATTGTCAATAAACAGAGTAGGTACAGTGTAATTGAGGCCTACAATAATCGCTGTTGTATACGAAGGATAAATAAATTGTATGAGCAGTCCAAGTGTGTGGAATCTGGCAGTACATATAAACAATAAAACGAGAATGAATTCCTGCGTGCGGAGGCGGAGAATTACTTTTTGACTTGTGTGAGAATAGTACAGTACAGACAGTTTGTATTCATATAACTAAATTATTATTAACAAATATCTAATATATTCTTATAGTTGCCGATATTGTTCCGACTACTGGAAACATAAGGATGCTTATAAGAAGATATAAAATCGTCAACGTTGAAAAGAATGTGTATCGATTCCTTGAATATGTTCATTAATTTAGTATTGTGTTGAATTGGTGATATCGGAACATAATTAATACAGCACGGTATGTTTATTATGTAGTTCTCGCGAGAAGAATTACGTGCCGTCAAATTCGTTCAATTGTTATGGCATCCACCTCGAGTGTTCTCCCGTCTAACCTTGATCTGAAATAGGATGCCTCTAATTGTATTTTTAATTAATGTAAGTCAAGTATAAAATGGATGGTGGGTAGATATTTGAATATGTCTAAATATTTTTGTAATACCAAGTGCTGGCACGAGGGGTAGAATTATACGTTTTTAAATGATATTATCTTAGGGGGAGACCCAGCTTATCAAAGAAAAATAGGTTGATATTCATTCGATTTTTAAATATGCTACAATTGTTGTTGAAAATTGCTGCACATATCCCAGTATTGTCATGCTTCCTGGCAACCAGAAGCAACTTCAATAAATTCAGAATTTTAATAATTTTAATATTTTAAAATAAAATATTCAAAATTTCCCGCCTTTTAACAGTATATCACTGTTTCCCTTATAAATTCCAAGTTTACAAGAATTTTCGTACTTTTCCTTTTCAAAGTGTGTATCAACACTCCAGCTACAAAATGAACCTCAATCATAAACATAGACTGTGATTTGGATTTTTTGTCGCGTTTTTCTTCCGAGCACTAGAAAATATTAATAGCTTTTTAAATAAAAATGTTATATAAAATCGAATTTAAATCCTATTGGTCTGAATGAGGTACAGATTGTAGTACAACACTAAGGGAGGAAACTCTGAAAAAATCGTAATTATCCGTGAATCACTAAGAGAGTTATGAAAGAAACCGTGATATATTGTTAAAAAGGCGGGAAATTTTGAACATTTCATTTTAAAATGTTATAATTAGAATTTTGACATTATGGAAGTTGCTTCTGATTGCTCTTAAGCATTCCAATCCTGGGATATGTGCAGCATTCGTCAACAACGTTTGTGGCATATATAACAATCGATCGAATATTGGTTTATTTTCCCCGTGTTGAGCTAGGTCTCCCCCCTTAAGCAAATCTTCTTATAAATGGATACAAGTGAACTATACCAATATAGACAATATAATGTGACCGTACCGGCACAATTAGTATTTATTTCAAATGATATGCTTGGTAAGGAAGCTGGCAGCAAGCTTTCTTTGTGTGGATGCTGGGGGTATCGTCAGGGTGCGCAATACGAAGCCCGCCAGAGAGGCGCCTTCACCCGCCCACTGGGTGGCTTAAAGAATCCCCGAATTAGGCACATGTCATAGAAGAAGCAGGAGAAGAACACTATTTAGCGACTCCATATTGGAAAACATATGCCAGCGTACAGCGATGCCAAAGCAATCGGGCAAATTTTAATGCATTTTCGGCATAAATAAGGCTTAATTAACAATACTGCACCCGTTAGAGTAGTGTGCTGAATTTTGGTGGAATTATAAAGTCAGGAGTTCTGGTAGAAAATACTCTCCAAGCGAAAGGCGTTGGTAAACAACTTACATAATACCCATAGCGTACGGACGCGATGGCTGAAGCCAGATGCCTTTGGGGATTCACCACCTCCCCTCCGATGTTATTAATTAATTACGGCAAATCCGCCGAACATATTCAACTCTGCATATCATAGCGTACTTGTGCATAACCAAGTCACACAGTCTAGCGTATTGCTAATTTCGACAGGCTGGTTTATCCAGGAAAGGCCAGAATCAGAGTGGGGGAAGGACACGCTAGCCACCCCTATTCCCGGTTTGGCTATAAGTGGTTGCAGTTTCTCGAGGAGGGACTAGTCAGAAACGAGCTTCAGAAGGTGGAACTACGTGCGGTCCGCGAGCAAGGTCTACCTCTTCTTTGTCTGAATAACTGACACAAATAAACGGGAGTGAAGTTTTAAAAGTGTTTTCCAGTGTGCAGCGATAGTAGGAAATGTAACTATATGACAAAGGTATTTGTGCGACATCCGATCGCGAAGTAAACTCTGAATATTTGTCAGTATGTCGTAGGTAGTGACTGCGAAAGGGTGAGTACGTCGTGGGGGAACGAACTCTAGACGGAGAACGCTCATCGCGAGGTTGATGACTATAGCAGTAAAGGGGCTCATTTATCGAGCAGTCTAACTTTGGGATTTGGTAAACTTTGTTTCAAAAGAAAATCAGATCGTGTGAAGAAATACTATCAGTTTAAATCCATGTAACATTGAGAGCAGGATTTCCGGAACAGATTATAACACCAAGTGAAGGGGAATGATAAGTACAGGATCTGATTTAATCGAGACAAGAAAGTAAGAAAAAGGACGGTTGATATAAGTCACGGACGTAGGAGGCGATAGACTTGGGAAGGAGGAGACCATGAATTACAGATTGCCTGATTTAACGAAATAGACTAGCTGAGATATCCATAATAATTAGCATCACCTAACTAGCATTGGTCTAGAACGATAGAAGGGAAGTTGGATGGTGTCGAGTGATCAACAAGTGTGCAAGATTGTGTAAATATAATCGCAGTGATTTGTTTACCAGGAAGATGGATTACTCCAGCAAGGTCATCACACTCCTAGAACCAAGGACTGCACGAGCCAGCGACATGGAGTGAGCACCGATGGCAGGCCCCTGAAAACTTCGGGCGGGGGCCAGAAAACATCATAAACTGTTGAGTATTGAGCTATTTTCTTCCAATGTTAGTATTTCCCCTTGTAAATAGAGTGACTGTAAGGATAGGGTTAATGATGAGGTAATTGATAGGTTAATTACCTGGAGTGGTCGGATGACCCTTGTTTAATTTGTTTTTTTTTGTAAGTAGATATGGGAAGGAAGTGAACCAGGAAGGATGTATAGAGTTTGGGACCCCTTTTAGAAGCTGCATGCGCAAGCTATATTATATATTTTGTCATGAGTGCTGAGAAAGATTTGAGGGGGAAAAATGAATAGAAATTTGGCCAGGTTAATGCCATAATTTCATCTGCGTGACTGCATAATACGAGCAGGGATTAGTAGGTGTCAGTATCATTAACATGTGCCTATACAGAAGTTAATGTGGGATAGTGACAGCACTCAATTCATAAAAGTAGAGACAGTAGTTTGTTTCGCATGCTAGTGTATAAGTTTGGCTGTAACTGAAGACGTTCGAGAAAATACGTGCGGAGGTTCAAACCTGTAGAGATTTTTCTAGTTGATTTTGATCATGTCTGAATATTATTATTATTATTATTATTATTATTATTATTATTATTATTATTATTATTATTATTATTATTATTATTATTATTATTATTTTCTTAATGTAACTTGATCAGTGTTTTATACCGATACATTTTAAGCAACAGATTAATGGATTATTATTATTATTATTATTATTACTATTATTAATTCCTTAAAGTATTTTAATCGGTGATTTGATACCGATAGATCTTGAACAATAGGGTAGTATCTGACAGGTACACAATCTCGCCTCTAAGGGGAGAGATTAGGAGACATTGCTTTTTGGTAAAGGCTGACGAATGTACGATAAGTCTACGGGAAGAAATGTGTGGTTGAACTCCAGACTCCTGGCAAAATTAGGGAATTTTGCGATAATATGGCTGCTTAATTTGAGAAGTGTATTGTTGGATCATAATGATAGTATGAGTTAATTTGAGCAGGTGTACCCTGCATTAGCTCAATTGTATGGGTTTATCGAGCCCGTGACTGCCGCTATTGTGCGTGCTAGATGTCCTTTCGCCCGTGTTGTGGAAGGGAGCTTTGACAAGCAGTAAGTTATTGCCCGAGGAGGCAGGTCAGAGCGAGAAGCAGCTTAGAGAACTTGCCTCGCCAGAGTATGTGTCTTTTAAAACGTTGCAGTTTTCTGTGAGAAGAGGGACAGAATATTGATGTAACCACCACACCCAGTCCGTGAGCCATGACCCGAAAGCAATGTAGAATATTTTTCCGACTGTCAATGACATGATGAGGTTAATTAAGGTTTTTATTTCAGTGTCCCTGATGGAGACGACCAGAGTCTCAGGTTCGAACCTCAATAGAGCACAGAAGAGACCGATAGTCCGCTCAAGTAGCGGGCGCTATGAGATGAAATACAGCCATTTATACTTCGTGTTGTTATATAATGTGTGTTCTTTTTCAGAGTGTGATCTTGTTTTATGTTATGTGCTGTTCTGGGCGAGTTTAGACTTCGTGAAGTTTCACTGGTAGTTGTTGGAAGTGACGGGTTCGTTGTCGAGCCTGTGTCCGTGTGATTTTTATTTCATTTGTCTTCCAATTGGTGGAGACGCGCAATATTATTGTCTTTTCCATGGTTTACGTAAACATATGTTTATTTCTCCAGTATACTTTTTATTCACGTATAGATATTTGGTGGCGGTAGATATAAGATAAAATGACCACTCCGGGGTAGTTGAACTAGTGTAAGTAAATTTTTAACTTCATGATATGGGATTCGGTCCCAGGGAATACTGATATTTGGAGGAAAATGGTTCGAATTGTAACTGTAAATAGGTAATCTGTGTTATATTTTGTTTGTGTAACACTCAACAGTTTTTGATATCCAACGGGAGATAGACAGACAAAACCGATGGTATGAACGTAGTATGTCAACGAGATTGGTCATCCCTCGGGGATGTATATTTTTCTGTGTATGTCAAATCAGGTATCCATCAGCTTGTTAGTTCGGATGGAAGTATTCTTGCATTTGAAGTATCCTTAGGAACTGTGGTCATCCACATAAATATTCTTATGGAATGTGGATGAAGTTTAACTGATGGATGGTAGCACGGGTTTTACCGTTGCTAAATATTTGTATTCAACTTGTCAATTTATATTAATTTTCCAAGGATGTCATAGTGTATGTGTATATTTCTACGAGCGCCTTAGTAAATTTGGAAAACTTATTTGTGCTTATTCTTTGCCGAAAAACGAGCATCCAAAAATCCTCTTCCGTTCATTGTAGGCCTTTAAGGTAGTATATGTTTGATAGCCTCTATTTGCCGCGAATGTTCTTCGGCCCTGAGGAGTCCGTGTTCAGACCCCAGGAACGGGAGAGTAGCTCTGATCTAGCTGAGTCGAATGGTCGATAACTCTTCATGTGAGTGGATTAGGTATACAATCCCAATGTGGAGAATTCGGCACAGACCAAAAAGATCCCTTGACTATCGACTTCCGTGGAGCATGGTCCCATGTGTTCGTGACCCGAAAGGGTTGGTTTGTTGTCACATGGTCCCATGAGTCATGGGGGACGGTGGGAAAGGTCCCATATGGCGCCCTCCGTGTTGGCATTTTCGGCATTTTCGGCATTTGCGTGTAGGCATTTTCGGCATTTTTCGGTTGGTATTTTCGGATTTTAATGTTTTCTTTTATTGGGCGCATGGCACATATGCCTAAGTTAAAATGGATAGGAATGGCCAATTATGACAAGGAACTGATTTAGTTCATACTTGGATGCACGTAATTGGACCAGTAGTTAAATCTGAATGACTGAGTAAATAATAAATGTTAATTTGAGGAATTTTTCGGTATGTCGTGGTTATTATTATTATTATTATTATTATCATTGCAATAACCATGACGGTCATTCAAAGCAATGGACGTACCCGGAAGGTAAATAAGGATTCAATCGAGTCCAGGAAACAATGAAATGATTTTCCAGAATCTGGGGAAAAATGAATATCGATACCCTTCAGGTAATCGTATTCGCGGGTATGAGTCGGAAGGTACCGTTTGATGTAGGCCTCATTGCTAGTAGTGAAGGTTATTTACATATTAAGGTAGATTTCTCGTGATTTAGCAAGGGTAACCTCAGGCCCTTGAGCACATTATGAAATGGCAATAAATTAGGTTTCAGACGGAAAGTCTTGGGACGGTATGACCTATTGTATCGGGTGTATCTGCCTCAATGCTTGACGGATGACCTGCTTTATTGGCATATACCACCTGTGTTGGTAATTTAATGCGCGCGTCATTAATTTATTCAAAATTGATTATTGATAAAAAAGGCTATGTTTTTAAATCGTGATTTTGCTCTCGGTGAAATAGGGGTGTACAGGTTAGGCAACTTCGAGTTCGCCGTATTTGAGGCGATGTTTTCGAAGTAATGTTTGATTTAAAAAAAAATCGAAGTTGAACGGGGTGAACGCATTCTTGAATGAACATTGTTTTGTGTGTCTATCAACCCGAGGTCCAAGGTCCGAAGGTGAAGGGGGTCTCATTTTAATGAAAACAGTTGTATTACAATGGATATGGAAGTATTCAGGGAACTCTTACGGGAGTTGAGTGAGGACGTGAAGGCCAAATTAAATAAGTGTAGCGAAGATATGCAGGGTATGAAGGAACTGATGCGGGAAAATAGCGAGGACATGCAGGCAAAATTGAATCAAAATAGCGAGGACATGCAGGCAAAATTGATTCAAACGAGTGAAAGTATTCAGGGTAATTTAACGGAAAAACTGAATCAAACTAGTGAAAATATGCAGGAAAAACTGAATAAGAATAGTGAGGATATTCAGGAAAAGATGACGGAAAAACTGAGTCAGGCTATTGGAAACGTTCAGGAAAACATCAAAGAAATGATAGACCAGGTACAGACAGAGTGTAAGGTAGGAAGGGAAGAAATTAATAAGCGATTAGAGCGAATCGATGAGCGGCAGGACGAATTGGTCGAACAATTGAGAGTCGATCGGGAACGCTGCATTAAGATAACCGAACGTTTAGAAGAACGAGTAGGGAGCGTTGAGGCAAAGCAGGAGGAGATCAGTAAGACCATGGATACGGCAATTGAACGCATTGACTGTGCTGAGGCTCAAAGCACAAGTGTCGCGGAGCAGTTAGACCAACATATGAAGGCGACAGTTGAATACCAGGAAAATCAGCGTAGGGAAACTGAGGCAATAACTCGGGAAATATCCCAAACCCAGATGAAGTTGAATGACGTACGCCATAAAGCCGAAGCGTTACGACAGGAGTTTACCGACACGATCAAACTGCGTGTAGCAGAAGAAAGAGAGCTAACGTCCGTAAACATTACCGCGATCCGGGAAGAAATCGACAAGAGGGACGATAAACTTTCAGACAGGATCGAGGATTGGTCACATAGAACTCAGAAGGTCAAGCTCAAAGTAGACACCCACGACGCCATAATTCAGGAATAAAGGAAGAGTTTGGGAAAATTAAAGTAGGGAAGAATTTTCAGGAAGTTGGGAAGGAATTTAGCCCAATGAAACCAAGTCAATTTAATCCGTTCGACACAAAGCCCGAATCCGAAAGATCAGGACTCTTCCAGAAAATGAATATGAGTCAAGATCAGATAGCGGGGACACCAGGGCATAACTCAACACTCCTTCCTGTCGAACCCATCCCTATCTACAACATGGTGAAGATGGCGGACGACAAACCAAAACGCTTCAAACCTGGCGGGAATATGACGCCAAAGAAATTTTTCATTGAAATGGACGGTTACATGAGCGATAACCGGATCTCGTCTGAACGAAAGTTACGGGTTGTCGAGAAATTTTTAGAGGACCAGGCCCTTGTGTGGTTCCAAGCATTTCGATACTGCTTCGATGGGTACGAAAGCTTTAAGAGGGCATTTCTAGACAAATATTGGGGGATGCAAACGCAGCAGGGTTTGCGCCTCGAACTGTACTCAAGTCGGTATTCGATGACGGGACCGACGCGCTTCTGCGAGTACTTCACAGGACAGCTAGTGAAGATGAGGGAGTTGGACAACCCTCCGGCAGAAGGCGAACTATTAGCAGCGCTCACAAAACAATTTCCCGCTGACGTGCAGCGTATTTTGATAGCGGCAGATGTAAAAACAGCTGTTGAGATGGAGCAAGTGTTACGGCACCTGGACCAGACGTCAGGTGGCCGACACATGCGGACCAGGCAGACTGAAATGGTAAATATCGTGAACTGCCAAGGAAATCCTAATTCGGTCGGTCAAAAGGACCAAGGGACAAGTACGCGGGAGTTGTACGCTACAAATAACCATTCAAGGGATAATAGGTGGAATCCTCGTCCGTGGAGAGAGGATAGGCGTAGTTATGGTCGGCAATCCTATACGAGAGATAATTACCGTAAGGACCGGCGACCCTATCCGAAATGGCAACCTAGAAACGATAGGAATCCGCAACCACGGGGAGATTATCGTCAGGGAGACCAGAACGACCGTAAGAAGGAATCTCAGCGGTACGTTAAAGAACTGCGCGAGGCGCGAAGCAATGGAGACATATGGGAGCAGCCCATAAGGCAACTCTCCCAAACAAATGAGTGTCAAGGGGCAGAGAGCCTTGCGTTACAGCAGCATAACGCGAATCAAGGAAGGTTGAACCCCTGTGCGCCAGAGTATGAGGCCACAGAGGGGAATCGCCTTAAAAAAAAGCCCAACTACTAAGCGGGGAGATAGCCGGATTTTCGGAAGCTATCGATCCTCAGGAGACGTCATGGACGGTCATTACGATAGACACCTGGGTGGTGCAAGCTGATGATTTACTGGAGGAACAGTTGAAAACAGACATTAAGGTCATAAGAGAACTACCCGTTATTTACATCAGGGTTAACGGGGTTCGAGTTCGTTGTCTTGTGGACACGGGAGCCAGCGTGAGTGTTGTCTCTAGAATTCTATTACAAGAACTTCAATCCAAAAATGATATCCCGGTTATCCCAATATCAAATGTCAAGGTTCGTGGAGTAATTCCGGACAGGACCACAATCTGCAATAGCCAAGCGTATCTGGACCTGGAGATTGGAAAGGACATTGTTTCCCATCCATTTATCGTTTTATCCAAAATTGAATATAATATTATCATCGGTTCAGATTTCTTAAGGGAATATAACGTCCATATTAATATGGAGACGAACGAAATTTGTTTAAAATCTGATTCGGCCCGAACCGAGATGAAGTTAAATGATTTTGAGGACTTAGAAACCGAGGAGAGAATTTGGACGACACAGATTTGTTCAGGAAACCCGGAGGGAGAAGAAAGCGGGATAGGATTGGACGAAATCTGCCACAAAGTCTTTGAGGAATCTGGAATGACAATCGCAGCATTGGAGACAGAAGAGGAACCATCGTTGGATTCAACCATTCAAGGGAAAATTCATGAAGCCAAAATTGGGGAAAATGAAAAGGACCAATTACTCGAAATTTTAGAACAATGTAAAGAAGTTTTCGGTTCACGACCGGGGAAGATCCCAAACTTTCAATATACCTTGGTAGTCAACAATTGGGAACCATTTAGGCAACGCCCGTATCCGGTACCAGAAAAGTATCATGACAAAGTCAGTAAAATCATTGGCGAGATGGAGGCTAGTGGTTTAATTATGAAGTCCCCAACGCCTTTCCTGAACCCACTCGTAATTGTTGAAAAAGCGAATGGGTCTCTTCGCGTTTGCCTTGACGCGAGGGCTATTAATAAACGCTTAGTCCCCGAGTATGATCAAGCCCCATGTATCAAAGACATCCTGAAGAAATTTCGGCATATGAAGTTGTTTTCTGGGGTCGACTTAACTTCCTCTTTTCATCACGTAGAGTTAGACCCGAAGACCAAAATTTTGACTGGGTTTATGTTTGACCAGACGACATACGTCTTCAAACGGCTTCCGTTCGGCATTATGAACGCGGGATCTGCTCTTATCCGAGCTCTCGATAGAAACCTTAGCGACGAGGTAAAGGCATTTACGGTAAGGTACATCGATGACATTTTGGTGGCATCTGAGACAGTCGA
Source organism: Anabrus simplex (assembly GCF_040414725.1). Classification (NCBI taxonomy): domain Eukaryota; kingdom Metazoa; phylum Arthropoda; class Insecta; order Orthoptera; family Tettigoniidae; genus Anabrus; species Anabrus simplex. Next base: position 1,526,566,248 of record NC_090265.1, read on the forward strand.
GGACCATCTCGAAAAGATCAAGAAGCTCTTGCTCGATCTGGATCGAAACAACTTTAAAGTCAACCTTCCAAAGTCACAGTTCTGTCAAAGGAGTATTTTATTTTTGGGACACGTGATTGACTCCGATGGCGTGATCCCAAACCCCGTCAAAATTCAAGCAATTCAAAACTTTCCAAGACCAACTAGGGTCAAGCACGTTCGGCAATTTTTAGGGATCTGTAATTTCTTCTCTGATCACTGTCCTGGGTATACCGAAGTCGTAGCACCCCTCCAAAATTTGCTAAAGAAAAATAACCGTTGGAAGTGGGACGAGGAATGCGAAGCCGCTTTCAATAAGACGAAGGAACTCCTCGCCAACAGCATTAAATTAGGTTACCCAGATTATTCTAAGAAATTCATTGTGCAAACAGACGCATCGAAAATTGGGGTCGGTGCTGTATTGTACCAAGAAGACCCGGAGGCACAACCAAAAATCACATTTCTGGCATTTATGAGCCGCAAATTGAGAACTCACGAGCTCAAAATACACTGTGACTGAACTCGAGATGTTGGCTATCGTCACAGCCCTAGGTCACTGGCGGAAGTATATCTATGGCTTCCCCATTGTCCTTCGGACAGACCATAAGGCATTAACTTTCATGCTCAAGTCGACAATGACGAGCGAAAGGGTCAATCGTTGGTGTCTTTTCGTCCAACAATTTGCCTTAACGGTTGAGCATTGTGCTGGAAAAAAACAACATTATTGCAGATGCCCTAAGTCGAAACCCGGACCCCAGCGAAACTTCCATTTTTCACACCCAGCTGGAAGATGAAGACCATGCCACTCTAGAAAAGTTGAAAACTGTAGGGGAGGAGCAGGAAAGATATCCGGAAACAGGGAAATTGATCGAGTTCTTCAAGCGGAAATTACAACCGGGTACCGCCTAGCACTCAGAAATAGAGAAGAAGTCAGAACGGTACAATTACTTCAACGGGATTCTCCATAAGTTTGTCGATGATAATCACACTCGATACAGGATTGTAGTGCCGCCCGTTTTACAAGAGGACTTAATCTGGTTGGCACACCGAGCCATTGGTCACGCCGGGATCGACAAGGTTGTATCAACGTTAAAGGAAACCTTCATTTGGCCAAATATGAGGAAAATTGTCCGCCGTGTACTGATGACATGCGATATATGCCAGCGGGTGAAGCACAACACCTTTTTGCTTAAACAACTGCCGCGACCTTTGTTGCCGAAGAGGCCCAAAGAGCTCTTCGCGCTAGATTTTTACGGTCCCTTACCCAAGGCACGACGCGGGATGCAGCATATTTTGGTTTGCGTCGATGTTTTCTCGAGGTTTATCCAACTTTGCCCCGTACAAAAAGCGAATACCAGAGCTGTCATCAATCAGATAAAGAATAAAATCATTCCGAGGATGGGTAAACCGGAGTGTATATTAACAGACCACGGTTCCCAATTCACGTCCGGAGCTTTTAAAAAGGATATTGAACGATTAGGGGTGAAGCATCACCTAAGTTCGATTCGCCACCCCGAATCAAATCCAGCCGAGCGAATCATGCGAGAGATAGGCAAATTTTGCCGGATCTACTGTTCCCGTCAACATTGGCGATGGGTGGACGTCTTTCCTATTATTGCGGAATGTGTGAATGGGACGGTCCACGAGTCAACTGGGATGATCCCAAGCGTCGTTCACTTCGACGAAGTTCCCAAGAGACCCTGGGTGAATGCAATCCAATGCCCTCAAGACCCCCGCTTATCCGTGGAACTCTGCATACAAACGACGGCGGAATATTTGAAGGAACAGGCAGAGAAGCGATTACGGCGATTGCGTGGAAAAAGGTACCATCGTCCATTGCGAGTTGGAGAACTTGTTCTTGTCAAACGACCAGCGATCTCCGATCCCGCAAATAAAATTTATCATAAGTTCGCGGAGCTATACATTGGGCCATATCGGATCATCGAAAATTTGGACAATAATTCCTACAAGGTCCAGAGCATGGACGGCACAACTGAGACAGTGTACAATGCCGCCAATTTGAAATTGTACCATCCTCCAGGAAGCAGCAGAATAGACGCCAATCAGGTGGACGAGAACGCCGAAGAAGAGGAAGAGGATCTGGAGAGAGACGAAGATGAGGATCCAGGGGACGAAGAAGAAGATGGTGAAGAAGATCCAGCAGTCCATGTAATGACGGTGGAGGAACGAGATGATTTGAGTGACCAGTGTTGTAAGGAGTGCATAGAGCTGTACCAGAGACGCGACATTATGGCACGAGTATGTTTCTTGCTCCAGAGAGAAAATGCCCAGTTGAGGTTGGAATCACAGAAACTTAGAGCAGCTAAAGAAGATTGATCTTAGGACGGATTGAGTAGTGATTGTTCAAGAAATTCGCAACTCCGTTTCAAATTTCTTGAAACCAACGGAGGGGCAGATGTGACCGTACCGCCACAATTAGTATTTATTTCAAATGATATGCTTGGTAAGGAAGCTGGCAGCAAGCTTTCTTTGTGTGGATGCTGGGGGTATCGTCAGGGTGCGCAATACGAAGCCCGCCAGAGAGGCGCCTTCACCCGCCCACTGGGTGGCTTAAAGAATCCCCGAATTAGGCACATGTCATAGAAGAAGCAGGAGAAGAACACTATTTAGCGACTCCATATTGGAAAACATATGCCAGCGTACAGCGATGCCAAAGCAATCGGGCAAATTTTAATGCATTTTCGGCATAAATAAGGCTTAATTAACAATACTGCACCCGTTAGAGTAGTGTGCTGAATTTTGGTGGAATTATAAAGTCAGGAGTTCTGGTAGAAAATACTCTCCAAGCGAAAGGCGTTGGTAAACAACTTACATAATACCCATAGCGTACGGACGCGATGGCTGAAGCCAGATGCCTTTGGGGATTCACCACCTCCCCTCCGATGTTATTAATTAATTACGGCAAATCCGCCGAACATATTCAACTCCGCATATCATAGCGTACTTGTGCATAACCAAGTCACACAGTCTAGCGTATTGCTAATTTCGACAGGCTGGTTTATCCAGGAAAGGCCAGAATCAGAGTGGGGGAAGGACACGCTAGCCACCCCTATTCCCGGTTTGGCTATAAGTGGTTGCAGTTTCTCGAGGAGGGACTAGTCAGAAACGAGCTTCAGAAGGTGGAACTACGTGCGGTCCGCGAGCAAGGTCTACCTCTTCTTTGTCTGAATAACTGACACAAATAAACGGGAGTGAAGTTTTAAAAGTGTTTTCCAGTGTGCAGCGATAGTAGGAAATGTAACTATATGACAAAGGTATTTGTGCGACATCCGATCGCGAAGTAAACTCTGAATATTTGTCAGTATGTCGTAGGTAGTGACTGCGAAAGGGTGAGTACGTCGTGGGGGAACGAACTCTAGACGGAGAACGCTCATCGCGAGGTTGATGACTATAGCAGTAAAGGGGCTCATTTATCGAGCAGTCTAACTTTGGGATTTGGTAAACTTTGTTTCAAAAGAAAATCAGATCGTGTGAAGAAATACTATCAGTTTAAATCCATGTAACATTGAGAGCAGGATTTCCGGAACAGATTATAACACCAAGTGAAGGGGAATGATAAGTACAGGATCTGATTTAATCGAGACAAGAAAGTAAGAAAAAGGACGGTTGATATAAGTCACGGACGTAGGAGGCGATAGACTTGGGAAGGAGGAGACCATGAATTACAGATTGCCTGATTTAACGAAATAGACTAGCTGAGATATCCATAATAATTAGCATCACCTAACTAGCATTGGTCTAGAACGATAGAAGGGAAGTTGGATGGTGTCGAGTGATCAACAAGTGTGCAAGATTGTGTAAATATAATCGCAGTGATTTGTTTACCAGGAAGATGGATTACTCCAGCAAGGTCATCTCACTCCTAGAACCAAGGACTGCACGAGCCAGCGACATGGAGTGAGCACCGATGGCAGGCCCCTGAAAACTTCGGGCGGGGGCCAGGAAACATTATAAACTGTTGAGTATTGAGCTATTTTCTTCCAATGTTAGTATTTCCCCTTGTAAATAGAGTGACTGTAAGGATAGGGTTAATGATGAGGTAATTGATAGGTTAATTACCTGGAGTGGTCGGATGACCCTTGTTTAATTTTTTTTTTTTGTAAGTAGATATGGGAAGGAAGTGAACCAGGAAGGATGTATAGAGTTTGGGACCCCTTTTAGAAGCTGCATGCGCATGCTATATTATATATTTTGTCATGTGTGCTGAGAAAGATTTGAGGGGGGAAAAATGAATAGAAATTTGGCCAGGTTAATGCCATAATTTCATCTGCGTGACTGCATAATACGAGCAGGGATTAGTAGGTGTCAGTATCATTAACATGTGCCTATACAGAAGTTAATGTGGGATAGTGACAGCACTCAATTCATAAAAGTAGAGACAGTAGTTTGTTTCGCATGCTAGTGTATAAGTTTGGCTGTAACTGAAGACGTTCGAGAAAATACGTGCGGAGGTTCAAACCTGGCCCACCCTACACATTAGCTAGGCTAATAAAGTAGAGATTTTTCTAGTTGATTTTGATCATGTCTGAATATTATTATTATTATTATTATTATTATTATTATTATTATTATTATTATTATTATTATTTTCTTAATGTAACTTGATCAGTGTTTTATACCGATACATTTTAAGCAACAGATTAATGGATTATTATTATTATTATTATTATTACTATTATTAATTCCTTAAAGTATTTTAATCGGTGATTTGATACCGATAGATCTTGAACAATAGGGTAGTATCTGACAGGTACACAATCTCGCCTCTAAGGGGAGAGATTAGGAGACATTGCTTTTTGGTAAAGGCTGACGAATGTACGATAAGTCTACGGGAAGAAATGTGTGGTTGAACTCCAGACTCCTGGCAAAATTAGGGAATTTTGCGATAATATGGCTGCTTAATTTGAGAAGTGTATTGTTGGATCATAATGATAGTATGAGTTAATTTGAGCAGGTGTACCCTGCATTAGCTCAATTGTATGGGTTTATCGAGCCCGTGACTGCCGCTATTGTGCGTGCTAGATGTCCTTTCGCCCGTGTTGTGGAAGGGAGCTTTGACAAGCAGTAAGTTATTGCCCGAGGAGGCAGGTCAGAGCGAGAAGCAGCTTAGAGAACTTGCCTCGCCAGAGTATGTGTCTTTTAAAACGTTGCAGTTTTCTGTGAGAAGAGGGACAGAATATTGATGTAACCACCACACCCAGTCCGTGAGCCATGACCCGAAAGCAATGTAGAATATTTTTCCGACTGTCAATGACATGATGAGGTTAATTAGGGTTTTTATTTCAGTGTCCCTGATGGAGACGACCAGAGTCTCAGGTTCGAACCTCAATAGAGCACAGAAGAGACCGATAGTCCGCTCAAGTAGCGGGCTCTACGAGATGAAATACAGCCATTTATACTTCGTGTTGTTATATAATGTGTGTTCTTTTTCAGAGTGTGATCTTGTTTTATGTTATGTGCTGTTCTGGGCGAGTTTAGACTTCGTGAAGTTTCACTGGTAGTTGTTGGAAGTGACGGGTTCGTTGTCGAGCCTGTGTCCGTGTGATTTTTATTTCATTTGTCTTCCAATTGGTGGAGACGCGCAATATTATTGTCTTTTCCATGGTTTACGTAAACATATGTTTATTTCTCCAGTATACTTTTTATTCACGTATAGATATTTGGTGGCGGTAGATATAAGATAAAATGACCACTCCGGGGTAGTTGAACTAGTGTAAGTAAATTTTTAACTTCATGATATGGGATTCGGTCCCAGGGAATACTGATATTTGGAGGAAAATGGTTCGAATTGTAACTGTAAATAGGTAATCTGTGTTATATTTTGTTTGTGTAACACTCAACAGTTTTTGATATCCAACGGGAGATAGACAGACAAAACCGATGGTATGAACGTAGTATGTCAACGAGATTGGTCATCCCTCGGGGATGTATATTTTTCTGTGTATGTCAAATCAGGTATCCATCAGCTTGTTAGTTCGGATGGAAGTATTCTTGCATTTGAAGTATCCTTAGGAACTGTGGTCATCCACATAAATATTCTTATGGAATGTGGATGAAGTTTAACTGATGGATGGTAGCACGGGTTTTACCGTTGCTAAATATTTGTATTCAACTTGTCAATTTATATTAATTTTCCAAGGATGTCATAGTGTATGTGTATATTTCTACGAGCGCCTTAGTAAATTTGGAAAACTTATTTGTGCTTATTCTTTGCCGAAAAACGAGCATCCAAAAATCCTCTTCCGTTCATTGTAGGCCTTTAAGGTAGTATATGTTTGATAGCCTCTATTTGCCGCGAATGTTCTTCGGCCCTGAGGAGTCCGTGTTCAGACCCCAGGAACGGGAGAGTAGCTCTGATCTAGCTGAGTCGAATGGTCGATAACTCTTCATGTGAGTGGATTAGGTATACAATCCCAATGAGGAGAAATCGGCACAGACCAAAAAGATCCCTTGACTATCGACTTCCGTGGAGCAATATTTTTGTGAAGGCTAAGTTAAATAATAACAATGTTTTTTGATTTCCCTTAAGGCGTATATGGTAACGATTTTCAACGTTGATTCAGCGCGATCATAATGTTATTCTTAATACTGTATCGTGAGCACATAGAGCCTTGACGAAACTGAATATATCGAGTTTAGGTTTTTCAGCAATTCCCAGTCTTACTCGTACGATGTGTGTTTTAAAGCAAGTTGAAGCGCTCAGGGCGCTTATTAAATCTCGCCGACGTTCTATGCTGCTGAAGCCTCTAGCAGTGGGATGGCATCAGTATGAGAGTATTGTAGATGGGTCGCTTTCCCCGGTTAAATGCCCAGTGCTAATTCATATATTTGATTACTTTATTATTATTATTAATAATATTATTATTAGTTTATTCTTTCGTTTCACCCTCTTTGGGGTACGTTGAATCAATCATTTCTATGCGTGTTATTCTTAGAGCCCAGCATTTAGTTATTTCTGATCTTCGTTTCGTCTCATCTTCCGAGACAATAGGTTTGGTTTTTAATGTAGATTTGTCTTGGAACCTTATATTTTCCTCTTCAGTTATTACTAGGCTGTTCGATCGAGTAGTGAATTTTCTGTAATTTTTTATTCTACTAGGTCTTTTTCATTAAACCAGTTGGGTTTGGTATTGCGGTAACGGAAGAAGACAAAGATTTGTTTGCTTAGTCTATTAGAGTTTATTCTGAAAAGATGACCTAAATATGTATCCGTCTTTTCCGCACAGTATCTGAGAGTATTTCAATTTTCTTGTGGAGTGTTTTAATCTTGATGTGTATTATATTATTATTATTATTATTATTATTATTATTATTATTATTATTATTATTAGCATGTGGTCATAAGTGAATATAAAAATAATGTTAGCAATAAAATTCACAAACGGATACTCTGCGCAAATACGTTCTTTTATGTCCTTTAGAAACATATTACATTGCAATTACGCGAAGAGAAAAAATATTGTTTGGGTGAAATATGACTTCAATCGATAGAAGATAACTCGGTATTTCTGAGAGTAGAATTCTTAGTCGCACTTTTGGTCCAGTAAAAGAAAACTACCGGGTATGGAGAAGGTAAAACTTTTAAGCTTAACATGCTATTTAATGAAGCATATCGTTAAACTCACTTAGGTCAAGAGGAGAGAATGGAATGAAAATAAACCACGTACCAATAGTATTAGGATGATGATAAAGAAGCTATTTAATTCGTTGCCACAAGGGTCTCGAAAAGTGCCTAGGCCAAAGCTAAAGTGCGCGTCAGAATATTAGGATCGTAGAAATCAAGAACTGGAGAGGCATAGAACTAAACAGGAAAGACTGTCAGGATCTGCCTGGGAAGCCCAAGTTCCACAAAGTGCTACCGTGAAAGTTATGATTTATATTATTATTTTAGTTACTGCATCTTTGATTGATACCATCAAACCATAAACCACAGTCCCTGATCCACAGGAATAATCAATGAAGGATATAATCTCTGACCCGGCCGGAAATTGAACCGGAACCCACTTGGAACAACGACCAGCAGCAGAAAAACACTCCACACTAGCCTTGGAGCCGGACTATGCAGAAAGTAAAAGTGAATAACAGAAGCATAGATAGAAAAACTACATTAGTAGCATATATGTATTTCACCTCGTCATCATCATCATCATCATTACGATCAAGTGTCCTGCCTATGGGCAGGTTCCTGACACTGTAGCTGTTTGGAAGTCTGGTATCTTCCCCTTTTCAATTCGTTCAGCATTGTTATTCTTCTCCTTCTTAGTTTCTTGTCCCTTTCCGCTGTATTTTCAACAACTATTATTAGAAGTCCTTTTCCTCTCAATTTACGTCCCATCCTGTTCACTTTTAAACCAGATTTAGCATTGTTCTTTTTTCCTTTATTTTTCCTGGCTGTTTTTCGCTTTAGCCACCCGTTTTATTATCTCCTCCACACCCACAACTGGAATACTTGAATTCTGTCTCTTTCTATCTCTTTTCCACACTAAGCTTTTAGCCAATCGTCTTCTTAACTCCATCCCCATTTTGCTGTATATCAAAGGTTTTTTCCTTCAAAGCTTTTATTGCCATTGCCATTATTGTTTCTATTTAGTTCTCACTCATCCAGTTCTCAGTTAGTATGCTCCCCAACTTCATAACTTCTTTCTCATATACTCTCATTACCTTAGTTTTCTTTGTGTTTATTTTAATTCAATACTCCTGCTTTCCTTTCTCTGTCTGGATAGTGTTCTTTGAAGGAATATGGTTTCTTCTCCAAGCAGTACCATGTACCATATCATCAGCAAACCTGATACAGGTGATCTTCTGGCCAACTATGCATACCACTTTCTTCTCTTACACTTCTAAAATCTTCTTCATCAGGTCTTCAGTAATGATACTGTGAATAATGTTGGCGAAGGGCAGCAGTCATGTCTTTCCTTTCCCGATTTCAAACCATTCTCTCATACCATTTTCTAACTTCATGTTTTCTTTCTGGCTCATGTACAACTCCTTAATCAGTCTTCCATCGTTCCTGTTCACTTTATTAGATTTTAGGCATTCTCTAGGCCTATGAATCACAAACTCATTCCGTTTCCTCTTTCTAGGTTTCCCTTCACTTATCATTCTGATTATTCCAATAGCGTCTCCTGAACATCTTCCTTTCCTCTTCCCCTTGGATTCCTCTTCCAATACATGTACCAGTCTACGATTTATAAGCCTCAACAGGATTTTGGCAGCATGAATAATGTTATCGGCTTTACGTCCCACTAACTACATTTACGGTTTTCGGAGACACCGAGGTGACGGAATTTAGTCCTGCAGAAGATTTTTTGCGTGCCAGTGAATCTACCGACACGAGGCTGACGTATTTGGGCACGTTCAGATACCACCGGACTGAGCTAGGATCGAACTGGCCAAGTTGGAGTCAAGAAGGCCAGCATTGGAAGAATTAGGGATTATACTTATTGTTCTGTATTCTGTGAAATTACTAGGAATATCCACAGGGATCGTTAATGCAGTGGTTTACCATTACCTTGTACATCCTAAAGCCGTTGACCGGATCATGCCAGTTCATCCACTTATAGAGGCGATTTCTCACTCCAAGGAGTGGCCCATTCACTCCCCAAAGGGAATGTTGACACTTGATCACTTGTAGGGATGGTAACTCGGTCTCTGAATGCAGTTTAATTAACGATTTCAGTTTGAGGTTAACATCAAAGGTCTAGGATGCAACGCTTTTGTTTAATTGTTTTTATTTCGAAAAAGTAAGCCTGGTAAAAATACGATACCGGGCGAGTTGGCCGTTCGGTTAGGAGCGCGCAGCTGTGAGCTCGTATTCGGGAGATAGTGGGTTCGAACCCCACTGTCGGCAGCCCTGAAGATTGTATTCCGTGGTTTCCCATGTTCACACCAAGCAAATGCTGGGGCTGTACCTTAATTAAGGCCACGGCCGCTTCCTTCCCATTCCTAGGCCTTTCCTCTCCCAACGTCGCAATAAGATCTATCTGTTTCGGTGCGACGTAAAGCACATAGCAAAAAAAAGTACGATAGTAAAATCTATTAACCGACGGAGTTAATTGCGATCCTTCGCAAGTTGTTAATTCTTCTGAGTTTTAATTACTTTAATATTTTTTCCAAGATAATGCGTTCTAGGCACGTTCAGCTCCTTTGCTCAATGGTAAGTAGTCTTTGATCCATAGAGCACCCGGTTCGATTCCCGGCTTTGTTTGAAGTTTTAAACATAATTAGTTAATTTTTCTGGTTCATGATCCGGGTGCTTATCTACATTATCACTTAACACATCGCACTACTAACCACGAACGAAGTACGCAATAGTGAAGACGTCTCTCCACATAGCGCAGGTCATAAAATTGGGCTTAGTCCACCTTACTGCTGACCTCAGATGATTGGGAGAAAGACTAGCAAAGAAGCAGAAACATATTCTGTTGTGTGGGAAGATAAGCAGAAGCTATCTCGACCATTTGGTTTGAAAGCAGGCGTATATTGTTTCCATGGCATGCTAAAAGTCACAACCGGGCTGAGTGGCTCGGATGGTTGAGGTGCTGGTCTTCTGACCACAACTTGGCAGGTTCCATCCTGGCTCAGTCCGGTGGTGTTTGAAGGTGCTCAAATACGTCAGTCTCGTGTCGGTAGATTTACTGGCGCGTAAAGGAACTCCTGCGGGACTAAATTCCGTTTACACATCGTCTCCAAAAACAGTAAGGAAAGAGCTAGGATAGGGGAGGAAGCGGCCGTGGCCTTAATTAAGGTACAGCCCCAGTATTTGCCTGGTGTGAAAATGGGAAACCACAGCAGTGGGATTCGAACCCACTATCTTCCGGATGCAAGCTCACAGCTGTGCGCCCCTAACCGCATGACCAACTTGCCCGGTTTATTATTATCAAACGTCAAGTGAATTTTATTACTTAATGCATGCTACGGGCTGCCGTCCAACTCTCAGGTGCGGTACTAATGACCATGTTCATCTTCAGTGATAAAATTTACACGTTTTTTTTAATTCAAGAATACAGTAGATTACTAAATATAAAACGATGTTTTATAACTCAGATTTACGAATCAAAGCAAAGTCACCTCCGTACAGACCATGAAGGCCCTTAGAGGAATGGAAGGTAAAGGCTTCCACCATTGTTATCCTCGGCACGTGATGGGGTAGAGTGGTTAGCTTTACGCCCGGCCGCCTTTGTCCCCAGGAATGAACCTGGTACTCAGTTTTGGTGTAGGCTGAGTGAACCTCAGGGCCACCTCCCGAAGTGGAAATCGCGTTTCTTAAATTTTACGACTTCCTGACGGGGATTCGAACCCACGTCCTTCCGGGCGAACCGAGCACGCCTTTACCGCCTCGGCCAGGCAGCCCCTCCAGATTTACGAATGAATTCAACCAATGCTCAATATTCATACAAGGTGCAACACACAAATCTGTACGGAAAGAATAAATTGTATATTATAGTTTTAAATGCAAGCTTCCCATAGAATAACGCACAAAGGATCAATATGAAATACGAGATCCGGGACGATGAGATATTCTGGTTATGCATTGTTTCACTTCCAACTACCGGTGCATTAACTTTGATGTGACGTTCCTCTCGAATCAATTTCAGGTTAGGTGAAGTCAGCGTTAGTTCCGATCACACCACCGCAGACAGAGAGTGCGCCCCTGTTGACAAGACGAGCGCGTGGGTAAACAAAAGCGTGTCGGCGCGCGCCAGCCAACAACCAGTGATGCATTTGAAAACAGAACGGAACTCAGAGCCATCACACCCAAGTTTGTGTGTTTTTTAAGCTTTTTTCGTTCTGCTATCAAAACAGTATTTTTTTTCGTGATACGAACACAGTAGCAATATATTAGAAAGTTCACCCCCAACTCCCAACCCCTTCTACATTCGGAACACTGATGCAATGCAAACTAGTGCTCCTAACGGTTAGAAGGGGAAATCTCACGTGATGGATTGAACCTCTATAACATTGACGTTTTTAGGGAAAAAAGGGTATATGTATACATTTTATATGCGTGTGTTGTTAAATCAGTACAGACTTTCTGGTGTCTACGTGTTTTAAATAAACTGCGATAAAGGCAAATATTGACGGATCGTTGCTTTTACCCTTATTGATATCCGCTATGATTCATAAGGACTGACGGGGTGTTTGTTGAATGTCCCGTCGAAATGGTAAGGCTATAAATTTTTGGTGTATTCTAGAGTCTTTTACAATGGAAAATACTAAGGAATTCATGAGTAAGAATTGATGTATTATTTAATCATTTCAAAGAACTAAGTTTTTTCCACATTCTAACTTCAAGTCTTTACAGTATTATACATTCAGTTCCAACGAAAAGGACTGTAAGCCCTAATATATAACGGTTACTATATGTTTTATAGCTTTTTGTATTGTTTTAACAACTTTATTTATGTCATTCTCTCTAAATGTTCTCTTCCGTGAGCGTCATAATTTACATCCAATAACACTGATAACAAATCTGATCGTAAAATAGAACATTTTACATACTGTAAGCGTGAACCTAAAAATATATGGAGCAGGTGACTGGCTCCACTCTAGCGGTTTAAGGTTCATCAGTGGATTCGGTAATCTTAGCCACCTGTATACTAGGACGGGGTCGGGGGGAGGGATATTTTTTTTAGAATTTGCTTTACTTCGCACGGACACAGAGATGTCTTAAGGCGACGATGGGATAGGAAAGAGCAAGGAATGGGAAGGAAGCGACTGTGGTCGTAGTTAAGATACAGCCCCAGCATTTGCTTGGTGTAAAAATGGGAAACCACGGAAAACCATCTTCAGGGCTGCCAACAGTGGGGTTCGAACCTACTGTATCCCGGATGCAAGCTCATAGCTGTGCGCACCTAACCGCACGGCCAACTCGCCTCGGGGGGAGGGGGCGAGATTTAAGATAATCCCAGATATTATAACGATCGCAACTTTCATCGTGGTACTTTTGTGCAATTACATCACTTCCCGATATCACCAGCATTCGCCAAGGTCAAGCACATACTCAACAGCACTAGGGCTCCTTCAGCTTACCGTCTACGTCATCTCTGACGTCAGGCACTTCTCCGACTTTTCAAAAGATCCATCCTTTCATCAGTGTTCTGGAGAGTTCCGTGCGCGTTAGTATAAATACACCGGATCAGCCACTCAGCAAAACAGTCCGCCTTCATCACCGTTGTGCTCCTTCCTTGCCCTTTCTCCGCGCATCTGGGAACATTGTGTACGGGCTCAATAATGTGGTGAGTTAAGGAGATGTACCACTGGTACCTCACCCACGGAACCTGTGTAAGTTGAACTTTGCTTCTACTACTATTACTATTAAATTGTTTCCAACCCACCCCTGAAGTGGGAGGCGGGTCTCTTAGATGGCGACGCCGTCTCTCAGGCCAGGAGATTTGTTACGGTGAATGAGATGCTCGAAGAAGGTGAGGTGTTTGGTGACGGTGGTCTATACTAGGAATTGTCCCATCATTCGCCTTAGTGCAGGAAAATGGAAAACCATTCTCAGGATAGCCGACAGTGGAGACCAGCCCCTCTTCATCTGTCGAATGCAGAGGTGGAGAGCAACGGCAGAGCCGTGGCCATCCCTCCTCTGCTCGGTTAGTCGGTCGGAGCGCAGAGCTGTCGGATCACGGACCAACCATGGCCACTTGTAGACCGAAGCCTATCCTGCATCCACCGATCCACTTTGCTTTATCATCTTCATCTAAATGTTTTCATTCCCCTCCTGGAGTGGAAGGGCGGGTCACCTAGAGGGTAACGCCCTCTCTCTGGCTAGATGATTCGGCAGGTTGGGGATAAGTGAATGAGTAAGGAGGTGGGTAAAGGATGTGGACAGTGGGAAGGGGTATGTGGCCTCTTGGCTAATTATTTGTGTAATTTTAACAGGTTAAATATAGTCATTTGGTATTTATTTTGTGGCGGTGATACTGAACTCTTTGGGGATAAGAATAATATGGAATAAGTAATTGGAGGTGAGAAGTATGAATGGATGAGCATTTTCCTTTCTTCTTCTTATTTTCCTTCTTCGTGTTCCCACTCACTAATAAGACACCCCTCAGATGGTCACCATAAATATGATGAAAATATCCCTCCACATCCACATTAAAATATAAATGGCCTAAAATGGTGCTTTAAATTGGATGGGAGCTCAGGGGAAGTATGGGGCTTAACTATTGCAGAAGGGGCATTGTATATACCAATGTTTAGAACGGTAGGAAAGTGAAATGCGTATTTGGTCCTGAGTGTTATGCCAGAAAATGCAGATTCAAAGTTTGGTTAGCTGCTGCCTGTAAATGGGCGAGTACCAAGTGGCGCTGTAGTAGATGGATGTTACACACGGAAAATGGTATAAATCTTATCATGTCTTCGATGGTCGGTGGGGAAGATACCGTAATGAGTCTGCTTGGGTGGTGGGTGTTTCGATGGTACGCATACGCGCTACTAATTCCGGTTTGTCTCTGGGTGGGGTAGGGCGGGCTTTGCAACGCCTCGAGGAAGTCGCGTGTGGTTCACCGCAAGTATTGCACCGGGAAGGCTGGGATAAATTAGGGCATTTAGTGGTGTGGAGGTGCTGGGTGCAGTGACCGCAGGCAAGATGTTCAGCATTGCATTGGGATGTGGTATGTCTATTGAAGGTAAACAACGCTCACAGCGAATAGGCTGTGATGCAGGTGCACGAGAGGCTTCCATCTTGTCGTGGTGGCGGCGATTTGCAACCCCACTTGCTAGAATTCTGTAAAGGTCCAAATGGACCTACAGTTGTTCTTTATCCGGAATGCCTTCCTCGCGGACATTCCTTCCTCGTTGAATTCCTTGAGAACGGTTTCTTCTGAAATAGCTGGGTCTACGCCTCGGAGCACACAGTTGAATAAATTGTGACTCGGTGTTGGTAGCGGGATTCGAAGTGAGGTATGACAGGTACGCCCCAAGAAGAAATGTGATTTTAACTTTGAACCGAAGAAAAGAGATGAGGCGAAAGTCCCGAGGCAAAACCTCACGAGACACTGCTCAGTCCGTCCGGCTAATCACTTTTCCAAGTGGCAATAAACAGAATTCTGCGTTAGAATGCTCGTTGGACTAAAGTTATGCAATTACAACACTTACAAGCAGAAGTGGTCAGTACGACAAAAGATCCGCACATTGCATCTATCTACACAAGGTTTCATTCCCTCCGGAAGGGGACGGCGGGCCTCCTACGCGGTGACGCCGTCTCTCAGGCCAGGATATTTCCAGCGGTGAAGCAGAAGGTGAGGGAGTTGGCGGCCGTGCCATATACTAGGGACTGTCCCGGCATTCGAGTTAGTGCAGAAAACCACTTAAATCTATTTTCAGGACAACTGACGGTAGAGGCCAGCCCCTCTCCGTCTCCCGAATAGAGAGGCGTAGATTCACGGCCACCCCTCCCATGCTCGGATGGAATGCAGAGCTGTCGGACCACGGACCAGCCACTTGTAGGCTGAAATCTACTCTGTATCCGCCTACCACTTTGCTGGTATGTTTGATTCCGTAAATTTTTTCTTCCGTACCCGTTAATGCAGCAATTCATTCTTCTTTATGGTTGAATAGGCATAGGTATTTCACTATCAGAATTTAGATGTGACCTGTTACATACATACATGTTCATTATAGACAGTTATGCCTTCATTATAGACTTATGCTTTTCATCGTTCGGTCTGCAATCCTTTGTGAATTTACTAAATACTTGCATAATCCTCTATTTTTTATTAGCTTTGTTGCCTCGTTTAGCTCCGTAACTCTTACCTTTAAATCATTAGAAACTAAGTCCAACCATCGTCACTTTTTTCCCTCTACTTCTCTTGACTTGTTACTTATCTTGTGATTTCAATTTCTGTAAATTATGAGCAAACCTTGTTCAGAACACCACACTGTAGCACTCATATTCTTTCATGACCAGTCTGACTTTTTAAGAGTTTTTGAGGCGTTGCTTCTCCTCTTGTATCTCCGACTACCACATCATCAACATGCAATGTCATTCAAAGTGGTGACGTATCTAGAAGTTTACTTACTGTGTCCATGCACACAACGGAGACTAGCGGTGAAAGGCACGGTCCTTGATGAAGTCCAGCACGATTGATATTTTACTATTGCTTACTGAGTTATAGTACTATCTAATTTTTAATTTTAAGTTGTAATCACTTTGCTTGTGACATGCTTCAAAGTAAACGTGTAGAATATTAATTGTGCTCTAACCCAATAAAGAAACACGTTTAAAAAGTGGTTGGTAGATATAAAAGCATTTCAGATTTTACACTGTTATAGACAGGTGGTGGTGATGATTGTAGTGGTAGTAATAAAGAAGGTGGTGATTACTGCTTGAAAGGATAAAACAGAGCTAAAATCAATAATCATCAGACTATGTACTCTCACTTAGTACTTACACATACAATTGTTGATGGGCGCCAGCTACAAATACATGTAAGGATAATAGAATGAGAATCTTGTATATCTCTAGGGTGTGAGGTTATATGCTTACTTTGATAGCATAACATATAGGTTCTGGGAACACGACACTGTCGTTTGGTACCTTTGTTAAAATTTGAGGTTGTCCGATCGACCATTGAAATAAAACAATTAATTGTATTTGATACCAAACAAAATATATTCTTTAAATTTATAATTTAAATTGTGAGGTTTGCTACGATAATTTAGATGATAGTATAAAACTCTAACATTACAACTGAAATAAACTCTAGGTATTAAATTTGAAATCCTCTCGACCGGACATTAAATGTTGTACAAGAAATGTATCTCTCACTGGTTCACTTTACAGTACCTTCAACACTTTGAGTATTATTACGACGTATTCCTTTCAGTTGGTATCAGCTGTAGGTACCTCAAACCTAATTTGGTGAAGTATCCTTTTAGTTTCACAAACGAGATATAGCATGACTTGAAATTATATTCACTCTTCACAATCAACTTTACAAGTAATTCACTAATAACTGTTAGCCTGCATTACAATGACTCATGACACAAGAACTCGACCGAATAGATACTCGAAACATACTCCGAACATATAATCCATTAGGTCACTGACAACGACGCATCCATGTCACCGATTTATCTTCAACTTACTGAATGACCAACTGTGGCCTCACTCTCCAACTGGCTATCCATCGACCAAGGCTCCATCCAATTGACTGATCACCATCCGTATAACTGACCGACTCACTGAGAGTCCACTTCCATCTCACTAGCTTCTATAGGATACTGCTCTTTATATAGACAAACTGTTACATGGTATAACACCCACGTCATACTTAAGAACAGCCATGATATCACTCCCACCCAGCTACCTAGTGTTACAGATCGTGTTGAAATAGCCTCAGGCAAAATAGGAACTCCCTGAATTATCTCATAGTTCTAAATGCATACAATGACAGAGCGATGAGTCGACAGTTAGTGTAACAGTATTACACCATACGTTGCAAAATCTTAACGTTGTTTCGCAAAATATATCCGTATCTGATATTAGGCAGCAACACTGACTCTACATAATTTTCATGCTAACATACACACATATATATATATATACAATAAATTAAATACAATGAAGCAAGCGATGATTAATTAATACATAGCGAAATCAGATTATAGAACTGAATCAAATAATAATAATAATAATAATAATAATAATAATAATAATAATAATAATAATAATACAGGTAAATTTTTGTAACGGGATTTGAACCGTTACAGTGTACCAAAATAATCACCCTCTAATAATTGCTTTATGTGTCTCCAGGTACACTTCATCTCGCTTGGTGCACGTATTGGCAAGGGAACCACTTTACTTAAAGGAAATAAGGCTAAAATTTCTACTTTCAGCCACACCCTCCAGCAAATCTATCATGATAGAACTTGCATCAAAGAGAGGAGAAATTTGCTAAGAGTTCTAGGACGCCATGGCCTTAAAAGTTTGAAAATAATCAAACTACCACCTCAGACATGTGACGACTCGGTTTGCAAAACATGGTTTTCACCACCTATTATGCCAGAAACTAGGTTTCCATTCTCCAGGACAAGAATGGGCTATGTGACAGATACCATGCGATGTTTTACAAGCAAAGGACCGAGTCACTGACTATGTTCTGTGCTAGAGTCAACTAACCGTATATTGTCTGTACCATGTATGCACATTGTACGAATTTCTCTAATTAAATTAATGATTGCTGATTCTACTTGCCTAAAATACAAATTAAACAATGCCGAATTATTATTAGCCTAAAATGATTTTTTGGTTATTCTGATCAGTATATACTGTAGAATGTAATTCCATAGAAAATAGGAATGTATTCTCGAAGATGAGAATTATGTCACTGTTTTGCTGCTGTATGCTCGTCTGTATTCCTGTGTACCCACATTGTGACATAAACCAATAACTAACTTACTTTTCAGATCAGTTTCGAGGTTCAAATTTGTTAACGTCACTCTGTGTTGAATTGTAGAGCATAAAAAAGAAAAAAATAACTCTCGTTTTCTCGATAATGAAATTCCCAAACTGGGAGTTGGTTGGCAATATATTTTCAAATTAGCGTCCATGAGCACATCATCAACTGATGTTCGAAATTGTCGTTGTTCTATGTAATTGACAATGGAATAACCCGATGAAACAAACCAAACGAACTCAGAAATGAATACTACCGTGCAAGGCCATTTTCTGCGAATTGTAATTTATATCTAAAATATGTAAATCAAACTCCCTGTGGAGACACCAGCGAATTGTAGCTTTATATGTGACATGGAAGGCTGAGATTTATAGTTGTTTCAGCGAATGTTTAGTTGGAGCCGTCCAGTCAGTATCTGAATGTATTTGAGTAGGGTAGTGCAGGGGTTTAAAAAAAAGGCGTAAAAGGGAGGGGAAGGGAATTGTCCATCTTGCCTGACAAACGATTCGTACGTTATCGAACCCCTCGTGATATACAGGGTTCAAGGCCTCTCTACATTGCCTGAATAATTGCTATAAGGGTGGAGAATTCCCTCTTCTCTACCCTTCTCTCTTCCCGCTCACACGAAGCGTTTAATAAATGTTTTTGGCACTTTTCAGTTTAGTGGAAAATATGCAAAGCGAGCAGATATTTTTCCCATTCTTCTTTTCCATTATTAATTCTCGCATTGCTCTTTAACCCCTGTATCTTCATTTCTGATTCAGCGCTCGAGATGAGCATTGTGTGATGTGCGTGAAGAGTAACGCTATGACTGACAGGCCTGATGGAAGAGGTAGTGAAGCGAATAAATGCTTCTATTGTGCTCATGATGTACATGAGATACAGCTCCTGTTTTTGAGGGGAATCATGCCTCGAGTATTCCTAAGAAATTTCATAACCAGATGGTTTACATATGCGTTGTTTGATCAACTTCCTGCCTAGTCAATCTGAAATAATTATGATATAACTAAGAACCGAATGGTATGGGGTTCGACTGCAGTTCTCGGTGACTCTCAGTGTCTGACTAGAGTTCAACACTTTACTAAGTGTGTGACCATGGTGACACTCCAATAACAATTTGGGTAGTACATTAACATTATAATGAACTACGTTCTTACTGGTACTTTGATTACTTCGTCCCTTAGGTTGTCTGCGAAGGTACCATTACTCTACAAAAGTTCTTTATTAAGGGCCGGTGTTAGAATAAAGGTTTAAACTGTTGGTTCGGTTTAAACTTTTACCTGATAGTGGTGTATTTTAAAACTTAATCTTAAGTTTAACTAGAGATTAATTTTACTGCCAATCATGTGCTGTTTAAATTGAAGTTTAAGAATACATAACCTTATAACATGGCAGAACGAATGGATGTCGAAGATATTTTTGAGGTGTTTGAAGAAATACTAAGCGATGACGAAGAAGTGGTTCAAATTATTGAACGACCACGGGCACTACAAGTTTCCCGAACAAGGGGACGCCACTTTCATATATGGAATGAAAAATAGTTTTTAAATAGTTTTAGGCTTACAAAACAGACTGTCATGACACTCTTTCAGCAAATTGGTGCTAGAATGAAACATGTAACGAAAAGGTAAGGATGTAAAAATGACTTTTTGAATTGTTTGAAAGTCAAAAGTGTAAATTTTAGAAAAAAAGTAACTTCCTTCTATTTCAGAAATCATGCTGTAGAACCCTTCAGTCAGCTACTAATAGCATTGCGGTTTTATGCCTCCCGTAGTATGTTTACTACAATGGAAAATTTCGGAGGAATTCATAAGGCCACTGTTTCACGGACAATACAAATATTTCTGTACTAATTGCACAAGGAATTCTATTTCCTTACAGGTAAAATTAGGGCAACGTTTATTGCTTTTTACCGCCATTTTACCTACAAGAAGTAAACAAAACATTATCGACAGTCATCTTTTCTCGCAAGTCAGTGCTACCAAGATCGTATATTTCCTTCTACACATCAGTTTAGCTTAGGCCAGCCATTATACGACTCAACATCGGTTTAAACTCAAGTTACAGTTTAACTCAATCTTCAGTTTAAACCCTCATTATAATACCGACCCTTAGTTAACTATGTACCCTTATTATTCGACGGTCGATGTCATTAGCTTTTCTGTATGTCATCCATGTTCGTAGCTATTTACTTATTTATTCGAATAAGAGATACTTTTCAGAATATAACTTATGGTGATTATTAATTAGCGCTACAAATATTCAAAACGAGTGAGTGGCTGCCCGCTTTGGGTCACGTATCTGTCAGCTGATATTCGGGAGATAGTGGGTTCGAACAGCCCTGGAGATGATTTTTCGTTGTTTGGCATTGCAAATATCTGTGGTCAAATATTCTTCGCCCACAAACAGGCCTCTACAATAACATCACCATGACTCTCCATCGGTTCTGTGCTCTATAAGAGAATCGACACTATTCACACCTGTACAGGTGTTGCATTGTTTGAGTCCAGGTATCCCCATATGCAGATTAACTCTGCACCTTCCAATACTATTCCGAAGTCTGCTCAGGGACCTCCGGACTTCACAGTCCGCATCATGGACACAGGAAGACTTTATTTGGCCTTCATCCACCCTGGTAGATAGCCATAAACGTATCGTGGCTACTCAGGTCTCGCAGTGAGCACTCTTATGGTCTCTACAAACTAATAAACCTTTTCCTTCATCTGAGCAGTCCTTTAAGATTCTGGTGACCAAAGAGATGATGAGCATCATCTTTGACTGTTTTTGTTCATTTATATTGTGCCACACGTCTTCAGGAGCTATATCAGTGAGAGAGTTAAGTTAGGTATTGGTTTCAAATATCCAGCGATAGTTCTACATGGCTCATTTAAAGCACTATTTATGTTCAAAGATGATATTAATAACTGGCAGAGAGTTAAAAATTTCCGTGACAGTGTCTAATGCACATTATGTTTAAACAATAATAACGAATTCATATCTCTCGAATAATAAAATTCTGAAAAATACTGGGCACTGTGGGCCCTGTGAGGGCCTCTGCTTTCATCTTCAGACTGCGGCTAGGAAACGGGGTTGAGATGCGAATATAAGAACTCAGAAAGAGAGTTCCTTTAGCCTCTATCACCTCAATTCTCTAATATTATACCTACACGTGGTGCCCGCTGTAATTTTACCTTCTGTCACCATGCTCCAAATTTACGTACGCGTATCTATATCTTTATTACACTTTCTTCAACTTATTCTCTTGACATTGGCCCGGATTTCTGTACTTGCTTACTCCTAACGATGTACGGTATCGCGTCATCGTCATCATCATCATCTTATGCTTCCTTCTGGAATGTTCCCTCTCCTCCCCCTTGCCCCTGCCTACACGTCACATTTCCCCTTCGGGAAATGGTATAAATTCCCTGAACATTTTCTGTCCTGTGTCTGTGATACAGTGTCCATTCGAGGGAGGAGACCTATCTCTGTTCGAAATCATGCTATTGATGCCTGTCATTATCTCGTACCATGGCAACCTCTGTTGATTGGATTTGGATCATTACCAGGTAGGAGTAGAGACCTCTTTCAATTTTAATATTAATTTTGTGAAGCTCGTTTTTCAGAGTATCCACGAACCTACTACGGTGGTGTAGCAGGGGGGAGAGGTGATACTCCCACGTGGCGCGTCCCAGGTGGCGGATAGGGGGGTCCTAACCGGCTTGCCGGCGGACTTGAGGGAAATAAAATACCTCTCGCGGACCAAACATACAACCCCTGTGCGTGGGGGACGTAGATGAAGAATACACCCACGACATCCCCTGCCTGTCGTAAGTGGCGACTAAAAGGGGCGACCAAGGGATGATTTTATTAGAACCACGAAACTCCTTGTGATTAGTACCACCACGCGGGGAACACCATGGGTCGCTTTTCCTTGCGCGTAGTACCACTATGTTAGGTAGGCTTACCAAATAGGTTTGTGATTCGTAGCAAACGAGAGCGCGACGGCTTTTACAGTACCTGTGATTAGTAGCACTATATGAGCGACACCATGGGATGACGGAACCCATGGTTCTGGCTTGCCTGTGATTAGTACACGTTATATGAGGAACACTACGGGATAGTACGAGTACCTGTGGTTAGTACACTTAGGTGATGAATACCGTAGGATTGCGTTTCCTGTCAATGTCGCCGCAATGTGCGAAACACAGTGGGTCTGTAATACACGTGCGAATTTCATTACCTGTGAGTCGTACCATAATCTGTGGAATACCGCGAGTCTACGCTACTCTTCATTAGTGCCGCAACATGACAAATACCATGGTTCTACTTTTCTAGCGATAAGTACCATTATGAAGAGCCGATGACTTGGATTTTGGACTCCTTTTGACTACAAGCATAATCGATCAAGTATAGTGTTATAGAAGCAGTCCCGTGGTCTGTAATACCATTGTTTTTCGTCAGCTTCTGTGCATGTGAGGCACAATAGGTCGGATCCAGTGATCGTTTTAAATTCATATCCATCCATCAATTCATTCTTCGTTCTCGCGTTTTGAATTGTGTTTAGTGGAGGATTTTGGGTTTTTAATTTGTCATTTCATTTCGTCTCATTTCGTACCATTAGGGGCCGATGAGCTAGATGTTAGGCCCCTTTAAACAACAAGCATCAATCAATCAATCAATCAATCAATCAATCAATCAATCAATCAATCAATCAATCAATCAATCAATCAATCAATCAATCAATCAATCAATCAATCAATCAATCAATCAATCAATCAATCAATCAATCAATCAATCAATCAATCAATCAATCAATCAATCAATCAATCAATCAATCAATCAATCAATCAATCAATCAATCAATCAATCAATCAATCAATCAATCAATCAATCTATCTATCTATCTATCTATCTATCTATCTATCTATCTATCTATCTATCTATCTATCTATCTATCTATCTATCTATCTATCTATCTTCAGAGTATTTCAATTTTAGGTATGTGGCTTTACTGTGGAGATGTTTTGCTTCCACTTTAGATTGCAGAAGCATAATTTTCCTGGCCTGATCCATGCAGTATTCAAATTTCATCTTCCTTTCAGTTTCTTTACTCCCCTTCTTCGTCTTGGATTGTTAAATATACTTTGATTTGTACTATGTACCCGTCGTGCTTGACTTACCGAGTGATCAGTGCTTCTGATGGATATGTGAACTTTCAATATGGCTCCCTCTATTCTCTGAGATATGGAGTTCATTAATTGAATTTTATCAAGTCTCTACTGGACTAAGTTTGTGTTATTGCTCCACATGTAAACAGTGGTCTTTATTTGTAAGGTACACTTCTTTTCTACTCTTGCTCTAAGTATTATTTACGTGAACTTACTGAATTTTCCAGATGGGTGTCTTATTCCGTTATTATTTTACGTCCTTTCCCTAATTGAAAAAGGAAATATATTTCCTCCTCATAGGTGAAGTGTGACTCATGCTATTTTAATTATTAGTGCCATATACACTGGTTTTAATTAGTAATGATTATACTTTCCCTTTTCAACAACAACAATTATTTAAAAAAAATGTAGGTATTTAAAACTTATAATAAATTTACCCTCGTATAAGTAACATACGTTTGGAGATTATTTCAGCTTCGAATATTCTATATTGGTAATCATTGATCTTTACTAGATTTTGTAAAGATCTTTGCTAGTTGCTTTACATCGCACCGACACAGATACGTCTTATGGCGACGGTGGGACAGGAAAGGGTTAGGAGTGGGAAGGAAGCGGCCGTAGCCTTAATTAAGGGACAGTCCCAGCGTTTGCCTGGTGTGAAAATGGGAAACCACGGAAAACCATTTTCAAGGCTGCCTACAGTGGGGTTCGAACGTACTATTTCCCGAATACTGGATACTGACCGCACTTAAGCGACTGCAGTTATCGAGCTCGGTTGTAAAGATCGTTATTTGAAGGGACATTGTAACTTGGTCATAATCTTTTTGCTGAGATCCACAGAGACTCTATTCAGTTCCCATGTCATAATAAAACTGTGATTTTAACCTATATACAGGGTGTTTCAAAAATAGGGGGCATAATTTCAGGTGTGTATTTTTTACATGTAGACAATCAAAATAGTGCATTACAACATGTGTCCGGAAATGCTCCATTTTCGAGTTATGGAGTTCACAACACTGAACTTCATCGCAACGTTTTTCTTCCGCAAGTCATTGTCATTACCGAAGATGTTCAAAATGTCCACCTCCTTCTTGAATACAGACCTCACATCGATGTCTCATTGACCTGCGAACACGATCCCAAACTCCAGGAGTATTGGGTATGTCCTCACACGATGCCACAACTCGATTCCGATGGGTTTCCACAGCAGGCACCGGAGACGAATACACCGATGATTTTAAATGGCCCCACAACTAGAAAACGAGAGGGTTCAGATCAGGTGAGCCTGGAGACCAAGCAATCGGGCCACCTCTACCTATCCATCGATCAGGAAACATTCGATCCAGGTCAATGAGACATCGATGTGAGGTCTGTATTCAAGCAGGAGGTGGACATTTTGAACATCTTCTGTAATGACAATGACCTCCGGAAGAAAGACGTGCATATCGTTGTTATTGCTTTGAACCAAAGGTATCCATGTTGTTAGTACCATTAATTTAAAATAAATTTTCTATCTGTGGATTGTTTTGGAAACGTTAATATTTAACTTGTTTATTGCTACCATCCTTGGACTGCTCATGGGTAAAGACCGTAAACTTTGCAAGTATAAGCAGTCGTCCCGTTTAGGTTATGCTTTCATTGCGAAAATACTCGGTCTAGGTCTAGCTTATTATTTGAATTTATTTTAAATGACGCATAATTCTGTGGTACTTTCGCCATCGAATGTCAAATGGTAGTTGTCTCACAATCTTGTCTATTATCTCTCATAACATAAAACTTTCAGCAAACTTATACCCAGCACCCCGCTAAGTTGAGGAACCGAGTGGGAAAGGAGGTCGGTGAGGTGGCAGGATGTGGAATACAGTGGAACGCAAAGGAAAACAACCACTGAAATTATTACCTTGTAAAAACCATGGTTTGCTCAGCTTTGAAGACCTCAAGTCAAATCGCTCGGTGAGTAGGATTGGCAAAATCCACTGGGCCAAAATGAACCAAGCAATCCACGTGTACCATTGGAAAGTCTGGAACATGGAATGCTCATGGTCTTCCGCAGCAGGGGGTTTGTAACTTTCAAATATCGAGAAGGAAATTACCTCCTTGGTCGGGATGTTCTAGGAATCGAGGAAACGCGCTGGATTGGATATGGTTATACTGCAAAGTAAGGAAGGAATTCTGTGTATTTTTTCGGGAAACGACAATATAAGCCGTAATGCTGTTACAAATCTATTAGTGACAGAATAAATCCTGCCAAGTAGAATACTTCACCCTGCATAATCTTATGTATGTTGTTGTGTATGTTGGGTATTCAGCTCGAAGGCTGGTTTGATCCTCTGCAACTCCGCCAACAGCTGTCATAAGTAGCCTAGGCGTCACTGAAGAGGCGTACTAGTAAAATGAGGAGTGAGGTAGTTTCCCGTTGCTTTCCTCACCGAGCCAGCGGTTGCTATGATATATCAGTCTACCAAGCCCACTGAAATGCATGCAACAACCGACCCTATGAGCGATATTTTCACACCATTCATAAGAGGGACTGGCTTCATAAGGAATGGTATTACTAGCATCACTCATACTTCAGTCACTTTCATATTGTCAAAGCCAAGGATGAGACTGAGACAGGTCAATGAAAGTAACAAATTTGATATAGCCCATACCAAAAGACATAGTGCACTGTAAACACTACATCTTGCCAGAAGAGGCATGCATCATCTTATATTATTCATATCGATGGTCCACCGCTGCACCCTCTAATGAGAAAGTAAAAGAGTTCTATGAATATCGACACCATGTTTTAAGGTCGTTTGTAAATGTGGAAAAGGGAATAACTCAGAGTGTCTTCAATGCTTAAAGTATCATCCGAGACTGTTTTCATATTGAGAGTCGTTTTTCTCCCGAAAGTTCGAAAAGAAACAGTCAGGGGTGACTTGATATACATCACCTCTTAGAGGATAATTTTGGTAAATTTTAAGCTAAAAACCAGTTTTCTAAGACGATCGGTTATGCAGATAATTACA
Source organism: Anabrus simplex (assembly GCF_040414725.1). NCBI lineage: Eukaryota > Metazoa > Arthropoda > Insecta > Orthoptera > Tettigoniidae > Anabrus > Anabrus simplex. The sequence continues at coordinate 1,526,592,876 of NC_090265.1, forward strand.
TTTCAATTTAAGGGGCGTCCTCACCCACAACCTAAGTTGTGAGCCTCTGAACTAGTTGTCTGAAGTTAGGTCCATAAGAATAGTGTATAGTAGCTATCTAGACTAGTTACGTTCGCCTGGTAAGTTAAGCTTGCATTGTAGCTCATCTCCGAGGTCCTAAGGTCGCCCTCCCCATCAGGCTAGTTGCTTTACGTCGCATCGACACAGATAGGTCTTATGGCGACGATGGGAGAGGAAATGGTTAGGAGTGGGAAGGAAGCGGCCGTGGCCTTAATTAAGGTACAGCCCCAGCATTTGCCTGCTGTGAAAATTGGAAACCACAGGAAACCATTTTCAGGGCTGCCGATAGTGGGGTTCGAACCTACTATCTCCCGAATACTAGATACTGACCGCACTGCAGCTATCGAGCTCGGTCCTCCCCATCAGAATGACTAGGGTGGCCATCTTATCCACTTGTTAAACCTGTTCGATTAAGCTTGCACTCTTAGGCATCGTCTGTTGGGTTAACGCCCCTGAAGCCTCTGGTCAAACCAGCGTGACGTCATAGTTAGGATAATCCGGCACACGTAGCCAGCGTGACGTCATTTGAGGTTAGCGCCCTAGTAAGGTTAAGCCTGCGTACGTAACTAGCATGGCGTCGTGTAAGGTTGATGCCCTTGTAAGTTTAAGCCTGCATACGTAGCTACTGTGACGTCATGTGAAGTAAAGATTGCGCACGTGGCCATCCTGCCTATTTTTAAATCGCCCTCGCTGTGACATCACAGCTCCCTGAGGAGCAGGCCTCTCCCAAGCACATGAGGTGGAGGCAGTGGCCAAACCCGCCCAAAAGAACTACTGGCGGCGCTAGTGTAGTGTTCTCAGATCGAAGCGGAGTCAGCTGTATATGATTTGTACATGGTTACTGCGAAAAGTTAAGAAAATACGAAAGGGTCAATGGGCGCAGTGAATCACACACGAATGTGTGTAGCAGTTCTCGAATTAAATGGTACAGCTTCCGCCATTCTGCGGCTAATTTTATTAGTTCAAAGTGAGGAAATCACACTCCAAAGTATGTGCCTAGACAGAAACATTCTTTTCTTGGGCATTATTAAACTTAAAAAAATCATATAAACTTTTTCTGACAAATTGAGTTTCAAGTACACCTGCTCCAGTGTTTAATGGGATTAAAGGTTCAGTCAGCTTATTCACTTTTAAAGGTCCCAAGAGTACGTTTGCCTCTGACTTGCCTGACATTTTATTTCGCTACTTGGCCCGCTTAAGAGATAGTGTGATAGTAAAACAAATAAAATACTGTCAGAATTAGTAACGAAATGCTTGGACACTTTTTTTCTAGGAAGTAGAATTTTATAGAAATAATCACCAAACAAGGTCATTAACTAGCTCCCTGTTAAGTTTCCCTGCTCATCACAGTACTAGTTACATTGATTCATTCGTTCCCGCTACTTTCCGCCCGTGGAATTCCCTGCCGGAAAAAATTAGAGACATTTCTAGTACTCAGCTGTTCAGAAGAAGGTGTTGCAAACAATACCTACATATAAGAACATAAATCTATGGCACATATTCTAAGATAATTTTCTTTCTTCCTGTAAATATTATCCATAGAAACTAGACGATAAGCTTTCCCGTCTAGTTTTTAAGTTACACAATTTTAGTGAAAATATCCACGGACTGTTCTCAGTCATTCCATCGGGTCTGAGATGAAATGAATTAATCCCTTTCTAGCGGCGGGGATAGGAATTGTATGTGAGAAAGGTGTGCAGTCAACGCAATGAATTTGTTGGGTCGTATTGATGGCGTGCGAGAGTGCATCGCGTCCTTCCAAAAGAAACTTCATGGACTTTTGGGCGCACTGTTTAATTATGCGTAGAGAATACGGAGTGTGGTGTAGAGAAGGGACGTTTCACTCGAAGGGAATGAAGAGAATTACCACCGTGGAAGGATGTCAGTCAGTGAAGTAGTACAGCATTCACGCTCTGTAAGATCATATCATCTGCAACTATTTATTCCCGCTTATTCCACGAAGGTTTCCATATCGTCGCTCTCTCCAAAATCTACCCTTGACGAATCATTACAAGTCAGTCAAACTGCAATAGCATACTGAATGGTGTGACTGGAAGGAAAAAGAAAGAATATTACGTTTTGTAATTAATCATGGTAACGCTTAGGCAACAATGATGGGCATAAACTCTTTACACTTCTCAGAGTATTTCATAAGAGGACAGACCGTCTATGTGATTAATTGTATCTCTCTTTCAGACATATGTTATGTCATTTACCACCTACATAATAGAACCTGTTAACGGTAGCAGAAGAATAATCACGGATGTGACAATTGTGTAGTATCTCATTAATTCTAATCAGAACAAATGCGGTTGATTACAAAGTTTGGCCTATGACAGATTCGAAATTGGAATTAATTCTGTTATCTTTGTAATGATTTTAACTTAAAATTGTAGTACTTTTGTTTTATGTTCAACGTATTTGAAGTAATATAAAACAGTAATTTTACTCTCTTGCTTCCTTGTTTGCTCGTTTATTTACCAAGTTAATTAATTATTTAATTTTTAAAGAGATATTTACGTATGCTGAGGCTAAAATCAATCATTGAATTTAATGTAATGGTAGATACAAAACTATACTCCTGAAATGACATTTAGATGGCTTGGAAATCTGACTAAAAATATATAATTTCATATTTATTCTTGTTTTTAATTGCTTTCTTGGTGCATTGGTTGTCCTCCATACCAGCATATATTTCCTTTCTACATAACTACTACTCTAAATCCTGCATATATTTCTTTGTATTCGTCACGTTAATGCTTTGGTCTACCCCTACATTTCTGATCCTGTTCACGTGAATCAAAACCTATTTAAATAAGTCCTCGGTGATTCGACTTGTGTCCTATCAAGCTTTCTATTCTTCTGGACAAATTTCGCTCTCTCATTCTCTCTCCCACTATCTCGATTTACTATCCGATCCTTCTACCGTAAATTCTTTTATACCACCACATTTCAAAACTGATTTTATCCTTGATATTCTAAATTTGTATAACCTGCAAAATATTTAAGTTTATAAACACATATTAATATTGCCCATTCACCAGATACGTACACAAGTTTAGTTTGGGATACAATGACTATTGAAAGAATATTCTTCTTTTTTCTATCGCTTTTCCTACAGCTGTGGGGTCGCGGGTGCGATTTGTGTCGCACACGTGTATTTGACCCTGTTTTACGGCCGCATGCCCCCTGACGTCAACCCTGTATGCACGAAGTAATCACTATTGCGTATTTCTGTGGTGGTTGGTAGTGTAGTGTGTTGTCTCCATATGAAGAGGAAAGTGTTGGGACAAAGAAAAAGACCCAGTACCGGGGCCAGAAGAATTCATCAAAGGCGATTAAAATCCCCGATTCTGTCGGGAATTGAAACCGGGACCCTCTTAATAGAAGACATCAAGGCTGACGATTCAGCCAATGAGTCGGAATGACTAATGAAAGAATATTGAAATTCAGTTTCTGGTTACATTGGTAGACAGGATTAATTTATATGATGAAAAGGGGAAGTTCAACCTGGTAATCATCCTTTCTGAACACTAACAGGAAAAGAAAATAACTAGATCCCACAATTGGAAGAATGAAGGTATCCGGAAAAGGGAGGGAAGTCCCACGAATGACGTGAAACCGGAATAAATCAATCAACCAACCAATCAATCAATCAATCAATCAATCAATCAATCAATCAATCAATCAATCAATCAATCAATCAATCAATCAATCAATCAATCAATCAATCAATCAATCAATACTGATCTGCATTTAGAGCAGTCGCATAAGTGGCAGATTCTTTATCTGTTGTTTTCCTAGTCTTTTTTAAATCATTTCAAATAAATTGGAAATTTATTGAACATCTCCCTTGGCAAGTTATTCCAATCCCTAACTCCTCTTCCTATGAATGAATATTTGCCCCAATTTGTCCTCTTGAACTACAACTTTATCTTCATATTGTGATCTTTCCTACTTTTAAAGACGCCACTCAAACTTATTCGTCTACTAATGTCATTCCACTCAATCTCTCCGCTGACAGCTCCGAACAAACTCCTTAGTCGAGCAGCTCGTCTCCTTTCTCCCAATTCCTCCTAACCCAAACTTTGCAACATTTTTGTAACGCTACTCTTTTGTCGGAAATTACCCAGAACAAATCAAGCTGCTTTTCTTTGGATTTTTTCCAGTTCTTTAATCAAGTGATCCTGGTGAGGGTCCCATGTACTGGAACCTTACTCTAGTTGGGGTCTTACCAGAGACTTATATGCCCTCTCCTTTACATCCTTACTACAACCCCTAAACACTCTCAAAACCATGTGCAGAGATCTGTACCCTTTATTTACAATCATATTTATCTGATTACCCCAGTGAAGATCTTTCCTTTATATTACAACCCAGATACTTACGATGATCCCCGAAAGGATCTTTCACACCATCAACGCAGTAATTAAAATTGAGAAGACTGTTCCTATTTGTGAAACTCACAACTTGACTTTTAACCCCACTTATCATGATAGAATTGCGGTCCTCCCACTTTCTCCCACTCACCACACTAAAACTTCACACACACTACTGGACCTAATAGCAACGCACAATCCTGACAGAGTATTACATCACGGCCAGACATCTGCTCCCGGACTGTCAGCCCATGACATCATCTTTATGTCTTACGCACTGCAATGCCCCAAACATAAACCCAAGTACGTGACTTACCGAGACTATAGCCGTATTGATGACGAAAAATTATTGGAAGACGCCTTTTCGATGCCGTGGCAGGAGACAACTCATAAAACTAATATTGACGACATGGTCACCACTTTCAATAACATGATACTACATATTTTTGACAAACATGCCCCTATACGAACAGCACGCATCTATAAAAGACTCTCCCCGTGGCTAAATGATGATATTAGAGCAATGATGGCTAAGCGGGCTGCAGCTCATAGGAAATATAAACATTACCCGACAGAGGAAAACTTTATCTATTACAAACGACTACGTAATAAAACGACTCAGACAGTAAGAAACGCTCGACTACGGTACGCCCATGACCTTATAAAACCTGACGCAAGTCCCGCTACTTTATGGAAGTCAATCCGCCATTGTGGACTAAATAAACCGGACAAGGTGGACGATTTCGAAGTTTCTCTTGATGAATTGAATAATCACTTTGTACCCTCCCATCTACAATTAAACGAAGAAGCAAAAGAAAATCTCTTGTGTGCAAATTACAACACACCGCCCGTTGGCAGAGGCAAATTTTATTTTTGTTATGTCTCACCCCTTCAAGTGAAAGAACTATCATGCGAATTAAAACTAAATCTACAGGGGTGGACAATATATGTATTATAATGCTAAAAAAATTATCGACACTATTATTCCAGTATTGACATTCATATACAATTTCTCCCTTCAAAATAGTGTATTTCCATCTGTCTGGAAAATCGCCCTGATGCATCCTTTACCGAAAAAAAATCTCCTAGACTAAACAGTGACTACAGACCTATAAATATACTGTCAGTAGTAGCCAAGGGACTCGAACACATTGTGCATAATCAAATCACCAACTATCTCAACAACCACGACATATTAGACTCACATCAGTTTAGGTTTCCGACGCAATCACAGTACAGTATATGTACTGCCTTACTAAGCGTGACTGACGATATAAGACAGGCTATTGATGAGCAAAAACTGACTATCCTAGTATTATTGGACTTCAGCAAAGCATTTGACTCTGTAGACCATGAGTTGCTCCTATCCAAACTTTATCACTTAGGGTTCTCCTGCAGTACTCTGAGATGGTTGGGAGCTTATTTACACGAACGTCAACAACGTGTCATCAATAAAGGTACATTTTCTTCGTTGCAATATGTGCAAAGAGGTGTCTCACAAGGGTCAACCCTTGCTCCTTTGCTATTTTCTGTCTATATCAACGACCTAGCTAAACAGCTCACACATTGTAAGCGTCACATCTATGCTGACGACGTACAATTGTACATCCATGCAAAACCAACAGACGTTTCGACAGCAATCGAGCAAATTAACATGGATCTAGAGGCCATAAGTAAATGGTCTTCCCAGCATGGACTTATTTTGAACCCAAAAAAGTCGCAAACTATAGTAATTGCCCACCCAAGACTTATTTCCAGTAATTACCGCATGTCCATCCCTGACGTACAACTTCAAAATCAAGCTTTACCCTTTTGCAAGAGCGTAAAAGATCTCGGAGTAACCATTGACCAGCACCTCTCGTGGACGGATCAGATAATATCTGTGAGTAGACGAGTTTTTGCTACGTTGCACACATTAAACAATTTGAAATTTACTTTTCTGTTCAGTTTAAAGAAGAAACTAGTTGAAATCCTCGTTCATCCAATATTCGATTATTGTGACGTAGTTTACAAAGATGTGAAAACCGAACTTCGAGGTAAACTACAACGTGCACAGAATGCCTGTGTAAGATTTATATGTAACCTGAAATTTTCAGATCATGTTACCCAGTCTTACGTCGACCTCGGATGGCTACGCCTTGAAGACAGACGCAAGCTGCATACCCTGACTTCATTGCACGGAATCCTTACCTCACAATCCCCATCTTACCTGTATGAACGATTTCATAGCCTTTCTGAACACCATGATAAAACACCAGAGCGCTGAGCTTGACATTGCTCGCTATTCCTAAGCATAAATCCTCAACCTACAACAATTCCTTCACTGTTGTGGCCAGCCGTGAATGGAACTTCCTTCCGCAGGAGGTCAGAGGGATATCAAACCACGGAACATTTAAAAGTATGTGTTCAAAATATCTCTATGAAACGAGCTCGTAGTGCGACAGTCTTCTTCTTCGTTTTCTTCTTTCTTCTCCTCCTCATGGTCCTTCTTCTTCTTCTTTGTTTTCTCGTCATGGTTCTTCTTATTAGTCTTATTCTTATTAGACTATTATTATTATTATTATTATTATTATTATTATTATTATTATTATTATTATTATTATTATTATTAATCAATAGTGTTAGAAAGTACTCAGCTGTGGTTTCCCGCATAGTTATTCTTATCCCTATCCCCATTTTGCAATGTTTCTCACCCACAGTAAATACACGAAAACTGTAACATTCCTCAATGTGATATATTTCTGGAATTGGACAAATTAATTGTAAATATTAGTAGGTTTATCTATATTATTATTATTATTATTATTATTATTATTATTATTATTATTATTATTATTATTATTAAAATTGTAATTCGTTGTATGTTCTATGTTCATTTCTTAGCAGGAAGCAAAATGTTAATTTAATTTGTGTATTATAATAGTTATTTTTATGTACAGCAGGATAGCATAGTACCGTAGTAATTTGTTTCAGTCTCTTTTTTTCATTTATTCAGTATTTTATATATTTTTATGTTATTTATGTATTTCGCTGGTTAAGTGTAAGACAGGGACACGTATCCCTAACTTTGCCAGTTAAAATAAACCATATCTATCTATCTATCTATCTATCTATCTATCTATCTATCTATCTATCTATCTATCTATATCTATCTATCTACTGTCCATCTCACAATAATATCGAGGTCATGTTGGAGTTGCTCACAATCTTGTAACTTATTTATTACTCTAGGCAGAACAACATCATCCGCAAAAATCCTTACCTCTGATTCCACTTCTTTACTCATTTATATGCAAAAGAAAACGTAAAGGTGCAATAATACTGTCTTCAGGAATTACCCTCGTAATTATTACAGGGTCAGATAAAGCAAACGTAATATTATAAGATTTGGAAGAGAACGAGAGTTGAAAGAATGATATAGAAGAGTGAAAATTGAGTTGCCTATTACAGTAAGTGTAAGTAAGACCATACTCATTTGCGAGCCCTGTCGACGTTAACCTACTCCCCCAAACTGAGAGCCTCTAGGCTTCCATTTCAGTGAGTACTTGCGACAGGCAGAGAAATATTCGTTCATACGTTCTCTCAACGATACTGATCCTCAAGACGCATCATTTTTTTTTTTTTTTGCAAGTTGCTTTACGTCGCAAGGACACAGATAGGTCTTATGGCGAAGATGGGAGAGGAAAAGGCTAGGAGTGGGAAGGAAGCGGCCGTGGCCCTAATTAAGTTACAGCCCCAGCATTTGCCTGGTGTGAAAATGGGAAACCACGGAAAACCATCTACAATGTTGCTGACAGTGGGGTTCGAACCCACTCTGTCCTGAATATTGGATACTGGCCGCACTTAAGCGACTGCAGCTATCGAGCTCGGTATCCTCAAGATGAAGTAAGTTACGGGCTAAAGGATTAAATTTGGAACGAAATAAAATTCGTAACGAATTATATTCATATTAAACAACCCACAAAATTACAAAGAAGACCCTCTGGGTACACAATTCTACAGTAGTCACTCTTGCGCTAGACTTCTTTCCCTACCTGTCTCCCTCCTGCTGCCTCGTTACAACAGCAATGATGCTCTGACGAGAAAGGGGTGGACCTCAGCCCATGTACAGAGGATTGATAGCACTGACCGCGCCAAGAATCTACAATCATTGACTTGATTTATATTTCTATTTTTCCACCCATACCTCTAAAGAGTAAATTATACAAAAAATTTACTGAACAAGAAACTAACTGTACGCATTATCAGCAATACAGTTAGCTTCTTGTAATGTGTCGCGTAAACAGGTAGTTCATCTTCAAATAGTCAATCTGATCTCCAACGTAAACATATCTTAAAACAAAATTCTTGGCTAGATTAACTGTATTATTATTATTATTATTATTAATATTATTATTATTGTTACGGGGATACCCGTGGAGCAGAAAAAAGGTTTAAGAAGGTGCCGGGGTGAATGGGTCTATCTACAATATCAAAATTAATTTAAAACTTGAACTGAAGGTTATATTTTTTCAGAAAACAACAAAACAATTTTCACTTGGTGAGCATAAAAACATATCAGGTACAATGCCAATCTTGAAACAAGATTAGGAAAAATCCAAGATTCAGAACCTTAACAATTTTGGGGTTCAAGCCCCTAGTTATACAATTTTTAAAATGGAAGTGGTATTACTTAGTTAAGGGCAGAAATTCCCTAATTCAAGAGCACTTGCTCCCTAAATCACAATCTCAAGCCTCCCAGAGGCATTCATTAACCTTACAAAAACTTTGAAAAAGAGCGAACAGGCTCTCAGTATCTTCTAACCTCTTCAAGGCAATATCAAAAAATTACAATCACTGGCCCCTCAAGGCACAACTTACAAATTGAACGATAATGTAATACCGGGATATCTAGTACCCAACCTACAGGGCCTTTGTGAATGGAACAGGTTGTGTAAACGGCCCGAAACACAAACTGAATGGAGGCGAACACTGCTCTCCAAATAATGAAATATTAAAACCTATAGGGCTCTCGGCCGATGAAGCAGGGGCTATTCCCAAACTACTGAGGTGGCTCGCATTGAAATCACTTTAACACATTACAGGAAGAAAACCATTACAAAACGAAGTCAACTCAAACCAAGATGAAGGGGAGCTCGAGAGGGTACTTCACTCTCTATCCCCGGTTTATAATTAAAGATTTTATGAAGCCAAAAGAAAAGTTACATTTTAGAAAAGTAGGTTACATGGTTGAAGATTCGGACTTTCACTTTAGAATAATTTGCGGCTACAGCAAGAAAGATGGAATTATGTGGCCATTACCATATAGAATGATGTTCTGCTGCCGACGAAAGAGGCCGCCCGCCTCCTGCTTATGAACACACACTCAGATAGACGACGATCAATTGGCCAAGAAACGTGAAAAGCCGCAGTTTACAAACCTTCAGGGAAGGTTCGAGACCATTCAAGACTAAACTAGCCACACCCTCTCATTTTTATTGGTTGAGTTCAAAAGTAACACTCAAAATCGAACAAGAAGCTTGTGATAGGTTGAATATTAATTACAGGAATTTTTCATTGGCCAGATTTAAAACTGGCGGAAATAAAAAGGAAGTATTGCCAACCCAAAAATAAGTGAACATCAATCAGTTACAAATACCTAGAAATACAAAACCTTTAAATTATAAGTTTTTAGTAGTGTCATCTGTAGAAAAATGTCCAAACTTCTTGATGTATATCAAAACAAAACAAGGAGAAATTCAGTCCGTTTAGGAAACTGCACCGTAACAAAATTACTTAATATTTCAGTGGAGACACCTTCTGATTAAAGTTCTAAGTTCCTGGTGTAGCAGTTTCCACTTTAGTTCGATAGAGGAATTCATTTAGGCGCTAATTTTGAATGCGTTGAGGTGTACCTCCCGGTACAATTATTATTATTATTATTATTATTATTATTATTATTATTATTATTATTATTATTATTATTATTATTATTATTATTATTATTAATGTAGCTCCATCTGTGTATCGGACAGATACATAGATGTTAGGCCCCTTTAAACAACAAGCAAGCATCCATCTGCGTATCAGTGGTAGAATGATGAGCTACGGATCCCAAGATCGTGGGTTGAATCCCGGCAGTGGTAGTCGGATATCTGAAAGGCGGTAAAAACACCATTCGGCAAACCATGTGTACGATGTTGGCACATAAATGATCACTGGTAAAACATTTGGAGTAGAGCCAACTCTACCGCTTCCTGGAGAGTGAGACATTTGGTCGGGGATACAACTTGGCAGGAGGATCAGTACCTCGCCCAGGTGGCCTCACCTGCTATGCTGAAAAGGGGCCTTGTGGATAATAGGAATATTGGAAGGGATAGGAAGTGGCAGTGGCCTTAAGTTGGGTACCAATCCGGTATTTGCCTGGACCAGAAGTGAGAAATCACAGACAACCACTTCGAGGATAGCTGAGGTGGAAATCGAACCCTCTCTACTCAGTTGACCTCCCGAGGCTGAGTGGACCCAGTTCCAGTCCTCGTACCACTTTTCAAATTTCGTGGCAGAGCCAGGAATCGAACCCGGGCCTTCAGAGGTGGCAGCTAATCACACTAGCCACTACACCAGAGAGGAGGACTCCCGTAATTACAGAACGGTATTCCGTTCATTTCGAATCTATCTAATTCTTTGAAACTAGGTTAGGTAATGTCTTATTTAACTTGGAAACGTCACAGCATACCACAAGTTGACAGCAATTGATAGCTGATGCGTCACTTTCACAACTTAAACAGACATACGAGCGCTGTGAATAAAGTAGAGTGTCGGCCTCCGAATCCCAAGATAGCGGGTTCAAACCCGGCAGAGGTAGTCGGATTTTTGAAGGGCGGAAAGAAGTCCATTCGACACTCCATGTCGTACGATGTCGGCATGTAAAAGATCTCTGGTGATACATTTGGTGTTTACCCGACAAAATTAATTAAATCTCAGCCATAGACGCCCAAGAGAGATCCGGTTTACTCTGTCTGCCATCTAGCGGACCTAGAGTAAAACGGAACGTCGAAATTGACGAGCAGACAGCCAGATGGCGTCAAATCGAAATGTCTGCACACGGTAGCTGAGGCCATACGATTATTATTATTATTATTATTATTAACGTAGTCCAGACACCCGCAGGAGATCGGGGATGCGCAAAAGGGATATGGGAGCGGTCACTGTTGTCGATGTGTAGTGTGCATCTGAAGGGCATCCAATTAGAGGTATTGTTGCTGCGTGGCGTTGAAGTGAAGGGTGTCGCATTTACTGCTCTAAACATGTTCTCATAAAGCTGACGTAGGTACGCCATCCTAACTGTTTTAAAACCTGCAATTATTATGTTTAATGTATTTTAATTACATTGCATTAAATGTTCAATATGACTCATACATGGTTTCCCTGTAAATATGTATTACAAATTTATATAACCTCAAACACTTGTTGTGTATAGCCTAACTTCTAAACCAGTATAGCCAAAAGCTGTAGAAAACTTTATAATGTTCGTATATCAAGTGCATTCTGTTATGAGTTTGTACATATGGAGGATTCTGGAAACTTACTGTAAGGTTTATTGTCTGGACAAATGTAGAGACATTAAGAATGTTGGAGTAATTTCCATGTGTATTGGTTAACAGTAATCGAAAGTTCGACTTGGATCCATTACTGGAGTACTCCATTCGACTAGCTGGTCGATCGATGCTTCGAGTGTGTTCCATTTAGAGTGTTTTAAGAACCCTTCCAGAAACCGATAATTCTAGACAGTTGATCGAACAGTACAGTATATGTGAGGGGTGTAGATGCAAAACTCACATTCTCCACTTTTCCAAACTTTTGGAAAAAGGCAAAAAACTGTTTAATGTTGAAGGCCATGGTATTGTACTTTAATTTTTTTTTTGTTACATGTTTGTTTCAATATGAACTGTTTGCCCACACTGCAAAGCTTTGGTTAAAGAGGGCTCTTTTGTAATTTTAAAGTAAAATTCAGACAATGTGAGTTTTGAACAAAACTGTGGTCAACTGTGAGTTTTGCAACAAACTTTTATGGATAATGTTAGTTATGAAGCAAAACGGTTTAACACTGAAAACGAACCAAGTAAAATATCGTGGGTTGGTATGCTGTTATAGGTTGTGTTAGCAAAATAGAAACAAAAAGCATTAAGAAATGAACAAATTTTAATATCTAAAATGTTAGAAACTTTAGTAGACTACAGGTTTTACACATTAATGACACTGACTTCTTCAGTCGGCTCACAAACAGGTTCCTCTTCTTCAGTGTCATCAGCTCCATCAATAATGTTTTTGTAAAATAGTAACTCCTCGTTATCTCTCCAGTGGTCTCCGTAATGTTTCGTCCAGAAGTTGTTGACATCAACCTTCTTGGTTTCTTTTGTTGTGTTTGACGCAGGAATAACATTAGGACTCATGTTAGAAAGCAGTTTCCCTGGCTTGGTTAGAGATTTGGACACTCCAAGATCTGACTTGTATGTGTACTCTCCCCTAACACGTACGTCCTTCGCTTTAGTTCTTGTCAGAACAATCCTCCTGCAGGCCCCAAGTTGAAAGTGAAATTGCGCCGGTTTCTTCATAAATGTCTTTTTCTTTTTTCCAGTCAAACACTTGACAGTCAATGCCAACTTTAACTACTTTAGCATGTTCACTAATAATATCAATGTACTCTGATGGTTTGTAAATCACTTCTTTTTTCCTTATAGACTTTTCTATTACCCCAAACACTCGGTCTGGTGGCAGAAAACTGTGGCCTGTTATAGGAAAATAAAGTTCCACTGTTCTTACATTTTTCGGCGCAAGTTTGGAAAGCCAGTGGCAAGCCATGGCCAGGACAATAGAATTTTTGTTTTGGCCTCCACATCCGTCACACACTAATCGCACAGTAGTAATAGGGCTTTCCATTTCTGTTGCTATGAGTGTATCAAAAACCAAAGAAGCAATTTCGTTTGATCCTTTTCCAAACTCGTTTTCTGTCCAAATGTAGGCTGTCACATTTTCTGGAGTCAGTTTACTTTTTGAATCTCCTTTAACCACGGTGAAGTTATGAAGGTAAATTTGCCTACTGTAGTACGCGGCTTGATCAGGTACTTTTGGCAGGGGTAAGTTCTTTTGGCAATCATAACTAAAAGTCACAATTTTTGGGTCAGTGCATTTGAGTGATGTATAAAATGCCTTAGGACGTAACTTATGCACACGTTTTTCAATGATAATCTGTTGCTTTTCCTCACCTGGACCTGCATGTTTTAATCGTTCATCTAACTGTAGGCAAGTAGAGCAAACGTCCACCCTTGGTGAGCCAAAGCCAAGATTGTATGTTTTGTTAAAAATAGATCTAAAGTACCACTGTGTTACTTTCAAACCACTCTGACCTTCTGTGAGTGAACGGTTATACATTTTCCACATATTTTTAATGTTCAACTCAGCAGAAAGATATTTCCTGCCCGTGTGTTTGGCACAGTAGTGAGGCTCTGAACATTTGAATTTATTTATAAAATTCATTACATTCTCTTTCTTCGGCAAATTTTTAGTAGAAACCCTGTCACCTCCTCTGTTTTCTTTGCTAAGCTGCCCGGTTTCTCGGAAACGATTCAAAACACCATTTATTCGAAATCGTGAAACATTGAGAACACGTATGAATGTGTTAAGACATACAGGAACCATGGATTTGTCTTTCGAGCCTATGAAGTATTTGGTCCGCACGGGTTGTCTTTTGTAGCGTCCAGAAGTTGGTCTTCTTCCTTTAACTTCCACTGATGAGGTAAACTTCAGAATAAAGTTATCTTGGTACACTTTATCTTTTTGGGAGTAGAAGTTTTGATGAAACCGTCGAATGTCTTGTAAAGGAACTGTTGTGCACTTAAATTTTCCCCCATTGTGGTTACAAGTTGGGAATCCCGGCAAACCTTTCGCTGAATGCCTAAAAAAGAAAAATATTATTAGCATTTTCATATTCAAAACGTGACAATGTTTTTCTTGGTTCTGGTTTATTAAAAAGGTATACAAGGCCACAAATCTAACCTCGCTACAGCTACAAAACTAACCTTGCTAACTGGGATTTCTTTCGTGTCCACTTCTCAGTAGTCTTTTTCTTCTTCCTTGTATGACCAGTTGATGGCTGAACTACTTCCTCCATTGTGCAGTAAATTAGTTCATGAACTAGTAAGAACCAATGAGCCGTAAGATTAATTAATTAAAAACTTGCTGCGTAAACTGAGAGGTTAATGCTAAGAGTGAGGTGAACAAAACATCAACAGAGTGAAGACAATCCCATGATGCCCTGGGCGCACCACAGGCTCTCTGATTGGTTGGAATGGAGAGTGTGAATTTTGCTGCAAAACATCTGTTGGATAATGTGACTTATGTTTCAAAACTCCATTTTCAGTATTTTTTTTCAGTCTTATAATGTGCGTTTTGGTTCAAACTACCATCACAGTTCGATGCGCCTTTACAAGACGAACGTGGTGATATGCATAACTCAATACCTTAAAAAATTGGAGAATGTGAGTTTTGCATCTACACCCCTCATGTATCGAGCTGTCAGTCAGTGATTCAGTCAGTTCAAGAGAGTGTATGTTAGAGTGAGTGAGTCAGTGTTGTTGATATCTGTACTTGCTATTGTGTGTAATAGTGTGTTGTGACTTACAGTGACAATAACGTAGTTTACACAAGGAAGTGAACGTGTCCTCGTGTGATATTTATTTACGTCAAATAAAATTGTATTTGACAACGATAAAGTTGATCGGCGTCCGTGGATTACAATCGAGGGTGCCCGTGACCAAAATGCATCAGAATGTTACGCAGGATTACATGAAGCCTATGGGCATGCATTACCGTATAGTGTAGGACGGTTGCACGTTGGGTTATGGCGTTTCATGCTGGTCAGTATGAGACTGCGGATTTGCACCGCACAGGTTGGCCGCCCATTCCTCAAGATCAGACTGACATCGTGAGTGTTCTCGTTTCGGTAGACCATCGATGGACTGTCCGGGGATCATCCGTAGAGGTTGGTCTCAGCCAGCAAACGGTGTGGCGCATACTGACGAAATGTCTTGACGTGAGGAAAACTACGTCCCGTTGGGTTCCGCATCGACGTATAAAAATTGGCACAGGTATGCAATGGCTGGAATCCACATGGACAGATACAGCAACAAAGGAGCCACATATCTGAAGCTTATTGTCACCATTGAGGAAACACGTGCCTACAATGCTGAATTAAATAGTCAATCGAATGAATGGCGTCCCGCAGGTTCGCCACGTACATAGAAATTTCGACAGGAACCCAGCTGGGTGAAGCTTATGCTGATTGTAGCATACTTCTACGAGGGTGTTATTCTTACGCATGCAGTGCCTGAAGAACAAACCGTCAACAGTGGCTACTATTGCCGATTTCTGGAGCGACATCTGCGTGCGGCAATTGTTAGATGATCACCATATTGTTATCATGTCGGAAACAAAGTCAAGCTCTTACTGCAACGGTGGTACTGAAAGGTCCTGGATCACTCTACGTACTCTCCAGACATGACTTATTTTGACTTCGATATGTTTCCGAATTCAAGAAACTCCTCTGAGGCCACCGATTTCCTGACGTGGCATCTGTACTCCGCGCAATAGCCCGCTCCTTCGCTGTCATCAACGGAGACCACCTTGCCAACGGTCCCCAACGTGTTCCCTACATTTGGAAGAAGGTAGCAGACTTCTATGGTGAGTACATTTAAGGAATGCAATGCAGCTGTACTTGTTACATTATAAAATATTCCGTTCAATCAATATTGCCACTATTTTATTTACATCCCTCGTACAAACGGATAGGACTGAAGACACCAGAGATCAAGTTGAGGGAGTGCTCGTTGGTCTTGCGTCTGAAGCAGTGTCGGATAATGAACTTTCACAGAGGAAACGAGATTTCCGGAGGAGATCTCAAGCCTGGTAAGAGTGGTGCTCCAGTCTCTGAATTCTTATATATGTACGCTATCGATCAATGACAATAGGCTGCCTAGCCGGGGCGTTTCAACCGGAAGGGCGTTGGTTCTATTCCCTATCAGGAATTTGAACAATTGGAAACAAGATTTGTACCTCTTGGGAGACCCATGGCTCCATTTTACATCAGAAATGAGTAACAGGTTAATTTCTGCGGGGTGGGATGGGGATGGGGAGTCAGCCGGGCGTGGGGTTAATCGCTCTATTCCACTTAATGAAAGTGGAAGCCTTTACTATGCAGTACGCCAAGAACCTTCATGGTATATACGGAAGTGATTTTGGCTTGTTTCTCTATATTGATCAGTGACACACAGTAATGAAATGAAATGGCGTATGGTTTTTTGTTTCGGGAGTGTCCGAGGACAAGTTCGGCTCGCCAGATGCAGGTCTTTTATTGTGACTCCCGTAGGTGACTTGCGCGTCGTGATGAGGATGAAATTAAGATGAAGACGACACATACACACAGCCCCCATGTCAGCGAAATTAACCAATTATGGTTTAAATTACCGACCCTTCCGGGAATCGAACCGGGGACTCCTTTGACCAATGGCCAGCACGCTAACCATTTAGCAATGGAGCCGGACAGTGATACACAGTGATACACAGTTTATTGGTGGTAGAAATGCATGTTTCTTACCCTACATGGGAGCCGAAGATGTCTCTACACGGGCACTGTAGCGCAGACCTGTATGATTATTTCATTCAGGCCAGTGAGCGATCGTGAACACTTTTCGGGTCTGCTATCACGTCATCTACAAACTCTCTCGGACAAATTAACATTACATATAAATCTGAATTATCAGTTATCTAACTGATCGCTGAAAACAATGGGTATAAACTGGAAATTCATAGACGAGAATGAAAATACATTTTTGCAAGACAGGGAAGAGAACAAAATTTATCAGGCAAAAGAGCAATTATTCTTAACACAATATGAATTACAAATAATTACATTAATCCTATTGTTTGAATAAATATATTTCACATGTACTTAGTATGCCTAGACTAGCCCGCCCTGTGTTCTTCATCGTTAAGGTGTCAGATCTATATCGTTTAACACCGTGCTTAGCCAGTTGACGTCCCGTTGGTCGAAAATATTTCCACTACCAGAATGTTGGCCAGCAGTGCGATCAGTAGATTGCCTGCCAAAAGCCAGGATTCAATTCCAAACCGCTCTGGCAGTGTTCATATGGAGTGAGGGCATGTGATGATATTGATGGTGATGATGATTCGTCCGTCGAATGGATGCGTAAAACTTTGAGAATAACCCTTTGGTGTTAATCGACATGTGAAGGATATTTATTTATTTATTTATTTATTTATTTATTTATTTATTTATTTATTTATTTATTTATTTATTTATTTATTTATTTATTTATTTATTTATTTATTTATTTATTTATTTATTTATTTATTTATTTATTCAGGATCTGCAACAGCATAACGCCGAATCAATCAATCAATCAATCAATCAATCAATCAATCAATCAATCAATCAATCAATCAATCAATCAATCAATCAATCAATCAATACTGATCTGCATTTAGGGCAGTCGCCCAGGTGGCAGATTCCCTATCTGTTGCTTTCCTAGCCTTTTCCTAAATCATTTCAAAGAAATTGGAAATTTATTGAACATCTCCCTTGGTAAGTTATTCCAATCCCTAACTCCTCTTCCTATAAATGAATATTTGCCCAAGTTTGTTCTCTTGAATTCCAACTTTATCTTCATATTTTGATCTTTCCTACTTTTATAAACGCCATTCAAACTTATTCGTCTACTAATGTCATTCCACGCCATCTCTCCGCTGACAGTTCGGAACATACCACTTAGTCGAGCAGCTCTTCTTCTTTCTCTCAATTCTTCCCAACCCAAACATTGCAACATTTTTGTAACGCTACTCTTTTGTCGGAAATCACTCAAAACAAATCGAGCTGCTTTTCTTTGGATTTTTTCCAGTTCTTGAATCAGGTAATCCTGGTGAGCGTCCCATACACTGGAACCATACTCTAGTTGGGGTCTTACCAGACACTTATATGCACAGCGATCTGAGCTATGTACAATAGATATGAATCTAAAATTAAAGATATGTAAATATTTAAAAAGGACACAAATATACACAATGAAAACTGCTGTATTGAAGATGTTACAGACATTAAAATTGGTATTTGGAATTTCCTTTAAAAATAAAGATAACTATTTTTGTTTTGGAAAATCCACTTAGCGGGAGGTGAACAGGAGTGAAGAAAGGGTGAATTATAAAAATCAGTATATCAAGAGTATATCTAAAAATGTAATATGTTACAGTCGTGAAATTTGTTATTCGGAATCTCCTTTATAAACAATAGGACACTTATTTTATTGTTTTGGAATAACCACTGGACTGGAGGGGGAAAACGGGCTGAAAAAGTGTTTTTTATTAGGATACTGATATCTCAAAAACTGAAGGTTACAGGCGTTAAAATTCGTATTTGGAATCTTCTTTAAAAATAAAGGAACCCGGTTTTTTTTTTTCACAGAATCTTTCTAAGAGGGGCTGGAGGGGACTGTGAAAAGGACTGAAGAACGGGTTGAATACCTCTTATGAGGATACTTACATCTCAAAAACTAAATGTTACTGAATTGAAAACTGTTATTTTGAATGTCCTTTAAAAATACAGGGACACGCATTTTTGTTTAATGGGGTGCTTGAAAAGAAGTGAAATAGGGGTTGAAGTATTTTTATTAAGATATTTATCTATATAAATGCAATCGTAACGAGCGTGTGTCTGTACATTGACTATTCTGGTGATATTTTCGCACAGTTGCCCGTTTCGGGTTTAATCATGTCCATCTGCATAATTTTTAGGTTTAGTTTCCTGAAGGTATTAACTTTACCCCTCTCCCAGTCAAGTCAATAGGCGGCACAACCTCCCAAACGAGCTAGAAAATTGGAATTTTGCAAAATTATAGGTGGTGTAGGTCCTTGATTTGACTCCTATAGGCGACCTGCGTGTCGTCATGAGAAAGAAATGATGATGAAAACGACACATACACCCAGTCCCCGGGCTGTGCGAATTAACTAATTATGGCTAAAATTTCCGACCCTGCCAGCAATCGAACCCGGGATCCCTGTAAACAAAAGCCGCCAAGATAACCAATTTAGCCATGGATCCGGACTTAAGGGGGGTAAAATGGGGGTGGAACACCTTTAATGGGGATACAAATTTGATTACTCTTTCTTATAAGTGTGCTGAAGTATAAAAACATACGTGTATAAAGTACAACATTTACGTAAAATCGAGAAATGCTGTTCTTTATAACGCATGATGGATCGAGATACGAAAAACGTGTCACAGTACCAGTGTTGTACATCTGTCCATTTTGAGTTCGATTATGGCATTCGTTTTGTGATACGCCTTTCCGTTTAGCCACTAAATACATCGAAACGAAGGTCTGCACAGTCATTAATATTTCCTCAATATTTCGATATTTTCCGGGGGTAAAAGAGTGAAAATGTAAACATGCTGGATTTGTTCCGTCAGTTACAGGCTAAAATCTGCAGTTATGCCAAAATTTAATTTTCTAAATCGTCCGGCAGATAATGCCACCATCTTTATTTTGCGAGAAGGGTAAAATGAGGACTTTCAGGGAATGAAATCTTCTTCTATCTTCTATCTATATAAATAAAATCGTAACGACCATGTGTCTGCACATTGACTATTTTGGCGAAATGTCCGTACAGTTATCCGTTTCAGATGTAATAATGGCCAACTGCATAATTTTTAGCTTTGGTGTCTGTTTGCTTGTCGGTTTGTCTGTTTGTCCGTTTGACTGTTTGTCTGTTTGTTTGTTTGTCTGTTTGTCCTTCTATAACTTGAAAACTACTGGATATATTTCCATCAAACTTCATATTTAGAATCCACCTGTCCTTGGGTAGGTTTTAGGGCAAATATTATTTCTCAATCCCTGAAATGACTGGGGTGTTTTACGAAACCAAACCGTGATTTAGCATTCTCTCAAAATATACACAACCAGACTTAATGGAAATCTGCCTGCCTTAATGAACATTAATTTCTGAACCTTTTTTCTCATGTGCATCATTTCGATACCAGGATTAATAAGGGAGATATCATTAACGGACCGGTTTTTGGTACAAGCCCACCGGACTTAACGCAAGAGCGGGTGCATGTAAAGCGTATTTCTTACAACTCGAAAACTACTGAAGATATTGGAACCAAACTTTATATTCAGCATCCACCTGTCCAAGGGTAGGTTTTAAGGTCAATACCATTTCAAATTCCCGGAATGGACTGGGGTTTTATAGGGAAACGGAATGGTGATTTTCCTGTCCCACTACATATAAAATACAGGACCAACCTGACTGGAAATGGACCAAACTTTATGGAAATCCAATTCTAATTTCTTCTTATGTGCATTTTTCAACAGGAAGATTAATGGAGATTCCATGAAAGGTCGGTTTATCAGGCTAAGTCCAGCGGGCATAGCTCAAAAGGTGTTATATTTGTATGTGGAGCAGATTCCTTATCTATCTACATAAATCATATAGTAACGACCGTGTGCCTCTGCATTCACTATTTTGGCGAAATTTTCGTACAGATTTCCGTTTAAGGGATAATAATGACCATCTCCATATTTTTAGCTATAGTTCCCTGAAAGTCCTAAATTTTACCCCCCTCGCCCAAAATCCAGATTGCTCCACAATCTACCACACGAAATGGAAAATTAAAATTAAGCTGAATTATACGCTTTAGCCGGGAACCTACGGAAAGCTTTCAAGATCTTATAATTTTTCACTTTTTATGCCGAAGAATATCGAAATATGGAGGCAATTTAATGACGGTGCAGCCCTTCGTTTCGAGGTATTTCGCGGCTAAATGGTAAGTCCTATCACAAAACGGATGACACAATCTCCGTTCAATTTCGAGTGATCTACAACTTTGGTCCTGTGGCATTTTGTCGTCTCTCTCTCTCCGTTATACGGTAGATTTGGCTGTATACTTCGATTGTTCGTAAATGTTGTGCTTTTTGCCCGTATGTTACGTAGGTTGACACACTTATAGGAGAGCTAGGGTCATAAAATTTGTCACGCACGTTGATACAACCAATGGCTATATGCAAACTGAATTTCATGATTCTAGCTTCCACATACGTATGTGAAAAATAATGTAAAATGTTCAAAAAGGTACCCAAATTTGAACCCATTCAAATGTCGTAACTCAATCTAACACATAAATAGGAGAGATACAAGAAAATATTTTAGGACCAAAAATATAGAACAATAAAAGGGACATCTGTGGGTGCAAACCGTTTGTTGGTAGTATGTACCGTTCTGGAGCAGTAAATCTCGAAATGAAGGTTTGCACTTACCAACGTGCCCATACTTATCTGCCATTCATCTAAATATAATCGTAAGGACTGTCTGCCTGTACATTGACTATTTTGGCGGAATTTATGTATTATCCGTTTCGGGTGTAATAATGACCATCTGCATATTTCTTAGCTTTGGTGCCTGTTTGATTGTGTGAGTTCTTATAACTTGAAAACCACTGAATATATTTCTACCAAACTTGATATTTAGATGCCACCAGTCCTTGAGTAGGTTTTAGGGCTAATATTATTTCTGAATACCTAAATTTACTGGAAGTTTATCCGAAACCAAAACCATGATTTTGCACTCCCTCAAAATAAGTACATCCGAAATTAATGGAAATCTACAATCCTTAATGGAAATCCATTTCTAAAACACTTTTTCTCATGTGAATTTTTCTACCGGAGGTTTAATAAGTGAGATACCATAAACGGTCGGTTTTGCAGGTTAAGTCGCGCGCACGTAGCCCAAAACGTGTTATACGTGGAGCAGATTCCTTATCTATCTATATAAATCGTAACGACTATATGTGTCTGTACAGCTACACGTGTGAGGAGTAATATTGACCATCTGCATATTTTTGGTGTAGCTTCCTGAAAGTCCTAATGTTTGCTCCACTCACCCAAAATTCAGATTACGGCATAAACTGACAGACGAGCAATAAATTGAAATTTGGCAAAATTATACGTTTTAGTCTGTAGCGGACGGAAAACTTCCAAAATCATCAAATTGTTCACTTTTCCCCGAAGAATATCGAAATATTGAGTGCAGACCTTCGTTTCGAGGTATTTCGTGGGATAAACGGGAAGTACTTTCACATAATAGATGGCACAATTCCGCTCAATTTGGAGTGATCTTCAACTTTGGTCTTACTACTTGTTGTCTTCTCTGTATCCTTTATACGTTAGATTCGTCTATATTTCATGATTTTAAGTTAATTTGGACTTTTTACTTGTATAATTCGTACTTTCAATCACTTACAGAAAAGATGGAATCATCAAACTCTACAGGAACATTGGCCCACCAAATACCCATATGTGAGCCAAATGCTATGTCACATAATTACCCGAAAAGTAACGCAATGTAAGACAATCTTACACAAATTTCAACGTATTCAACGTTTCTAACTCAATCTGACCCATGAATAGATGAGATGCGATAAAATATCATAAGACCTGCAATTTAGGCCACTAAAAATTGCGTCTTATGGTACAATCCTTTGTCGATATGACGTACCATTTAGCAGCAGTTAATCTGTAAATGAAGGTGTGCAATAATTAAAAATGCATATACTTTCGTATGTCGATCTAGATATTATCATTGATGTAGATTTGTAGCGATCAAGAAAGGGTGTGTCTGCTGTTGTAATCAGTACTCCCCACACCGAGTTTGACTGGCGGTAGGAATGGGGTCCTTCTCCAACTCCTGTGTAGCTGGCATTAGTAAGGAGGCCTACCATTTTAATGAATAAATCACTTCTAGATTTGACATGCAGAAGGCAAGGGAGCGTGCAATTTTCTTCAAAACTCCCCTACAAGAATGTGATTGGCTGTAGCTAAGTGTGTTCGCCACTATAAGCAAATGTACCCATCTAAAATGTGACTAGCATTAGGCATAGAGGCCTGTTATTTTAATGGAAACTCACCAACTCAGTGTGGCTGTCAGTAAGCTGCCTAGCAGAAGGAAAAGGGCCTGTCATTATAATGGTAACGGCACAACTCAATTTTGACTGGTAGTAGGTAAGTTTCCTGCTATTATAATAAAAACTCCTCAAGTGAAATATGTCTGAAAGTAGGAAAGGGAGCCTGCCGTTTACGACGACTCCCCAAATCGATTGTGACCGCGCAGTAGGCAATGGGGCCTGCAATTATAATGTAAACTTCCCAACTCGATTGTGAATAACAGTAGGCAAGTGCGCCTGCCGTTATCATCACAACTCCGCAACCCACACTTTACATTGGAAACTACGTATGGGGACCTCCCCATGCTATTTCTCGGATAACGGTAAGAGACATGCAATTTTAAAACAATCTTATTTACTGCACGCACAGTATTTACTTCGATATCCGTATATAATGTAGAATACTGTAGCCAAGCACGGGTACATTTGCTAGTCTAAAATATATGCAGATGGTCATTTTTACACCTGAAACGGATAACTGTATGATATTGCCAAGGTAGTCAAAGTACAGACACACGTTCGTTACGATTTTATTTATAACTAGCTGATGTACGTTCGTTACGATTTTATTTATAACTAGCTGATGTACACGTGCTTCGCTACGGGATTCTCAGAAAGACTGTCTTTGTGGTTTTCCAACATAGGTCATTACAAAAACGTCAGTACGAATATAGCGACTAAAAGCAATGTTATCATATAAAATATTTCTCACTTTTAACGAAGAGTACTATGATGCCGATCTAACAGACCAAAGATGCAGAGCTCTAGTGACCAGGCCGCAGATAGCCGTGAACACTCCTCTGCCATTATTCCGTTAAATATGCACACTGCTTAATCCAGTCAGTGCCTCAGAGAAGGGATTGAATAGCTTGAATGCCATGATTAACCAGTGTGTTACGTACCAGTAGTATCAGAAAATTTATGAATCAGAGGAATGGCATGCTAAAGAAAGAAGTTAACTAACTTCCCGTCTACTGCCCGCCAATATTCAGGCAGGCTGTTACACTCTGTACGACCGGGAGAGTTGACCGTGTAGTTAGGTGTTCGCAGCTGTGAACTGAGATAGTGGATTAGAACCCCACTGAAGCCAGCCCTAAGAGGTATTCAGTGGTTTCCCAATTTCACATCAGGCAAATGCTGGGGCTTTACCTTAACTACGACCAAGGCCACTTCCTTCTCACTCCTAGCCCTTTCCTATCCCATGTCGCCATAAGACCTCTCTGTGTCAATGCGACGTAAATCAAATTTTAAAGAACTCGGTACGCAGCAGTAGTCCTATCTATCGGAGATGAGTGGCAACAGAAGACACAAAGCACATCACAACAAACAATGGTCAATGTAATGTTATTGTTGATCAATTTTATGAGCTTTCTATATTGTAGCGGTTTTTTTTTTTCATTAAATTCTGTTTACACATTTTCTCGTGACTCGGCGCTGATATGGACTTAGTAACAAAAATTCACATTCATGAATATCTCTGTGATCATAACTGGTACGGTAAAATTGTATAAAACGTAAATGATAGGAAATGTAACATATAACTTTGTTTGTGTAGTATTTATCAATACGGCCGCTAATAACAAAAATATTTGAGAATTACATTTTTGACCTTCCCCTAAACTACCATATTTCTCAGCGTGAATAAAATTATGTGTAGCCTAGATTGTAAAGAATTATTCCCCGACTTTGCATATCGATTTTCATCAAATTCTCTTCTGTAGTTTTCTCGTGATGTGTGTACATACAGTCAGGCAGGTAGACAGACAGGCAGGCAGGGAGACAGAAATTACGGAAAATTAAAACGTACATTTCCTTGTTACTGTGGACACGACCGATACATAAATACAATTATTTTTAAATTCTGAGCAATCTACAGACAAAACTCTTATTATATATCTATACTAGCTGATGTACCCGTGCTTCGCTACGGAAATCTACATTGTATACAGAATTCTAGGTTGGGTAGTGTACATGTTGTGAGCAGGATTGTATTAAATTTCATAACTGCATAGCTCTTAACATTACGCTAGAAACTTGACGGGGTAGTTGCCAAACGTCTTTTCTCATACGAGATAGAGTTAGGGAATTTTCATTGTAATGGTAGGCCCGCTTACCTACAATCAGTCACAATCAGGTTGGGGACTTTCATTATAATGGTAGACGCTCACTCTCCATCCGCCTTTTTACATCCTCAGAAAGGCTGTCTTAGTGGTTTTCCCAACTGAAATAAACATAGGTCATTACAATGACGCCAGTAAGAATGTCGCCATTAAAAGCGATGCTATCATATGAAATACCCGATCATATGGAAAGCCACACATTTTCTCATTTTTAACGAACAGTACTTCGCTGCTGATTTAACAGTCCAAAGATCCAGACCTGGAATGACCAAGCCGCAGACAGCCGTGATCCGTGAACACCCTTCGTCTTCTTTCAGCAGGCGGGAGGAGGAGGGGACAAATAGTGGAGAGTCCCACGGCAAAATCTATGCCCTTTTACTAATCTGTTTCCTAGGAGTACCCGATGAGTCTGAAAATCCAATTCACTACACTGGCGGCGGAATAATCTATCTGACTTGGAGGCAAGCTTTTCCTTCAAGCCAGAAAAAAAACCCTCTTCACTGCTAATTTGGAATAAAACGAATGTTCAATTTAATAAAAGTGAAGAGGAAGAAGGTTTCCTTAAGAAATGGCTCATTTCAGGGTTGAATTCTGAGTTATTTAGTGAATTGTGGTGCTATAATTTGGAATAGGCCTAAATTGTATTTCTAGAACAGATCATACTACTGCTGCTGCTGCTGCTGCTGCCAGTGAGCCTCTGCCTTAAGTGTGCACTCTGCTCATTCAAAACAGAGCGTCAGTGTAGAGAATGAATAGCTGGAATACTATAATGAACCAGTGTGATACGTAGGTATCAGCAGTATCTGAAAATGTATGAACCAGAGGAATTGCATGTTAAAGAAGAAAGTTTAAAAACTTTCCAGCCATTACCCACCAAAATTCAGTCATGGTGTTATACTTGGTACGCAGCAGTAATCTCATCTATCGGAGTTTAGCGGCAGCATAAGAGACAAAGAACATCACAACAAATAATGGTCAATATAAAGTAATTGTAGATAAGTGTTATGCAGTGTCGATATTGTAGACCTTCACATTTAGTTTTCTACCGACTCTGAAATACCATTCTTAACATAGTCGGTACGGTAAAACTGAATGAAACATAAATGTTCGGAAATTGTATTCTCTATAAGTTTCGTTTTGTAGTACTTTTCGATAGGACCAATGACATAGGTATATATAAATTAAATTTTAGGCGCCTTCCACTAAACTACAATTACATCCAGGGTGAATAAAATTGTTTATAGTTTACACTGTAGTTTTTTATTCCCCGACTGTATATACCGATTTTTGTTAAATTCTGCTAACCCATTTTCTCGTGGCTCAGCGTTGATATGGACTTCGCAACAAAAATAAATTTTCATGAATATCTGTGTTACCATAGTCGGTACGGTAAAAATGTATAAGACATAAATGACCGGAACTTATTTCTATGTAACTTTAGTAACGTATTATTTATCCATAGGACCACTAATAATACAAATATTTGAGAATTACATTTTAGGCCTTCCCGCAAACTACCATTTCACTCAGCGTACATAAAATTATTGATAGCCTAGATTGTAGTGGCCCATCGCCCGACTTTGCATGCCGATGTTCATTCAATTCTCTTCAGCCGTTTTCTCGTGATGCGTGTACAGACAGACAGACAGACAGACAGACAGACAGACAGACAGACAGACAGACAGACAGACAGACAGACAGACAGACAGACAGACAGACAGACAGACAGACAGAAATTACGGAAAAGTAAAAAGTGCATTTCCTTGTTACTATGGACATGATCGATGCAGAAATACAATTCTTTTCAAATTCTGAGCAATGTTCAAACAAAACTCTTATTTTTTATATGTAGATATGATAAGTATATTAATAAAAATACTTCAAACACTACATAACATCTTTTAAAGCCCCACCCTTAAGTTGATTTTCCGAAAACAAAAACACGTGTTTCTTTATTTTAAATGTGGATTCCAAATACCTATTTTCACGTCTGTAACATTTGCGTATTTTTAGTTATCATTATCCTAATAAAAATAATTCAACCCCATTTTGCCTCCCATTCAGTGGTTTTTCCAAAAAAATGCGTGTTCCTTTATTTTTGAAGGAGATTCCAAATACCAATGTTCATGTCTGTAATGTCTTCAGCTCCTGAGATATAATTATCCTTATAAAAGGTGTTCAACCTTTTTTCACCCCACTTAAGGGTATTTTCCGAAAACAATTATATACACGTTTCTTTATTTGTAAAATAGATTCCAAATAACAATTTTTACGTCTGTAAAATGTTAAGTTTTTGAGATATGGATATACTCATTTAAATGGTTCACCACCATTTCACCCGCTTAGCAACGGTATATCCTAAATCCTACCCTAGTGAGCACCTACACTTTAATATAAATGTACCCGCCCCCACGCCCAAAATTTCTTTATGTCGTGTAGTTTTGTCTGGATGTTGATTACAGTCAGTCGAAGTTAGCCTTTTGTTCGGATATAAGATATAAAACAACAGAAAACCATATTCCGAACTGCGTTGGTGATTTTCAAAACAATTAATCCTCTAACCTAACCTCACATTTACATTTCAGGGAACTAAATCTCGGGATTGTCCTGGAATGCACTCAAAATTAACGTTCCAAGTAGATTCCAGCGAGTTTCCTAATAAACTAAGGATTTAAACATGTCTTACTCTCGAAGTCACACGAATATTTATCCTTGATTTCAATGTTGGACTCACATAGCGTGAATTCTTGTGGGTGCTCGACAAGATAGATGTGCAAATATCGAACTCAGATCGTAGCACAGTTTTCTTTTAGCTTTCAAGTGTGATCAGTTTGCGGGAGGATGTCGATTGATGCGGGCTGCCTAGAAGAAATATGTTATCCCTCTCTAACTGATAAAAATTATTCTTATTCTCGTTTCTTTCACATCACCTTTCCCCTGCTCTACCAGATCAGCCATTACCAGTGCCTTGAACGATAGGGGATTTATACCCTACGAAGAAGTACATGGAGTCTCTTATACTGACCTTTAAGCCAAAATTCTCTTTACGTATACTTCATTGATTCTACCCCAAGATTTGAGACTCACGTACACCACCCTGAGGAAGTCGATGCCACAAAAGTACATCTCTGAGCCAATTGTCGGTTTCTTTTAAGGTATACATTTATGTTTGGGTACAAAATCCACAGTTTTGAATCTTAGTATCTGAAGGTTTTCTAAAGTTCTGATACAATTGTACTAAAGGATTAACAGTTGTAAATTCCTCAATTTAAGTTTACACACTTCTAAATTAATTTCCTTATTTTAAGAATCGGTACAAATTTCAAACATCCTAGAAGTCTCAAATATGAATGGATTTTGATGCTTCCTGCTCTGGTTTGCTTATACTTCTGTGCATAATGTTACGAAGCAGAACCATTCTCATTACTTAATTTTTGAATTAACTAAACTAAGGTTTCAAAAACATGTAATTTTTTACAGTTTATTTTTACAATCACCTCTATCTTCTCTGTTTTAACGTGGATTTAAACAACGGATGTTCACAGGTCCTATTTTATGATCTTTCATAAAAGTTAAAAATTGCAAATTCAGCCCAAACGAGGTATTTTGAACATATAATATGTATACCTAAAGAAGAGTAACATCTCGAATCAATTACTTTGACTGGCTAAATGACAGAAGCAGACAGCCCAGAGAGACCGACCCTAAATTTATCGTCGAGTTTTGTAAGGTTTGGTTTCACCGAAACTTTCTTAAACACATTTTTCTGCAAAGTGTACAAAGGTCACATTTATATATTTAGGAATTACCATTATGGGACTTATTACTTGTCATTATAGATTGATTTTTCAAGATAAAAAAGATTGAGATACACTTTGTTCGTTTGTAGGCTAGTAATGCGTCCCTGTTTTGGGAAAGGTTTAATGTTGAATTAACACCTACAAGGTTTCGACGCTGGTATAGGAAGAACTGTTTTTGTGATCTTGCCCACAGCCTTAATTAAGGTATAGACCCAGCTTTTTCCTTGTCTAAATATGACAAATTATGACGCGCTTGTTCAAGGTTGCCAGCGGTGGATTTTGAATCCACCATACTCCACAATATCCGTAGCAAATAGCTACCTCGCTTGGTATTTGGGTGGGTAGTTGAGCAAGATTATAGCTGTAAATCTCCAATTGCATCATAAGGTGTAACCCTTCGTCTTTCAGTATACAAAGTCACGATTTGATGGATACCGTTAAAGTGTTTTT
Source organism: Anabrus simplex (assembly GCF_040414725.1). Taxonomy (NCBI): domain Eukaryota; kingdom Metazoa; phylum Arthropoda; class Insecta; order Orthoptera; family Tettigoniidae; genus Anabrus; species Anabrus simplex. Next base: position 1,526,622,730 of record NC_090265.1, read on the forward strand.
TTTAACCTACTGAGGTTTATTTAAGAGAAAAGCCACCTAGTTAGCAGTACCGTCAGTCGATGGTGATGTGGAAGGAGAAAGAGACTCGCGAGAGAAAGCCAGACGTCCTGCGGGTCAGCCTACACGCCAGGCGCGCCGCAGCATTGCGGGGCTGCTGACCAACAACAATACGTACTGTACAAGAGCAGTGAAGAAGCCAATAAGCGTACGAATGAGATGAAAAGAACGAAACTACACAAGGGAATGTGGTCTCCTATAACCGAATAAAGGGATGCACTGTGGCGAGGCAGATAATCCCAAGGCAAATGTGAAATGAGAAGGCTTCTCTATATGCTTCACAAGGGAAAGAAGATCTCCTTCAGTGACCACTAATCCTTTGTGCTATAATTTTTGTAGCATGGATACTTCAGTTCCTTATTTACTGGTGGTATCAGGGTCAAGACCAGTCTTTGAGTGAAAAAATTCATGCCGTTGTTGAATATAATAGAATATAATAGATATATTTCGTATGGCATGATTAAGGTTATTAGGTCCTCTTACCAATCTAATCAGAAAATACAATATTTACATGTAGTTATTATTGTTACTAGCAGATACCGATATATGAGTTATGAAGGTGTGCTTCCTTCACCCACAAGGGCGTGGATGAACTTCTCCATTAGATAAGTAAGACTTTTTTTTTTAAAGGATCTCTTAAACATCATGTAATTTTATCGTCATTTACGGTAACTTTAGAGAAGATATTAGCTCACTGGGATAAATTCTCTCAATATTAAAATCTATATGCTTAGACTTTTGATTTCAACGATAGGATTGCTGATGGTAGTTAAAACAGTTAAATGATATGTGAGAACAGAATATCGATATAGACTTGTTACTGGCCATGGTGACGACAGCTAATGAAGCCATTACCTATGAGCCATTTATTATTACTTCGTGTGGCTGTTGCTAGCTAGGTGCAGCCCTTGTAAGGTAGACCCTCCGGCGAGGGGGTGGCATCTGCCATGTAAGACTACGTGCTACTGTCGTGTAAGATAATGTTGTGAGAAGTGTGTGAATTGCAGGGATGTTGGAGACAGTACAAACACCCAATCCTCGAGGCAGGGGAAATAACCATTTAAGATTAAAATCACCGATCCGACCGGGAACCAAACTCGGGGCCCTCTTAACAAAAGGTGACTACGCTGACCATTGCGCCAAGGAGTCAGACAGTATTATTAATTACTAGCGAATGTACCCGTGCTTCGCTACGGTATTCTACATTGTATTCGAATATCGAAGTAAATAGTGTGCATGCAGTAAATAAGATTGTTTTAAAATTGCATGTCTCTTAGCGTTATCCGAGAAAGAGCATGGGGAGGTCCCCGTACGTTGTTTCCAATGTAAAGTGTTTGTTATGGATTTGTGATATAACGGCAGGCTCAATTGCCTACTGCCATTCACAATCGAGTTGGGAAGTTTACATTATAATTGCAGGCCCCATTGCCTACTATGCGGACAGAATCGATTTGGGGAGTTCTCGTTAAAATGGCAGCCCCCCTTTCCTACTTCCTGACAGATTACAGTTTTTATTATAATGGCAGGCAATTACCCTACTATCACTCGAAATTGAGTTGTGCAGTTATCATTATAATGCCAGGCCCATTTTCCTACTTCCAGCCAGCTTACTGCCCGTCACACCAAGTTGGTGAGTTTCCATCAAAATAGCAGGCCACTATGCCTAATGCCAGTCACATTTTAGATGAGGACATTTCTTTATAATGGCGGGCACCCTTGCCTACTGCCAAACACAATCGGGTAGGGGAGTTTTAAACAAAACTGCATGCTCACTTGCCTTCTGCAAGTCAAATCGAGAAGTGAACTATTCATTACAATTGTAGACCTTCCCTACTAATGACAGTTACACAGGAGTTGGAGAAGGAACCCTTTCATACTGCCAGTCAAAGTCGGTGTGGGGAGTACTGATTACAATAGCAGACCCACCCTTTCTCGATCACTACAAATCGACATCAGTGAATATATATAGATCGACATACGAAAGTATATGCGTGTTTACAATATTGAAGACCTTCATTTACAGATTAACTGCTACTAAACGTACGTCATATCGACAAAGGATTATACCATAAGACACGCCGGATTTAGTGGCCTAAATGGCTGGTCCTATGATATGTCATCTATTCTTGGGTCAGATTGAGTTAGAAACGTGGAACAGGGTAACGTTCTTGTAAGATTATCTCACATTACATTACTTTTCGGATAATTATGTGACAGCTACATACATAGCATTTGGCTCATATGTGGCTACTGGGTGGGCCAATTTTCGTGAAGAGTTTGATGATTCTGTATTTCATATAAGTAATCGAAGGTATGAATTATGCATGTGAAAATTCCAAATTGACTTAACATCCATTAATAGAGAAAAATCAAACGTAAAAGGGATACAGATACGGCAAAAAGTCATAAGACCAAGGTTCTAGATCATTCCAAATTGAACGGAGATTGTGCAATCTGTTATGTGATGGGAATTTCCGAAGGTCTGCACCATCATTAAAATTGCCTGCATATTTCGATATTCTTCGGGGATAAAAAGTGAAAAATGTAATGATCTTGGATGTTTTCCGTTCGTTACAGGCTAAAACGTATAATTTTGTCAAATTTCAATTATCTTCTTTTTCTTCTGGCAGATTATGCCGAAATCTGGATTTTGGGCGAGGCGGGTAAAAATTAGGACTTTCAGGAAACTAAACCGAAAATTATGCAGATGGTCATTATTACCCCTTAAACGGAAAGCTGTACGAAAATTTCACCAAAATAGTCAGTGTAGAGGCACACAGTCGTTACGATTTGATTTATATAGATAAGGAATCTGCTCCATGTAAAACACCTTTTTGGCTATGTCCGCTGGACTTAACCTGCAAAACTGACCATTCATGATATCTCCCTTATTAATCCTCCTGACGAAAAAATGCACATGAAATAAAGGTTTATAGGTGGAATTCCATCACGTTTGGTCGATTTCCAGTTAGGTTGGTCTTGTTCTGTATATATTGTGGAAGAGTAAAATCACCATTTCGGTTCCCTATAAACCGCCAGTCTATTCCGGAACATGAAATGTTATTTACGTTTAAAACCTACCTTTGGACAGGTGGATGCTAAATATGAATTTTGGTTCGAATGTCTTCAGTAGTTTTCAAGTTGTAAGAAATACGCTTTACACGCACCCGCTCGTGAGTTAACTCCGATGGGACTTGTACAAACAAACGGTCCGTTCATGATATCTCCCTTATTAATCCTCGTATCGAAATGATGCACATGAGAGAAAAGGTTTAGAAATTAATTTCTACCAAGGCAGGTTGATTTAAATTAACGTTGGTTGTGTATATTTTGTGGAAGTGCAAAATCACTGTTTCGGTTTCGTATAAACCCCCAGTCAGTTCAGGGATTTAGAAACAATATTTGCCCTAAAACCTATCAAGGACAGGTGTATTCTAAATATGAGTATTGTGGTGGAAATACATCCAGTAGTTTGTAGCACTCGCGTACATACGGCGTAATTAAGGAAGAAAATAATACAGTTAAGAGAGTTGAAAGTAATAGAAAATGGATTATAACTGAGGACAGCCGGATAACGACAAATATGTAAATGCCAAGTTAATGTATTGGAAAATCAAATGCCCTTCAATAAATTATGCTAGTGTGAGTTATGGATATAATAAAGCGGTAACAGAGGAGAAATTTAGGTCCATTGATTCCTAGGTAAACAAATAATAAGAAGATGACTGATGGTGTTATTACTTAATCTATTCAGTCCTGAATATATCGGTTTCGATTCCCCGCCGAGTCAGGGGACTTTAATCGTAAATGGTTAATTTCCTTGGCTCAGAGACCAGGTGTTTGTTCTGTCTGAAATATATTTCTGCAACACACATCACACACAACACTATCCTTCACCACAACAACATGTAGTCCCCATAAACAGCTTATGCTGCCCACCATCTACGTAGGATCTGTCTTTCAAGAGCCTCACCAGGCTAGTAATATTTTCACGACATTGTTGACTGATTATTATTATTAACTGGATGTAAACTGCATAGTACCGTGTCTACTCCAAGAGCATTCACAATGAGTAATTTGCACCTGACGGATGCTGAAATATTCTAAGAGCTAACTAATTCGTCTGAAGATGATGCCAGTGATATTACCGTAAGTGAAAATGGAGATGGAATACAGGATACACAGGTCTAAAAATGGAACGTTTTAAAAGCTGCTCACTTCTGAAAAGTGAGTATATACAATTGAGTACAGCCATTTTCAAAAAATCCGCCTTTTTCTCCTATAACAGGTTCTTTTACAAATCTAGAATGAAAAATTCAATGCTAATTACAAAACAATACACTTTTTTTACAAATGTTAATACAGTTTTGATTGAAATACTCGTTGTATTACTTGAAAATGCACAATGTTCATTCACTAGAATGCTATTTAATCAGTAATAACGTTTTAGTTTGCCTTCCAGTGATGTTATATTGGATATTCTCGTATGATCTGATGCAGAGTTTTCTCTTTGAAGCATCCAGCAGTAATCCGCTCTCATTGATATACTCCATCGTCCTTGGTACCGTCGTTCCATCTCCCGAATATCCTGATAGAATCGTTCGCCTTGTTCATCGTGCACCGCCCCCAAATTCTCAGGAAATACATCCAAATGTGAAAAAAGAAAGTGCAGCTTAAGACTCATGTTGCAACCCATCATTCTGAATTTCTCAAGCATTGTGGCTACTACTTCTGCATAGTTAGGATCTTTGGTGTTTCCTAAACCTTCTTGGTTACATCTCTAAAGACTTTCCAGGCTTATTTTGGTTCAGGAGTCATTGTATCTTTAAACTCATCATCTTTCATTAGACTTCTGATTTATGGCCCTATAAAAATACCTTCTTTCATTTTTGCTTGTGAGAGAAAAGGGAACTTGTTGCAAAGATATTGAAAACAATTGCCCTCTTTGTCAAGGGATTTCACATACTGCTACATCAGACCCAACTTGATGTGAAGAGGTGATAATAGTATTTTCTTACGATCCACTAAGATTTTCTGAACAACATTTTTACATCCTAGAGTTAAGGTGGTCCGATCAGGCCATTTTTTCCCAGACCAGTGCTCATCTCTTGCCCGGATATCCCATTCACACAAGTGTCATGGGAATTTCGTATGTCCCTGTCGCTGACCTAACAAAATACCGATTACTTTAAGATCTCCACAGACCACCCACTGATGTCTGTTATACTGTATTTTACCCAAGGGAAGCTTCATGTTATCATTATTCTCTTTTAAGTGGACTGAGTGAGCTATTATAATTGAAGCCAACTGGTTGCCATTGTTCAGTAACACAGTTTTTATACTTCTCTTACTAGAGTCAGTATATAACCTCCAATTGTTTGGGTCATACGTGGCAGCACCTACTTTGTTTATTAGGTCTGGAATGTTGTTGCAATAAACCAATCTCTCTTCATGACTAAAGGACTGCGCAATATATTTTTCCTTATTTCTGTAGAAAGTCACTGGACTATCATCAGCAAGAAGATTTTGTTCTTTAAACCTGGAACTTAAAAGTTCAGCTGCATCTTTGGGGAGGTTCAAATCTCTTTATTAAATCATTCAACATGGATTGTGTGAAGAGTACTGGTACATTAGATTTTTCAGGGGTAAAGTCACTGTCAGATATTCTCGATGTTTCACCACTTGAAGAATCAGAAACTTCAATATCGTCTTTAGGATGTGTGGGAACTGGAATATCAGGGCCATGAGTCACTGGTCTCCTAGCAGATTCAAATCTGGGGTATGTTATGCCTTTTTATTCTTAGCATTGAAACTTTTGACCTTACAAGTTCAAAAGTATAAGTCACTGGTGTGGTTTTCGGGTTCATGCCAAACCATCGGTATACCAAAACGAAGCCCTGTTTTTCTCCCCTTTGTCCAATTTCTCATATTTTCAACAAAAATGCTGCACACTTTATGAGGCGCCCATGACTTGTGTTGATCCCCTAACTTTATTCTAAAAATAAGCTGTATAAGCTTTAGCGACAAATGAGGTTATGTTTTGTCTCTGCTTTTTCACTACATAACTACCACAAATGAAACAAAACACATTTGGATTGTTCAATCACTGTCGCCTTTCCATACTCACAGAATCACAAAACAGGAACTGACGATAAATGCACACGTATTCAAAGTAAACTTCCTCGTTTGGAAATCTAGCTGGTCACTTAGAGCTTTCAACTGAATTCACATCACAAAGGATTTAAGTGCTGCCATCTCGCAAAGAGTTCAACAACATTCTGCAGTGCTACCACCACAGGTTTTGAGGTCCAATAAGTAGTATTTCTGTAAAAAAAAATATTATTTTTAAACTAAAAGATAGTGTAGTATGCAATAACGTTACCAAGAAAAAAGCATTAAGACAAAGACTAAAAAAATGGTGGTGAACCCCACTGTCGGTAGCCCTGAAGGTGGTTTTCCGTGGTTTCCCATTTTCACACCAGGAAAATGCTGGGGCTGTACCTTAATTAAGGCCACGGCCGCTTCCTTCCCACTCCTAGCCGTTTCCTTCCCATCGTCGCCGTAATACCTATCTGTGTCGGTGCGACGTAAAACAACTAGCAAAAAAATATGGTGTGTGATAGAAGTAAACGGATATCATATTTGGCATCAGGATATGCATATTACTTCAAAATGACTCAAAAATTCAAAACATCAAAATTAGTGTAGACCTGTGATATCAATTGCGTGAATATAGACAGTGACAGTTCCTTTTCGGAAAATGAAGATACTGTTTCAGATGAGAATGATCGTTCTACAGACAGTGACATTTCTAGGCTCAGGTATGTGACAAAAACTGGTAAAGTTTATTCTACATAACCACATCGAGTGATTGGACATGTACGTCAAAATATGGTCTGGAAAATGGAAGGAATAGTGAACACGATTACTGAATCCCTTAAAATGTGTATGACTTCGTAGGAAATAGGACAAATACGTATGCACACTAATGAAGAGGCAGTTTGTTGTAATGTTGATGTAATCAGTGAAAAATAACTAAAGGCATTTATAGGCATTATTTTGTATATGGGGGCTGAATATGACACAAAAACCTCTGTAATTGATCTTTGGTGCTGTATTTCAGGTCGACAGATATTTGTTGCAAATTTTATCAGAACTATGTTTCTCGAAATTTTACGCACTGTGACAAATCAACCGGGCCAGAAAGACGTGTTTTGGGCATATTTGCTCCTATTCGAGTGGGTTTTGGCAAAATCAATAATGTTTTTCTAGGTTACTGTACTCCGGAGACAGATACTGTGATTGATGAAATGCTTTCACTTTTCATAGGCAGATGCCCATTCAAAGTGTTCATAAAATCGAAACCGGAAAGTATGGCATATTAATACGTATGCTCACAGATTCTAAAATAACTTCTGTGCTCAGTATGCAGCCATATATCGGTAGGAACCAGGGTGATATACAGGGTGATATACTCTCCATCAGCAGCTGTGAAACGTTTGATTTCTCCAATAGACAAATCTGGGCGCAACGTCACAACAGTCAGGTATTACACTTCCCTTGAGTTGGCTGATGATTTATGGAATAACCATAATCTTACCCTAGTTGGAACACCACAGGTAAATAGAAAACACATTCCTTAAGAGCTTAAAGTGGTGCTAGGAAGAGAACTTTACTCTAGCAAGTTTGCTTTCGCAGAAGGAAGTGTTCCTATCACCATCGTTTCATACACAGCAAAAGACAAAGCCGAGAGAAGTCTCCTCCGGCTTATTTACGCAACATTCAGTTGTAGCGACGGGTTCAAAGGGAGACCCGAAGAGAAAAACTGTTATACATTTATACTACTATATTGAGACGAAAGGTAATAATAATTTCGTGTGGATATTTCTAGCCGAGTGCAGCCCTTGTAAGGCAGACCCTCCGATGAGGGTGGGCGCAACCTGCCATGGGACGAAAGGTGGTGTTGATTCAGTAGATCAAATGGTGAGGAAATACTCAACAAAAAGGGGTACGAGCATTTGACCATTCTCTGTCTTTTACACCCTCCTCAATGCCTTTACAGTCTTCATGTTAAATTTCCCTGCATGGAGTTAAAAGAAACGTAATAAAAGAATAATTTACTTGAGGGAACCAGGACTTCAGCTTGTGAAACATCAAATCCAAGAGCGAAAAAAAGCGAAGGGCTGCAGAATTCAGTAATTTCATCTATGGAAGAAATGTTGGTCAAGACAATAAAACAGAATTAGAGTGCCACACATATGGCAACTGGTGAGAGAGGTCGGTGCCATATGCCCGCAGCTCTATCCCGTTACACAAGTGAAAAATATAACTAAGTGAACAACACCACCATCATATGTTCATTATGCAAGATATACACCTGTTGGAAACACAGTTCCAAACCTGTTACCTACCAGACATGTGGAAATCACAGTGAACGTTATGATTCTTCGGGCTGAAAGTATGAAAATATTTGCATTTTAACAATAGATCAGTCAGCTGTTCATTTGTAGGCAAGTCGTTGAACGGTTGACGGGTGATAACGTGGTCAAGTTGAAATAAGCCCTGTCATTGTTGGAAATATCTCTTTATTTGTCTGTAAAGAATGTAAAATTAGTTGTTAAATGTTGTTTGTGTAAATATCCGCAATATTGAACAGAACAGATTCCCAGAAATTTGACAAGTGGTGATCAAAACCTACCTCCGCCACCACCCCCCTTTGTATACTATGAAATAAAAATAGGTTGACATTCCTAGGGTTAAGTATGGGATAATTAAAAGTAGAATTTTTTGGAAGGCCCTCTAATTTGTAAACACATCAACGATTCAAATTGCACAAACTGCAGGACCGATCTTGGAAACTCTGTCTGGCGCATCTTTGTCATGATTTTCAAGAACGTCCATAAAGCACAAAATTACTAAGGTCCTGTACCAAAACATGCTCTCAGAATTTAAATACTCAAGTCCTAATATGATCATAAAGTGAAACAAACCACAGCCACTTGTAAATATTTCCGGAATATCTTGGTGATTTATGTCAATGAGAGAGGTTCTATCAAGATAGAAAGGTTATGGAGAAAACCTATCATGGCAGATTGGCTGGCATATTATGGCATACTACTGCTGGAGCATTCAACGTGATTGTTCTGATGGCTCGCATAGAAGAAAGCTATACAAATTACTATTTTCTTACGAAAAAGGAGAAAATGACGTATCGTAACACTAGTCGAGACATTCTAGGAAGGGAAGTGAGGAGTGGGAGTTGGAGGACGCGCCTTTCTGTCGGCCCGGTTTCCTGCCTGACTCATTTCGATCTACAAATTCTTCGCATACATTCGCAAACTGGATGAAGTTTTTTTTAGTTTGGCCTTATTGGGTATCACTGCATATTGTAGTCATCCAGTGCGTTCGCAAAATCAACATATTTAACCAATATGCTGATATCCTTTAGTCGCATATCTGGGTAAAATGTTCAGTGTTACCATAATCATGCAAAGCAATTTTATGATCACTGAGGGGAATAAGAACTAATGTTTTATTAGTACAGTCTTAAACCTGTGTGTGGACTGTAAGGGATCAACTCAAGGAACTATATCCCAAAATTTTGCTTGCAGGTGATAGGGTTCAACTATCAAACTTCAGAATTTGCACTGTCTATACGTTAACACATTAGTGTCGTAAGGCCTCTGTTCTTAGTATGAGAGACACAATAGGATGCAGTCAGTCACGCATGGGGAAAGTGTGACAAGAAATAAGCTAGAATATAACTATTAGCGTATTTTAGAATATTATTATTAGTATGATTAACATACGCATTGCAATTTAGAGATATTCTGGTAGCAATACCTGCTTGCAGTACAATACCGAAATGAAATTTGTATACTATATTATACAAGAACAACATAAAATACAACGAACAATTAAATGAATTCCAAATATTAATCGAAATTACATTACAACTAGAAATAACTGACACATATTAAAATGATATATTTATTAAAAATTTGATCTTGGTTTGTTCAGCTTCTTAGAAGACATTCCTTCTATATTGTGTCCTACACTGCGCTTTTCTTGAAGCTACAACAACACCAGAACCATATAATTCGGTTGTCTGATGAGAAGATTTTCTCAATCTTACAAATCGTACAACAGTGAGGCTTGTAGTAACCTATCTATCTCTGAAATAGTCTGCTGTCACGAACCTGCTAGAACACTACTGATCTTTGGGGACATCAGTAAAAAAACCTCGTTAAAATAAAGATAGTTTTTATTTATTTATTATAAGCCTGTGAGTGAGAATCCCACTGTAGTGCGTTCTATAATCTCGTGCAAGTTCCGTAATCAACGAATCACTGGACATAAAACCCTTATCCATTATGTTATTTAGTAATTTCAACAAATTAAAATGTGATTAGTATACATTCGTATTTTTAGTCAGAAACTATGAAATTTTCTCATCTTAAGAAGAAATTAGTGTTCACAAACTGTACGCTTTCGAGAAGCCGAGTATAATTACTCCAATATCAAGCTCATGAAACCTCATTTCATGCCAGTTTCAACCTTCACACTGATAACTTTATCTACAGTTTTTTCTTTTGTAATATTTTATTGAATCTAATACCGAACAGAACAGAGAATAGAAATACATATTATATAATGTATTTTCTGACCATTAAAATTATACTTTCAATGCATTCTATGTGTTTCCCAAGTGTATCGTGGCAGATATCCAGGCGGTTCAATATTATCGATAATATAGTATTGCGTAATCTTCTTAATAATATGTATAAAGTGTGAGTAATGTCGGATTACGCTTTATTGGATTCAGCCGCAAGAGCATTCGACGTTAATAAGTTTATGTGAGCGGCATGCATTTTTTTTGTAATGCACATACTTGCTGCTTCGTTATTCTCTTTACAACGTGCTCAAACCACAAACGATCTCACACCGAATACGCCTGGCCAAATTCATTCTCCAGAAAACCTCCATAACACGTGTGTTAGCTATAGACTATATCTCAGATCACGGTCGACTTTGCTGGTGATTTTTCCTAACAATTGTCTCAAAGAAGTCGTCTGAAAGTTGTGTGTTAGCAGTCTGATCGGCATTGTTGATATCCATCAGTGGCGTATGCATAGAAGCATTCTCGGTGACTCCCAGCTTAGTACTGCGCTCGGTCCGATGCTTAGCTTTCAAACATAACTTGTAATCTCTTCAATGTTGTACTTTACTTTTAAGCACACGAATTGTATCGTCAGGTTGCTCTTGCACTTTGCGATTCCTTTTACTGTCGATATCAGGTACAACAGACACTGAAACACCGCACTCACCGCTCATCTTGTTCGTTTTCATCTTTCGATATAAGATGTGCCCTATACTCTCTACAAAGTTAAGCAACGCTTTCTTATACACCAATTGATTCATCTCGATGTGCTCTGTAATTCTGATTCCTTTCCATAAGTTTCATCTCTGTTTTCTGGATGACGATCTTTGACACTACGAAATTCATTTGTTTCAAATTTTGATGTAACTCTTTCCTACAGAAATCACCATTTTATTTCAAATTGTACCACTGTGACGTACCCACTCGGTCCACAGATGTTTGACAAAATTATAACGTGGCGGGTCACTTTAATATTACAGTAAAATAAATAAATGATATATCATTGTTTCTCCATAAACAATATCCCATCGGCGCCACCCATCAATCTTATTGCTTGAAAACGAAAGTTGATAATTAATAATAATAATACGTAATGAGACTTAAAGAACTCCCAGGGGTAGGGTGACGGGACACAAATTCATTAAGTACACTAACATGGAATTTAAGGATCATCAATAATAATTTCATGAAATACAAATTAAAACATCTATTTATTAGGATGAAAAACGTGACGTAACGGCGTATTAACGAAATCTGAACTTACGGAAGCAAAAGAAGAATGAAATTAACTCTAAGAAAATGAACTGTTGCGCGAAGACTTGCAGTAACTTATGCCATAAGCTCACCAAATGTAGACTCTGTTGTCTTGAAGCTGAAGATGGGTGGATCTCTCGTACCGGCTGCCTCATCTGTTGTTGGATTCCAGTCCTACTTATGCTTTTCCTGCCTTTAACACCTCCTACTTTACTCCTTACATAAAGACGTAATGAGCCCTAATTTTAAATGCAAAACCACCATGGGTTATGTTCATGGAGAGAACACACTTGCATTCTTCCGTATTACGGAACAGTAGTGTAGCTAAATTCATAATAAAAGCTCTCCTTCCGTATACTAGTCAAAACCGGTCTCCCGTTGACTATACCTCTCGTCATTGAGATAACAAGTCCCAATGAGAGTAACTTTTGAGTAGTATCCTACGGTAATACTCAGATGCGAAGTGAACTAAGTTAAAATCTTCTTCGATGTGCAGACGTAGAATCGTAGTAAGAGTGTCTTCCATGAGTGAGAATCAGAATCAAAATCAGAATCAGAATGTCCTCTCCAGCTCTTGTCTCCGAAGTATATCCGTTCAAAAGTCTCCTTCCACCAGCCATATCACATGGTCCAGTGAGATTCAAGGTCTCATCCCTTCTCCTATGTATTGCTGTTAATCCATCACGTTGCTTCATTACGTTCATTCACATAGGCTGAACTTTCCCGCTGAAATAAAGCGTCAGGTAGCTAAGTTTGAAAAGTGGGCGTTTATAATGTATCAACTGTCTCTTCATGAGGTAGAGAGGGTGAGGTCTCTCGTAACCTAGATGACGTACTTTTCCTGGAAATGGGCTGAAATTAGCCTGCTGACTCTGGTCACCTCACAACGGCTATTGGAAAATTTACTGCAAGTAATTAATATGAATGATGTTGAAATATGGTCTCCCAATAATGTGTTCGTTCAGAATACGTTATAGCCGCGATACAAAGGAATGAAATGATGATTGAAATAGATGATAAAAACCCTATATATATATTAATTTAAACATGACCTATCAGTGATTAAATATATACATCTTATCAATTAATTACACAGTTCATTAATTTATCATATGATGTGATGTCCTAAATATCACACCACGATCATTGAAATACGTCCACCCAGTCCGAAGTTATAACCGATTCTAAGAGCTGGGAGCGGAGTGAGTAATACCGCTGAGTAATTCGGTTGTAGTGGTCCCCTCCGCTTACAACTGCAAGTACTCGCGGAGGACCAGAACACGGTGTAGCGCACGACACATGTTTAACAAGGATAGGCCAGGACGTTCGGATCCGCATTATCTTCAAATTTTGTACACTTTTAATAGTCCATTAGGACAGCATAATGTGCATGTAGTAAGACGTACTGTTTAGGCGTTCTCGAGAAAATCGCAAGATAAATTTTCGCGTCGATTATGTACTGGTGCGTTGCAATCATTAGCACGAGATGGCAGTGATCGAGCGGTTAGCGTTCAAGCTCCGTAATCGCTGGATCGCTGGATCGAGTTCCACTCAAAGGTTTTTTCAACACTGGTCATATTCTTTCATATGTATATTATATATTGCAGGTCAAAGCGTCCAGGTGCAAAGCAGTTCCGGATACCTTAACCGATTTCATTGTCTGGTATGAGGGTTTTCGCAAATCACGACAGGCATACATTTTCAGCAAAACTTTATATGCATTTGGTCGTTTATTTTTTGTAGTCCACCACTGCGATGCAGCGGTTAGCGTGATTAGTTGCCACCCCCGGAGACCCGGGTTCGATTCCCGGCTCTGCCACGCAATTTGAAATTTGGTACGAGGACTGGATCGCAATCCACTCAACCTCTGGAGGTAAACTGAGTATAGGGGGTTCGATCCCCACCTCAGCCATCCTCGAAGTAGGTTTCCGTGGTTTCCCACTTCTCCTCCAGCCAAATGCCGTGATGGTACCTAACTTTAGGCCATGGACACTTCCTTCCCCCTTCCTTGTCTATCGCTTCCAATCTTCCCATCCCCCAACAAGGCCCCTCTTCAGCAGAGCATGTGAGGTCACCTGGGCGAGGTGCTGGTCCTCTTTCCCAGTTGTATTCCCAGATCCAAAGTCCCATTCTCTAGGACAGTGCCCTTGAGGCGGTAGAGACGGTACCCCTCCCTGAGTCCTACGAAAGAAACAACCCTGGAGGGTAAACAGATAAAGAAAGGAAGAAATTTCTTTTTGTAATGATGAAAATCAGTAAACACTCAAATAACTTTGAAAATTCAATACAAGTTAATGCAAATACACATATTTTTTCATCATATTACCTTTGAATTGTAATATATATGAAAATATGACCAGTGTGAAAAAATAAAAGGACGATGCACGGGACTCGGTCCAGCGATTATGGAGCTTGAACGGTAGCCACTTGACCGCCGCCATCTCCTGCTCATGATCGCAACGCACCGGTACATATTCAACGCGAAAACTTCTCTTGCGATTTTCTCGAGAACATCTAAGTAGTAGATCTACGCCTTGCTACTTGTATATTATGTTGTCTTAATGGACTACTATAAATGTTCAAAGTTTGACGATAATCAGTGATCCGAACGTCGTGGCCTCTCCTTTTAAGATTACTGTACCTGTATTCAATATGTGCGTATCAAATTTGCGTCTATATTGTGTTTTATTGATAATGCAAAGTATATTAGATAATAATTGGGGTATTAATTTGAAATTTAATCCTATTTTAAATGGTGTTCATATTTTTGGAAGGAATTTAAATACATTTTTACAGAAATTTGTACCACAAATGCCACGAAAACCTTTTGATGCATGGCAGTTCTTTGTAATTACTGATGATAAAAATCAACAAAATGCAAATTTTGCTGCTGATTTTACACAATGGGTGGTGGCGTATCAAATCTGAGGACCATATCAAGAGGTGTCACAATGATGGGATGAGCAGGTCGGGTTCTCCAGCAGAACATAACATTGCTGTATTCAGTAAAACAGTTATGTTGTGAGAAAAGGGCATTGCATATACGGGTGAAATACGTTTATGTTGGTACACAATAACAGGGGCTACCTGGCCGAGGTGGTAAAGGCGTGCTCGGTTCGCCCGGAAGGACGTGGGTTCGAATACCCATCAGGAAGTCGTAAAATGTAAATGAGATTTCCACTTCCGGTGGTGCGTATGGCCCTGAGGTTCACTCAGCCTACACCAAAAGTGAGTGCCAGGTTAATTCCTGGGGGCAAAGGCGGCCGGGCGTAGAGCTAACCACTCTACCCAATCACGTGCCGAGGTTAACAATGGTGGAAGCCTTTACCTTTCACTCCTGCAAGGGCCTTCATGGCCTGTACGGAGGTGAATTTGCTTTGTTTTGCTTTGTTTTGCTTTTTTTTGGTACACAACAACGTGTTTAAACCTGCCGCTACAGTATATTCACTTGGTGCAATCGGGTGATGGCGTCACAATTGCTCCGCTCCGCACCGCTCCGTCCTCGCCACTATTCTGAAACAAAACAGTGCTGCAATCTCTTTACACCTATGCGCTGAGATGATGCCAAAAGCTGATGTTACCATTATGTTATCTTGTGCATACTGATTTTCTCCACACGTAGGTATAAGTAATGTAGATTTAGGCTGTATAGTTTCTGATATATAAGCATTGTCCTCGCCATATACTGCCAGTCATACCACGGACACTGCAACGACAAAACCCCGTACCCTACAATGCCCTTCCTACCCATTATTTTCCTTAAGACTGGTCACGCCTCCCGGCCACATGTGAATATGCTGTCCATCCGAACAATTTTCGTTGTGTTCGTTTTCGTAGACGAATGTGTAACGAAAACTGAATCTTACTGTACCGCGCTGTATGAATGTATGTTTGCATGACGTATTTAGGCACTCCTACAGTATAATGCATTTAAGGTTCAGTTTAGTTTGATAGGCAGCGTAGGAAAACGAACAACGAAAATTGTTCTGATGGACTGCATAACCATATGTGGCTGGGAGGCGTGACAAGTCTTAAGAATAATGGATAGAAAGAGCATAGTGGGATACGACGTTTTTGCCGGTACAGAGACGATATACTGTATATTCACGTCAAAAATAGTCAACAGCTCACGAACTGCTATGATAGTTAATATATAAGCTGGTTGGTAGCTTTGACCGGCCACAGGCTGTTGAGATACTTAATTTGTATTGTGCTTACTATCCTCTGTGTTGTGTTAGTCAAACCAAATTGTAGGAGAAGTTCGCAACTCTCCTTCTGGTATTATACACTAAGTTCAATATGAACGATTTTATTTCTTCTATGTCACAGAAAATGTGACGATTCGTTATTGAATTGTATCTGTGTGGTATGCATATGGGTATATTGACAGGATAGTGGCTCCTAATTATTAGGTGGCCAAAAGGTGAGACACTAATTATTGTCTTTCTTTATTGGTACTGTTTCATGGGACATTCTAAGAAAGAAGCATCTTTTCATTCATTTTTTATATTCAGAACTGTATTTTAAAAAGGTACCGTGTGAAGAATCACATAATTCTGCTGATATTAAAATATATACCGTACCTTCTTATGAAACTCAGATTCGATAACTAGGCCATACGAAGGACTGATGTTTAAAATTTGGTACTAATACAAAGTGCTCTTGAGTATGACGTTTTCTAGTAGCCTATTGTTTATCCTCATTTTTCCAGTCTCCTTTTAAATCCAGAGGATTAATCGCAATAATATAAAGTGATTGGTAAAGTGCCAAGCTCCAGGTGCTCCGGGTTCAATCTCAGCAGAGGTAGCTTCTTAGAAGTCAGCGTTCCTATTTTGTGTCATAAATTGCGCTTGTCATGAAGCTACAACAACACTTGAGCCATATATTATGTCATTCAGTTGTTTGATGAGAGAATTTTCTCAGTCGTAAAAAATCGTACAACGATTACCACGCCAGTTTGATGTTCACAAGTTCACAAGGTGTTAATTAAACTGCAACATTTATCATATAGCCTATCATAGATATTTGTACGCACGCAGGAATGTGTTCTGATGGAAACAAATGTGTAGGTCATTATAACGTCCAATAGATTTGACAAAAATACCCTGCAGCATTCATTGTTTTCAAACATTTCACTTTTGTCTGTTGAAATATTAAATAACGTTCCTTTTGTGATCCAAACCTCCATGCTATTTTGAGTAATATGTAGTATAGTTTTAAATCGAGCCTACATTCACTCCCCCTCTAGAGAACTTTCCCGTACACCGCAAACCTCAATTGCCGCGGGCATATAATTCTGGTAGGTAACTTGCATTCACCAGCACACAAAAAATCCTCGCATAATGTACAGCGTAGGGAATTTAAAAAATCAAATTTGTTTGCCTATTCATACACAAAATGAGACAATTTAAATTCGGAAGCATATATTGCAGATTGTTGCATCAATGAAAGGTAGAGGGTTTTCATTGCATACATCATAATTTAAATAGATTGTTCATCGACAAAGTGAATAATAAACCCTTTTGACCATTATTTTCTAATTGTCCTGAAACAATCACAGACTTAAAGCAATTGCAACAGAAATTAGGAATACTCGAAATGGCAATACGCTTATGACGTTAATTGAGTTGTTTCTCTAATTTCATCCTATATAAATAAAGTTGTAGGGGGTCCGCTGTCTGTAATTTTGTTTGTTTTGCCAATTTTTCCGATATTTATCCGTTTTAGGCCAATTCAAGACCGTATAAGTGGTTTTAATGTTTCGTGTATGTCTGTTTGTTCCACCATCACAGCGAAACGGCTGGATAGATGACATTGAAACTTCATATTTAGAGTCTACTCATCCCGGAGAAGGTTTTGATATGCATACGATTTAAAAATCACTGAATAGAGTGGATTTATAGGAAAACCAGAACAGTTTTCTTCCATTTTCTCTTATACTGTTGGTTTTATGTAAAATCTGTGTGCTATATGTGAAACATCACTTCATTGTAAATAACTTTTGTTATCTACATAATTTTTCTTACTCTTCAAATGACGGAGTAAGTGACTATTTACCGCGGGTTTCACGCTCTGCATTGGGTGACCAACAGACCGACAACGAACCTACAGGTTACCATAGCAACGCCTCTCACTGCTTGCCGGCAGGCAAGTAACATATTGGTATTTTCGTCATCATTCCTGTAAAGTTGTGGTTGTTTCTTGGTTAGAAAGCAAGCAAGACGTCAATCGGCCATTTTGCGGGATATTGAACAGTGTTAAGGTGTTTTCTGTCATTTTCTATAACTTCTACTATATTTCTATTCTATGTCTGTTTTCTGCTGTAATTTCCTGCCTCTGCCATGCCTCTCTAGGCTTAAGTAATAACACCATAAGTTATTTGCTTATCTGTTTACCTAAGAATCCATGCACCTAAATTTATCCTCTGTTACCACCGTCTTATATCCGTAACTCATATTATCACAATTGATTGAGGGGCATTTTATTTTCAAATACATCCACTTGGTATTTACATATTTGGCCTATACGACTCTCTTCAGTTATAATCCTATTTTCTATTAATTTCAACTTCCTTAACTGTATTACTTTCTTCGTTAATTACACCGTATGTATGCGAGTGCTAATCCCGAAACCTAGACACTATTTTCTTTGAGGAAGAATTCCAAGCTGTTAAAATATATAACTTTTGGCGCCGGAAAATATCAAAATATGAATGCATTTTAATGAAGGTGCAGAAATTCGTTTTTGGGTAGTTGGTGACTAAACGGTAAGTCGTATTACTAAACAGATAGCACAATCGCCGTCCAGGCTGGAGATATCTACAACTTTGATCTTATGACTTATAGTCGTGTCTCGATAGTTGATACGTTAGATAGCGCTGCATTTCTCGGTTATAATCAATTCTCTCTTGCCCGATTGTGACTGGCATTATAAAAAGGGGCTTCTCTTTATAACGAAAACTCATCTTCTCTACTGTGAATAACAGTTGCTAGGCGAGCCTTCCGTTACAGTAGAAACTCCTGAATTCGATTGTTATTGACAATATGAAATGTGGCCTGCCATTACCAACAAAAACAAAGTTTCAATGCCTAACTTACATCGGAAACAACGTATGGTGTCCTCCCTGTTTTGTTTCTCGGAGAGTGCTAAGAGACATACAATTTAATATAATCTTACTCATTGCCTTCATAGTAGTTTACGTAGAGATCCGTATACAATGTAGAATACCGTAGTGAAGCACGGGTACATTTGCTAATAGTTAATATTGTTGTTCTACGGTTCTAACTACTTCGGAATTGTGTAGGTTTGTTGATTGTAGTAAGAAAGTTTGTTACTATAAACATTTCAGACTGAGTCATAATAATAATAATAATAATAATAATAATAATAATAATAATAATAATAATAATAATAATAATAATAATAATAATAATCCTGGCGAAATGGCTGCGTGGTTTGGATCACATAACTGTGAGCCTGCATACAGGAGATAGTGGATTCTTGCCCAACCATCGGCAGCCCTGAAGATTGTTTCCCGTGATTTTCCGTTTTCACGCCAGGTAAATTCTAGGGCTGTATCTCGATTAAGGCTGCGGTCACATCCAAATCGAAAGTCAATCCCTTTCTCGCGTCACCTAAAACGTTTCGTGTGTTACGGTGACGTTAAACCACTATCAATAATAATAATAATAATAATAATAATAATAATAATAATAATAATAATAATAATAATAATAATAATAATAATAATAATAATAATTTACGTCCTTTTCACCGAGAATATAATGGACCTAACCGAAACAAAATACTACGGTGAAATGATGCAATAGAAGCTACACGAGGCAGCCGAGAAACCACGTTGGAAAGTATCATATGAAAGGACGCAATAAATGAACTCGACTATGGATTAGAAAACGGTATGATAAAAACGATTGGGTAAATGGATGCAGTAAAAGAGGCAAGAGGATTTTGCTTACAAGTTCACGCAAAACGTATGCAACAGAGAAGTCGATATTGATCAGAATGAAACTAGAACACCACACACACATAAATATAACCAGAAGCGTATCACCCATCCGAATATCTAACTCACAAAATGAAAGCAGAAGATGTGAAATACAGAGGGGAAAATGCTCAGAAATATATTAGTCCCCAGAATAGTAGGATACACCTGGAAGAAAAGGAGGAATGAGAAAATGGTGTGAGGACGACCTTTACAATAGTTTCACTGTAAACCTTCTCTTAGCAAAAGACGGTGGTAGTGATTATTGTTTTAGAGTGTACAACTGTGATTGATGGTGGTAAAGTAGACTCGTGTCCTCAACCCGAGGTATGCAGCACTCATTACTCACACCCCCAATGTAGGTGATCCGTACGTACAATTTTAACCACATATCTGTCACCTGCCTCCGTGGCTCAGACGGCAGCGTGTCGGCCTCTCACCGCTGAATACCGTGGTTCAAATCCCGGTCACTCCATGTGAGATTTGTGCTGGACAAAGCGGAGGTGGGACAGATTTTTCTCCGGGTACTCCGGTTTTCCCTGTCATCTTTCATCCCAGCAACACTCTCCATTCTCATTTCATAGCATCTATCACTCATTAATAAATCACTTTGGGCGTGGCGACCCCATTGTACTAATAGCCTATGTCTGCTTCATTCATTACATTCCTGACCCGGTCATTGACTGGAAAACAGGTTGTAGTTTTTTGTTTTTTTTCATCTGTCACTCTTAAATCTCTGGCAGTACAGGGAATCGTACCTTCGCCTCAGAGGACTGCAGCTAACAGCGCTAATCGTTACGCTAGGGAAGCGGACATTGGTGATTATTATTGTATTTACAAACTGGGCAACCATTCTCTCTTAAGACTGCGGAAAACAAAGAGTTCAGTCACCTTGAGGAATGAAAATATCGACGAAAGAACGAGAAGGGTCACAAAGGGCATGAAAATGAAAGACTCCATAGACCTTTAAAGTGTAGGAGTTGAAATAGAAGAAGAGTTGACCAAAATATATCTGATAGTAATGATGAAGGTAAGGAGTCTAGCAATAGAGAGTGGAAGCAACGCTAAACTTAGCTAGAGAAACCGCGGTAGCAAATTCACGCTCCAAAGTTCAAAGCCCCTCGTAACCGTTTCAGTCACCTCTTAAGACAGACAAGTGATATCATGAGTTATCTCCACCATCCCCACACATAGGAGGACAGTTAAAGGTGAGAAGCCGGACGTAAGTACGTGGAAGTAATGGCAGACCCACTCTCCTACGTTGTGAGTCGTTGGAGAGTATCCTTTATTATTAATCACTACTGATCTGCATTTAGGGCAGTCGCCCGTGTTGTAAATTCCCTATCTGTTGTTTGCCTGGTCTTTTCATAATTGATTTCAAAGGGATTGGAAATTTATTGAGCATCTCCCTTGGTAAGTTATTCCAATCCCTAACTTCCCTTCCTATAAATGAATCTTTGCCTCAATTTGTCCTCTTGAATTCCAACTTTACCTTGATATTGTGATCTTTCCTACCTTTATAAACGCCACTCAAACTTATTCGTCTACTAATGTCATTCCACGCCATCTCTCCGCCGACAGCTCGGAACATACCACTTAGTCTAGCAGCTCGTCGTTTTTCTCCCATTTCTTCCCAGCCCAAACTTTGCAACATTTTTATAACGCTACTCTTTTATCAGAAATCACCCAGGACAAATCGAGCTGCTTTTCTTTGGATTTTTTTCCAGTTCTTGAATCAGGTAATCCCGGTGAGTGTCCCATATACTGGAACTATACTCTAGTTGGGATCTTACCAGAGAATTATACGCCCTTTCCTTTACATCCTTACTACAACCCCTAAACACCCTCATAACCATGTGCAGAGATCTGTATATTTTATTCACTATCCCATTTTGTGATTACACCAATGAAGATCTTTCCTTATATTAACACCTAGATATTTACAATGATCCCCAAAAGGAACGTTCACCCCATCAACGCACGACAACGGCGTATTCTAGGTCCCCATCCACAGAGGAAAGTACTGAAAGATCCCGGCCTGGAAGAAATGCCTCCCTCACTTGTCTAATGTATATAATGTTCTTACTTTCCAGTGTGACACTACACCGTCAGATTAGTCAAAGTTTTGACCGTGATATTATCAGCTTTCAAATATGATATTGTAATTATTGAATACTTGTATTGGTATTGAAGTCTGGGGTAAAAATATTGCCGGTTATACGACGGACTATAAGAAAATTTGACGAGGAGCTGTGTTTTGTTCTACACCTATTCAGTCTTTGTATTTAAGGCAGCTTTGCCAGATATAGAAGTGGGAATTTAAACGAAAAATTAATAAATACGTGAAATACTCGTATGAGTATAACAAAGTAATTTCTGCTATTGGTGTCCTGCAACTAGTGTTGCGCAAACATAGCACAGTTGGTCAGAAGATATGTATAAGTATTAATACCAAAAATAAAAAGACTCATTGTTTATGGTAGAGGACGAAATAAAACTACCCTCAAATTTAAATACCAACAAATGCAACATGTGAATAAGTAAATATCTTGGTTCTTGGATAACCGCCTGGAAATTAGGAGCCGGGCAGAAATGTAAGGAAATTAAGACCTTAATTTAATGATTACATGTTACGTTTGAGGTTCTTTTCTCCATGCAGACCATGCTTGGACATAAAAATATGCTACCATAGAATGACTGGAAGTTCTAGAACTATGAATGCCCAGAGACTCGTGGTTTAAACATGCAACAAATGAACAGGTCGACGGTTCAGAACAATAGCATTTTAATTTTACATTCGAGTACATTAATAATTCCCAGCTATCTGTATTGCCTACAAAGCCCACAGACATAAGTCTCCATGGTGAGTTTTGGCATACACAACATTTTAGTTTGCTAATGTTAAATATGACAAATTCTAGTTACAATAGTATTGTTTCATAATATCAAAATTTGCTTTACGTTATGCCGACACAGATAGGTCTTATGGTGACGATAGGATAGGAAAGGGTTAGGAGTGTTCAGGAAGTATCCGTGGCTTTAATTAAGGTACAGCCCTAGCATTTGCCTGGCGTGAAAATGTGAAACCGCTGACAGTGGGGTTGGAACCCACTACCTCCTGAATGCAAGCTCGCAACTGCGCTACCATAACTGCAACTCGCTTGGTAACATTATTTCTCTTAGCCGTCGAGGTATCACAGAAAGAGAACTGCATGGGTTACATTAGGCAGTTCCAAATGGACGACCCCCCGTCTTTGGCCCAAGGCAGCCCCGGGCTCTCAGGACTGAAAGAGAGAGATAACTAGTGAGTGAGAAAGAGACGGATGGAGTGGGGTGCCTGGAGGGCACATTTTACAAGACATATAAAGATTTAAAAAATTAAACAGCCTTAGAAAGTAATACAACAAAATAAAATTTCCTATTTTCTGCACTTAGGACGATACCTGACAGTTCTTTGATTTCACCGACTTAGAGATTCCAGGTAAGAAATTTTTGTGTAGAATAAATGCGTAACCCTACTTCCAACAAAATATTGGATAAGCGTGATCTAGTTATACTCTTATTCAGGTTTATGATTTAGAATATAATTATGTCTTAAAAGTGGGGGTTCTGTCCTCGGCGGACAGTTGACAGATTCAGGGCTCCCTACCCTTAAGAAGCTGAGTTGGTGGCCGGGAG
The DNA here is from genome assembly GCF_040414725.1 of Anabrus simplex. Taxonomy (NCBI): domain Eukaryota; kingdom Metazoa; phylum Arthropoda; class Insecta; order Orthoptera; family Tettigoniidae; genus Anabrus; species Anabrus simplex. The sequence goes on from NC_090265.1 coordinate 1,526,646,381, forward strand.
TACGTGGTGAAAAGTTTGAAACATTACAGCAAATTCTGAAATAGAAATTGAATAATGCAGATTAGTAACTGTAATAAATCAAACGTTATTCTACAAGAATATATCGTGTGCTGAAGTCTGGAATGCACTCTCCATATTGACTCCCAATGTGTGGGAGAAGGTACAGGGCACGTGAAAGAGTAAGGAGATGAGCGTTTAGTGCATACACTATCTGATCAAAGTATCCGGACACCCTTATGTAAATGTGGAATATAAGCCTAGATGTCACGGCAGGCAGACCCGCCAGCACAACAAGAGGCGGGGAGTAATGTGTTGTCAGTAGAGAAACAGTAACAGCAGAATGGATCGGTCAGGAGAGGTTAATGACTTCGAACGTTGACTGATCACTTGATCACCTGAGTAACAAATCCGTTAGGGAAGTTCCAAACATTCTAAAGCTGCCTAAATCGACTTTTTGTGATGTAACTGTGAACTGGAAAAGCGAAGGAACACCCGCTGAAAATAAAATGAAGCCTTACATATCCGGTACGATTGACCAAATATCTGACTTCATCTGATTGCTTAGCGAATAGCTGATGTATAGGAATATGACATTTGTAATTAATATAACGATTGAAACTGAAAACTAATAACAGAATGTGCCTTTTCTTTTTACATACGTACATGGGCACAGTGGGAAACTTCAATAAAAGTAATGTATCGTCTGAGATCAAACTCAAAACTGGGAAGCTTGAAGTGAAATTTCTATCCCTAATCGGCTGGTATTACTGCATTACGCAGAGCAATGTATCAAAAATATCAACAAGAGCTTATGCATTCCTATGGAGACTCATTCCCTATACGGTCCGTCCTCACCATAGGTAAGATGATGGTCCAATAACGTTCCTTGTGCAGGCGATATTAAGATTCAACAGTAAACTGAACCTTCAGGTACAGAGGGTTCCTAAACTCATAATATTTCCGGTGAGCTAAAGTCAACATAGAGAACGTACATTTTAATAACATCGGGTTACCTACCTTTGGCCACCTCCGTAGCGTAACTGTTTCCACTATTAGCTGCCATCCTCCAAAACCCGGGTTCGATTCCAGGTACTTCCAGAAATTTAAGAATGTCAGGAAGGCTAGTGTGTGGTTAAAATAGTGCATGCAGCTCACCTCCATTGGGGGTGTCCCGCGATGAGGACACGAGTTTACGTTACCTTCTTTTACTTCTAATGCTCCAACCTCAAGGATTCCCTTCGTCACGTCTGGCGTAGGCCTACTCTTCTCCGCTGGTCAGAGCTCACTTTGTTGCTGGATTGACGAATGTGACAACCAGAAACGCAGCGCCAGCAAGTCTGATTGAAGCGTAGAGGTATCTGTCTTCCTAAAAGCATTGTGTCATACCATCATCGAGAGCGCTTAGATCGCTAATTTTAGAACTAGAGATAAATCAATGATGTTTTCATAAGGATAGTTATCAAGGATGATCGCCTAAATGATACTGTACCGTATCCTGTCCTAATTTGGACCTAGCTCAGGGGTAGAAGCGCGCTGTACGTCCGGTTAGGGTCAAAAATGAATATCTTACTAAAAAAATACACCGAAGTATATGGAAAGGTAATACATATAAATCTAGTGAATGAGAAAACGAGTCATCGTGTAAAATGGATTTATTAAACTAAAAACATAAAGAGAAGTCATACTAAACAAAAAATAAATCAAACAACCGACCACTGGTTGTGTCATTCAAAGAAATATTTACACGCATTTTTACATAAATAAACATTATTAAACAAAACGTTTACAAACAAAGCGGGAAACGAACCCGAGATCTTAAGAAGAATTTCTTGTTGCATGTATTAATTTGAGTTTACATTTTATTTAGTTGCTCGCTTTGTTAAGTCAGTAGTTCTTTTCCCGAGGGCTCGATTTCTAAACCGTTCATGATATGTGATAGTAATACCCGATCCACTAGTAATTTGCCTAAATTACATATATATTCCGATCATTTTGACACAAATATATAAAACACTTGTTCAAGACTGAATCTGATTCACCCTTCCAAAATGGTCACAGACTCTACTTATATGGGTCCGAACCTCTGATGACAGATAAGGTCAGAACCTATCTTCCCAAAATTAGCCTTCGGATTTCGTCTCCCCATTATCAAACAAATGAAAGCATCAGAACAAGGAAATAACATCCTGGATACAGCAATACAAATCACAAAATGAAATAACCAAAAACCTGTAAATAAAGCACAAAGAATATACACACTGAATTTGATAGAGCTTTCGAGTCAAGAGCCCAACATATCTGGGCACTGAACAACATAGCAGTAGCATTTGACACGCAAAGGAAATCAGCTGGTTGGCAACATAAACAACTACTAACTAGGTCTTTGTTGACAGGCGATTCACGAGCATAACGGGACTATTTTCACTATTTTTCTCTGCGCCGCGTCCAGTTCAATCAAGGGGCGACTATCTGCAGCAAGAAAAATTGGCACAGCGGCCCTTGACAACATTCACAGTGCTACAGATAAACTCACAATTTTGGCCAGTAAAGTACGGCACATGGCCTAACATTAGCTCATCTATAACAGGTCAGATAATTAACTCAGCGTCATCATAAATCTAAATATAACATCATGGCTTTCATAGCCCATATCTTGACATCACAGCCGCGTAAATATCCACAGGAAATTCTCTCACCTCACATATAAATAATCCTCGGTTCCACGACCGGTACATTTCCATGAATTTGCTTGCCACCATGCTAATGACCCTATTCTAATTTCGATGTTCAAAGGTCTCCCGTTGCGTCTTCTTACAGCTGAAATTCGTGCATCATGCAATAAAACATCCTAGCATATACTCTCTCCAGTCTAATCCTCTTTAACGTTTCGAAACTGGTGGTGTACAGCACATTAGATTTTTCATGAGGAATTTGCCCATATAACTCTACCTTAACTCATCATAAAATGGAATAAAATTCATGTAACAATAACACACACCTATATCTAACCTACTCTTTCCCTTATCTCCCACATAAATATTTACAATACATAGCTCGGAGTATTGGCATTCAAGCAGCCCTGAACGCATTTAAATTTACTAAAATGAGCAATACAAGTGGCCCTCTGGCTTACATTTATAGATTAATTTACTTATTTAAAATGGCCCTAAACTACTCCATCTAGCTATCACTTCACATGCTTATAGAACGAAAGGACTTCACTTGGCAGTAACTTCTCCATCAGCGGCGAATCACATCCCGCTATGTCATGCGTGCTTAGCCCATGACTACGATACACAGCACAGGGTAAAGGTCCTCTTGCCGACTCTTGGATATTTCATGGCTGTTGTCTCATTAATGTCGATTGTATCTGGAACTGTTGAATTAAATTGCAACTATCTACTTTTCCGCTTAGTGTGCTAGAACGCACAACCGCAACCTTAGTACTGGCTAATAATTGACTATAGCCTCCGCTTAGAATTTAGTTTGATCTACACGGCACAGAATTAAGGGAACTAGGCCCGGTTGCAACCAGTCCTTGTCAGTGGTTGTGTATTAACGGATCGCACACGTCAATTTCACACTTCGCGTACGCACCGTATATTACTTATAGGTGCAGACCATCACTACCTCTTGTGAGTTAATTCACAACGATTCTAAGTTAAAATCTAACACTAACTCCATATATTTATTGTTATATCCGCTCGCGATCCCGACAAATCACACCGGGCATTCAAAAAGCAATAGGAAGACGCTTCCCTTCTCTGCTCAGCCTTTAGAGTCTCACAAGGTCTCTGGTTCCAAGGGGAAGCACTAGCAAACAGACCTCTTCCCTTGTGAGATCTCGACAGATGCTAACGGCTGCTCACGTTAATACGTATATATCTCAGTTTAGCACAAGTAAAGAGTTTCATAAGCTCTTCATACTCTATAATTATCATCTTAGCTACGTGTGGTGTCAGATCTGTAGAATTTAGCTTAATGACGGATTAATTGATTAAAATTAAGGTGATTGCAGCCCTGGGAAAGAGAAGTTTGTCAACCTGTGACAAATGTTCGGTGCATCCCTTCGTTCAAGTCTCACCCCCTCTAGAGTTTTCTCTTCGCGTGGGTACGCAGCTATGGGGTCTACATGATTGAAATCATGGCTTGCGGCTCAGGTCCAGCTAGAAGAATTCGTTCCTACCGGAGCAATACGGTGTTCTCACACCCTATGGCACGGCCATCCTGGGTTCCTTCCTTCATTACCCGCGACTATACTGAGCACTTGAATAAAATTATGCCACAGTATTGTAATAAATAAATTGAAGCATACGTGATATGGTTCAGTACCAAATTCTTGTATTTTACGTTTTCTGACTTCCTGATTGCACCACTTAACAATGTTTACTTATATTTGCCTAACTCTGCTAAGCCTTATTTTCCACTCTTTACTAACGGTAGATATACAAAAGTCTATACGCCCTCAAAGAAAGTTCTTTGGGGAAAAGAATGCACAAGAGCGAGTGATAATAACGACTTAATATGATCCAGGATACAAACTGATGAACACATATACACATAACACACACACAAAGCCACTCAGGCAATGTCCGAAAAGCCGATATCTTCCACTACCTGGTATTAAGGATGCTACTCTGGTAACGGCAGCAATGCTGTGTGAAGGGAAGAACATTACCCCTCGCTCCTTTTTCGCGAGCTTCGAAGACTGCCCTGCCTTTACTGAGAATGCTGTTGCTTTCCTGCTCTACTTCACGCGGCATCATCACCATGCCTTTAGAACTTTCCACTGTGTCTCTCTTGTGTTTTGCTACCAAGTCCTTATACGAATTGTGGTATAAGTTCACCTCTGTTATCCACACGCCGCAGTCCGCATTGAAACATCGGTGCATGGCTGGAGAGTGGACCTACTCTCTATCGCGAGCTGATACGGAGGATCTTTACCATTTATTTTCCTGTGAAGTGGGGTAAGGGGAAGGACTGTGTTGTGTTTCACGGATACTCAGACCAGGTACGGTATTATAATTTCCCCAGGCTGCCCGTTCCTTTATTCTTGAACAGTTGCTTGGATCTTGCCAGTGCTGGACCTTTAACATTCTTCTTTATGCTTTAATTCCTGACTTAAAGCTTATGGGCTTGGACGATGCGACTATTAGTCTTCTACCAATAGCTTAGTTCAGGTGTTCAATTCTCGTATTGCATTTTGTCTGATGTTCTTAGGACACGTTCCACTTTTAGACCGGTCATGTAAATTTTGCAAAGGAGAATCGTTAGCCTTCTCATTATATCAAGTGAGTGCCTTATGTAAACAGCGTGCTCTCATGAACTTCTCATTTACTGGCCGGTTAATATTTGGTGCCATCAATTCAATTGTTCTTTAATAGGGTTAGGGAATAGAGATGGTGGATCGCATTTGAAACATACTGTATCTGAACTTGAGGATATTCTTGGGTCTGAGGAAGGGATTTTTGTCAAATCTTATTGCCATTTATTCGTTAGGTGTAAATTAAAAGGATTGTAATTTTGTATCCGATAATTACCAACACATAAATGATGGGACTTGTGCATTACAAAATGTCACTCCGGAGAAATAATTGGAAGTTAAATATCTTGAAAACATTTTGTAATTCTTCCACTGATTGTATTCACTGACCAATTTTATAAGATATTTTCAGATTGAGAATTTTTCTCCAATTTTATTACAATTCACGTACGTTCTTTAAGGTAATACCTTATTTGTTATAAAAAGCCCTTTTCTCCAAAGAACTTAAACAGTACAGATCCTTCTCCTTGCCCAAATTGCCCTTGTATATGTAAGACATCGCCGTGCGTCCTTGCGTGAAATGAACTTGCCTTTTGGCATACGTTTTCAGGTCAATATGTTAAATCGCGGTTTTATTCGAGACATGAGTTCTTCATAATAATGATGATAATAATAATAATAATAATAATAATAATAATAATAATAATAATAATAATAATAATAATGGAGAATAATAAGAATAATAAGGAAGAATGAAAGCAGAGAGTACTACAGAGCCTTCAAACGCAAACTCACTGGCTATAAACCACCATCTCTATGCTTTGAGCGAACGGACGGCACACTGGCGACGTCAAATGAAGAAAATTGCAGCATTCTGGCAGATTATTTCAAGAATTTACTTAATTGCTCTAAACCGCAAAGCGCCATTGAGACCAAGGAACCCTTACTCAGGTACCCAGATTCCAGACCACCCGACAGAGATGAAATCAAGCGCCACATTGCCCGTCTCAAAAATAACAAAGCGCAGGGGGAAGACTCAGTAGTAGCAGAACTATGGAAATATGCCCCAGAAGAATCACTTGATATCTTGCAAAAGCAAATAGAAGAAATTTGGAACAAGGAGACCCTACCCGAAGATTGGAAAATAGCTTTGATCCATCCATTACACAAAAAAGGCAGCATGAAGATCATCAACAACTACAGAGGAATATCTTTGCTACCCGTGACTTACAAAATTCTATCACTTGCCATCCTGGAGCGTTTGGAAGCACAAGTCGAACATCAAATAGGTGAATACCAAGGAGGGTTCAGAAAAGGTCGCTCAACAGCTGAACAGATACAAAATCTCAAAACGATCATCAGATATTGTACACTAAGGTCCAAGCAGTATGTGTCTGTCTTTGTGGACTTTAAGAAAGCGTACGACTCCATTGACCGGGAAGTCCTGCTAAACATCTTAAATGAATTTGGAGTTGATTTGAAACTGCTGGCATTAATTAGAGCCACCCTGACGGATACAAAATCCAAGGTGAAGTTCCACGGATGTCTCTCGTATTTCTTTGACATCAAAACAGGAGTCCGACAAGGTGATGGGCTATCCCCGATACTCTTCAACTGTGTTCTTGAAAAGATCATCAGAACCTGGCGGGTGAGATTACAGGAAACCAACTACAGTTCATTGAGAATTGGAACCAAATCCAAGGGGATCGCAACAGACTGCTTAGCATTTGCCGATGATATTGCTGTTCTCTCAAACGACATAGAAACCGCTAGAGCTCAAGTTGAAATTTTAAAGGAAATTGCCGAACAAACTGGTTTGCAGATATCGTTTGAGAAAACACAAGTAATGACTAACATCAAAGAGGCTCCACCAAAACTCCATACAAAATACAGGGACATCACCCGAGTAGACAAATTCAAATACCTGGGTGAGATCATCATGAAAAATGGACTGGACAAAGAAGCACTTCAGGAGCGATTACGCAAATTGGAAATAGCCTACTAAACATCCCGCACAATCTACAACAAAAAATACCTTTCCCAAAACACCAAGATACGTCACTATGAAACAGTTCTGAAGCCAGTAGTTCTATATGCAGCCGAAACCCTGTCTCTAAATGCCAACAAAGAACTCCTTGAAGAACTAGAGAAAAGAGAACGCAAAATTGTGAGAGGAATCTTGGGATCAAAGTACAGAAATGGAATCCATCAAAAGAGATCCAACAAGGAAGTCTACAGCAAAATAGAGAAAATTACCGACACAATCAGAAAAAGACGGGCACGATTTTACGGTCATCTGAAAAGAATGGACAGAAGAAAGTTAACTAAAGAAATCTTTCACTTTTTTATTCAAACCCCAAAACCACAATTCCCTGCAAATGCTACATATCTCAGCTGAAGACGCCTTTAACGGAGATCCCTTCCGCAAGAAAATATTGACGAAAGGGCTAAACCGAGACGAGCAACCGAAGAGAAGACACGGAGCCCCTTGGACAGAGGAGCGTAAGCAGGCCCACTCACAAAGAATGAGGGAAATTTGGGCTCTAAAGAAGGCCAAGTTCAGTGTCAAATGCAACAAGACTTAACGTGGTACTTGATGGCCCCAGCGTTTTATATAATAATAATAATAATAATAATAATAATAATAATAATAATAATAATAATAATAATAATAATAATAATAATAATAATATTTGACAACCATACATTTCTAGGGATGCATTCCTTGGGCATAGTACCAAAAACTCTTTCTAAAAATATTTCCCATGTAACATCGGTAGATTTTGGTCCCACCTACCGTTATAACATTGACAAGTGTTTTGGCACGGAACAGAGACTTCTCTCGCCCGAGTGTTACGGGGAGGGAGAGGTATAACGGCGAATATCTGTGGTAGATGGCTGCTCTGTTCCAACGGAGATGATATTCTTTGTCTCGTTCCAGGCTGTTTCTTGTTGACGCCATAATAAACCGGACTCAGGTAGGTACAGGAAAGGTTTTCACACGGCCAACTGTCGTCAAACACTGCCCTAGACGTTCAAACCGCTTGTCAAGCAGTGTGTTGCGCAAATCATTTCGGTCTCTCCCGATTTGTTTCAAACAGTTGTGCAACTAGTCAATCCGTGCCATACACCATCAAAATGTTTGTGCAAAGCCCTTCGTTCCAGAAATTGCTTGATCGTGTATGGGGGCCTTTTAATGTGACAAGAAGGTAGACTGGTGTTGCAATGTGCAGAAGTTTTGATTGCACAGATGAAAACTACATACGTCAGTTCTGGAAGCATATTCCCCTGTGGGTGGGGGTAATAAAATAACAACCACGGTATCCCCTGTCTGTCGTAAGACGTGACTAAAAGGGGTCCCAGGGGATCTCACCTGGGAGTGTGGATTGGTGACCATTACCTGATTCTTGGCATTGCTTCCACTTACTTGCGACAGGCTCCTCACTTTCATGTATCCTACTGACCTCCCTTGGTCAACTTTTATCTTTTTCCCACCCCGACGCTATTAAATCATTCGAGGGCTAGAGAGTCTTTCATTTTCACGCCCTCCGTGACCTTGGTCTTTCCTTGGTCGATATCTTCTTTTTTCGAAGCGTCGAACCCCTTCCATTATTTTAACCCTGATTATTCTTATATAGAGGATGGTATCCTAGTTTTACTTCTTCTTAAAAACATAATCACCACCACCACTGTCTGGAAGCATCAGGTTACAGGTGGTTTCCGTTGTAGTATAGCTTAATAGCTTATTCGTCTATCAATCACATGGTTGGATAATTGCAGCCATTTTTTAAGTTTCTCTTCCACTTCCTTGAAACTCTTTTCCCGCACTGCTAGAGCGGTGTCATCGGTGTACATTAAGTGTCAAGTGTATTCTATGACTAGATGGCCGGTAGTGAAAATGTTATACAATTCAGGTGTGAACACACTCCTGGTGGAAGTTCATTCATCTTTGTCGTCAGTTTGCTGTTCTTGCGTAACAAAGAAACGCCTGTTCTAAACAAATATCTGAATAAGGAAGAACAGGGGGAAGTCCTTAGCTTGCTAATCAATCTTCTTTAACAACATGTGATGTTCTACAGTGCCATGAGCTGCAAATATATTGAAAAATGCAATTGTAGTAATCATTTTATTCTCGATGTGCGGAATTAGATTGATATTTAATACTGTATTCCAACATTCTTATCATCTTCGAAAATATATTGCCTTAAGAAATCTCCTGCTAGACTCCCCTGATATTTGTTACGAAAATTCAATGGATCACATGGAATGCAAAAATAGCGATCTACATACTGTAGTAATTGGCAGGGTTTTGCTGGTCTTTGCGACAATGATACTTCCGCAATGTTTCGTCCCATTGAAAGAGTCATTGAACTTGGAACATACTTTGATAGGTGGGGTGAAGTGTGCGGTTGATGATGCGGAGTTCACTGAATGAACTGCATCCCCCCACCGTGTACTTAAGATACCATGCTCTTTGTTCCATGTTAATAAAACGGAAGATCTACATACATCGAAGTCTCAGGAAAGTCAACTGCTTGGCATAAGATAGACAATGCCTTTGAGGTACTTGTTAGTGGATGTTCTACTCTGTAATGCATCCTTTCCACAGTTAGCATAACACTTTCAAAATGCTCCTTTGCTTTATGTCGCCCTGACACTGGCCGGCTTTTTGGTGACATTAGGAATGGGCAGTGTTGCATAGGATCAAGAAGGAAGTGACCGTGACCTTAATTCAGGTACAGCCGCAACATATGCCTGGTGTAAAAATGGTCAACGATGGAAAATCAACTTCCGGGCTGCGGACAGTGGGGTTCGAATCCACCATCTCCTGAATGCAATGTAACAGCTGCGTGACCCAAAACACGTAGCCAACTCATTCGGACTATGTGAGATTTGAATGGCTATAGGGCGATAGGGTATACGCATGCACGTAAATGGTGTCCCGACGTAAACAAAGCATGGCGTTCCCCCACCACTACCACCAACGCCCAGGTTAACGCACTGCTGAAAGTAAACAGGGCAGTACAAGACTTTGTTGGGATTGAAACTGGCACAGTGGGGAATAAATAGCAATACACACACTGTGTCGTCAACACCAACTATTCACTCCCTCATCACCTTTTCAGTACTGGAGTGAGACGGTGTCGATTGTTTACGTCGGAACACTATTTCTGTGCATGCGTGTACTATCTACATGAATATTTCTTCAACCCGTCTAGTTAAGAGTAACATTTATAGTGAAAATACTAGAGCAGGCCTCCAGCACCAGCAAGAATAAAGCACATCACTTCTCGTTCCGTTGGCGAATTTCATGGGAACCATTTTAAACATGTCTGCTTTCCATACGTCCATGGTGAGCCGAAGTTCATAGACCCACATAGTCCGTATGCGATGTGATTTTAACTAAGCTGAAAATCTACATAGTCTGTGTCTATTGGGAAACTGTTACCGTTGTGGTCGTTTTAATGAGTAAGATTTGCTTTCGCGTCTCTAATAAAGGCCATTTCTATCACTATTTAAGCCTTTCGGCGATCTTTTGCATCTGTTTCCCTTACCAAACCTATCTAATCCTTTAAGAACTGAACCTGAATTTACGGATATTGGGCAGCGCTCTTGTTAATTCTGTCGCAGAGAACCTGGCCTTTAACACAGAAGCACGTGCCAGTTTAAGATTGACATCAGTACACAGAGTAATATGTAAAAATGACATTAAATTGACGTTGTGAAATTTAAAATCATGACCATTTTTCATTAGATTATCCTAGTTTTTCACCAAAACTTTCCTACTACTTTCACAGCTTCAAAATTTGTTCACTGTTGATCAGAGCCCGCTTATACTTTGATCAGACAACTAATGCTTTGTGTTGGTTTAGTTGAATTCACGAATCTTTTTCAAGCCCTAACCGATAAATTTGGTAAATTCCTCGGTGTAGTTTCTTGCAATCTGTACTCAACAGAGTTGATTTTCAGATCATGTCAGACTAGTTTATAGTAAAGAATGTATTCAAAATCTCAAAAGACCTAAATCGCGATACTTTTCTTCTTTTTGGTTTTGTTTCAGTAGTTTGACAGTCTAAATTCAGAGAAAATTCCACATTAAAATTGTGTGTGTAATCAATTGCTTTCATACATTCATTTCGAAAACGATTATATTTTTTGCTATGTTTGATGAAAATATTGCGATAGAATAACAGTCTGTCGTTTTCCGCTAACAGTTTATATTAGAAGAAAATGTTACAATGGAGTATACCCAACTGAGGAAAATGTGAGAAAACTTTCAGAATCGATAGGCTGCAGATAGACAGATGTATAAAACCCTTAATTATCCGTGGCGAACTTAGAGCTTCTGATCCTCTCTTACACTTCACCACAAATCTGTTGATAATGATGAAATCTTCAGTACTGTACATTGAGCAATTCAGGCAGTACGGTAATTGTTGAATCTACTGGGAGTTTTATAAATATTGCTCCAATATAATGTAATGTTAGTATGAGTTGAAAACTGATTAACACGTTGTACTCTGTTAGTGCAATGCATTATGTTTCAGTGTAATTTCACCAATTCTGTATTTAACACGTTAGGGACAAGTCATAAAAATGGAAAATATATATCAGATGCGATTCTCACCTACAGTGCAGAGATAGAAATACTTAAATCATCAAAGTATTGAAAATGATTCACTATGTAGAGGATATAACGGATATAAAATGCACTAAAAAAGAATGATTTCTTTTAGGTAGAGGTTTAATTAACAACTCCTAACTCATACAAGTATTCTGATATGTTGGGATAGGAAAGTGCTACGAATGGGATCGTCAGGGTATTGGCGATAGTTAAACTACATCTCCAATATTTATATGGCATGGAATTAGGAAATCACTGGAAACGATTTTTAGAGCTACTAATGGTGGCTTGTGTACCCATCATCTCTCTAAAGGAAGCTTACAGCTTCACGACACATACCATCTAGCCAAGAGTTACAACTTAAAATGAAGGTAAAAAGAATATGAACTCATATCCAATCATTTGGAATTTATTTCTGTCCAATATTCTACGAGCAATATGACTTCTCAAAGTTTCCTGATGATGTAGGGCATAAGGACACCGTGCTGTTGGCTCTGGGGAAGGATTGATGTTGTTACATCCAGGGTCCACAATTTCTTACGAATGTGCGACCGTAATATTTTAACAAGCCATCAATTCAATTAGTCTATTTGAGATGAATCATAACGGTTGTCCAGACTAGTAGTTTATTGTATTGTAGCATGACTGTTCATGACATCTGATGAATCAATGTCCCAACAGTAGATGATGTGACATGCTATGCACAGTTCGTCATGAAGACAGCAACTTGTAGTTCTAGATCCATAAATCTCTAGTTACATTCAGCAGTGATAATGCAGGTGTCAAAACCACAACGGAACTATTCATCCAGACTATTGTGGTACATATTATCACTACTTATAAGTCACTGTTAAAGTGTTGTCGGGTGAAAATATGAAAAATTAATACAATAAATACATTCTTTCAAAATATTATTACATTTTCATACAATCGTGAGAGAATGATTCAGAATCGTGGCCATGAAATTCAGTATCGAGTAAATATTGAGTTTTATGATAGGAGTCTTGGACAAATCGACCATAGATTGAAACAAAATTTAATTATAATTTTGAATTTTATCTCACTAGCTTTCCAGTGAAAATCTCCAGCCTGTTTGCAGTCATTCGACCGGTTCAGAAATGGAATGAATGGAGCCCTCATCTAGCGGCGAGGATAGGAATTCTGCCGGCTGCCGAAGCCTGTCGCACTCCTCTGGGACAATGATTAATGAATGACAGATGAAATGAAATGATATTGGGGAGTGTTGGTGGAATGAAATATGACAGGGAAAACCGGAGTACCCGGAGAAAACCTGTCCCGCCTCCGCTTTGTACAGCACAGATCTCACATGAAGTGACTGGGATTTGAACCAGGGAACCCAGCAGTGAGAGGCCGGTGCGCTGCCGCCTGAGCCACGGAGACTCCTTGCTCTCCAAATAATGTTCTTAATTATGGCATTATTATACCCATTAGTATTCGATTTTGTTATACAGATCTAACGACGTATTGTGGGGAAAATGATCTACCCCACACAAAGTAAAAATTAAACACAGTTAAAGGTGAAAAATTTGAGTCCGACTCGTTGGCTGAATGGTCAGCGTACTGGCCTTCGGTTCAGAGGGTCCCGGGTTCGATTCCCGGCCGGGTCGGGGATTTTAATCGCTTCTGATTAATTCTTCTGGCTCGGGGACTGGGTGTATATGTCCGTCCCAACACTCTCCTCATATTCAGACAACATATTACACTACTAACCACCACAGAAACACGCAATAGTGCTTACATCCCTCCATAGAGGGTTGGTGTCAGGAAGGGCATCCGGCCGTAAAACAGGGCCAAATCCACATATGTGTGACACAGTTCGCACCTGCGACCCCACAGGTGTGGGAAAAGCGGCAGGAAAAGAAGAAGAAAGGTGATAAATTTGACATGCATTGCTAAAACCAAGTGGAGAAGTGGAATTTTCGACTTTATGCTGGAATACTCAATAGCTTCGGAGATGAGGACAGCCAAGAAAATCCTGGAGTAGTACTACTGATGAAGGAACTTGGAGAGTTGCAGGATCGTTAACAGAAGTGAACCGGGCGAGTTGGCCGTGCGTGTAGAGGCGCGCGGCTGTGAGCTTGCATCCGGGAGATAGTAGGTTCGAATCCCACTATCGGCAGCCCTGAAGATGGTTTTCCGTGGTTTCCCATTTTCACACCAGGCAAATGCTGGGGCTGTACCTTAATTAAGGCCACGACCGCTTCCTTCCAACTCCTAGGCCTTTCCCATCCCATCGTCGCCATAAGACCTATCTGTGTCGGTGCGACGTAAAGCCCCTAGCAAAAAAAAAAAAAAAAAAAACAGAAGTGAAGGTCACAGCCATTAACAGAGATCCTAAGCTGCACTTTTCCCATATCCTATTGGGGTCGTGAGTGCGACCTGTATCGCTCATGTGAACCTGGTCCTGTTTTACGGCCAGATTCTCTTTTTGACGCCACCCCTACGTTGAGGATTGTATTCACTATTGTATGCTTCTGTGATGATTCGTAGTGCGGTGTGTGTGTATAAATAGGAATGTGTTAGCAAGAACACAGAAACCCAGTACCCGATTCATAGGGATTAACCAGACACGGGTACAGTACCTGATGCGGCCAGGGATTCGAACGTGAACTTTCTGATTCGAAGGCCTTGACAATGACCACTCAGCCAAGGATCCGAACTAGTGCTGGATTGTCTCTTCAATAGGTTGCTGATGAATGCAGTAGAGAATAAAATGAGGCAATACCGGAGCAGTGGTCATACGTCATTAGACATCGGTGTGTTCATTGAGATGGTGTAGTTTTTCCTCACAGGAACGTTTAGGTCGGTACCCATTGATTATGAAGAGTTCCATATTAGTAAAATACCACATCACACAGAATACACTTGAAGAAAATTACCACTAGCTAAAAATGATCGACTGATCCCACCCAAGGGCACCAATCATCTATATAAATAAAATCGTAACGACCGTGTGTCTACACATTGACTATTCTGGTGGAATTTCCGTACAGTTATCCGTTTCAGGTGTAATAATGAGCATCTGCATAACTTTTAGCTTTGGTGTCTGTCTGTTTGTCTGAGTTCTTATAACTTGAAAACTACTGGATATATTTCTACCAAACTTGATATTTGGAACCCACCCGCTCTTGGGTAGGTTTTAAGGCCAATATTATTTCTAAATACCTAAATATACTGTGGGTGTATCCGAAACCGAAACCATTATTTCGCACTCCCACAAAATATGCGCAATCTAAATTGATAGAAATCTACCATCCTTAACGGATCAATTTCTAAAACTATTTTCTCATCTGCATGATTTTGATAGGATGATTAATAAGGGATATATCATTAACGGATGGTTTTTCAACATAAGTTGCAATGTACTTAAATCAAAAGCGTGTAAGTAAAGTGTATTTATTATAACCTGAAAACCACTGAAGATATTTCAACGAAACTTTATATTTAGCATCCACCTGTCCAAAGGTACGTTTAAGGTCCATACCATTTCAATTTAACGGAATGCACTGGGGTTCATAGGGAACCGAAAGCGTGATTTTACTCTCCCACAATATATACAAGACCTATCTGACTGAAAATAGACCAACCTAGATAGGTATCAGCGTATACAACATTTTCTCATGTGCATTTCATCGACAGGAGGATTAATAAGGTAAATATCATGAACGGTCGTTTTTACAGGCTAAGTCCACCGGACATAGTCCAGAAGGTGTTGTACGTAGAGCAGATGCCCTATCTGTCTATATAAATAAAATCGCAATAACCGTATGTCTGTATATTGACTATATTTACGATTTTTTCGTACAGCTATCCATTTAAGAGGTAGTAATGACCACCTGAATATTTTTTAGTTTTAATTTTCTGAAAGACCTAATTTTTATCCCCATCCCCGAAATCAATATTGCGGAAAAAATATCCCAGACGAACTAGAAAATTGTAATTTGGAAAAATTATACCTTATAGACTGTAACCAACGGGAAACTTCCAAGATTTTTAGATTTTTCACTTTTTATCCCCGAATATCGAAATAATGAGGCAATTTTAATGACGGTTCAGGCCTTCGTTTTGAGGTATTTCGTGGCTAAACGGTAATTCGTATCACAAAATGTATGGCACATTCTCAGTTCAATTTGGAGTGATCTAAAACTTTAGTCCTATGACTTTTTGTCGTCTCTCTCTCTCTCCCTTATACCTTAGAGTTTGTTGAATATCTCGGTTGTACGAAAATTTTGTACTTTTTGCACATATACTTCATAGTTTGACACACTTATAGAACAGATAGTGTCATCGAATTTGGCACACACACACATCACTACCAAAGGCTATATGTGAGCCAAATTTCATTATTCTAGCTTTCACACAGGTATTCGAAAAATAATATGAAGTTTTAAAAATGTACAAAAATGTCACCCCATTAATATACTTCAGTCGAAGCTACTAATACGGGAGATACGATAAAATGTTTTAGGAACGAACATGTAGAGCGACGAAATGGGCGTCCGATTGTGCAAATCGTTTGTTGATATGCTGTAGCGTTTAGGATCAGTAAAGCGCGAAATGAAGATCTGCACTTACAAACGGGCCCATTCTTATCTGTCATCTGTATCGTAACGACCGTGTGTCTGTAAATTTACTATTTTGGCGAAATTCCCGTACAGTTATCCGCAACACGACTATCTGCATATTTTTTTAGCTTTGGTGTCTGTCTGTCTGTTTGTATTTTTGTCTGAGTTCTTATAAGTTGAAAACTCCTGGATATATTTCAACCAAACTTGATATTTAGAATTCAACTGTCATTGTGTAGGTTTTAGGGCCGATGTTATTTCTGAATACCTAAATTTACTGGGGGTTTATCCAAAAAATAAACCATGATTTTGCCTCCCAGAAAATATGACATCCAAAATTAATGGAAATCTACCATCCGTAATGGAAGTCAATTTCTAAAACTTTTTGTCATGTGCATCATTTCGATAGAAGGATTAATAAGGGAGATATCATTAACGGACTATTTTTTAGAACAAGATGAAACTGGTTTAACTCAAAAGCGGGTGAGTGTAAAGCGCATTTCTTAAAAATTGAAAAATACTGCAGATATTTCAACCAAACTTTATATTTAGAATCCACCTGCTCAGTGGTATGTTTTAAGGTCCGTAACATTTCAATTTCCCGGAATGGACTGTTGGTTTATAGGGAACAGATACAGTGATTTTACTCTCCCACAATATATACAAGACCAGTGTGACTGGAAATCGACAAACCTTGACGGAAATCCATTTATAAAACACTTTTCTCATGTGCATGTTTTCGACAGGGGGATTAACAAAGATTGCCGTGCCATCTGCCAAACGAGCTAGAAAATTGAAATTCGGAAAAATTATACATTTTAGCCTGTAACCGACAGAAAACTGAGATATCTAAATTTTTCACTTTTTAACCCCGAAGAATATCGAAATATGGAGGCAAATTTAATGACGGTACAGACCTTCGTTTCGAGGTATTTCGTGGCTAAGCGGTACCTCCTGTCACAAAACGGATGGCACAATATCGGTCCAATTTTCGAGTAATCTACAACTTTGGTACCTTGACTTTTTGTCGCCTCTCTCTCTCCCTTATATGTTAGATTTGGCTTTATTTCTCAATTGTAGGTAAATTTTGCACTTTTTGCACGCATAATTCATACTTTGAATCACTTATAGGAAAGACAGAATCATCAAATTCTACACGAACTTCGAACCACCAAGTAGAAATATGTGAACCAAATGCTGTGCTTGTAGATGTCACATAATTATCGGAACAGTAATACACTGTGAGACAATCTTCCCCTATTCAACGTTCCTAAATCAATATGACCCATGAATAGATGACATACGAGAAACTATCATAGGACAAGCCATTTGGACCCTTAAATACGGCGTATTATGGTACGATCCGTTTTTCGATATGACGTACCGTTTATCAGCAGTTAATGTGTAAATGAAGGTCTGCAATATTTTAAACATGAACATATTTTCGTATGTCAGTCTATATATATTCATTGATGTCGATTTGTAGTAATTGAGAAAAGGTGTGTCTGCTATTGCAATCAGTAGGCCTACTCCACACATCGACTTTGACTGGCAGTAGGAATGGGGTCCTCTCCAACTTCTGTGTAACTGGCATTAGTAAGTAGGGCCTACTATTGTAATGAATAACTCCCTTCTCGATTTGACTTGCAGAAGGCAAGGGAGTATGCAATTTTGTTCCAAACTCACCTGCCCGATTTTGTTTGGCTGTAGGCAAGGATGCCTGCCATTATAATGTACCCATCTATAAAGTGAGTGGCATTAGGTATAGTGGCCTGCAGTTTTAATGGAAACTCGCCAAATCTGTGCGACTGGCAGTAGGGACAGGGACCTGTCATTATAATGATAACAACACAACTCATTTTGACTGCCTGTAAGGAAGTTGCCTGCCATTATAATAAAGACTCCTCAACTGTAATCTGTTTGTAAATAGGAAAGGGGGCCTTCCATTGTAACGAAAACTTCCCAAGTCGATTGCGACGGCGCAGTAGGCAATGGGGCTAGCCATTATAATGCAAACTTCCCAACTCGATTGTGAATGGCAGTAGGCAAGTGAGCCTGCCGTTATCATCACAACTCCGCAACTCACACTTTACACTGGAAACAATGTATGTTTCTCGGATAACGCCAAGAGACATGCAATTTAAAAAAATCTTATTCACTGAGTGTACTGTAATTTACTTCGATATCCCTATACAATGTAGAATACCGTAGCGGAGCACGGCTACATTTGCTAGTGAACAATAATGTTATCGCCTTCGGTTTCTTTCCCAGACAATACTGCTGGACAATGTATATGTTTTCGTTTAAAGTAAGAATTTACTGTTTATTCGGGTTGGACTGTGCTATACTTCCAAACAGAAGAAAGCTTCCAGTATCAAACCACAGTAACGTAATTTCCCACTTCAGAAATCCCACACACATCGCCTGGGAATGAAATTATGTATAGGGTGAGCGCACTGTTATATGTTTCAACGCACAGGCTTCTGGGGTTCGTGTACATTGCAATAGCAATCATTTGCAAGGTGACTGCCCATTCTTACGACTTACGACTTCCAAACGCACGTCATTAATCCTGGTAAAAAAGGCAGAAACAAAAATTACATTTTAAATATGCCTTTTCTCTGTATTATATTTGTAGTTTCGTCCTCTAATCCATCAATCACTGAAAGGCAAATATGTACAGTTAAAACACTGTTCAGTTCCTGAAAGAAAATAGTAATCGAGTTGTTGAAAGGAAACCAATTACCAGTTACGTCATTGAGATGTCTGTGAGCCAGAAGCGGTAGCAGCGATTATGGGGGTCGAGGGTTGCAGTCCACCCCCCCTCCCGCCCAATTTATGGAGAAAATATTATATTTTTATTCCATTTTATCCGGCTGAAACTATTATTAAAAAGGAATTTTTACAAGCCCTGTTGTCTTATCAGCTAATTATTTACATTATTTCTTTAATTGTTAGCGGAAATACGTACAAAATATCGTTCGTCGCGGCTAACCGAATTGTATAGCGCCACAGCAAGTAGTGGAGACTTTGCGTGTGCTGCAAGAAAGGGTAGCAGGGGTATATTTTTTTGCCAAGATCAAGGACACTGAGGTATGATTCACCGACTTGCTTCGCGCATTCGTCCGTCTGGAAGTCTCTTTAGTGTCTGTTAGTTTCTTAGTGTGTAGTCAAATACTAATGTTTTTTGCATAATCACACCGTACTTCTATTAAATTGTAATAGGTGTGTATTTTAATCCTCTTGTGAAAGATTTATTCTAGAGTATAGTATTGAATCAAAATGTCAAAAAATATTATCACCGCACTTAAGCTGGTAGAAATTTTACCTCTGTGTGGAAATTCGCTCAGAGAGCATCAAAAAGCTTATTACTTTGCAGCCATTTTCCCAGGTTTCATGCATATACCCCGCCGTATCCACACCCACCGCCTACTATATCCCGATAACCCGCGTAAATCTTGTTGTCTGTAAAATTTTGCCTCCGTCCCCATACTTTTAATTTCCAGAAGCCGCTACTGGCCAGGAGGGAACTTCACTCTAAGAACTGAAGCAGACGAGTCTAGTGTAATGATAGATGATTTATTATTATTGCTATTGGCTTTACGTCGCACCGGTACAGGTAGGTCTTATTGCGACGATAGTACAGGAAAGGGCTAGGACTGGGAAGGAAGAGGCCGTGGCCTTGTTTAAGGTACAGCCCCAGCATTTGCCTTGTGTGAAAATGGGAAACCACGGAAAACCATCTTCAGAGCTGCCGACAGTGGAGTTCGAACCCACTATCTACCGAATACTGGATACTGGCCGCACTTAAGCGACTGCAGCTATCGAGCTCGGTATAGATGATTTCAAGGGGAAGTACAACTGGATAATAGTGCCTACTTAACCCTAAGCAGGAGGAAGTAGGGTTCAACAATAATGCTGTCGGGAAAATAAAGGGATGGGCCGTGAAAGCAGCGAAAATGAATGACTCCCTGAGTTTTAAAATCTACTACCGTAGGAGAGAGAAGAGGTCGAGAGTTGACGAAGAGAGGTCGGGTAAAGAAGATAAAAGAGAGCAATCTTTAACGAGTAGGTGCAAGCAGTAACAGGCTCAGCTAGTTGCCCGTGGTAACCACACCAGATTGAGATCCTCATGTCTATTAGTCACCTGTTACGGGTAACGTCCGGAGAGAGAATTTTAGCTTTCGGGAAAGTTCATTTACCACAGCTCGATGTGGGGTATTTCATTCTTCATTCATATCCTAAAGGCAAGGCCTTGCCGCTGGAACCACATTTGTCTCCCCTCTGCTGAGCGTTTCAGTTCAACATATTTTTTGTAAAGTTCATCCTGTCCAGCACGGAATCCAGATACTCCTTCCTCGGCTTTACTCTTCCCTCCTTACCCAGAACTTTTCCTTCCAGCATAGTCGTGAGAAACGTGTTACGTCGAAGTGTGTGGCCAATGAATTCGGTTTTCCTCATTCCTGCAGTGTTGATCAATTCCCTTGTTTCATCTATTTCCTTAAGGACCCTATTGTTTTACTTATTTTTAGCATCCTCCTCCATATCCACACTTCCATTTCTTTCAGGCTTTTAATATCCTGTTTTGCTAAGACCCATGTTTCGCAACCACACAACAAAACACTCCACACAAACATTTTGGTAATTTCTTTCCTAATTTTAATATTAATATTCCTGCTTGTCAGAAGCTGTTTCTTGTTACTGAAGGCTTGCTTAGATAGAACAATCCTCCTCCTGTTATCTGTGGTTCCCCTGTTTTCCTGAGTGAAAATGCTTCCCAAGTAGCAAAATTGACTTTCTCGTTGTACAGTTTCATCACCTATCTTAATGTTTGTTGGTATCTATTCTGCTGATTTCTTGACAACTAATACTTTTGTTTTCAAGGTGTTCAGTTTTAATTTTGATTCCTGTAGTGTTAATGATAGAACTCGTAGCATTTTACATATTTCCCTCTCTGAATCTGGAATTAATGCAATGCCATCGCCAAACATTATACAGTGGATTTCTTGTCCATTAATTTTAATTCCTTTGGTTTTAATTAAGTTTTGATATGGCTTCCTCAATGAACATGTTGAACAAAAATGGGAGAGCCCAAAATCTTGTCTCACTACCCTTATAATGGATGCTGTATTAACATTACCATTGATTTCTATTGTTGTGCTTTGATTTTTGTACAGGTGTAAAATTAGTCTTCTGTCCCTACAGTCCTGTCCTATATTCTTCGTGTTCCTAAAGAGCTGGTTTAGTTTACTTTGTCAAAGGTTTCTCTATATCCACAAATGCAATGTATGTTTTCCTTTTAACACTCAGTCTTCTTTCTATAATAGTTCTTAATGCTAGAATAGTTTCCCTTATTCCCTTCCCTGTTGTAAAACCAAACTGATCCTGCGATGTATATTGTTCAATTTTCTTTTAATCCTGTTCTTAATTACATTGATCAGTATTTTGGATGACTGCGGTAGCAGTGCTAGTGTTCTATAGTTGAAACAACCAGTAGCATTTCCTTTCTTTGGGAAGGTAACTGTCCTACTTTTAGTAAAGTCTCCAGAAATTTCGCCATTGTAATAGCATCTTGCAATTATATTATACAGTTGTTTCATTCCTTCTCCTGTTCCATTAACAAGTTCTGCTGCTATGTCGTCCTGTCTGGTTGCTTTCTTGTCCTTCAGTTATCTTAGTGCTAGACCAAATTCTTCCCATGTGATTATTGGGCCCATATTGTCTTCTTCCACCGTCTGTTCAGGCTCAAGATAGTCTGGAATTGTCATTACTTCTTCATTCCAGTAGAGATATTCAAGATATTCCTTCCAGCGTTATGAGATATCTTCACTATCAATAAGTAGTCTCCCATTTTTATTCCTTATAAACTGAACTCTTGTTTTGGGTTTATATTGTAGTGATTTGATCATGCCATATGATCTATCTGTTCTTCCTGCTGTTATATCATTCTCTATAATCTGCGCAATTTCTTTCATCCGTACGTCTTTTGTCTCCCTATATTTTGTCACAATGAGATTCTTCGTTTTCAGTACTGATCTTGGCTTGTTGCTGTGTTGACCTTCTTATACCGGTTTCGTTTCTGAATGAGGCCTAATATCACTTCAGTTAACAATGTTTTTCTTGGCTTTAGTGGTCTATTCCCTAAAGTTCTATGTGCTATCTCAGAGATTCCTTCTTTTAACATTTCCCAGTCCATCTCACAATTACTATATTCCATGAGTAATTTGTATCCTCTGCATATTTCTGCCCAATTTGTTCGTTTTGTAATCTGTTTAAATCCCATATGATCTTCTTCCTTCTGATTATCATTTTAAATCTGAAATTGAACTTTTACAGCAAAAGTGTGTATGAATACTGTCCACTTCAGCACCAGGGTGTCTGTGGCTTGATTTGATTTGATTTCTATACCTAGCTTTAAACAATATGAAATCAATTTGGTACCTTTACATGTCTACTGGACTTTTCCAGGTGTCTCGTCTTCTCAAAGGCACTTCAAACACCGTGTTAGTTATTACCATATCATACTGTTCACAAAACTCCAGTAGCCTTTCATCTCGGCTGTTTCTCATACACAGTTTAAATTTTGAGCCAACCACAGCATTGAACGCTCCCATAATCACTAGATTTTCCTTATCATCAATTAGTTTTAGTACCTAATCGAGATACTCTTACAGCTCTTCAATCTCATCTTCATTACTGTTCGATGTTGGAAAGTACACTTGTAAATGGTCATATTCCTAGGTTTTGCTTTGATCTTCACTATCAGTATTCTGTCATTTACATGATAGGTGTCCTCAATATTATTTGCCCAGTTCTTTCCAAGAATTAGTCCCACACCGTATTGACCCGGTATTGTTCCTCCGCTGTAGATCCTACCAAATGCATCATTAATGAAATCACCATTTCCTTGCCATCGTGTTTCACAAAGTCCTAAAATATCAATATTATTAACTTCCATCACTGCTTTTACCTCTTCTAACTTCTCTGGTGTCATAAGTGTTCTGACATTCCAAGTTGCGATTCTTATCTGTTGTTTCTGTCTTTGCATGGATTTCGCTGACTGACGACCTGGGAAGCCCCAGAAGTCTGTCTTCCCCTGCCGGACCTTGAGTTCAGATGCTCATGATTAGTAATCATTTGCTCAAGTAGAGACGATTGCATGGTTGCATAACGAGGGATGATAATGCAGTGGTTTCCCGTTGCCTTTTGTATCCCAATGTCGTTGACCAAAGAAGACGGTTCATCCGCCTTTAGGGGAAATTTCTCACCCCATGGGCAATAGGGTGTCCTCATCCTCCACCCGCTCACCACCCTCCGAAGAGAGTATTGGCACTTGGAAGAGGATTTTTCCCTATACCGGGAGAAACTCTGTCCCATCATTCGTCAGCCGCATGTATGTAATAACTAGGGCCCGGATTGTTATGCAGTAACCGCTTAGATTGCAAACTAATTTGGTTAGTAGGAAGTGTCGGCCACCCGCTCTTCCATAATGTAGCAAGAGTAACATAAATTATAGGGGTTTTGATGGGCCGTACCCCTATTGTTTATGTAAACCCTTTAGCATAGTCGTTATGGAGGTAGACTATACTTGTTACTCGCTTCAGGAAGTTTGCATTCTAACCTATTACTGCATAAATATCCGGGCCCTAGTAATAACATTGTCATTACATACATTCGTACTCCCCTCTCAACCACGGGGAGGCGAATGACTTGGATTATCCCACCATAGAGGCATTTCCTAGTTCCTCAAGTTCTTAAGAGAGCAGGTATTTCAATTACCTCAAAATTAGTACGAGAACGACTACAACTTACCCGAAATGTCTTAATCATTATACCCTCGTTGCTTAATTTCTATTCTCGACTGCCTTTTGCTATTTGCTTTACGTCGCACCGACACAGATATGTCTTAGGGCGACGATGGGATAGGAAAGGCCTAGGAATTGGAAGGAAGCGGCCGTGGCCTTAATTAAGGTACAGCCCCGGCATTTGCCTGGCGTGAAAATGGAAAACCACGGAAAACCATCTTCAGGGCTGCCTACAGTGGGGTTCGAACCCACTATCTCCCGATTACTGGATACTGGCCGCACTTAAGCGACTGCAGCTATCGAGCTCGGTCGACTGCCTTTTCATCTGGGGCCTATGAGCTAAATGTTAGGCCCCTTTAAACAGATCATCATAATCATCATCATCATCATCATCGCCTTTTTCAGCTTTACAGATCTCGCTGATCATGTTCCTCGGGTGGCACGTCTTCCGTCGACCTCTTGACTTCTTCCACAAGATATTACCGTCAAGGCTATTCTGCAGGAGGGTGTCGTGCATGAGGAAGTGCCCAATTAGCTTCGGTTTCCTATCCCATTTGTAATTATCATTCCTATTCCTTGTAGAACGTCCTCATTCTTTTGTTTCTGATCCTGAATCACACGTCTGCAGCCTCTAGTCTGTTTTCCCTGCTTTCCTAAAGTCAAGGTATTAAGACGCCCCGTACTAAAGAGAAATTATAACCTGGAGCCTTCTGATAAGTCAGTTTAATAGAAAGGTTTCCTTACTTTCCGAGTCTTGGTTCACCATACCTATTCTGTTGTTTGTTTCCTTAAAACAACTCTTATATAATAATGTTAGTATTAGTTTCACTTCCTTTGAACTGCTACGTTGAGATGCCGAAATTTTGTCCCACAGGCGTTCTTTTAAATCATAGTAAATCTTTTTTGACGATTGTTTGTTACTTGTTTAACTTCGTACCGATACATCGAAGGTTTTGGCGATGGAAGGAAGGAAAATAAGTAGGACAGGGAATACAGTGCTCGTGGCCTTAATTAACATGTGCCTAATATGAAAATGGGAAAGAACAGAAAACCTTCTTCTGGGCTGCCGATGGTTTGATTCGAACCCACTACCTCCTGAAAACAACCTCACAGCAGCGCGACCCTAACCACATGGCCAACTCACTCGGTCTAATATGACGAGGCTAGAATATTTAAGCATCTTAAAATACCACCGGACTGAGCAGGAATGGAACTTTTCTATTGTCAGATCCACTCAGCCTAGCTTTGCACTTTCTCAGTACCACCAAGATAACAAGATTCTCTAACTCCTCTAAACTCACTGCCAGTTCTTAATATTCAGTCTTTGTAGCCTATAGCCATGATTTGTGTCTTCCTGACATTTACTTATCACTAGAACTTCTGAAATATAGGCGTATTATAGACTTAGAATCGCCAATGCGGTCATTTTGACAGCTATTGAAATTATTACATTTTTGCTCTTGATAAGCATACTTGCTCATTTTATCGTTTTGCCTCTGTCTTTTACATTGCTTCCGGTATTTTAATATTGATTCATCAACAAAAAGCGCCACGCACTTATTACACTGTCATCAGAAACCTGCCTCTTTGAATATGGAGTAGGTCCTGAATTTTTTTTCAAGATGTGGCAAGCAAACCTACCAGGTGTAGTCTTCTACTCTGTGAGGCCATCAGTACCTGGTGTCCGGCTCCTGGTTAAATTTTTAGCGTGCTGGCCTTTAGTCACAGGGGTCCCGGATTCGATTTCTGACAGGGTCGGGAAATTTAACCATCATAGGTTAATTTCGCTGGCACGGGGGCTGGGTGTATGTGTCGTCTTCATCATCATTTCATACTCATCACGACGCGCAGGTTCCCATGGGTGTCAAATCAAAAGACCTGCACCTGGCGAGCAGAATATGTCCTCGGCACTAAAAAAAAAAGCCGTACCCCATTTCATTTCATTTTTCAATACCTGGTAACGTGTTACTTATCACTGGCAGATTTTTCTTGGTTGCCGCGTCCCCTTTGTGTACCGAGCTATACGGGTAACTATTTCTACGGCTATAATAGAATAACTGAAATGTCGTCAGTACTCAGCCTATGCGAGGTGTCATTATAATTTTAATTTCGTAAAAATCAAAGAATTTCACCAAAGTTGTTGTCCTGATTGTCGTAATAATATCAACTTACCTTCAGCCTGAATAATCAGGTTTTCAGCGTGGTCTGAATCACTGCTTTCTGAGTGATCACTTGATAGGCAGTAATCTCTTTCTGAAGCTTCTCCTTTTAGGCCGTCTATATCTGAACTACACTCTACATCAGACGTATCTTCTGGAATGCAAATAATGCAATAGACACAGAAACTCTTCATCGGTGAGAGGTGGCGGTCAACAAGACATGCTTTGACAAGATGAAGAATGACAAAACTACCTGAGACGCAGAGGAAGCAATGTTCGTACAGTTCGTAATATATCCGAGTTCCGTTGTTGGGTTCCGTTGTTAGTCGGATAAGTATGAGCAGATGATTATAACCCAAGGAAAGCTGCGCAGACATGTGCTATAATATATTTTACTATGATAATTAATACAAAATGACCGTTCCGACGGTTGTAAGTAGTCTCGTTATTAATCTCCCATCCTATCATGCAAAATTAAATAATTAATAGTTATTGTATTTATGACGGATGATCCTGACCACTAATCAGTAAAGTCACTGCAGCTTAGTATCTATATAAATAAAAATGAATCGCTAAATGTGTTGCTAAGCGCAAAACTCGGGAACGGCTAGACCAATTCGGCTAATTTTTTTTTAAATTATCATCGAAGTCCAAGTAAGGATTTTACGAAGAGAAAAATTGGAAAAAATGCCAGGAAAGACGTAAAAGCCCCGTTTCCCTTTTTCCATTCAAACTGTTCGTCTCTCTTTTCTTCTCCCACGTTTGCACTTAGCGCTGTCCTTCTCTAATCCAGCGCGTTTGCCAAATGTCTGTAAACGGATGAACATCGGATTATGTACAAAATTTCAAGCCGCATTTTATATCGTCAACAAGAAAAGTTCTACAAAATAATTGAGTGTGAAAATTCTAATATAATGGAATGTTGCCTCAAATGCAAAATCTTCATTGCATAGAACTCATCATGTCATAACTCCAATTTTATATTCACTATATTTGTAATTTTTTCACTGCTGGTAAAGGAACATTTCAGCTCGACGTAGATAAGTTTGTTTTTAAATTTAAATGATAAGAACATGCACTATTTGTGTTTCTTTTGAGTCATGATCAGAGATTTTTGTGTGCAGGCACGAAAAAGTCAGTCGCTGGCCAACGTCTTTGCTATTGAATTTGCATGGGGGGTCAAAGCGAGGCAAATGGTCTTCAGATATGGAAGTTATTTTCAAAACAAACCTCAAGTTCTTTTCTCGCTTAGTTCTCAGTTTATGACAGGAAGAATGTCTCCCTGGGTTTTGGTTTCCCGCGGGCTGGCTGGCTGTCTGGCTGCCTCGACTGCCGGTACGCATCTCCCAAACAGTCGCTCTCCAGCAGTCGCATGCAGTGTCGTGTTTTGTTGTAGTTGGAGACCTTTGTCTACCCTGGTTGTTTTTAAATCTTCACTTCTCAACAAACAAGTTCATCGATTTCTTTGGTTCATTGGTTTATTTTGTGTGTGCTTCCATATACAGTATACTCATTTCAAGACCCATGCCTCCTATAAGACGCGGGCGGAGCAACTTCGGTCGAAAAACTCTAAATGCTACAAGCCAAGCTAATTTTCAGTCTAATCGGACTGCACAAGACGTGAAGATTGAAATGAAACTGAGAAGATTCGAATATCATAAACCCGTGCAGCGCGTCGTTCAGCTAATAATCTTGCAAGTTTGAATCGAGCTGCTTTCAGTTACGATGTTTCAATTGACTACTGTGCCTACCAATGCGTTGCTATTGGATCTATGAACTCAGTTTGCCAAAATTGTAAAGCATTGAAATACAAAAATGAAGCCGTTGGATTTTTTTGCGCAAATGGCAAAGTGAAATTAGTGCCATTGATTCCACCACTAGATCCATTGTACTCATTGGTTTCAGGAACAGGAACAGATTCCATACCTTACAAATATCCAAAAATATAACAACTGCTTTCAAATGACTTCATTTGGGGCAACAAATGTACTTCGGGACAATTTCATGCCAACTTTCAAGGTAACACATAACATTGCTTTCTTTTAACATATTACAAACAGACTTGTACCCCATATTCCTTTGTTTATTTTATTTTATTTTATTTTATTTTATTTTATTTTATTTTATTTTATTTTATTTTATTTTATAGTTTTTGTGACAAAAATAATATACCTGCCCTTAATTTACAGATTTTTGTACTCGCTGGAATTCCCAGGAATGCCACCTCACATTCTTCAATTAAAGGTCGGATCAGTGGTCATAATGTTACGAAATATCAACCAACCGCGTCTTTGTAATGTCACACGGCTAGCGGTGAAAACGTTACTGAACAACGTGATCGAAGCAACCATTCTAACGGGGAAGTATAAAGGAGAAGACGTTTTGATACCACGCATCTCTATGATTCCGACTGACATACCATTTGAGTTTAAACGACTGCAGTTTCCAGTGAGGGTCGCTTTAGCTATGGCCATAATAAATCCCAGGGGTATTCATTGAGTGTTTGCAGCATTAATCTTTAAAACCCATGTTTCTCGCATGGCCAATTGTATGTTGCCTGTTCCCGTGTTGGAAAACCATGAAATTTGTTTGTTTACAAAAGTATCGTATACCTTAAAGCTTTCCAATGAAAAATATCTTCATAGTGTTCATAGGAATCAGTGTTTTCTACGATAGTCATTTCCTACGAAGAAAGAGGAGTATCTTTTGCCACATTATCTTCACGTTGCCAACTTATGAATTTACTTGATTTGCAATGGGGGATAATTATGGCTCTGTGAGGGATTTGAAGACCTGCTGAACAGTTCCCGTCTACGTTACAGTCAGTCAGGGTTATTTCTGGGTAGTGATAAGCTGTGACCTATTTGAGCATTTCCTTATTCACAATCAAGATATTAATATTGCAGGTAATGAAAACACGTTTTTCCAGTACTTTGTTACTGACTTGTGGTAGCAGTAGAAAATTAACTCATTTGATGGTGATGATTCGTCATTTGCATTATTCTGATTTTTGCGTGCAGTACAGACTGAATTTCAGTTCGTTCCACTGTCATTTATTTTTGACAGAACGACGTCTGTCGGGTCAGCTAGTCCTACAATAAAAACTGTAGTGAAATAGTGTTTTAAAACTGTGTAGCGGTCATTTAGAGCGATCCGGTGGTTCTAGTGTTAGTTCAAAGTTAGAATCCAAAACATTAGATATAACTCCATTTCTAAGTATGTTGTTATTGTACAGTAATATCATCCCCAAAATCGGTAAATGTGGCCATTTGAAACGTAGCTCATAAAGCATTATAACACGGACCTTGACGGAGAAAGAGTGGATATCCACCTTTAGATTACTTGATGTGTGCCTCGCATTCCCCTGGTAAATTCGAGTTACCTAATTCTATTTGTCCAGATCTCCATCCAAAGCATTGCTGACAATTCCCGAGGGAGAAACGCCTCTCCTCACAAGGTTTATATCCTTGTTTCCTACAATTTCGTCAGGAGCGTTTACAGGTCGGGAGATATGTCAACACAGTGGTGGAAAATAAACACAGCACTTAATTGTTTCCATTTAGCCAACTGTGAATTGTTATAGCTGTCGTTTCTTGTGTAACGAGAGACCTGGTGTGAATTACAGTGAATGTTTGGCATATAATAAATTGCCATCACTCGATTAAAGAAAGACAGTATTGTAGTTTTACGTGACTGCTGACGACATGATCATAGCCGCCAGATCTTAAGTTTTAAGGGGACTCTGAACCACGCAAAGTTTCATTTCGAATTTCCACATGCCTTGGTCGAGATTCGCAGCGCGGCCGCCTAGGTTCGAAGCTAGTCGTACGCCACTCGGAAACACCACCACGTCTCACATGAATCCCAGTCTGGGCTATCTGGAAATTGGTCTCTGCATTCGTACATTAACGTATCCTCAGGATGTTTGATCTGAGTACATACCTCGTTTGATTCTTCCAATAATATGGGCAAAAACCTATTCAAAATTTTATAATCTTACAAATGAGATATAATTTCCTTTTCCAGGTACGATACATACTCCAAGGGTAACAAGCGAAGAGAGAACTGGTTTGTACTAACCTCATTCTGAATGATATCAATACGCAGTTCTCACTAATCTCATACATTTGAATGGCATCAAGACGCAAGGCTTTTGTTCTCGCCTTGAATGAAATATGGAATGGAATTGGAAACGTTATTTTTTGTCCTTTTAACCAATAACCGTCTCCTCCATCCATGTTGAGAGTTCAGATTATGTTGAGCACCAGACTGGGTACTTCATCACTTTATATAATGTCTTCTCGGAAATTCTGAAATTATTACCTATTATTCTGAAATAATTCTTCCTGTAAATCATTTTAATTACAATATTCAAACTATCATTGTAAGCCTCTCGGGTAAAACCACTTAAGTCCAATTTTACTTATTTTTCGTTTAATATAGCAAATAATAATATTTATCTTTAAATACTACGGAATAAACCTTCGTAACACGTAGCACAATTCTTTTAACAGGCATCACCGTGTCAGAAATGCGCAAATAGAACCGATGCACCAGTTTCATTGAGTAAAAGGAAATATATCCTTTTACGTCACTGGACGAGGTCAGCATTAACTTGCTTGTCTAATAGTAAATTATTTTATAAGTTATTTTTACTCGGTGCCTAAAACTTAATATTCAGATGATTTGGCAATGATTAAATGTTACCAAGTTATTCGTACGTATTTTCAATTGTATAAATTGCACGCTTATTATACCAGGCCCGAGCAGGTAACGCCTGCGGATAGCTCATTTCCTACAAAATCAACAAAGATATCTGAAACATACTGAGAAGTCACACTTACAACAGGAAGAGAGGAGCGTAGTGAACCTTTACCTTCTAACATTATTATCACATCTACGATGTAGTGTCACCTGACTAAATTAATAGAATTTAAATCTACACTGCTGTATGTATGAAATAACTGAGTGTTATATTCAAGAAAGCATTCTACGATCAATGGTAAACATTTTTAATAAAGGACGAATCATAAAGTTAACGTTTTCTCCGCTACGTGCATGTCTAAAGCTATATAAAGAGGAGGATATGTGATCTCACCAACCGAGCCTTCCCCCCATTTGCTCGTCGGAGTTCGACTTGCTAGTTAAATAAACAAGTACCGTTAAACTCTTTATTGTGCAGTGGATCGCACTGTATTGGGACATCAACATAAAGACCCAACATTTCAGGTGATCTCTATCAGATATTGGACCCAGAATTCATGACATAAAGAGACAATAGGACGAGAACAATCATTCGTCTCTACACTGGAACATTTCCTGGGGCAAAACTAAGAATGGGTATTTTCTTGTACT
This sequence comes from Anabrus simplex, assembly GCF_040414725.1. Classification (NCBI taxonomy): domain Eukaryota; kingdom Metazoa; phylum Arthropoda; class Insecta; order Orthoptera; family Tettigoniidae; genus Anabrus; species Anabrus simplex. The sequence continues at coordinate 1,526,678,174 of NC_090265.1, forward strand.
GCTCTGATTCCATGAGCTACAAAGTATGAGGACGTCTCCCGAGGAGACTTCAAGATGTAATCGTCCCGCACAACGGGGAGCGAATACCGCACAGTGTTTTTTCACAATTTGCTTTACGTCGCACCAACACAGATAGGTCTTATGGCGACTATGGGATAGGAAAGGGCTAGAAGTGGGAACGGAGCGACCTTGGCCTTAATTAAGGTACAGCTCCAGCATTTGCTTGGTGTGAAATAGGGGAAACAACGGAAAATCCTCTTCAGGGCTGCCGACAATTTGGGTTTGAACTCACTATCTCCCGAGTACTGGATAGTGGCCGCACTTAGGCGAGTGCGACTATCGAGCTCGGTCGAATTTTATTCATTTCCTTGCTTGTAAGTTGATCTGACTCAGTAATTGGGACCCTATTTAGTAGAGTAGTTAATATCATTTGATTTTTAGCAGGCTGATGCTACATTTTATACGTACTACGTCTTATTCTTGGATAATGATCGGTCTTGTGAAAACCATGTGTTTGAAAATGTCTGCTTATTCGAGTTATATTTTTCAAGATTTGATTGTATGATTACTAATCTCTTGTTTCCGATAAAACTAATCCTCAATTTACTATCGCAGAATTGGATTTTAGCGGCTATGTTTAAGTGAGATGACGTACGGTCTTCTCAAAGGCTTTCCTTGTTATACAAGGTGGTAGATTAGATCTTCAGATTGTTATTTCCCTTAACGTCGGTGAGAATGGAAGCTAATAAAACTTATTGTTTTAATAACATCATTAACAAGTAAGCAGTTAGCCCTAATAATACACTGAGTGTTTTAATAATTTTGATTGCTATCGGATACACCACTTACAACGGTATTCTGTTATTATGATATTCGGATTCTTCTGTATGGAATACCACAGATATGAAGTTGATTCGACGGTTAAATTTGACTGAAACGATTACTATTGCTGGTGATTATAGGGAGTTTTCTATATTTGGCACCAAGAAGATAATTTGACATACTATCACTCTCGAAACTGTTAGATGTTCATTACAGAATCCTGACCATAGAAACTTGATGTTTATTGAATCACTTTTTAAATAGTATCAAAGGATTTCACCACGACGACTTTTGGTATTTGCGATATTTTTCTTGCAATTTTACCATAGATTTACCACATTTTTCATTAATTCTTCATTAATGCACTACATGTAGGGCAGATACATATTTCAATCTCAAATTTTCATTTTATGTTATACAGTCGACTTCATCTATATTTATTTATCTAATTTATTCTATTAACCGACAGATAGTTAAATGTCTTTATTGATGCAGTTAAGTCAATTGTGCCTTCTGTTACACTAAACCGATTAGTACGCATTAAAAAAACAAACCCCATGGCACTACAGCCCTTGAAGGGTCTTGGCCTACCAAGCGACCGCTGCTCAGCCAGAAGGTCTGCAGATTACGAGGTGTCGTGTGGTCAACACGACGAATCCTCCCGGCGGTTATACTTGGCTTTCTAGACCGGGGCCGCTATCTCACCGTCAGATAGCTCCTCAATTCTTATCACGTAGGCTGAGTGGACCTCGAACCAGCCTTCAGGTCCAGGTAAAAATCCCTGACCTGGCCGGGAATCGAACCTCGGGCATCCGGGTGAGAGGCAGGTACGCTACTCTTACACCACCGGCCGGCCAGTACGCATTAAAGTCATAATTAATAATACCGTAATTATTACCAGATGAAGCACAATAAAACACAATCAAAATATATTATAACTGAAATAAAATCCCATCCCTATGAGACATTCTTACGTAATAATAATAACATTAATAATAATAATAATAATAATAATAATAATAATAATAATAATAATAATAATAATAATAATAGCTTTTAATGATATTGTAACAGCACGACCAATGGAAGACCAGAAATGCACAGTTCACTCGGATGTTCCTCTGACGTCATCCGGTAAAAGCGGTTCCATTCTCGTGCGGATATATTCTGCATATTCTGTATATTCTCCACCATGGATTTTAATTGAACCTGATTTATAATAATAATTATTGATAGCTATAGTTTTACTCTATCTGGAATGATTGCAGTTATATTTGGATGGGAGTCATTCGCTGTAGCTCTTCTTGTGATTTTTATGTCACGTTTCAGCATGTTTATGATGTTTTTGCATTATGCTGTTGTGTTTGCTAGTCGTCGTTGATTTTTGTGTTAATAATCCTGCGTGATGTGTAGTTCTATTTCTGACTGTGATTCCCAGTAAGAATAGAATTAATTTTTAGAATAATTCCAAGTGACATACTAAATGAATATTAATTATTCATGAAAGTATGCACACGAAGGTGATAAATATTATTCTTTGGATTTATCTCATCAATTTTTGCCTACGCCCATGCAGTTATGAAGAATGAAAGGAAGCTCTATCCAGCTGAAAACTTGACCAGAGCCGCTGTTATAGATGACATCAGAGGTGAGCATTAAATAATTTCTGTCCTCAAGATGGTAAAAGATTGCTATATCTTTCCAACACACGCGCTACCACATTGAAGTTCCCCTAAATGCAGAGACGAGCCCGTGTCGTCGCTCAATTGAAGCCGGGGAAGCAGCCCAGTATTTCAAATAACTTGCGGCCTATAACAATGCTTTGGCAAGCCGTTAATCTCCTGGAAAGAATGATTATGAATAGAATGTCTGCCAAAACTGATGAAAATTTAATTTTGAACAAGTCGGATTTAGAGCTGGGAAATCCTGCTGTGATCAAATATTAAATCTAATACAACATGTAGAAGACGGTTTTGAAGAAAGAAAGATTACTGGCCCTTCTCTTGTGGATTTAACAGCGACCTACGATACATTTAACCAAAACAAACATCTGCAGAAGCAGTACCACTTAACAAAGGACTTACAATTGACATCTTGAATTGGCACTTTTCCCCCCGAATCGCACATTAAATTCCAGTCTCCTTGGGAAAACCTGCAGATGATGCTTGCAAAAGAATGAATATTTCTACGCATTGTTCTGCATCCTTTGCTACACAATCTGTACAAAATATCAGCGCTTACATGAAATAGCCAAGCAGTTTATATATACGGATGATACAGCTATTGCTGCACAAGGGAACAGCTGTCAAGTTACTGTCAAGTTACTATAACGACAACTTCCTGGTACCGAATATCTCAACAACCCAAGTCTTCTCTTTCCTCCTACATAACTGGAAATCAAAGTGGAATCTGCAAATCACTTGGTGTAGTTATAAAATACAACACTGCTTTAACTGAAAATACAGTTTATCGGGGTTGCTTTGGATAGATCCCTTACATTAAGATAATATTGCCAGAATCAACCTCCTGCAAAATATTGCCGGGAAAACAGGGGAGCACAACCATCAGTTCTGAATATCAGGCTTGACACCCTGCTTCGCTGCATTGAAGTACGTCATCCCTGCATAGGATGAAACAGCTAACACAAAGCAGGTTGATTTACCACACAACAGAACGATTCGCCTTGTTACAGGCTGACTCAGATCTACTCCTGTCTATCATCCGTACCCCTTGCTGACATTGTGCCACCCAAGAGAAGAAGAAAAGTTGCAGAAAAGTAGAAGCGAATGATTTTCAGTTGACATTATAATTGGCACTTTTCACCCGAATCGCACATTCAGTTCCAGTCTCCTTAGGAAAAACTGCAGTTGGCTCTTGCAGAAGAATGAATCTTTCTAGACAGTGCCCTGTCTCCTTCGCTACACAACTGTATTCTCTATATGCCCATCAACTGTCTAGACCTAGATTTCGATATCGTCATTGCTTTCTTGCAAGAACAAGGCCTTTTTAGAGGAAGCTGGGAAGGTGCAGTAACAGACTTTCTCAAATGGAGGTTATAGTATACGTTCTGTAGAGAAAAGTAAGTTTCATTATCATTCCACGAAAGGAAGAGCTACCACATGGACATAATTTGCCTTTCCCTATGTGGAGGACTTTGATATTTTATCGCACAGGGGTTTCAAAGTGAAAAGTCAATTTAGAGCGATGGGGGTTACTCCCGGAATGAAAAAGACATCCTATGCTCTTTTTGGATAATACAGACCCCCAGCATTTGTTGAACTGCATAAATGGAGTATTATCTTGTACAAAGAGAGATCTTATGTTTGTAAATGAAACCACTGTCCAATCAACTACGTTCTGGACGGACATCGTATAATCCGGACATAAAATTTAAGTAATGAATATATTTATATAATCAAAAATGACTTCTGTGATTTGCTCTGATAGTCAGTTTACAGTTATTGTCCTTTATTTTCCTTTATTTTTTGAAGATTTTACTTCGCCTACAAAGTCCAATAAACCGGATCTCATGAAATATCTAAATATTGCGAAATATTTTTATGCTCGGGTATGTCATTAAATAAATGTTGAGTTAATAGTTATGGATTATTTACCGTAAATCACCCCTTTTGCATGGAAGATTGTTTGTTACTTAGCGTTTTTCGTTTGTTCTTCGGTTAGAAGTAACGTAACGACCATTATCTGTCTTCGTTTGGCCCTTTAGTATGTTTATTTTGTTGATTTAATATATTGTTTGACCATATTATGAAATAACTGTGACGTTCAACTGTCAGTGTGTTATCAGCCCAACCATTGTACTTATTTTTATCCATTTACTAACACCCATACCCGGTGCCCATTGATTTTGAGTGTGCCATACGGGCACAATATATAGGATAAATTTGTGGAAAGTCACTCGAGCTCACTATTGCTATATTTACTGCCTGTTTCTATTAGAAGTAATATTAAATGTATTACAAAAAACATATGGTTAATTGGTTTATATTTATTTTAATAATGTGTGCTATGGCTAGAAATACACTTTAGTGTACTCTTTATCTTCCTGAGTAATGCTTTGCATGTTCTGTAGAGAAAAGTAAAGCACAAGTCATTACTTCAAATGTATTATGTTTGCAATCGTTATTTCGTAATATGCACGAAACTACTTATTTATGTTGTAAATAGTTGAGTATATTTGATCACAATTTACTGGAACCATGGATGTCCACCTGTATTAACATATTTGCATCAAGCATCTTAGGATTAGTTGAGCTTTTGAAAGGCAGACACTTCATGTCGTATGATGTCGGCGTGTAAAGGATCTACGGTGACATACTTGGCGTTCATTAAATTCATTAAATCTCAGTTCTAGACGCCCAAGAGAAATTTGGTTTACTTTGCTTACTAAAAGGACTGAAATGTAATTCTCAAATAAGTTATTTATGTTATTAGTGGTCGTATCGATAAATACTACATAACTAACATAACTTTAGTTATGTCGTAAGTTAGTAGTAGTTAAGTAAGAAGTTATTAAATTTCCGATCACTTATGTCTTATACATTGTTACCGTACCGCATATAATCAGAGATAATCATGAATTTGGATTTATGTTACTAAGTCCATATCAGCGCCGAGTCACGAGAAAATGGGTAAACAGAAATTAGTGAAAATCTGTATGTAAAGTCTGAGAATAAGGAACTACACCCTACGATATAAATAATTTTACAGGACACCCTAATATCGCAGAGTCGAAATAAAACTAATGTGAAGGCCTGCAATATACGTAGAAAACTCATAAACTTTATGAAGAATAACATTACATTGACCATTATTTGTTGTTATGTGCTTTTTGTCTTCTGTTTCCTCTCATCCCAGATATATAGGATTACTGCAGCGTACCGAGGTTTGTTAATTTGTTTGACGTCGCACCTACACAGGTAGGTCTTATGGCGACCATGGGATAGGAAATGAATAGTGGTGTGAAGGATGCGGCCTTGGCTGGTGTGACTGGTGTGAAAATGGGAAACTACGGAATATCATCTTCAGGGTTGCCGGCAGTGGGGTTCGAATCCACTATCTCCCAGATGCAAGCTCACAGCTGCGCGCCCCTAACCACACGGGCAACTCGCCTGGTCGTACCGACTGTAACAGCCTGCCTGTATATTGGCGGGAAGTAGCTGGGGAGTAAGATAACTTTCTTCTTCAGCATGCCATTCCTCTGGTTCATACATTTCCCGATATATCTGGTACGTAACACACTGGTTGATCATAGAATTCGAGCTATTCAATCCCTACACTGAGGCACTGATTGGAATGAGTAGTGGGCATATTTAACGGATTAATGAAAGAGGAGTGTTCACGGCAGTCTGCGACCTGGTTATTCCATCTCTGGAACTTTGGACTCTTCGATCGGCACCGTAGTACTGGTTGTTGAAAGTGAGAAAGTGTGCGGTTTTTCATTTGATGAGTATTTTATATTATAACATTGCTTTCAATCCCTACATTCCTACTGACATTTTTGTAATGACCTATGTTGAATTCAGTTAGGAAAACCACCAGGTCAATCTTTCTGAGAATCCCGTAGCGAAGCACGGGTACATCAGCTAGTATATATATATTGTCCCCGACATAGTCAGTCAGCGAACACGAGACACCCCAGGGGTGCTCAGTTCGATGGCTGTAGGCTTATAAAATAAATGAATGTGGCAGGATTAACATAGGGTTCATCGAATAAGCATGTTCCAGGTATAGAACAGATATGACACTTTTATTTAATTAAATGAAATATTAACCATCCTGAAGTCTGTGATTATGACTATGATCACTACTTTATGTAATTTAATATGGCTCTTGATGTAACAAACCTAAGTGCAAACAAATGGGATGGTACACGGCAGTTGTTTTCCCTAATATTCTAACATAGTATTTTACATTGCTCATTTTCTTTAAAGTCATCAAATTATTTATTTAAAGTTGATTCAAAAATTGTCATTCAGAAAAATGAGGTCTGGGCCAAGCCTTCATCGACAATCTGAAAAAAATGCAGTAATTGTAAGAACGAGTATAGTAAAGAAATATCCAAAATTCAATAAGTTAACAATTATAGCAAAATAAAATTTACATTCGTTATATTTACAATTTTGTAGTTATAAAATGAAAAGTTGAATTTGCCTTGGTTTTTCTCTAAGTTAATCCGAGACGTCGGATATACCTGTTCACGTCGTCTCACATCTCTTTTCGTGAGAATTAATACTGAACCTTAAGCATCTGATCAATAATTAAACAAAATAAAACGCCTTCTGAGCTTACGAACATAAGTAAATGGGGAGAATATCATCCATGTGGAAATCCCGTCCACTATCCATCGATAATATCAAAGTGTCACACATTATCAGAACAGAACCCATAGAAAATAATTCTCTAACTACTAGCAAATTACTACATCTACAGCTAACTACGGAAATTGTCAAGAAGACTCTGATTACCAAGAAGAAAATATCTACACTATTTACATGTCGACGAGTGTCGATCAACTATATTACTCTCCTGTTAACAGATTTATTACGTTCCAGCAAGATTGAGTTACCTCATGAGATCGAAAAATTGCATCAACGAATGAACTTGCATAGTCACGAATCAAATATTATTGAGATATTTCGTCGAAGATCTGTTCTTCAGACCTAAGGCCTTCGCGAACATTCACCTGTACCTTCAACTTGAAATTATTGAATTACTTGAGAAAAGTTGGGATATTCCCACGAATTAAGAGTACATCGATTAACATGGACTTTCATTTTCTTCATCTGAAGACACTAATATTAGACTACACTGCATTCATCTCGAATAATTCATATTCACCTTACAACCTAATCAACATCTGGCTTAATAATATTACAACATTAACATGTGAAAAGCTCAGTTTCACGAAGATTCATATCATGCGCAATTATTCCATAAGCGTTACACGTACAGTATACCACAATGACGACTCTAACTTGTCGCATCCTAATCTCAAATATGTGTAGCCACGAAATATCAGGACCTACCATCGTCCTACAAATACATAATATCCACTTAAATGTGTCTCGATGATTAATTACTCCAATTAATTATCACATGCCCCAATGCACATATTCTCATTAAATTCGTACATAGAATTCAGACTTAATATCCCGATGACACGTTATCTCAGACACGAGGTACAAGTAGAAGTTCCATTACAAGGAAAATATTTAAAATATTGACAAAATATCCTATCATTAAATCCATCGGACATAAATTAACTCGTATTCGTGACGAAATTCACTCAATAAGCAACGATGGTGTCGATAACACATGGATAACTCTATCAGAACCCTCGCTGTCAAATTCATGGCCACATGGTCATTAAGCAATCGTATGTGTCAGTTTTACGACATATCCGAGCAAATATACAACCATAAAATGTGTCAAAATAGATTACTAAGAAGAAAGAAAGAATAGAACAAAACTACATAGAACAGATATAAATGAGACGTAATCGACTTAACTTAAGGAGAAATCTTCACGTCTGGAAGTCTGGATTCTCAATCAGCCATGCTAGGATGAAAGAATCTGCATCCCGACGCCGCCGACGGTGGTCGATGGTTTAGAACTTCATGGTGAAGCACTGGTAATCCATAATGCGAAGTTCCGTCCTCTTCTGGAAATGATCACGTTCTGGTCTTCCCGTTCACTCGTGAGAAAGCTGAAACTTACACAAAGTGCTTTAGAATAAACTCCAAACACACACGTAACTGTATTTTGGAAATGTCACGTACTTAAGGGATTAATATCTGCACATGCGACGTCTGATTACAGCACTGTTCTAAGTTGTATACAATTATCAGAAGTGTAGAGAACAGGAGTGAAGCCACTGTTCCTGACGACAGTATTCACGATGTTCTACGGTGAAAACTTTGCTGTCAAGGGCTCTGTGCGACTGAAGATGATAGTTCGGGAACACGTCAGTATGTGAGAGTGAGTACACTTATCGCATGGCTTAAATATCGTGTCTGGTGCTCGTGCACGGAAGTAAAGTCAATTTAGATACTAAATTCTTCTACCGTATGAATATACAATTTTATCACCATTTTAGCCAAAAGGTCGTGTAAATTAGTTCAAAATTTTAGTTTGTAATTTATATCCTCTTAATGTGCTATTATTTATCCAGTTTATTTTAATTTAATCCTTCAGCCTTCCGTAATTACGCATGTCACGCCACCAAAGGTATTATAAATACTTCATTCATATCGTTCCTCGCAATTACCAGTGACACGCGCTAGCATCTTTTTCTCTCGCCAACCTTCATTTTTTATTTTTCTATTGTTAGCCGACCGGCTGCCCTCTTCACGTAAAAAAACTTGTTCTCGTCCTCGTCAAGGTCGTGCGCACCCCATCTCGCCGACAAGCGAACACAAGCCACACACCAGCACTTGTCCAGTCAGTTGTGACCTCCTCACGGTCACAATATATATATATTTATCGTATGGTTTACAATTACATCACAATAAAAGTATTTTAAAATTATTTTCACGTCTGAATACATTAAGTCAAAATGCCAGATTCATATCTCTAATATAATTTATACCGTTTTGAGTAGCCATCAGAAACTCGGCTGAATATCCTGGGAAGGCTGATAGAGGGCATTCTTGGATAATATGCTGAACAGTTTTTTCTTTCAGCACCACAACTACACTCGGGAGATGGAATTTTCTTCCATTTATAAAGGGAGTCTGCGGATCTACCACAATTAGTTCTGATTTGGTTTAGAGTACACCAATTTTTTCTGGCGAGCTCATAACCTGGCTGCTTAGATGTGATGCATGGCATAGCTGCTGTTCTGGTGTGATTTACGGGAAATTATTATTATTATTATTATTATTATTATTATTATTATTATTATTATTATTATTATTATTATTATTATTATTATTATTATTATTATTATTATTATTATTATTATTATTATTTAAATGTTTACATCCCGTTCTTAAATTTAATTTTTTGAGACATGCACTTTTACCAGACGCTTACAGATATATTCGCTTCCTACTTAAATAATTTGACACCTATGCAATGCATAAAATCAAAGAGTACCGAGCGAATGGGCTAAGTGTTTTTACGAGTCTACATTCGGAAGGTGGCTTCGAATCCCACTGTCGGCAGTACTAAAATGTTTTTCTGTGGATTCCCATTTTCACATGAGGCAAACTACCGTAATTTATTAAGGGCAGGGTCACTTCCTTCTCATTCTAAGCTCTGTCTTAACCCAGCATCGCTATAAGACTTGTCTATTGTCGATGCGACGTGAAAGAAGTAGCAAATAAAAGAACAAGCGGAAGTTGAAGAACCAACGCTAAACACACTGAAAGAATAAGGGGAGGTGTTTTATCACTTACCTGTTTTATTTATTTTCTCCCCTCTCATGTGAAAAATCAGAAATGTCAGTCTTTCAAAGCTTACTGTAATATTGTTTAGAATAAATGAAGTGCGGAAATTGAGGCCAGACGCAGGTTAAAGAGGCACATTTATCCTCCGGTGACAGACATATCCAGACAAGGGAGAGGATTATAATTTCAAACGTAGCACACAAGGAGTTCAGAAGCGGAATCATATGTCTTTGTTAATCACAGCTGTGTGGCGTGGTATGGAGCAGGGACGCGTCATTACATAGAACGCTCCAGGCGGCAAACAGGTAAGCGTCGCGACACAGCGTGTCGAGGTGAGGAAACAAGGGGAGCTGAAAGGTATCTAAGAAACTTGATGGAATGAACTGAGCAGTCGCAGGCTGTCTTCTGCATGCTATTTCCAGAAACACTGAGCCGTATACAATTAATTATTAGGTCAGGAGTTTAGATTATTAGGTTGTCTAAATGTTAGAGTTCCGTTCGTAAAGAAGCCAAATCTTAATCATAACCTGTATATTTATTTAAGTTACGAGAGTCGACGTATGCGATGGCTTGACTGAAATTAAGTATCAAATAATAATAATAAATTAAATATAAGTGACAGAACAGAACAGAGTGAAATATTACACTTGCACCAGGCTTCGAAACTTACCACGACGAAGGAATTACGACTGTATAGGAATTTAAATGTATTTACACTTAGAGTACATGCAATGAGGCTGTAGTGCATAGTTCTATATTGTCTACATGATAATGGATTGAGATCTAAATATATACATGCAATAATTGAACACTATTAATTTAAATTTAATTTAAACTAGGTGAATAATGGACTCTGCTATGGAGGGTAAGAGAAGTAGAGGTAGACCAAGACGACGATGGTTAGACTCGGTTTCTAACGATTTAATGATAAGAGGTATAGAACAAAATGAGTCCACAACACTAGTTGCAAATCGACGATTGTGGCGACGTTTAGTAAATTCACAGAGGCTTGCAGACTGAACGCTGAAAGGCATAACAGTCTATAATGATAATGTATGTATGTATGTATGTATGTATGTATGTATGTATGTATGTATGTATGTATGTATATATGTATGAAACTGATTATACTAACATTTAATGAGTATTAATATCTCAATTAAATTGTGGTACAAGATATAGTTTTTCAGCTAACACTTTATTAAAATCACTTCTGAAGTATAGGCAGTTCGCACATCGTTTATTAATAAATGATTGGTTTAGAAACGCAAAATTCGAATTTTGCAAAGACAACATACTTCTGCTAACGGCATAATCCTTCTCGAATGAATATGTTAGAGACGTTTTAAGAACGGCGCTCTCTGGAGAATCGGTAACAACCTGGAGATTAAGGAAATCAAATACGAGGTCCATACCGGCTCTCATGCCTATATACTGTTCGTAAGTAATGAAATTTGTTAGTTTTCACCCACAACCTGACTTTAGGAGTGAATGATAATATTTCAGAAATGTTCAACAAATTTCATATTTCTGTAAGCAATTTAAAATTAATACTTTTTCACTACGGATCCAAATCATCAAATAATTAAAATATCTCTCTTACGATAATGATGAGGTAACCTACGGTTGATTCCACATCCACGTCCGATGATGGACGGCATGTCACTCACACCTGAAATCGTATCCACGTGGATATCGTATATTTACCGATCATACGAGCAATAAAAATTCTACATTTCCCATATAAATTTAGTTTTAGAAAATTATGGATATGGTGACGTGATAATAATAATAATAATAATAATAATAATAATAATAATAATAATAATAATAATAATAATAACTTCGTGTGGCTATATCTAGCCTTTTCAAGGGACGATGGTGGGATGAATCTGCCATGTGGGTGAAACTGCGTGTTATTGTAGTAAAGGATAGTGTATGCGTTATTTAAGGCTTTGTTGTTCATATGTGCTGGTTCCTTAATTCATAATATGAGGGACTCTCAAGATATTCGATTTGTGACAAGTGAGTTGCAGGGATGTTAGGGACAGTACACACACCCAGTCCCCGAGCCATGGGAATTAGCAATTCAAGGTATAATTCTCCAACTCGCCCGGGAATTGAACTCGGGGCCCTCTGTACCGAAGAGCTCATTCAAACAAGGAGCCAGAAATAAAAGTGATTATACATAGTTTCATGTAAATAACTTCACATGTAATGAATTCGAACAACTGAAAATAAAAATGAACCTGTTTCTCAATCATCTAACTAATGAAAGTATGTCTTCGCTATTGGTAATTGTTGACTAGTCATCTAAATTATCTTTAATTCCCGGTGTGTTAAAAGTAAATATTTCAATTGATATTACAACCTGGTGACGAATAATTCGTCCTTTTAATGCTTATGGTAGGGAATGATAATTATAACTTCATATATATTCACTTCTTAATGCCGTAGTATAACATAGCGAAAATCGTGTTCAATTAAAAATTAAGTATATACTATACCGTATATAAAAAATTCCGCCCGTCTCTGTGGTGTAGTGGTTAGTGTGAGTAGCTGCCACCCCCGGAGGCCCCGGTTCGATTCCCGGCTCTGCCACGAAATTTGAAAAGTGGTACGAGGGCTGGAACGAGGTCCGCTCAGCCTCGGAATGTCAACTGAGTAGAGGTGGGTTCGATTCCCACCTCAGCCATCCTAGAAGTGGTTTTCCATGGTTTCCCACTTCACCTCCAGGCAAATGCTATCTTAAGGCCATGGCCGCTTCCTTCCCTTTTATATCCCTTCCAATCTCCCCACCCCCCTCCCAGGAAAGCCCGTATTCAGCATATCAGGTGAAGCCGCCTGTGCGAGATACTGGTCATCCTCCCCAGTTTGATCCCCAATCCAGAGTCTGAAGCTCCAGGACACTACCCTTGAGGCGGTAGAGGTGGGATCCTTGGCAGAGTCTGAGGGAAAACCGACCCTGGATGGTAAACAGATAAAGAAGAAGGTATAACAATTCCAGATTATCTCTTTTCAATTCAGAAAATATACAGAAAATTAGTACTGCCCAAAATAAATTGTAAGCACTTGGAAACTGCAGTGAAATTGAAGGGAAACTGCAGGTCTTCGAAAGTCACAAGACAGTATGGCGAAGAATATGTCAAATCAGATGGACAATAAAATAAACAGTACTGTTGGTCTCAAGTCAGTGGGATGTAGCACATCATATGATGCAATATTAGCGTTAATTTGTTCCCGGGATATTAATATTAAACATTTCAGATTATATAACTACCCTCTCCTGAGGGAAGTCGGCTCACAGCTATTCTAACAGGCCCTCGTTGACTCACAGATCGACACTTGCTTTGAGATGACGTCTGAGATAAGTGCAAACGTGCTCTGGCCATGGAAGTACCTCAACATGACACAGACTGTTGACTCATATACTGTGTGTGGGCACATTATCCTGTTGAAGGATTGCACGAGCATGCTCTCTCATGAGAGATAACAAACGAGGACATCGGATGTTATAACGTGCTATTGTGTCGTCAGTGACCCCAAATCATTTTCAGAGGTAACTTGAAGTCGTAACTTAAAGATTTCCACACAACAATACCAGAAATAATGCAGAATACCTCTATCACACTGAGAGGAAATGTCCTCACCCCTCTGCGCCACCATACTCGAACACTATTGCCGTCCGTGTAATGCAGAACCAAGATTTATCTCACAAAGCGATGTAACATCTAGAGCCCGGATTGTTATGCATTAATAGGTTAGAATGCAAAGTTTCTGAAGCGAGCAGCAAGATTAGTCTACCTTCGCAACGGTTAAGCTATGGGGTTTGCATAAACATTAGGGGTAATGCCCATCAGAACACCTATAATTTATGTTGCTCTTGCTACATTATGGAAGAGCGGTTGGCCGACACTTTCTATTAACCAAATTTAGTTTGCAATCTAACCTGTTACGGCATGAAAATCCGGGCTTTAAACAACACTAATCATCAGTTCAGTCACTCTGTGCTGCGGTGTTAACGGCAGCCTTTGTATAGGACGATAAATCCGCCATCCGGACGATGCCAGTCGTCGGGGCCAGATGTAGGAAAAGGGTTTACTCTAGCAAGATCAGCAACTTTGTCCGGTCGACTAGTGCATATGTCATAGGACAGTATAAGGCACCTAATACGATGATCTTATGAGATTTGGTTGTTTCAAGTAGTGCTATTGATTCCAACGTGTGGCTACTGTGAAGTCAGAATGTCCAACAAGCCTAGCAATCGCACGATACGACCACTCGGCGTAGGGAAACCCACAGTGTAACTCCTATTAAACAATGTCAAATTATAATGCTCCTACGAGCCATACCCTGTGGGGCGTGACCTCCCTTCACTGTGAGCCTGGAGCTCCACGAATGACTGATAACACCATCGTCATAATATTGTTGTGACTCTACAGCTCACGCATCTTTCTTCATCTTCTTAATCTGTTTACCCTCCAGGGTCGGCTTTTCCCTCGGACTCAGTGAGGGATCCTGCTTCTACCACCTCAAGGGCAGTGTCCTGGAGCTTCAGACTCCTGGTCGGGGATACAACTGGGGAGGATGACCAGTATCTCGCCCAGGCGGCCTCACCTGCTATGCTGAACAGGGGCCTTGCGGGGGGAAGGGAAGATTGAAAGGGATAAACAAGGAAGAGGGAAGGAAGCGGCCGTGGCCTTGAGTTAGGTACCATCCCGGCATTTGCCTGGAGGAGAAGTGGGAAACCACTGAAAACCACTTCCAGGATGTCTGAGGTGGGAATCGAACCCACCTCTACTCAGTTGACCTCCCAAGGCTTAGTGCACCCCGTTCCAGCCCTCGTACCACTTTTCAAATTTCGTGGCAGAACCGGGAACCGAATCCGGGCCTCCGGGGGTGGCAGCTAATCACACTAACAACTACACTACAGAGGCGGACGCACACACCTTTACGACTCTATAAACCCTTCAGTGGTATGCATTTATGCCGAAATTGGGCTATTTACTCTTAGTGCGCAACTTCCTTTTTCCAAGCGTGAATAAATGTCATTAAAATACCAATCGCGTGTCATAAAATCGAAATGAGAAATAATACAGAAACAAAAAAAATCAACATGACAATTATGTATACTTTCCTTGACTTGATGTGAGTTCAAAGATTACACTGGGCTTAAACGTGAAGTTCATTAAGTATTGTGTCCAGCTCCATGCCTAAATGGTTAGCGTGCTGGCCTTTGGTCACAGGGATTCCGGGTTCGATTCCCGGCAGGGTCGGGAATTTTAACCATAAATGGTTAATTTCCCTGACACGGGGACTTCATCATCATTTCATCCTCTTCACGACGCGCAGGTCGCTTATGAGCGTCAAATCAAAAGACCTGCACCAGGCCTCTCCGGGGAGCACACGGCATTTTATTTTACTACGTATTGTTATGTTCCATCAATTAAATTGCTCGTCGATCAAATGTATGCCTAAAATAGAAAGTAAATCATAATTATTAAAATTGAAAAGGACATCAGAAACTAAACAGGTGTAAGTGTGTGTACTCAATGTATTTTACCTAATTCTTTTAGTGACTTGGGAACCCTGTATGCTTATCGAAAACTATCCTCACGCCGGTCTTCAGTAATTACACAAAGCATCCTGCATGGATTTGAATTATACATTTCTTGTGGGATTCCTGACTTAGGAAATATTATGAATGTGCTCTGCGTACCTACCACATCGTAACTCAGTCACAACCAAGTAAGCGCTGGAAAACGATACTGACTTTGACAAAGTGAACGTTCATGGAAACTTCAATGTGGAATATGGTTCAAAACTCAGCAGTGTACACACTCACAGAGAGAAGCAACGAATACTGCTGGTAACTGACAGCCTACACTATATGCATCTACGGCGGTGCACCGATTTCGCTCCCTCATGAATGTGATATTCATGTATTTCTTATGCAATAATTTAGAAACCCATCAAATGATAGTCATGCCCTTCGTAGCTTTTCTTAATTTTTAGAAGAGTCTGGCTTCCTCATCTTTTCATTCTAATAAGTTGCCTAATTGTACTTCATTTTTACGAGAAGGACGTAGATTTTATTTTTCCCTTAACTTGTTCATTTAACCAAACCTGAAGGTATTCACTGAATAGAACAAAAGAAAATCTATTATCATGAAAATTGGCTCCATGAGTTGTCAATAATAATCTGGTACCATACGGTACAGCTCCTCCCTTACGAGAACAAATTTTGCGATATTCGGTAATATACCTAAGTTACATTATTATTGAATACGATTGCCCTGATGAAATGAAACCTGAAAATGTAATTACAGAAAAAATAAATGCACATAAAATTTTAAAATAAAGTATATTCATAGACTAGTATTTACGACTGTTCATAAAATTGGCCTGCATTTAGTTTACTGTTGCGAGAAAACAACCGCAAGGTTGTTTCTACTCATTACACAGGTCTGTTCTGTGGAGTCAACTTCGACAACTTTGTTGTTCCTTTGAAGGGATTTTACTGCTCGCGAAAGAAGCACTCAGACATCTCGGTGACCTGATTTATCCCGGATTGAGGCAATGTGGGTCGAGAAACGGTAAGGATTCCATGTGGAAATCCTTCATAATCTATTTTGAGAGGACTCGAGGCACATATGTAGGCCTTTTACTTGGCAGGAAATCCTCTTCAAGGAGAAAATTCGCACTAATTATCACGTTCGTGGCTGAAAACTATTTCGGTTAGTGCATGCAGCTGATATCCTTTAATATTGTCTTCCAAACCCAATTCATCTTACTGTACACTGACGAATCTTCAAAGAATGTTAGGCCGCATCCAAGACTCAGTGTGTATGTCCTTTACGTATCTATCGCCCTCTTCGAGTATATGTAATACTTCCCCCAAGGGTAGGTCACTGGAGAGGGTATTTATTACGGTACCAAGTTACTATGCTTGCATTTCTAAACACGCTGTACCTCGTGAAATTTGAACTAAAAATCTATACAGGATATACTCATACATTTATGAAATATGACGTTTGCAATAATTTCTCTCATACCGGTATTATAAACATAAAGAAATAATATAACAATATGAAATGTTACTATAATGTAAGTTACGTGTGGTACCAGTAAATGTCTTATACTCTCAGATCAAGCTAATGGGAAGTTATAGTATTCATTGGCAGCTTTTACACTCCTTTGATCGATTCCGAACACATTTAATGCGTTAAATAGTTGGTGTACGCTTCCCCTTTCAGTCAATCATGCTACCTGCCTGACAGGTGGTGCTGGTGGTTTATGTTTTAAGAGGAAGATCAACTACCCTCTATGTAACATTAATCAGAGAAAAAGAATGGCAATTGTCCGACACTTTGATAAATGAAGATATTGGCGAAAGAAAGACGAGGGCCAAGAAGGGCGTGAAAATCAGAGATTCCCTCGTCTCCATACGTAATACCGTTGGGATCGGAAAAGAACAAGAGTTGATCTATGTAGGTCGGACAGGTTGGATGGAAGTGAGGAGCCTGGCACAATGTTGAAGCAATTCCAGGACTTTGCTAAGAGTCCCGTGGTCACCAACACATGCTCCCAAGTTAAGAGACCCAGGGATCTCTTTTAGTCGCCTCTTACAACAGACATGGGATACCGTGTATATACGTATTCTACCACCAAGACGGGTATGCCTGAAATGAACAGTCATCGTCGTTTCGACGATTGTGCCCATTCAGAGCACAGTTGATTACACAATAAGTCTTTTGAAGATTTCTGAAATGTCTGTCTTTCATTCGATGTGAATTGTTGCCATAATTGTGCCATTTTCTATAAGTAGGATACCATCAATCGTAGTACGCCCTGGCACCATACTCCACCGCCAAGTCCTTAACAACAGTCTCCATTACCGTAGCAGACTTATAGGGCATGGATGATAAACCCACCTCCCTAATAGTATGTAAGTCCGGGACCATACTTACTTGAATATTTTCTGCTCAGCACGTTCAGAAATCCTAAAGAGATAATAGTTCATCTCAAAATGTCTTCCTCAAATATTTGCACTTCATTAACTTGAGAATATCACATTAATTAGAAAAGTTGAACTAATCTAGTGAGAAGCGCAAGTTCATTTTGCTTCAGGATACAACTTTGTAATTCTCACAACTAAACCCCTCTACTGTTTTACTACATCGTATTAAACTTCGTATAACAATATTCCTCATCTCACATCGTCTCCCTGTTAATTTATTGCCTCAATTCTCAGAGCCGGACTGACTTTATAACACGTCATGAGTTTGATTTAATTGCATGTATTCTTTTGTTTGTTATTATGGTGTTGTAAAATTAATCGAATATAGGAACAAATTTATAACGCAGCAATTGTTTCTTCTTTAATTGAGTTTCCGTTGACCTTTAAAGTAAGACCGTCTGGAAAATGGGAATGATAGATAGAAACATTCATTTTCCTGAATTCTGATCAACTAAACACTTTAATATTTGTTCAGTTAATGTATTCAGCGCAACTAGATATCTGTCACTGGTGTTATTCCAGAAGCTGCAACCTTCTATATCCGTAGAGATTTCTGTTTTAATCTGATGTTACGCTTGAAAATTATTGGTGCAGTCCAATGCATTTTGTGTATAATTCATTTCATGCCAACGTGCTTGCGTTCAGGGACATCCTGATGCTTTTGTATGAATGAAAGTATAACGAGTTGCAATCTCTTGTGAACTCGAACATTTAAAGGTAAACATCTTCATAAGAGTGTGAAAAACTTCAATTTTGCACAAATTGGTTCCCCATACTTTACTGTGGAATTTCGTATTACAATTTTGATTAACACCTACTAAGCTAAAATTCTAAAGTAGCTAAAATAGGAAGCGATCCACGCAGTGCTGTTTGTCTCACAAAATGCTATAAAGGTTATATTTTCCTTTATTTTATCTCAACATGTATCCTTATAAGAACACTTACAGCTTCACTGACTGTTGTTAACGCATTCATAGTCAGATATTCTCCAATATTACGTAGAATCCGAACCACAAGAATTTGGCTTTCCACGTAAAATTCCCAAATACATGAGCTATTTTTTGAACCATGGACGCCTCATGTGTAATGCAAAGCGAAACCATGTCTGTATGGGACATGAGAGATCAAAGAGGAGTGAATGTTAAGGCCTTCATTGTACACGGTAACCCAAAAGTTCGTTTACTTTTGAGGAAATATTGGAGAGAGAGAGAGAGAGAGAGGTAATAACTAACGCCATTATTGGCATGGCATGGGGTTTTATTGACACCAAAATAAAGTACACAAAATTACCAACAGATGGCTTTGGACAGAAACACGTCAGGTACAAATTGCCACACATGCTGGACATGACATGGGGTTTTATTGACACCAACAACGAGTGAACAAACAGGCCAACAGGTATCGCTGGACAGCAACATGCCATTGTTGCCGCATGAGACTCGTGTGCGGTATGAAAGGAGCTGTCGTGAGAGAGGGCATCACATAGGCATTGAACGTGCATCCCCGCAAGAGAGCACTCGGAGAGAGCTAACCCCGACGGCCGGAACTGGAGACCCCGACTGCCAGCTCACCGACCGCCAAGAAGATAGCACCGCCGCTAGCATCCACTAGCCCCGACCAGCCAAGGAGCCTACAACAGCTACCAGCTACCCTGGTGGCCCCAGAGCATTATTGTCAAGTCAGCTTGATGTCCTGAATTCGTGCCTTGCCCGTGGCGTAATCCACGTATAAAACTAACCTGACACTACTCCGGCTACAAGTTGAAAATATATAGCCCAGTCCTCAAGTGCGTTTGACCTTCCAGTATTTCATCCACACCTCTCCCAACCTCAGCCCAACTAACCCCTCCAAGAAAAATCCCACAATTCCTCAGAAGTCAAGATCTCGGAACAAGCCCGGTGGATCAAGTAGCCGGGCACCTGTTCAACCCCCACCCACAAATTACCAAACCAGAAGCCACACAGCCCTCAAAGAAGACTCCATGAAAGAAACCCAGGTATCCCCTCTCCTAAATCCCTCCTCCAAAAACTCCAGCCGATCCCCGTCGCCAGCTTTTTCTCAAAAATCTGGCGCCACAAATAGCCACAACTCCAATATAGAGGACCGCAATTTCGAGTACCCACTTATATATAAAAGAAACAACTCAATGTTCCCAATCTCACCAAACAGCACCGTAATTACCATCCCTCTTGGCCTCGTAGGACCTGTGGCCCTGAATCGGTGCGCAATACTCGGCGCCATCAAAGACCTTATCCAAACCCCTGTAGCGTTAATAGAAGAAACGCACAACAACATAATACTGATTAATCCCCTCCAAGACAATCACGCCCACGAAGTCCCCACACGAACAAAAGCACTTTAAGATGGCCTAAGAGCCCTGTTCTTCCACCCCTTATCCTGCTACCCTAAACCAGAAGAAGAAGAAGAAGAATAACCCAAAGTAGAAGGAGAGGAAGACCTGGAAGATACAGACGTAGAAGGAGAAGAAGAAACAACGGAGGTTGGTCCTACACTTTGTGAATGCGGCTTGCAAACTGCATCACCACCGTCCAGCACCCAATCCTTACCTCCTACAATCAAGCAACCTGCAGCCACAGAACAATCATTACCCTCGTGACAACCACGAACACCCCCTCCCCTGTCAGCCAAACTCCACCAACCCAGAATCGGACTCGTACAAACCGAAACAAGTCTCACCCACAAACTTCCCTTATCTACATGTGCTATAATTGCCTACAACTAAATCACTCAGCAGCAAACTGTCCAAACCAAACCCGCTGCAATAGATGTAGTGATCACCACCACCACACCATTTGTCCAGTCCCTCGAGATCAGGCCAAATGCGCCATTTACAAAGGCCAACATGCTGCATCATACCCAGGTTTCCCATTCATTTAAAATATCATTAGAGCTCACTCTATAGGGAGCAAGCACCTCCGTCACCCACAACAGCCTAACCGACAAACTCTGTCACTATTAAACCTCAAACTCACCCTCCCCCCTTTCACGCATCACCTAAACAGCACATCACAAACCATCCCCACCATAGAACTTCTAAAAAAAATTCTCTCCCTATTAAACAGCACTATATAACCCAAATACCCCAACGCAAGACCTTATCCCTGCCACAAACACTGCAAGCCCCAACAACCAACGACGAATTCCTTAAATAAATCTCATCTAAACCCCTCAACGAGCCCAATTGAAGGCTAGCACCTTCCCAAGCGTAAATAATTCTCCTTTCACAAGCCTCAAACAACGCCAGACACTGCCACCACCATATGTCAATAACTTCATGTTCGCCACTCCTCTACCTTCCCTGAAATACTGGAAATTAAGTACTAAACAAAACCACTAGTCTACGCTCTAAGAGCCACACGTCAAGATGAGATTAAGGACCCAATGAGGTCGGGAAACTCAAACAAATTCACAGCTGCCGCCGGAAGAGCAGCAGTCGCTCCGCGAGGCTCAGGCTTAGAGGGCGTCAGATGCGCCTGTAATCGTGGCATGTTGGCGTTACAAGAAAAGGCAGTGTTAGTTAAGTTTTATTCACTTTATTTTGATGTCAGTAAAACCCCATGTCATGCCAATCATGTGTGCAAATAATTATCTCTCTGCCTCCAATATTCTATGAAGTACTGCCTCGTCGAATTTTAACGGACTTTTCATAAACCGGCCGCCACTGGTTCTCTCTATACCCAACAGCATTTATTCCTAGGGATAAACCTTATCCGTACCTCTAATCCAGAGTGAAGACGGCTTCAGATGTGACAGTTGTGCTTACAATTTCTTAAATTCCTACTGCACGATCAATCACACATCAACCCAAGTGAGCCTTACACGTCTCTATCACCTCTGCTGGGAAACACTTGCCCTAGAAAAGTACTTATATTATTATTCAATTATCAGAATATTTCGCAACCATAGAAACACAAAAGGTGTTAATGACTTTATCTTGACATAACCATCGCACAATCACCAACTGAGGATGGTATTTTAGGCACCATTTCCTGAACTTGCTGCCATAGTGTTAAATGGTAAGGGGGAGATGAAAGTTTAGTATACTATGAGGGTGACATGAAGTGGGGCAGTGACTGGTATTTTACCTTATAAGACAATTTTGGTGGTATTTGTAATTAGTATAATAGGGAGTATGACGGTTCTAATGAGAAGAAAAAATGGAAGAGTTCCGACCATTTAAAGAAAGAAGGCACCTGCGAAGGAAAGGCTTCAGCCAATGCCATCTGGGTCGGAGGAGAACACGAGTTGAATAGTATAATGTTGTTGGTCTTACGTCCCACTAACTTTCCGATTTTTGGAGACGTCGTGGTGTCAGACGTTGTTCGGCAGGAGTTCCCTCACGTAGGGATAAATCTGTCTGCACGAGGCTGATATAAATGGGAACTTTCAATACTACCAATACTTATATACTACGGTATCGAACCGGAGATGTACAATAGAGATTGGATAAGATAGAAAAATTGAGTAGCCTTGCCTAAGTCAGTGGAAGCAGCATCAGAATTTACCAGGAACGCGTGTTCAACGTACAGTTTACTCGCGCAAGTTGAAAAACCTTGGGAAGTCACCTCAGTTAGTCATATCTTACGACAAGCAGGAGATATTCTACGCCGCCACTCAGAATGTTTATCTAAGTTCTACCAGGCTGAGTGGCTCAGACGGTTGAGATGCTGCCCTTGTGACCCCCAACTTGGCAGGTTCGATCCTGGCTTAGTCCGGTGGTATTTAAAGATGCTCAAATACTTCAGCCTCGTGTCGGTAGATTTACCGGTACCTAAAAGGACTACTGCGGGACTAAATTCCAGCACCTCGGTGTCTCCAAAAACCGTACAAAGCAGTTAGTGGGACGTAAATCCACTAATATTATTTATTGTCTGAGTTTTTGCTGTCACTGGCCATAGGCCGATCATCTGACAATATGCTTCCTCATATTGCAAAAAGAAGGCGTGTCAATGGTGATTATGGAAATTATTTTGGTTGCACCGTTCATGAGAGACTTGGAGATTGATGAACACATTGTAAATAAAGGTAAGACTTAATTGTACATTAGGACAAGTGTCAAACATGTTTCAAGGATAATACATTATAGTGTATGACTCTCGTCTTAGTACTAGTAAGATAAAATGGGTATTTTATTCATAGACACAAATCAGTTTTTTTAAATAACACGAGACAGTATTTTAGCCCGGTCTTAGTGAGGCACCATAATGAAGGTCTAGTATCTTAGGCAAACAACGATAATTACATTCATTTGGTTCTAATGTATTTCGGTTGAAAGTACTGTAGATAGCAGTAATAACGAATTATACAATTCCGAGAACTTTACAAAAGAAACCCCGTTGTTGAAGCGCGTCAGGAAGGAGCTCATTGCTGGGTGATTAATGAAATGCTGATGAAAGCAAATTAATTGCACTGAATTAAATTAGGAAGAGAAATGACTAGTGTGATGTAGAGGACAAATAACCCCGGCGAGGAGGAGGAGGGAAGGGACAGAGAGAAATGAGTAAACAAAGAACTGGCGTGAGAATGCCGTAGCGATGAACTTCCAGTACATTAAATGCGGGGGAACAAGGTTTTTGTTATGTGGAAGGAGATTTGAGCGTGAATACTGTAGGGTCGAAAGGGAGGAATCGGTGGCGTGGATGTAGGAAATTAGAACGTTTTAAAATCATCCTTGTATATAGTATTTTGGGTATTCAGCCCGAAGGCAGGTCTGATCCCTCATAGCGTTGCCAACATCTGTAATAATACCCTAGGCGTCACTGAAGAGGCATACTACGCAAATGAGGAGTGAGGTAGTTTCCTGTTGCTTTCTCCACTGAGCTAGAAGTTGTTATTAAATATCATTCTGCTAAACCCTCTGAAATGTATCCACCAACCAACCCTATGAGCGATATTTTCCCACCACTCATAACAGGGACTGGCTGCATAAGGAATTACTAGCATCGCTCATACCTCGGTCACTTTTATATTGTCAAAGCTAAGGATGAGACTGAGGCAGGACAATGAAAGTAACACATTTATTCAAGCCCATACCAGAAAACACAGGGCACTGTAAACTCTACATCTCGCCAGAAAAGGCATAAAATCATACAATTATGTTAATGTATAGACGTTATGATCTGTTATCCTCAACTTCTTCGATTGGATAGCAGGATCTTGGTGGTTAGTGAGAGTTACAGCTACCCATCTTGTATTTACAAACTGATGATGATGCTTGTTGTTTTAAGGGGCCTAACATCGAAGGTCATCGGCCCTTCACAAACTGAAAACTAAACTCCACGACGCTAGACCCCTCACGGATATTAGCCTACCAAGTGTTCTCTGCTCAGCCGGAAAGCTTACAGATTACAAGGTTTCGCATGGGCAGTCTGAAGAAACTCCTCACCCGTTATTCTTTGCTTTTAGATCAAAGCCGTTATCTAACCATGAAATATCTCTTCAGTTGTCTCATATAAGCTTTTTTTTACAAGTTGCTTTACGTCGCACCGACACAGATAGGTCTTGTGGCGACGATGGGACAGGAAAGGGCTGGGAGTGGGAAGGAAGAAGCCTTGGCCTTAATTACGGTACAGCTCCAGGAGTTGTCTGGTGTGAAAATGGGAAACCACGGAAAACCATCTTCAGGGCTGCCGACAGTGGGTTTCGAACCTACTATCTCCCGAATACTGGATACTGGCAGTACTTAAACGACTGCAGCTATAGAGCTCGGTCATACAGGCTCATTGGATCTCGATCCAATCCTCAGATCTAGGTAAATATCCCTGACCTCACCAGGAATCGAACCCTGGGTGCCCGGCCAAGAGCCAGGTTCATTACTCCTAGACCGCGGGGCCAATCAGTCGAGTATTAGTGGACGTAAAAGTATACCTGGTAATTTTTTTTCCAGCCACGTTAATCACGAAGGTGAAAATTCCGTTTTTACAACTCTCCTCTACATGTTTTCTATAGCATTTCTGACGTATGTAGCTGTACCATAGCGTGCATGCTATATAGCACCGACAGGGTCGTATCTATGAATTCTTCCCCTTATTCTGAGGTGCATCGAACACGGGGCTGAGCCAGGATCGAACCTGCCAGAAGGCCAGCACCTAAACCGTCTGAGCCACTCAGCCCGGCGTATACTCACAATCCCATTCAACCATGAATGACAACTTTCACTCTCGCTCGCAAGTCCGGTCATCCCGCACACTGGCTACAGATGAACAGATACGAACCAGGGCTGCTGACCCCCACAACACGCGATGCCTATACCTTGGTTCGGCTCCAAAGAATGCCCAGTAATTCACACGGTGAAACACAGTGATCCACGTACCACTGACAACTAAACAGCAACAGCTCAACAGTATTAGCCAGCACTACAAGACTACTCACAGGTCGGTAGATGCAGAGTGGTTTTCGGCCCTTGGGTTTCGTTCCTTAAGAGGCCAAGTCTTGCCCGTGGTCCAACAGCTCTGTACTCTGACCGGCCAACCGAGCAGAGGAAAGTTGGCCACGGCTCTACGGTGGCTCTACGCCTCTGCACTCGGGAGACGGGCCTGGGGCACAGTGCTGGACTTTTCGCCTGGCCCCACCCATCGGCTGTCCTGAGAATGGTTTTCCGTGGTTTTCCATTTTCCTGCACTACGGTGAATGCCGGGACTGTTCGTAGTATAGGCCATGGTCGCCCACCCCCTCACCTTATCCGCACATCTCCTTCACCGTAACAAATCTTCCGGCCTGAGAGACGGCGTAACCGTCTAAGAGGCCCGCCTCCCCCTTCAGGGGAGAAATGAAAACTTTTAGTAGTAGTAGTAGTAGTAGACTACTCATAATAACTACAGTTAACACGGCTCCAATTCTTCCAATTCTACTCATGACAGTTGTTCCGCCTGCTGACTCCACGATGGTTTGGTAGCACGCACGCACTCACACCCACACATACAGTAATCACTGTACTCCGCTCCGTAAGCAACTATACTCTGGAACCGATGGGACACTGACGACAGCCATCTCAGTCCAGCTACAACTCGTCGTTTGCAGCGCCCTTGTATGTATATCTCGATGATGGAGTACAAGAATATTCGGGACTTGCCTAGAGACGAATATTCCAGTTTCGTTTTCCAGAAGTTGCAGGTGGAAACCAGACGAAGAGAAAAATATAAGGGAGAAGCTGTCACTACGTCCTCAGTCAGGGAGCTCCCAGTTGACCCACTAGTTCCTTCCAGGAAATACCGAAGCTGGCTACGAAGAGCTGACGGTCGTTTGAGCAGGTGGCACTAATTATAATAAAAACATAATTATGTTGTTACTACTTGTTATTAACTCATTCGTTATTCTGCTATACGAAAATACTATTAATGGGTTTATTCTAATACATCTATTGTTGAGTAAGTAAATATGTTCTATTTGTTGCCATTGATGCTTTCACGGCCCGTACTTATAGACATGATGCTGTATAGGCTTTTGGGCTTGTGCCGTGTCAAGAAAATAAGGTGAAATTCTTTACGTTTCGCAGAGAACTGTGCTCTGCGTCCTCAGAAGAAATCTCGACCGTCCACGAGGAAGGCTTCCTAAACAATGACCCTTTAAAATTTAAACATTTTAATAGAAGTTGAAATAGTACATTCATTCACCACCAGATGGCTCCCAGGACGTCTCGGTGTTTTTCCAAATTCGTACGTTCCTCGTCGTTAGATGTGTCATTCCAGGCTTGTGTCTACATACGTTATGTACCGCTTGGTCTGACGGTTCGGTCAGCTACCGCTTCGAACGCTAGCGTCCTGGGAGCCATCTGGTGGTGAATGAACGTACTGTTTCCACTTCCTCTTATAACGTCATTGTCATTGTTTAGGAAGTCCTTCTCGTGGGCAGTCGAGATTTCTTCTCAGGACGAAGAAAGGGAATAACCACATTTATTTAGCTTCCAGCTTTGAAAGTAGACCGTATTACTGTCCAATGTGACAGGTTTTTTTTCACTTATTCTTGTGGATTAGCCTTACTTTGAAGGCGGCACGTTGTATTCGGAACGTTTTTGGTTAAAATAGCAAAGTTAATAAAAATCGAACAAATACTTCTGCTTCCATAAGTTCTTTACAGTTTTCTTCATCCATGAAAGTGTTGTACAGCAGTATGAAGAAAGTTATTTTTCATTCGGCTTCACGTCACTGAAGGGGGGAGAAGCGCGTTTTGTACCTGATCCGTAATTAAACAACCTTTCTTGTTCCCGGTTGAAATATGTTTAGTTAATCCAGGAACCCGTCTCATCCCTGGCTGAAATATGTTTAGTTAATCCAGGAACCCGTCTCATCCCTGGCTGAAATATGTTTAGTTAATCCAGGAACCCGTCTCATCCCTGGCTGAAATATGTTTAGTTAATCCAGGAACCCGTCTCGTACCAGGCTGAAATATGTTCGTTTATCCAAGAACCCGTCTCGTACCAGGCTGAAATATGTTCGTTTATCCAATATCCCGTCTCTAATAAGGCTGAAATATGTTTCATTGATCCAAGAACCCGTCTCTTACCAGGCTGAAATATGTTCGTTCATCCAAGAATCCGTCCCTTACCAGGCTGAAATATATTCGTTTATCCAAGACCACGTCTCTTACCAGGCTGAAATATGTTCGTTTATCCAATATCCCGTCTCTAACAAGGCTGAAATATGTTTCATTTTTCCAAGAACCCGTGTCCACCCCGGCATTACCATGCATCGGGGTGAGGGTGAGGTGTTTTCCAAGTGGTATTGTTAAAACGATAAAACCTGACTATTAAGTTATTAACCCGATTTAATTGCAAAACCGAACACGGCACTACATCAGGCCAAGCTATCTATACTCCCGTTTCAATGTGAAGCAAGTAACCCATTCAAAGAAACATTTAAGAAAAACGAATATGGGTTGAGCGGACACTAAAACAGAACCTATCAATAAAGAACCAAACCAACAAATTATATGAATGGTCAGTGGCGACTTAATTTACGTTTAAAAGTAGTACATTCCCGACAGGAATCGGAATCTAAGTGAATAGTGATGAATAGGCTACCCACGAGCCTATTCAATCAACAAAGGTGAGAGTGATCAAACCTGCCAACCTACTCAATACTTTTTTTTTTGCTAGTTGCTTTACGTCTACGCTACTCAATACTGGTTTACATCATAGCCACTAGAAAAATCGGCACAGTTGTTAGATGATCAATTCGGAAGCTATTTTTGGTTGAACAGGGCACCCCTGCATTGGCGCTGTCCCACTTCCTGGGGTACCCTGTCTCAGGAGTGGTTGGGCACCTTCGCGTGCAATCTTGTGAACGAGTCACTTATGAACAAGCGGCATGACGGCCTGAAAGGAACTGGGTGAAATGTGTTGCGCGGAAAATCTCTGTGAATATCAAATCCATCGCCTGAGCGACATGTTAAACAGATGTATTATAATATAGATATGATATTAATAAACTGTAATATGTGCAATTAAATACCTTTCATCTTTTTGTATGTATGACCAGCATGTGTTTCCTAGCAACGCGTGTTCTCAGGGACCTGTCCGAACGAGGTTGGGACGGAAACCTTTTCGGTTATTTTTCACATATTTCCCGCGTTCTGTTCCGGATTCACCTGGAAAATTTACAAATCCATTTGGGAACCAAGTATGCATCAACTACTCAAAAGACTGCAATCTTTACGGTGTCAACCGATTCTCATGCACCTACTGCTGGCAACCCCGAGAAAGATCGCTATGTGTGGTTGTTATCGATATTGCAAGTCGGCGCTTTTTTATTGCCTGTAACCCTTCAGTGAGCAATACAATATGTCGCAACTGAGTGAAATCTTGAGTCAGTGGGGTAAAACAATTCTCGTGGTAAATAATTATCAATGTAATATGCTACATGCTACATGGGGGACAAAATGGCGATGTGTGAATTGGTAGTGCAAGCTATATTTGAATGCTGAGCTCAAACTCTGATGGAATTCCACATATTGTGAGTATGTAATTTGTAATGTTTCCTTATCCGTTTCACATTTTTCATAGGAGAGCCTAATGGAAGAACTGTAACGGCAAGTGTCAGTGGGCATAACCATGAATCGTGCTCACGAAAAATAACAGTTTGCCTTCAGATAACAGCATTTGCTAAAAGGAAAGCTACTAAGTACATAAGCGAGGGACGTTCAAAGTGAATTTGCTACACGAAACACAAAATAATATTCGTTTAAAAGATATAAAGAACATAAGAACAAGCGTTTATGCTGCAAAGAGGAAAGTAGAAAATCTTCGTATTATTTTGTTGCCCAAATAAGCTGTATATTTTAACAAAACTTATAACCCTTTGCATAAACGAACCTTTTGAGTATTGCCCGAAACTTTTTCTGCGGTTACTTACCTCGCATAGTCATTTTAATGGATAGTACTGTGCATCTCTTCACAAACAAAAAATAAGTACTCATTAGAAGCGTTTTCTGGCGATAATAGACCTTCGTAGTAAATAATGTGTCTTGGACACTTTGGAAGCAGTCATTAGGGAAGAGAGTGCGCGGGTACCAAACGACATGTTGCAATGGTCCGACAGGAACATTGGGCCCCGACTGCAACGGTGTGCTGCTAATGCTGACACATGAAATGGCAAGGACCATAGTATATAACAGAATTGAAAGCAACCATGTGCAACGGTAAATTACAGAATAATAGTGAAATAAATATAGGGATATGATAGTGGATCACCCTGGTAGATCGATATACGAAAGTATATACAGACCTTCATTCACAGATTAAATCCTGCTAAGCGGTACGTCATATAGACAAACGGATTACACCATAAGACGTCCCTGTTAACGATCTACATTGATATTAATATGACATTTTCTTATATCTCCCCTGTTTATGGTTTAGATTGAGTTAGAAACGTTAAATACGGCGAAAGTTTTGTACAGTTTTCATACACTGCATTAATTTTCGGATACCAAGGTGACAGCTAGAGACATAGAATTTGGTTTAATATTCATGCCAAATTTGATGATTCTATCTTTCCTGAAATATACGTGTAAAGAGCACAAAATGTATGTACAGCCGAGAAATACAGCTAAATGTAACGTTTAAAGGAAAGAGATACGACAAAAAGTCATAGGACCAAAGTTTTAGTGCTCTTTATGCTGAGTTCAACTATGTCATTCGTTTTGTTATACTAATTACCCTTTAGTCACCAAATACCTCAAAATGAAGGTCTGCACAATCAATAAAACTGCCTCCATATTTCGATACTTTTTGGGGGTAAAAGGTGAAAAATTTAAACATGTTGGAATTTCTCATTCGGTTACAGGCAAGCTATAATTTTTCCGAATTTCAACTTTCTAGCTCATCTGGCAGATTCTACTGCCATCTCTATTTGGTGGAGGGGGTAAAAATGAGGACTTTCAGGAAACTTTTAAACCCACGAATCTTATACATTATCGCTTTGGATAAATATATCCGACTTCGTTCTTATTCTGAGTCCCGAATTCAAAGCCCCCTGCGAGGTCTCCTCAGGGAATTTAGGGATTTTTTTTTCTAGGGGTCCTTAGGTAGTCTACTTGATTGGTACTAAGCTATATGTTTCTGAGGTGCCTGGAATTGCCTCATTAATTCACGTCTATTTTCATTTTTATACATTTATACATAAATCACTCCAAACATATTTCAATTCATATTTATTTATCCATTTATTCTGTTTTGTACTCTTACTGCTCATTCCATGAGAGTTGATGGCCCACATCATATTATACAAATCCTCTGCACCCGATTGTCAGCATCCATTTACTCATTTATTTTAGCACTGTTCTATTCTTGCTGCCTAACCTCTACCATTTGATCACCCGCACCACTCTGCAAAATTTCTGCGCGTCATAAAACCTGCTGTAACGGTTCTTATCAGTTGTTTACTTGTATGGATCAGTGGCCTCACGGGTTTCATTTCACTAAGAGTACACCTCAATACTGACGTCCACATAACATTTCATGTTGGAAAGCATGCTGTACCTTGTAGTTATGGAGTTGAATCAGAGTGATTTCTAGTAATGAGACTCCGTATCGCTTTCAGCAAGATTGTGGCTATCTCCGTATGTTGTTGTTGGAGAAGATAAAGATAGTCTGAATGGGCAATACTTACTCCGATTCGCCTCACCATCACATCAAAAGCGCCGGTATACACGCGGTCAGACAGATCTCTCTCCCCATTCTCTGCTTGCTTGCGTACAGTATAATACGTTTGGGACTTACCGATTTTCTCCTCTGTGGGATGAGTATAGTACATCATTATCTCAAAGGGTTAGGTCGTAATCCCGTTTCAGTCTGTGTTCCTCATAACCAGGTAATGGCTCACAGAAGAGAAATACACACACAGAATTTCCACTGTGTGTATGAAATGTTGTTGGTAACAGGATTAATGGCAGTGGCCGGTGATATGGACAATGCTAGCTAGCTCCGGGCTCGTCATTGTCTCGCGCTCGTTATATTGCGCCTTCGTCGTTTAACTGTGGCTTCCTTGGGCAAGGTAAGTGATTTGTGTTCCTATTCTTGTCATTCTCATCCTCAGTTAACGTATGGTCGGCAAATTGTGTGTGCAAATAATAATAATAATAATAATAATAATAATAATAATAATAATAATAATAATAATAATAATAATAATAATAATAATAATGTCCGGCTCCATGGATAAATGGTTAGCGTGCTGGCCTTTGGTCACAAGGGTCCCGGGTTCAATTCTCGGCAGGGTCGGCTGGGTGTATGTGTCGTCTTCATCATCATTTCATCCTCATCAGGATGCGCAGGTCGCCTACGGGTGTCAAATCAAAAGACCTGCATCTGGCGAGCCGAACTTGTCCTCGGACACTCTCGGCACTAAAAGCCATACGCCATTTCATTTTTCAATAATAATAATAATAATAATAATAATAATAATAATAATAATAATAATAATAATACCATTTATCCACGGAGCCGGGCATTATTATTATTATTATTATTATTATTATTATTATTATTATTATTATTATTATTATTATTATTATTATTATTTGCACACACAATTTGCAGACCATACGTTAACTGAGGATGAGAATGACAAGAATAGGAATACCGGGAGAAAGTAGGTTCGAATCCCACTATCGGCAGCCCTGAAAATGGTTTTCCGTGGTTTCCCATTTTCACACCAGGCAAATGCTGGGGCTGTACCTTAATTAAGGCCACGGCCGCTTCCTTCCAAATCCTAGGCCTTTCCTATCCCATCGTCGCCATAAGACCTGTCTGTGTCGGTGCGACGTAAAACCTCTAGCAAAAATAATAATAATAATAATAATAATAATAATAATAATAATAATAATAATAATAATAATAATAATAATAATAATATGGCTGAATAGTCAGCATAGTGAACTACGTTCAGAGGGCCTCGGGTTCAACTTCCCGGTGAGGTTGGGGATTTTAACCACATTTGGTCAATTACTCCACCTCGGGACTGGGTGCGTGTGATAGCCGCAATACACGTTTCAGTCTCTATACAACACATCATACTACCAACTACCAGAGAAACAGGCCATGATGAATACGTCCCACCACATAGGGTTTACGTCAGGAGAGGCATCTAGCCGTAAAACAGGGCTTAATATTTAAGCATTAGAGACGGAGGAAAGAACTTAGTCACCTTAATATTTCCAAGACCGAAGATCCCTAGGATAACTCTCACCCAATCTGAAACAAATGTTCTCTTACAGGTAAGCAGACGACAATTTCATTCGAAAGATGCATTTGCTATGACCATCAGTAAAGAATATGATGATAAACTGAAAAAGTCGGGGCTATTTCCAGGTCCTGATTTCTTCCCACAGACAATTTTATTGATCGTGGCCTCTTCCAGTGTAATGTCTTTCAGTGGCATAATTGTTTTAGTTTATGATAGTGAAAAACAGGGAAAATTGGAAGATACCACAATTATAACATTGTCTATAAGGAAGTTATATAATTATTCTTGACTGCATTGCTTTATTTGCATATAATTTCAAAAATTTTGCATGTGCCTGTACTTGTACATGATTGTATGAGAGCGTGATCATTATGATTTCTCTCTTCCAACAAGCTAGGTACGGTTACAAATAAGCCTCTTCGAATTTCTTCTATCCAATTATACTTGCTGTTCCAGTTATTTTTGGTATTCTGTGTTTCTCTTCGCTAACACTCTTCAGATTTGCTTTTTCTACACACATCTAGGCCTTCCTTGTGATTTTTGGCAGGTAAATTCCTATTGATACACAGTTTGGACCCTATATAAAGAGCAATTCTCCTCATAAGCCATATAATTTCAGTCAACCCTGTTCTAATGTGTCCAGTAAACGCTGTTCCAATTGAAGTTGTTGGTGAATTTTATTATTTCGTATTTCGTGTCTTTCGGATCTCTACAAACAAGACAGGAACTTCATTTGAGAGTACTCTGGGCACCTAGAATATATTTCTACTTTTCTGTTTACATGTTATGATTGTGTACTTTAGATGCACTTCCTTTTTTTTTTCACTGGACTGCTGTGAATTCTGCTTCAGTGCAATTATTTCTAATAAGTTATTTATTACCTTAATGCAATATGTCAAGAACTACCGTGTACAAAAGCAATTTTAAAGTATTACAATGTGGGTGAAATACGAAAGTTTCGCATGGCTTCACCGGTATATAATATCTAGGAAATGACATGAAATGAAATGAAATGGCGTATGGTTTTTAGTACCGGGAGTGTCCGAGGACATGTTCGGCTCTCCAGGTGCAGGTCTTTTGATTTGACACCCGTAGGCGACCTGCGCGTCATGATGAGGATGATATGATGATGAAGACGACATATACATCCAGTCCCCGTGCCAGCTAAATTAACCAATGTTGGTTAAAATTCCCGACCCTGCCGGGAATCGGGCCCATGGCCCCTGTAACCAAAGGCCAGCACGCTAACCATTTAGGCATATAATATCTATATCATAAAGATTCCTTAATTTACATAAAAACTGAGGCTAATACTTATGAATGAGGGTTAATTTAGGAACTGGGACAGGAAAATGAATGTAACGAATTTGTCCTAGCCCACAATAGCAGTAATCATAAAAAATGAAACCTGGGGTGAATTCCGAAAACTTCGCACGGGTTTTGCATTACTAATATTTATTTATAACAAATTTAAAGTTTAGTAAAACTATTGGTTTATTTTTTCCTAAATGAGTGATACTTCTTTTATTTATGTAACTTTAGCTTCGTAATAAGTTATTGTGAATTTCGTATATTTCTTGTAAGATATTTTATAAATGTTAAAATACTTTAAGAATACAATATTTCATTTAATAAATCCCTGGCTGAATTCAGTCCTATCGCGTTCACTTCATGTCCTCTCTTCGCATAAGTGCACGTAGCCAAGCTCGAGAGCAGCTTCTGTGGACACAAGTGACATAATATGCAACAGACAATGGTAGGGATAGTCCGGGAGGAAATTATAATCACCGCATCTACCTGAAAATATGGAACTATAACATAACGATAGATAGAAAAACTAAGCCAGGATTTATTATCGAGCCATCTTGCGGTGTGAATCTGACAAATATCAACCAACAGCAGTTGATGGAGAGTAGGTCAGAGGGTTGCCTTATTGGCTTTGAAAGGCTTCCATCCAATTCTACGAAATCACTTACACGATCTCCTCTAATCTAAATTGTTTGTGGATCAGTCTTGAAGTGACAGGGCGAGTCGGCCGTGCGGTTAGAGGCGCGCGGCTGTGAGCTTGCATCCGGGAGATTGTGGGTTCGAATCCCACTGTCGGCAGCCCTGTACATGGTTTTCCGTGGTTTCCCATTTTCACACCAGGCAAGTGCTGGGTTGTACCTTAATTAAGGCCAGGGCCGCTTCCTTCCAACTCCTAGGCCTTTCCTATCCCATCGTTGCCATAAGACCTATCTGTGTCGGCGCGACGTAAAACCACTAGCAAAAATAGTCTTGATATGAATGTCAATTTATTGTCATTTTTTAATAACCAAGTTTATGTATAAACGTATGGATGCGAAGGTTTATATGGCATGCTTTGTAATAATGACAACCCATAGATTGGAAAGCAGTTGAATGAAATACCAGTAATTCTACCTCTTTTATATCATCACAATTTACGTGGTTTGCCATACAAGATTGTTCTTTCACATCGATGTTATGATACCATATTTTGTGCTCCTAATTAGGCCCTAAGTGTTCTTCAATAACTTGAACTAATAATGCATTATTTCTGTCAATTTTTTTACCAAGTCTATTTTTATTTTTTAAATCCCCAAAGCTTTTCCCACACATGCACCTAATATTTCACAACCGACTAAATATTCCATCAAATTTATGGGGACAAACCTCCAAACTGGCGACTCTGGTTGGAATGTCAACAATATAGCTTTCATAGAACTGTCTCACAAGTGCAAGACATGAAACCGTGTTAAGTTAAAATGTGAGTTTCCTTGTCTTGTTGCTTAGAAACACAGGAGAGGAACTCGGTGAAAACTTTGTATCCGGTAGCTTGAAGTCACGATGACACATTCTATACAGGTTCACAAGTTGGGAAAACAAAACACTGGCAGAGCAGTAATAGAAAATAATGAAATAACTGAACGAGTGGTTACTGAAAATGATCCGTGCAGCGGACACAAACATGTAACATTCATAGTCTGTATACATGGAGAAAGTGAGGTCTGTCCAACAAGTGCGGATGAGGGGCCGTGAATTGTCAGTGTCTAGGAAGTCTGTGAAAGAAAACAGAGCACACCAATAAAATGCGTTCGTTGATAACATTGAGTGAATGGTACTGAAGAAGAGGCGTGTAAAGCTGAATCAGCTAGAGGATGTTCAGCGAGCAGCATGCCACTGTCCATTGTCAATCAATGGATAACCTCATGCTTGAAAATGTTTACTGACCATGTTTAAAAGAAGGAATTATACCGAAGTAAAGCAGTGTTTGACCTGTTCACCAGGAAAATATTGGGGTCTTACCCTCGTATATGTTAGTGATGTTCAAGCGAGAAGGACGAAGCAAAAGAAGAATAAAATCAGATCCGGCTCCTTGGAGGAATGGTCGGAATAACAGCCTTCGGTTCAGAAAGCCCTGGGTTTAGAACTTTTAATCGCATCTAGTTATTTTTTATGATTCTATGACTGGATGTTAGTGTCAAAACAATCCCCTTCAACCACACTACCAGCCATCACAGAAGCACGCAGTAGTGCATACACCCCTCCACATACAGTAGGATTGAGGTAGGAAGGGTGTCCGACCGTGAATCAGGAAAGATCCACATATGCGACACAGTCTGTGCCCTCAACCCCTTTAGGCAGGGGCGGCCGTACCTTATGTGCTGAAGTGCTGCAGCACACTGCCTGTTGGAAAAATAAATTAGTTTAAAAATATTATATACAATCAAATACAGCGCATTGGAAAAGACGTCAGCCAAAGAATAGGAAATTATTCAACTCCCCTCACAACCAGTTAACTACTGGTGCGCTCCACGCCGGGTGCTGTGTAACCACAGCTCAGCGAGAATTTCTAAGCTTTTAGCCGGAAACCAGGAACTCTGCCTTTGGCGCATGCGTGCACAACGTTTCCGATACAAAGAGAATGTGTTCCGATAGGCTGTGGAAACAACAGCCAAGACATCACTTCACAGCGATTCTTCGTTCAACCACAGAGAGGCGGCACTAGCACTAGTCACACTTGCATTACGACCGATATGAGAACGTGGCAGCTGGCACTCTCTTGACTCAGCGGTAGTATTTAAGAGGGGACCGCTCAAAGCAAACGGGGAAACAAAATACTGTAGAGCTGTTCCCACCTAGTCTTTTACTATCAAAGAGGATTAGAATATTACCAACTTGCCTATTCCATAACCACATTTGTAAATCGATGAACTATAAAAATTGTACTTTTTATGTTGTCAAAATAAGAACATGATATTGTGATTTTCTTTAATTAAAAATGTCTAGTTTATAAATGTCACTATAAAAACATAACATGTGATCTTGCATTACGCCGTTGCTGGTTTATTTCAGTGATGTTGGTAACATTGGGAAGTTATGTTTTTTGCGCGCTCACACCAAGTGTTTTGAGTTTGTGAATATTTTGTCATTGCAGGTGTTATTGTGTGTTTAATTATATAGTTTTATAGTTTTTTATGAGGAATGTGTATATGTGTTGGGGTTGTTTGCGTGTTTGTTCAGTGTGGAAAACTCAGTGGAGAGCCTCTTGAAAACCACATACCGGTATGTTTCTAAATATTTTTATTTTTTGGAGTGGGGATGGGTTACAGCACACATCTGATTTTCTGCGCCAGCCGCCACTGCCTTTAGGATGTGGAAAAAGCGGTAGAAGCAGAAGAGGAAAGAAGAGATACTGAAAAATTACTGTGGGTATTTAATGATCGCATGGGCGGGTATACTCTACTTTAATGAATCTACTGCATTAAGTGAGTGTAATGAAAGCCATCCTTAATTATCTTCTGACGTTATACAGAATTTAATTTAAAAGATTAATTTGGAGCTATAAACAGTATCAAAACATAATAGATCTGTTTGAAGAAACCAATGGAAATAATTATGGTAACTTCATATAATTTAATTCGCCACAAAATGTTCCATTACTCTATCACAATCGGTGTAACTGAATACCTGAAACCCATGAAGTATTAGCCTACCATACAATTCCGTAAACACAGCATGTCATTTAAACAACATTGATTCAAATAATGAGCACACACATTTAATTAGCGTAAAGAATGGGTGCAAATACATATTAAAAGTAAATACATTTTCTAAATTAAACTTCATGAAGTATGTGGTTTTGAAAATCCATTATTTAATATATTTTCTTTAATTATATATTTCCGAGCAGCTAATCAAAGCAAACAACGTAAAATAAATGTTTAATTAAAAGCGTGCTTCTGATTTACAGGATGGTAGCAATTACTGTACTCACTGCCAGAAGTACGTAGAGGTAAACTTCACTTTACTGAACTCATGGAACCTAATAGTGTCCATTAAAGATTTACATAAACGTGTACACGACAATAATGGATTTTATTGATCACTTTTCAAGTCTTTGCAGGATAACTTCGTGTACTTGTACGGCCTGCTGTTCGCTGTGAAATTATTGTTATTATTATTATTATTATTATTATTATTATTATTATTATTATTATTATTATTATTATTATTATCAGTAGTAGTAGTAGTATTGGTTAATGATCACGGCATCTGAGCGTAGTAACATAAAGGTGCACGGGGCGAGTTGGCCGTGCGGTTAGGGGCGCGCAGCTGTGAGCTCGCATCCGGGAGATAGTGGGTTCGAACCCCACTGTCGGCAGCCCTGAAGATGTTTTCCCGTGGTTTCCCATTTTCACACCAGGAAAATGCTGGGGCTGTACCTTAATTAAGGCCACGGTCGCTTCCTTCCCAATCCTAGGTCTTTCCTGTTCCATCGTCGCCATAAGACCTATCTGTGTCGGTGTGACGTAAAGCAAATAGCACAAAGGTGCCGTGCAGTGTATATTATTTCAGTAGAAGTTTGAAAACGAATTCATTTAACAATGTTCATTTACACTTACGTCACAACATGCAACGTACTAGGAAAATAAAAAAGTAAGATAAATATAGCTTACGATGGTTCATAAAATAGTTGTAATCTCTGTACTGTATCAAGCCGGTCTTATGTATTAATTAATTAATTGTTCTTTGAAAATCATCAAGGAGGCAATTTTTTAATATCTTCTGTAAAATTGTGCAATAATAAAGTGATACCGTATTTTTAGGAGTGAGTAATTGTGATATGAATTTTATTAGAATCTCTTGTTAAAATTGTGTAGGTATGAATTTACTTTGTATGCTGTGTTAATGTGACTTGAGTTGTGCTTAATTCTGAACATCATCAACCCTGACACTGTTTGCCGAAGGTGTCAATGGATAGGACACTATTGAGTTTGTATAGTTGTCAGATCGGTGTCAAAAAGGGGAAATTAATCATTAACCTCTGACAATATCTTATATTGGAGTAGTACGTATAATTCAGATCATCGTCTGCTCGGTCTGCATCAGTTTATCTTGTTCTGCGCTGCACTTTATTGTACATTACTAGACATTTTAGTCTAACCCCCTTTTGTACTGCAATGTACTATAAGTACAGCGTCAGAAAGAGCAGTCAAACAACTTAAAATAAAATAAAATAATTTTTATATCAGTATTGTTAGGCTCCATGGCTAAATGGTAAGCATGTTGGTCCTTCATCAAAGGTGATCTGGATTTGATTAATTGCTTAATTCCGATGGCTCGGGACCTGCGGTGTGTGTGTGCCGTTTTCAGCGTTAGAATTCGTATAAATTATTTATCTTAAGTTGAGGGGCAGGTTCAATGTGTGTTCAACTGGAACATACAATAGGCACAAATTAATCGTGACTAATTTGAACACTGTCAGGGATTCATCTCCTAATTATTTATCCATCGAGAAATTGAATTTGGAGAGTAATATTCATTCAGAGAAATATTCGGTTACGGACGTAACCTATCCTTGTAAATGGAATTTGAAATTGAGTTAAGTGTGAAGAAAGGTATAAATATGTAAAGGTTGTAGCAGATATTTTGTTGTATTTATTCATTATAATAAGTATTAGATGTAGTTTTTATCAAAAACTAGCAAATGTACCCGTGATTCTCTCTACGGTATTCTAAATTTTATACGGATTTCTACGTAAATTATTGTACACGCGGTGAGTAAGATTTTATTAAACTGCATGTCTCTTAGCGTTATCCGATAAACACACGGGGAGGTCTCCATCCGTTCTTTTCCATGTCAGATGCAAGTTGTCGAGTTGTGATGATCATGGCAGGCCCCCTTTTCCCCTGCCATCGAGTTCGGAAATTTCTACTATGGCGGCAAGCTCACTTGCTTAGTGCCATTCGCAATCGAGTTGTGAGTTCTCATTTTAATAGCAGGTTCCCTTGCCCACTGCCAGTCACAATCAATTTGGGGAGTTTTCATAACGATGGCAGGCCCCTTTCTTACAGCAAGTCAAAATTGATTTGTGGTGTTATCACTAAGATAGCCCCTACCTACGTAAATTCTTAATGGCTGGCAACCTGGTATTACTTAATTGATAGCCGGTGTTCCCTTCCCAGTCCCTTCACTATTGTTCTTTCGTCCTGGTGTTTTCCAAATTCGTACGTTCCTCGTCGCCAGATGTTTCATTCCAGACTTATGTCTAAATCTTTCACCTATCATAGGTTACGCAAAAACGTTATGTGAACCGCTTAGTCTGATTGTGATGGTACGGTTACTTCCGCATCGAACGCTAGCGTTGTGCCACGTCCTGGGGGCCATCTGGTAGTGAATGAACGTATCATGTCCACTTCTACTTCTACTATCACGTTCCAAATTAGGAAGTATCATTCTTTAAGAAGCCTTTCTCGTGGACATTCGATAATTCTTCTGAGGTTGCAGAGCACAGTTAAGAATTTCACCATATTTTTTTGACACGGCGCAAGACCAAAAGCCTATACAATATCATGTCCATAAATGTTTCACATACCGAGCTCGATAGCTGCAGTCGCTTAAGTGCGGCCAGTATCCAGTAATCGGGAGATCGTGGGTTTGAGTCCCACTGTCGGCAGCCCTGAAGATGGTTTTCCGTGGTTTTCCATTTTCACACCAGGAAAATGCCGGGGCTGTACCTTAATTAAGGCCACGGCCGCTTCCTTCAAATTCCTAGGCCTTTCCTATCCCATCGTCACCATAAGACATATCTGTGTCGGTGCGACGTAAAAAACTCACATTTCTTCGTACAACACGTTTTTCAGATATTTGCTATTTGATTTTGTTTTGTTGTATATTGGTATAACTCACTGAGAAAAATTAAACGACGCTTGGCACGAGGTGCTACCACGACACACTCAAACGCTACTCTAATTGTTTGGCGCGCGACATATTGATTTTAGTACCTCAAGATGGGGACGATACAGCACCACACGATGACGTCAAAACAAGGTGAGAGACTTCTTACATGGTACAGTGGTCTTTCTTCTTTGCAATGAGATACGAACCGTTGTTGTTGCTTGCTGCTTGCTTGTTGTTTAAAGGGGCCTAACATCCAGGTCATCGGCCCCATTGTTGTTGCACCTGCCTTCTAGAAATTATTTACAGTATATTTTAATACTTTCATGTTTTGTAACACTCACCAAGTATTGTTCAAAAACTGTAGACGCATCCTACTAAAAAATCCTGGTGTCAGAGAATCATCTAGCTGATAAATTTCCAAAAAATCTAAAATTCTCGAAACTCTCCAAGGTGACCGGACTCTACTGTAGTTTCAAAATAAAGAAATTAAGGCTACTATGGACGTGAAAGTGAACGGGTAGCAATTTCCAATGATACCACTTGTCTACTGAGGATGGATAATACGCAAAACAAATCCTGAAATCATTTATATATTTCGGCATTTAAATTTTCGTTTAATAATATCGAGGCAGCAATACTTCAGCGGACGTACCACGACTTCGCAAACCCAATTCCGTCGGGGTCGAATAAGAACGGGTGTAAATCAAGAACAGGACAGGGAAGATGATAGTGAGCAGACCTGATAAGTGAGTAGAAACAATCCCAGGCTCGTATGGGGGACCGTGGTCACCAACCCATGCTCCTGGAGTCCTTGCATCGTTGTCTCATGAGACAGGCGAGGTATACCGTGGACGCGTTCTACCGCCCACAGTCACACCAGCGTAAGCATTTCTTCACCCAGGGAAACTACTTCGTAAAAAGTTATAAGGTTCATTGAAACCGTGATCATAAAAGCGAAACACGTTTATTGACACTTAAGTAATGTCAAATAAAACTACAAGAAATAAAAAAAATCTTTGCACATATATTTATAAATATACTTCGGCATTTTAATTTGAGGATTATCATGGGCGTAGATCACTTTTCTACTAACATTATTATTTAACACTGCCCATTTCATTTGTAATATGTATTTATCAATGAAATTATGATTAGAGCGGTTAACAATGTGTATGAGTAGATTGGTTAATTCACGAAATAATTCCTAGAACCAATTTTACATTTCATCATTTAAATTCTTGTTTAATATTATCGATACAGCAATCCTTCACCTTAACGGGTGACACATAAAATATGTATACCAAGACTGAACACTGTTTACATGTAGATGAGCTATTTGTGACGCCACCCGTCCGCTATTGGATCAAGTGACGTCGTATGTGGGTAGGCGCCAGAAGGGGGGAAGGGGGTCTTCGCAATTTCCATAGTGTCTGTCTGTCACCCACCCCGTTCAGTCGCCACATATGAATATCATTGGACGTCAACCTCGGACAGCAGACGTGATGTAATGGAAAAAGTTGCCAAGTCTGTGCTGTCCGGAGTGCAGGAATAACTTTGAACTCGAACTTAATTACCCGTACAATGTGTATCTGCTCTTGAAACTAATATAGGACAGGGAACGAATATAAACCCACGCTAGCAATCTACAATATCCAAAACTTCGATACATGCCAACCTGTCATTGGGAGATGCATAAAACATTTGGCTTTGTTTATCGATGCCAAATTTAATAAAATGTATGAAGCACCTTCAAAATGTCCTGTGTTCAGTAAATGTACATTTACAATCAGAATTCAACCAGACTGACTTTTTGAGAGATGTTCATCCCAATGACTGAAGATAACATTAAATAACCTTTAGTAAATTACGTAGATAGGGGCTGCCTGGCTGAGGCGGTAAAGGCGTGCTCGGTTCGCCCGGAAGGACGTGGGTTCGAGTCCCCGTCAGGAAGTCGTAAAATTTAAGAAATGAGATTTCCACTTCCGGAGGTGCATATGGCCCTGAGGTTCACTCATCCTACACCCAAAAAGGGTACCAGGGTAATTCCTGGGGGCAAAGGCGGCCGGGCGTAGAGCTAACCTCTCCACGCCATCAAGTGCCGAGGTTACGGATAGTGGAAGCCTTTACCTTCCACCCCTCCAAGGGCCTTCATGGCCTGTAGGGAGATGACTTTGCTTTGCTTTGCTAGCTTACGTAGATTTCAAGACTTGAACAGAGATGAAATATACGACTTTAACACAAATGCCAAACATTTCATCAAATTGTAATTTTCATATGACGTCCTGTTTTCAGAGAATCGCTCACAGCTCTGATTTATAATGAGTGGCCTGCATGGCCACTGTTAACGGATAAATGAAGCAAATACCATGTTCAAGACAAGTCCCCTTGAGGAAACGACAAAGGGGGAACAGGGAAACAATTGAATACTGTGAAGAATATCTATATTAAGGGCGCGTGGTGTCGTTTTGGAGCAAACTGCATTAAGATATCAGAAGAAGAAAGGGACAGCTTGAAAAAAAAACTCTTTTTACTTGACTTGATTGTGAAGAATACGTAGTGTGGGTTACTGCAGTCACGTCCTAGTTCATGAACCATGGGCAACGGCTGAGTGGCCTAGTAAGTGATCCTGAGAGTAGGGATACCAGTTGCTACGGAATGGAAGTGGCGATCTCGGACATATTCTGACTCATGGCCTCCCTTGTGCTCAGGCGGCTAGGACTATTAAATCCACCAGTGGTCCCTAATCCGTTAGAAGAGACATCCTCACTTGGACTATGTGTAAGTAGGGTAGCATCTTGCTTCATGAATTTACCGAGCTCAGAACATTTTAAGCAAGCCTATGGGAGTAACGGAGTCCCTTTCCCATTTGACAGGCGAGGGACTCCCTGGAAACAACTTGGCCAACGAAATGGAATGCAATTAAGAGCTATCAATATTAATGGGGCTCACGGAAGAAAGAAAGTAGAACTGGCTGAGTCAGCAAACGGAATGAATCTGGATGTGCCAGGAGTAAGTAATATTCGGGTAAGGGGAGATAACGAGATAGGAGATAATAAAGTGTACTTGACGGGTGTTAAAAAGGGAGGGTGAGAGTATGGGGTAGGGCTGTTTATCAGGAATACCATTGCACGCAACATAGTTTCTGTTAGGCACGTAATCGAGCGAATGATGTGGGTAGATTTGTCAGTTGGAGGAATTAGGACGGGAATTGTCTCAGTG
This sequence comes from Anabrus simplex, assembly GCF_040414725.1. NCBI lineage: Eukaryota > Metazoa > Arthropoda > Insecta > Orthoptera > Tettigoniidae > Anabrus > Anabrus simplex. Next base: position 1,526,722,532 of record NC_090265.1, read on the forward strand.
TATTCACCATGTGAGGGTGCAGATGAGGATGAAATTGACAAGTTTTATGAAGCATTGAGTGACATCGTAGTCAAGGTCAACAGCAGGGATAGGATAGTGCTAATGGGTGATTTCAATGCGAGAGTTGGAAATAGAACTGAAGGATACGAAAGGGTGATTGGTAAATGTGGGAAAGATATGGAAGCTAATGCGAACGGGAAACGTTTGCTGGACTTCTGTGCTAGTATGGGTTTAGCAGTAACGAATACATTCTTCAAGCATAAGGCAGTCTAATTACAAACCAACAATAAAATTCCGAGGTCAAGTGTTGCCGTTCTGCAATGCACCAAAATACTTGGGAATAACACTTGATAGAACTTTGACTTTCCAGCAACATCTCTAAAATGTAGCTGGTGAAGTAAAAACTAGAAATAATTTTCTTCAGAAACTTGCTGGTACATCATGGGGAGCCAATACTCATGTTTTAAGATCAACAGCATTAGCCTTATCATATTCTGTTGCTGAATACTGCTGCTCCTCTTGGATCAATAGTGTTCACACAAAGAAGATCGTTGTACTACTCAATCAGGCAATGCGCATGATCACAGGTTGCATTCGGAGTACGAACACACTATGGCTTCCTGTTCTCAGCAATATTCCACCTTCAGCCCTAAGAGGATCAGAAGCTCTCCTAAAGGTTTGGAAGAACATTCAGCAGAACTCCCAACTACCCATCCATCATGATATTACGCACACTGGACATCAACGACTAAAATCAAGGAAACCACCCTGGCATACAGCAATGGATCTTAAAAAAACCTCTATTCATGTTAACACTTCATGGCAATCCCAGTAGGACCAGTCTTCAGTAGTGAACAAACATCTAGTTGAGAATCCTTCTAAACGCGTACAAGGATTTGATCTTCCAAAACGACAGTGGAGAATCATCAATCGGATAAGAACTGGACAAGGCAAATGGGGTTGGACTAGTTCTGCAGATTGTGATTGTGGTGCCTCTTCTCATTCAATCCACCACATTGTTGCTGACTGCCCAATTCGAGCTTTCAAAGGACATGGACATTCACCGCACATCGGATGAAGCAGTTGCTTGTGTCAAAATGCTAGACCTAGAGTTGTAATATTGTACGGACTTGTGAGTAAGCAAATTCTTTCTGAAACCATACATATATGTGTGCACATAGATTCATCATACGATAATTAATAAATAATTAAATAAAAAATAAATAAATAAATAACTAAATAAATAAATAAATATATAAATAAATAAATAAATAAATAAATAAATAAATAAATAAATAAATAAATAAATAACCGACTTCTAATTCAGGAAATCTGTTTGGAATGTACGGTTTTTCGCGGATTTTTCGATGAAACAGACCACTATTAGATCTGTAGTGATCTACGTATATCTAGGCTTAGGATAGAGACAGATAACTCTGTCTGTGAACAAATAAGGATAGAAAATCTCCAGGACGCAGAAATTAGGCAGAAGTACATGCATATAATTAGTAGGAAGTTCCGAACAGTCGACAGTATGCAGGTTCAGGATAAAGAAAGTCAATGAGTGGCACACAGGGATGCTGTATTAGAAACAGAAAGGTAATGCCTAGGAACAACTGTGTGTAAAGATTTGGAAAAGCGAACATCTTGGTGGAATGATGAAGTGAGAGCAGCTTGTAAACGTAAACAGAAGGCTTATCAGAATTGGCTCCAAACTAGGGACAGGGAATTGTACATAGGGTATAGATGAATGAAACGGAGCGAAACAAATAGTTTTAGAATCCAAAAATAAATCGTGGGAACATTTTTATAATAACCTGGAAAGGCTAAGTCAGGCATCAGGGAAACCTTTCTGGACATTAATAAAGAATCTTAGGAAGGGAGGGAGAAAGGAAATGAACAGTGTTTTTGGTCATTCAGGCGAACTCATAATAGATCCCAGGGAATCAGTGGACAGGGAATCAGTGAACGTAAAAGGAAATCTCCATGGTGGTGTCGCGAAAAACGGAGCTCATGGGGAGGATGAAAATGATGTTGGTGAAATTACGCTTGCGGAAGTGGAAAGGATGGTAAATAAACTCCATTTTCATAAATCAGCAGGAATAGATGAAATTATACCTGAAATGGTGAAGTATAGTGGGAAGGTAGGGATGAAATGGGTTCATAGAATAATAAGATTAGCATGGAGTGTTAACAAGGTACCTTTAGATTGGACAAAAACAGTAATTGCACCTATCTATACGCAAGGGAACAGCAAAGATTGCAACAACTATCGAGGTATCTCGTTGATTAGTGTACCAGGCAAAATATTCACTGGCATCTTGGAAGGGAGGGTGCGATCAGTCGTTGAGAGGAAGTTGGATGAAAACCAGTGTGGTTTCAGACCACAGAGAGGCTGTCAGGATCATATTTCAGTATGCGCCAGGTAACTGAAGAATGCTACGAGAGGGATATACTGTTGTGTTTATGTTTCGTAGATCTAGAGAAATCATATGACAGGTTAGCGAGGGAAAATATGTTCACCATACTGGGGGACTATAGGATGAGGGGTATATTATCAAAATCTATTAAAGGCATGCATGTTGACAATCGGCCTGCGGTGAGAATTCTAGGTTCAGGGTACTTACATGGGTTAGACAAAGCTGTAATCGCTCACCTTTGTTGTTCGTAGTTTACGTGGATCATCTGCTGAAAGGTATAAAGTGGCTGGGAGGGATTTAGTTAGGTGGAAATGTAGTAAGGAGTCTGGCCTATGCTGACGACTTGTCTTAATTGCAGATTGTGTGGATATCCTGCAGTCTCACATCTTGCAACTAGAAAATAGGTGAATTGAGTATGGTATGAAAATTAGCCTTTCGAAGACTGAATTGATGAAAGTAGGTAAGAAATGGGAGATTGGTGATACAAAGCTGCAGTAAGTAGATAATTTCAAATATTTAGGATGTGTGTTCTCCCAGGATGGTAATGTTGTGAATAAAAGTGCAGTAAAGCTAATGCAGTGAGCTCGCAGTTACGATGAACAGTATTCTGTAAGAAGGAAGTCAACTGCCGGACAAAATTATCTTTACATCGGTCTGTTGTCGGACCAACTTTGCTTTACGGGAGTGAAACCTGGGTGGATTCAGGGTATCTTATTCATAAGTTAGAAGTAACAGACATGAAAGTAGCGAGAATGATAGTTGGTACAAACAGGTGGGAACAATGGTAGGAGGGTGCTCGGAATGAGGAGATAAAGGCTAAGTTAGGAATGAACTCGATGGATGAAGCTGTACGCATAAACCGGCTTCGATGGTGGGGTCATGTGAGGCAAATTGTGGAGGATAGGTTACCTAGGAAAATAATGGACTCAGTTATGGAGGGTAAGAGAAGTAGAGGGAGATCAAGACGACGATGATTAGACTCAGTTTATAACGATTTAAAAATAAGAGGTATAGAACTAAACGAGGCCACAACACTAGTTACAAATAGAGGATTGTGGCGACATTTAGTAAATTCACAGGGTATGCTTACTTAACGCTGAAAGTCATAACGGTCTATAATGATGATGTACGCATGTATAATTAACATCAAGAGGGAAATAATTGACACTTTTGTTCTAATTGTTCTTGTACACGGCGCTGAGACATCGTTCTCAAATAAAAATAATCTTACTTGGTGTTCCTCTGAAGGTTCGTAATGCTATTGTAAGGCATACAGCTGGAATAAGGGACATGCAGTATGAGGTATGGTCCAAGAAGTGGATATGAAATGGGCAAGTAGATTAATCACTAGAAATGGATAAATGCAGTAACGGAACAGATCGGAGGGACAGACAGAGGAGAAGAGGATATCCACGTCCACAGTGGACGAGAACTATCCAAAACAGAAGAAAATATGACGTGGGGGGCCTTAGCTATAAAAGGGGATTGATGATTATGATAATGACGATGGTGGTGGTGGTGGTAGTGACGATGATAAGAGAAACCATCTTTGCACCTGGGAAATCCGCTACGATAATGTTGACTGAAAGTTCGATTTTAATAAAATACTAACTGCCTAAAATCTGCAGTTTAGGCTGAGAGAATCATACAGCTTATTTTTGTGAACGTGCTCGTTTATCAGATCATTTAATAATCGCTCATTTGTATGTAAATGCAATGCTATAATCCCACTTTAGAGAAATTACCAAGTGTATTGTTGCTCCGCGCCTTGTACAATGTGGTGTTCTGGATGACAGCGGCGCTAGGCGGTTAGCCTAATCCACATTACAAAGGAACGTTCTCTTTTGAAGAACGTAATAGTTATCGTACTTTCGTCAGAAGGGGCGAAAGTAAGTCTTCAAGTGTATAAATCGTTGAAACCCCTTCATCCGTAGAACATACAATATTTTATATCATTTTATGCTGTATTTATGGTCATTTGAATAATATTCGATGAACATTTTATGCTGATTTCAGGGACCAGTATTCAAACAGTCGACGTCATACATGAAGGAATCGATACAATTCAAGAATCAGTCCATAAATGTATTGACTAGCAACTTGAATCAGTGTAACTATCCCGTCAGTATCTAAGGAAATGTATTAAATGCAATGAAGGACATTTCTGGTGGTATATTTTTATGTTGATTGAATTTGAGTGCATTAAGTATCTTCGGGATCGTAAAATTATAAATTTCACGTTATTTTGAAGAACATACGTATATGAAATTCAACATAGCAAGAAGTAAACTTTATTCCAGTTTTTGTATTGTTCAAACAAGGAAATTATTTATTTTTTACAATTTACTCATAGGTCCCACGGACACACACATAGGTCTTATGGCGACGATGGGACAAGAAAAGGCTAGGAGTGGGAAGGAAGTGACCGGAGCCTTAATGAAGGTACAGCCCAGGATTTTTCCGATGAGAAAATAGTAAACCACGGAATACCATCCTCAGAGCTGCCGACAGTGGGATTCGAGCCTACTATCTCCTAAATGTAAGTAAACAACTAATCTGTGGTGAATATTAATGTAAGGGCAATATCGTGGATTAGTTATTTTAGTTTGCTTATATAAATTAAATGTGCTATTTCGCATGTATGAAATAGACATGCTGGGGATATTCCCTAATATTCCTCTCTGTTTCTGTAACTGCCGAACATGAGGAGTAAAGTTAGGGAGATCAGATATACCTTACTTCCGCGTGCGGTGCTTGTACTATGGGCGAGCATGCACTTTTAAGTTTATTGTTTTTATTATTTTGAAAAGTATGAAAGAAAGTGCTGAAACTGCCCACCTTCATTCTTCACAAATTTTTGGCACCTCGTTAGGAAATTATTCATCACTCGCTGTAATTCACGTTGAGGAATATCGGCAACTTCCTGAAGAAAATTATGATGCAGTTGTTGTATGGTGTCGTCTTGTACACGGATTTTTCAGATTTATCATAGAGATAATAATAATAATAGATAATAGACGGATAAGTAGGGGAAACGATGTGGTCATAAATCCCTACCAATGACTGTGATCAGTGGAAACACTGTGCATTTCTTTCAATGAATTATTGCAGTGTGAGCGGTGGCCGAGTCCTGTTGAAAAATGTAAAATCATACTTCATGTCGGTCAATTCTCTGAAAAAGAAATGGAGAGGGTTAGTATGCTATTCATGTTAGTAACAGATTCGACCGAATTCTATGAAAATTGAGAATAAAATTGTCCAATGATATTTTTTCCACTGATCGTACAACGTAAACCGAGTTTTTGCGCAATGGAGGGATACTTCACGTTAGAAGTTTGGATTAACAGCATTATAGAAACAATTGTTATGCGTATGCCTACACATATAACTATGGAAGTGAAACCATACCTCGTCCGCGAAGAATATTAAATATGGGCTCCACTTGCCCATTGTATACATTCTACAGAGTCCTCACAAAATGTGCGCCTACATACAGGAAGAAGATCAACCGGTAGATTAGTATGTGCTACAGTTATTTTATGTAGCCTTTTGCTCAGACACATATGAAATTCCCGCTTTTGCAAGACGACGAAGTGATTGTTTGGGACAATTTTCCAAACGATGAAAAATGTAATCTAATTTTTCTCCAGTAAGAACCCTTCGTTGCTTCATTATTGTTAAACTGAATACTTCCAGTTTCATGAAGTTTATTATAAACACACACACACACACACACACACACACACACACACTTGGAAATAACTGATATACGACTGCGACATCGGTCACGTGTACAAGGTTAACTAGCGCCCACAAATTAAAGGCTGGACTCCGGGGACACACCATGTGTTGACATACCGCACCATCCCTTTCCCACACGCGGCGAACGAGCCGGGAGCTCGCTTACAAAAATAACACCGCCCGTGCCGAAGTAAATCATATCTGATCACTCTGTTCTGTCAAATGCATGGTGTTATTACGAGTAAAAGGCGTTTGTCAGTGCTGATATGTACCTAATTTGACCGTTAATAACTATTTTGTGATCAATGCATATTTAAGCGCTTAATGTGTTAAATTACGTCTTTTTAAAATTTTATTTGATCTTTGCTTCCATATACCTTGTTAGTCGGATGGAAGTATAGCCCAGTCACATCCTGTGAGGTTGAGAAGACACTGTCTATATTAGGAACGTCCTGTCTAAAGGGGAAGAAATGCATTTACAACAGAAAATCTTGAATAATATACAGTAGTCAACTGCAATGAAGTTGGTAAGTTGCTTCATTGGTGTCAGTACAAATGCATTCCCACTTCGCCAAATTAACATGAATAAAAAAATGGAAATTCCATATAAAGTCCTTTTATCAAATTTTAAATAGTCATGAAGTTGATAATGCATTCCCCCGTCCTAGGTATAACGATCCTTCTCATTACATGAAAGACCCTGGATTCGATTCCCGGCCCAATAGAAGAATTTTCCCTGTACCTGACGACTGGTTCGAGGTCTACTCAGCCTACGTGTTAACAAGTGAGTCTCTTTGGATAAAAAGTCAGAGGCCAGGCCATACATTTTAAAGATCGCGTGTCCGATTCCAGGCTGGATAAGTGATTTTAATAGCGTCTGATTAAATCCTCGACCCTGGGACTAGGTTGTTCCAACAAACTCCCCTTCCTATACAAACAACACACCACAATACCAGCCATCACAGAAACACGGAATACATCCCTCAACATACGGTTGGCTTCAGGAAGAACATCCGGCCGCAAATCAGAGCCAAGTTCAAATTCGCAAATTTGCACACACGACTCCTCCAGAGCGTGGGAAAAGTGAAGGGGATAAAGTAGTAGTAGTAAATACAAGTTTATGCAAAATTTGAAAGTCCCTATTTTAACATTTTAAATGCCTATTCAGGCTACCCAAAACAAGATTTTTAATTCTCAAATGCCTTCAACGTTCTATAATCTAGCATCAGACTGTGTTTTTGAATTCTCAGAATCAATCATATGAAAATAATAATAAAAACAAGAATACTTGATTCGAGAACTTCGAGAAGATTCAAAAGAAAAATCGCTATTTGTTTTAGGTGATTTTCGCCAAAAAAGATACGAAAACTTTGAGCTGCGAAGACTTGGAAGTAAGGAGATGAACTGCTCCACCAAGTGGAAAGTTGAAAGGCTCCGAGCAGTTAGTGGAGATGTGGCTTGGAATGACAACAGACGACGAATAAGCTGGAGTGGAGATTTTGAAGGTAGAAAAGATCACAGAATGAAGATAAAGTTGGAATTCAAGAGGGCAAACTGAGGCAATTACTCGTTTATAGAAAAGCCAATTAGATTCTTGAATCATTTGCCAAGGGAAATTCGATAAATTTCCAACTGATAGGAGGTTTGTCAGCTGGGCAACAGCGCTGAATGTAGATCACTAGTCGGATGGCCTCACCTACCTTGTGTAAGCATTTTAATTTGACGGATCTGGTTGCTTGCTCGTCAACGTCAATGTTCCGTTTAACTCTAGGCCTGCTAGATGGCAGGATAAACAGAGTCTCTCTTCGGAGTCTATTGCTGAGCTTTAATGAATTTTGTCGGGTAAACACCAAATGCGTTACCAGAGATCTTTTGCATGCCGAAATCCTACGATATGGAGTGCCGAATGGACATTTTTAAGCCTTCCAAAAATCCGACTATGTCTGCCGGTTTTTTGAACCCACTTTCTTTGGATACGGAGGCCGATACTCTACCACTGATCCACAGAGGGAGCTAAATGATACCAGTGCTTACTGTACCACATGCAAAACCTATTAATATCTGAATATAAATTTCTTTGGTCAAGTACCTCATGACCCTATTGACCCTATTTACGGAAGCATCGCTCTATTTCCGCACAACTATGACGAGGAGGTTAACTAGATTCATAACATTCTGAGAGTGTATTTACTGCTCAGAGATATGGATTAATCATTGTGACGATTTAATAAAACTGGTCCCCTTTGAAATATGTTGTTGGACAAACGTGTTCTTCATATCTTGGACAACTTTCCGTACTAATAAGTATTTTCTAGGGGGAATTAAAATTAAAACAAAACTGCTAGCATCATCCAGAGAGCAGATGTTTGAGTTCTTCGACCACACAGATCGGCCTAGAGAGGAAATACAGGAGAAAGTCATCGTTACAGCAACTGTCCCAGTCAAGAGAGAACGTTGACGAGCTTCGGCACACTGGCCGTACACCATAAAACAAATGACTGGTACATCCCCCTCCGAGACATTTTTCAGATTCAAAACTGAGAACGATGGAGAAAAATAAAGCTTATCCCATTTACTTCTGGAATACAAGATGCCAGGCTGGCTCATGTTGTGTTTTGTAATATCGGTAGGCTGCCTAATTTATGTCTATCATCAGCACATCATGTACGATGATACACTCAGATTTGTTAACATAATTTCATAAAATACTGATATTGTTAACTAAATACACATATGCAATACCACGTTAGTTAATGAAAGAAGAATTCTTTATTTGCTGTGGAGACCTAAAGAAACCTGGACTTTTTGATAGGGTATCATTGATTGGTACTGACGACAGGGAGACAAATTAGTTAAAAATATTTAAGGGTACCTAAAAGTAAGTTTGACCCTTCATAGTTACCTATATACTGAGTCAAAAAATCAAATATACTTGTTATAATGACCCTATGAATTGAAACAGGGACGATAACAAGCTTAGAAAGAAAGTGAATATTTTAAATTAGAAATGGCTTTACGTCGCACAGATACAGATAGACCTTACGGCGACGATGGGATAGGAAAGGGTTAGGAGTGGGAAGGAAGCTGCCATGGCTTTAATTAAGGAGTGAAAGTGGGAAACCACCGAAAACCATCTTCAGGGCTGCAGACCATGTGGTTCGAACCCACTATCTCTCGGGTGCAAGTTCACGGCTGCGCGCCCCTAACAGCACGACCAACTGGCCCGGTGGAGAAGAATGGAAGCTTTTGAAATGTGGTGTTACAGAAGAATGCTGAAGGTGTGATGGATAGATCGAATCACGAATGATGAGTTAATCGAATTAATGAGAGGAGATCGATTTGGCTACATCTGTCGAGAAGGAGATGTACAATGATAGGACACATCTCAAGACACACAGGACTTGTTCAGGTGGATATTGAGGGAAGTGTGAGCGGTAGAAGCGGTAAGGGGAGACCATGTTATGAAACTGGAAAGCAGATTACAGTAGATGAAGGATGCAGTATTTACGTAAAAATGAAAAGTGTAGCATGGGATAGGGTAGCATGGACGGCTGCATCAAACCCGTCTCTGGAGTGATGACTCAAACAACAACATAATTTCCCTTTAGAATTTTCAAGGAATGTCTGCACCAACAATTCTAGGGAGCCTGTGCTCATTATGACATTCCTTTTCTTACATTAGACGCAACCGAGCGAGTTGGCCGTGCGGTCAGGGGCGCGCGGCTGTGAGTTTGCATCCGGGAGATAGTGGGTTTGAATCCCACTGTCGGCAGCCCTGAAGTTGGTTTTCCGTGGATTCTCATTTTCACACCTGACAAATGTTGGGGCTGTACCTTAATTAAGGCCAAGGCCGCTTCCATCCTACTCCCAGGCCTTTCCTATCCCATCGTTGCCATAAGAACTATCTGTGTCGGTGCGACATAAGACCACTAGCATACACAAAATTAGACAAGTTACTGAAGGAGAGTGCTTTGATAAGGGAACGAAACGTGAGCAAATAACAATGATGACTGATAATGATGTTGATTTGGAATATTAGGTGTATTTATGGTTAAATTATGTGTATTCAGTTATGTCTTTATTTGCTTCATGAAAAAAATCTAGATAATTTGTGATAGATATAACCCACCGAGCTCGATAACTGCAGTCGCTTAAGTGCGGCCAGTATCCAGTAATCGGGAGATAGTGTGTTCGAACCCCACTGTCGGCAGCCCTGAAGATGGTTTTCCATGGTTTCCCATTTTCACACCACGCAAATGCTGGGGCTGTACCTTAATTAAGTCCACGGCCGCTTCCTTCCCATTCGTAGGCTTTTCCTATCCCATAGTCGCCATAAGACCTGTGTTGGTGCGACGTAAAGCAAATAGCAAAAATATATATATATAACCCAATCTATTTTTCTCCTGTGCACAGAATTATTACAAAGACTTTAGAAAGGGAATGAAGGCCGTGACATAACAGTGTGATACTAGCATAGATTACTTTCAACAACTGCATAGACGTGGATCCAATGCCTGGTAGTAATGAGGATTGAATGAATGTCTTCTAAATTGTGTATTACCGAGTCATCCAGTAGTCCAAGTGAAAGGCAGAGGAACTTCGTCATTCTGTAGTGTTCCTGCTAGGTGATACAGTCAATCGAGCTTCAGTAGCGACAACACTGTCTCATATACAATTAACTGAAGCCAGGATTATTGAGTAATACTCTCTCCAACATCTGTGAGAGCCAATCCTGAAAGCGTATTTTGCCTCATTTTGAATTCTTGGTGTGATGCTGTCCTCATTTTATTTGTTTAGTGAATATTAGAGTAAGATACGGGAGTCAGTCCAAAACCAATATACTAAATTGTTCACATAGTCATTTTCTTCCCACGCCCTTACTTTTTAGGGTGAACGAAGGAGCATCTACTTGGATTTGAATTTACGTCAGCTAGTTATCAAGGGTGATGTCAATACGGCCGCCGTGCCAGTTTTCCGTCAAAAAGTAACTTGATGTTTTACAGTTCCTGTGTTATGAGGATGAGACCGTGGAGAATAAGTGAATGGCGATGATACTGTCGATAGCAAGCCGCTAGCACTGCACAAATACCTGACAACGTGCAGCGCGGAACATTATTGCAGACAACAAACGTAAAACTGTAAGGGTCGGGCACCGCGATGTGGGGGAACGCGTCCGCCAGTCACCCGGCGGCCCCGGGTTCGATTCCCGGCCGGGTCAGGGGTTTTCAATTGTAAATGATTAACAACCCTGGCCTGGGGACTGGGCGTTAGTGTCGTCCTAAATGTTCCTTTCCTCACATTCAACGCTTTACACTTCCGCCATTTCCAAATCTTCTAAGTTCGACGCCGGAATAAATAGCATTTTTTTTTAATGTGAGGGACATATCACATCAACGAATACTTGAGAAAGCATGTGCAGAATACAAAAACATCAGGGATTGAGAAAGGTCACTTAGAAAACTAAGGATACTATTTAAAAAAAATGGGATGGGCACACTTCACTACCTTACAGCCCTCATTTGGAACCCTCTGATTATTCGTATCTTCTCTTTGGTGATATGAAGGACTCGCTTTGCTGAGAAAGCTTTGATGTTAAGGAGTCCCTCGTGACGGCTGCTGGGCAGTGACTTATCACTGCCTTATACGTATCGGGCCTGACATTTACCGTGCAGGCCTTCCGAAATGGCGTCAGGCGGCCGTTGAATGAGGAGAGATTACGTAGAGACGTGGCACCGTCTTTACAAAGAATGTAGTAATATACCGTAAAAATGATTTTAAGCAGAATAAAAATTAGTTCTGTAAATAAATTTGGTGTATGTGGTTTGAAGTGATCCTAAAATATAGCCCTATGGAAATTAATCGCTATGGTGTGCTTCAACAAGAATGGTCTGGGAACTATTATTTCCTATGACACTTATTTACTGACTAGAATATCGTATGCTTGATAATAGATACCATTTTAAATTAATATCTGGACTGATACGTTTTGACTATACCTGAGTCAGGATTCAAAAGCAGCATGGGCATTGGCCAACTGATTAGTGACTCATTAGAATAACTCAGTCCACGTCTCACGAATGAAACCCTTTTAAAGACGTTTCATTCTCTCGAGAACTACGTATTTCATTTTAAAATTAACTTCACCCTGAATTTACAATGTCCGTGACTCTAATTTTAGGTATACAACAGTGTAGTCAGTATAGTTATCTCGGCTGATACTAAGAGTCTGGAGAAGGGTTATAATTTTAATTATCAGCCATACAATAACGATACTCAAGTTAATACATTTTTTTATATATTTAACGGTTTATGAGCTACCTGAGATGAAAACCTTCGCTGACACAGTCTGAATAAGAGAATAAAATCGAGTAGAATTAATTAATAAGATCCTGTCAGTCCTCCACCGCAGTCGTATAAGAATGAAGCATGTCCTTTGAGGCATACTGTATATTTAATCTTGCAATAAATAGCATGTATCATAAGTACCAGTTCGACAATATTATAGGGCAATTATATATCGTCGCTTCACCGGTAAAACGTTGTATTCCACAAAGCTGTTCCTATCAATTATCCTCCTTAAGACTGGTCACGCCCCCCAGCCACGTATGGATATGCAGTCCATCAGAACAAATTTCGTTGTGTTTATTTTCCTATGCCCACGTTTAAAGGAAAATGAACCTTACTGTATCGTACTGTAAGAATGTACGTTTGCATTACGTATTTACGTACTCCTAGTGTATAATGCATGTTAGGTTCATTTTAGTTTAGTGATCGGCATAGGAAAACGAACACAAAGGACTTTGTTCTGATGGACTGCGTATCCATATGTGGCTGGGAGGCGTGACTAGTCTTAAGGAGAATAATGGATAGGAAGAGCATTGTGGGATACAACGTTTTACCGGTGAAGCGACGATATCATGAAAGCACCAAATTAAAATTTTCTTCTATATATATTTGTCCTTTGATGTGTCAGAATTTAGGTGAAAATTTGTTCGTGGTGTGTTGTAAATATGAAACTGTCGTTTGCTATCATTAAACTATCCTCATGCATGCGTGAGGCGTAAGGGCTGAGCTGAAATTAAATAATGTATTTTGTGTACACTACGCACAATGTGTCTCCCCTCTATTAGAGCATTTTAAACTTTCACGAGAATTAAAAAAGATCGGCAAGTCCACACTAGACCCAGAGGGAGTGACAATAGGGTGGAGGGAAGGGTGGGAGTAATTGGAAAGCCATTAATCAACGCTGCGTGTCTAGGCCGCTAGGAGCGCTGGTGCTTGTAATCGGATTTGCTACGCTCCAGAAGCAATTGGCTTTTATTGTGGTCAACACATCGGCAAAAAAATATTTGCGTTCTACTGACGTGGCGCTAGCCGGAAAGGAAGTGGAGAATTATCCGTGGAAACTTGTTACTAATCATTGTCGAAAAGTGAATCTCGGGATGAATATTTCCATATTTTTGAAATTTCGCTTTCAGTGGGAGAAGAAGAAGAACAAGAAGAACAAGAAGAACATAAATTTTATTTTTCGTCTTCAGCTTACTGATGAGTCCAATTGATCAATTTCAATGTTTCACCTTTATACCATTTATTTATTTACTTTTAAAATGATTTTTTATAGTATAGGATTTGCTAAACCTCCTTCTTACCCTTTGTCCATGGTTCGATTCTTGGTTCGATTCTTGATCAGTCGAAGGATTTTAATTGCGGACGGCGGGATGGAACTGGGTTCATTCAGATTAGTAAGACCAAATAATGAAGTGTCTGATGCAATAGTACCGGTCGCAAAAGGCAAGCAATATGGTTGATGATTTAGACACGTTTGCCACATTACACACAAGTATCTGCAGATCATCTGGATAAGCAACAATATTGTCATAGCAACCCAAGGGTATTAATGTAGTTATAACGTCCTTGTTTAATTATTACATATTTATAATATTAATAATAATAATAATAATAATGAAATGTCGTATGGCTTTTAGTGCCGGGATATCCCAGATGCAAGTATTTCTATTTTACACCCGTAGGTGACCTGCGCGTCGTGATGAGGTGAAATGATGACGAAGACAACACATACACCCAGCCCCCGTGCCATTGGAATTAACCAATTAAGGTTAAAATCCCCGACCCGGCCGGGAATCGAACCCGGGACCCTCAGAACCGAATGCCAGTTCCTGACCGTTCAGCCAACGAGTCGGACGATAATAATAATAATAATAATAATAATAATAATAATAATAATAATAATAATAATAATAATAATGGCGTGTGGCCTCCGAAGAGGCCGAGTGCAGGTCTTTCTAGTTGACGCCGCATAGGCGACCTGCGCGTCTATGAGAATGGGGCCCTACCTATGATGAATTCTAATGCTGAAGACGACACACACACCCAGCCCCCGAGCCATTCGAATTAACCAATGAAGGTTAAAATCCCCAACCCGGCCGGGAATCGAACCCGGGACACTCTGGACCAAAGGCCAGCAGGCTAACCATTTAGCCATGGAGCCGGACGCTTTTTCCTATGAATGTCTTGTACATGAACAGTTCAGTTCAAATAGTCATAGAAAATAACAGGCAGAATCAGGGATTTATACAGATGGATTTTGGGTTTATGAACTGAGAGATTTCAGTAAGGGGGGATAAGGTTGTAACAGCAGCAGTTTCCGGCTTGTAAACGTTACTTTATGCCCTCTTCTATTGATTACTTTTCTCTCGAGAGTGGTCCTAGGTGTTTTAACTGCTGCGCACTGTTCTACATCTTATTATTATTATTATTATTATTATTATTATTATTATTATTATTATTATTATTATTATTATTATTATTATTATTATTATTATTATAGATCACCTCCATAGACTAAATGGTTAAGAAATCGTGGAAAAGTTACGCTCTCTACAGTAATCAGTAACCTATTCTATACGTAGAAATTGAGATGTCGTTACAAAAGGCCAGCCGTACATATAAAGTCATATACGGTGACATACAATGTCATGCATTATGTCATTTATGATGTCAATTAGAGGAAAGCAAATGCATCAGGCTGATTTAGAAGACATTTAAAAAGTAGGCTGGTAATCTCTGGGAATATTTCCCTAGATTTTTAAACATTTATGCCTAACTGTGAAAGCT
This sequence comes from Anabrus simplex, assembly GCF_040414725.1. Lineage (NCBI taxonomy): Eukaryota > Metazoa > Arthropoda > Insecta > Orthoptera > Tettigoniidae > Anabrus > Anabrus simplex. The sequence continues at coordinate 1,526,737,828 of NC_090265.1, forward strand.
CCAACATTCTCCAAATCTTAACTATTAACGAGAACAGGCTCCTTAATAAGATGGTATCGTGTGGAATATTGCTACTTCTCATGTTATACTGTAGTTAGTCGTAACAGTAATATAGTGATAACACATTCATACTAGTTTTTGGCTGCTGTCGACTATATGGAGAAATATATTTAGAAATAATAAGATCAACAGTAGGTGACGAACTGAGAGAGCTGGCCACGCGGTTCGAGTGAGTTGTCAGCTTATGTTCGGGAGATGGCCGGTTCGAACCCTACCCTCGGAAGCCCTGAAGATGGTTTCCCATGATTTCCCATTTACACGCCAGGCACAAGGTGGGGCTTTACCTTAAATAATGCTGCAGCTACTGCTATTACTAGCCCCGTCCTAACCCATCGTCAAGAAAAGACATGCCAGTGTTGGTGTGATGTAAAATTAATTACAAAATGAAGTAGTTGATAAAACGTTAAATGCATAATGAATCTAAGTTATCATAATAACCAATTATTTTCCAATTTCTACAAGGAACAAGGACTTTTAGTATCTTAGCTTCACGGGAGGCAGTTTCACATGGCATTCATTTGATTATAGAGGCATATTAATTGTAAGATAATACAATGTTAACTCTTAATATAAATATGGGTTTTCATGCACGTTTATGAGAATGTGTATAACATATCAATGTTACAATATAGAATTAAATTTCACAATGTAATCCAACATCTAATCTATTTACCAATTATTTCATATTTGAAATGTTCCAATTCATTAAGATATTGAAATATGTATGTGTTAAAACAAACACAAGATATCTTGTTTGTATGTACCTATGTATGTATTGAACCCATAACCATTGGTGCAGACAGAGCTAGAGCCAAGAATACTTGACATTTTCAATGCACGATAAGCTACAATATTTTAATGCAGACTAAAACAGGGAGCTCTATTTTATTAAGCTTCTTGACTGTGAGGATGCAGTGACCAAGTGGCATCTCAACTTTGTTCCCACGGGAATCGTGATGACGTCATTGGCACGTATAGGCTGCCGAAACCACCGCAGAAATTTTCGCACGGAACTATTTACACATAAGTTAAGCCCTTATGAAAACCAGAGGTAGGACATTTCTGAGATTGAAAACGATACCGGTACTCTTACATGCTCACTAGTGAAATTTAATGCAAATTTTTTTAGGAGGAGTAGTTTTGGAGATGCGCGCCAAATTGAACACATCTATATGAAGCCGTCATGGTAGGAAATAAACAAGTATTATGAAAATCGTACATTTATATTCTTTAATCACACAACTAGAATTATTTCAACACCAGATCCGTGAAGGCCACATTTTCCACTCCATCTGGATATCATACTGTGTGCATATTTCTGAGTAAGAAAATTGTTCCATTACCAATTGTTATATCGACGGACAAGCCTGGAGGGGGCAGCTGAAGTAATAAAACCAGGGAGTCTACGTTTGATTTTTTTTAGAGTTCCAAAATATTTCAGAACGAAACCACGCATCTCAGCGCAACTAAATAAAGGGGGCGGTTTTTCGAGTTTGGACATTTAGGTTTTGAACGAGGGGCAATAAAAGGGACATTGCCACACAATGCCTTGTAAATAATATCAGTCTTGGTAGATCATACAGGATTATAACTCTACGGAGGTATCAGTAACACAAAACTTGTGCCTTAAAATCAAAGTAGTTCATCTACGAATATTTCTATTCAGGGAAGAGTTGCATCTAACATCGTCTTTACTTCATTATAAAGTCCAGTTTCAAGGCCCAACCCACATCTTAAATAGAGAGGACTGATGAGAGGTTTCGTTGTCGGTCACAAAGACAGTGTGTTTCATTTTTTTGCTAGTGGCTTTACGTCGCACCGACACAGATAGTTTTTATGGCGACGATCGATGTGATAGGAAAGGACTAGGAGTTGGGAGGAAATGGCCGTGGCCTTAATTGTGGTACAGACCCAGCATTTGCCTGGTGTGAAAATGGGAAAACATGGAAAAACATCTTCAGGGCTGCTGACAGTGGGATTCGAACCCACTATCTTCCGGAAGCAAGCTCACAGCCGCGCGCCTCTAACCGCACGACGAACTCACCCTGTAGGGTGTTTCATTTAACGCTTAAATACTGCGGTGAATAGTGGGAGCATAGATATTCTTAATAAATGCTGTGCAAATAAGGTACGCCATGGGCACATGAGACGTTCTGTACGGAAGATATAGTCCGTGTGCGTGTTTGACCAAGTTATAGTAAAACGAGTTCATAGTTCAAGATTTTTATGTCGTTATTTTCAGGTGGTTAATGTCAAAGCAAGAAATATTATCATCATCATCATCATCATCATCTGTTTACCCTCCAGGTTCGGCTTTTTCCCTCGCACCCAGCGAGGGATCCCACCTCTACCGCCTCAAGGGTAGTGTCTTGGAGCTTCAGACTCTTGGTCGGGGGATACAACTGGGGAGTATGACCAGTACCTCGCCCAGGCGGCCTCACCTGCTATGCTGAACAGGGGCCTTGTGGAGGGATGGGAAGATTGGAAGGGATAGGCAAGGAAGAGAGAAGGAAGCGGCCGTGGCCTTAAGTTAGGTACCATCCCGGCATTCGCCTGGAGGTAGAAGTGGGAAACCACGGAAAACCACTTCCAGGATGGCTGAGGTGGGAATCGAACCCACCTCTACTCAGTTGACCTCCCGAGGCTGAGTGGACCCCGTTCCAGCCCTCGTACCACTTTTCAAATTTCGTGGCAGAGCCGGGAATCGAACCCGGGCCTCCGGGGGTGGCAGCTAATCACGCTAACCACTACACCACAGAGGCGGACAAGAAATATTATTCAAGATGAAATCCCGAATGAGGGAAATTATGTATTTACATGATTATATGATTGTCAGGATGACAGTGCAAAATAATAGAGGAAGCTAGCTGATCCACGATGAATGAAGGGATTTTAACTACGTGTCTGTGACTCACCAAAATTATGTAGTATTGTACTTTGCTGTCCTAGGTTACTGTTCCATTTTATTAATGTGATGTGTTTGACCACCTTTTCCTTTCAATGATTAAAATATGTGCAATGTCAATGTTTCATTTGTGTGTGGAGCCAGCGATATTTGCGTTCTGATGGTGTCACTACGTTTGTGGGGAGTAGTATGACGGTCATATCCACGTCAAGATATAATACGTCTTGTATTGTCTGACTGCATGGATAAATGGTTAGCGACCTGTCGTTTGGTCCCAGGGATCCCGGGTTCGATTCCCGGCAGGGTCTGGAATTTTAACCATCATTGGTTAATTTCGCTGGCATGCGGGCTGGGTGTATGTGCCGTCTTCATCATAATTTCATCCTGATCATGACGCAAAGGTTGCCTACGGGTGTCAAATTAAAATACCTGCACCTGGCGATCCGAACATGTCCTCGGACACTCCCGGCACTAAAATCCATACGCCGTATACTTCTTGTATTTATTTTCATGCCCGAATTACGAGAGAAAATATTCTTTTAGTATCGGTTAGAAAATAAGAAGTATATTATTATTTCCAAGAGAGTTTGTTCCTAAAATCAAATTTGTGATAATTTGTACCTTAAATGTGTAGAGTATTTGTGATATTCTGTGTTTTTAGACACTCGAAATCAGGATTATTTTTGCATCGCGCCATAGACGTTTGTTCTTCGCATGTCCTGGTGTTGCAGATGTGAAAAAGAGTTTTCATGTTCCCTTTCGTAAAAATTGTTATAGGGTGTAGTTATGGCATAGTAAATGAAGTAGCCCAATATCCAGAAGACAGAGTCAGTAAAATTTGTTCATGATGAATAATGGAGATTCATGTTAAAGGAGTACTCAGTCCAGGATTCGACTAGTCAATCAGATTGAAGATGTCTTGGGTAATACGTGGGTTCTGATACGGGATTCTGCATTGCCTAAAATAGGATGTTGTGGAGATTCATGTTCGGTACCGTTTTATATTGTTTTTGAGAAGAAGTTTGGGTTAGGAGTAGTATAATTGGATGGTTCGGCGGCCACCTCCACCTCAGGCTCCCAGTGGCCACCTCCACCTCCACCTCAGCCAGAGGCCTCCCAGTGGCCACCTCCACCTCCACCTCAGCCAGAGGCCTCCCAGATGCCTCCTCCACCTCCCGCGGGAAATTTGAATTTGTAAACAAAGCCACGTGGTTTTTGACAGCTGTCATCGACAACAACGCATCGCTAACCTCAGTACTGCCATCTTGACGGGCCTAAACCTCAGTAGTGCCAACTTAACCTAACTAGCATGAGGTAAACAAAGCCACGTGTTTTTTGACAGCCACGTGCTTTTTGACAGATTTGTAAACAAAGCCACGTGCTTTTTGACAGACAACAACGCATCGCTAACCTCAGTACTGCCATCTTGACGGACCTAAACCTTAGTGGTACCAACTTAACCTCACTAGCGCGAGGTAAACAAAGCCACGTGCTTTTTGACAGCTGTCATCCGCCATCTTTAAACCACAAAGCACTGTGCTGCCCTCTTTATCGCAGTAGCTGCAAAATTCGTCACCTGTCATCCGCAGTGCTGCCATCTTGACGGGTCTAAACCTTAGTGCTACCAACTTAACCTAACTAGCGTGAGGTAAACAAAGCCACGTGTTTTTTGACAGCTGTCATCCGCCATCTTTAATCTATAGAGCACAGTGCTGCCCTCTTTAGCTAGATACCTGTGGTGGCAGACAATTTCACGTGACAGCAGCCATCTTTAATCAAGAGAGCACCGTGCTGCCCTCTATGTGGTGGCGGCAATTTGAAAAATTCTACATTCTCTTGTTTGGAAACAAACCCATGCGCTTTTTTTGACAGCTGTCATCCGCCATCTTTAATCCAGAGAGCACCGTGCTGCCCTCTTTAGCTACTTACCTTTGAAATGTGGTGGCGGCAAATTCTACGTGCTCTTGTTTGGAAACAAAGCCATGTGCTTTCTTGACAGCTGACATCCGCCATCTTTAATCTATAGAGCACAGTGCTGCCCTCTTTATCGTAGTAGATGTAAATTCGTCACAGCTGTAATCCGCAGTGCTGCCATCTTAACGGGCCTAAACCTTAGTGCTACCAACTTAACCTCACTAGCGTGAGATAAACAAATCCACGTGCTTTTTTGACAGCTGTCATCCACCATCTTTAATCTATAGAGCACAGTGCTGCCCTCTTTAGCTACTTACCTTTGAAATGTGGTGACGGATAATTTGGAAAATGCTTTTTGATAGCAGCCATCTTTGAGCACCGTGCTGCCCTCTTTAGCTAGATACCTGTGGTGGCAGGCAATTCCACGTGACAGCAGCCATCTTTAATCATGAGAGCACCGTGCTGCCCTCTACGTAGTGGCGGCAATTTGAAAAATTCTACATGCTCTTGTTTGGAAACAAACTCACGTGCTTTTTCCTGACAGCTGTCATCCGCCATCTTGCATCACAAACCTCTGTGCTGCGCTCTTTAGCTAGATACCTTTGAAATGTGGTGGCGGCAATTTGAAAAAATCTATGTGCTCTTGTTTAGTAAACAAAGCCACGTGCTTTTTTTTGACAGCTGTCATCCACCATCTTTAATCAATAGAGCACTGTGCTGCTATCATGCGGGTAATTTCATCACCTGTCATCCACCATCTTTAATCTACAGAGCACCGTGCTGCTCTCTGTAGTAGCGGGCAATTTGAAAAGTTCTCTTAGCTGTCATCCGCCATCTTTGAGCACCGTGCTGCCATCTATGTGGTGGCGGCAAATTCCACGTGCTCTTGTTTAGTAAACAAACTCACGCGCTTTTTTGTCAGCTGTCATCCGCCATCTTACATCGCAAACCTCAGTGCTACACTCTTTAGTTGAAATATGGTGGCGGATAATTTAAAAAGAAAAATTCTACAGCAGCCATCTCTCGGCGCTAATTGCACAAGATGGTGGCTATACATGACTCCTTAAAGGTGCTTATGCAAGATGGCCGCTATACATAGACTCCCTTGGGATGCTTGCGCAAGATGGCGGTTATACATGGCTCCTTTTGAAATATGGTGGCGGATAATTTAAAAAGAAAAATTCTACATCAGCTATCTCTCGACGCTAATTGCACAAGATGGTGGCTATACATGACTCCTTAAAGGTGCTTATGCAAGATAACCGCTATACATAGACTCCCTTGGGATGCTTGCGCAAGATGGCGGTTATACATGGCTCCTTATGAGACGCCCTAGAGATGCTTGCGCAAGATGGCGGTAGCTATTATGAGGTGGCTTAAGGGTCCTTGCACAAGATGACTAGAGACGCCCTAAGGATGCTTGCGCAAGATGGCGGACGCAAGATGGCGGCTATACACAACTCCTTATGAGACGCTTTAAGGGTGCTTGCGCAAGATGGCTGCTGCTCTTAGCTTAGAGGCTAACGTGTCGTGCTAGTACGATTCATTAAATTTGGGGCTTAAATGCAAAATGTTAAATATCTCGAAAGCAGTGCATCGTAGAGCAAAACGGACAAAATTTTTCTGACCAATGATTTAACAGCTGCTGTTATGCATGCGGTGGAGGGCAATTTGAAATTCTATGTGCTTAATCAACAGAGCGCCCTGCTGCCCTTTTTAGCTGAAATGTGGTGGTGGATAATTTGAAAAATTCTTTTGACAGCTATCATCCTTAAACAATGGCGACTATACATAGGCTGTTAAGGCCTTATCATGCTCCTCCTCCTCCTCTTCCTCCTTCTCTACCTCCTCCTCCGCCTCTTATGTCAAGGCATAGCTTTATATCGAACAAGTTTAAACCTGCATCGCGAAAGCAAGCGTGTGCAGCGATAACATTATTGTGCATGTTTAGACTTTCGAAACATAAGAAGAGTAGAATCAAACGCTGTACTCGATACGACATGTGATCAGAACATTGATTGATGCGTTCAGAAAACAAAATAAGTGATCAAGACTAGAATCGAACACTGTACTCAATACATCATGTGTTTAGAATATGTCATGGGATACCCTTGTTCTAAGAAGATCAGATTGAAACATAACAAGACTAGAATAGAACACTGTAATCGATGTTGTTAACTTCAACATGTGATCAGAACATTGATTGATGTGTTCAGAACACAAAATAAGTGATCATGACTAGAATCGAACACTGTACTCGATACAACATGTGATCAGAACATTGATCGATGTGTTCAGAACACAAAATAAGTGATCAAGACTAGAATCGAACACTGTACTCAATACAACATGTGTTTAGAACATGTTAGGGGGGTACCACAACCTCATCGATCGCTATCAGCAAGAACGCTTGTACTTTGTTAAGTGTAGAAAATTAATCTTTATTGGTAAATGGTTTTATGTTCAGAACAAGGAATGGAACCTAGGGGTTACGTCTTACCTAATAAAATCCCTGAGGTGCGATGAGTTACGTTTTTCGAACTAGTGTTTGGAACACTGAACTTTTCAAGATGGCAAGAGTGAGGTTAGCAATGTTCTGTTGTTGGATTTTAAATTCTACGCTATAACATGCATAAGGTGGCAGCCTTGAGGTTTACCGCCGTAAAGATGGTAAGAGTGAGGTTAGCAATGTTCCGTTGTTGGATTTTAAATTCCTCCGCTCTAACATGCATAAGGTGGCAGCCTTGAGGTTTACCGCCGTAAAGATGGCAGCAGTGAGGTTAGCGACGCTCTATTGTCCTCTAAAGTGAGGTTAGGGTTCGTCAAGAAGACAGCTGTCAGAAAAAAGCACGTAGCTATGTTTACCAAACAAGAGCACGTGGCCGTGACGTCACGGTCACGTAATCAATCCTTAGCTCGACGTCGTTAAGAGCAGCATTAGGATGAGCTATGCTTAAAAGTCTTGGGAACAGAGCAGCAGTATGAATTGCCATGTTTCAAAGCGTGTACACATCACCTATCGATTTTACATGCATCGACCATCGAACTAAACTTCATCCGCTAGATCGTGCTGCTATCTTAGCATAACCTATACCCATAAAATTAAAATAAAATGAATAGCCATGTTTCAAAGAGTGTACACATCACCTATCGATTTTACATGCATCGACCATCGAACTAAACTTCATCCGCTAGATCGTGCTGCTATCTTAGCATAACTTAAAAGTACAATGAATAGCCATGTTTCAAAGCGTGTGCACATTACCTATCGTTTTTGCATGCATCGACTCTCGTACTAAACTTCTTCCGCTAGATTGTGCTGCCATCTTAGCATAACCTATACGCATGACCTTAAGGTACAAAGAATAGCCATGTTTCAAAGCGTGTACACATTAACTATCGACTTTGCATGCAACAAATATCGTACTAAACTTCTGCCGCTAGGTTGTGCTGCTATCTTAGCATAACTTATACACATGAACTTAAAGTACAAAGAATAGCTATGTTTCAAAGCGTGTACACATTACTTATTGATTCTACATTCATCGAATCTCGTACTAAATTTATTCCGCTAGATTGTGCTGCTATCTTAGCATAACCTATACCAATGATCTTAAAGTACAATGAATAGTCATGTTTCAAAGCGTGTACACATCAACTATCGAATTGGCATGTATCGACTCTCATACTAAACTTCTGCAGGTAGATTGTGCTGCTATCTTAGCATAACTAACACGCATGAACTTAGAGTACAAAGAATAGCTATGTCTCAAAGCGTGTACACATTACCTATCGATTTTGCAAGCATTGACTCTCGTACTAAACTTCTTCCACTAGATTGTGCTGCTATCTTAGCATAACCTATACGCATGGCCTTAAGGTACAAAGAATAGCTATGTTTCAAAGCGTGTACACATTACCTATCGTTTTTGCATGCATCGACTCTCGTGCTAAACTTCTTCCGCTAGATTGTGCTGCTATCTTAGCATAACCTATACGCATGACCTTAAGGTACAAAGAATAGCCATGTTTCAAAGCGTGTACACATTAACTATCGACTTTGCATGCAACAAATATCCTACTAAACTTCTTCCGCTAGGTTATGCTGCTATCTTAGCATAACTTATACACATGAACTTAAAGTACAAAGAATAGCTATGTTTCAAAGCGTGTACACATTACTTATTGATTCTGCATTCATCGAATCTCGTACTAAATGTATTCCGCTAGATTGTGCTGCTAGCTTAGCATAACCTATACCAATGAACTTAAAGTACAATGAATAGTCATGTTTCAAAGCGTGTACACATCAACTATCGAATTTGCATGTATCGACTCTCGTACTAAACTTCTGCAGGTAGATTGTGCTGCTATCTTAGCATAACTAAGACGCATGAACTTAAAGTTGCTGCTATCTTAGCATAACTTATACACATGAACTTAAAGTACAAAGAATAGCTATGTTTCAAAGCGTGTACACATTACTTATTGATTCTACATTCATCGAATCTCGTACTAAATGTATTCCGCTAGATTGTGCTGCTATCTTAGCATAACCTATACCAATGATCTTAAAGTACAATGAATAGTCATGTTTCAAAGCGTGTACACATCAACTATCGAATTGGCATGTATCGACTCTCATACTAAACTTCTGCAGGTAGATTGTGCTGCTATCTTAGCATAACTAAGACGCATGAACTTAAAGTACAAAGAATAGCTATGTCTCAAAGTGTGTACACATTACCTATCGATTTTGCAAGCATTGACTCTCGTACTAAACTTCTTCCACTAGATTGTGCTGCTATCTTAGCATAACCTATACGCATGGCCTTAAGGTACAAAGAATAGCTATGTTTCAAAGCGTGTACACATTACCTATCGTTTTTGCATGCATCGACTCTCGTACTAAACTTCTTCCGCTAGATTGTGCTGCTATCTTAGCATAACCTATACGCATGACCTTAAGGTACAAAGAATAGCCATGTTTCAAAGCGTGTACACATTACTTATTGATTCTGCATTCATCGAATCTCGTACTAAATGTATTCCGCTAGATTGTGCTGCTAGCTTAGCATAACCTATACCAATGAACTTAAAGTACAATGAATAGTCATGTTTCAAAGCGTGTACACATCAACTATCGAATTTGCATGTATCGACTCTCGTACTAAACTTCTGCAGGTAGATTGTGCTGCTATCTTAGCATAACTAAGACGCATGAACTTAAAGTTGCTGCTATCTTAGCATAACTTATACACATGAACTTAAAGTACAAAGAATAGCTATGTTTCAAAGCGTGTACACATTACTTATTGATTCTGCATTCATCGAATCTCGTACTAAATTTATTCCGCTAGATTGTGCTGCTATCTTAGCATAACCTATACCAATGAACTTAAAGTACAATGAATAGTCATGTTTCAAAGCGTGTACACATCAACTATCGAATTTGCATGTATCGACTCTCGTACTAAACTTCTGCAGGTAGATTGTGCTGCTATCTTAGCATAACTAAGACGCATGAACTTAAAGTACAAAGAATAGTTATGTCTCAAAGCGTGTACACATTACCTATCGATTTTGCAAGCATTGACTCTCGTACTAAACTTCTTCCACTAGATTGTGCTGCTATCATAGCATAACCTATACGCATGACCTTAAGGTACAAAGAATAGTCATGTTTCAAAGCGCGTACACATTACCTATCGACTTTGCATGCAACAAATATCGTACTAAACTTCTTCCGCTAGGTCGTGCTGCTACTTTAGCATAACTTATACACATGAACTTAAAGTACTAACAATAGCCATGTTTCAAAGTGTGTACACATTACTTATTGATTTTGCATGCATCAAATATCGTACTAAATTTCTTCCGCTAGATTGTGGTGCTATCTTAGCATAACCTATACCCATGAACTTAAAGTACAATGAATAGTCATGTTTCAAAGCGTGTACGCATCAACTATCGATTTTGCATGTATCGACTCTCGTACAAAACTTCTTCAGGTAAATTGTGCTGCTATCTTAGCATAACTAAGACGCATTAACTTAAAGTACAAAGAAGAGCCTTGTTTCAAAGCGTGTACACATTACCTAATGATTTTGCATGAAACGACTATCATACTAAATTTTTTCCACTAGATTATGCTAAAATCGTGTTAGTGTGCTGCTATCATAGCATAACCTATCGATTTTACATGCATCGACTATCGTACTAGACTTCTTCCGCTAGAGCATGTAGCAATCGCTTTTGTGTACCCCTAACCCATGTGCACGAACTTAATGCACGAAGAAGAGCTATGTTCTAAAGCGTGTACACATCACCTATCGATAATGTATGCATCGACTATCGTACTAAACTTCTCCTGCCAGAGCGTACGACTATCGCTTGTGTGTGCATGAACTTAAAGCATAAAGAATAGAAATGTATAAAAATCTTGTAAACAAAGCAGCAGCATTACGTATAGTCAAGTTTAAATGCGTGCACACATCATGTATCCATGATGCACAGAGTACTAAACTTATTCCATTAGAATGTACAAAGTTCGCATGTGCTTGTGCTGCTATCTTAGCATAGCCTATGTGCATGAACTTAAAGAATAAAGAATAGTTATGTGTAAAAAATCTTGTGAACATAGCAGAATGTTTACTACGTAGGTGTAGACATTAAACTTTGCATGCTGAGGCAACATACTACGTGACCGTGACGTCACGGCTACGTGCTCTTGTTTGGTAAACATAGCTACGTGCTTTTTTCTGACAGCTGTCTACTTGACGAACCCTAACCTCACTTTAGAGGACAATAGAGCGTCGCTAACCTCACTGCTGCCATCTTTACGGCGGTAAACCTCAAGGCTGCCACCTTATGCATGTTAGAGCGGAGGAATTTAAAATCCAACAACGGAACATTGCTAACCTCACTCTTACCATCTTTACGGCGGTAAACCTCAAGGCTGCCACCTTATGCATGTTATAGCGTAGAATTTAAAATCCAACAACAGAACATTGCTAACCTCACTCTTGCCATCTTGAAAAGTTCAGTGTTCCAAACACTAGTTCGAAAAACGTAACTCATCGCACCTCAGGGATTTTATTAGGTAAGACGTAACCCCTAGGTTCCATTCCTTGTTCTGAACATAAAACCATTTACCAATAAAGATTAATTTTCTACACTTAACAAAGTACAAGCGTTCTTGCTGATAGCGATCGATGAGGTTGTGGTACCCCCCTAACATGTTCTAAACACATGTTGTATTGAGTACAGTGTTCGATTCTAGTCTTGATCACTTATTTTGTGTTCTGAACACATCGATCAATGTTCTGATCACATGTTGTATCGAGTACAGTGTTCGATTCTAGTCATGATCACTTATTTTGTGTTCTGAACACATCAATCAATGTTCTGATCACATGTTGAAGTTAACAACATCGATTACAGTGTTCTATTCTAGTCTTGTTATGTTTCAATCTGATCTTCTTAGAACAAGGGTATCCCATGACATATTCTAAACACATGATGTATTGAGTACAGTGTTCGATTCTAGTCTTGATCACTTATTTTGTTTTCTGAACGCATCAATCAATGTTCTGATCACATGTCGTATCGAGTACAGCGTTTGATTCTACTCTTCTTATGTTTCGAAAGTCTAAACATGCACAATAATGTTATCGCTGCACACGCTTGCTTTCGCGATGCAGGTTTAAACTTGTTCGATATAAAGCTATGCCTTGACATAAGAGGCGGAGGAGGAGGTAGAGAAGGAGGAGGAGGAGGAGGAGGAGGAAGAGGAGCATGATAAGGCCTTAACAGCCTATGTATAGTCGCCATTGTTTAAGGATGATAGCTGTCAAAAGAATTTTTCAAATTATCCACCACCACATTTCAGCTAAAGAGGGCATCAGGGCGCTCTGTTGATTAAGCACATAGAATTTCAAATTGCCCTCCACCGCATGCATAACAGCAGCTGTTAAATCATTGGTCAGAAAAATTTTGTCCGTTTTGCTCTACGATGCACTGCTTTCGAGATATTTAACATTTTGCATTTAAGCCCCAAATTTAATGAATCGAACTAGCACGACACGTTAGCCTCTAAGCTAAGAGCAGCAGCCATCTTGCGCAAGCACCCTTAAAGCGTCTCATAAGGAGTTGTGTATAGCCGCCATCTTGCGTCCGCCATCTTGCGCAAGCATCATTAGGGCGTCTCTAGTCATCTTGTGCAAGGACCCTTAAGCCACCTCATAAGAGCAACCGCCATCTTGCGCAAGCATCTCTAGGGCGTCTCATAAGGAGCCATGTATAACCGCCATCTTGCGCAAGCATCCCAAGGGAGTCTATGTATAGCGGCCATCTTGCATAAGCACCTTTAAGGAGTCATGTATAGCCACCATCTTGTGCAATTAGCGCCGAGAGATGGCTGCTGTAGAATTTTTCTTTTTAAATTATCCGCCACCATATTTCAACTAAAGAGTGTAGCACTGAGGTTTGCGATGTAAGATGGCGGATGACAGCTGACAAAAAAGCGCGTGAGTTTGTTTACTAAACAAGAGCACGTGGAATTTGCCGCCACCACATAGATGGCAGCACGGTGCTCAAAGATGGCGGATGACAGCTAAGAGAACTTTTCAAATTGCCCGCTACTACAGAGAGCAGCACGGTGCTCTGTAGATTAAAGATGGTGGATGACAGGTGATGAAATTACCCGCATGATAGCAGCACAGTGCTCTATTGATTAAAGATGGTGGATGACAGCTGTCAAAAAAAAGCACGTGGCTTTGTTTACTAAACAAGAGCACATAGATTTTTTCAAATTGCCGCCACCACATTTCAAAGGTATCTAGCTAAAGAGCGCAGCACAGAGGTTTGTGATGCAAGATGGCGGATGACAGCTGTCAGAAAAAAGCACGTGAGTTTGTTTCCAAACAAGAGCATGTAGAATTTTTCAAATTGCCGCCACTACGTAGAGGGCAGCACGGTGCTCTCATGATTAAAGATGGCTGCTGTCACGTGGAATTGCCTGCCACCACAGGTATCTAGCTAAAGAGGGCAGCACGGTGCTCAAAGATGGCTGCTATCAAAAAGCATTTTCCAAATTATCCGTCACCACATTTCAAAGGTAAGTAGCTAAAGAGGGCAGCACTGTGATCTATAGATTAAAGATGGTGGATGACAGCTGTCAAAAAAGCACGTGGATTTGTTTATCTCACGCTAGTGAGGTTAAGTTGGTAGCACTAAGGTTTAGGCCCGTTAAGATGGCAGCACTGCGGATGACAGCTGTGACGAATTTACATCTACTACGATAAAGAGGGCAGCACTGTGCTCTATAGATTATAAGATGGCGGATGTCAGCTGTCAAGAAAGCACATGGCTTTGTTTCCAAACAAGAGCACGTAGAATTTGCCGCCACCACATTTCAAAGGTAAGTAGCTAAAGAGGGCAGCACGGTGCTCTCTGGATTAAAGATGGCGGATGACAGCTGTCAAAAAAAGCGCATGGGTTTGTTTCCAAACAAGAGAATGTAGAATTTTTCAAATTGCCGCCACCACATAGAGGGCAGCACGGTGCTCTCTTGATTAAAGATGGCTGCTGTCACGTGAAATTGTCTGCCACCACAGGTATCTAGCTAAAGAGGGCAGCACTGTGCTCTATAGATTAAAGATGGCGGATGACAGCTGTCAAAAAACACGTGGCTTTGTTTACCTCACGCTAGTTAGGTTAAGTTGGTAGCACTAAGGTTTAGACCCGTCAAGATGGCAGCACTGCGGATGACAGGTGACGAATTTTGCAGCTACTGCGATAAAGAGGGCAGCACAGTGCTTTGTGGTTTAAAGATGGCGGATGACAGCTGTCAAAAAGCACGTGGCTTTGTTTACCTCGCGCTAGTGAGGTTAAGTTGGTACCACTAAGGTTTAGGTCCGTCAAGATGGCAGTACTGAGGTTAGCGATGCGTTGTTGTCTGTCAAAAAGCACGTGGCTTTGTTTACAAATCTGTCAAAAAGCACGTGACTGTCAAAAAACACGTGGCTTTGTTTACCTCATGCTAGTTAGGTTAAGTTGGCACTACTGAGGTTTAGGCCCGTCAAGATGGCAGTACTGAGGTTAGCGATTCGTTGTTGTCGATGACAGCTGTCAAAAAGCACGTGGCTTTGTTTACAAATCTGTCAAAAAGCACGTGGCTGTCAAAAAACACGTGGCTTTGTTTATCTCGAGCTAGTTAGGTTAAGTTGGCACTACTGAGGTTTAGGCCCGTCAAGATGGCAGTACTGAGGTTAGCGATGCGTTGTTGTCGATGACAGCTGTCAAAAAGCACGTGGCTTTGTTTACAAATTCAAATTTCCCGCGGGAGGTGGAGGAGGCATCTGGGAGGCCTCTGGCTGAGGTGGAGGTGGAGGTGGCCACTGGGAGGCCTCTGGCTGAGGTGGAGGTGGAGGTGGCCACTGGGAGCCTGAGGTGGAGGTGGCCGCCGAACCATCCAATTATACTACTGTTAGGCAATTTGGTCCTGCAAGCTATTGTAGTAGTTATTGTTTTTCAGGTTCAATCTTGAAGTTTTCGAGGTTGAAGTAATGCCGGGATCGTACAGGTTGACTGAATTAGCAGACGAAATAACACATAGTGTGCTGTGAGAGCAGGATACACTTAGCGTGTTTCTGCTTTACGTTAGTGTCTGGTTTGGTTAAATTCGAAGTCTATACATTGGATAACAATCTGAGTGGTATATGTTAGACTTAAAATGAATCCTTCGCAGACAGTGAGGCAGAAAACATATAAATGGTATATAGTTCCGATGAGCAATAGCACATCACATACCATCCCAAACAAGTTGTTTATAAATGTTCCAAAGACGCTAAAACTAGGGAGAACTGGATTTTGGCGAGCCGGAGAAATACTGGTGATATATCGGAAAAGTCTACAGTTTATTTTTTTAAAGATCATTTTAACGTAAGTTGAATTTGTTTGAATTTTCAATCACTTTTCCATGTCAGCTGTTATAGTGGTAACACTTTGAATTTTAATGTATGATGCTTTACTTAAATGCTTCATTTACATCTTGGAATATGAAAGTAATAAACAGTGCATTAATTAATGATGACTATTAAAGTATTCTCCAAACCTAATCTATGTTTTGGGTGATCCATGTCTAGGTAATAAACCAAAGGGGTTGTGAACCATATTGAGAGCTCTAATTATACCAGTTTATCTTGGCATGCGACAGTTATTTATGTCTTTATTGAGGAGCTTACATTTGTAAAGAAATTGCTATAGCTAAATACTCTATAACATAACAAAACGTAGGCGTGTACTTCATGAAAGAAAACGTGAATTTAACAAATATATATCTCTACACAAAACCAATGCTTGTCTGTTGGGGTCTTATAAGTTAACATTGCTCAGTTATAATAATTATCATAATATTAGTGAAACAACTAACATAATTGCACACAGGTGAAAATAGTGATGTTGGTGTTTAAAATATTATCCAACTTAGCCTAAGTTTTAGGGTATACAAGCCAGGTCAAAAAACCGAAGGATAAAAATACCGTGCGAGTTGGCCGTGCGGTTAGGAGCACGCAGCTGTGAGCTCGCATCCGGGAGATAGTGGGTTCGAACCCCGCTGTCGGCAGCCCTGAAGATGGTTTTCCGTAGTTTCCCATTTTCACACCAGGGAATGCTGGGGCTGCACCTTAATTAAGGCCACGGCCGCTTCCTTCCCATTCCTAGGCCTTTCCTGTCCCATCGTCAACATAAGACCTATCTGTGACTGTGCGATGTAAAGCAAATAGCAAAAAAAAAAAAAAAAAGTAAAAGTCACAGTACCCAATGACATTCCTGTATTGAACGACTTTTCTTGCGTGATATGCTCAGCTTGTTAAAAGCCAAATGTAATTAATGTTATTGGCATTACGCCCGCTAACTACTTCTACGGTTCTCGGAGACGCCGATGTGCAGGAGTTTAGTCCTGCAGGAGTTATTTTACGTGCCAGTAAATCTACCGACACGAGGCTGACATATTTGAGCACCTTCAACTACCACCGGACTGAACCAGGATCGAACCTGCCAAGTTGGGGTCAGAAGGCCAGCACCTTAACCATCTGAACCACTCAGCCCGACTTGTTTAACTTTTTCCCTCCACCAAGATATTTAATGTTTCTCTTTTATGGGCCCCGGAAGTGAGTAGACTAGTTGCCCCAACCATAAATATATATATTTTCGGGAATGATAGATTATAGACCTATAGTACTATGATCCTTCTCTCTTTCTTTCTTTCTTTCTTTCTTTCTTTCTTTCTTTCTTTCTTTCTTCTTTTTCATCAGTTTATCCTTCAGGTTTGGTTTTTCCCTCGCACTCAGCGAGGGATTTCACCTCTACCGCTTCAAGGACAGTGTCCTGGAGCGTGAGACTTTGGGTATGATGATACAACTGGTGAGGAGGGTCATTACCTCGCCCAGGCGGCCTCACCTGCTATGCTCAACAGGGGCCTTGTTGGAGAATGGGAAGATCGGAAGAGATAGACAAGGAAGAGGGAAGGAAACGGCCGTGGCCTTAGGTGTCTGGAGGAGAAGTGGGAACATACGAGAAACCACTTCGAGGATGGCTGAGGTGGGATTCGAAACCCCTCTACTCAGTTGACCTCCCGAGGCTGAGTAGACACCGATCCACCCCCTCGTACTATTTGTCTTCAACTTACATGGCAGAGCCGGGAATCGAAACCGGGCCTCCGCGGATGGCAGCTAATCACATTAACCACTACACCACAGAGGCGGGCTAGTACTATAATGCTACCTACTGTATATATTTATGTTAGTGCTGAAATCCGATTTCTTACTTTACTAATGCTGAATGCCCGAAAATGTAATGTTATTCTTTAATATGGGAATCAATCTAGAAGGAAATGTTGAAATTGATGTGATTTATATCTGGGTTCGTTGTTATCCTAATACTATGCGCTACAATACATTGCACGTATATAAAAGATGCCACTTACAAACTTGCTTTTTATCCGCGAATTTCTGCGGCCACAAAAGACACTATTTTTCAAGAATGATGACATCTACACACATAATAGATTGTCTGACTGTGCTGTTTGAACCTTTCTTCTGTCATTTTGAAGTTATTCGAGATCACGTATAATAAACAGTCGGCTTTTAGTAACGGCTGGTGCACAATGGCTGGTAGAGCTGCATGCGGTACTGGATCGTGACGTCACAGCGCGCCGCTTACGTCAGAGGCCGTTTCACTAGCCTTGCGGAAAAGCACTTTTGAAAAAAAAATTTATGGTAGAAAACAAGGCAACCTACCTCATTGTAATACGTTTACGTACTATTTCATTGGTGAACTTTTCAAAAAAAATATTTTTGAAAATTATGCATGTTCCCTATTCTAGTGATGAGCCTGTTAGTGGGATTTCAGATGAAGCAGTTGAAAATCATGTCGGCCATGGCAGTAGCTCATTGTAATATTTCGAACTGACTATTTTCACACATCCGATGACTTGGTAGATCTCATTAAGAATTGGGCGTGACGATGGCAAGAATCGCATTTGGGATGTTTGAGGAAATATTGAGTGTCTAATTCTACAGTCAGAAAGAAACAGTTTGCCTGCAGATCAGAGCTAAAGGGAATGAAGTGTCTCAAGTAGAATTAACACCTGTGAGCTGATAATTTATTTATAGGCTCTGCGTAATCTTGAGATATCTGCCGACTCAACGTATGTATTTCAAGGGAAATATGACTTCTAATCAATTCTAAATATATTTCATTACTAAAGGAATAGGTATTTGTTAATATTTAATGTGAGATGATAGAAATCAACGGTCCAAAATTCGTTCTTTTAGAATTGCTGGGGTAAAACCCAGTGATATTTTACGTTCTAGCATAATTAGAGGGATGTCCAAATATGATTTTTCTGCTTCAATTTTCTCTTGGAGGGTCGATTTATTTCTGTGTTAAGCTTCATGTGGGAGGGGTTTTCCAGTTTTTTTTTTTTACAATTTGCTTTACGTCGAACCGATACAGACATGCCTTATGGCGGCGATGGGATAGGAAACGCCAAGAAGTGGGAAGGAAGCGGCCGTGGCCTTAATTCAGGTACAGCCCCAGCATTTGCCTGGTGTGAAAATGGGAAACCACGGAAAACAATCTTCAGGCTGGCGACAGTGGTGTTCGATGCCACTACCTCCCGGATACAAAGCTCACTCGCCTGGTTTTCCAGTTGTTAGCTGCTAAGGAAGTGTCATGGACATTTGTTCCAATTAGGTCCTGTAAGCTATCTTAGTAGTAGTTGTCCAGGTTAACTCCTGAAGTTTTCGAAGTAGAAGCAATGTCGGAACATTTTGTTGGAAAGACCCAATTAATCTGTTTCGAACGGTATGGGAACAATTCTAGATGGTGAAGATGGTTTTCCGTGGTTTCCCATTTTCACACCAGGCAAATGCCGGTGCTGTACCTCAATATTAAGGCCACGGTTTTGGCAGGGCAGACAAATGATGCAGTGGGTACGCTCAAGCTAGATATGTGGCATGCTCAAGTCACTTGTTTCGCATGAAGCTACATGAATGGAGGGTGCCTTGCATTTGTCAATGGGAGGCGAGTCGATTGTACATATTTAGTGTTGAGTCCTTCTTAGACGTTTACGGCCATGAGAGACCACAATAAGAAACATTTACACATTTTAAGAAGCCGCCTGTGCAGCCTTGAATCGTTGCATTCTCTCTCTGACAACCTGTCTCCTTTCCGCTGTTCTTCTTCACGAAAGCTCTTGAAGTTATTGATCTGGTGTCGATACTTGGTTATGTTAATAATGTCTTTACAATTTAGTCCATTTTTTAAAGATCCTTTCTGACTTCCCTGAACCACTTATCAAGTTTGTTAGGTCTACTATCGTGTATGGTGAAACATTTTAGTGAAACGCTTGTAACCCATTCTAAATATATGGCCATAGAACTTGAGTCGTTGCTTCTTGTTGGATTCCATCAGTCATTAAGCTTTCGGATATATTCACTGCCATACTCGCAACTTGAGCCCATTATTTCGAAGGATCTTCCTCTCAAACTTCTCAGCTTCCCTCAAACCAGCCTGTCTAGTAACCTGGAGGCATTCACTCCCATTTGATAGTTATCGGTCCATAACACCGTGGTAGATCACACCGATTCAATTAAGGGTCCATACCACACAACCGTTATACTGCATGGCATCACGCCGAATGTACGGCCTTAACAATAACAAGAGTCTCGAGCTCGGTTCACGAAAGCCGGACTACTATTTGTCAAGATGGTGTTACATGCATCTCACATGGAAGCCGAAGCATAGGGACTTCCAGAGTTTATCTTGGTGATCATCATAACTGAAGAGAATGGTTTGCTATTTAAATATCCCTTCAGGCATTTAAATCTATTTTCCACTTTGTTAATTGCTTTCTTCACGTTAACTTTTAAAGCCATCACTTATATTTTCAATTTTCATTACATGCTTCGCGTCATACTTTTTAATTCCGATTAATAAATATTTTAACTCTCCCTCCTCAGCCTTTAGTTCCAAGTAGTTAGGATATTCCTGAACACGTATAAGATATATCAGCAAGTGGTGAAAACATCGCAAGTGACCCTATAAAGAAGAGTCTAATGATCAAGCCACCGATAAATCTGAGGTAATGAACTTACGCTGAGTATACCTGGCCGTAATTTATGTACAGTATGTACGATATGTATGTACGTAAGGTAAGGTAAGGGTTATTCTGTCCGAAGGCAGGTCCGAACCTCCGCAGGGGTGTTCCTGAGCCGGAGTTTACGTGCGGTAGGGTGGCCAGTTCCTATCCGCTCCTGCATTCCCTTACCCCCCATCAACAGCGCGTGGCAACCCATCCAACTCCTGACAACGCCTAATGTTGCTTAACTTCGGAGATCTCACGGGATGCGGTGTTTCAACACGGCTACGGCCGTTGGCGTATGTACGTATGCATACATTATTTTATATAAATGCATGCATCAACTTTGTATTTTCATTTCGAAATCTCACTGGATCCATGAACAGTTCCACCATTACCTGTCAGGGGAAGCCCAGCCGTCACTAAATAGGCGTACTAAGAAACTGGGGTTAGTTTTACGTTTCTTACACTGAGCCAGAATTTATATTACATATCAGTCCACCGAGCTCTCTGAAAGACATATTTACTGATCCTGCAAGTCGAAATTTGACACCATTCACTGCAGGGACTGGCTGAATTAGGAGCCTAGGTCCTGACTGAAGCAGATAAGTGGAAGTAACAAATGTTGTTCTTGCCTATTCCAGAATAAACCGTAAAGTATATGGTTAAACTCACTCCTCTCAAGAGTTGGGTTTGGGCTACACGACAGCATGTCCAGGTCAAATCCACACAAAACGAAATCAGCTTAAATATATTTTCTCGACGATTCACTTCGTGCCGCACATTTCTTCTCTCCAAAAGTGAATGACTGAATACATTATATGATGCATTGTTAACGTCCTCGTATAAAAACCTATTATAAACCTCCTGTAGTCATTTGCTTGGAATGCATTTTAATTTATACTTTATGTAAGGTCGCTGTTTCCTCCCATTTTTCGTTTTAATGGTCGTTGATTTTGTAACAGGTGATATGCAAGCACAAGAAGTTATACCTACATTTCTCTGCATGAACTACGATTTAATTTAAGAATAATGTTAAAATCTGAAGACTGTTCTTGTTGAAGATGGAAGTGGAGTGACACTGCTTCTTGCACGTAGGTAAAGCAGATGTCATTTTGTACTACATTGGAAATTGGTATTTTGGAACAGAATGTCATTAAGTTACTTTAACCTTCAGTTCTTGTAAAAGTGATGAATATTCCCAGGAAACTTTCCTGATGAGCATATTAATCCGTTGTAAAGACCCAAGACGATATTTTTAATACTTTTAAAACAAAACTATACAAATAGAATCGCTGTGTTATTTACGGGCTGTGTAATATTCCTGTTTGTGAATTGAAGCGCCTCTAACGACTCGTGTAGAGTAACCTCAAAGCAGTACAGTTTGGCGTGGAGTCTAACTTTCAGGGGATCCCACAATTACGAGGGAGCTGGGTGCTTTCGACTTTGGCAAGAAATGTTGAGAGAAGCTTTCGTTGTTCTGGGTCTCTGCTGACTGCTAAGCAGACTCTGAACCTAATGACATATGGCAGGGAAGTCTTGAAGGAGGGGAAGAGGAGAAGAGAATGATGGAAGTGGAAAGAGAAATAATGACGGTGGGGGAGATAGGGTGAACTTGAGTGAAAGTTACTGTACGATCCTACAAAGGGGAGGAGTGAAGTGTGATGAAGGAATCAAGGAAGGCGGGATGAAGACATCTTAAAAGGGGCAGAAAGCAATAATACTAAATGTAGCCTTTGTCGTGGTGTAGGATTATCAAGAACTGTTGCACAAAGGAAAACATGAGTTGAATTTGGTAATTATTAGGGGACTTCCTTGTTCTGCTACACTCTTAATTTATTACCATCAACATCTATGGACCTTATCCGCTCTGCCTTCAGTAAATGACGATGATGATTATAATTATGTATATATGTAGTCCCAAGCCCCAAAGACTGATTGTATCTCCACACAATCACTTGTGATAAGTAGTACTGCAATCACTGAAATGGTATACTAGGGAAATGAGGAGTAAAGTAGTATTCCATTGCTTTCCTACCTAAGCCAGTACGTACTATTTAAATCAGTCGGCGAAGCACACTGAATTTCACACATCAAATAGCCCTATGGAAGACACTTTTATACCAATCTGATAGGGATTGGCTGCATGAAGAATATTACTAGTAGCACTGCGCATTCTTCAATCACTGCCATATCGTATTGTCAATGTGAAGGATAACAATGAGACATGTCAATCCAAATAACACATTTACTCTAGCCCATACCAGAAGACACTGTGTACTCCAAACATTACGTCGCACCAGAAATGGTCTTGTGATTATATTATTATTATTATTATTATTATTAGTGTCGCTTCTGTTGTACAGTGGTTAGCGTGATCATCTGCCACCCCTGGAGGCCCGGGTTCGATTTCCAGCTCTGCCACAATATTTGAAAAGTGGTACAAGGGCTGGAACCGGGTCCACTCGGCCTCGGGAGGTCAATTGAGTAGAGGGGGTTCGATTCCCTCCTCAGCCATCCTCGAAGTGATTTTCCGTTTTTTCACAATTCTCCTTTGGGTGAATGACGGGGTGGTACCTAACTTTAGGCCACGGCCATTTCTTTCCCTCTTCCTTGTCTATCCCTTCCGATATTCCCAACACCCCACAAGGCCCCTGTTCAGCATAGCAGGTGTGGCCGCCAGGGCGAGGTACTGATACTCCTCCCCAGTTGTATCCCCTACCGAAAATCTGATTCTCCCGGACACTGCCCTTGAGGCGTTAGATGTGGGATCCCTCGTGGAGTCAGAGGGAAAAGCCAACCCTGAGGATAAACGGATTAAGAAAGTATTATTATTATTATTATTATTATTATTATTATTATTATTATTATTATTATTATTATTATTATTATTATTATTATTATTATTATTATTATTTAGGATCGTTTCAACCTCCTGTAGGTTACGATTGCACAACTTCCTTGACTGTTGGTGTTCTTTCTTCTTACGCCAATACTCCTCGCTTTTGCTCGTTCGTCACTCAAGAAAACCCTGCTTTTTCTCCTGGGTTTCTCTACGAACAGATCCGTCACCTCCGCAATTTTCTGTTTGAACACTGTTCTGTTTGTAATATCTCCCTCCTCAGTGCCAATTTTATAAGATCCCGATATACTTCTTACAGCCATGGTACTGGGTCATTCTTCTTTCCTGGGAGATGAGGACCTTGTTTGCTAGGCGTTCCGGTCCCATTCTTCTCAGGTGTCCATAGAAAGTCAGTCGCTTTCCCCTTATCGAGGTTTAAACGTACTCACATTTTTAGACAGCTATTGATTTGATCTCAAACGGAAGGTAAACTCATTTCCTGTTGCTTTCTTGTGTCCCAGAATGTTTCTGAGAAATTTACGCTATTTCTTTTCTATTTAGGTAATCTCCTTTCTGGCAATAGTCTTTGCTACACAGAGGCGTTCGGGTTTCACCAAGTATGACTTG
Source organism: Anabrus simplex (assembly GCF_040414725.1). Lineage (NCBI taxonomy): Eukaryota > Metazoa > Arthropoda > Insecta > Orthoptera > Tettigoniidae > Anabrus > Anabrus simplex. The sequence continues at coordinate 1,526,761,822 of NC_090265.1, forward strand.
ATAAGAGAGGGATTTGGACTTACAAATTTCATGGCATAGTCTGAATGCACTCTCTATCTTCTTTGCTCTTTCTTCGATAGCTGACTTCTCACTGTTGTTAGGAGTCAGAATCTACTCTAGATATTTGAATTTGTGGACTCTCTTTATGTCATCATACTTGATCTTCATTGTCCATGTTGGTTCTTTGGATCTATGTTCATGTACTTAGTTTTCTCAAAGAATATTTGCAGTCCTGCCTTTTCTGATGTTTCTTGCAAAACCTCAGTCCGTGTAGTGGCAGTCTCCAGATTTTCAGCGAAGAACACGGAGAAGTCGTCTCTAATAAAGACATTCAAATTTAAGTCCAGCCTTTTAGTGTCCTATCTTGATTCCATTCGGGATATTTTATGACTCATTTCATTTCGCCATTCACTTATCACCTTCTCCAAGACGCAGTTGGAAAGGACTGGGGAGAGGCCATCTCCTTGCCTCACACCTGTTCCGATTTCAAACGTCCATTAGCGTCATGTCCACTATACACTAAAGATACGAGTTCTCATTATTACCAGTAATAACCTGCTGAACATCACTGAAAATTTTCCAGTACCTCCTGTTAATATTTTCAATATAGTTCATATTTGATAACTTGCCGCATATCTGGGATTTCCAAAAGCTCTCTTCACGGTTACTCCAGATACGCCCGGGAAGTTGTTTTAACCCTTTATAGGGCAAATGACTGGGGGGGGGGGGGTATTAAAAATGTATTCTATGGTTAATTTGTACATGAAATATATGTATGACTAGGGATGTACAACTAGTTTATGGATTTGCACCTTATTTAATAAAATATGGGACGGGAAACTAATATCCCACTGACCGTTCCAGATATAATGCGCCCTGGTGGGGGTGTGATAAGCGTCATGCAATTATAATTATGATGAATTATTGGGGAATATATATTTCATTTTCAGAAGCAAGAAGATCTTACTGTACATACAGTAAGAACAGGCCAGGCCGAGATGGTATGGTGAAACATGCAACAGAATATTGTCTCCACTGAGATTAACCAAAACAATGAACAGCAGAATTAGAATTCTCAGAAATCGTGACGAGTGGAAATAGAAAGGCACGAGTTGTTGACTAGCTGCGGAAGGTTTTCATAGCCCCGGGCAGTCTAGGTAGTGGAAAGAGCGCAGAGAGCCGGGTGCAAATTTCTGAGAAATGACGTAGGGGTATCTCCATGTAACTAGCGGGAGTTGAACGCGGGGTTGGCACTGGAAGAAAAAATTATGAGCCTTCCCGGTCACGTGGTTTAGGTGGACCAATGGAAAAATTCACTTGACCAAAGCAAGGCGACAACTTCGTGGATTAAACTGATAGAAGGAAGGGAATTATCAATTCAGAACAAAGTGGAATTTAGGAGCCTTACTATACCATAAAACTTATAAAAAGTTAATAATTGCGGGAGATTGCATGGTGTAATTCTGAGAATTCATGGACGCTATTCGTTGATTGGCTGAAGGCAAAGGAAGCCACAAAAGAGCGCGAAATCCCGAGCCGGGATACGGCAGCTAAATTCGCGAATATATCCATTACCAGCGAACGATAATAGTTGAGAATTGGTATAGAGCATTTGAGAACATAATTACATCATTGGATCATATATAAAAGCCACGGGCCAAACCGCAAAGTGTCGTATGAAGATATCGGGACTGCGCGTCCTAAGATAACCTCCCTTGAACTCGGAAGAGAGGGGATACCAGTATAAATATGAGGTCGTGGACAAGGACTGACAACTACTTCTGACAAAGTGTTCGGGCAGTCACCACGCCAGTGGTGCGTAACTACTTCTGACAAAGTGTTCGGGCGGTCACCACGCCAGTGGTGCGTAACTACTTTTGACAAAGCGTTCGAGCGGTCACCACGCCAGGGGTGCGTGACAACTTCTGATATTTTGTTCGAGCCGTGATTACGCCAGAGGTGCGAGTGTTTACTTACTCGTGGAGTAGAGTTCGAAGTATTATATTGTTACATAGTACAGAGATTCATGACGTGATGTAGCTCATATTACAATCTTGAGCAGTATACTAGTATGAAGTGTTTCAAATAGACAGGACTCAGTAAAGCATAACTTACGGAGTGTGAGATTCTACCAACAGATTAGGAAGTGCGTTACATGAGAACGGTCACGAGTGTTTATGTCACCTAGTAAACAGTCGATTCTAAACTGATACCTGGTCAGCTACACGAACGTGAGACGGGAAATTCAAGTGCGCGCACGGGCCGTTGTAAAGGAAATCCCGAGGTATCCCATGTTCCTAGTGTCCGGGAAAGGAATGAAGAATGTATATCTACATTAAGTGGGCTAGATACAAGGCCGAGAGTGTAAAATTAGTGAGTAGAATTTAGGGTGGAAATTATTCCAAAGTGCAACATTTAATTTATTTGTTTTTATTCAAAATGTGCAAAATGGAAAAGGGTCAAGGATTAATTCTTCAAGCTGGCATGAATACCAGTGGAATGCATTGCTAAAAACCGGAGGGGCTATGGCTTCTCGTCCGGTTTTAGCAGACTACAATGGCAGAGATGAGTAACCTTTTAACATATTTGTAGATTGCTATCGTTAGGGGGAGGAAATCATATTATATTATCATGGTAACTTGATTGTGAAACGAGCCGTTCCCCCTCGTATAAATTCAAAGATAGATAGACAAAGGGACAAATTAATATGTACATGATTAGATCGAGCACTCATCATAATTTTGATTATTAAATAGAGTATAGTAGGGTTGAGTTGTTCATTCAAGTGCTTGAGTTGTTTGATATGATATGGAGCACATTTCGCGTAAAGATAATGTTAATATTCATTTAGAAGTGCTTCCAAAGTGTTTTTCCGTTATCGGAACTTTTATAGATATTAAGGCATGTTGTTAAGATAATCCAGAGGTAGGATTGCCAAGTGATTTAAATTGTTGTGGGACGGAATGAAGTCCATTGATTTGTTTGTAAATATCGCGAATTTCGCCAGTGGACAAAATAATAATAATCTGTACAAGTGTCGAAGTAGTACATTAAAATTTGGTAATGTGTAAAGGCGTGTTTAATAATAATCTTTGAGAATAAAGGCACGGGCCTAGTTGGATAGAATGATTGCAAATTAATGTAATTTAAATGTGGAGATCACATGTGCCGTGAATAATTAATTTGGGCATTGAATCCGATTTTAACACTAATTGTTGATTTAACGTTTTTGGACTCCATAATAATCATAAATAAATTTGGTAGAAACGAGATAGGCACTTTTATAATATGGTCACGCTGTGTTTGAGATCTAGAGGGATTTGAGGCAAAAGTTGAGATTTGGAGTTTTGTGGGACAGAAATCCGGCCCGAAATGAAAGTGAATTGTACTGATGTTGATGAAGAAATAGATGGATCTTAAGGCCCACATAAAGGTTGTATTTATATACCGGTGTCTTGAGTGGCAGAATAGAGTCCACACACCGAGGATTAATTAGTGAAAATGTTTTGAAGAGTTCCAATGGACAAATGGACTTCAAAATGGGAAAGGCAGGAATAATTTAACACTTGCAGAGATTGGAGGTATTTGCCCAACTGCGAGGTGTTATGGGATTTGAGAATTGTCATAGGAGCATATGGTCTCCATGAATTAACGACAGTACGAAAATAAGGTTGCGGGTTCGAACACTATTATGTCCCGACCGATGTGAATTCGGATCTTGGCGATTTCTGTTTGGGAGAGAACGTATGTGACTAAATTATAAAGATGGGGAATAAAAATAAAGATTCTCGAAAGAATAATAATACTATTAATAATAATAATAATTTTCCAAGTAAATCATATCTGGATTGATTAGTGATAAAATAAATCGGAATTGTAAAAGGGGTTATGTGCTAAACATATTAAGAGTGGACTACCGTGTAACAGGCGAAATTAATTTTTTTAAATGAATAATATGAATAAATATATAAAAAAATACTTTATTTGAAGAAGAATTTACCTTTTTTATATTTTGGACATAATAATGATGTTGGGAGTTGAAATGAAAAATTTGAGATTTTTAACTAATAATAATAATAATAATAATAATAATAATAATAATAATAATAATAATAATAATAATAATAATGAGAATATTTGAAGAAGGAGAAGAAGAATAATCAAAGAAGCTACTTTTATTTATTTCAGATGAAAATAAAAATCGCGAAAAGTTGAAATATTATTCCGAGGATGCTTACGGGTTACGATAATCATGATCTCCACAAAACATAATGATAATGATAATAATAATAATAATAATAATAATAATAATAATAATAATAATAATTTTTATTTTATTTGATTTATTTTTCTTATTATTTCGGATGCTGATGATGGATGATACTAGGGAAGTCAGCTGGCGAATTAACGTAATAATGTCAATTGGTTGTAAATAATAAGTTAAGTTAATATGTGTACAATGAAGGCAAATCCCTACATATGGACTATTAGGTTAGAGTCCCTTTGTCGTATTCCTCCAACTAACGATTAGCATATCTTGGTTAGGAATCCGGGGAGAGTTTGTAGTTTCCCGGGTTGGTCTCATCTCAATCAAAGTGGAGGCGATAACATGGTCCATGTGATCGCGCCTACTTAGCCAACAGGCAATTGGTCCATGATCAAATATGGTCATGGTGTTAACGAAGGTAAATCTGATACCTTCAGATATCAACGGTTCTACCACCCAAATGGAAGGGTAGTCAAAAGTGATAAATATTATGTAATCATTTTTCAGGAATAATTTGCCTAATTACCGGCAAATCAAGGGTCAACAGATTTTGTTGTGTGTAAAATTTAATTTGTTTACTTAAATAAAATGCTCCTTTAGCATTTGCAAGGAAACAGTTCCAGGTTCTTGTTCTTGTAGAATTGTAAACCCTTGGTGACCGTTTAAATATCCGTCCCCATCCCTAGGATGGAGCCTTCATAATTTCCCTTTGATCTGAATATATATAATTTGTGTGTTTTATGATGAGCCTTAAAGATAAATATTAGAGTGTCCCGTTCAACCCTGTAGTACTGATTGGATGGCGCCCTTATATTTAGTTTGAGATCTTATATCTCAAAATATATATTTTTTATTGAGTATTAGTTGCGATGGATTCGGACCGTAACACTCCCTGAGATAAATGCTGGTTGGGTCTCAGGCTTTGAGCGGGTACATCATGGCGGCCAACGTGATGGGTTGATTGCATCATGCTTGAGCAACGTGTGACTTTAATTAAATTTTTGCAAAAACAAAAAAACAAAACGAAACTTTGTTGCATTAGCGACGACATGATGTCACACAACTAAAGGACGGATTACATCATGATTAGACCCAATCGGGGTATTTGAATTAATTATAGACCGCATCACGTTTATGCGTTGTTGGGAAGCATTTATTCAGATCTAGGAAGTTAAATCTAAATAATGATGTCATTATCTAGTGTACGAGATGACCCCATTATTATAATACATTGTTTATTAAATTTGATGTTTACATTTCACTTTGTTTTTAATTTATTTATTCGGTCATTGTGTTCAGAAATTCATTAACATAGCATAGGCCAGTAGTAATTTCCAAACGGGACTCATTTTATAGGATGATAGAAGTAGGTTGTTGGGCTCATCAGTTAGTAAATAAATATTTTTTTGTAAATTTTCTGATGCGATTTTATATCTGCGAATGTGGAGGCTCCACACTTTGGTCACCAAAGGGCAGTAGGAGAATATTGAAGGAACAAAGAGAATATGGTAAAATTTATACTGAGTACCAAACTCCAAGAATACAGGAATGAGAACTGGAACTGTGTCGTCGAGAATTTATTAATTTCAGATTTAAAGCTACGAGACGGCTGTGTTATGTCAAAATTTCTAGGTGGTGTTTGACATAACAGTTTTAATATTATTTTCTATATTTGTCGGACACGTATTTATTCTGGATGGAACCAACCAAGATTTGTTGTCCTTATGCTACTCGTTGTTTGATACGAGTGATTGAATATAAATTGTGGTAAGAAAATAGAAATTTAATTCGAGTATTGAACCGTTAGATGATAGGACCTTGACCAACTGTTAAACGTAGTGCTGTAGGGCGAGGAACCGTTTGGCCCTAATTTGTTATTATATAAATTCATAATGTCTGATGTAGAGGGGGAGATATCCCAGGATGGACATGTAGGAGAGGAAGGATCGCTTACGTTGGCGGAGATGATGAGGGCTATGGCTCTTCAACTTAAGTCGTTAGATAGATCTGTAGAACAGTCGAAATCTTCTTTAAAACAGTCTATGGAGCAAAATAATGATTCCTTAAAACAGTCTATCGAACAAACTAATAGGTCTATGGAACAAAGTAATAAGTCTATGGAGCAGAAATTTGAAGAAATGCGAATCACTTGTGATAATAGTAAGATGGAGTTAGTGGAGCAAATAAGTGAAGTGCGGGCCGCGTGTCAAAATTACGAACGTGAATTTACCCGAGGACTAGACCAGGTACGCGAAGCATGTCATAAGACGAAGGAGGAAATGAAAGAACATTTCGATTCAAGTCTTATCCGAGTGACCGAGAGGGTAGAGCGAGTTAGGTCCGAAGCATTGGAGGATCGTAACGAAATCAGGGAAAGGCTCGTGGCAGGACTCAATGAAATCACGACCCAGATGTCAGCGATCGTGATGAGTCAAAGGTACAGAATGACAAAATGCGAGAGGAGTGTCGGCTAGGACGCGAGGAGATTAGGTCTCAGATCCAAGGCCATATCATTCAAGCCGCACGGAAAACTGACGAGATAGTGAAAAACGTGGAAACGCTACGTACAGACCACCAACGTACGGAAGCGAAGGTTTCGATTCTGGAGTCAGAAGTTGAATCCCTGAAAAATAATCGTGAGGTTTCAACCAAATTAGAGGATGCAGGAGTCCGGATCGAAAGTCTAGATCACAGGTTGGAGGCTTGTGAAGATATAAATGATAAGCTGATCAAAGCGACCGAAGCACTTGAAATACGGGAGCAGGAAACCGAAGAGTTGGACCGAAAATTAGTTAGTAAACTGGAAGAGTGCGTGGAGAGACAGTTTAAGACTAAGTTCATTGCGGATGTCAATGCTGATAAAATAGATGAACTGATGAAGGAAGTTGAACTTTTAAAGACGCACGAGGACAGGTCCGGTACTCGAGATTTTAACCTAGAGTATAGGGAGTTCGAGACCCCAGAGAACAGAGGGTTGAACAGGATGAAGGAGGAAAACTTGGCAGCTGATACGACAGATTCGAAACTCCACATGGGAGACGGATCATCGTCGGCTTCTGCGAACCATGCGACGTCTCCTATAGTTCATTTTATTAGGATGTCAGATGACAAACCTCCCAAGTTCGATTCTCGAGGGCAAATCACGCCAAAATGGTTCATCAGGGAGATCACAAATTACATCCAAGAGCACAGGATACCTGCCGAAAAACAACTGCGGACAGTGGAAACATTTTTGGACGGAACGCCAGCGATTTGGTTCAGGGCGTTTCTTTACACCTTCGATGACTTAATGGGGTTCCGCCAAGCCTTTTTACAGAAGTATTGGAGTATGGAGTCGCAGCAGAATCTCAGGTTAGAGTTATACTCGAGACGATACTCTACTACTGCGCCAACAAAGTACTCCGAGTACTTCACCGCACAATTACATAAAATGCGCGAGTTGGACAATCCGGTCTGTGAGACCGAGCTCATAAGTGCTATTGCGAATCAGTTGCCGTTCGAAATTCAGCGAATGCTGATTGCTTCTAATGTACGCACTGCAGTACAGGCGGAAAGTCTGTTAAGGCAACTTGACCAGACGACCCATCACGGAAATGGTAGGCACCAAAGATCTTCAGAGCCGCAAGTCAATAATATTGAAATGGGGACAAGCCCGAAAACAGAGTCCACTAGAGACCAGAGCACGAACACCAGTCGTGAACTAACAACTTCTAACGGGAGAACGTATGAGCAAAATTGGCAATATAGACCATGGAACAACCGAGGGACATTTCAGGAGAAAGGAAGACCGCAGTACCGGGGAAACTTCCAGAGAGATACGGGATACCGAGGATATGAGCGAAGGAGGAATGACAGTCGACCTTACCCGTACCCAGGACGTGACAAAGCCCAGTACAGAGATCGTCAGAATGCATATAATGAATCAGAAAATCGACAGCAGAAGAGTAGGAGAGATATTGATGAAATCAACAGGAAATGGAAGGATGCCATAAGGAATCAAGGCGGAAAGGAAGACAGGCCATGTAGTGTGTGGGATCGTGATAAAGACAAACCCTACATAGAGGCGTCCATACAGAACATGGAGGAGCTGGAGCAGGAATCGAAGCGGTATCTTGAAGGTTATTGGAGTAAAGAGGTTAATGGCGTTCGCAAAGGTTATAGGAACGCGTCCTGCACGGACAGATCACCGATGCTTCAAAATGAAGGTGGTTGCTCGCTGAATCCAAATGACCCTAGGTTCATCAACGAACGTCAACTAGGGGCCAGAAAAAAAACAAGACAGTTTGAGTAGGAGACGAGGCGGATTGAGAAGAAGGCGGAGAAGACGAAGAAGACGAGGCAGAAGAAGAGGGGGAAGGAGATGAAGAAGAAGATGCCGTAGGAGAAGAAGGAGCCATGGAAGTAGATGTCCAAATGATCCGGCCTACATCAATAGCCAGACCATGTTCAGAATGTGGAAACCCAGACAGTGACGTCCTGGAGTTCATAGCAATGATTCGTCAGATAGAACAAGAGAACGAGGCACTTCGAAAGGAGAATCATCAACGACGGAACGAGATTGTTGAAGCCAAGAAACTGATTGAGTTTAGAAGGATGTCAGAAAACAATTGATGACGCTATAGTGATTCCAAAGTTATTAAAAATGTCATGTATGCACAAAATTTTTAAACGTAGCGTGGGAAATAATGCGCCCTGGTGGGGATGTGATAAGCGTCATGCAATTATAATTATGATGAATTATTGGGGAATATATATTTCATTTTCAGAAGCAAGAAGATCTTACTGTACATACAGTAAGAACAGGCCAGGCCGAGATGCTATGGTGAAACATGCACAGAATATTGTCTCCACTGAGATTAACCAAAACAATGAACAGCAGAATTAGAATTCTCAGAAATCGTGACGAGGGGAAAATAGAAAGGCACGAGTTGTTGTCTAGTTGCGGAAGGTTTTCATAGCCCCGGGCAGTCTAGGTAGTGGAAAGAGCGCAGAGAGCCGGGTGCAAATTTCTGAGTAATGACGTAGGGGTATCTCCATGTAACTAGCGGGAGTTGAACGCGGGGTTGGCACTGGAAGAAAAAATTATGAGCCTTCCCGGTCACGTGGTTTAGGTGGACCAATGGAAAAATTCACTTGACCAAAGCAAGGCGACAACTTCGTGGATTAAACTGATAGAAGGAAGGGAATTATCAATTCAGAACAAAGTGGAATTTAGGAGCCTTACTATACCATAAAACTTATAAAAAGTTAATAATTGCGGGAGATTGCATGGTGTAATTCTGAGAATTCATGGACGCTATTCGTTGATTGGCTGAAGGCAAAGGAAGCCACAAAAGAGCGCGAAATCCCGAGCCGGGATACGGCAGCTAAATTCGCGAATATATCCATTACCAGCGAACGATAATAGTTGAGAATTGGTATAGAGCATTTGAGAACATAATTACATCATTGGATCATATATAAAAGCCACGGGCCAAACCGCAAAGTGTCGTATGAAGATATCGGGACTGCGCGTCCTAAGATAACCTCCCTTGAACTCGGAAGAGAGGGGATACCAGTATAAATATGAGGTCGTGGACAAGGACTGACAACTACTTCTGACAAAGTGTTCGGGCGGTCACCACGCCAGTGGTGCGTAACTACTTCTGACAAAGTGTTCGGGGGGTCACCACGCCAGTGGTGCGTAACTACTTTTGACAAAGCGTTCGAGCGGTCACCACGCCAGGGGTGCGTGACAACTTCTGATATTTTGTTCGAGCCGTGATTACGCCAGAGGTGCGAGTGTTTACTTACTCGTGGAGTAGAGTTCGAAGTATTATATTGTTACATAGTACAGTGATTCATGACGTGATGTAGCTCATATTACAGTCTTGAGCAGTATACTAGTATGAAGTGTTTCAAATAGACAGGACTCAGTAAAGCATAACTTACGGAGTGTGAGATTCTACCAACAGATTAGGAATTGCGTTACATGAGAACGGTCACGAGTGTTTATGTCACCTAGTAAACAGTCGATTCTAAACTGATACCTGGTCAGCTACACGAACGTGAGACGGGAAATTCAAGTGCGAGCACGGGCCGTTGTAAAGGGAATCCCGAGGTATCCCATGTTCCTAGTGTCCGGGAAAGGAATGAAGAATGTATATCTACATTAAGTGGGCTAGATACAAGGCCGAGAGTGTAAAATTTGTGAGTAGAATTTAGGGTGGAAATTATTCCAAAGTGCAACAGTTAATTTATTTGTTTTTATTCAAAATGTGCAAAATGGAAAAGGGTCAAGGATTAATTCTTCAAGCTGGCATGAATACCAGTGGAATGCATTGCTAAAAACCGGAGGGGCTATGGCTTCTCGTCCGGTTTTAGCAGACTACAATGGCAGAGATGAGTAACCTTTTAACATATTTGTAGATTGCTATCGTTAGGGGGAGGAAATCATATTATATTATCATGGTAACTTGATTGTGAAACGAGCCGTTCCGGCTCGTATAAATTCAAAGATAGATAGACAAAGGGACAAATTAATATGTACATGATTAGATCGAGCACTCGTCATAATTTTGATTATTAAATAGAGTATAGTAGGGTTGAGTTGTTCATTCAAGTGCTTGAGTTGTTTGATATGATATGGAGCACATTTCGCGTAAAGATAATGTTAATATTCATTTAGAAGTGCTTCCAAAGTGTTTTCCGTTATCGGAACTTTTATAGATATTAAGGCATGTTTTTAAGATAATCCAGAGGTAGGATTGCCAAGTGATTTAAATTGTTGTGGGACGGAATGAAGTCCATTGATTTGTTTGTAAATATCGCGAATTTCGCCAGTGGACAAAATAATAATAATCTGTATAAGTGTCGAAGTAGTACATTAAAATTTGGTAATGTGTAAAGGCGTGTTTAATAATAATCTTTGAGAATAAAGGCACGGGCCTAGTTGGATAGAATGATTGCAAATTAATGTAATTTAAATGTGGAGATCACATGTGCCGTGAATAATTAATTTGGGCATTGAATCCGATTTTAACACTAATTGTTGATTTAACGTTTTTGGACTCCATAATAATCATAAATAAATTTGGTAGAAACGAGATAGGCACTTTTATAATATGGTCACGCTGTGTTTGAGATCTAGAGGGATTTGAGGCAAAAGTTGAGATTTGGAGTTTTGTGGGACAGAAATCCGGCCCGAAATGAAAGTGAATTGTACTGATGTTGATGAAGAAATAGATGGATCTTAAGGCCCACATAAAGGTTGTATTTATATACCGGTGTCTTGAGTGGCAGAATAGAGTCCACACACCGAGGATTAATTAGTGAAAATGTTTTGAAGAGTTCCAATGGACAAATGGACTTCAAAATGGGAAAGGCAGGAATAATTTAACACTTGCAGAGATTGGAGGTATTTGCCCAACTGCGAGGTGTTATGGGATTTGAGAATTGTCATAGGAGCATATGGTCTCCATGAATTAACGACAGTACGAAAATAAGGTTGCGGGTTCGAACACTATTATGTCCCGACCGATGTGAATTCGGATCTTGGCGATTTCTGTTTGGGAGAGAACGTATGTGACTAAATTATAAAGATGGGGAATAAAAATAAAGATTCTCGAAAGAATAATAATACTATTAATAATAATAATAATTTTCCAAGTAAATCATATCTGGATTGATTAGTGATAAAATAAATCGGAATTGTAAAAGGGGTTATGTGCTAAACATATTAAGAGTGGACTACCGTGTAACAGGCGAAATTAATTTTTTTAAATGAATAATATGAATAAATATATAAAAAAATACTTTATTTGAAGAAGAATTTACCTTTTTTATATTTTGGACATAATAATGATGTTGGGAGTTGAAATGAAAAATTTGAGATTTTTAACTAATAATAATAATAATAATAATAATAATAATAATAATAATAATAATAATAATAATAATAATGAGAATATTTGAAGAAGGAGAAGAAGAATAATCAAAGAAGCTACTTTTATTTATTTCAGATGAAAATAAAAATCGCGAAAAGTTGAAATATTATTCCGAGGATGCTTACGGGTTACGATAATCATGATCTCCACAAAACATAATGATAATGATAATAATAATAATAATAATAATAATAATAATAATAATAATAATAATAATAATAATTTTTATTTTATTTGATTTATTTTTCTTATTATTTCGGATGCTGATGATGGATGATACTAGGGAAGTCAGCTGGCGAATTAACGTAATAATGTCAATTGGTTGTAAATAATAAGTTAAGTTAATATGTGTACAATGAAGGCAAATCCCTACATATGGACTATTAGGTTAGAGTCCCTTTGTCGTATTCCTCCAACTAACGATTAGCATATCTTGGTTAGGAATCCGGGGAGAGTTTGTAGTTTCCCGGGTTGGTCTCATCTCAATCAAAGTGGAGGCGATAACATGGTCCATGTGATCGCGCCTACTTAGCCAACAGGCAATTGGTCCATGATCAAATATGGTCATGGTGTTAACGAAGGTAAATCTGATACCTTCAGATATCAACGGTTCTACCACCCAAATGGAAGGGTAGTCAAAAGTGATAAATATTATGTAATCATTTTTCAGGAATAATTTGCCTAATTACCGGCAAATCAAGGGTCAACAGATTTTGTTGTGTGTAAAATTTAATTTGTTTACTTAAATAAAATGCTCCTTTAGCATTTGCAAGGAAACAGTTCCAGGTTCTTGTTCTTGTAGAATTGTAAACCCTTGGTGACCGTTTAAATATCCGTCCCCATCCCTAGGATGGAGCCTTCATAATTTCCCTTTGATCTGAATATATATAATTTGTGTGTTTTATGATGAGCCTTAAAGATAAATATTAGAGTGTCCCGTTCAACCCTGTAGTACTGATTGGATGGCGCCCTTATATTTAGTTTGAGATCTTATATCTCAAAATATATATTTTTTATTGAGTATTAGTTGCGATGGATTCGGACCGTAACACTCCCTGAGATAAATGCTGGTTGGGTCTCAGGCTTTGAGCGGGTACATCATGGCGGCCAACGTGATGGGTTGATTGCATCATGCTTGAGCAACGTGTGACTTTAATTAAATTTTTGCAAAAACAAAAAAACAAAACGAAACTTTGTTGCATTAGCGACGACATGATGTCACACAACTAAAGGACGGATTACATCATGATTAAACCCAATCGGGGTATTTGAATTAATTATAGACCGCATCACGTTTATGCGTTGTTGGGAAGCATTTATTCAGATCTAGGAAGTTAAATCTAAATAATGATGTCATTATCTAGTGTACGAGATGACCCCATTATTATAATACATTGTTTATTAAATTTGATGTTTACATTTCACTTTGTTTTTAATTTATTTATTCGGTCATTGTGTTCAGAAATTCATTAACATAGCATAGGCCAGTAGTAATTTCCAAACGGGACTCATTTTATAGGATGATAGAAGTAGGTTGTTGGGCTCATCAGTTAGTAAATAAATATTTTTTTGTAAATTTTCTGATGCGATTTTATATCTGCGAATGTGGAGGCTCCACACTTTGGTCACCAAAGGGCAGTAGGAGAATATTGAAGGAACAAAGAGAATATGGTAAAATTTATACTGAGTACCAAACTCCAAGAATACAGGAATGAGAACTGGAACTGTGTCGTCGAGAATTTATTAATTTCAGATTTAAAGCTACGAGACGGCTGTGTTATGTCAAAATTTCTAGGTGGTGTTTGACATAACAGTTTTAATATTATTTTCTATATTTGTCGGACACGTATTTATTCTGGATGGAACCAACCAAGATTTGTTGTCCTTATGCTACTCGTTGTTTGATACGAGTGATTGAATATAAATTGTGGTAAGAAAATAGAAATTTAATTCGAGTATTGAACCGTTAGATGATAGGACCTTGACCAACTGTTAAACGTAGTGCTGTAGGGCGAGGAACCGTTTGGCCCTAATTTGTTATTATATAAATTCATAATGTCTGATGTAGAGGGGGAGATATCCCAGGATGGACATGTAGGAGAGGAAGGATCGCTTACGTTGGCGGAGATGATGAGGGCTATGGCTCTTCAACTTAAGTCGTTAGATAGATCTGTAGAACAGTCGAAATCTTCTTTAAAACAGTCTATGGAGCAAAATAATGATTCCTTAAAACAGTCTATCGAACAAACTAATAGGTCTATGGAACAAAGTAATAAGTCTATGGAGCAGAAATTTGAAGAAATGCGAATCACTTGTGATAATAGTAAGATGGAGTTAGTGGAGCAAATAAGTGAAGTGCGGGCCGCGTGTCAAAATTACGAACGTGAATTTACCCGAGGACTAGACCAGGTACGCGAAGCATGTCATAAGACGAAGGAGGAAATGAAAGAACATTTCGATTCAAGTCTTATCCGAGTGACCGAGAGGGTAGAGCGAGTTAGGTCCGAAGCATTGGAGGATCGTAACGAAATCAGGGAAAGGCTCGTGGCAGGACTCAATGAAATCACGACCCAGATGTCAGCGATCGTGATGAGTCAAAGGTACAGAATGACAAAATGCGAGAGGAGTGTCGGCTAGGACGCGAGGAGATTAGGTCTCAGATCCAAGGCCATATCATTCAAGCCGCACGGAAAACTGACGAGATAGTGAAAAACGTGGAAACGCTACGTACAGACCACCAACGTACGGAAGCGAAGGTTTCGATTCTGGAGTCAGAAGTTGAATCCCTGAAAAATAATCGTGAGGTTTCAACCAAATTAGAGGATGCAGGAGTCCGGATCGAAAGTCTAGATCACAGGTTGGAGGCTTGTGAAGATATAAATGATAAGCTGATCAAAGCGACCGAAGCACTTGAAATACGGGAGCAGGAAACCGAAGAGTTGGACCGAAAATTAGTTAGTAAACTGGAAGAGTGCGTGGAGAGACAGTTTAAGACTAAGTTCATTGCGGATGTCAATGCTGATAAAATAGATGAACTGATGAAGGAAGTTGAACTTTTAAAGACGCACGAGGACAGGTCCGGTACTCGAGATTTTAACCTAGAGTATAGGGAGTTCGAGACCCCAGAGAACAGAGGGTTGAACAGGATGAAGGAGGAAAACTTGGCAGCTGATACGACAGATTCGAAACTCCACATGGGAGACGGATCATCGTCGGCTTCTGCGAACCATGCGACGTCTCCTATAGTTCATTTTATTAGGATGTCAGATGACAAACCTCCCAAGTTCGATTCTCGAGGGCAAATCACGCCAAAATGGTTCATCAGGGAGATCACAAATTACATCCAAGAGCACAGGATACCTGCCGAAAAACAACTGCGGACAGTGGAAACATTTTTGGACGGAACGCCAGCGATTTGGTTCAGGGCGTTTCTTTACACCTTCGATGACTTAATGGGGTTCCGCCAAGCCTTTTTACAGAAGTATTGGAGTATGGAGTCGCAGCAGAATCTCAGGTTAGAGTTATACTCGAGACGATACTCTACTACTGCGCCAACAAAGTACTCCGAGTACTTCACCGCACAATTACATAAAATGCGCGAGTTGGACAATCCGGTCTGTGAGACCGAGCTCATAAGTGCTATTGCGAATCAGTTGCCGTTCGAAATTCAGCGAATGCTGATTGCTTCTAATGTACGCACTGCAGTACAGGCGGAAAGTCTGTTAAGGCAACTTGACCAGACGACCCATCACGGAAATGGTAGGCACCAAAGATCTTCAGAGCCGCAAGTCAATAATATTGAAATGGGGACAAGCCCGAAAACAGAGTCCACTAGAGACCAGAGCACGAACACCAGTCGTGAACTAACAACTTCTAACGGGAGAACGTATGAGCAAAATTGGCAATATAGACCATGGAACAACCGAGGGACATTTCAGGAGAAAGGAAGACCGCAGTACCGGGGAAACTTCCAGAGAGATACGGGATACCGAGGATATGAGCGAAGGAGGAATGACAGTCGACCTTACCCGTACCCAGGACGTGACAAAGCCCAGTACAGAGATCGTCAGAATGCATATAATGAATCAGAAAATCGACAGCAGAAGAGTAGGAGAGATATTGATGAAATCAACAGGAAATGGAAGGATGCCATAAGGAATCAAGGCGGAAAGGAAGACAGGCCATGTAGTGTGTGGGATCGTGATAAAGACAAACCCTACATAGAGGCGTCCATACAGAACATGGAGGAGCTGGAGCAGGAATCGAAGCGGTATCTTGAAGGTTATTGGAGTAAAGAGGTTAATGGCGTTCGCAAAGGTTATAGGAACGCGTCCTGCACGGACAGATCACCGATGCTTCAAAATGAAGGTGGTTGCTCGCTGAATCCAAATGACCCTAGGTTCATCAACGAACGTCAACTAGGGGCCAGAAAAAAAACAAGACAGTTTGAGTAGGAGACGAGGCGGATTGAGAAGAAGGCGGAGAAGACGAAGAAGACGAGGCAGAAGAAGAGGGGGAAGGAGATGAAGAAGAAGATGCCGTAGGAGAAGAAGGAGCCATGGAAGTAGATGTCCAAATGATCCGGCCTACATCAATAGCCAGACCATGTTCAGAATGTGGAAACCCAGACAGTGACGTCCTGGAGTTCATAGCAATGATTCGTCAGATAGAACAAGAGAACGAGGCACTTCGAAAGGAGAATCATCAACGACGGAACGAGATTGTTGAAGCCAAGAAACTGATTGAGTTTAGAAGGATGTCAGAAAACAATTGATGACGCTATAGTGATTCCAAAGTTATTAAAAATGTCATGTATGCACAAAATTTTTAAACGTAGCGTGGGAAATAATGCGCCCTGGTGGGGATGTGATAAGCGTCATGCAATTATAATTATGATGAATTATTGGGGAATATATATTTCATTTTCAGAAGCAAGAAGATCTTACTGTACATACAGTAAGAACAGGCCAGGCCGAGATGCTATGGTGAAACATGCACAGAATATTGTCTCCACTGAGATTAACCAAAACAATGAACAGCAGAATTAGAATTCTCAGAAATCGTGACGAGGGGAAAATAGAAAGGCACGAGTTGTTGTCTAGTTGCGGAAGGTTTTCATAGCCCCGGGCAGTCTAGGTAGTGGAAAGAGCGCAGAGAGCCGGGTGCAAATTTCTGAGTAATGACGTAGGGGTATCTCCATGTAACTAGCGGGAGTTGAACGCGGGGTTGGCACTGGAAGAAAAAATTATGAGCCTTCCCGGTCACGTGGTTTAGGTGGACCAATGGAAAAATTCACTTGACCAAAGCAAGGCGACAACTTCGTGGATTAAACTGATAGAAGGAAGGGAATTATCAATTCAGAACAAAGTGGAATTTAGGAGCCTTACTATACCATAAAACTTATAAAAAGTTAATAATTGCGGGAGATTGCATGGTGTAATTCTGAGAATTCATGGACGCTATTCGTTGATTGGCTGAAGGCAAAGGAAGCCACAAAAGAGCGCGAAATCCCGAGCCGGGATACGGCAGCTAAATTCGCGAATATATCCATTACCAGCGAACGATAATAGTTGAGAATTGGTATAGAGCATTTGAGAACATAATTACATCATTGGATCATATATAAAAGCCACGGGCCAAACCGCAAAGTGTCGTATGAAGATATCGGGACTGCGCGTCCTAAGATAACCTCCCTTGAACTCGGAAGAGAGCGGATACCAGTATAAATATGAGGTCGTGGACAAGGACTGACAACTACTTCTGACAAAGTGTTCGGGCGGTCACCACGCCAGTGGTGCGTAACTACTTCTGACAAAGTGTTCGGGGGGTCACCACGCCAGTGGTGCGTAACTACTTTTGACAAAGCGTTCGAGCGGTCACCACGCCAGGGGTGCGTGACAACTTCTGATATTTTGTTCGAGCCGTGATTACGCCAGAGGTGCGAGTGTTTACTTACTCGTGGAGTAGAGTTCGAAGTATTATATTGTTACATAGTACAGTGATTCATGACGTGATGTAGCTCATATTACAGTCTTGAGCAGTATACTAGTATGAAGTGTTTCAAATAGACAGGACTCAGTAAAACATAACTTACGGAGTGTGAGATTCTACCAACAGATTAGGAATTGCGTTACATGAGAACGGTCACGAGTGTTTATGTCACCTAGTAAACAGTCGATTCTAAACTGATACCTGGTCAGCTACACGAACGTGAGACGGGAAATTCAAGTGCGAGCACGGGCCGTTGTAAAGGGAATCCCGAGGTATCCCATGTTCCTAGTGTCCGGGAAAGGAATGAAGAATGTATATCTACATTAAGTGGGCTAGATACAAGGCCGAGAGTGTAAAATTTGTGAGTAGAATTTAGGGTGGAAATTATTCCAAAGTGCAACAGTTAATTTATTTGTTTTTATTCAAAATGTGCAAAATGGAAAAGGGTCAAGGATTAATTCTTCAAGCTGGCATGAATACCAGTGGAATGCATTGCTAAAAACCGGAGGGGCTATGGCTTCTCGTCCGGTTTTAGCAGACTACAATGGCAGAGATGAGTAACCTTTTAACATATTTGTAGATTGCTATCGTTAGGGGGAGGAAATCATATTATATTATCATGGTAACTTGATTGTGAAACGAGCCGTTCCGGCTCGTATAAATTCAAAGATAGATAGACAAAGGGACAAATTAATATGTACATGATTAGATCGAGCACTCGTCATAATTTTGATTATTAAATAGAGTATAGTAGGGTTGAGTTGTTCATTCAAGTGCTTGAGTTGTTTGATATGATATGGAGCACATTTCGCGTAAAGATAATGTTAATATTCATTTAGAAGTGCTTCCAAAGTGTTTTCCGTTATCGGAACTTTTATAGATATTAAGGCATGTTTTTAAGATAATCCAGAGGTAGGATTGCCAAGTGATTTAAATTGTTGTGGGACGGAATGAAGTCCATTGATTTGTTTGTAAATATCGCGAATTTCGCCAGTGGACAAAATAATAATAATCTGTATAAGTGTCGAAGTAGTACATTAAAATTTGGTAATGTGTAAAGGCGTGTTTAATAATAATCTTTGAGAATAAAGGCACGGGCCTAGTTGGATAGAATGATTGCAAATTAATGTAATTTAAATGTGGAGATCACATGTGCCGTGAATAATTAATTTGGGCATTGAATCCGATTTTAACACTAATTGTTGATTTAACGTTTTTGGACTCCATAATAATCATAAATAAATTTGGTAGAAACGAGATAGGCACTTTTATAATATGGTCACGCTGTGTTTGAGATCCAGAGGGATTTGAGGCAAAAGTTGAGATTTGGAGTTTTGTGGGACAGAAATCCGGCCCGAAATGAAAGTGAATTGTACTGATGTTGATGAAGAAATAGATGGATCTTAAGGCCCACATAGAGGTTGTATTTATATACTGGTGTCTTGAGTGGCAGAATAGAGTCCACACACCGAGGGTTAATTAGTGAAAATGTTTTGAAGAGTTCCAATGGACAAATGGACTTCAAAATGGGAAAGGAAGGAATAATTTAACACTTGCAGAGATTGGAGGTATTTGCCCAACTGCGAGGTGATATGGGATTTGAGAATTGTCTTAGGAGCATATGGTCTCCATGAATTAACGACAGTACGAAAATAAGGTTGCGGGTTCGAACACTATTATGTCCCGACCGATGTGAATTCGGATCTTGGTGATTTCTGTTTGGGAGAGAACGTATGTGACTAAATTATAAAGATGGGGAATAAAAATAAAGATTCTCGAAAGAATAATAATACTATTAATAATAATAATAATAATTTTCCAAGTAAATCATATCTGGATTGATTAGTGATAAAAAGATCGGAATTGTAAAAGGGGTTATGTGTTAAACATATTAAGAGTGGACTACCGTGTAACAGGCGAAATTAATTTTTTTAAATGAATAATATTAATAAATATATAAAAAACTACTTTATTTGAAGAAGAATTTACCTTTTTTATATTTTGGACATAATAATGATGTTGGGAGTTGAAATGAAAAAAATGAGATTTTTAACTAATAATAATAATAATAATAATAATAATAATAATGAGAATATTTGATGAAGGAGAAGAAGAATAATCGAAGAAGCTACTTTTATTTATTTCAGATGAAAATAAAAATCGCAAAAAGTTGAAATATTATTCCGAGGATGATTACGGGTTACGATAATCATGATCTCCACAAAACATAATGATAATAATAATAATAATAATAATAATAATAATAATAATAATAATAATAATAATAATAATTTTTATTTTATTTTATTTATTTTTCTTATTATTTCGGATGCTGATGATGGATGATACTAGGGAAGTCAGCTGGCGAATTAACGTAATAATGTCAATTGGTTGTAAATAATAAGTTAAGTTAATATGTGTACAATGAAGGCAAATCCCTACATATGGACCATTAGGTTAGAGTCCCTTTGTCGTATTCCTCCAACTAACGATTAGCATATCTTGGTTAGTAATCCGGGGAGAGTTTGTAGTTTCGCGGGTTGGTCTCATCTCAATCAAAGTGGAGGCGATAACATGGTCCATGTGATCGCGCCTACTTAGCCAACAGGTAATTGGTCCATGATCAAATATGGTCATGGTGTTAACGAAGGTAAATCTGATACCTTCAGATATCAACGGTTCTACCATCCAAATTGGTCAAAAGTGATAAATATTATGTAATCATTTTTCAGGAATAATTTGCCTAATTACCGGCAAATCAAGGGTCAACAGATTTTGTTGTGTGTAAAATTTAATTTGTTTGCTTAAATAAAATGCTCCTTTAGCATTTGCAAGGAAACAGTTCCAGGTTCTTGTTCTTGTAGAATAGTAAACCCTTGGTGACCGTTTAAATATCCGTCCCCATCCCTAGGATGGAGCCTTCATAATTTCCCTTTGATCTGAATATATATAATTTGTGTGTTTTATGATGAGCCTTAAAGATAAATATTAGAGTGTCCCGTTCAACCCTGTAGTACTGATTGGATGGCGCCCTTACATTTAGTTTGAGATCTTATATCTCAAAATATTTTTTCATTATTGAGTATTAGTTGCGATGGATTCGGACCGTAACACTCCCTGAGATAAATGCTGGTTGGGACTCAGGCTTTGAGCGGGTACACTTGGTACACTATGTATGAATTGACAAACATACAGTCCAGGAAGTAATAAAAAATCTTCTTGACTTCTTGACCTGCCAATAAAAGATAACATGAACCTATAATATACTATGCATAGGATTTCCAATCATAATAGGTTGTGTGGGTTGAACATCGTTTTTGCTTACAAGAGTACTGTACATGGTTTTCAGAATCAGTCTCCACCTTCCTCCGAGTCCACAGCTTGTTCTTCCGATATTTTATCCAGTCAGACTTCAGTCGGTACTTCCATATTCAGAGCAGTAGTAATCAGCCTAAAATTAGTTCCAAAATAATACTGTATTATTATTATTATTATTATTATTATTATTATTATTATTATTACCAAGCTAGTATTAGAAAGACATGTTTCACATATGTTTATGATTTAAAACCACTTATTAGAAGGACTAAATAGCACAAATACAGTCCAACCAAAATTAGGCCTAGATTTTACATAAAACCGGAAGTACTAAGTGCAAATGACTATAACATCCTTGTCTGTACTCATAAGGGGAAAATTTAAAAAGTTGTAGATTAATGAATTGTATTAAGTTTGAAAAATATGTAAATAATT
Source organism: Anabrus simplex (assembly GCF_040414725.1). NCBI lineage: Eukaryota > Metazoa > Arthropoda > Insecta > Orthoptera > Tettigoniidae > Anabrus > Anabrus simplex. The sequence goes on from NC_090265.1 coordinate 1,526,783,758, forward strand.
TTGAAATAACATATTACTAAGTTACAGAGAAAGTGTGAAATTATCATTGATTCTGTTATTAGTATTCTCAATGACACAACGGATGGATCATTATTATATTCGAAGCACAAACGGATTTGATCCTTAAAACATGATAAACTGCATCTCTGAAGTATATACTAACCCTTATAAATCTTCTGTCTTCAGTATTCCACACCTTCCTCCTACAAACCCCGTTTCACTGCAGCTGAACAAAATGAGACTGGCACTGTACGCGCGCTAGGAACCACTGTGATATATACTTCTCATCTAGTGATCTAGTTGTCAGTAGCGATAAGGTTATTAAGTTTGAAATGAAACTGGGCAGCCCTCTTACACTAATAAGTGGAACTGCATGCTATGAAACAGCTGGAAAGAAATTCTCCCTAAAACCGTTACGCGGGAAGATGATATTCCAAAGAGTTAACGTGTACCAAGTTACATGCACGGCAACGTAGGTATATTCTTAATGTATAATAGAGTATCTTATAAGAGAAAATATCGAATCAATCGTATTATGTTCATGTCATAAATAATTTCTAGTATTATAATGTAAATTTACCAGTTATAATAATTAAGTGAGGCATTTCATGTATTTACATATTAAAACTATGTATACACGTAGTGAGAATCAGACAGTCGTTTCCTGGGATATTTCAACTCAGCCTACTTGCGTAAAGAAAAAATTGGCTGTAATTTTGAGTTAAACCACTGTTACGAACATCCTGGGAAATACATTCAAGTAGTTAGGAGAAGGTGGAGAATGAAGTCTCCTATCAATTTATAACGTTTGCAGGGGATATTGTGTAAGGCCTAGTCAACAGAGTGCCAACTGTACAGTTTCTAGGTAGGGAAAGCGGGCAATGACATTGTGAGCCCGGGTTTATTCCAGCATCTGATCAGTAAAAGATGGGTTGACGTAACGGAACGAAATGTATGTTAAAGTTATGTCGAAAAGGTGAAGAACGGAAAGTGTGATAAGATATGTAAACCTTGGGAGTGTTATTCAGAGGACTCATCTTTACTAGTTTTCTACTGTGGACTCATCTGTGATTATTGATTACTCTTCGTGTTATGCTCCGACTGTTGTCAATCATACATTTGTGAAGTTTGGGTGATTATATTTCATCGTGTCAGTAGCTACGAACTGTTATGAGAGAGTTTTGTTGCCAGTGTTATTCATTCATGGAGTAAGTGAAGGGTGGACTGGTAATTTTGTCGTAGTACGGTCACAGAATTAATATTATCGCACAAAACCATTGGCAGTTTATTGGGACTGTGCGTTTATTTGGCTATGTGGTAACAGCTTCACTAGCATGATCAAGTGCGCCAGGTTGGATGGTACATTACGTTATCAATCGTCAGTCTTACCAGAAGAAGCTGGCTATGGGGCATGGAAAAATGGCACCCGCTGCTACACAGTGGAGGATGGTGATATGCACGCTAGCATAACACGGCAAGAGTTTGGGAACATGTCATCACAAAGAGATCGAACCACGCATAGCTCTGGAATTTCAGGACGTGAGGTTTCAAAACCAGACAATAAAGGAGAGATCTACTGGAATATATAACCATCCATTATAAAGGTCGAAGTAAATGGGAAGTAATACTTATTAGGGATGATGTGATTCATACATATAGTGTACATTTTCATTGGTAACACTTTTATGTTTTTTGTTTGTTTGTTAGCAGTATAGAGAATAGAATCAAACGGATAGTTAAGGGCACAAGTCTGTGAGACCACAGTAAAGTTGTGGAAAATTACCATTTTTTCCATCATAATTTGGACAGAAATCCTTATTGTAGGTGGACAACAATTATCATGTGCAATTAATTAATATTGCAGATTTGTATTGGCTTATAAGTTACGGGTTTTTCTTAATGATTAATTTTTCATGATGGTTTATTCTTCGCGATGGTTTTAAGGCTGCAAATTCATTACGAACTGTAGGAAGGGTGTACTACTAAAGTGACATGACAAAACAGACTACAAACGTGATATCTGGTAAAGTAGAATTTCGTCAGAAAAGGTCAAATATTGTTATTCAAGTCTTCATACATTTTGTCTAAAATTTTGTTGCCCTTATTTTCATAAATACATTTCTACATTCATTATTATAGTCCATTTTATGATAATTGCACACTAAAACAGTGTGCCAAATTTAATTTGTCATTAATGGTTTCAGAGATAATTAAATTAATATTCAAAAATGTATACTTTTACAGGAGAGGGATACAAATTAAAAATTATGTCCTATATCTCAGAAACCATTTAACCAAGTAAATTTAGCACAATGTTTTAATGTGCAATTGTCTTAATCGAGAACTACAATCAAAATATAGCTCATTATTTATGAAAAATTGGCCATAAAATATTCGACAAAATTCGAGAAAATTTGAAGAGCAATATTTGAAATTTTCCTATAAAAATGTATTTTACCAAATATCATAGTTATAGTCTATTTTGTACCTAAATGCTGTGAGTAGTAAGTATAAAATTTTCATTCATGTCACATGAGTAGTTTCAGAGTTTACCCTTCCGACACCTTGGCGTGAACTTGCAGCGATAAACTACATCGCAAGGATTAAACTGTCATAAACATTAACTGTGAAGTATAACCAGTAACTGATAAGCTAATAACAATTTGCATTGCTTATTCATTGCACATCATAATTTTTGTCCATCTAGAGAAATTATTTCTTTCCAAATATGATGGCAAAATAGTAATTTTCCACTACTGTATTGTGGTCTTCACAGACATGTATGTTTAAATCATTTATGTTAGTCTTGTCTGCATATTCCTACTATTTCTACAGTTCGCAGAGGACAGTAGATAAGACCCAGTCAACAGAGTACCAGTTTTACAGCTTTTTTGGGAACACGACCTGAGAGCAATGTTCATGTTCTACCATTAATTATTACCATCACCATTAATATTCTAAACTGAGTGGTCCTACGGGGAGCACTGGTGCCCATTAATCTGCACTTACAGCAAATTATAAATTATGATTATTATCATTATCGGTTATTCATTCATTTATTTTGTTTTAAATTTCATTTGATTGAAGTGATAATAACATTCAGTTGTGTTACAAGAATTTAAAAAATTGTCAATATTGCAAATTTCCGTAATGTTAACATTTACACCCAAAATTGTAACAGGTATTTTATAAGTTAAAATCGAATCCGTCCACCTCTGCGGTGTAGTGTTTAGTGTGATTCGCTGCCATCCTCGGAGGCACTGGTTTGATTCCCAGCTCTGCCACAAAATTTGGAAAGTGGTACGAGGACTGGAACGGGATCCACTGAGCCTCGGGAGTACAAATTAATAGAGGGCTTCGATTCCCTTCTCAGCCCTCCTCGAAGTGGTTTTCCGTGGTTTCCCACTACTTCTCCAGGCAAATGCCGGTATGCTATATAAGTTAAGTCCACGGCCGCTTCCTTCCGTCGTCCTTGCCTATCCCCTCCACCATTTATTCCCATCCCCTGCAGGGCTCCTATTTAGTATGGTGCTGAGGCCGCCTGGGCGAGGTATTGCCACTTGTCCCCAGTTGTATCCCCGACCATATGTCTTATGCTCCAGGTCACTGCCACTGAAAATGTAAAGGTGGGATCCCTCGCTGAATCTGGGGACAAACCAACTCTGGAGGGTAAATGGATTAAATAAAAACATTAAAAAATACAATTTAAGCCCAAGTTTGGGGTTAATAAATTTGAAGTTAATTTAGAGAAATTACATTGTTAAATGGGTACATAAAATGCACGCTCTTCTTTTTGGTCCTTTTTGTTGCAGAAAAGTCAATAAGTGTTCCAAGATTATTATCAAATGGTAAATAAAATAACTTTCCCACGATCAGCTAAACTCTCACACTATTATTTTGCTCTCAAGCTCAAAAAATTTGCTCCACGCGGCAACTTGATTTAGTACTGAATTTAATCTGATTGTTCCATAAACAAAATCCACACATTATATTGCTCTATGCGATTCCTCACACAGTTAAATGATATGAATACCGCAATCCAATCATATCCTTAGGAAAATACAGAAGGGTATTTATTTATTCCTCTATTATTGAAGTTCGAGAAAATTTTAAATGGTGTCAATATATTTTGTCTTAATCTAGTACCCTACCGCTAGGCATAACCATTGATATTAATCCACGTTACTGATTGTGTGTTTAAATTCAGACAGTGAAAACCATTGGAGCACTCCTTCAGGCACATTAAAGCTCTTCATCAGAAATCTCAGTTTTTTACATAGCCTTCGTATATGTCTTCTAATTCCTTTTTGGGAATGAATGTACATAAAAGATTGGCTGCGAATTAGAGGACATATTAACAACTGTTGCTGAAAATCGAATAACACTATCCATACTGATCACCAACGTCTCGGAGACCGGGCAAGGTATTGTAACCTTTCCAAGGCATCAGTACATGAACCAGTTATCATTGTTCATAAATAGGACGTTAGAATGGAGCACCATCGGTGAGCTTCGAACTCGGCCCGGTTTGTCGAAGCCTCACCCTCCCCTACTAGAATAGTTCGCTAGCTGAGTCGGTATCGCATTTTCGGGTCTGTGGACTGTCCGATGGGGCGGTAAGTCCTTTAGTAATAGTCTCTATAGTAGGGGGAAAAGTTAATTATGAGAGGAATACCATTTCATTACTAATGAGAAGAGAGACAATATCTTGTATAACAAATCTTTACTTATACGAGTGAAACACATTATTTACATAGGTATACCATACAAACACCTTACATATAGTAACTTGGGTGATCTTGACGTTTAAATGTTCGGTAGTCCTTTTCTACACTTCATTATACGTTTAAATATTCAAACTTAAGAAGGCGTTCCCTCTCGAACTATTACACTACCTCAGACTTAGAGAGGCGTTTCTTCTCTAATTATTTCACTCTACACTTATATTACATCACACACATATTTAATCATTATGGACACACCCCGCTGTAAATCTGTTTACCTGCCAAGAATTAATATATTCAATTTGCATCAAATTATGATATAAGTTTGCTAGTATCGTATGAACTGAAATAGGCAATTTACACTCCCAATCCTTTGAAAGTCGCGTTACAACACTACCTTGAGTTAAACGTTGCCAAATATGCACTATGATAAACACGCTCATTTCATTAGGATTTTTATCAACACATATATCAGGACATTATTTACACAACGATGTTACCTATGGACAAGCATTTAGCGACTTCAATACCAGACATCATAAACAAATTATTATAGCACTACCTGCAACAAATGGACAAGAATATATACATTTCACATACACACAATGAGCCGCAGGTGGCCTTATTCACCTGCCGCTTGTGACAGTAAGCTTTACTGTCTCCTGCCACGAACTCAGGACCTTCTGAGACAGGGTATATCTGACCTGGAATTCCCTATACACTGTGAATAATTAAAGAAATAAATTGGAGGGATCCTTCATTTAATGCTCATTTGGAATCTCTGCGACGTTGGCTCTATTTAAATTAACACGCGTAATCTTTGTACCGAAAGGAAAAGAAACTCGCCACTTGTATCTGTTCTATTTCACTGAAGAAAACGCCTTCACTCCCCCGTTTAAAGGGGCTCATAAAACTCCAGCTGTGAGCTGCCCGTGACACACTTCCAAAGAGCGGTCCCCTAAGCCTTCTCGGGTAATGGCTTCACGGCAAATAATCTATTCACTTCTTTCAATACTGGCCATCATGGCATCACACAAATCACGGCCCTATATCCAGCCGTAATCAACATATTCACATTGCGATATGCGCCTCGCGTGTCTTAATGACAGATTCCAAGGGAATTTCACATTTCATTTCACAATATATATTATGGCTACAGCCTGTTCAGCCATTTCATTTCCTCTCGGTACATTGACCACGATGCAGATCTAATGATGATCTCCTGCCACCAGGGTCCAAATTAACTTGCGCATTCGCGAACTAATTAGCGATGTAAGATATATACCCCAATCTCATGCTCCATTCGTTGTTCCATCAGTTTTAATTTCTAGTAAGTAGGATTTCCTAAGAGCTTGTGAAGTACAAAAAAAAATCAGTTACTGAGATATCCTTGAGGACTCCTATTGGCTGTACAAAGATGATAACTGGAGTCGTTTACGTAGAATATTTAAGCCCTTTTACTTGACAGTACTTCACACATAATTAATCTGAGGTCCTTAAATTTAAGTCATGCATTATCAAACCCTTGTAAAAAAAATGGAAGTAAAATATGGTCGTTCCCAAACCATGAAGAAAGTATTCTATAAAAAACCCAAATAAAAATGAAATTATAATTATTATCCCTCTGAAATGGCGTGCTTGCAGTCTACGTTATATCTAAGTGAAAAATCTACATATTTACAATGGGAAACGACCTTCAAAGATATAAATACTTGGAAATGTACTCAGCCTTCCGGATACCACGTTCACAGCTTTACAGGAGGGCACTCCATGGACTTAGACTGCTTGTATCACGTCATCGGCGATGTGAAGACCCATGATGACTTCCTGGCAGGTCATACACATGACAGCGACGTTCCAGGCGTTCTCGGCTACCAGACGAAATTCCCGCAAACAGCTAGATGACTCGTTCACTCCGGTACACAGGCAAAAATCTGGCATTCAACTGGACGTCGGCGTTCACTCCGGCGTTCTCGTAGACATCTAAATGAGGGGAAATTATCTCAAGTGAATCCGTTAGTTTATTACACACCACAATTTGAATATATGGTTGGATCTGCTCAATAGCACGAGCATTCCAACCCAATGCCGGTATTGTCTCTGTAGCCCGACACTGCTCCCTTCTCATGTACCTATTATTTTATAAACAGCATACAGCTATTCTAGGTCCTGAATAAAGAATGTCACTGGTTAGGCCACTACTGGATTAAAATTTCTCGTCTCACACGACCACACTTCAAGCATATTCTATTTCGCCTAGTCATGCGTAAGTCAGGCTCTCAACTGCATTATAGATTTATAGACGTGACACTACCCTTAATTATGCCGACACTGAGCCGTTCACGCACTTTCTTTGTATCTCTCAATTATGTCGAGACACACACACACAACTCCACGCACTGGGATACTTGGCTATTGTGGTTAATTGAGCCGTATTAGTATCGGCACATATGAGGCTCGACGCACGAACTCTTCGACACACGGACAGCGGTCATTTCGGTTTCGTGCTGCTCCCACTATATTAATTAGCGACACACTGTACTCGCAAAAAAAATTTACTTAGATTGTGGGTATTTTCGCAGATGTTCACAGGCTTTAATGAATCTGCATTACACTGCTCAAATTACAAGATTATTTCTTCACAAACGACTCATACACAAACCACGACGAAATACTACCGTACTGGCGTTACACTGAGAATGCACTGGGTAGTGTCTCCTCCTCAGCTCATGAATATATAGGCGAGCTACGCTAGAGACCCGAATGCTGAGGGTGGGGGAAAACTGCAATCCTTTCTCACACATTGGTCCGTTAATACGCAACGTACAGTGACGAACAGGGTATCAAAATGTAGCTCCTGTATTCCCATCTCCACTGAGCGACTGTTATTAAAATAACTTAGTAGGTTTTGAAGCAATCTTAAAAGCGTCCTTTAGTCTCTGGCGGTGGATGATGACGAGCACAGGGGATTCCTTGTGTTCCTTGGCACGGTTAGGGTCCAACATCTGTTAGTCATTAAGACGCGCGCTTGTTTACAGCGTAGTTACCGCTCTGTCAGTTAAGTAGAGCACTTCTCGGTCTCATAATTATGCGTAAAATTCCCTGATTCAAATGAATGTTTGCGCTTAATTATCCATTGGGTATTTTGCGATTTATGAAAATTAACAGAAATAAAACAGTTGAATGCGTTAAGTTGGCAGTGGTGAATAAGCGAGGAAAACAGGGTATAATGTTAGTTTTCACGTTGGATGTACTCTCTGGGCTCAGCCATTTGTTGATCCTTCCTGAGAATTATACATGCCGGAACAAGAATGAAATGTGAAGACCAGATAGAAGATACGATACCAAGTTTGGATTTAGAAACGGTTACGGAACTCGCGGGGCTCTATTTTGATTAACAGCTCTTCTCCAAGAATGCTGGGACCAACAGAAATATATATTTCCCTGCTTCATATGATAGAGTAAAACACGATAACCTCATCAGAATACTCCAACAAACTGGAATTGACAGTAAGGATGTAAGAATCATCGAAAATCTATACTGGAATTAAAAAGCTGTGGTGATGATTGATGGTGATACATCAGACTATAAGGAAATTAGGCGAGGGGTTCGACAGGGCTGTGGTTTGTCCCCGTTATTATTTAACATCTACTCGGGAGCTGTATTTGAGGCAGTAACAGATACAGAAGTGGAAATCAAGGTCAACGGAGACCTAAAACGCACGCTCAGATATGCAGATGGCACAGTACTTCTTGCCAGTAGGGTTGAAAGAATACAACTGTACTTAGATAAGCTTAATACAGTTGAAGAAGAAATGGGTCCCACAATAAACACTAAGAAAACTAAACCAACAGTTTTCAGTCGAGGAAGAGTTAAATTTATTCTGAAACTGAAAGGTCAACAAATACAATAAGTTGACAAATTTAAATACCTTCGTTGTTGGAAATCAGATGTTTCAAACCCAGATCGTGAAATTAAGTTCCGTATAGAAATGGCAAGATCAACATTCAAGAAAATGAAGGCTTTAATGTGTGATGAAGCATTACACTTAAAACTGGGACAGCGCATGGTTAAATGTTATATTTGGTCAGTTTTGTTTTGTGAAGTTGAAACTTGTACCTTAAAAACGATCACCATAAAAAGGCTGAAAGATCTAGAAATGCGGTTTCATAGACGAATGCTAAGAGTCTCCTGGATAGAGCACATCTCTAACGAATAAATATTAGAGAGTGCAAACTCTAAAGGAGAACTACTGATCAACATCAAATGAATAAAAGTTGCGTACTTGGAGCAAGTGTTGCGTGGTGAACGGTATGGAGTATTGCACCTCATTTTAAAGGGAAAAATCGAAGGACAGCGAGGAGTAGGCAGAAAAAGAACGTCATGTCTCACGAACATTCAAGAGTGGCCTGGAATACGAACCGTCACACAACACTACCGTGTTTCTGAAGATGGAAGAACACTGTCAATATTGATCACTAGAGCCCGGATTTTTATGCATTAATAGGCTAGAATGCAAAGTTTCTGAAGCGAGCAGCAATATCAGTCTACCTTCGCAACAATTAAGCTATGGGGCTTGCATAAACATTAGGGGTAATGCCCATCAGAACTCCTATAATTTATGTTACTCTTGCTACATTACGGAAGAGCGGGTGGCCGACACTTCTTATTAAACGAATTTAGTTTGCAATCTAACCTATTACGGCATGAAAATCCGGTCTTTATTGATCACCAACGTCCGGGAGACTGGGCAAAGCATATAGCCTAGAAGAAGACTAACAACTGGAGGTTCAATGATATATATACAACTTGCTTTACGTCGCACCGACACAGATAGGTCTTATTGCGACGATGAGATAGGAAAGGCCTAGGAGTGGGAAGGAAGCGACCGTGGTCTTATCTAAGGTAGAGCCCCTGCATCTTCGTGTTGTGAAAATGGGAAACAATGGAATGTTCAGGGCGAGCAGTGGGGTTCGAACCCACTATCTCCCGGATGCAAACCCACAGCTGCGCTACCATAAACGCACAGGCAACTCGCCCAGTCTTAATGTTTAGATAGATCTCCGTTGTATTACATTTTATACACAGAAAGAACAATTATCAATGTGACTGTTGGGTTCCCTTCAAAAATCATTCTGGCTCGCGTCTACCTCCGTGGTGTAACGGTTAACGCTATTAGCTACAGTTCTCAGTGGCCTGAGTTCGATGCCTGGTAATGCCAAAATTTTATGAATGGCAGGAGAGCTGGTGTGTGGTTAAAATAGTATCTGCCCTTCTCCTCCATTTGGAGTGTACCTGAAAAGACCTGCACCACATCGTTGCAAGGATACGAGTTTACTTTTATTATGGCTCCCGAATGGGAAAACTTACTTTACGTGGAATTGTTGGCGGAGTTCCTTGTAAACAGAACAAGCTTTATGTGAGACCCAAGACTTGTCGTGTTGATCATGTTTCACATAGACATTTGCATAATCCAATATCTGAATAAAGTCTGCAATGATTATTTGTTTCTTTTATCGCAACAAAGTTCTCACAAAATGTTACGCCATGTGCCCATCTCTCAAACCACAGGAAATCACCTACTAAAAATGGAGTAATAATCTGCAAAAGTTATAACGTTCAGAAAACTAGAACAAATAAAAACAATCTTGCTCAAACGTTTAGTCACTATTAAGTCCAAAAGTGGAAAAGCAATATAGTTGTGGATGTAGAGCAAGGACGCATCAATTTGTTATTTCTGCAATGTCGTGGAAGTAGGAACAAAACAAATGCCATAGGCAGGGTAATGAAGCTCAATTTACTAGGATATATGTCAGTAAGTGAACGTAAGAGAAACGAATTTTTATTCGGGATGTAGCGGTATAACCTCGTTTTTCCATAACAAATGTATTGATCATAACATGCTGTATTAAAAATGGAAAGTCCGACTCCTTGCTGATTGGTCGGTGTAATGGTGTTCTATTCAGAAGGCCCCAGTGTAGATCCCCGGCTGGATCGGTGATTTCAACTACACATTATTAATACCCCTAATAAAGCCCGCCTGGTGGCTATGATGGTCAGAACGTGAAGTCTAAATTGTCTGACAGCATGATTAGCAGGTTAGAGTCCCATTAGTCGGCAGGGCCTAACTTAGAAGGGCTGCTTCAGGCTATGGTAGCCCCATCAAATAATAATAATAATAATAATAATAATAATAATAATAATAATAATAATAATAATAATAATAATAATACCTCGCTACCATCCAGAGGCGGCACGACGCGATCCTCGATCGTCTAACCAAGGCTGTACCTGCGAGATCTGGGACATGCAGGAAGAACCAGCAGGTTCCGTTTGATCAACTTGTTGAAACTGAGGCAGATAATTAAGTATCTGAGGCAGATGTTGAATATTGCGGCTAAAAGGACCCCATTCCTGTCAACCTGCTTCCAGTTGCCGTATGTTATCGAGTCAGGTCCAGGCGCGGTGTTGGGGGCCTTGGCTAGCTTCGATGCGACCTCTTCAGGCCGAATCTCGTCGATATGAATGGGGTCTTAAACACGGCCCACGTCTTGAATTAATTAATTAATTATTAATTAATTATTAATTATTATTGTTACCGTGTTTTTGTGGTAGTTATGCGTGAAAGAAGGTGCGGGGTGGTGAACGGGTCTCAAGCTACTAAAGTAAAATTAATTTAAAATTTAACCAGGTTATATTTTCTTTTCAAAAACAAAGAAATAACAAGCAAGGCAGGTACAAAGTAGCAAGTCAAAGGGTAGTTACAATATTTACAGGATTTGGGCTTCGAGCCCTAAAAACACAATGCCTGGTCAATCAGCTCAGTTTTACCTCCGAACACAAGTTTCAACAGAGGGGCAGAAAACCCCATTCATGCCTAGGAGCCCTAGCTCCAAATTACACTGAAAAGCCTCCACGAGGCATACAACACTCAATTTTCAAAAGAGCCACTCGCTCTCAAATTTAAGCCTCTCCCAGGCCACACCAAACTCCACCTTCAAGTTGTCCTCAACGGACATAAACACAGGGGTAAAATACCCAATCTACTGAGGTCTATTAAATGAAAAGAAGGTTAATTAAATGACCTCTAAGGTAACAATTTGAGAGGAGGCGAACTTGCACTCCTAATACACTTTGATTAAGACCTACTTGGCACTAGGCCGATAATACCAGGGCTAATCCCATACTAAAGAGGTGACTTAAGAAGAGAACTATTTGTTTAACGTTAACGAGAATAGGTTGAGAAAAATAAGTTCACCTCAAAACAATATGAGTGGGAGCTCGAGAGGGTTAGCACTCTCTATCCCAGTAAGTAGCTTTAAAAGAGAATATATGAAAAGAGTAGTTACATTTAGGAAAAGGTTACATGGTGGAACGCTTAGAACCCGCCCCGAGAGTTAAACTGCTGAGCAAGCAAAGAAAGAAGTTATTAATCGGCCATTACCTTGTTGTTGACCGCTGCCGAGGAAAGAGGCGCTTCCCGCCTCCTGCTATGTACTTAATACACTGAAAGATGGAACAGAAGTGGCCCGGTGACCATAAAATCAGCAGTTTATATCCTCTCGTGGAAGGTTCTAGGTGTCAGGGGAATGAAAACACCCTCCCACAAACTTTTTATTGGGTAGGATACAGCAACATATTCAAGTTGGGGGAAGATACCTACGATTGGTCAGAAATTAATAACAGAAATTCGGGATTGGTTAAATGCAAAACAAGGGGAAAGAGAGGGGTATACAGCCAACTTAACCAATAACTGAAATTTTTTTTAGCAAAGACAAACATTTGAAATAAAAATTTCTCCAACAAAATAGTTCTTTGACTTCGCACTAAGGTGCACTATTGTTGATCTTCAGTAGTGTTCTCTAGAAGAGAAAGTTCACACTTCTTACTTCAAACAAAACAAAAACACATCAAAAATGACACAGTTCAAAAACTCAAAATTTTCCACGTGGTGACATCTTTTGAGAAGGTAGCGAATTAATAGCGTATATAAAGTTCAGACTTCCTCCAGCAGAGGAGTTTCAACTGGCGCAAATTTTAAATTAGCGGCGTGGAGGTGTACCGCCCGGTACAGACCTCCCCCCCCCCAAAAGTACCTCCAGGGGTGACACATGAAATCTGTTTGAAACAAGGTCCAAGTTATGCTGTGGATATGAAGATTGATTGCCGAAGCATTTATAAGGTTTCTTAATTTGGTTTGATTCAGTTTCAAAATTTTGTTGTTGCAGGTGAAGTAAAGTCTTTATATTTGTAGAAGTTGAATTTCTGAAGATAAACTTTTAATACTTAGAGGTGAAGAAAAATTTTGCAATTGCCACCAAATATTGCTGTGGAATTCCCAAGTGTAGTCATTGCTTATCGTAACTGTCCATGTAGTTGATGTTGATTAAGTTGAATGGCCAGACCGGCCGTTGCAGCTTGCGTCCAAAGGGAGGCCGCTCGGACCCCTCAAGTACCCTGAGATACCGCTCGCCCGCACTATGAGGGGAGCAGAGGTGTTGAAACACGCCGCGCCCGCGGTGAACATATACAGGCTGCGGGCAAGTAGCAGGTCGTGCGCCGCGCATCAGCCTTGGCCGGGAGGAGAGCTCCGGCTCGCCGTGCACCTGACGTCCTCGCTGGAGAAGAGGGGGCCCGTCCTCTGCCCCAGTTGCTGCACGGCGCCGCGCGGCTGCGGGGGCACTGAAACATTAAAGCTAGGCGGCAGAATTGTGTTGGACCATCATCTTTTTGAGGGCACAGGCTTGGTGAAGAGGTTGAGGGGTCAGCGGCGTGCAGATGTCCATGGCATTTAATATAATTCAGCCACAGTGTGTACTGGAGCAGGAGACGGGAGCGTGGTAATGGCCGAGGCAAGGACAGGATGGCAGTTTAACAAATCGGGGGAGGTTTCACACAAATGCTTACATATAAAACAAAATATTATAGAAGGGGCAGAAAGCCTTAAAAGTGAAACTCAAAAAAAATATAACCTTCATATTCCTTTCAAAATAATATGAAGCAAGTTAACACGGAAATTACACCGGTTTCACCTGTGACAGGTGAACCCTAAATATCCTCTCGGTGGCTGGATTGCTTACTAACAACGTAACTGGCGTAAGAAAATCGAGAATGATACAAGGCCCATGAAATCTGGGGGCAAGCTTGCCCGCGGGAACAAAGTTCTTGACCATCACCTGGTCACCTACATTCAAAGTGGTGGGTCTCCGTCCACGGTCATTCCTTTCCCTAACCTTTTCATGAGATACCTTAAGATTGGCTTTAGCCTTCTTCCAAAGATCTTTAATATTATCCGGATCTATTGTCTCGGGTAGAATGTCACTCAGAGACCAGAGGTTAGAGAGCGGCGAGTTGGGAACAAACTTGAACATCAAAGAAGCTGGAGTAAATTTATGTGATTCATGAACCGCCGAATTCAAAGCAAAAGCTAACCAATGCAGGGACGTGTCCCACCTGGAATGATCATCATGATGATAGGCAATAAGTGCGGACCTGAGATTACGATTAACCCGTTCAGCCAGAGATGGTTGAGGGTAATAAGCAGAAGTAGTTACATGAGAGATGGATAAGTCAAAACAGAATTTACGAAATAAATTAGATGTAAAAGCCTTAGCATTATCAGATACAATATATTGGCACGGACCAAAAGAAGCAAAAATAGAATTTAGGCAAGTAATGGTGGACTGAGCGGTAGCCAGCTTAGTCGGAAATAACCAGGAAAATCTGGTAAAACCATCTACACATACAAAGATGAATTTGTTGGCATTTCCCTTCGACTGGGGGAAGGGTCCTACATAATCAATATACAGGCGTTCCATGGGGCGCGATGCTTGATGCAAAGACAAAAGGCCTACCTTGGTGGACATGGTGGGTTTACTGAGCAAACAAGATTTACAAGCTTTTACAAGTTCACGGATTTCACCGTCCATACCTTTCCAGATGAACATTTCACGAATCTTTTCACGAGTTTTAAATATTCCCAGATGCCCCCCCAATGGGGTCTCATGATAGTATTTGAAGATCATAGGCACAAGGACAGCTGGAACGACAACCTTCATCATCTTGTCATGCCTCGAAGGGCAACATAAAACACCATTCCTCAGAACATAAGGGACGACATGTTCCCCAGAAGAAAGGGTTTCCATTATCGGAGCCAGCGTCGGATCTTCATGTTGGTATTTCTCGATATCCCTAAAGAGCATGGGGGCATCCGTTAAGATGGCATTAACATCAGATAGTATGGACTCGGGAGGTGATGAACTGTCGACCGGTTCTTGGGTCTCGACGTCGTTTGAAAACATACGGCTGAGTCCATCAGCGACAATATTTTCGGTACCTCTGATATGTCTAACATCAAACTGGAAGGCAGAAATACGGATGGCCCAACGGGCTATACGACCAGTACGACGCGGCCTACCTAAGACCCAGCTTAAGGCTTGATTATCTGTCTCCAGGTCGAATTTAACATGTTCCAGATAGAGACGGAACTTCTCTAAGGCGAATAAGACTGCCAAACCTTCTAGCTCATATATGGAATACTTGGCTTCTTGAGCCGACAAGGTCCTAGATGCATAGGCGATGGGTCGCCTCCCTAGTTCAGTCTCTTGAAGAAGGACTGCCTCTACTGCTGACGACGACGCGTCGGTTTGGACGATGAATTTCTTCGAGAAATCAGGCATAGCAAGTACAGGGGCATTACAAAGAGCTAATTTAAGGTCTTCAAAAGCGGCTTGTTGAGAAGGTCCCCACTCGAATTTGATGCCTTTCCTACGAAGAAGGTTTAAGGGCGCCGCTCTATTAGCGAAGTTAGGAATAAACTTCCTGAAGAAATTCACCATACCAATAAACCTGGCGATGCCTTTGATGTCCTTGGGAGGTTTAAAATCACGGATGGCCTGTGTTCTAGACTGATCGACAGCTACACCATCAGGTGACACAATATGCCCTAGGAAAGACATAGAGGGCTTAGCAAAGGCAACCTTGGACAACTTAACAGTTAACCCAGCTTTACGAAGGCGATCGAGAACTTCTCGCAGATGATCTAGATGTTCTTCAAAAGTCTCTGAAAATACGACGACATCATCCAAGTAGTGATATAAGTACTCAAATTTGATGTCGGAGAAGACCCTATCTAGCAGCCTAGTGAGTACAGCTGCTCCCGTGGGGAGCCCGAAAGTCACGCGGTTGTATTCATATAAATTCCAGTCCGTGGCAAACGCTGTAAGGTGTTTAGACTCTTCGGCAAGGGGAATTTGATTATAGGCCTGATTCAAGTCCAAGATAGTAAAGAACTTGGCCTTACGAAACCATGAAAAACAAGAATGAAGGTCGGGAAGGGGCACAGATTGTAACACCACCTTCCGATTGAGAGCCCTGTAATCAATGACAGGCCTGAAGCCCCCTTGGGGTTTCGGGACTAGAAAAATAGGCGAGGAATACGCTGACTTAGAGGGCCTAATAATACCATCCTTCAACATCTGATCGATAATTTCTTTCAGAGCCTTCATTTTAGGTGGAGATAGCCTATACGGTGGAAAACGGACAGGAATCGAATCCGTGACCTCAATTTTGTATTCTATCAGGTCAGTAACACAAAGAGTATCAGAAAACACCTCTGGAAACGACTGACACAGCTTACGAATACTATCAGCCTGCTCCACAGGTAGATGTCTAAGGTCTAACAACATCTCATCCTGGGTAGGCGAAATAGAAGAACATGATGCAGAATTACACTTTAATAAAGGGATGCTACAATTAGAGGCAAATTTGAAAGTGCAAGACCTACTCTGAAGATCGAGCACAAGACCAGTGTGAGAAATAAAGTCCGCTCCCAATATAATGGGGCAAGACAAGAGCTTGGCTACAAACAATTTAACTTTCCAAGTGAATTTAAAAATACGAATTTTGACCAATAAGGAACCTAGAATTTCTAATGGGGATGAATTAGCCGAAACATATTGAACAGGAGATGAGACATAGTCAGGTAGTTTACAAACAGATTTCAATTTAGAATACCATTCAGCCGAAATAATCGAACAAACACTGCCTGAATCTAAGAGAGCTGTAATAGGCTCGTTATTTAACTCAATCTTAAGAAAAGGAACCGGTGCGGGGGAATCCGCCGCAATCCTAAGACACTCTTTGGGACCTTCAAAAGATAAATTTGAAAATTGCTCGTTCCCTGAATTTACAACCTGTTTACCAGGGGCTGAGTCTTGGGAAGATGGATTAGTCGACTCAGCCGAAGCCACTAGTCACTTTTTATTATTGGCATAGGTAGAATTTGCACCAGAAGTTGAGCAGGAGGGGGTGCTATTCGAGTTTGGGCAATTCTTGGCGATATGTGAGAAAGCCCCACATTTAAAACAGCCTTGTGCTGAACCAGCTCCATTATTTGCCCTACTAGTTTTGACCAATGGACATTTATTGCGAAGATGGTCAGGCGACCCGCGAGCATAACATTTACGGGGTGTGACTGGTCGGCGAGGTGGAGGCCGAGTATTACTAAACGAAGGAGGGGGTTCTTTTGCCACACGCAAAGAATCGGCGTACCTAACTCCTTCCGCTGAGACGGCCAACGCTTCAAGTTCAGAGAAAGTTTGCGGGCACGCCGCGAAACACAAGTATGACCTATAAGATGGTGAAATACCTTCCACAATAGCTTGTACAATTTGATCCTCGGGGAAGTGAAGAGCAAACACCCTAGTATAAAACTTAATGTCTTGTATGAAATCAGCCAAGTTCTCATCCAATCGCTGTACACGATAATAGTACTTCTGAATCAGAGAAGACCTCCGCAGGCGGGAATAAAATTTGCAAGCAAGTGTGCATGAAAATCTTCAATAGATGACTGTTCGGCTATGGCTCTTACTATTTTGTCAGAAAGAATACCAATTGCATAAGGATAGATGATTTGCAAAATTTGACATGGAGAAATAGAAAACACAAGGGCATGATCCTGAAATTCAACCAGAAATCTTAAAAATGAAATTACTTCACTGGTGGTATTAACCGAAAACTTAGAGATACCTCTGAGCAACATTGCCAATGGGTGAGGCAAGCTGCTAAACCCGGGTGACATAGTAGGTAAAGGTTTCAATGGCAAGGAAGTTAATTCAGAACGGATGTTACTCAACGATGCACGGCGTTCAGATTCGTTGTCCAATGGGGCAGAGATAGTTTGAGCGGCGATGGTTTTCCTATTAACTTCTCCCTTATGAGGCTCTTCCTCGCTACCTACATTCACTGTGGTGGGTAGATCGCTTTTGGGAGGAACCTCCCCTGTTAACAATTGAGTGACCTTGCTAGATAATTCAGACATACTTTCAAGCAGCGTACTAGCTTCCTTCTTCTGAACGTCATTCAACTTTAGAGACAACAGATCGTTAACTCTATTGGAAAAATGAAACAGCCTAGCTTGCACACGCTTAATTTGATTAGGAGAAGGATCATTTTCATCAAAAAAACTAACTACAGAAGCTAGCCCAGTAATATTCTCCGTGATCGTGGAAAGAGAGTCGTCAATTTCCTTCTCTCCCAACTTGGGGATGGAAATGGGCAAATCTAGGGACTCTCTAAGCTTGTTTGTGTCAACTGCAACCGTGCCTCCAGATTGTACATTTCTAATAGTCAATTCATAGATCAACTCCTCCTTGCGCAAATAGTTAAGATGGAGAACATCGCGAGGGCCGGGCATGGTGACAGAACAATTTTGAAAAACTCAAAAAATTCCAGCAACTGAAAAAATAGTTAGAGTTCGGAACAAAACAATGTTTAGCCGTCAAAAGGGGCTAAATTGAGACCCATTCAACCACGCTCTGCTACCACTTGTTACCGTGTTTTTGTGGTAGTTATGCGTGAAAGAAGGTGCGGGGTGGTGAACGGGTCTCAAGCTACTAAAGTAAAATTAATTTAAAATTTAACCAGGTTATATTTTCTTTTCAAAAACAAAGAAATAACAAGCATGGCAGGTACAAAGTAGCAAGTCAAAGGGTAGTTACAATATTTACAGGATTTGGGCTTCGAGCCCTAAAAACACAATGCCTGGGCAATCAGCTCAGTTTTACCTCCGAACACAAGTTTCAACAGAGGGGCAGAAAACCCCATTCATGCCTAGGAGCCCTAGCTCCAAATTACACTGAAAAGCCTCCACGAGGCATACAACACTCAATTTTCAAAAGAGCCACTCGCTCTCAAATTTAAGCCTCTCCCAGGCCACACCAAACTCCACCTTCAAGTTGTCCTCAACGGACATAAACACAGGGGTAAAATACCCAATCTACTGAGGTCTATTAAATGAAAAGAAGGTTAATTAAATGACCTCTAAGGTAACAATTTGAGAGGAGGCGAACTTGCACTCCTAATACACTTTGATTAAGACCTACTTGGCACTAGGCCGATAATACCAGGGCTAATCCCATACTAAAGAGGTGACTTAAGAAGGGAACAATTTGTTTAACGTTAACGAGAATAGGTTGAGAAAAATAAGTTCACCTCAAAACAATATGAGTGGGAGCTCGAGAGGGTTAGCACTCTCTATCCCAGTATGTAGCTTTAAAAGAGAATATATGAAAAGAGTAGTTACATTTAGGAAAAGGTTACATGGTGGAACGCTTAGAACCCGCCCCGAGAGTTAAACTGCTGAGCAAGCAAAGAAAGAAGTTATTAATCGGCCATTACCTTGTTGTTGACCACTGCCGAGGAAAGAGGCGCTTCCCGCCTCCTGCTATGTACTTAATACACTGAAAGATGGAACAGAAGTGGCCCGGAGACCGTAAAATCAGCAGTTTATATCCTCTCGCGGAAGGTTCTAGGTGTCAGGGGAATGAAAACACCCTCCCACAAACTTTTTATTGGGTAGGATACAGCAGCATATTCAAGTTGGGGGAAGATACCTACGATTGGTCAGAAATTAATAACAGAAATTCGGGATTGGTTAAATGCAAAACAAGGGGAAAGAGAGGGGTATACAGCCAACTTAACCAATAACTGAAAAAACATTTAGCAAAGACAAACATTTGAAATAAAAATTTCTCCAACAAAATAGTTCTTTGACTTCGCACTAGGGTGCACTATTGTTGATCTTCAGTAGTGTTCTCTAGAAGAGAAAGTTCACACTTCTTACTTCAAACAAAACAAAAACACATCAAAAATGACACAGTTCAAAAACTCAAAATTTTCCACGTGGTGACATCTTTTGAGAAGGTAGCGAATTAATAGCGTATATAAAGTTCAGACTTCCTCCAGCAGAGGAGTTTCAACTGGCACAAATTTTAAATTAGCGGCGTGGAGGTGTACCGCCCGGTACAATTATTATTAATGATTAATTTTTATTATTACTATTACTATTATTATTATTATTATTATTATTATTATTATTAATTTATTTTCAGCCACACAAGACGCTTAACTAACTTTGTCTGAAGTGAAACCTTATTCAACTTCACATTTACCTTCAGATGTATTTTGTTGATTTAAGAAACATGATTATGATAAACGTAAATTATCGATTGTTCTCAGCAGATTGTGACCTGTTGATCTCAACGAATTCAATAAATTCAATGGTCATGTTTTTTGTTAAAAAGAGAAAGATCACATCAACATATTTGCGTAATTATTGATTTTATTTTCGTAAAATCACTCAACACTATATTTATATGTTGAATGTTCTCCACCCAAATCCTCGAAATAGTTCCTGAGCGCATGTTACATCCCATATAGACTATGGAAATCTCAATCTCGCATGACTAGAGAGCGTGATAGCCGAGTGGCCATAGTAGAATCTGTATCAATGTATGTGTGTCTTTTGAAATAAGGAGTAATTATATGTGATTCGGATCCTACGAAATCAGAGATGAATAGTTTCGAATCTGCATTACTAATTCCGATCAAACCTATATTAAATATGCTTTGACAATCTCTCTCTTTACTTGAAGATGAACCTTATAAAATGTGTAT
Organism: Anabrus simplex; assembly: GCF_040414725.1. Taxonomy (NCBI): domain Eukaryota; kingdom Metazoa; phylum Arthropoda; class Insecta; order Orthoptera; family Tettigoniidae; genus Anabrus; species Anabrus simplex. The sequence goes on from NC_090265.1 coordinate 1,526,804,440, forward strand.
TTCAAGTAATAATAATAATAATAATAATAATAATAATAATAATAATAATAATAATAATAGTAATAATAATTTTATATTTATATTACCGAGCTCCATAGTCGCTTAAGTGCGGCCTGTGTCCAGTATTCCGGAGATAGTAGGTTCGAACCCCACTGTCGGCAGCCCTGAAAATGGTTTTCCGTGGTTTCCCATTTTCACACCAGGCAAATGCTGGGGCTGTACCTTATTTAAGGCCACATCCGCTTCCTTCCCAGTCCTAGCCCTTTCCTGTCCCATCATCGCCATAAGACCTATCTGTGTCGGTGCGACGTAAAACAACTAGCAAAAAAAAAATATTTTGTCTTAGAATGTTTTAAAACCCAATGTTATGCAAGAATTAAATTAAAATATTTGCAAAACGTACCTTACTTCTACGATTGTTATATTTTGCTTGCGAATATTAATCAACTTTTAAAAAGTAAAATATCTTTTTCGTAAATATTAGGCCTACATTTTGTAGATTTTTAAACAAAATTTCTCAGTGTGGGCTTCTGACGAAACTATCTAGAAACGGGTACACACCAATTAAACAAATGGCAAGAATGTGTGGAATTTAAGTGGAAGTTCGCAAACATAGCAAGTTTAACAGCTTATACAGGATGAAAGCTCACAGTCTGCGTATTCGTGTTTTTACGAGATCTCGTATGCAAGTATAACATTCAGCCTTCACACATTTTACATGAGCCAAGAGTGACATATTATGCATATCACCAGGAGTTCTCCTGTAGAATCAACTGAAAAAATCTTAAATGTCAAATTATGAAAATTATCCTTTTGTATTTTGTTGAACTCCAGACGTTCCATAAATCTCTCCTTTTTGGGTAAAGTCCTTGGGAGAGATTTTAATTGACGACTCCGACCGCGTGCTGAATTGTTTACTGGTCTTCGCTTCCTTAGATTGCCAACACACCTTAGCCTGCTCCAATTCGGATTTATAAGGGGAAGACGTTAGAATTGCAGAATAATTCACTCTACAACCTCTGGTAGAAGTACTATTCCTAATATTTGGTATGAATTTGATTTTAAATGGACTTACCTGGAAAGCATTTCCGTGTGATATGTCACCTTTCTGGGATGAGCTAGGCTTAGGGATATTTCTGCAGTGTTGTCAATTGACTTGAGAGGTTACACATGTCGTTGACAGAATGGCATTTTGAAACGATCTGGATGTTGATGGTTTATTGAGGTCTATTTTAACATCTTCGACTTCTCTCTTGGTATAATACTCTGTAATTGACTCTTGATCTCTTTTTTCTTCTACATCCTGCCCTCGCGAACTGCAAAATTTCAGAGCAGGCTCGTGCTTCTTATTAGCTTCAACGATGTATTGAGACTAGGTAAATATATTCCTGGCAACAGGGTAGATTCTTCCAATACGGAATCCATTCATTGCCAGCTCATCCTTCTGGCATGAACGCAGGATTTTCTTAAAATTTCTTAAAATTGCTTCATACGCACCAACATGCCGGCCACTTTGCTGTGACAACTGTCTGATTTCCGTGCTGTAGGTGGCCTTTACTGGGCCAGTGAAAATAATGTCGAGTGGCTAAGTTTTGTGAGATGGCTGACGAGGCAGGGACGCAACTGAAACATGGTTTTATCTGGCCATGTATATCAAATCTATGTTGTGAGTGTTGCTGAAGTATCAATCTGAGATGAGAAGAGCAGGTTTGTCTTACAAAGGATTCACAAAAGGTAGGAAGTGTTGGAACCACATTGTGAAATAATTGGCTTATATCCATCCTGAGGGATGAACTGCAAATATAATTCATAGTGAGACTCATTATTCAGCTGATCACTCATATTTCTCCTGGAAAAATTACTAGCGTCATTCATCAACACAACAATAATTTTAATGAATGATCCACATTCATCGGATGTCAGTGCAGCGAAATGTCTTTTCTCATGCAAAAATTACATTATATAATTTAGACTAGATAATAAAATTTCCATTATCATCCACAATGGAAAATTGTTTCCTGGTCATAGACCTCTTCAAAAATATGAAAAATCTTTCGATATTTTCTTTTCTAACTCTAATGTTCAGGTATAAGACATCCCAGTAGGGGTTAGTTCACATAATTTATTCTCGTGGTGTTTCAGGAAAAGCCTCGCCCGTTTTATCCAACAATCTCATTTCTGCAGACGTGTTTTAAGTACGCTTGTAGCTTACTGATAATCCAACTTTCCCAGGTCTACGCGAGTGGGCCACGAAAATGATGCTTCCGTGGCTGAACAATAATAACTAGTTCCTCCTCAAGATTCTTAAAAAATATAGGTGGCCCATCAACTTTTGTTTGAGATGAATGTAAGGTGTTCCCATGCTTTATTTTATAGAAATGTTGTCCTAGGCACATTGTAGGTTTTACTCTCTTTTTTCAAGCCCATCTTCATTTCAAGGAGAGAATCAACCGCTCTTGCCCTGTCTGCAGGGGACCATGTTCTTGACGGTTTGGTTTTCGCCTTGGAGTCTGCAACAAGCATGTAAGTTATTTTTATCAAAATAAAACCTGTTTTAGTGTTACAAAAAGAAAAATAGGGGGTTGAGTTTAGGAACCTTTGGGTTAGACACCGGCGAGTGTGCATTAAAAACAAGTACACAATTGTGTTAAGTAAAATAAATTGTATTACCCTACGTCGATAGATTGTAATCTCCTCTTCAAAATAAAACTTACCGATGAAGTTGAAAGGGCCAACTGAAAAAGAGCACATGAAAAACTTTTATATTCCCTGTTTTCATCAACGGCCGACTGAACATCAACAAATGAAGATGACGACACTAGTATTTGTCTGGGATATGGTCATGCCAGAAACTGGTACTTTAGTACGTCTTCGAATGGTAGCAGCATCGTACAGAGCTGGGGGCTCGCAATGAGAACTAGAGCTGGGTTAGGTACTTTAAGCTGCTATTATTATTATTATTATTATTATTATTATTATTATTATTATTATTATTATTATTATTATTATTATTATTATTATTATTATTATTATTATTGCGGTACGGTCTCAGATAACGTTTTAAGGAATTTTATCTGACGCCATTGTGGATACCTACGAGTCAATTTTAACATTCGACTCTATCACATGAAGGAGAAATTGATATCTGCAAGGCGACCTAAGACTGAGTTTTAATTAATTTCCTGTTTATTTTATTAAGCCGTCCTTGGGGACCCAGGTTAAATTCCCGGTAATGCCAGGAATTTAAGAATGGCAGGTGGGCTCGTATGTGTTTGAAATGGCACATGCACATCATCTCCATTGGGGGTGTGTCTGAAAAGAGCTGAAAAACCTCGTGATGAAGACAAGCGTTTGCTAAATATATATTTTTTTTTTTTTTTTGAAAGTTAAACACCAAACGTGTCACTACAGATTCTTTTAAATCGAACGACTTGGAGTGCTGAAAGCATCTCTTTCCACCCTTCAATATCTGACTCCCTCTGGCTGACTTGAACCCATGATCTTGGAATCAAGAGGCTTGTAGTCTAAAACAGATCTACAGAGGAAGGGACGCATAAAAATAGAAATGATAGAACCAAACTTTTTGGTTTATACAATGTTTTTGTATTGTTCCTAAGTTTCTCTCTGCTTCCCGTCTTCTATCTACTTCCCACTTCAATCAAAATAACATAATTTCTTGAATAATGAATAGAATTAAAGTTTAGGCTTATCATATCATATAACATTGACATGACCAAAGATTTAGGAAGAGTATGTCCAACTCGTAATTCGAAGTTCACGTCTCCGCTCTGGAACAAAGTATTCGAAATATAGGATTGACAAGCATTTTAACATCTCATTTTTTATTTTTTTATTTTATTTTGCTATTTGATTATCGTCGCACCGACACAGATAGGTCTTATGGCGACGATGAGATAGAAAGAGCTAGAAGTGGGAAGGAAGCGACTCTGGCCTTAATTAAGATGCAGCCCCAGGATTTGCCTGGTGTGAAAATAGGATTCCATTGAAAACCATCCTCAGGGCTGCCGACAGTGAGGTTCCAACCTACGATCTCCCGAATGCAAGCTCAAGCTACGTGACCTACTTGCTCGGCCACCTGCTTGGATTGAATTTTCTTGGGATGTTAATGAACTTCGGTGCACACTCAGCGTCCTCTCCACAAAATTAACTCAGCCTTAAAAACCATCCAGTATAGTTCTGATTTACTGATAGATTGTACTACAGTCGAAACGTCAACATTTGGAGATTGAACGTGCAAATGGTGCAATTTCAGAAGTTCTGTAACATGGAGACTGCGGTAATTTTCTTAACTCATTAATAGTTTAATGTCACACTCGTGGTATGAAAGTAAGTTTCAATCCAAGTCGTTGCTTGCCGTGAAAATGCAGATACACAGAAAACCATTCTAAAGTTTGTTGACGTTGGAGTTCCAACACACTGTCTGCTAGATGCAAGCCTACGGATACACGATCCCCTCACGTGGCCAACTCGCTCGGTTTATCTGATGATGATGATGATGGTGAAAATATAATAATAATAATAATAATAATAATAATAATAATAATAATAATAATAATAATAATAATAATACTACACAATATTAGGCCTACAATAATATATTATAATATTGTTACAGTATTATATATTATACTAGCAAATATACCCGTGCATAGGTACAGTATTATATATTTTATACGGATATAGAAGTAAATTACTGTACATGCAGTGAATAAGGTCATTTTAAATAGCATGTCTCTTAGCGTTATCCGAGAAACTGCATTTCCAATGTAAAGTGCGAGTTGTGGAGTTGTGATGATAACGGCAGATCAACTTGCTTACTGGCATTCACAATCGAGTTGGGAATTTTCATTATAATGGCAGGTCCCATTGCCTATTCGAAGTCACAATCGATTTGGGGAGTTTTCATTACAATGGCAGACTCCAATTGCTACTTGCAGGCAGTTTACAGTTGGGAAATTGTTATTACAATGGCCGGCACATTCCCTACTGCCAGTCAAATTTGAGCCGTGCTGTTACCATTATAATGACAGGCCCCTTTTCGTAATGCCTGTTAGCTTACTGCCAGTCACCCCGAGCTGGTGAGTTTTCATTTTAATAGCAAGGCACTATACCTAACTTCAGTCATATTTGAGATGGGTAATTTTGTTTATAATGGCGGGCACCCTTAACTGCTAAACACAATCGGGTAAAGGAGTTTAAAAAAAATGCATACTCCCTTGCCTTTTGCCAGTCAAATCGAGAAGGGAATTATTCATTACAATGGTAGACAGGAGTTGGAAAAGGGCCCCATTCCTACTGCCTGTCAAAGTCGATATGGCGAGTACTGATAACAATACCAGATGTCCTCCTACTAACATTCACTGTCGATTTGTAATGTATTAATTACAATGGCAGACACATCCTTTCTAGATCGCTACAAATCGACTTCAATTAATAAATATAGATCGACATACGAAAGTAAATGCATGTTTACAATATTGCAGACCTTCATATACCGATTAACTACTGCTAACTGCGTCATATCGACAAACGGATTGTAGGGTAAGACGCCTTATTTAACGGCCTAAATGGCTGGTTCGATGATATTTTCTCATCTACTTATGGGAAAGATTGAGTTAGAAACGTTGAATGTGGTAAAATTTTGGTAAGGTTTTCTCGCAGTGAATTACTTTTCGGATACATATGTGATAGCTACAAATATAGAAATTGGCCCAAATATGGCTACTGGGTGGACCAATATTCGTGAATAATTTGATGATCCTATCTTTCCTACAAGTGATTCAAACAATAAATTATATGTGTAAATACCTGTCGCTGTTAGCGTGACACCCTTACAATCTTATACTATTAGCTTCCTCTTGTAGAGTGCAGCGCGCTTGGTGGTCTCGATAGGCACTATAACATTGCCATAAGGAGGAAATTTCATGGTAGTTGTTTCTACCTCACTCCCTACGCTTGAGGTAATAAGTCTGTACGGTAGTGTTGTCTGCACTGGTGTGTAAATTTTAATGAAATAGAGCCAGTATTGAAAAGAAAGCAAGATTGACCTATATATTTTGTGCCTTGCCAGTACTGGATAGAGTTGAAATTAGGCAACTACAGTGACTGATTATGAAATCATAGTGTTTAGGATTAGAATCCTTATCTACAAATGGCATCTATTTAACGTCCCTACAACTAATATAGGTTTTAATTAATCCGTGTGCTGGGACATTCTGCCACAGAAATTTTTTTGTTTACTTACCGGAAGGAAACGACATTTACAAAATTGAATTACACCGATACTGCTCTATTACAGTGACTATGAACCAAGTGGAAGGGACAGATTTAGTGCACAGTGTTGACAATTGACTACTGAGGTCACAAAAATCCACAACATACTTAAAAATGTGTGTAAATAATTGATTGGTTGTCGAGATTTACATTGTTAGCCACTTCCACGAAGTTCAAAACAAGGTACAGGAATTTGATACTTACGTTGGGTCATATAACTAGATAATAATTTCGTGTGGCTATTTCTCTCCGAGTGCAGCCCTTCTAAGGCAGACCCTCCGATGAGGGTGGGCGGCATTTGCCATGTGTAGGTAACTGCGTGTTATTGTGGTGGAGGATAGTGTTATGTGTGCTGTGTGAGTTGCAGGGATGTTGGGGACAGCACAAACACCCAGCCCCCGGGCCATTGGAATTAACCAATGAAGGTTAAAATCCCCAACCCGACCGGGAATCGAACCCGGGACCCCCTGAACCGAAGGCCAGTCCGCTGATCATTCAGCCAACGAGTCGGACATAGAACTAGATAAGAAATATAAACAAAAGTACTGCCGGTACAGACTTCAAACCACTGTATATATTTGCATAAAGATAGAATCACATATATCATCGTCATATTGTAAAGGCTAAGCCAAGTCGCGGCAACCGTAGATGTCTGTCTTGAACCAGTCTTTTCAACACGGTGTAGGTCTTCCAGTTCATTCTCTGAATCAGATTCTTGAAATAAAACACTCTGGGTCGTCCTTTTCCACTTTTGCCCGCAATTCGTCTTTCAGTGATCTTACAAAGAAACCCTTCATGCCGAAGAATGTCACCAGTACATTTTATTTTCCGTTTTTCAATTTCATTAGCAGACTCCGTTTTTCTCCAATCTCTCTAATATTGTATTTTCTATTCCTGACTTCCTAACGCTCAGCTTTCGCAAGAGTACAGAAGCACGCTCCATACTAAGGTTTTTTCAAAGGCCTTCCCAGTTTGAATATCTATATGTTTGTTGGCCAGCAGAAGATATGTTTCAATCTTGGAAGGCTCTCTTTGCTATAGCTATAATTATTGTGACTTCCGGTATGCTCCAGTTATCACTTGTGATTACGGTTCCTAGGTAGCAAAACTGTTTCACTTGTTCAAATTTGTCTGGGCCATTTTTATGTATATTATAGGCGTTTGCTTCGATTTCCATATTGTCATGTTTCTTGTTCTCCTTGCATTAATTTTGAGGTTCCATTTTCCTAAAGTTTATGCCAGTATGTTGATCATCCTATGCATGTGTAACACATCTAAAGCATTTCGTAAGTCATTTTTTCAGTGTAAACTTTATTTGCCATAGGGTGATTTACAATTTTAATCTAAGACATCCAATTACTGTTTTACGGATTAGTTCCAATTATTTCCATATATTTCGTTTCAGGCATAAATTATTATATCGTCTGAATAAATTTATTAATATTGTCATATAGGATGCTGTAGACGACAAGCTTCAAGCAGCATACATCAAACTTCTAAAGCTATATTTCTTTGGCCCGCACTTTAATATCACAGATAAACATTACAGTAAGTGCGTAATTCAAATGATCCCATCATTTTTATATTACGTTGAAAATGTCGACGATTTTCTGAACTCATACACGTCAACTCTTCCGTGACATTAGAATAGCTCATGAAGGCAGGGAAATTCTACATCAAGGGTAGATAGAAATGAGGCTCTAAGTGGCCGTCAGAGCACAGCGTTGTGCAGCTGTTGTAATTGGATTCCTTTCGACTCGCCTTACATAGAACCCTTCTCCTAGCCTTCCTTTCCAAATATTTGAATCCAGCAAGTGGAACGGCGCGCGACAAGTACAAAAGCCAAGCCAAGCAAGCCGGACGTGATCCTGTCTACTTCCTCTTGTTGGACACAGCGCAGCTCGCCTCCACACCCCCTCTCAAGTGTCGACGAGTTGTTTGGGGGTGCTACAGTGGAGAATATATCTTATTGCAATGCGAATATATTAAGATTCAGGGATAGCCATATCGTATGTTCCTACGTGACGAGAAACGTCTTCAAGCAGGGAAAATGTGTTGTTTTAATCAAGTTTGCCTGAATAAAATTTCTAAATTACGCCAATTGACAAGATTTTTTCTCACAGGTAGGACGTTGTCTCTTGAGAAATATGACCTCCTGAAGAGGCACTAATGCGTAACATTCTTCAAAGTAATAAACTATTTTTTATTCTTATTGACATTTACGACATTACAGTCGGTCCCTTACCCAAGGGCCCTGGTTCCGATTCCCAACTCATCCAAAAATAATTAATCTTAGACAGGATGTAGTTCAGCCAGTCACTTAGAACCTGTCTGATACGAGAATTAAAGGGCTCGGTCATAAAGAACGATAAGTACAACTGACGATGTAATTAGTTCGGCAATGTAACACTTCAACATCTGCCCACCATCTAGTTGGACATACGTCCTCTTGGTCGGCCAAGGCACACAATAATCTGCTTATGGCACAAGTTTATTTGTTTGTTTGTTTGTTCGTTTGTTTCCATGACAAATATATTTATATGTCCTGATTGCACTGAAATGAGTTATTAATATTTATGTTTATGCATAGTAGACCACAAGCCCCTTAATATTTAGTTTTATGCAATTCTTAGTTAATGGTTGACAGAAATATATACCTAGACCCCTGTTCTCATAGAGGATTACTGCACGCTGTCGTTGGATTTAAGCTCAAGAATGCAGACGGATTCGTAAGCGCTAATAGTTATTCAGTGATAGGAACTGTAATGAACAAATGAATCTATCACAGCTGCGAAGAGCACTTACGTTAGAATTGGATTTGCACATAAAGCTTATAAGGAGGTACTGTATACCCCGCGAATTTCCTACTTATGACTATGTCTCGCCCACCTAAGACGACAAGCTCACACACCACATCAGACTACAAAACAATTCCCAGCAGTACCTCCTCTTTTACTCTCTATTACAAGTATTCTCTGTCCTTATTTTCCTTATTTTCGGCCTGAAAATACCCGTTTCCATCTGGTGTTACTTCGCAGTATTGTTGCGAAATAGTAATGTATCCAAAAATAGAAATAATAATTGAAAGGCTGCATCATAACACATTTCCTGTAATATCCATTGACAAAATATTCCAGAAGCGTTGATATCAAAGAACAGATGGTCGCCTGATATTATTCTTTGGTACAAGTGTTCGTGTCCGTGTCCCAGTATGAGGGACCTTCTGGACAGCATATAAAACAAACTCTTCTTTATAACCATGGGAGCACCTGTGACAGGAAGTAATCTTCAGCGTACACCATTTGCACACAAGCATTGTTAAAGGTTCCAGAAAATAAATAATATAATATGAAATAATATATAAAATATAAAATAAATAATATAAAATATAAAAATATAAAAAATATAAAATATAAAATATAAAATATAAAATATAAAATATAAAATATAAAATATAAAATATAAAATATAAAATATAAAATAATAGTGCCGATTTTCTTCGGCTTTTGATAGAAGTTTACTTAACGGGTTTGGGACCACCGGAAAATGGGAAAAACACTCCACTGTCGTAAAGCAGCAGGAATAGATGAAATTAGATCTGAAATTGTGAACTATAGTGGGAAAGCAGGGAAAAAATTGCTTCACAGAGTATTAAGATTAGCATGGAATGTTGGTAAGGTACCGTCAGACAGGATAAAATAATTACTCGTAATTGAAACTATCATTAATAATCAAGGGACCAAGAAGGTTTACAGCAATTATCGAGGTATCTCACTGATTAGTATACAGTACTAGGCAAAGTATTCCGTGGTTGAGAGGAAATTGTATGAAAACCAATGTGGCTTCAGACCACTGTGAGGATCAGATTTTCAGTATGCACCAGGTAATATTGAAAAATGCCACGAGAGGAATAGACAGTTATGTACAGTATATGTTTCATAGGTCTAGAGAAAGCATATGGCAGAGTACCGAGGGAAAAGATGTTCGCCCATACTAGGGGACTATGGGATTAAGGGCAGTGTTAAAATCGATTAAAGGCATTTATGTCGATAATTGCGCTGGGGTGAGAATTGATGGTAGATGAGTTCTTGGTTCAAGGTACTTACAGAGGGTAGACAAGGCTGTAATCTTTCACCTTTGTTGTTCGTAGTTGACATGGATCATCTGCTGAAAGGTATAAAGTGGCAGGGAGGGATTCAGTTAGGCGTAAATGTAGTAAGCAGTCTGGCCTATGCTGACGACTTGGTCTTAATGGCGGATTGTGCCGAGTACGGTATGAAAATCAGCCTACCTAAACTAAGATGATGTCCGTAGGTAAGAAATCTAAGAGAACTGAATGTCAGATTGGTGATACAAAGCTGGAAAAAGTAGATAATTTCAAGTATATAGGATGTGTGTTCTTCAAGGATGGTAGTATAGTAAGTGAGATTGAATAAAGGTGCAGTAAAGCCAATGCAGTGAGCTCGCAGTAGCGATCAACAGTATTCAGTAAGAAGGAAGTCAGCTACCGGACGAAACTATCTTTTCATCGGTGTGTTTTATGATGAACTTTGCTTTACGGGAGTGAAAGCTGGGTGGATTCAGGATATTAATAAGCCAGAAGTAACAGACATAAAAGTAGCGAGAATGATTGCTGGTAAAAACAGGTGGGAAGAATGCCAGGGAGGTACTCGGAATGAAGAGATAAATGTTAAGTTAGGAATGAACTTGATAGATCAAGCTGTACGCATAAACCGGCTTCGGTATTGGGATCATGTGAGGCGATAGAAGGAGGATGGGTTACCTAGGAAAATAAAGGACTCTGTTATGGAGGGTATGGGAAGTAGAGGGAGACGAAGACGGCTATGGTTAAACTCAGTTTCTAACGATTTAAAAATAAGATGTATAGAACTAAATGAGGCAACATCACTAGTTGCAAATAGAGGATTGTGGTGACGTTTAGTAAATTCACAGAGGCATTCAGACTGAACACTGAGCGATGATGTTGTAGGGGAGAGTCCTACACTACCGGCCGGCTTGCAGTACCGGCCATTGCTGCTTCTCGTTGTAGGTGCTATATGGCAGTAGCTTACAGGTGGCATATGAAGGATGCTACATTCCCGCGTGTCATACTTTGGGGGTTTCGTTTAGCGTTAAGTCTTGTGTGAGATGTGAGTGTTGTACTTTGGCTGGCTTACGATCGCGCGCGTACTCCATTTCCAGATAAGCTGTTGATTTTGTTTTTACTTATATACTATATACATTCCTTGAGGACGCTGTAGCTGGTAAGAGTTTCACGACATCGTCTGTTAAACAATATCCAGTTGGGGAAGTTCCTTCACGTGTGTGTCGTGCAGTACCGGCCAACCATGTGTCTTCCAGTACCGGCCAATAGGACTTTTGGAGAAATAAAATGATATCCACTTCTTATCACTTTTCATAGTGAAATGACAGAGAAATGGGGTAAAATACAATGAAAGTGGATCGAGGACGGGATGAAGATGGCACTGAACTAAATTATTTCTAACAAAATGACTTCAGGGCAAGCTGCTGAGGCTTTTTGTGCGCCAAGAAGTACGTTAGGAGATCGTCTGAGAGCACTTAGAGTGAGTGTGGCTCTGGATCTAACTCCTCAGATGGGAAGAATTAAAAAATCCCTTTATTACGATATGTAAAATCAGTTGGTTACTTATATGAAGGATCTAGAAAATCTTCATATCTCTCGTCAGGAGAAAAAAGTGTACAATTAGCATTCGCTTTGGCCGAGCATTCAAAAGTACCTCACCAGTTCAACTGCCGGAAAGCAGTTTTATTATGATTGTTATGTAAATACTAAGGAAATGGAAGAAGACACTTTATGCATTATTTGTTGTGACTCATTGGATGAAGAATGGGTGCAGTGTACCAAATGCAAAGACTGGGCGCATGTTGGATGTGTAGATCAAGGGAATATTTTGTATTGTATTTGTAATTATTGCAAAACATAAACCAAACTTGAATTTAGTGGATGTCAATTCCAATAATTATGTGTTGTCGTGTTCTTTCTGTATTTGTTTGATATTAGTAATGTATTAGACATATATATCTTAGAAAATAGTAACTGGCCGGTACTGGAAGATGATTCTTGTAGTCCTTGGAAATTAATCTTTGTTGTATTTTTAAATATTATTAACTTTTGGTAAGATTTTATGGAAATCACACCCTTACATTGAAAAAGATTTTTGTAAAGTTCAAGATTATTGTATGAAAATCTCATACCGTAGAGCATTTTATTTTTATAAGGGAAAAAGTTAAGGTCATGTCCACCCATTTTTTTCACCTCCAGTACACTGCCGAGGACCTGTACGTACGGTAGGACAAGGCACCGTCCAGTCGCTCCCGAACTGCGGTTTATGATTTATACGATGAACTCACCATGGACATGTAGATGACTTCCTGGATCCAATGCTGTCCAGAGATATGCGCGCACCGTTCACACTGTTCCAAAAGATCTCTGTGCATTACGGGAGGCTGTGAAGTACGATTTTCCACGTTTCCTGTACCTTTTGGAGTCCCAGTCGCGCCTTATTGCCATCGTCATCAGGCTGAAATATGGTGCAGGTGTCTATAGTTCAATTGTTGATCAGTGTATAATAATGCATTTAAAATGACCTCATTTACGAGCACACAAGTAATCGAAAGTGATTTTATGCTAGTGAACTGTCCAAGTCTCTCGGGATTCTCTAATTCCTTGGTGAAAAGTTTCAAATGCCCCCCCGCCCAGGAAGAAGTCTAATGGCGCTGAAACCGGTGACTGGCGGGTCAGGAGGCAGGTCCTTTTCCTACCCATTTTCCTGGATGTATCTCATTCAGGTACTTGCGGAGAGCTAACATCCAATGTGCTGGAACTCCATCCTGTTGAAACCACATCCTATTAGCAGGTATTATTAAGGCCACGTATCGGCATAACCTTTTCTAGCTGCAAAGTACTTCCATAATAGCTCTGCATCAGTATTGGATTAAATGTAAAAGTTTTCCCACGTGGAAACCTGGCTAATGGAGACTGGTCCCTACTACTTAGCCGCGTGCGTTCAAGCTCGATGGCCTTTCATTTCCTATTTTACTTCCAGATTCATTGTCCGGGTATATGGTATGTTACGATAGTGCAGCGTGAGACGTTGGTCTACCGATCACTTATAATTTAGTTTAATGGCACAGGTGTGGGTAAACAGATTTGCAATTGTAGTTGTAGTTATATAGAATTGGAAAGATTTCGTGTGTTTTTAATGCTTTTGACTTGTAATTTAACTGATTTAATGACTTAACAGTCTCATAACCTGAATGTTGGTTGTTGGATTAGTAAGAAGACTTTTCGAGCGATTTACCACTTTTATTTAACTTCATTGTTTGGCGTTTCTTCTAAATGCATAGTGAGCTAATATTTTCCTGTATTTCGCACTTCTGTTCCTTCAGAACGATGTAACATGAGGTCCTCTCGGATCAAGCGTTGTTGGTTCATTCTGAACATCTATAACTTACGGGTGTCACGAGATGACAACACATGGTGTGATTTTATTTAAGATTTTGATAATTGCTTTTAACTTGTAACAAATACCACGCATTCAAGCAATATTTCTTAACCTACCCAGAGCAACTGTTACTTAATTTGCTTGGTTCAATTAAGGATCCATTCGGGGGATGTTCCTGTATCCGAGAGGATATCCGAGTGGTGGATAAACTTAGTTAAATATAAATCTGAAATTCTATTTTTTGAAGGTCAGATTTTCCACGAACCGCGTGGGTTAACTCTCAGTTATCGTTTGGGTCAGTATTGCCCGATTTTCAGGTTCTTACTGTTCATTTCTGGTTCTAATGTTCACGTATATTGCGTTTTCAAACCTTGGATGACTTTAATGTAAATAAATTCAAGATACTTTCACCGTTCATGCTATGCAATGTGGCTGATTCATAACAAAATTTTGTGATAAATTCGTTTATTAATTTTTTCTTGGTTATTCACTAACCGAAATTATCGCGATTTCGTTCAATAAATATTTAGTAAGCTCATTTTGCTCTTCGTTCGAAGTAGTTATACTCTCCTCTGCACCCTGTCGATCGATCCATGAAGCGACAAGAAAGGATCATACACACCGCAAGATCTAGGAATCAATATTGTTCTGCCGAAGAAGCTGAGGCAGACGACCGACGATGGAACGCTAGGATCAAGCGTTCAGTATCGATGTAAACATGTTTAGTAGGATTCAAACTATCAATACCACATTCTGTTAATTGAAAGGCTAGCGTGTGACTACATGTGCTACGCCATAGAGGTAAGGCTTCTATAAAAATGCCTTAGAGTACACTACTCCTCCAGTTAGCTGTAGCGTACGCTCTTCGCGCCACTGCATTGTAATTTGACGGGTCAATTTCACGTTTTCCTAAACCAAGTTTCTTGGCATGGTATCTTAACGTAGATACTGACGTACGAGAAATGATTGGAAGGATGTCATATTTTTCGTACGGTCTATAGTCACATGATGAGAACGATAATTGTGTTAGAATCGTTTGCAGGATACGCTTATATTGCAATAGTACCATACGGGATACAAGCAGAGAAATATCGACTTCACAACGATCTCACACACTTGTTCGGTTGCACAACAAACTTCGGGTAATTATTGCGGGATCCTGATGAACATGAACGCAGGTATGGTGAAATTAGGACAACTATTAATGCAAACATTAATACATAATGGCAATATTCACAAAAAAAAAAAAACAGAAACAAACCAGAACAATAATAGAGCTGTATTCTCAGATACATTTTGAACGAGTCTTATATATACGGAGTTGTGAGTAAGATTCACAAGTAATCAGAAAAATAGAACACCGAGATTGATAGCTGCAGTCGCTTAATGCGGCCAGTATCCAGTAATCGGGAGATAGTGGGTTTGAGCCCCACTGTCGGCACCCCTGAAGATGGTTTTCCGTGGTTTCCCATTTTCACACCAGGCAAATGCCGGGGCTGTACCTTAGTTAAGGCCACGGCCGCTTCCTTCCAATTCCTAGGCCTTCCCTACCCCATCGTCGCCATAAGACATATATGTGACGGTGCGACGTAAAGCAAATAGCAAACAAAAAAAATAGCAGAAAAATAGAACTTGATTCATAAATACAGTAAATATTTCGGAGGAATGGTTTATGTACGTAGCTATCAAAAATAATGACTAGTAAAACAAATATAACTTGCTTCATAAATACATTATTGTAATAAATATCCTATTACAGTACTGTGTATTTCATTATATGAAATGTGAAAAGCTCTACCAAGAGATGTGCCGCCTGAACAGTCTCCATTGGGAAATGTAGTTCTCTGAAGAAATGCCCGTTTTCTAGTCTCATTTCTTGACATAAAACCATCTACCACCTTCTCCAGGTTTAATGCCTTAGCCTCTGAAGACTACTCAACTCCACGTTATAAGGAGGAGCATGTTTTTGTTCATTATAGTTTAAACCGTTCTCCAAGTGTTATTCATGTGTTTTGTGACGATAATGCCAAGTGATTTTCTTCGTGCTTGGTTACTGTGGATTTCCTTTCCTTGAATATATTTTGAGATTAATCAAATTTAAAAGTTTGACGTGTAGTTTGTCAGAATACAAAGGATAATAAGTATGTATATGGTCATTTGCTGCTAGTCTTCTAAGAAAATTTTGGACATAATGTAACTTTTTGTGTCATTTTTTCCCATTCTTATGTCATATTTTGATGTCTTCAGGGCATATGAACATGCATATTTTGGGAGATATTAGGTCATAGAAATCCTAGCCTTCATGATGTTTCACCTGTATGGAACATAGTGCCTCCGGGAATGACTTCCATCTATCTCTGTACATGGCCATGTTATTCGCTTCTCCGTACAATTTTCTGTTTTCCCAAGCATCTACCTCAATATTTCATCTCCAAGTTTTCCTTATCTTTCCTCAACTCCGATCTCCTTGAGGATTCCTGTCTGGAGTCACCTATTCGACTACTCCATCTGGCTTCCTCGACGTATTTCTAATCCTACTCCTTTCCTTCTGTTTAATTTGTGTTTCTATAGGCAGTAATGTAATAATTATTGACCTCTTAGTATGTTCAATGTTAAACACCTGGGAATCATAATAACTAACATTGTTTGAAAAATATCGCTAGGAATTGATTTGACTTCGATTGCACAGGAATATTAAGTTTTAACGTATGTCGTTTGGAATACAGTAATGAGGTAAGTACATACTTTAGACCATTAATCGTTCAACTGAGTACATCACTAGCTGCTAGGCTATACAGTTTTTTCTTCACTAACTCTTGTAAGCTGTAGTCTTAAGCATTGGAAACTTAAATTGTTTATGAAATTGTATATGACGATGCTGGATATAGAACGTTGATTGTTGTACTCTTGTTGCTGATGTAGTTGGTCAATTATGTTTTACCTTATTATCACTCGTAATGTTAAGGTAGTAGTAAGCTCAACCTACAGTCTTGTAAGCCTTAATGTTAAGCACTAGAAATACTTACGTTGTGTGTGAAATTGTATATGATGATGCTGGACTTGGAATGTCAAACTATCGTCTCCATAAGACGTATCTATGTCTGTGCGACGTAAAGCAAAAGAAAAAAAGAGAATGTTAAAGTAGAAGTGTTTCTTGTAATATTCTCTTTCCATGGAATCGCTTGTTGTACTCTTGTTGTTGTAATTTTGTTGTTATTGTTGTTGGGTAATTTTGTTTTAAATTTATTATCACACTACTGTATGTGACAATTTCCCCCGGGATATTTCCTAATTACAATGTATTTGTTAATAATAATAATAATAATAATAATAATAATAATAATAATAATAATAATAATAATAATAATAATAATAATAATAACGCCTGCTGAATTATTATTTTTCAACCAATCGCTTCTTCCTGTGAGGTGTTTATTTCGACTCGACATGTCTTCTCTTTAGATACTGTCCCTTCTTGTACAGAGGAATCTTTAGACTCACGTTCCGACCTCCAATAGGCCTATTTAATTATCCTCGAGGTGATATTGTATATAGCCTAGGGCACAAGGGAAAATAACCACTGCCGATATTGAAATGAAGATAATTCTGGATCCATGATGCTCTTCATGACTTTATTACTTCTATTTTATTACTCGAGGGTGAAATGACGTCGTATGCGATTCAACCAATCCCAAAAACTCATCTCAACCATTGTTTCCACCATATGCTTCATAACTTTTTCTCCCTTTTTTCAGGTATGTTTTAATACTGCTGTGTTGTTTTGTTGACAAACGACTCGAAGCGCAACTTGTAGTAGCCGAAACAAGCTGCCCTACCCCTCACATATTGCTTCCATCTTATAGCAGAAAGTCAGACGAAGTAATATGTGTTGTCTCTGCCTACTTGTGAGAGCGTATATATATACAGGGAGAGGAAAAGTTTGCCAATTGAAGTACAGTGGTACATTGTACAGCGGACAGCGGACAGGGGTTGGAGGACAATTTGCTCTGCACTCCACTGCTGTATAATATCAAGTCCGAAGTCCTTCAAAACTATCGAAAACAAGACATATACGTTGTCGAAAGTGCTCAGCCATTAATAGTTCCGCAATTGCACAGAGTTTTATTAATATAGCAGACCATATGGACAGCAATTACCCACATCCCGGCTTCAACTTCTCAACTGTTCCTTGCTCAGTGCTCTTGTACATCAATAATGCCTATTTAAATACACATGAAGTCTCAGTGAACTTTCAGTAACAAGTAGAGAATATTGAGGTATACAGTGGGTTATATTATTATAGTCTTCTGTCCAGAGTTAAGATTTACACCTACTATCCGATTTTACTTGTCTCTCACGAGGGAAGTGGTTGTGTTTTGGACGCTCCGTATTGCATGAAAATTGACAGAAAGTTCAAATATGGTCGCTTGAAACGATTGTAGAATTCCTTTCGTGTAAAATCACGCATTTGATCAAATGAATAACTTCAAGTACTTACGTTTAGTACAATTAAGCCACGATGTTTAGTCGCGACGCTGAAAGTGACCGAACAGTAGGAATTAATTAAATTAGGAGTCTGGGCCGAAGACCTAGGTGTCAGGCCCCGTTAAACAACAAGCATCATCATCTTCAAATTATGAGTAGAACTGTAATACACAAAACACGATTACTTACCTAGTGTAACACTCAAGTGTTGATATAGAGACGTGTCTCCGTACATCATAAGTCAATATCAAAATGAAGGTGAGGCTTTTCAGTGAAGTGTTCAACGCACAATGCAGTGTAAGGATGAGTACATTTGAGAACAACTACACCACTGCACATAGACTTACCATGTTCACCGTTGCGACCAAAGGTCATGTCAGAATATTACTAGCCGTAACTACTTGATTACTTGTAAATGAACCCTACAGCCATTTTCACCGACCATATTTGGACTTTTCTACCAATTTCATGCAATTCGGAGCATTCATACACAAATATTCCACTCCTCAGAGGGCTATGAATACATAAATAGGACTTTCCATTGTTGGTTCCAAGATAATCTCGGTCTTTTTTCTTGTTATTTGCGTATCATGGATATTCAGTATCCTTTATTAAGTGTCGTCCTAAATGGTTTACCACGCCGAAAGATTTCGCTTTCTATTTAGATTGAGTGAACGTTTGTGACAACAAGTAGATGGTTAAACCAAGCAAAGAAGGTCACCGGTCTACCTCTTCACAATATCTTAAGAAGAGCTGAAGACCGCTCAGCATGGAAAAATCTCGCTAAGGATGCAGTTACTAACGAATTGAAGAAATGAGGTCACGACGCTCAGCAATGAGTAAACCGACTGATGACGATTATGATGATTGAACGTTTGTGACCAGCTCCGCTACTGCAATCGTTACCCAGAGTGTAGGTTTATTTATTTATTTATTTATTTATTTATTTATTTATTTATTTATTTATTTATTTATTTATTTATTTATTTATTTATTTATTTATTTATTTTATTTATTTATTTATCAAGTATGCCCTTAGCAGTGGTGAAGTTAGGTCCCGCGGCTGTCTCTTACTTTTACACTTAATCACGTAATACAAGATAATAAAATCTGAATAAAGTATTATTGCTCAACAGAAACACATTTCTTTTTGACACAAACTATAGACATTGTGTTGGTGGTACTATCGAGGATATCAACAATATTGTGCTTTTCATAACTTCTAAAATAAGATGCATTCCTTTTGAATTATGCCCGAAAGCTCTAATTTCTTCTCATGAATAACATTGGCTTTACTGAATGTACACAGTATTTTGGGACCCCGTCTAATATTTTCAAACCGTGCCATGCCAGATATTACATATCAGAGAGTTTATGTGATCAGTGCAGTAGCTTAACAGTTGGCCTTCTTTCGTAACTAACTTCGAATCCTATCCCCTCTAATAGTAATCTAGTCTTCTGTCACGACGAGCAGAACATACTGATGTAGTGTCAAATCAATTCGTAATAATGTAATTTTTGGCGTGAAAATCATTCCATCGACTACGATTTCAATATTATCTAAGAGTTAAACAAAGCAAATTCATGATCTCACATTCAGTAAGATGGAATGGGTCGTTTCATGCACGCCTCCCTTTATAATCTTAAATTTATAACTGAGTCACGAATCAGACTTGGGCCTAACCGTTTCACTAAGGAGGAAAAATTATGATATATCATCTGAATTTATGGTGGAGTGGCTTATGTCCTCCCTGGTGCAGGTCTTTCGAATTGATGCCCTCTCAGCCCCCGAGCCAGAGGAATTAACCAATGAAAGTTAAAAGTCATTACTCACCCAGGAATCGAACCCGAGATACCTTAAACTAAAGGCCAACGGGCTAAACATTTAGCCATAGAGCCGGACTAAATGTAAATTTGTATCTTCTTTCCGAAGTGGTGCAGATCTTTTCAGGCACACCCCCAGTGGAAGACGTACATATTTTCGCACCTTGGAGAGAAGAGGGCGACAAGTGTAACATTATACTTGTGAAATAATTGCAATGTAATAATTAAAACTGTCTGGTAAATTTCGTTTTAATATATTTTTATATGTTATTTATTTATATATTTTATCTATGTTTGCGTAAATTTAATATTTTTAAATATTCTTAATATTGGTATTATTTATCTCAGAAGCATCATTTTTGCAGTTGTGTTCCTCTCCTTCACAAAGTGCGTTTTAACCACATACCGGCTCTCCAGTCAATATTACATTTTTGGCAGTACCGGAAATCGAACACAGTGCTAGTGGTTACACAACGGAGGTGGACCACGTTTTTGTGATACCAGTTAATGTACCAGTCCAGAGATTGTGCTGTTCGGTTAGAATCCCAAGAATGGCCTTTTGCCTTAGATAACACCCATTTTAGGAAAATCTCTCCTCTCATTTCAAAGAAGTACAACCTGATACGCATTGACGCTGAGTACATTGCACTTGATGAGGAAGAAGAAAAATACATACCATTAGCATTTGGCACATTCTTTCATAGCAGAGCCATCACCGCCCCTGACCGCAAAAGGATAATACTCCTACTTTTAATTCTGTGTCAGTTCTTTAAATTCACATTAAATGCCGTCTCCTTTGTCACCATCAAGGTGAGAGTCAGGTGGAAATTCACAATGACTGATTTACACCTCGGGTTCTTTAGCGAAATACACATTACTCTTAGAACACGCAGAAGGCGTAGCCTTGACAATATTTCTTTCACTCACCTGTCCAGAATTGGCAATCGAGTGAAGGAGTGTCGTATGATTCGCATGGCGAAGAGCTTTGTTAATACTTTACCTTCCCGGATCTCTGCGAGCTAGATATGGCATTGACTCGCTGCCAAGGACATTTTTATATTTAATTGTCATTCTGTCTCTTGCGAGGTAGGAACTGTAATATTTTTCATAGCAATAGTAATATGTTATGTTACTACAGCTTTAGATAAAGTCATTGCGGTGAATACTCACGTATACAGCAAGTACATTCTAATAAACATAATTCAGCTTATCCCATTTATTTCTTGGGTACTGGGCCCGCTAGAGACGCGCAGGCACATTTTGGTTTCAGTTGAGGTTTTAAGACTCGATTCCCTCGTGACACCACGTGACATTTGAAATGAAGAACTCAACCCGACATCAGCCTAGATTTGAAACGCAGCCTTTGGGGTGGGAAGCCAGCAACTATGCCAGTGAGCTAATCAATCACGCCCCGCATGTATACAGACAGAAAATAAGTTCGAATTCCTATTTAAACATACTTGTAATTTCACTTCTAACCATGTATCCTTGACAGTTTGTGATGACATGCCATGAGTGGCTGCAAATTTTTCACCATTCTATCCTGTGCTAAATAGGCCACTTGACATAGAAACCTCCAGACTAACGTCTTTATCAGATCCAGCTCAATGGTTAGATGGCCTTTGGTACAATAGATCCCAAGTTCGTTTCCCGGCGGGGCCGGGGATTTCAACCTTCATTGGTTAATTCCGATGGCTAGGTGTGTGTTCCGTATTCAGCATTAAAATGCATAATACTTAAGGGCACAAACCGCATAGACGCACAGGTCGCTTGTATGTCTTCAATTCGAAATTATTATTATTATTATTATTATTATTATTATTATTATTATTATTATTATTATTATTATTATTATTATCTGATCACTGCATCTTGTTAGAGTTTTATTCCTCGTGGCTTGTTCCTAGCACCTTATTCCCTACGATCAGTTTCTCCACCGCACCTGTTTTCCATGATAAATGATAAAGGAATCTCAAATACGCCAGACTGATGTTGAAATAGATATCCGTCAATTCCAGGAAAATGCTGGCATTGTCCCTTTACCACAATCACGACCCAAATATTTCAATCATTTACAAAGTGGGCATCACAGTAACGAAGTTCATGAGGCATTATATATATGTAGAATAACTAAATGGGGCTGTTGTTCCAAACACTGAAGCCACAAAGAGCGTGGACTGTTCTACTACCACCGTAGTTTTCCTCCTTTTCTGTCCTGTTCCATGACTAAGTGATCAACGTCCTGGCTTTCCGTCTTCGGTACACCGGGTTCAATTCCTGGCCGGGTTGAGGGATTTTATTCGTAAACGATTAATTCCCTTGGTTCGGACAGTTAAAGTTTATGCTGACCCCAACATACCTGCAACCCACACATAACACTATCCTCCAGCACAATAAACCGCAATTCCAATACTCGGCACACTGCTTTGCTGCACCACGCTAGTAATAGTCACACGAAAATATTGTTATTATTTTGTTATTATTATTTTTATTATTTGACTTCCTCCACTAATCCATTTCTCACTCGAGTAGTGTTTTCATTCTAGGTTACTTTCCTACGGAAATTATCTCCATTGAAGATTTTGGGAAGAGAAATTGACTGGCCTTAAGTCGTTTGCTTTACGAGCATTCCACTTGGTCTTTCGATGTTTTAGTTCAGGTGCTTCTCCTACCACCAAATTATCTTCATTATGTTCACACATATCCTGTAGATATTCTTTCAATTTATAGAAACCATCTTATTTCATTGCTTTGGAACTGTTTTGAAATTACCCGTAGATCAATATCTCGGCATCTCTTACGATCATCTCGTGAATCACTATTTTGGATTTTTTAAACCTCAGTCTCCTCATGTACTATTCTCAATATTCTCCTCATTTTAGCTGCGCGAAATCTTTATTCATTACTAGCAAATGTACCCGTGCTTCGCTACGGTGTTCAACATTGTATTCGAATATCGAAGTAAACAGTGTACATGCAGTAAATAAGATTGTTTTAAAATTGCATGTCTCTTGGCGTTATCCGAGAAAGAGCATGGGGATGTCCCCATAAATTGTTTCCAATGTACAGTGTTTGTTACGGATTTGTCATATAACGGCAGGCTCACTTGCCTACTGCCATTCACAATCGAGTTGGGAAGTTTACATTATAATAGGAGGTCCCATTCCCTACTGCGCGGTCACAATCACGTTGGGAGTGTTCGTTACAATGGCAGGCCCCATTTCCTACTCCCAAACAGATTACAGTCGAGGAGATTTTATTATAATGGTAGGCAAATTCCCTACCACCATTCAAAATTGAGTTGTGCCGTTATCATTATAATGTCAGGCCGATTTTCCTACTGACAGCCAGCTTACTGCCAGTCACACCAAGTTGGTGAGTTTCCATCAAAATAGCAGGCCACTATGCCTAATGCCAGTCACATTTTAGATGAGGACATTTGTTTATAATGGCGGGCCCTCTTGCCTTCTGCCAAACACAATCGGGTAGGGAAGTTTTACACAAAACTGCATGCTCACTTGCCTTCTGCAAGTCAAATCGAGAAGCGAACTATTCATTACAATTGTAGACCTTCCTTACTAATGACAGTTACACATGAGTTGGAGAAGGGCCCTTTCATACAGCCAGTCAAAGTCGGTGTGGGGAGTACTGATTACATTAGCAGACCCCACCTTTCTCGATCGCTACAAATCGACATCAGTGAATATATATAGATCGACATACGAAAGTATATGCGTGTTTACAATATTGAAGACCTTCATTTACAGATTAACTGCTACTAAAAGTACGTCATATCGACAAAGAATTATACTATAAGAAACGCCGGATTTAGTGCCCTAAATGGCTGGTACTATGATATGTCATCTATTCTAGGGTCAGATTGAGTTAGAAACGGTAACGTTTTTGTAAGATTATCTCACATTACATTACTTTTCGGATAATTATGTGACAGCTACATACATAGCATTTGGCTCAAATATGGCTGCTGGGTGGGCCAATTTTCGTGAAGAGTTTGATGATTCTGTATTTCATATAAGTAATCGAAAGTATGAATTATGCTTGTGAAAATTCCAAACTGACTTAACATCGATTAATAGAAAAAAAAATCAAGCGTAAAAGAGATACAGATACGGCAAAAAGTCATAAGACCAAGGTTTTAGATCATTCCAAATTGAACGGAGATTGTGCAATCTGTTATGTGATAGGAATTTCCGAAGGTCTGCACCATCATTAAAATTGCCTGCATATTTCGATATTCTTCGGGGATAAAAAGTGAAAAATGTAATAATCTAGGATGTTTTCCGTTCGTTACAGGCTAAAACGTATAATTTTGTCAAATTTCAATTATCATCTTTTTTCTTCTGGCAGATTATGCCGCAATCTGGATTTTGGGCGAGGCGGTTAAAAATTAGGACTTTCAGGAAACTAAACCAAAAATTGTGCAGATGGTCATTATTACCCCTTAAACGGAAAGCTGTAAGAAAATTTTGCCAAAATAGTCAGTGTAGTGGCACACAGTCGTTACGATTTGATTTATATAAATAAGGAATCTGCTCCATGTAAAACACTTTTGTGGCTATGTCCGCTGGACTTAACCTGCAAAACTGACCATTCATGGTATCTCCCTTATTAATCCTCCTG
Organism: Anabrus simplex; assembly: GCF_040414725.1. Lineage (NCBI taxonomy): Eukaryota > Metazoa > Arthropoda > Insecta > Orthoptera > Tettigoniidae > Anabrus > Anabrus simplex. The sequence goes on from NC_090265.1 coordinate 1,526,829,171, forward strand.
ACGAAAAAATGCACATGAAGAAAAGGTTTAGAGGTGGAATTCCATCACGTTTGGTCGATTTCCAGTCAGGTTGGTCTTGTTCTGTATATATTGCGGAAGAGTAAAATCACCATTTCGGTTCCCTATAAACCGCCAGTCCATTCCGGAACATGAAATGTTATTTACGTTTAAAACCTACCTTTGGACAGGTGGATGCTAAATATAAATTTTGGTTCGAATGTCTTCAGTAGTTTTCAAGTTGTAAGGAATACGCTTTACACGCACCCGCTCCTGAGTTAAGTCCGATGGGACTTGTACAGAAAAACGGTCCGTTAATGATATCTCCCTTATTAATCCTCGTATCGAAATGATTCACATGTGGAAAAAGGTTTAGAAATTAATTTCTACCAAGGCAGGTAGATTTAAATTAACGTTGGTTGTGTATATTTTGTGGAAGTGCAAAATCCTGTTTCTTTTTCGTATAAACCCCCAGTCAGTTCAGGGATTTAGAAACAATATTTGCCCTAAAACCTGTCAAGGACAGGCGTATTCTAAATATGAGTCTTGGTGGAAATACATCCAGTAGTTTTTAGCACTCGCGTACATACGGCGTAATTAAGGAAGAAAATAATACAGTTAAGAAAGTTGAAACTAATAGAAAATGGATTATAACTGAGGACAGCCGGATAACGACAAATATGTAAATGCCAAGTGAATGTATTGGAAAATCAAATGCCCCTCAATAAATTATGCTAGTGTGAGTTATAGATATAATAAAGCGGTAACAGAGGAGAAATTTAGGTCCAGTGATTCCTAGGTAAACAAATAAGAAGAAGATAACTAATGGTGTTATTACTTAATGTATTCGAGGGCGGTTATAACAACCAACGATATTCCGCCAATATCCCGCAGGTAGGCCGATTGACGCCTCTCTTGTCTTCTACCCAAGGAACAACCACGAATTTAAAAGCATGATGAGAAAAATGGCAATACGTTACTTCCCTGCTGGCATGCAGTCAGAAACTTTGCCATGGTAACCTGTAGGTTCGTTGTCGGACTGTCTGTCACTCAATGCAGAGCATGATACCAGCGGAAAATTGTAAATTTCTCCGTCATGTGAAGAGTAAGGTAAATTATGAACATAACGAAAGTTGTTTATAATGAAGAGACGTTTCCCGTCTGGTTTTCCTATAAACACCCCGTCTTTTCAAAGATTTTAAAATGATATGCATATCGAAAACTTCCCGGGGATGAGTATACTCTAAATATGAAGTTAGGTTAAGATCTATCTAGCCGTTTCGACGTGATGGTAGAAAAACCATTCTGGTTTTCCTATAAACACCCCGTATATTAAAAGATTTTAAAATCATATGCATATCGAAACCTTCCCCGGGATGAGTATACTCTAAATATGAAGTTTGGTTGAGATCTATCCAGCCGTTTCGACGTGATGGTGGAAAAACCATTCTAATTTTCCTATAAACCCCCCGTCTATTCAAAGATTTTAAAATGATATGCATGTCGAACCTTCTCCGGGATGAGTATACTCTAAATATGAAGTTTGGTCGAGATCAATCCAGCAGTTTCGACGTGATGGTGGAAAAACCATTCTGGTTTTCCTATAAACTCCCCGTCTATTCAAAGATTTTAAAATGATATGCATATCGAAACCTTCCCCGGGATGAGTATACACTAGATATGAAGTTTGGTTGAAATCTATCCAGCCGTTTCGACGTGATGTTATAACAGACAAACAAACAGACAGACAAACAGACAAACAGACAAACAGACACGAAACGTAAAAACCACCGATTCGGTCTTGAGTTGACCTAAAACGGATAAATATCTGAAAAATTTGCAAAACAAAAGAAATTACAGACAGCGGACCCCCTACAATTTTATTTATATAGACTAGCGAATATACCCGTGCTTCGCTACGGTATTCTACATTGTATTCGAATATCGACGTAAATAGTGTACATGCAGTAAGTAAGATTGTTTTAAAATTGCATGTCTCTTAGCGTTATCCGAGAAAGAGCATGGGGAGGTCCACGTACGTTGTTTCCAATGTAAAAAGTTTGTTATGTATTTGTGATATAACGGCAGGCTCACTTGTCTACTGCCATTCACAATCGAGTTGGGAAGTTTACATTATAATTGCAGGCCCCATTGCCTACTACGCGGACAGAATCGATTTGGGGAGTATCGTTAAAATGGCAGCCCCCTTTCCTACATCCAGACAGATTACAGTTGCGGAGTTTTTATTATAATGGCAGGCAATTACCCTACTATCACTCGAAGTTGAGTTGTGCAGTTATCATTATAATGCCAGGCCCATTTTCCTACTTCCAGCTACCTTACTGCCAGTCACACCAAGTTGGTGAGTTTCCATCAAAATAGCGGGCCACTATGCCTAATGCCAGTCACATTTTAGATGAGGACATTTCTTTATAATGGCGGGCACCCTTGCCTACTGCCAAACACAATCGGGTAGGGGAGTTATAAACAAAACTGCATGCTCACTTGCCTTCTGCAAGTCAATTCGAGAAGGGAACTATTCATTACAATTGTAGGCCTTCCTTACTAATGACAGTTACACATGAGTTGGAGAAGGAACCCTTTCCTACTGGCAGTCAAAGTCGGTGTGGGGAGTACTGATTACAATATCAGACCCACCCTTTCTCGATAGCTAAAAATCGACATCAGTGAATATATATAGATCGACATACGAAAGTATATGCGTGTTTACAATATTGAAGACCTTCATTTACAGAATAACTGCTACTAAACGTACGTCATATCGACAAAGGATTATACCATAAGACACGCCGGATTTGGTGGCCTAAATGGCTGGTCCTATTATATGTCATCTATTCTTGGGTCAGATTGAGTTAGAAACGTGGAACAGGGTAAAGGTTTGGTAAGATTATCGCACATTACATTACCATCGGATAATTATGTGACAGCTACATACATAGCATTTGGCTCACATATGCCTACTGGGTAGGCCAATTTTCGTGAAGAGTATGAAGTATGCATGCGTGAAGAGTATGCATGTGAAAATTCCAAATTGACTTAACATCGATTAATAGAGAAAACTCAAACGTAAATGGGATACAGATACGGCAAAAGTCAAAAGACCAAGATTGTAGATCATTCCAAATTGAACGGAGATTGTGCAATCCGTTATGTGATAGGAATTTCCGAAGGTCTGCACCATCATTAAAATTGCCTGCATATTTCGATATTCTTCGGGGATAAAAAGTGAAAAATGTAATGATCTGGGATGTATTCCGTTCGTTACAGGCGAAAACGTATAATTTTGTAAAATTTCAACTATCTTCTTTTTCTTCTGGCAGATTATGCCGCAATCTGGATTTTGGGCGAGGCGGATAAAAATTAGGACTTTCAGGAAACTAAACCAAAAATTATGCAGATGGTCATTATTACCCCTTAAACGGAAAGCTGTACGAAAATTTCGCCAAAATAGTCAGTGTAGAGGCACACAGTCGTTACGATTTCATTTATATAGATAAGGAATCTGCTCCATGTAAAACACCTTTTGGGCTATGTCCGCTGGACTTAACCTGCAAAAGTGACCATTTATGAAAAATGCACATGAAGAAAAAGGTTTAGAGGTGGAATTCCATCACGTTTGGTCGATTTCCAGTTAGGTTGGTCTTGTTCTGTATATATTGTGGAAGAGTAAAATCACCATTTCGGTTCCTTATAAACCGCCAGTCCATTCCGGAACATGAAATGTTATTTACGTTTAAAACCTACCTTTGGACAGGTGGATGCTAAATATAAATTTTGGTTCGAATGTCTCCAGTAGTTTTCAAGTTGTAAGGAATACGCTTTACACGCACCCGCTCCTGAGTTAAGTCCGATGGGACTTGTACAGAAAAACGGTCCGTTAATGATATCTCCCTTATCAATCCTCATATCGAAATGATGCACATGAGAAAAAAGTTTATAAATTAATTTCTACCAAGACAGGTAGATTTAAATTAACGTTGGTTGTGTATATTTTGTGGAAGTGCAAAATTACTGTTTCGGTTTCGTATAAACCCCCAGTCAGTTCAGGGATTTTGAAACAATATCTTCCCTAAAACCTATCAAGGACAGGTGTATTCTAAATATGAGTCTTGGTGGAAATACATCCAGTAGTTTGTAGCACTCGCGTACATACGGCGTAATTAAGGAAGAAAATAATACAGTTAAGAAAGTTGAAACTAATAGAAAATGGATTATAACTGAGGACAGCCGGATAACGACAAATATGTAAATGCCAAGTTAACGTATTGGAAAATCAAATCCCCTCAATAAATTATGCTAGTGTGTGTTATGTATATAATAAAGCGGTAACAGAGGAGAAATTTAGATCCAGTGATTCCTAGGTAAACAAATAATAAGAAGATGACTTATGGTATTATTACCTAATCTATTCGAGGGCGGTTATAACATCCAACGATATTCCGCCAATATCCCGCAGATAGGCCGATTGACGCCTCTCTTGCCTTCTACCCGAGGAACAACCACGAATTTAAAAGCATGATGAGGAAAATGGCAATACGTTACTTCCCTGCTGGCATGCAGTCAGAGACGTTGCCATGGTAACCTGTAGGTTCGTTGTCGATCTGTCGGTCACTCAATGCAGAGCATGATACCAGCGGAAAATTGTAAATTTCTCCGTCATGTGAAGAGTAAGGTAAATTATGAACATAACGAAAGTTGTTTATAATGAAGAGACGTTTCACGTACGGTAAACTAAATTTACAGAAAATCAATAGTATAAGAGAAAATGGAGGAAAACCATTCTGTTTTTCCTGTAAACCCCCCGTCTATTCAAATATTTTAAAATAATATGCATACAGAAACCTTCCCCGGGAGGAGTATACTCTAAATATGAAGTTTAGTTGAGATCTATCCAGCCGTTTCGAAGTGATGGTGGAAAAACCATTCAGGTTTTACTATAAACCCCCCGTCTATTCAAAGATTTTAAAATGATATGCATATCGAATCCTTTCGCGGGATGAGTGTACTCTAAATATGATGTTTGGTTGTGATCTATCCAGCCATTTCGACGTGATGGTGGAGAAACCATTCTGGTTTTCCTATAAACCCCCCGTGTATTCAAAGATTATAAAATGATATGCATATCGAAACCTTCCCTGGGATGAGAATACTCCAAATATGTAGTTTGGTTGAGATCTATCCAGCCGTTTCGACGTGATAGTGGAAAAACCATTCTGGTTTTCCTATAAACCCCCCGTGTATTCAAAGATTTTAAAACAATATGCATATCGAAACCTTCCCCGGGATGAGTATACTCTAAATATAAAGTTTGGTTGAGATCTATCCCGCCGTTTCGACGTGATGGTGGAACAGACAAACAAACAGACAGACAAACAGACAAACAGACAAACAGACAAACAAACAGACACGAAACGTAAAAACCACCGATTCGGTCTTGAGTTGACCTAAAACGGATAAATATCTGAAAAATGGGCAAAACAAAAGAAATTACAGACAGCGGACCCCCTACGATTTTATTTATATAGATAGATTTATCTTAATATCCCAACACTTAGATTCAATAGCATTGTATTAGCAGGAATTCTGGGTACTCTTTTCAGTGACATGTCTGAATTGTGGCTCTTCTGTATGATTCAGTCGATTATATTGATTATGATCCATGTTTGGTTGTTTCGAGGAGTAAGCTTAATGTAGTCATATGTTCCACGTTTAGTGCTTTTGTGATTGTGTGTGAATACTTCGTGATAATCTGCGTAATTATTGAGTTTGGTCTGATGTGATCCTCTCTCGCTAAATGGTGCTCACATACTTTTTCACACAATTTCTGCTCCATTTTTACTTGCTGTTGATTCACCTTTGTGACCACTAGTATAGCTGCATTACTAGACACTCGCTCCACATCCTTAGTCAAATCCAGGCGAATGGTTCGGCATTTAAGTGTGAACTTAAATAATGTTGTTGGCACGTTGGTGAATTCCTTTTCTGGGAAACATATCGATATCGCTTATGGTGATGACATTAATTATTATGATTCATAATAATGTCGTTGTTTGAATTTTCAGTCCATGGAATGACTCGATTCACCTATTCATGCCATCCTATCCTGTGCTAACATCTTTGTTTCTACTTAACAGCTGCATCTTACATCTGCTCTAATCTGCTTGTCATTTTCATACATTGGTCTACTCCTAACGTTCTTACTGCCTGTACTTTCCTCAGAAACCAACTGAACATATTGTGGATGTCTTAAGATTTATCGTACCATTATCTCTCTTCTTCTCGTCAAATTTATCCAATTTAATCTCTTCTCACCAATTCTATTTAGTACCTCTTCATTCGTCATTCGATTTATGCATTTCACTTTCAGCATTCTTCTGTAACACCACATTTCCAAAGCTTCTATTCACTTTGCTTCTGAGCTAGTTATAGCCCATATTTCACTTCCATACATTGCCACGTTCCAGACGGAAGTCTTCAAAAACATCTTTCTAATTCCTATGTCAATGTTCGAAGTGAGCAATTTTTTGTCTTGAGAAAGGCCTCCCTCGCTTTTGATAGTCTGCATTTCATGTCCTCCATACTTCTGGTAGCGTTGGTTATTTTACTACCCAATTAATAACAATAGTAATACACTGGGCAACAAATTTGAAATTTTTGTTTGTTAAATGGAAGTGAAAGGGTGTTTCTGGTACATTTTTTTCTGCTGATTTCAAATCTGTTTTCAGAATTTTTCTATCACACACAGTTTTTGAGTAATTTTCAAAAATTAAAAAAATGTTAAAAATTGTTATTCCTACTAAAATTTATTATCTTAACTTAAATTGAATTTACATGCATTTTAATTTACATACACTTTTTTCTGCTGATTTCAAATCTGTTTTTAGAATTTTACCATCACTCACAGTTTTTTAGTAATTTTCAAAAAATTAAAATAATGTTGTTCCTACTAAAATTTATTATCTAAACTTAAATTTCATTTACATACCTAGAAAGTATGAGAGGTAGATTTTCGGCTGAACTCAGCTTGAGGAACATCCCTCTTGAGTGACCAGCAGTTGTCAGCCAGCATATTTGGACCCCATTTTCCCTGGTAACGTCTTTCAAATTCGATGATGTCTTCATGGAAACGTTCCCCGTATTCGTCTGATACAGCGCCGAGATTTTCGGGGAAAAAGTCAAGATGCGAGTCCAAGAAGTGTATTTTAAGAGACATATTACATCCCATGTGTTTATAGTTTTGTAGAAGTTCACTAATATGTTCCCAGTAATTCTCTGACCTGTAGTTTCCTATAAAGTTTGTGACCACCTTCTTAAATGATGACCATGCAGCTAGTTCGTATGTTTTTAACTTGCTTTCGAACACTGTATCTTTCATCAGTTCTTTGATCTGAGGACCAACAAATATGCCTTCCTTTAGTTTAGCTACAGATATTTTTGGAAATTTGGTTTCGAGAAATTGAAATGCATCCGTACTATGATCAAGTGCTTTTACAAAATTCTTAATCAAACCTAGTTTTATGTGTAATGGGGGCAGTATGATTTTGTCAGATGCTACAAGAGGCTGATGAACGACATTTTCCTGCCCTGGAGTAAATGACTGTCTTTTTGGCCAGGTCTTTTTTATATAGTGATTATTTCTATCTCGACTATCCCACTTGCATAAAAAGCAGCAAAATTTCGTATATCCTAACAGCAAACCAAGTAAGAGAGCTACAACTTTCAAATCTGAACATATCTGCCAGGAATACTTTTCATACTGGATAGCGGATAGTACCATTTTCATGTTCTCATATGATTCCTGTAAGTTAGCTGCATGGGCTACAGGAACTGATGGAAATGTATTTCCATTGTTAAGCAGTACCGCTTTCAAACTTCTTTTTGAAGAATCAGTGAATAAAGGCCATTCTTCTGGATTATGCTGCTGCCCTAGTAACTAGAAGAGACCTTTAACATCATTGCAGAAAACTAGTTCTTCCTTTTTAGAGAAAAGATGCTCAAATTCCTTTTGACGTTGGCGGAAGAAGCAGACTTTGGTATCTTTGTCTATAAGGTTCCAGCCTTTTAGTCTTGAAGCGAGTAATTCTGATTTGGCTTTAGACAAATTAAGATCACGAACCAAATCATTTAGATCTGCTTGTGTAAGTAAATGAGGCTCAGAAGAAGCAGCAGAACTTTCTACAAAGTGTTGGTCATCATCCATTTTATCATCACATAACTCTTCACCAACATCAACTTCTTCAACTCCATGCATCAACGATCTATCTGGTGGAGAAGGTATAGGAAGCCCTGGACCATGTAGAACCGGTCTGGTTGCTGATTTCAGAGACGGATATACAACTGTATGTTTTGACTTTGAAGATATACCAGAGATATTAGTCACACAGAAATAGCAATCGGTCAAATGATCCGTAGGTTCCCTCCACTGCATCGGAATTCCAAAAGGCATATGGTGAGTCCCCTTCATCCATCCAGTCAGTAGAGTTACACATGAAGCACAACATATGTTAGGGGCCCAATTCTGATTCAGATCCATCTTGCAATCAAAATACAACTCATAAGCTTCCTTAATTAAAGTACTAACACTTCGCCTCTGCGCTTTAAGGGTGAACTCGCCACATATACTACAGAAACTATCTGGTTTATATTTACAGTTGCGAGGCATTTTTCACACATTAAAATAAAACACTACTGTATACTGAACACAAACTATCTCCTTTCAATAGACTTTGGAAGCACAACTCTATGCAGACAGTCGCATGAAAGAAATCTCTAATTCAACTACTGACAACTGCAATGTTTTAAAGTTTCTAATTGTTGTGGCAACAATGAATAATATGGAATAATGTACATTCTTAAGAGAATAAAAAGTAAAAAAATATAGTAAGAGTATGATAAACCAACAATTATAACAGTTTATTAATCTTTGTTAATGGTAGCATGCTAACCCGTAAATATGAAAAAAAAATTGATATTACAAAAAACTGTGGGTGATGGGAAGTTTCTGGTTTCATATTCGTAATCAGCACACAAAAGTACACAAGAATCACCATAAATTATACATTTAACAAAATCATTGTTGACCAGTGTAATAGGTAGAACGGGTTATACACTTCAAATACCATGGCGAAATTGTAGAACCAACAGGCTTAGAAAAGGAAGCACAGAAAGTTCTCCTACAGAAACACAAGAGAGCGTATTGGAGAACATGCAACATTTACAAACAAAAATGCATATTCACACACATAGATATAATACACTACAACACTATGATCAAACCTGAAGTTTTATACGGGAGCGAAACGCTGGTACTCATTCGAAAGGGAGACCTATAGAATATTCTAAAGGAAGAAGGAATTATTTTGAGAAAAATTCTTGGTCCAAAAAATGAAGACGGGTGCAGAGAGAAATCACCACCCGGGAAACTGGAGTTGGAAAATGATGATGATGATGATGATGATGATGATGATGATGATGATGATGATGATGATGATGACAGAAATCCCGCAAAGTAACAGAGAAACTGTCAGACATGACAGAAGGTATTAGAAAATGAAGACTGAAATTGTATGGACACGTTCAAAGACTTCCAACAACAAGGCTACGCACAATATTGAAGAGTGTACCACGGATCCAAAACGTCTAATGACCAGACTCTAACTTAGGGAATAAGGAGCGTGAACAATCTTTTATTTCCCTTCAACTTGGTATTGAGGTGAGTATGATTTCGTAAACTTTAATATTTATCACTTCCCTTTGTGATTTAAAATTTTCCCTCCATCTAGTCACCTCCGTAGTGTAGGCTCAGCCTCTGTAACTTCGGGCCATAAGCCCACATAGGGTCTTAAGTATTTTGAAATGAATTTCAAGGAGTGCAAGAGTTCGCCTTCTAACATAAACCCTTTCTGTTTTTACTAAGCCCAGGTAGAATGGGCTCTTATTACCTCTGTTAACTATTCTTATTTGATTTCCTATTCAAATATACTGTAAACTGTCGAGCGAGTAAGACAGTGGAATCTGGTTGTTTAAGTTAAACTGTGTCCTTGAGAAGGTTGAATCTTGTAAATTTTGGAGTGCAGTTCTCCTATGTGATCGCGTGGACAAAGACGCTCTTTCTAATGTTGTAAATTTTGGCGCCTTGTCTCCTTACTTGTAATTGATTGGAGCAGTAGTGCTCTTGGTATTAGTGTAACGTTTTGAGCTACCTAACTCACCTATTTCTTGTACCTGATTTTGTTTTATTGTTTAACAAAATTTAAAATCTGAAAAGAGAAATAAAGGAAAGAATTAAAATTTCAAATTTTAGAGTTTTAATTTAAAATTCGAACTTTCATCTATCCACCCATTCATGCCCGCACCTTCTTTCACCTCTGCGTTCCACAGAAATCCCGGGACAATAATAATAATAATAATAATAATAATAATAATAATAATAATAATAATAATAATAATAATAATAATAATAATAATAATCATAAGAATTTATGGATTCAGCTATTGTGAGTAGGTATTTTAATGTAGCATTATCTAGGCTGCCTGCACGTCAAATTTAATGTTCCATTCTACTCTACTAGATGGCAGATTGAATCGGGCCTCTGTTTGCGGAGTGTTAATTAACGTTGGCAAGTAGGCACCACATAATATGTCCTCATAAATATTTTACATGCTAATGACGTACGACACAGAGTATCGAATGGACTTCATTTCGGCCTTTAGGAATCCGACTACTTCTGCCAGGTTTAAAGCCGCGATGATGGGATCCAGAGGCACTAGATCTCCCACTGATCCCACTATGATTATTATAACCAAATCGTCTACTCACTGACACCTCACCGATGTGACCAGGGTTCGAATTCTGCCACTGCAAGTAGAATTTTTGAAGTGAAAAGTCACGTCCTCGTGATTCATATTTCACGTAAAATAGCTTTGCAAAACTACGCTCTAGCCTTTTTACGTTTGATTACAATTACAATGAAGATGGTGATTGTTGTTTTAAAGTCTCCCCCCCCCCCCAACATACGGGTGGAAGCAGTAGAATAATACCCACAGTATCGCCTGCCTGTCATAAGTGGTAACTAAAAGAGGCCATGGGGCTCTTAAGTTGGGACCCTTAGCTGTGTCCTGGTATTGGTTCCAGTTACTTGTGTCAGGCTCCTCACATTCATCTATTATATTCCACCCCCCTTCATCAACCTTTGTTCTTTTACGTTCCCGAATGTCTTACAGCATTCGAGGCCTAGGGAGTCTTATTTTCGCGCCCTTCGTGACCCTCGTATTTCTTTGGCCGATATTACCATTTTTCTACATGTCGGATCCCTTCTATTTTGTCACTCTGATCCGTGTTTTGGTTGCCCAGTTGTCCTTCCTTTTAAAACAACAATCAACTCCACCACCTTTTAAAGTTTCTAAAATTGTATCGGGCACAATATTTGGAGCCATAGGCCTCCCTATCTCTTGCGACCTACGTGAGATGTTTATCTATATGGAAGTACAACTACGTAAACAACCCTTCTAAGCCCTAATCAGACGACAAGAAGATCGACAACCAGAATAATGTAGGTATCGGTAAAGGAAGATAAAGGTCCACGAAGGGCGTGCAAGTTCTTTTTATCATCGTAAAGAGGAGACGGAATGAAATGTTTCATACCTACGGTCACAAAAGTACCGTAAATGTGAAAAGGTCCTAGCGACATTTGTGGAAGCAATGCTAGATAAACTAGGGCTCATTATTACCACAGACGTTGGAAGCTGTTGAGACAATGCTCTGAAATTGTTCACACTAGCTCATGATTAATGCTGGGAGAGTAGCCCATTGAAAGTGTCACCCATCCCAATGATAGAAAGATACAGTAACAGAAACTTCTACAGGTCCACGCACATGAGCACACGAGAATGGTCAGCTTGTGACATGAATCAACAAAACCTATTGTTTCTAACTGACCCTCGCTTTACGCTGTGCGTTAGAAAGACAGAGAGTCCGACTAGTTGGCTGAAACATCAATATAGTGGCCTTCGATTATCAGTCGAGCTTAGGATTTAAACTGTGTAAAGTCATTTCCCCGCCTTGGAACTTGGTTTTTGTGTCCGTCTTAATAAATATCTCTTGATATTGACAGAGCACAACGCACTACCAAACAATATAGAATTACACAATTACCGAGCTCGATAGCTGCAGTCGCTTAAGTGCGGCCAGTGTCCAGTATTCGGGAGATAGTAGGTTCGAACCCCACTGTCGGCAGCCCTGAAAATGGTTTTCCGTGGTTTCCCATTTTCACACCAGGCAAATGCTGGGGCTGTACCTTAATTAAGGCCACGGCCGCTTCCTTCCCACTCCTAGTCCTTCCCTGTCCCATCGTCGCCATAAGACCTGTCTGTGTCGGTGCGACGTAAAGCAACTAGCAAAAAAAAAAAAAAAAAAAGAATTACACAATAGTGAGTAGTTCTCCATCTGTATACTTTAGAGTTGGCTGGGAAGTATAACCACCGAACTCAAGAAAATTTTGAAAACTGTCAGGAACAAGAAAAAGAAGAATAATATTATTTAGTGAATACGATGTCATCAAGAGCCCCATTCATAGTTAAATCTTCTCCAGGGGGAACAAAGTAACCGAGTAACATCATCACTAACATTTTGCCAATGTGTTCATGGTTCAAATCCCGGGCAATATATGTGGAATTTTTGAAGAAACATACATTTTCTATGGTTGATATTCCAAATTAAAATTAAGATCATCATCATTAAATGTAATGTTTATGCAACATTAATCGTTTTTTGCGTCCCACATTCCACGTCTCTCCATTTAGCCAGTCATTTATCTGAACAATCCCTCTTCTGTACATACCTTCTCTGACATCCTCTTCCCTACTTTTTCTGGGACTTCTTCTCAATCTTTCGGACAGTATCTAATCAAACATTTCTTTGCAAAGTGGACTGTTTGCATTCGTTTCATATGACCATACCACCTTAACATCTTTGCTCCTATGGTGTTACAGGAAGTGGCACCCATCCCAACGACACATGCATAGGATGAAGTAACAGAATCTTCTACATGTCTACGAACATGATCGCATGAGAATGGAGAGATGTGACCATTTTCTTGTGGGTATGCTAATTTTTTAAAAATCTGTCTCAAAGCGCAAGTCGAAAACAACCCCTCCAATACCCCACTTCAATCGCATTTAGCAGCCTCGCAATATTTTCTACCGCAATTTACTATTATATTTTCTGATGCCATTATTGTACTCTATAGATCAGAATGTAACTGGATGGTAGCCCGTTTGCCTCATGCGGTGCATTTTCTTATTTCTGTTCCACTGGTGCCATTGCTACTCATGACACATGAGCATATCTACGTCATTCAGGATAATGTTGATGGTGAGGAAATAATTATTTATATAAATGATAATTGGAAATATCTTTGCATTCAATTAATAGCCACGTAAAACAGGAATGCTCTTTGTTTGCTACTTTTTGTTTGAACATTGTTTTATGAGGATTTTGTTATACTACGAGGGCCATCCACAAATTGTTTTCCTATTTTTTTAAAAGGGCAAGATATTTACACGAAAAACTTTATTAGCATCCGATACAGGAATGTTGGAGTTATTTTTTTTTACATAATCAACACAAGAACTGACATATTTTTCATATTGTGGGATAAAATTTTGTATTCCGGTGTCGTATAAGTCTGCCGCCTGGGAATGGAACCAGCGTGTGACACTCGTCTTTAGTTATTCGTCCGTGTGAAATGAAAATAATAATGTTATCGGCTTTACGTCTCATTAACTACTTTTTACGGTTTTCGGAGACGCCGAGGTACCGGAATTTAGTCCCGCGGGAGTTCTTTTACGTGCCAGTAAATCTACCGACACGAGGCTGTCGTATTTAAGCACCTTTAAATACCACCGGACTGAGCCAGGATTTAATCTGCCAAGATGGAGTCAGAAGGCCAGTGCCTCAACCGTCTGAGCCACTCAGCCCGGCAATGTGAAAATGTTGACAGGACAAAAGTAATTTCTTTAGATGCACGAAGAGATGAAAATCACTGGGAGCAAGATAAGGACTGTAAGTTGGATGATCAAACACCTCCCAGCCGAACTCTTGCAGAACTATTACTGAGTGCAGAGCCATATGTGGGCATGCATTACCTTGCATCAGCGCAGTTCCTGCACTAAGCATTTCACTCCTCTTGTTTTGAATGGTTCATCAAAATTTCGATAGAAACTTTATCACACATCGAAATTTGCAGGCGATTAGAGAAAGAAAACGAGCCCCTATCTCGAGCCACTGCTGATGCACTACTGATACCAGATGGGACTTGTTCGACCTGCTACATACGTTTACTTTACAAGAAAAGGTATAGGGAAATTTAATTTCTGGATGGTTTACGTACATAGCTTATGATGGCTAGTTTCGATTACCCAATGAGCTGCAGAGTGAGCTAAGCGATGCGCACACTGGAAAAGTGCTTCTTAACCAAACTATTTGTTTAATTTTCTGAAGTGTTTTTGAAATTGTTATTAACTCATGTACAGGGCGGGACCTGCAAGTTCTGCCGTTTTTCTTGCATGTCGCGAATCTGTAAACGAGAGTACGGTCGCCGTCACACCACTCCCGTACCCCGTAGAAAGCCCATAAACTTCAATAAAAAGACAGTCACACTTATGAATAGATATAACAATCAACAGAACTTGCCCATTACGGTAAGTGCTGAAAATGCATTCTCATCCCATAGACAAGCGTTGGACCATGTAACGATATTCTGGTTCAATTTGTGCAATTGTATCTTCAAAATTTAGGTGTGAATTTGCATTTTTCACTTTTTCCATGACGCGGAGGTTACTTTGATACAATTACTTTGATATCTTTCAAACTACTCCATGAATAGAAGTCGCAAGGCGTTAAACCGGGAGAGGTAGCTGGACCTGTTTAGATAGTTGTGGAAAAATCTCATCCAATCTTCATTCTATGTATCAGTCAGAATTAATGATGTCGTTAAAACAAATTGGCCCAACACTTCTTTTAGCACTAATAACTCACCAAACTTCTATTTTAAAGTCATGAAGTGGAGTTTTATGAATTATTGTGGTATTTTCCACGTGACCAACACCAGTTACTTTTGCGAATTTACACGTCCATGGGAAGAAAACCACGCACCAATCAGAAATGACCATCTTCACTTTATCAACTTCAGGATTTAATTCACCTCCCTTGACAGAACAAAAACCTATTGCAATAATGTTTTTCTTGCAGCTGTATCTCATGAGCTGAAACTTTGCACTTATATTACATTCTAAGGCTTAAAATTCATTTTTTCCACCCGCCGGGTTGGAGAATATGGAACATCGTTTTACTGAACCTGTTTACTTATAACTCGCACATGTCTTTCACAAATATCATAACATTTTCGTCACGATATTCGCTTGATTAATTAGTTTTTCTTCAACACCGAACCCACAGATTTGAATCTATTCACAATTTTCTTTATTTCATAAAATATTGGTATTCGCGCTCAAAGAAATTGGTCACGAAATTCTTCTCACTCTCCCAGCAGATTATGCTTTAAAAATCTACAGCACGCGAAAATACGCTGTAAAACAGTTAGTTATGAAGCCATGTAACCCAGTATAAGAAGAAATCACGCTATACGCTGTACGGAAGTTTATCTCACACTGAGACCAGGAGATCACTGGGTAGGCTATATGGATCAGTAGGTTATTACATTATCCATTCACCCAGTCACAGCATAGGGAGTAACCAGCATCTCGACTGAGGCTCGGGCCGCAGATATACTCTTCATACGTTAATCTTTAATTGGTCTTTAAATCACAACTTAAATGTTAGCATATTAAGTATACAGGCTATTTCTTGTTTAGTATCACATCGGTCCAATACACCCTAGAATGTATTATAATAATAGTTTCTGATATATACTAACCAAATGTGCACATTTTAGAATTAGATTTCTGAAAAATAATTAAGTTAAAAGGCCAACTAACGAAACCCTTTGAAACTATGTTTGGTTATATGCAAGTATATGATGATGTTATATGCATGTATATGATGATGATATTATATGCAAGTATATGATAATGGTGTTATATGCAAGTATATGATGATGATGATGATGATGATGATGATGATGATGTATCTATGTTGAGTAGTCGGCCCATAGATTGGTTGAATCCTCAGTAGCTCCGCAGTCAGCTGTCATAGGTGGCCTAGGAGTCACAGAAGAGGTGTGCAAGACAAATGAGTTTTGATGTAGTTTTACGTTGTTTCCCCTCAGCAAAACAGAAGTTGCTATTACATATTAACATCCCAAACCCACGAAAATGTATGAACCAACCAATCCTATGAGTGACACTTTCGTACCATTCACCATTGTACTGTTCGTAGATGAAAGAAACAGAGCGACACAAATAATGGTTTAATCTAAGGAGAAGTTATGATAATCACCTGTACAGGCAAAGTCAAGCGGCAGGAAAGTCTTTCTTGACAGTACAAATAATCTTATAAATTGAGAGGAAAAAGGAAAGAGAATTTTTTTGGGTAAATCAGGTGAACTCATAGTAGATCTTAGGGATTCAGCAGACGGGTGGAAGGAAGATTTTTGAAAATCATCTCAACGTAAAACAAAATTTTTCTGTTGACGTCGCGGACAACCAAGCTCATGGTGAGGAAAAAAAGATAGTGAAATTTCATTTGCAGTAGTGAAAAGGACAGTAAATAAACTCCATTGTCTTAAACCAACAAGAACAGATGAAATTAGCCTTGAAGTGGTGAAATATATTGGGAATGAGGGGTATTTAATGGCTTCGTAGATAAGATTCGCAAATAATGTTAGTAATGTACCTTCTGATTGCACCAAAGCAGTGACTTCTCCTATCCATAAGCAAAGGACCAGGAAGGATTGCAACAACATTGATCAGTATATTAAGCAAGGTATTGACTGGTGTTTTGGAACGGAGGGGGCCGTCAGTTATTGACCGTATGTTAGATGAATACCAATGTGGTGTAATACTACAGAGAGGCTGTCAGAATCAGGCAGTTATATTTATGGTTCGTAGATCTAGAGAAGTCATATGACAAAGAAACTATGTTCGTCGTACTGGGGGACTATCGAATTAAGGGTAGATGATTAAAAGTAATCAAAGGTATTTATGGTGGCAGTTGGGTTGCTGTGAAATTTATTGGTAGAATGAATTCTTGGTTCAAGGTATAGACAGGGGCTCAAAAAGGCTGTAATATTTCACCTTTGTTATTCACAGTTTGTACGCATCATATAATGAGAGGTATATAGTGGCAGGGAGTGATTCAATCACGCGGAAATGTAGGCAGTTTGGCCTTAATAGCAGACTATGCTTAAATCCTGCAATGTAATATTTTGGAATGAAAATGCCGCAATGAGTATCATATGAGAATTAGACTCTCCAAGACTAAAGTGATGTCAGTAGAGGAAAACCCTAATAGAATTGAACACAACACTGGAACAGGTAAATCATTTCAAGTATTTATAATGTGTGTTCTACCAGGACGATAGTACGCCTATAGTAAGTGTGATTGAATCATTGTGCAGTAAAGCTAATGCAGAGAGTTCGTAGTTGCGATCAACAGTATTCTGTAAGCAAGAAGTCAGATATCCTTAAACCGCTCTATTTTCAGACCAACTTTGCTCTACAGGAGTGAAAGCTGGGGAGACTGGGGATAACTTAGAAGTAACGAACTTGAAAGTAGCTAGACTGTTCATTGGTACACACTGGTAGGAACAATGGCAAAAGGGTACTCGGATGGGAGATTAAGGCTAAGTTAAGGATGAACTCGACTGAAAGCTGTACGCATAAACCAGCTTCGGTGACGTGGTCCTGTTAGGCGAATGGATCTCAACTTTATTCACCACTTGGGATCTCCTTCCTCTTATCTGATTCCGAACGCAGATCACTAATGGACTCGGTCATGGAGTGTAAGAGGCGTACACGGAGACCAAGACGATGATGGTTAAACACAGCTTCAAATAATTTAAACAATTATGGAACTTAACGAGGCCGAAAAGCCAGTTTCGAATAATATATTGTGGAGGATTTTAGTAAATTCACAAAGGCTTGCTGACTGAATGCTGAAAGGCATAACAGTCTATAATGAAGAAGTACGTACGTAGGTATCAACCATTTTACTTTTATTCACGGTCACCATTTCAACTTTATTCGCCACTTGGGAACTCCTTCCTCTCATCTGATTCCCAACGCATATCACTAATGAACAGATGGTAGAATGATCGTCTACATGGCTTGATGTAAGGAAGAAGGTCCTTTGAACCTTTTAACTTCTGTTCTGGAAGAGGAATATTTCCACTAGAAATTACTGAAAGCTGTTCTAGTGTTGATAAATGTCGAGTCGTCCTTGTGATAAGATCTAACTTCTCGAATATTTTTTCACTGGAATTACTGAGCTTATAGGACACACTTCTTGGTATTCATCCCATTAATTTTATTCTAATATACACTGACTGACAGAGCAAATGCAACACCAAGAAGGAGTGGTACGAAAGGGATGAAAGTTGGGGAAAAAGCAGAGACGGCACGGACGAATAATTGATGTTTATTTCAAACCGATATGCAGGTTACACAATGCGCACGGCATCGACTCAGTAGGATGTAGGACCACCGCGAGCGGCGATGCACGCAGAAACACGTCGAGGTACAGAGTCAATAAGAGTGCGGATGGTGTCCTGAGGGATGGTTCTTCATTCTCTGTCAACCATTTGCCACAGTTGGTCGTCCGTACGAGGCTGGGGCAGAGTTTGCAAACGGCGTCCAATGAGATCCCACACGTGTTCGATTGGTGAGAGATCCGGAGAGTACGCTGGCCACGAAAGCATCTGTACACCTCGTAGAGCCTGTTGGGAGATGCGAGCAGTGTGTGGGCGGGCATTATCCTGCTGAAACAGAGCATTGGGCAGCCCCTGAAGGTACGGGAGTGCCACCGGCCGCAGCACATGGTGCACGTAGCGGTGGGCATTTAACGTGCCTTGAATACGCACTAGAGGTGACGTGGGATCATAATACGCAATAGCGCCCCAAACCATGATGCCGCGTTGTCTAGCGGTAGGGCGCTCCACAGTTACTGCCGGATTTGACCTTTCTCCACGCCGACGCCACACTCGTCTGCGGTGACTATCACTGACAGAACAGAAGCGTGACTCATCGGAGAACACGACGTTCCGCCATTCCCTCATCCAAGTCGCTCTAGCCCGGCACCATGCCAGGCGTGCACGTCTATGCTGTGGAGTCAATGGTAGTCTTCTGAGCGGATGCCGGGAGTGCAGGCCTCCTTCAACCAATCGACGGGAAATTGTTCTGGTCGATATTGGAACAGCCAGGGTGTCTTGCACATGCTGAAGAATGGCGGTTGACGTGGCGTGCGGGGCTGCCACCGCTTGGCGGCGGATGCACCGATCCTTGCGTGCTGACGTCACTCGGGCTGCGCCTGGACCCCTCGCACGTGCCACATGTCCCTGCGCCAACCATCTTCGCCACAGGCGCTGCACCGTGGACACATCCCTATGGGTATCGGCTGCGATTTGACGAAGCGACCAACCTGCCCTTCTCAGCCCGATCACCATACCCCTCGTAAAGTCGTCTGTCTGCTGGAAATGCCTCCGTTGACGGCGGCCTGGCATTCTTAGCTATACACGTGTCCTGTGGCACACGACAACACGTTCTACAATGACTGTCGGCTGAGAAATCACGGTACGAAGTGGGCCATTCGCCAACGCCGTGTCCCATTTATCGTTCGCTACGTGCGCAGCACAGCGGCGCATTTCACATCATGAGCATACCTCAGTGACGTCAGTCTACCCTGCAATTGGCATTAAGTTCTGACCACTCCTTCTTGGTGTTGCATTTGCTCTGTCAGTTAGTGTAAATGTTGTACATCTGCATTAAATATATTTTGTATATTTTGATCATTTAACAAATTTCTGAAACCACAAAGAGACTTTGTTCAAACTCTTTTACAATTCTTCGCGTTTTCTGGGAACCATGCAATTTAAACTCTCTCTTGGAAATTCTTCTTCAACTGTAGTTGAAGTTTTTGTTTCTTCGATTGCAGCATGGATACTGTCTGATTCCAAGTGGGTATGTACTGCATCAGGGAATGTGTGGTTTATTTTTCTTTCTTTAGGAAGTACCTGAAAGCTATAAAGAAACCACTTTTTTCCGGCAAATTATCTTTTTAACTTCTGACAGCTCATTACGCTGATGTACACGTGGGTCATTTCATAGTTATCGGTAACCTAAACATTTGACAAGGGCTGATTTAATTAAACTTTAAGTGACGTTTTACATTTACCAGAAACACCATTCCTTTCAATACATCCAAGGCTCGGATGAACTGCTTTTGTGATTGTTAATATCTCAATTTCGATAAACATGTGGCTTGTGGATTGCATAAAACATCCTATATTCTATACAGCTACATGTTGATGTCCATCATCTTTGAAGTATTTTCTTCACTTTTTCTCGCTATTGTAAAATTGATAGGAATGCCACTTCTAAATACAATTCCACTTCAGTTACAAATAGTCATCCTAGAACAGATTTCGAATTAACACAAGTTATAAGGTACATTTTTTATTGCAATAAGGAGACTTGCTTCTGACCAATTTATTCTTGATAAAATAATCAACAGTAAAATTTACTAGTAATATATGTGATCCAGTTCATGAATTCCTTAATGGAAAGTCATCTAGCAGTTAAACCTCTGTCGTTGTACTATAATTTCACCTGTTGTAGCTGATAAGTGTGATTAGGAAAACGTTCACATCCCACTCGTGCAAAATGTAGTAACCGCTCCCGAGCTAACAAGACGCCGTGCAATGCAACAAAAACGAGGCGCGTGCGAGGTTGTACGGTTGAGTAGGCTGAGGGCAGGTCGGGCATTAGTAATAGGACATGAGTGTATTGTATTGTACAGGAGGAATACTAACAGGGGTTAAGTTGAGGTGTTCCTGTACAAACAGCTATAAAAAGACTCAAGGATATGAATGTGACCTGTGAAGTTCTTTCTCCTTATATGTGGCCATTTCGAACTCAGAGTACCTATTTAACAATTTGGTATACTTTTGTGCGTTAAAACTGACTAATGCTTTCATCTTACAGTGTGAGGTAAAAGGAAGGATTAAAAGTTGCTTTTTTTCCCATGTTAGTAATGGAAGATATAAACTGGAAGACTACATACATTCTGCAAGTAATATCAATGTAGGACAGTCGCCATTAGTTACTGCCTGATGCTGCCATTCTACAGTTTTCTGGAGTCCAGCTCCATGGCAAAATGTTTAGCTTGCTGGCTTTTGGTCCAGACAGTCCCGGGTTCGATTCGCGGCCGGGTCGGGGATTTTAACATTCATCGGTTACTTCCGATTGCTCGGGGGCTGGTTTCTGTGTGCCGTATTCATCATTAGAAATCATCACAAGACGTGCAGGTCTCCTCGAAAGACCTGCACCAGACCCCAGGCCACACACACCATGTTCTGAAAAATGCATAGCTTTAGTATATCTCAGCGAGATTCCAATACTGATATAAAGATCTTGCAGTCATGACAAACAATACAGCCCAGCGGTCTAGAGTTAATGGGCCTCTCTCTTACCGGTAGGCCCCGTGTTCGATTCCCGGTCAGATCAAGGGCCATTTTTACCTGTATCTAAGGGCTGATTCAAGATCCCCTCAGACTGCGTGAGAATAATAGGAGATATTGGCAGTTAAATAGAGGCACCGGTCTACAGAACCAAGAATAACGACCGAGGGGATTCGCCGCACTGACGTCATACTTTGTAATCTGCAGGCCTTAAAAGTACAGAATATCATTTCTTTTTCTCGTTTCAACATTTTTTCAATCGAACGGTAGATCAACCATTAAGATCGGATCTTTAGTTCTGAAGCGATAAGCTCAAATGAGAGCGCACGATTTCTTTACACTGACATTAGAATGCATTTAGCACGAATTTTTGGACATTATAGTGTCAAAATAATGTACCTTATTAGTTTCTTTTGTCGACGTGGCTAAGTGGGATCTGGCATGCACCCAGTATTAATTTAGGACTTGGTCGATGATGTAACCTTCACCTATTGATGTGGCTCTTAGTTAATAATAATATTTGGTGACAGAGACCCGCTCGTGGAGAAAAGAATAAATTGAGATATTTGATCATGTATAAAAGTGTGTTATACTGTATTCGTACATAAAACAAACAATATAATTATTTAACAATATATATTCACAGAAGTAATTGATTTTAGAATGGGATCATGCTTTATGTATCCATTTTAAAAAGTTGCTCGCTTCGAAAATTTATATAGGAATTAGAAAGACGTTTTTGAAGACTTTCCACTGGAGCACAGCATTATGTGGAAGTAAAACATGGACCATAACTAGCTCAGAAGGAAAGAAGCATGTAAAATGTTGTGTTGCAGAAGAATGCTGAAGGTTACATGGGTGAATCGAATCACTAATGATGAGATACTGAATCGAATTGGTGAGAAGAGAACGATTTCGCTAAATTTGCTCATAAGAAGAGACGGAATGATAGAACATCTGGGCGCTCATAGCAGTTGTCAGTTGGTGTGATCTGTGGTGAAGCACTCAGCGTCATTCTGAAAATTAAATTTACTCAGCCATAGCAATTGTACGTTCTCGTTGCTAGAGAGTACCGCAATGTCGAAACTGGCAAGAAGACTGCCTAAATGGCACCATTTGAGAAGTCATTCTATTGCACTAATATCACATCAGCTTTATGCGGATCTTTCGTACTGCATTTACTTTACCTTTTCAGTCTTCTGCCCTTACTAATTCATTCGCTCCCCAGACCAAAGTTTAAGTGCTTGCTGATGCGGTCATGATTAGTTTCACTGAAGATAGTGTTAGACTGTTCAGAGGAACACATGTGTTACATTCATCTTCTTGTCCCAGACTGTTCCTCAGCTTTGATAATATAAACGTATCCGGGTTATAAGGAAAGCTCACCATTTCTTACACAGCCATTCTCTGCGATAAATGGAGTAAAGGTATTGCTCTAGGGTCATTTTGTACAAAACTTTCAGTGGACTTGATAGACTGATATGGAACGTAACTTTCCCTGAAGAGCTCAAAATACATATATGAATGTAGATCAATATGTTTTGAAGTCAATTTTTAGAAGCGAATAGCTACAAAAAAATTCTCGTAATTGAATTTCAGAAATTGAGAGACCCATTAACTTAGAGTGCGTGAGAACTGAGAGTCTATATTAGTACAGTTCGAAATAACTTGCAATTTTAACGTATTCTTTGGATGGGGTAAGAAAGGACACTCTGAACCAGAAAAAAAAATGCCCAAGCTTTCGTTTATAGGAAGAATATTTGAGGAAATAGCCTCAATTACGCATGTGACACTTCCAACATTCAGTAGGTACCTTCGACCAGAATTGCTCCCCACTTTTCCATCTCATTAAATAATATACATTTGTTGGGGACATAACTTTATTCGCATTGTAATTCATAAAACAGGTATATACAGCCTGGATAGGTCACAACCAGCGTGACAGCAGCAATAGAGTAGTTGCCGCATCACTCGCATACGTAGGCGGGGAAGAAAGTCTCACGGTCAGTTGATCAGTGTGTACCTGACTATCGGCGATCTCACTAGCATCTGCTGCAATTCGTGTGCGTTAATATTTATATGCATGGAAAATTGAAACGAGCATTTCTGACACCTTATACTCTTTCATTATCGCAAAGGCATAAATGTTTCATAAACTTGGAGGAAGATTTGTGCTGCTTGTTGTGAAGATGCGGTAATCGATCAAACATACCAGGAATGGTTTCCTAGGTTTCGATTTGGAATTCACTCCTTATAGAACAAACCTCGTGCCGGAGGATCCACTTTTACCAAGCGAGTTGGCCTGGCGGTTAGGGGCGCGCAGCTGTGAGCTGTCGGCAGCCCGTGGTTACCTATTTCCAAACCAGAAAAATGCTGGGTTTATACCTTAATTACGACCACGGCCGCTTCCTTCCCAGTCCTAGCCCTTTCCCATCCCATCGTCGGCATAAGACGTATCTGTGTTAAAGCAACGTAAAGCAACACGTAAAAAAAAAGACCCGTTTCTACAGACGAAGAAAGATTCGAGGAGTTGGTTGAAAGTAACCCAAGAGTGACAGCGGAAAAGATAGCTCAAGTGTAGAATATATCGTCCCATACTGTGAGGAACATGTAAGTACCAAACATGCAAGGGTGTTATTAGCGTGGTAGGGATTATATTAAGATAATGTTACTTCGAATTTTCTTTCTCCTCAATGGGCTAAGGCTATTGAATTTCAGTTCCTTGTGTTTTTCATTCAAAATGTACATATCATTAATCACTAACAATTCAATCATTATATATATGCAATTTTACTCAAATAAAGGTTGATAAACAATCATCAAGTAAAACCTCGTGATTTAATTTCATTAAATTTAATTCGAGGGTAGGAAACCCGTGTTCAATAAAATCTTGTTGTAACTGCGCTCACGTTTCAAACACGTAATTCATACAAGAGAAGCGCTGTACATTTACTTTTAAATATTCTATATAATAATTAAAAACAGGAATTGTGTTCATGTAACTGAACTTCTGCTGGCTTATTAGGTCTACCTCACCTAACAAGGGGAAAAACATATTCAAATAAAAAATAAGTCAGGGCTTGTACGCGGGAGAGTGGGGAATGCAATTTACTGGACGTGAACGACTCGTGGTCTATTTACTTGCTATGTAAACATCTAACAGCTCAAGCCGTTCTCTCCCTCTCCCGACAAAGATTAATTAAAAACAAACACGTAACTCAGAACAAAACATTTGGATTTTGTAAAATTGCCTCTGTGTAATGCTACCGGGCCAGTGGAGATCTGAAGAATAACGACTGCTTGAATGTTTTAAAATGTGCAAATAGTTCATGTTTTTTCTACGGGATTAAGTAAACAATTCGAAATTCATTTCTAGAGATAAAATATTGTTATGTATCGCATACCTAACTTTAAACGAATATTTTTTTCAAACATTAATTGAAGTACATATCTCCAAATCTCATTACCTTATCACAAAAATGATAAGAAATAGATTCCTTTAAACTTACTAGAATCCAGCAAGAGTGTTCATATTTTACAGCACTACACATAGTACTTCATGTTTTATGCTAACATTGTCTCTGGTAATCATAAAGA
Source organism: Anabrus simplex (assembly GCF_040414725.1). Classification (NCBI taxonomy): domain Eukaryota; kingdom Metazoa; phylum Arthropoda; class Insecta; order Orthoptera; family Tettigoniidae; genus Anabrus; species Anabrus simplex. The sequence continues at coordinate 1,526,854,418 of NC_090265.1, forward strand.
ATTTATTTCTGGAATATTGCTGATAGAGCTATCCTTTCTGTACCGAAAGGACACGATATTTAATATCAATCATTAACATGTATTGTTTGTTTATGATATACGTTGTGTATCGCTCATTAATATGTACCAAATGGTAGTAATCTACTGTATGTATGTATGTATGTATGTATGTATGTATGTATGTATGTTCAGTCTTCAGCCCTAAGGCTGGTTGGATCCTCAATAGCTCTGCCATCAGCTGTCATGGATGGCCTAGGCATCACTGAAGAGGCGTACTAGGGAAATGAGTAGTGAGGTAGTTTCCCGTTGCTTTCCTCACCGAGCCAAAAGTTGCTAATACATATCAGTCTGACAAGCCCACTGAAATGCATGCACCGACCGACCCTATGAGCAACATTTTCACACCATTCATAGCAGGGACTGGCTGCAGAAAGTAATCTACTATTAATCCATTTTCACTAAGTTAAGACAACGGACCAGCCGTGAAGAACAGGCAGGAAAGAGATCAGACTGGAGTAGTTGCCATCCGATCTTTACTCTCTGACAGTCAGTGGAAGAATGGACCGCTGTGGAAAATGAACTGTAGTTGTCTGTCCTCTGGAAAGGCTGAAGGTGAAACATCTGCCGTGTGAAACTATCAGACTCTTGTAGACAAATACAGCAGCTCAAATATTAATGTACGGATCCGATACGAACTATCTGCAGATTTTTACATCCCAAATGGAGTGCTTCAAAGGAACCTAGCCTCTATATTATCCTTCATTGTTGCTCACGATGCAGTCATGAGAGAGATATTTTTCGGTCGACAAAGAGTTCAGTAACTTACCTCATGTTCGCCGACAACAGCCTAACATTTACCGGTGTAGACGAAGAAGCCACAAGCATCTTGTACAAGGCTACCAATACCATGCCGTATGAATCCGTGAAGTAGTGAGGCAAGTGTGACCTCACAGTGCTGTGTGGAAGGTTGTATTTTGTACATGATCCTTAATTCAGAATGGCAGCTTCCTGGTAATGCAACATTCATCCCAACGAAGATGGCAGTTAACCTCCATCTGCTCATGTTGGACTTACAATATTCCAGTTCTAACAAGAAGAAACTTCATATGAATATTTATTGAATTTGGAAAAATTAAGCGAATTCAAACTATTTAATTTAAAAACAAAACCTTCATTTAATGAACTTTTTGAATACAAATCGAATCAAATAAACAAATCATAACCAACAGTTTGAATTATTTTGATTTTTCACGTATAGAAAAATCAACCTAAAAGTGTGAGTTCAAAAATTTGATGGTAAGTGAAACATACCTGTAAGATCTGCTTTGCATGCAATGCCTTATGTGAAACGTTACGCAACTGAATAAATTAGCCACACAGAAGTCAGAATGAGAAAACGTTCATAATTAATGAAAATCTTGCACAATGAGAACATAATACATATGGAATCAAGGATTCAATCACTATTTTAAATCAACACTTACACCAGTACAATATTTTTAATATTTTAGCTTAACATCGTCTGAATTGTAAAAATTCAGGATCGTTGTGGTTATTCACTATTTGTGAACTGATGTCCTTCGAAAATAACACTAAAGGATGTACGTCGCGGGAGTTAAAAAGGTAAAACCAGGAATGGAACGTACGATAATCAGTGGGTAAGTGAGGAAACATTAATGCGAGCTCTTAGCCCATGACGGTAGGAAACTCGAAGATGCTTGATTAAGGTCGTTATGCTACTTAGGTTCCAAAATGGGTAAAAAAAAAGTAAATAAATTCAATGTAAATTTTAATCTTATACCAGTTACATAGTATTATTTGAAGTATTCCACATACTGTATATGAGTTGACTATGATTGTAAGTATAGGAGATATTATAAGTAGAATTTTGTAAACAATATAAATTTATTAAGGATGATCTGTTTGTTTAATAGAAAAATGTTAGCGTAAATTGTATATTATTCTATTCTAGAAAAAGTTTCTTCTTCTCTTGTTAATTTAAAATTTAGTGATTGACAATAATGTATTTTAGTGTACCATTTGCCACCGAGGTAGACACCTCATTTACAAATAAAGAGATTTTGATTTGATTTGATTTGAAGAGTATTTAAAAGTATAAGTCTTGCAGCTCATTCGGTGAATTTAGTGAAGTATCGGCACTAATTGAGTGAAAACAAACGGCAAATATTTAATCATAAATATGAAGCAATAGGTGTTCTTAAAAGCTGGAAAGATGAAATTCGAGTTAGTTTTCGCACACTAAATACCGTCAGAATCAGAGAAGATCGAGAGGGATGACCAAGTGGTGTTTGACAGGAAAGAAAGAACTAAGGAGACGATTCAACTTATCTTCGTTGTCGCTAGAGAATAGATGTTATGAATTCCTGAAAGGAATACAGGGAATTTGAATTTGAATATCGTAAGTTTCTGATTCATGCTTGTAGCTCAAGCCTAACGAAACACTGTGTTTGGGATATAACCTCTTTTAAAATAACAAAATACCAGTATTTGGAAAAGTGTCGCGTTCCTAATTGTTAGGGAAATTCACCAATTGTTCGGCTCCTTGCTGATTGGTCGGCTCAGAGGCCTTCGTTCATGGGGCCTATGTTCGATACTGGCCGGGTCGGAGATTTTAGCCACGTTCAGTAAATTCTTCTAGCTCAGGAACTGGGGTTTACGATCATATTAACATACATTTCATTACAGCACATCACACTACAAACCACAGCAAAACACGAAGTCGTGAACACTTTCCTACACATAGTTTTGCGTCAGGTAGGGAATCAGCCGTAAAACTGGACTAATTTAATTGACATTAGTGCCAACCCTGGATACGTTTGAAAATCAGGAAAGGAGGAGGAAGGAAATTGAATAAACTAGACCTCTAATTCCGTAAGTTTATGAAACTTCTTTGCACACGTATAATACCTAACATGGGCTTGATCCAGATTACATCCCTACCATTCTCGTCTAAGTTCTCATCATGTCTAATAATTATGCTTACAAATAGTTCCCAATCCTTGCCTAAAAGGTAACTTAACACAAGGCTCCCCTTACTGTGTAGAAATTCCGTTTATATTCAGATTCAGTGTTATACATTTTTTCTTGCTACAGTTCGAATTCTCTATGATTTACCTTTATACATAACTACAATTCTTGTCTAAATGCACAGTTCCCAGTCTGATAAATACTATAAAACTTACCATATTTTGTCTAAAGCTTAATTTTGCACACAGCCTCATCTCTTATCTAGAGATTATTTTTATACATAGATTCCATTGTTTGTCTGGAGATTACCTTTACATACAGTTCACATTATTGTCTAAAGGCACAATTGTCATTCTTGTTTAAATATTACCTTTATTCATAGTTTCTGTTCCATGTCTAAAGACTACCTTTACCAAAAATTCCCTTTGTTTTCTAAAGATTATCTTTATTCGTTCTTCCCAATCTTTATCTAAAGCTTACCTTTACACACAGTTATCATTCATGTCTAAAGAGTACCTAGCACACTCCCACTTGATGTCTAAATGAAATTACGAATAACAGACATGATCTACTCTCTGCAAGCTTTGGCCAGAGAAGATTCAGAAATCGTGGATATGTAGTGGAAGAACTACGTAAAGTTGTTGACCAATAAGCCTGATGCCATAAACGTGAAGTAATATCAAGTTTCACTGTACACTCAAGAAATGAAATTTTAAATCGAGGGTTAATATATATACCGATAGGACATTATGAGGGCACTACTGTTAGTGACCTGTACATATTCCGAGAATCACCTTTGCCTCCCACGACAGCACGTGGCGTGTGTTTCTTGTCTGTTCCTCACGAAGAAGCCCACCTTTGGCAGAACTGCCAATTATTCCTCGCGTGTATTCATAGGCGCTACGTGCAGACGCGTGGTGTGCAGCCAGCGTGTGTTTTGTTTACAATTTAATAGCATTAGCTTAGGCTGCACCTTGTTGGGGGTCGTATAAAGCTCACATATCATGCATATTATAAAACGTTTCTGCCTTTGGCGGATGATAGACTGTAAGCAGAGTTTTCGTGCACTTTCCTGTAATTTCAAATGAGAATTACATAGGCGTGATCTTTTGACATTTTATTGCATTGCACGATATGAACAGTGAACTGGAAAACAAATCCTTTCTCAGATAAGATAACCCTAAAGTGGCTGTAATATTTAATTCCTATTTACGCACCTTACAAGTTGATGGAGGATGTTGAAATGAATCACAGTTCACAATTTTTACCTCATGAAGTGAAAGTACACATGTGACATTCATTTTAGTTTCAGTGCTCAAATGTATTATACTGGAAGGCACATTCACATCCCTGAGTGGAAGTAACTGAAAGAATTATTGTTTAACTGCTCATGGCTATTAAATTTTATATATATAGTGCACCATGAATATCAAATGCCTCTCTGCTTAGCCTTTGTTGATTTCGAAAAGGTATTAGACTCTGTCAATTATGCAGACATGATACAAGCATTAACTGAGCTCTGCGTAGGAACAGGCTACATAAAATTTCTGCATAACACCTATGAATCTCTTAATCCTTTGCAGATGTCTGGAAAGCAACAGAAAGATGTGTGAAACAAGGCGATTCTGTATCACTCAAGCTATTCAAACCCCGTTAGAAATGGCTATGTCAAAAATAAATTGGCACAAGAGGGGGAATCCGACTTAACTAAGGAAAAAGTTGAACAACCGGAGATTTTCGGATGACATCGTACTACTAATGGCACTGAGTAACTCTAGTCCTTAGTCAGTGACCTCGCATCGACATAGCGAAAAGTGGGCCTGACCACAAATCATTCAAGATCGAACATTATGTGAATTATAGTAGATGGGTCCCAGAAACAACTGTACATGTTGAAAATATTATATTAGAACATGTCGGCGAATACACTTATCTTGGATGACTTGTCGTCATAAAGGCTGGTCTAAGACCAAAAGCATATTGCCGCATCAAGCTGGGATTGAAAGCGTGTGGGAGATGCTTAGACGTCTTTAACTTATTTCTAATGCCTGTATATCTGAATAGAATAGTTATTAATCATTGTATCCTCCCTGTACTAAGTTATGGGCGTGAGAACTGGGCACTGAATTAATTTGTCAAACAAAATTATAGAACAGCTCAGAGAGAAATGGAAACATTGATGCCGAGCTTCTCACGATGAGACAGAAATTGAACAAAGACTTGTGCAAAGGACTGGCGATGGACAGAGTTTGTTCTTGAGTGGAACCCGAGAGAATATCAAACGCCAAGAGGAATACCACTGGACCAATAGGACAAGGACTTAGAGTGGACATAGAAATGTATTTATTTAAAGTTAATTATAAGTAGGACCAGAGATCTCTTTGGCTGTAACTAACTGCCACTTTAACTTAAATGTATTAATTAATATACAAAATATAATAAAATACATAAAAGAATATAAAGATAGCTGGGGCTGTACCTTAATAAAGGCCACGGCCGCTTCCTTCCCACTCCTAGACCTTTACTGTCCCATCGTCGCTATAAGACCTATCTGTGTCGGTGCGACGTAAAGCAACTAGCAAAAAAAATATAAAGACACATTTTCCTACGGAGGATTAAAAATAAGACTGAAAACTAAACATCTAGGAGATTACAATATTACTTTCACAATTTCATAAACATAGACTATACTAAAAAGGAAGAGAAACCTGAGAATTTTAATGCCGATGACGAATTAAGAATAAAACTGAACATCTAAAATGTATCTAGGAGATTATGATATTTCGTACTATTTAATTAGTTAATACTTAAGGAGAACAAATGGAGTTTCTTGGCAGATGATGGCCCGAGACCGTACTGCCTATTACATGATTATATTTTGCACAGACTTTCAGAGTCCACATCATAATTATAGTGAGTGAGTTGGCTGATGATGATGATGATGATGATGATGATGATGATGATGATATAGAAAACTTGTATTTTTGTTCAACGGCTAGCTGGAAGTGGAAGTTAATGTAAGGCTTGAATTATTGTTCCACTCTTCATATTATATAAGTGGAAGTATAAGGAAGCCTACAGTACTCTGCCGGGGTAATGTATCTGTTCCCTTAGCTACACTTTATGGTCCCGCATCTGAAACGTTGTTCTTATCCGAAGAGTTGTATAGGCTTGGTGAGCTGTTTCTAACCAATTCGATATCTATGTGACATCTTCTACTTTTTCCAGATGAAATTGTCTTCTGCTTGTGTGTTGTGATACTGCTGCCCTTTTCTATCATGGAGTTAATGCACAGCGAGACAAATAATTAATTATTGGCCATTGAAAAATTTAAATTCAGCTTCCATATAAACCTTGGAAATGTAGTGACCATGTGGAAGTGTACTCTACGAAGTTGCAAAGCATTTATGAAGATGGTGGACAAGAATACTGTGGAAGAAGATCCAATTCACAACCACCGGTTGGTTGGGACAAAAATTAGCAATTCACTTAAATGAAAGGCGGGAATAGCTATCATAGAATGGCCAGAAAAATTTTAAGGCACGAAGTAATGAAGGGTGGGATAACGGGGGTTCTGACTTCGCATAATATCTATAGAATACAAAGAAATATAAATGCTACAAAGTTGAGGAAAGTTCCAAGTTACCGAAAACATTGGAGCATTTACATCAAAGTGTTCTTAAGTATGAAATAACAACGTCTATTGAAGGAGGTTTCATTTTCTACAATGACGCAGTGAAGAATTTAAACTTGATTTTACGTGTGATCAAAATCTGGAAACTCTTAAGAATGCCACTTCTGTATTCGTTGGTGGAACATATAAAACTTTCCCGAAACAGTTTTATCAATTTGTTTCTGTATTTTTTAACGTTAGATATTTTTTATGTTATTCTGTCTTTATCCTTCATACAGACAGAAATATCCAGAGGTAGAAGAGCTTTCACAGTAAACATCGTCTACAAGGGCAGTGTTTGCAGATTTCGAGAAAGAAATGCATACAGCTGCCCATTCTTCTTGGCTCATGACAGAAGTTAGAGGATGTAGATTTTCACCTGGCTCAGCATGGTGGAGAAAAATTCAAAATGTCGGCTTGTCTTACGATTTCAAGAATTCAGAATCGGACGTTGAAGACTGCTCCATTAAATCTGGATATATGTCTTGACTATGTGTGTCATAATTATATGAATGAATCTGATTTTCTTCCTGAAGTGTGGGCTAATTTTGGTAATACAGGACACATGACTACTGCTGCGAATCGTTCCATGCAAAATGTAACAAGGAATTTAATGCTGCCCATCTTAATATGTACCATTTCATGGAGGTATTGAAGGCAATTCAATCTGACACATACATAAAGCTTTGAATAAATTACGACAGAAGGAAATTAATTAAAGAAACAGAACATAGTTGATACAATGATGCAGAGAGCCGTGAATGTCTATCACTACTGCTGGATCACTAGACATCAGTGCATGAAAAATGTCGGCTACAAATTTTCCAGTACATGTTTATAACATGGTTAAAGCGTACTTTTAACATTAGTTTTAACCATGCCAGTCTTTTAGGACTGATAGTCCTGAGCCTACTAATTGGGAAGGGAATGTTGTTAAACCAGAGGAGCCGAAGCTACCTGACTTTAGTGTTGAAGCGTGAGCCGAAACCACCAGCCCCAATCAACAGCCAAACGGCAAATCGTGTCATTGGGAGCCGAAACCTCCCCTACCTATTCAATTCCTCATATCTATTGAAGAGAAAATAAATGAGAACTCATTACTGTTCTGCGTCTCATCTATATAAATAAAATTGTAGGGGGTCCGCTGTCTGTAATTTCTTTTGTTTTGCAAATTTTTCAGATATTTATCCGTTTTAGGTCAACTCAAGACCGAATCGGTGGTTTTTACGTTTCGTGTCTGTCTGTTTGTCTGTTCCACCATCACGTCAAAACGGCTGGATAGATCTCAACGAAACTTCATATTTAGAGTATACTCATCCCGGGGAAGGTTTAGATATGCATATCATTTTAAAATCTTTGAATATACGGGGGTTTTATAGGAAAACCAGAATGGTCTCTCCACCATCACGTCGAAACAGCTGGATAGATCACAACCAAACATCATATTTAGAGTACACTCATCCCGGGAAAGGATTCGATATGCATACAATTTTAAAATCTTTGAATAGACGGGGGGTTTATAGGAAAACCTGAATGGTTCTTCCACCATCACTTCGAAACGGCTGGATAGATCTCAACCAAACTTCATATTTAGAGTATACTCATGCCGGGAAAGGTTTCAATATGCATATTATTTTAAAATATTTGAACAGACGGGGGGTTTCCTCCATTTTCTCTTATACTATTGATTTTCTGTAAACTTAGTTTACCGTACGTGAAACGTCTCTTCATTATAAACAACTTTCGTTATGTTCATAATTTACCTTACTCTTCACATGACGGAGAAATTTACAATTTTCCGCTGGTATCATGCTCTGCATTGAGTGACCGACAGACCGACAACGAATCTACAGGTTACCATGGCACCGTCTCTGACTGCATGCCAGCAGGGAAGTAACGTATTCCCATTTTCGTCATCATGCTTTTAAATTCGTGGTTGTTCCTTGGGTAGAAGGCAAGAGAGGCGTCAATCGGCCTATCTGCGGGATATTGGCGGAATATCGTTGGATATTATAACCGCCCTCGAATAGATTAAGTAATAACACCATTAGTCATCTTCTTATTATTTGTTTACCTAAGAATCACTGGACCTAAATTTCTCCTCTGTTACCGCTTTATTATATCCATAATTTATTGAGGGGCATTTGATTTTCCAATACATTCACTTCGCATTTACATATTTGTCGTCATCCGGCTGTCCTCAGTTATAGTCCATTTTCTAATACTTTCAAATTTCTTAACTGTATTATTTTCTTCCTTAATTACGCCGTCTGTACGCGAGTGCTACAAACTACTGGATGTATTTCCACCAATAATCATATTTAGAATACACCTGTCCTTGATAGGTTTTAGGGCAAATATTGTTTCTAAATCCCTGAACTGACTGGGGGTTTATACGAAACCGAAACAGTGATTTTGCACTTCCATAATATATACACAACCAAACTTAATGGAAATCTACCTAGCTTGGTAGAAATTAATTTCTAAACCTTTTTTTCTCACGTGCATAATTTCGATACGAGGATTAATAAGGGAGATATCATTAACGGACCGTTTTTCTGTACAAGTCCCATCGAACTTAACTCAGGAGCGGGAGCGTGTAAAGCGTATTCCTTACAACTTGAAAACTACTGAAGACATTCGAACCAAAATTTATATTTAGCATCCACCTGTCCAAAGGTAGGTTTTAAACGTAAATAACATTTCATGTTCCGGAATGGACTGGCGGTTTATAGGGAACCGAAATGGTGATTTTACTCTTCCACAATATATACAGAACAAGACCAACCTGACTGGAAATCGACCAAACGTGATGGAATTCCACCTCTAAACCTTTTTCTTCATGTGCATTTTTCATAAATGGTCACTTTTTCAGGTTAAGTCCAGCGGACATAGCCCAAAAGGTGTTTTACATGGAGCAGATTCCTTATCTATATAAATCAAATCGTAACGACTGTGTGCCTCTACACTGACTATTTTGGCGAAATTTTCCTACAGCATTCTGTTTAAGGGGTAATAATGATCATCTGCATAATTTTTAGTTTAGTTTCCTGAAAGTCCTAATTTTTACCCGCCTCGCCCAAAATCCAGATTGCGGCATAATCTGCCAGAAGAAAAAGAAGATAATTGAAATTTGACTAAATTATACGTTTTAGCCTGTAACGAACGGAAAACATCCTAGATCATTAAATTTTCCACTTTTTATCCCCGAAGAATATCTAAATATGCAGGCAATTTTAATGATGGTGCAGACCTTCGGAAATTCCTATCACATAACGAATTGCACAATCTCCGTTCAATTTGGAATGATCTACAACCTTGGTCTTATGACTTTTGCCGTATCTGTATCCCTTTTACGTTTGATTTTTCTCTATTAATCGATGTTAAGTCAATTTGGAATTTTCACATGCATAATTCATACTTTCGATTATATGAAATACAGAATCATCAAACTCTTCACGAAAATTGGCCCACCCAGTAGTCATATGTGAGCCAAATGCTATGTATGTAGCTGTGACATAATTATCCGAAAAGTAATGTAATGTGAGATAATCTTACAAAACCGTTACCCTGTTTCATGTTTCTAACTCAATCTGACCCAGGAATAGATGACATATCATAGGACCAGCCATTTAGGCTACTAAATCCGGCGTGTCTTATGGTATAATCCTTTGTCGATATGACGTACGTTTAGTAGCAGTTAATCTGTAAATGAAGGTCTTCAATAATGTAAACACGCATATACTTTCGTATGTCGATCTATATATATTCACTGATGTCGATTTTTAGCGATCGAGAAAGGGTGTGTCTGCTATTGTAATCAGTACTCCCCACACCAACTTTGACTGGCAGTAGGAAAGGGTTCCTTCTCCAACTCCTGTGTAACTGTCATTAGTAAGGAAGGCCTACAATTGTAATGAATAGTTCCCTTCTCGATTTGACTTGCAGAAGGCAAGTGAGCATGCAGTTTTTTATAAAACTCCCCTACCCGATTGTGTTTGGCAGTAGGCAAGGGTGCCCGCCATTATAAAGAAATGTCCTCATCTCAAATGTGACTGGCATTAGGCACAGTGGCCTGCTATTTTGATGGAAACTCACCAGCTTGGTGTGACTGACAGTAAGCTGGCTGGCAGTAGGAAAATGGGCCTGGCATTATAATGATAACTGCACAAGTCAATTTCGAGTGATAGTAGGGTAATTGCCTACCATTATAATAGAAACTCCTCAACTGTAATCTGTCTGGAAGTAGGAAAGGGGGCTGCCATTTTAACGAAAATTCCCCAAATCGATTCTGTCCGCGTAGTAGGCAATGGGGCCTGCAATTATAATGTAAACTTCCCAACTCGATTGTGAATGCCAGTAGGCAAGTGAGCCTGCCGTTGTATCACAAATCCGTAACAAACACTTTACACTGGAAACAACATACGGGGACCTCTCCATATTGTTTCTCGGATAACGCTAAGAGACATGCAATTTTAAAACAATCTTATTTACTGCATGTACACTATTTACTTCGATATTCAAATACAATGTAGAATACCGTAGCGAAGCACGGGTACATTCGCTAGTATCTATTAAAGGGTGTTTCATTGCTCATAAGTGGGAGTATATAGAAGACTGAAATAATTATTGATCTACAACTCATGTCCACTGAAGTGGAAGTAAATATAAGATTTGAATTATTTTTCTTTTCATACCTATTGAATTAGAATTATACGGAAAACATCCACTTCTCACACAAGGTGAAATAGAGTTCTTGGAATAGATACAATATAACTACTCTTACATATAATAATACTAATAATAATAATAATAATAATAATAATAATAATAATAATAATAATAATCATAATAACAAAGAGAATTCATCCCTTGCTGAATTTCCTTTGCTGGACACTCAAGAAATTCACCAAGGGGATATGATAGCATTCTCAGTGGAGAAACACTATCCACAGAAATTTCCAAAACCTCTCCTACAACTTCAACAGGATAGTTATAAGACATCGTAAGAGTTCGATAGTCATTCTCAAAATTTCAAAAATAGAGAAGCCAGTACGATGTAGGAGAAGTGAGTTCTGTGGGAGGGGATGGCTCTTCACCGCCATAGCAAGTAAACTTGTGCCAATGTCCTCATTATAGCAAGATTCTAGACCGAGCAAGGAACTTCTAGCCACCGCTTAATATGCCGTAGTGGGAGCACACAGACACACCGTGTGTTCGACAGACACCCACGCTAAACAAGAGGAAGTCGTGACAGGAAGGCTAGCAGTTATTGGGAACCAGGAGAGAGCCCCTGCCAAGCAACTAACGTCGACTACCAAGGATCGAGGCCAAGTTTTTTTTTTTTTTTTTTTTTTTTGCTTTACGTCGCACCGACACAGATAGGTCTTATGGCGACGATGGAGCAGGAAGGGGCTAGGAGTGGGAAGGAAGCGGCCGTGGCCTTAATTAAGGTACAGCCCCAGCATTTGCCTGGTGTGAAGATGGGAAACCACGGAAAACTATCTTCAGGGCTGCCGACAGTGGGGTTCGAACCCACGATCTCCCGAATACTGGATACTGGCCGCACTTAAGCGACTGCAGCTATCGAGCTCGGTAGGCCAAGAGGTAACAGCATCCAGGACGAGACAGCGTGGCAGGACAAACAACAGGCCCACCAGGCAGCTTTCTACTTGCGTTTGAAGAGCCACAAGCCTGATGGATAAACCAAGTGAGAACAGACACTCTTGCAGTGTTTCACTTTCCAATTTGGGGCTCTCGTATGCCGGCTGTTCGCCCCTACCGGTATTCTAATGATCATTACCCTAGCGTGGTTTCTCATTAAGTTCAATGGTTCACTGATGTAACGAACTAGAAACTTAATTTCCTGATTATTATTTTCCCACCGGTAAAACGAGGGAGGATACCGCTGCTTATTCAGGTTTCTTGGCTTATATCATGAGGCAGTTTCTGTAAAGCATGCCCCGGCTGCCTGGTTAATTCTGCGGAGTGACTTCTCGAATAGCTTTAGGTAGGGTACAAATGTTGAGAGATACAGAGAAAATGTGTATAAAATGATTGTTGAAATCGCTACACGAAGTTATGTCTCATATACTTCCCATCGCTACCCTTCTCTGTCACGGACACTGTCCTTCTTTCTCACACTCACACTATCATGCTCTCTCCAAACTGGTCTGCGGAACAAAAGTAGGCTTCGTCTCTGTTTAGATGCACGTGGAGGTGTGGAGATCACTGTTGTTCTAAACGTTGCTGGTCAATTTGTAGTTTTATTACGTCTTCCACTGCAAAATTCTGCTAATATGCAAGAATAAATAGCAATAAATACAATAAATTATGAAATGGTACTATTGCATGTTGTGAATAGTGGGCGTGGCCTATGTGCATCATCAACAACTTTAAGTTATATAATAGACTAGAGATTGAATTCACATTACAGACTCTAGAATACAATCTCGAAAGTGTAATCTACGACGTATGACAATAAAAATATCGATGTTTGTGTGTATTTCAATGATGTCCCACTTTAACACTTCTAAAACGGTGGTGGAGAATTGGCCGATACATTTCTATGAAAATTGTGATTTGTAGTTACGCACAACTTTGTTTTCCTACGGTGCAAATTTGTGTTCACTCGTAAAAGTTGATATTATTGGAAATACGTAGTGCGAATGTTTATAACAGAAGCAGCCTGAAGCGTGCGTTGTTTAAAGGCCAAAAGAGTGGCAATATTCTACAGGAATCACGTTTTTTAAAATTTGCCTTTAAAATCAAGACTTGAAATCAAAGGTTTGGTAAAGCCGGTTTCGTTTCTGAATATTTCACAGGACCAAATTTGAGTAGGTAGGCCTAAATCTTTCTATAGGGCTTCGGTATTCGAGCCTCAAAATTATTTTCGCTACAGTAAGCTGCATGGGTGTTTATTTTATCCCTCTCGTCTGATTTTGTATTTATCCTGGGCCAAGTTAATGGCTATCGAAAAGAATACTACAGTATAAGGTCTTATTTTTAACGCTTGACCGATGACAGAGCGTTTACCTTCTCTGCTGTCAGACGTGCGATTGAACCGGTTCTGTCCTTTAAAATAAGACTGTAACCTGTGTTGGGGCATGCTCAATCAAAGGTCGAAACCGCGGACTGTTCACTTGCAAAAATTCTTTCATTACAGCAACGCATATTCGTGTGAAAAAGGGGTTATAAATACGAATAAGCTCATCCGGTGCGTGTTGAGCTTGTTCGGAACTTACCTGGAGTGCCATGTTCTATAGCAGCAATTAACAACATTGTAAACAAATTCGATAGTACCGGCTCAATGGAAAACAATACGAATGAGGCCATAAACTTTACTGTTAAAACACTCACTCGCGTCATTCAGAACGTTCTCTCCAGATATAATGCCTGTAATATCCAGGAAGGACAGCACGCCCAGCATCTCTTATAAGGTAAGATTGTATCGTATATATTACACAGTATTTGAAGCAGGGAGTCCGAGAATGTGCGCTGCGCACACGCCTGGTTGTAGCCAGGCGAATGCATCAAATAAAGCCCTGTATTTTACAGTTGAATGTGCTTACCACTACCACGATACTTCAGAAGTCGGAACTGTCATCACCACATAGTTAGCTAGGCTCTATAGGTGGTACAGGAGGTCTGCCAACTCCACATTCATTCAAATTATTTTCTTACCACAGTCGCCTTATGTAGGGAAATTTGAATGCAAAATACGAGCGCTTAACTTGATTCACAAAGCAAACAGTGCACACCGTGATCATTGACTCTTAAACCTTCTCATAAACCATTATATTTCCGTAAAAATAGAAAAGGATCGCTTAGTAAGAGGCAACCAATTAGTTACCTCATCAGTACTCAAGATTTGTGACAATTATTGCTGGTAGTACTACCAGTGTAGTAGGCAGTCTTTTGGGAAACTTTTTTCTTTTTGCTTTACGTCGCATCGATACAGATAGGTCTTATGGGGACGATAGGATGGGAAAGGCCTGGCCATGGCCTTAATTAAGGTACATCCTCAGCATTTGCCTGGTGTGAAAATGGGAAACCACTGAAAACCATTTTCAGGTCTGCCGACAGTGGGGTTCGAACCAACCATCTCCCGATTACTGGATACTGGCTGCACTTAAGCGACTGCAGCTATCAAGCTCAGTTTTTGTTTTTAAAATTACATCCTTAGCTACTTCAACTTTAGTGAAATTAATGTTCACGTATTAGCATTCGGAAACCACTGTTCAGATGTTCAGAAAACCTAGTAATTACCTGCAATTCTTCATGAAGTTTGTATATTATTTTTAACTAGTATACTTATATACCGTAGTTTCCAAAGTTTACTTGATTCAGTGAGTTATATGAAAATAAGAAAATATTAAAATAAAAAAGAAACCCCAAAATTTGCATGGTTCATCGTGTGGGTTACTGTAGTCACGTTCTAGTTTGTGAACCAGAGACAACGGCTGAGTGGCCTAGTAAGTGGTCCCGAGAGTCGAGATACCATTTGCTACGGAATGGGAGTGGTCATCTCGGACATATTCTGAGTCATGGCCTTCCTTGTGCTACGGCGTCTAGGGCTATACAATCCACCGGTCGTCCATAACCCGCTAGTGGAGTGATCCTCATTTGGACTATGTGTAAGTTGAGTAGCATCGTGCTTCATGAATTTAACGAGCTCAGAACATTTTAAGCAAGCCTCGGACCTATGGGAGTAACGGAGTCCGACTCCCGTTTGACAGGGGAGGTACAATCCTCTATACCCTTCCAACCTATGATTTTGGGCGCAGGCTATAATCCCAGGGTCGTACACTGGTGATCCCCGGTGATATTTCGAAATAAAATAAACCTATCCTAAATTCATGTGCAGAAAGGACAAAAGAGATAAAATTATAAATAGATTATGAATGAGAACTAATTTGCAAACAAATGTAATTAAAACTTTGGCAGAACGTTAACGAAAAATAAAATGAAAACACTATAATAATAAAAATTTTTACTCAACTCTCACTAGAGCAACTGTAACCCATAATTATTCATCAATGTTACAAGACCGGTTATATCCTCCGAATATAGGCACAAATGTTTCATTAGTTAAATTTAATATGTCGTCCTATTCCAAATTCATTTCAATTCCACTCATTAAATCACTCACAGAAAACAATACTCTTTCCTAAACTAAAACTCCTAAGAAAAATACATATTCAGTGGTTGAAACTTCATTACGTAGTTTTATGGATCCATATTTACGGCCTCATTATAACAAATTTTTACCGACTTCAGTTATTTAATTCCATTCTTATTTCATATTTGGTTTCGTTATGAAATTGCTGAGCATTAATTCCAAAAACTTAAGTTGACCTGTGTTACCTTTACAAGTTAATTTAAGTTACATTCATTAAATCATTAAACTAGATTTCATGAGATCACAATCAAGTTATTAAATCATTGAATGATCTAATATCAGATTATTAAATTCATTAATTCATCATATTTCTTTGCTTGCTGAATCTCATCTACTATAACTACCACGAAACTGACGAGTACATCCGATATAATTACAACATGAGAATATATGATTAGAAAAGGTTCAAATTCACACATACGTATAGCCAGCTGTCTCAATACTAAGTTCCACCTATATGGAAACTACACGTTAATGATCACACCGAATAAAAAAATTGTAGTGAAGGGCCCTACTTAATATAAATAAACACAAATCCGCAAAATTTTACACCTACACTGGCTTTACTGCAGTGGGAATGGAACCCCTGCCTCAAACATAGCAAGCATATGGTATTGCATACACGTGCCGTAGATTCACTTCCTTTTTTACCATATTTTCATTCCCCACCCTGTCAGGTTAGGTCACCTAATGAGTAAAACCATAAACCTTTATTACGAATTTTAGTGGGTTGAAAGCAGAGTTAAAGAAACGTGAAATGAAGAACATTTTGGGATGATGGTTTCCCGGCCTCTTGGCTAATTCCGAGAGCTTCAACAAGAATTGGTGAATATTTGAGAATAATTCTCTGTTACGTGACATCATTAGTTGTGGTGTGGATAATTGTGAATGATTATGATGTGACAGGAAGGATTAGTATCGGAATGATGGAACCCACGAATGTATGTTGATTTTTTATTGAGTTGGTGTAGGATGATTTTTGGACGTTTGATGACCCTCCACTCACCCGATCTTTTTACCTCTAAGTAGACGCTTGTGTGGAGTGATGTTGTGGGTGGGGGGAATGAGTCCTCTAAGAGTTTAAACGAGCGATTCGAAAGGCATGAAATGAAAATATATGTTAAGTCCATAATGAATTAATGAATATTCAAGATAAATATTATAATTAAGCTGTCCGCCTATTCAATACAATATATAATTTATTAATATCTAGGACATGTTTCGTCCCCTAAGGGACATCATCAGCTAATAATAAATTAATATTAATATATCAGAAATGTTTTGATATATTAATATTAATTTATTATTAGATGATGATGTCCCTTAGGGGACGAAACATGTCCTAGATATTAATAAATTATATATTTTATTGAATAGGCGGACCGCTTAATTATAATATTTAAATTTATCTTGAATATTCATTAATTGATTATAGTCAATACTGGATTAGTATTACTTGAAATGAAGCTGTTAAAGCTTATCACTTGTAAAGTCCATAATGAGTTGTTTCAAAATGCAGATCATGTTTGGTTAGTAGAGGCTTGGGTGTGTCGAGTCTTAGGGGGTGATGATTCGGATGAATGTTATAAATTGCAATGGTCATGAATTACTCAAGGTCTTCGACAGTAGATAGAGAGAAGAGTGAGTGGGTTGGGGTGGCGGGAGTGTCAATAGTGTGTACTCGGGCAACTAGTTCTAGTTTATGGTTTGGAAGATGTGGGACGATCTTTGAACCATTTCGAATAAGTGGCGTGTGGTTCCTCTCAGGTGTTTCAGTGGGGTGGTTTGGTCACATTGGGGTACAACGGAGTGGTATGTTGCTGTACGTAGTTGTCACACACCGGGCTCTCTGTTTCACACTGCATTGTGAGGTGTAGGTTGAAGACAGCACTTGCAACGGATCAGTTAATCTGGTGGGGCTCCTAAAGGATCCACCTTATGATGGTGGTGATACATTGCGACCACAATGACGAGGACTCGATCAGTGTCCTCGAGAGTGGGCTGAAGCTCCGTGTGTGCTGTGCTGGTAGATGGTACTGGTGGCGTGTCCACGGCGAGACGGTGACAGGCTGGTTCAACTTGCTAGGTTTTTGGTAAGGAAGGTCCTTCTTGCGGGGATGCCCTCCACATGCAGTTTACCAAAGGTGATATCTTCAGGCATGGTGAGACTCAAATCCCCCAGATTACGCGGCTAAATAAGTTTTGTTATTTTGTGGTGGTGGTGGTGGAATCCCAACTCTTAGGTGAAAGGGTGAATTTTATCTCAATTGAGCGGAGAAGATGGTTTGTGTAAGCCTTCGTGCAGCGTCATCGCCGTTGATATTAATAATAACTGCATTATAGTTTGGTTGGATGTAATCCGTTTCTTCCATCCTCATGCTGTAGCACTAAAGTATAGAGAATATTTTAGATAGGGAACAAAATTCTGGGGTGGAATCGAGGAGTACCTAGGTATGAGCGCTGGAGGGTGTTGTTTATAGGAACTGAGACTTAATTATGAGGTACCGAGTTCCCGAAGGTGAGAGTTCAGCAGTACACAAGGTGTTTGAGGGAGAAAGGGGTAGTCTCACTTTCCATGTGGTAATTTAATTTAATGACGTATGGCCTTAGGAGAGGCCTGGTGCGGGTCGTTTTCTCGTAAACGGCCTTTCAGACGACCTGCATGTCTGTGAAGATGAGGGCCCTATCTAGGATGATTTCTAATGCAGTTTACGCCACACACACACATCCACCCCGCGAACCATTGGAATTAACCAATTAATTGTAAAATCCCCGACCTGGCCTGGAATCGAACACGGGACCCTCTGGACCGAAGGCCAGCACGATAACCATTTAGCCATGTAGCCGGACATCCATGTGGTGAACCTCGGCGTCTGCTGTACTGGTAGACGGTACTGGTGTCGTGTCGACGGCGAGACGGCAACAAGCTACTTCAACGTCGGCTGGGACTGCCGTGTTGTACGCTTATGCAGCGCACGGGTGTCTTCCCGCTGGGGGTCCGGCATAAGGGAAGGTAGTGGGCAACATAGGATGGATCTGCGTTGGTCGAAATCAGAACCGTGTGGTACGAAATGGCTGCTGTTTCTGCGACGGATTGGGTGACTATGGTGGTGGTGATGGTGGTGGTGGTGGAAATGTATTGTGAATATTTTTATTTATTTATTTCGTGTCAGAGTGTTGAGAAACTTAAAAAATATAAATAAGGTATTATATACAAATAAAACAGAATACATTTTATGTCACAAAACATGTTTCACATAATGTCTGCCCAGAAATGGGCAAAAGAAATTCCCTCTTCAGTGGCTTGAATCAAGTCTTGAAGTGTACAACGAACAGGGCAGGACTGACAGTCATACAGGTGTTGGGTAGTTTGTTGCTCCCCACAAACGCAGAAGTCTGACTGATCTTTCAGATAACCCCATTTTTTAAGGTTATCCTTGGATTTACCTACTCCACTCCTCAAACGATTAACTGCCTTCCAGGTTGTCCATTCCAAATGATGACCAGGGGGTGGATATTCAGAAGGCACCATCCAATCAGAAAGATGCTCCATTTTTGCTCGCCACATATCACAACGTGCTGTTCTTGCTGGTTTATCCAGAGCCTTGGAGACATTGAGGAAACTTTTCCTGGACTTCAGTCTTCTGGGTGGAGCTCGATGTCCAAATAACGGGTGGTTGCTTGTGAGATCCACCTTCCACCTCTCTTGCCTTGCAAACACTTCTCCCCGAATGTCTGGAGGAGAAATACCAGCCAAGCAGTAGAGTTTGTCAGTGGGAGTAGGTTTTAGGCACCCATTTACTATTCTACATGTTTCATTAAGGGCTGCATCCACCCGCTTCGTATGGGCTGACCTAAACCATACAGGACACGCATACTCAGCTGCAGAAAAACTCAGAGCAAGAGCTGAGGTTCTTAACAAAGTTGGATGGGCTCCCCATTTGCTTGAGCCAAGTTTACGGAGGATGTTATTTCGGGCTGAGACTTTCTGTCCAGAGTTAACACAGTGTTTCTTGTATGTTAAGGTCCGGTCTAAAGTGACACCCAGGTACCTAGGTGTAAAACAATGCTCCAGTTGCTTACCCTCCCACGTCACGCACAGCTATCTAGTAGCTTCTCGATTTCGAAGATGAAATGCACACACCTGGGTCTTAGTCGAGTTTTGCAGTAGCCGGTTCTTCTGATAGTACACTGAAAGTTCCTTAAGTGCATTTGAGAGCTGCATTTCAGTGGTTTGAAAGTCGTCGCACTGGACAGCTAAAGCCAGGTCATCGGCATAAATGAAGCTTCTTGTATAGGAAGACCTTGGCTGGTCATTTGTGTAGATGTTGAAGAGGATTGGCGAGAGGACACTGCCCTGAGGAAGTCCATTCCGTTGGTCTCTCTACCTACTGCACTTTCCTTGAAACTCAACAAAGAACCGGCGATTCTGCAGGAGAGTTTCAACAATCTTCGTGAAACCATAGTCTCTGGTGAAGTTATAGAGCTTGGTGATCAAAGTTCTATGGTGCACTGTGTCGTATGCTGCTGTAAGGTCCACAAATACCACACCTGTGATTTTACGTCCTTCAAACCCATCCTCTATGTGCTGGGTTAAATTGAGCACCTGTGAAGTGCAATTCCTTCCAGATCTAAAGCCCGCCTGTTCTGGAATAAGAAGTTGATCTACTTTAGATGTGAGGCGCTCAAGTAGGATCCTCTCAAATATCTTATATAGGTGACAAAGTAATGATATTTGCCTATAGCTCTTAGGATCTAATGGATCCTTACCTGGCTTCAAAATAGCTATCACTCTAGACTTCCTCCATACCTTAGGTATCTGTTTACTCTGCAGGCAATTGTTTAGAAAATCAACAACCCACTTCCTTGCTCTGGAACCAAAATGTTTTATTTGTTCTACTCTCATATCATCCAGACCTGTAGCCTTGCCATTTTTGGATTTGTTTATGGCTTTCTCTAATTCCTCTAGGGTGATATTATTAGTGAGGTCGCTAGACTTCTTATCTATTTGGCGTTCTATTTTAACTCTATTCACATAACCCCCTATTTTTCCATTGAGCAAAAGTTGATGAGCAATGGCATCTGGGGACAAATTGACGTGTACAGGGGATTTTGTGAAGTCGTTATTAAGCCTCTTTAAAAGTCGCCAGGCTTTCTGACTACTTTTAGACATGTCCAGCCCTTCAAGGGTAGATATCCAACGATTTCGTTTATCTTCCACTAATATTGTTGTCAACTCTAGACCTTTCTGCACAGTCTCTTCGCCAAAGGGATTTGTCTCAAATAGATCAATGTATTCAGCCAGCAGAGCTGAGGAATGTTGATTGAGTCCAGGAACATAATTCATTCGACAACCTCTGGGAATTGACTGTCTGGAGCTCTTGTTCACTGCATCTACAAACAGATCGTAGTCAGTGATAGAAATACCTATATCAGAATATTGATATATGATTGCTGAGGTAGAATATAGAAAGAAAAGAACACCGTCGGCCTAGGTTGATAGAAGATAGGAGGGTGAAGGGGTGTGAAGAAGGAAGCCATCTTGCATAGAGAAGACAAGCCCCACCTGACCCACGCAAAGTGGATACAATGAGGATAGGGGATGAAACCCCAAAGAAGGAGAGGGGATTGAAGGCGGAAAGACGGTGAACAGTTAAACCCTTGAAGTAGGATTGTCCCGAGGTGAAAACTCTGTAAGTATTTCTCTGTTCACCAAGGGCTCCATTTTTTTTTCAAGAGACCGTAAAACTTCGTGGCCGCGTTCGCAGCGAACAATCGTTGGGTGTGGTTTGCTGAACAGACGAAAATCCTATAAAGATCAAGTGAATGGCTGTGATGCCACGGAGTAGGTTGAAGCACCACTGCAAGACGCCACTCTAGATCAATGGAGTGATGATGCATTAGGGGAAATAAGTCCATACACTTGTATAAATCCCCGTCGTTGGCTTTTATATCAATAATTTCATCGATTGCGGATATTTATTTATTTATTTATTTATTTATTTATTTATTTATTTATTTATTTATTTATTTATTTATTTATTTATTTATTTATTTATTTATTTATTTATTTATTTATTTATTGTTCAACAGGCATTTCTTATTTCTATTAATTTACAATTAAAATTAAAATATGAATCTAATACTATACTTATGAAATATGGACAGCGTTAAGTGTGTGTTTCAACTTTTTACTTTAATTTCTCCTAAAATATACATTGCTGATCTAAATTAATCTAAGAACTTAACAATTCATGGTACACAAGTATGCTACTCTATTAATTTATGTCTTCTCTCTGTGTGAGTTACCTTCTGACTGATCTTTAAGAAGACACTCTCCTTGTGATATACAGTATATCCACGTTTGGCATTTTATTAATTGAATGACGTATTCTGTTTAATGATGAATTCATATGGTGATTTGTGTTTGACCTCTTAGTAAAGAAGGTTAAATTATTTCTATTACTTCCAAACGGTGGATACAGGTTTATTTGGTGGAGTAATTCTCGGTTATCTGCTTTTACCTTTGAGAATTCTAGGGAGGTATTTTACATTCGTTTATGTTCTCCTAGTAGCCAACTTTTCTACCCCAAAATGTGTTATTAAGACGCTATATGCCACTCAAACTCAAACCCTTACAGCCTTCCCAGTCGTGAAATTACCTTTCCCAGTGTGGCGGTGAACTCGTCAGCTGTTTTGTTACAACTTTCTGCGACGCTTGCCATTGAAACACTACTGCAATCCTCATCTGTAGGACAATGTGGAGTGAGGATGCACTGGGAGATACACATGCATCTGTATAAATGTCTCCTTTTGCTGAAAATCAATAAAGTGCACAGAATCACTATACAGTAACTCATCATGAGTGAATCAAATGTATGTTCCTCACATATGTTGTGTTGATAATACCCCTTGCAACCTCGACTTTTGGGCATTGTTATGGAATACGTTCTCCCACTTTCCGTTTGGTACGCGTTAATCCACAAGGTAAATTATAGCAAAAGAAAACGCTTCAATGGGAGGTCATCACATATATCCGGAGACGGACCGGTCTATAGAGTCATTATACCGAAGCTGTCCAATGGTTAGCGAGCCTGTCAAGAAGAACAAAAGAAGAAGAAAATGTCTGGAATAATCTCCTTCCAAAATTGACACGAATGACGTTAAATGAAATCGAGGTCTATCCGAGAGAGGAAAAGGGACGGAAAATCAATACCGAGAGAAGGAGCACAATAATTTCTTTCGTGGAAAATTGGCATGAGGTGACATTAAGTGAGGAGCACAAGAAGGAGGGTAAGAGAGGGACGCAAGAAGTTGCCAGAAAAGAAGAAAGACGTAATTCTGCCCTCTTTCTTGTATCAATCAAGTTTAATAAAATTACGTATTACCATGGCAGGGAAAGGAAGAAAGAAGAAAGGAAGTGTGCACATGACAGATTTTCATTTTCTCTGTAAAATAGAGAAGTCGCTTAGATTTCAGCTTGGTGTTGATGGTACTAGTTTAGCTAGCATAACTACTGAGACATGAAAACGTAAACTTTTATTATATATTTAATAAAGACGCTATATATATTTAAATATAATTACTTTTTGTTTTAATAAAATAAATTTAACGCAATGTATCTATATATTTCAACAAATAATGCACAGACATATGTTGCCATTCCTTTAAAATATTTTGAATGCATTTTTTCGTAATTTTTCCTTGCTACAGATTGAATGTAATACGTTTCGTATGTAATTTAAAGGCTTTTAGGTCTGCGACCGAACACACAAGTTCAATATAAATATTACACTATTGAGGTCCGAAACGGGGGAGGAGCTTACGGTCAGCTGTTTCCAATATGGCGGCGAGATAGTGACGGGAAGTAAACATGACAGTGATCGGGTGTGCGCCTGTAGGATTTATTAAGTGTTCAAAATCTCTTTGGTGTCGTATGCGCAACTGTTGAGAGTTGTCGGAGATTTCACGCGTCCATTAGTGGAAGGGGAAGAAATATTCAAGCGTAATTACTTGATATGTGTAGGTAAAAAGTTTGAAACAGAAGATGAAACTGGTGTTGTAGCGTTGTGTTTGCAATCATACCACATCGATTCAAAACCGCACAAAGTTAATGTTGTCTTGAACAAGGGGGTGAAAATGTGAAGCTACTGTAATTTTCCACTATTAGAGGTTATGGAGTAATTTCTTGTTGATTTGGTCCATGCCAAAGCCTTAGCCAGGTGACGGAGGAGTTACCTGTTTTGTAAACTGTAATCTTGGGGAAGAAAGAAAATAATAATTCTACTAAGTAAATGTTGTAAAGCAAATAAATCCTAGGCTTTATACAGGCTTGTGTTGGAACAGCCCACATAAACTTAATGTTCTTCCATTTTTACCATCAGCACAAAATTTAGAACTTACAATCGACAACAATAAGTATAAAAATTATAACTACCTACAGAATATGCAGAGCAAAGTTGGAAAATTATAATTTAAGAGTACTATAACCTCTACAGTCACAGCTGTTTGGGGTTGAAGAATACTTGGTTTGTCCAATTCTACCAAATAATGGCTTCTAATTTAATATGACCGGGCGAGTTGGCCGTGCGGTTAGGAGCGTGCAGCTGTGAGCTCGCATCCGGGCGATAGTGGGTTCGAACCCCACTGTCGGCAGCCCTGAAGATGGTTTCCCATTTTCACACCAGGCAAATGCTGGGGCTGTATCTTAATTAAGACCACGGCCGCTTCCTTCCCATTCCTAGACCTTTCCTGTCCCATCGTCGCCATAAGACCTATCTGTGTCGGTGTGACGTAAAACAAATAGCAAAAAAAGCTAATTTATGATGGCAAAATACTACATATTTTCTTTCTTTGATAGAAATATTTTATAGGCAATTTAAATGCAGTGCTTAATTACTACCAGTTAAAGATATTACTCACATGTAGACAGTTAATTTACTGCCAGCTGTTACACATATGAAGAAGTTTACAAACAGCGGATTATATTCTATGTGCGGCACAGAAGTATTAGGCTTCAAGTTTGTCAGTAGTTTTGATGTAGCTAAATCTTTGCGAATACAAATTAGAGACAATAACTATCAATGAGTACAATAAACAGTACCGGTACCTACGCTGTGGAAAGAAGTCGTCTTCACGAGAATGCAGACTGCACATTGTCATGTATCGCGTAACGCGTTTTTCAATTGACAGCGTGAAAACCCATCTTTCTCTCTGAACTTTCTGTACAGGAATGTAGTGAACAGATTTCGCATCCGTTTTATACGATTTGCAACCGTATACAGAGCAGTACCTCCTCAAATTTGACAATTTTCTTTCTGTTTCCACCATGACGTCAATGCTTCGCCATGTAAATAAACGTCACCAGTCACTATGTTGCAGCTTCAACATTCTACCGCTTGGCTGCGCCATCCAACTTTTCTGACGTCAATAACATACCTGTAAAACACACTATTAAACAAAGAACGATATGTATAGTTCTTGATTCAAAATCATCAGATTCAATCAAGTCACACTCAATATTTGGAAACTTTTATATTTATTTCTGTCCAAACACCTAGGAATTGGAAATTTGGAACTTATCGTAATGATGTATTGCTTTTGTGGCGGAAATAGCTGAATGGTCAGCGTACGGGCCTTTAGGTTAGATACCTAGCTTCCTGACGTTAATTCCTCTGGCTCAGGAACTGGGTGTGTGTGCTCGTCTTCATACATTTCTCATCATATACACACTACTAAACTCGCGGAAATTAAGTGGCAACCACAATAAAATTTCGAAAGTGGTCGACAAGGGGAACAAGAATCAGAATAAGGAAATAACTGTTTCACTGGGAGTTGTATATCAGGAAAGACACTAAACTATCTATCTCACAAGGAAAAAATCTTTCCACAGTTCATGTTCTGGATGTGATTGGTGTGACTGGATGAAAGTCATAATTTTTAGTGTATTATGTCTATAGTGTTATATTTTAAAAATACATTTTTGATAGGGACTTGATAAATTTGAAGGTGCCACTTTATTGGATGAAACAAGTCATTCTGTATTTAGTAATGTCTTCTATTTCAGCACTTATGTTTGAACTTTTTGCTTGTATTACAAATTGTGTTCGACCAACTGAAAAGTTCACATTCACGCTGGGTATGCTGTCCTCCCAAATAACCTAGCAAGCAATTCAAATAATTAGTGATATTCATTACATATTTTATAACTCCTAGTAATTTATTTCAAATTTTACTTATTTTTGTTTTATTTATTTATTTACTGAGTCGACGATCTTCTATTACAGTGTATCGATGTCTGGTAAGGAGTACGTCAAATCTTTCTAACCCCCGCCCAGAAAAGGGCCTGCCTCCACACCTGTTGTCAGTCGTAATCAATCCAGTTAAAGTTTCACGGAACTTTTCATCATCTCAAAATAATGCATAGGTTTAGTTTTCAACTACCTACCAGAACGAGGGGTTGTGCATGCATACTGAGGACCTACAGTTTTTAGTCTTGTTTCCAGCGTCCTTTCTTACCCGGATATACGAACTGCCAGATGAAGTTTATATTTTCACTCATTTAACTTGAGGTGCAATTTTGTCACTCTCATTCAAGTCAAGTATTAAATCATTCGCTCTTTTCAATTGACACATCGATCGTGGAGTAGAAACTGTTGGGAAATCACAAGAACGCATATGCCCGGTGAGGAACGGGGAGAAAGGATTTTCTCCAGCCAAGCCTGTGACGTACCGTAATCATTGCCATAGCAATCACGCTACCATCCAGGCGACTTATTATTGCCCTCAAGCATAGTATTGGAGGAGAAATATTAATTATAATCACACTGGCTGGCTCTGCGATCTCTCTGTGTAAAAAAGGCGGGAGTGTTCATCATATGTAGGATTATTTATTGCTATAGTTCTATATAAATGGTATGCCAACCACCGAGCGAGTTTCTATGCAGATTGAGTCACGTACTGTCAGCTGGCATCCCAAAACTAGCGGGTTCGTATCCCTCTGTCAGCAGCACTGAAGACGGTTTTCCATGGTATCCCATTTAACACCAGAGAAATGCTGGGACTGTATTATAATTAAATCCATGGCTGCTTCCTTCACACTCCTGCCCCAATCACATCGTCGCCATAAGGCCTACCTGCCTCAGTGCGACGTAAAGCTAACCGTACATAAAATGGACGTCAAAAGTTCATTGGTCCTTATTCCAAATATGGTGCACAATTAGTAGATCCACCGTAGGATGCTCAGGATTTCTTGGGTTGCACGAACCAAGAAGTATTCAGAAGGGCAAGAGCAAGTCGGGAACTCGTTCAAACATTAAAATATCGGAAGATCTCTTACCTTGGCCACATCCTTAGAAATGACAGTTACCTCATCTTACAGCGGATTATACAAGGCAAAATACAGGGTCGAAGAGGTGTCGAGAGGAGGCGAGCATCATGGCTTTGAAACATCAAAGAATGGACTGGAATTCAAAGTGTTGAAAGACTTTTCCATCTTGCAAGAGATCGTACTGCATTCGCCACAGTGATCGCCAACGTCAGGGGGACCTGCTATGGTACTGTGAAGAAGAAGAAGAAGAATTAGTAGAAGAGTGACCATAAATGGCCGAAATTATTGCACAATTCTGGTTGGTTGGTTGGTTGGTTGGTTGGTTGGTTGGTTGGTTGGTTGGTTGGTTGGTTGGTTGGTTGGTTGGTTGGTTGGTTGGTTGGTTGGTTGGTTGGTTGGTTGGTTGGTTGGTTGGTTGGTTGGTTGGTTGGTTGGTTGGTTGGTTTGATAGCGTGGGTAGAATCTGGTAGCCATTATATAAATTGCCGGAGAGGTTAAAGTTATAATAAGTGAGGACATAAATATAAAGGGAGATCTATTTAATAACACTAAAGCGAATAGTCGGAATATATGACACGTCACACTATGTAATGTATCTCGTAGGTTCCTAAGTTAGAAATCTCCACCACAAAACAATTAAATTCTGCACTATCTCTGGAGTGTGGTAAACAACAGTTGAAATTTATTACTGCGGTTGAAAAACTTCGTAGAATCACGGAACGTACGTAACACTCACACCATTGGCAGTGAGTCACCTCCGTGACCATTTATAGTCAGGCAATAAAATTTATTAGATTAATAATAGATGGAGAAATACTGCAATCGCATCGGCGTAAAACATTTTAGAACTCATACTTCTCCTTTAGATATTGAAGTTTAAAATGAGTACTGGGATCTCATATCTATCTACAAAATGGGTTTCGAAATAACCGTCCATTTGATAATCCGAAGTTATTAATTCAATACAAAGTCGTTGACTATATTCAGCATATTACATCTAAATGAATTATTTTCGAATAAGCGGAAATAAGATTAGTTAACTGGACTAAAATGCTTGTTCGGAAGGGAAATTTCAATGCTTTAAAATATTCTGCCTTCAACACTCAAAATCAGTTAAAGAAAATATTCCATCTTAAATAGGCCTATATTTCGTCGCCATAAGACCTATCTGTGTCGGCGCGACGTAAAGCAACTAGCAAAAAAAAAAAAATTAATATATTTAAACTTACAAGTTTTAAAATTAGTGTATACAAAGTACATGAAATTTTCGTTACTGCGAAACGGGCCTCTCTGATTACCATCACCGATACGGGTTCGTTGACTAGTAAAATGATGTACTATTTTGTCGGGTATCTACCTTTAGATTTGTATTTTTTGTCATGAACTACAGTAGAATGTACTTTGTAACAATTTACCTTTAAACCTTTAAACTAATTACTGAGCTGTACAGCATTGCAATTCATGAATGTCGACAGCTGTTCTTTGATGATATTCTCTCTTTTCTATTTTATACGTTTTGGTAAATTATTGCTCAAATGAAAGTTCTAATTTTCCTCAAACACCACTTGATACAAAATAGAAACTGAAAAATCTCGGCAATTTCCTCCGCTGTATTTGGAAGTGGTGAGGAGAAAAATCACTTGAATAATCATTGTCCTCACCCGTATTCGAAATCCTTCAAATGGATATGGATGAGGTTTTCATTGCTGTTACGATGCCTTATTTTGCATCAATCTAAATTGCATAGCAAAGAAGCCAAAAGCTAAACCTTGGTAAGCTGTTGCCAGCAACTACAGAGCAAGTTCGCATATAACATGACGACTTCTCGATATTCTCAGACTTTAAAACTCGCCCTTGGTTGGTCGAAGTATGGTTTTCCCGAGAGGTTCTCACACGTCTTTGTTTCATTTCACGTTGTCGAATATTGCGGCGCATTCATCCTACTTTTGAAGGATATCAAACACTAGAGTACAATCCTGATAGATTACGGAACCTATCGGAAACTTTAGTAAGCAGTCGAACGCTTGAGAAACACGTCGATCATTCTTGATGTGTCTACAGTTACCAAAAAAAAGAAAGCGTTCGTCTTACCATAGTGTTATAATTTAAGCATATATACGTATGTGGGCTGTAAGTAAAATGGTGGCAATATTGAGAGAACGGAATATTTAATGAACTAGCAAGTACAATTGTGTGTAATTCCTTCATCGTAGTCGTCCGATGTGTCTATTACCTTTGCCACATGTAGGGAAGCCGTTGGGAACCGCTGGCAAGGCGCTCTCTGTTAATGACAGCGACGGAGCGGCCTGTTGCGCGGTGTACTGATGCCACGTCAGCAAATCGGTGGCCTCGGTGGGGATTCTTCAACTTCAGAAAAAGATCGAAGTCACAAGAACAGATGTCTGGAGAGTACGTAGAGTGTTCCAAGACCTTCCAGTGCCACCGTTGCAGTAAGAGCTTGACACTGTTTGTGACATGGCAACATTAGGATGATCACCTTGCAAATAAAAGATGAAGTTTGCACCTAATAGCCGCATGCAAATGTCTCTCCAGAAATCGGCAATATTAGTCAGTGTTGATGGTTTGTCCCTCAGGCCCAGCATGTTTAAGAATAACGCCCCCATAGCCGTATGCCACAATCAGCATGAGCTTCACCCGACTGAATTCCTGTCAAAATTTCTGTGGATGTGGGGAAGCTGGGTGACGCCATTCTTTCAATTGACGCTTTAATTGAGGCTCGTAGAAATGCGTCCCCATTGTGGTATCCGTCCAGCCACACCGGTGCCATTTCTGTACGTCGGTGAGTTGATGTGCAAACCAAAGGGAGAAGTTGTTTTCGTCAGTATGTGCCACACCGTTTGTTGACTGAGACCAGACTCTAAGGATAATTCCCGGACAGTCCATTGATGGTCTACGGAAACGAGACCAGTCACAATGACAGTCTGATCTGGAGGAACAGACGGCTGACCTGTGCGGTGCAAATCCTCAGTCTCAATCCGACCTGCACGAAACGCCTTGACCCATCGTACATCCGTCTTATACGGTAATGCATTCTCGCCACAGGTTTCACGTAATCCTCGACAACATTCTGATGCATTTTTACCACTCCATTTTCATGTTACATTTTATTCACTCCAATGCCACTCAGCAACAACACTCCCATCTGGATGCCCTTCAAATGCACACTACGCATCGACAACAGCGTAACCCACCACATCCATATCGCATGCCCAATCTCTTCGTCTACAGAAAAAATAAAATGTTCAAACAAAATAGCGTTTCATTTCACACCAAACAAGTATTCGTCTGAAATACATAATGCGCATTTCTGTGGTCTTCTTTAACATCTTCAATACCTGGTAGGCTCTCCTTTCCTCTGCATGATTATGAATTCTTGGTCATAGGACCAACCATGTAGAACAATGAACGAGGCATCGCATGCTAAAGTCCGTTTGTAGATGCAATTTAGTATAATCTTACTCACTGACTTTACAGTAATTTACGGAAAAAATCCGTATACAATGTAGAATACCGTAGCGAAGCACGGGTACATTAGCTAGTTCAGCAATAAAATCCGAGAATTGTAAACGAAATATAGAGTCAACTCCTTCAAGACGGTTTTACAACATTGCGCATTGACTAGCAGGTGATGAACACAGACATAATTATAGTAAATAGGCAGAGCTCTCTCTCGTAGCATTGGTGCTAGTGAAACCGGAAGCTTGCGCCCGTCGCCATCTTACGTCACCGTAGATTCACTGCAGGATTCGCTACTGTGCTAACTGAAGCTTTGGTTTCTGTTGTTCTATGCATATTTTGAATTAATTTGTCAGCATATGACACAGTGTCAGAATAGTGAATACCTTCGTAGTGTTTGAATGGAGCTTTTCCCATTCGCAAAGAAAGAAAGAAAGAAGGAAGGAGAACTAGTTCCAATACACCAATTAGAGTCTTACATGTGTTCATTAACATTTCTTGTTGGTTAGTTATTTATATAATTATATTTACCGGTATCATTAAAACATTTCTTCAGCTTATCTCAGTTATTGCTGAGGTTGCTGGAACCACCCAGGCTCATTTCGGTTCTTTTACCTTTTTTTTTTACGTGGCGCCGACACAGGTAGGTTTTAAAGCAACCATGAGATAAGAAAGGGTTAGGAGTGGGAGAAAGCGGCGATGGCTTTAAGTAAGATACAACCCAAGAATTTGCCGGGTGTGGACATGGGAAACCATATTCACGACTGCCGACATTGGGATTCGAGCCCATTATCTTCCGAATGCAACCTGATGGTCACGTGACCCAAACTGGACAGCCACTCGCTTGCTTATTTTGGTTTTGGATGTGTGTGTGTATGTGTGTGTGTGTGTTGGTGGTGGTGGGGTAGGGGATGTTAAGACCGGATGTCCTTCCTGACGCCACGGTATTCTGAGATGAAAATCTCGACCCAGGATCGACCGGGATACAAGCCTCTGCCTTCCGGGTGGAAAGCCACTGAGCTAATCTCATCCCTCCTTTTATCGGTACTATTAATGATTCCTAATTATCTAGGAGGTAGAGATCATCTACTTCCTACTTACTTCAATTGCGGATCGAAAACATTTTAGGAACCATCACGTACATGCGCTTTCGTCTTCCCGGAAAATGAAAAATCAAATACGACGTAATTATCTTCTTATTTTTAAAATTTTACTTTAATTCTTATGGCGACGATGGGGTAGGAAAGGCCTAGACGAGGAAAGAAAGCGGCCATGGCCTTAATTAAGGTACAGCCCCAGTATTTACTTGGCGTGAAAATGAGAAACCACGGAAAAGTATATTGAGGGCTACCGACAGTGGGGCTCGAACCCATTATCTCACGGATGCAAGCTCACAGCTGTGCGCCCCTACCAGCACGGCCAGCTCGCCCGGTCCTCACGTATAATGTTGGGGAAGAACATTTACTTAATATGTGAAAACTTTGAGCTTTATTACAATTAAGAAATTAAGAGTGCACTACAGAATTGTATGAAATTGTTCTGTATTGGCTTTAAGGTTTTCGGGCCACCAGGTCATTCTGACCACGTTTACAGAAATTTTATAATTTTATAATTATTGGTGTATCGGCAGTTCAGAATACAACTTGTCTCATCACAAGTTACTCAACTATTTTCTGGATACTTTCACTGTCGGCTGTGTTTTTGCAATGGAGAATTTCATTTTTCAATTTTTCAAATTTCATTTGAACGGCATCTATACGAAACTCAGTAAAATTCGAAGGCTTAGTACGATTAAGACTTTTTAACTTTTCGATTATGGAAGTATGTGGCAATTTCAGTGTTTAATAGAAAATCTTTCCTGAGATATTTATGACTTATTCAGCAGATTTATGACCGTTCTACTTATCTGAAAATTTAATATTCAAAATACGATTATACCTACTCATAATTCAAGATGAGATTGGATATGTTTCACTGCCAGTGCTGCACGCACTAGCAATGCTAGTCCACTTTACTGTTTGTTTTAGTCTCATTGTAAAGGCCATGAGGGTGTAACTCAAACCGGAATGCGATAAGGCGTCCACTTTATAATCCTATCGCGTGGAGGAAACTCATCTCAACTTTCCCATTTTGCCTGTTTACAGCACTCACGAAGAGTACAGGAGCCAAAGTGGGCCCCAATAAAAATAAACTTTTATTAACTGCATATTTGCATCGTATTATGTAAAATTCTTCTGTATGAAAGATTATTACGAACAGAGCAGCACTATGTAGTGCAAACATACCACCCACGCCATAGCCCCGTACAACACCATCAATGTCCCCACAATTTCAGGCTACCGCCATATAGCACCATACGCGAAGGCGTTCGGTGGTACAGGACCTTTTGAGTCTAGAGTCAAATGCCACCTTGTCTAGAAAGCGAAGAAAAATAAACTTCAAAGTGATGGGTGAATAAAAGCTCTTTCGACCGTGCAAGGATCAACTGCACTCCTCCGTTCCAATTAATCAAACCAACGGCCTCCCAGGGCCATGGTGCGTTCGCGACATAAGATCTAAATATAACACTTAAACTAACTTAAAGGCATAAATGAACGGAGGGAAATTTGGGATGCAATCTTTTTCCGGCAAAATGACAAGCAAAAGAAAAGTTTAAAAACCTATTTATTATTCCTTGATAAAATCACGATTAATTGAAATCAACCCTGAATAATTCTACAATTAAAAAAAACAAAATATATACAATGTCCGATTGACCTAATAAGATTTCGGAGATGTCACTCCTTTCATTATTAATTTTTTAAATTCATATTTGAGCATTTTATCAACTGAAATACTGTAGTTAATCGTTCCATTCCTTTTTCACATGACAATGAGTAAAACAGATAAAATCCTCGTAAATGCGACGGTTCTCATTACAAAGCTTTCTTCACTATTAGAAGAAACACATTATCTATACGAAAATTAGAGACAACTTGGAGTGGTCGCCTAATTAATCATACTACTAATTAAATAAACAAAAGAATAAGCTAACACTAGTGGGCAAAATGACAACCATCAAAATAAAATTAAACAAATGTCGGGTCCAGAAATCGAACCCTCATCCCAATTAATCCGATGACAAATAATAAGACAAACCCCGTTTTTGGAATACATACAAAAAAATTAAATACAACTCAAGGAGTATATTAAAAAATATTATGTACACATATTTTAAAACAAAATAGAAGCAATTTACGCATGCAACTGGCTGTACAACACAAAAAACAAAATTGTGTGTGACAAAAGAAATCCATGATCTGCCTTGGAGTTCGAACCGATGGCCTCCAGGATGCCACCGACAAACAGGTCTCTAAAAACTCCCTATCTCAATTATTCATAAGGTCAACAAATAATACAATACTGCCGTTCCAGTTATTTAATTTCTTTACCGAAATAAACATGAACGAGTTCAAAAGAAATCCTTTAAATGTACTCGGGTTTATGCAAAACCCCAAGCATTCAGTCTTAGTGGACAGGCTTGAAAAACTAATTGGCAGTTTCCTACCTAACAAGGCATTGCTAGTGTTCCCTCTTTTTAAAATCATAAATCATACAACGTAGAACCACACCTCATAACGGGTGCCCGCAGAATCACTTCTTGTCAAAAACTCAAGGCGAAACGACCGTCTCCCTGAAAATACATCTTGGTAAATAATATCATTTCAACTGATATCCTCTTATCATATACCATAGCTCCACTGACTTATTTATCATCTGCCTGCTTACAATTCTTTAATCCAATATCAAGCCACTATTCATCTTTTCAATTTCACATCCATGGATTTAGAATGTCCAGGTTCACATCTATCCCACTACATAGAATATCTCAGCCTACGTTTTCCTACAGTTTGAACTCAGACAAAAATCAAATACGGATTTAAACGCATCCATAATATTATTCTAATATTAAAGAAAAGAAAATACTTGACATAAAAGGAAAACTTTATTTAAAATATGGAAGGGCGTTTGTTCGTTTCCAGCCATGTCACAACTTGCACAAATAATTAATACAGCCATCTACATATTCTATTCATGCAAAATTACATTAAAACAAGAGTGTCTTCCTATCCACATGATTATTATGCCAATAGTGGCATTTTGAAGACACTGTCACCATGCATTACCAAAATAGTTTGAATATTCCATAAAATAAATATATATCGTCGCTGGAAAGGTAAAAGGTTGTATTCCACAAAGCTCTTCCTATCAATTATTCTCCTTAAGACTGGTCACGCCTCCCAGCCACATATGGATACGCAGTCCATCAGAACAATGTCCGTTGTGTTCGTTTTCCTATGTCGACGATTAAACGAAAATGAACCTTACATGCATTGTACACTAGGAATGCAGAAATACGTAATGCAAACATACATTCCTACAGTACGGTACTGTAAGGTTCATTTTCCTTTACACATGGGCATAGAAAAATGAACACAACGGACATTGTTCTGATGGACTGCATATCCATACATGGCTGGGAGGCGTGACCAGTCTTGAGGAGAATAATTGATAGGAAGAGCTTTGTGGAATACAACCTTTTACCTTTCCAGCGACGATATATATATATATATATATATATATATCGGTTAGAAATCATCAATAATACAAATCTATATTTTGCCCTCCTAATCTAAAGCACTCTCAAACTTATTGATATTTCATCGTTAAACCACGTGCATGCATTACATTAAATTTAAATTTTATAGGCACGAAATTTTAACCCATAATAGAATTTCCATTCCCATCTAGCCGAATATGTAACAAACAATATGAAGACAACTCCTAAGTCCCTCTCTAATTCAAGAATACATACAATTTACATTACTAACCTAATTTATGTGATCTACATATTACGTAGCCGTACATTTATTTGGATTATAGTTATATGTTTTTGTAACTATCGTCATGTCGATAAATCCATGGTTCGTGCTCAGGAAAGGCCCTCATCGTCGTTTAGCCTCTCATGGTATTGACGTGGATCACAGGTTCGAATCCTTTTCTATTCCTGCTGAACACTTTCATAATCCCAGGGTCCTCTTCTTCACTGTAACCAGTCTAATAACGTTGAAATAAATTGCGTCACTCAAAAACGCAATTTTTTAAAACTGTAACACAGTTATCGCGGTCACGTTATTTGAATACATTCATTACTATCACTTGGACAAGGTTTTTCACACCGAGTATTTGCAAAAATGTATAATATCACTCCCGAATACAGGTAAGGCCAGAACACCAGCGGACCGTGTGACTGCCTTCAATCTTTCGCGTCAAGTCGATGTTGTCTCAACATGGCTACCCCTTATATAATATTACCCCTACACGAACAATAGACGGCGGTCAGTCCCCACCACAATTTTTTTCTAATCAGTGGTTTTACGGGTTGTGTGACATCGGCAATGCGCTCAAATGTATGACTCAGACTTTTAAATAATCTAGTTATGGGCGGAAAACACATCGATCGGCGGTTTATTTAAAATTTATTATCAAAATGATGGCTTTATGGGGATTCCCATCCAGAGTCTGCGTATTTAGTTGGCGTGGGGACGGTACTGGTGCTTATAAAATAAAATTTTAACGTAATTTTGCACACGTTAAACATTTATAAACAACTGAATTTTTCGCAAAGGTCTATTATGTAAACATATGACATACCGAGGTTTCCCTCAATAATTAATATGCATATCTCGAAATCTTACAATGCAAATCAAGCTTGCACGTTGGCATTGCGGTGTTTCTGCCATTTCTAGTGGCCGGAGTTATTAGTATTGATTTTATTTCCTTGTCATTTTTCATAGCTCGCTCTCTTTCTCGGGATTCCTCCAGCTATGACGGATCGTGTTTACACCAAGTTGGAAGCGTTGTGCAAACAGATGCAACCTAATGCAACTTTCAGTAATATGGACAAGGGAGCTTGACAAAAGTTTTTCACCGCCTAAAATAATTATTAAATAAATATCTATATGACCGATAGGTCACAGTAGAGTAATTAGCATCATAAATGTTAAGAAACCACATTTATGCTCTAAGGTCTGAAAAATATATTTAATGCACAGATGATATTGATTTTTTATGCACTCCTCCACATAACACTCTTTTACTACAGATGGGGCTCATCTAATCATGAGCCGCAAATGTCAGATTTTCCAAATTCGCTCGTTCGTTCGTAATCTGCTTACCCTCCACGGTCGGTTTTTCCCCCGGACTTAGCGAGCGATGCCACCTCTACCACCTCAAGGGCAGTGTCCTGGGGCATCAGATTCTGGGTCAGGAGATACAATTGGGGAGAATGACTAGTACCTCGCCCAGGCGGCCTCAACTGCTATGCTGAAGCGGGACCTTGTAGGGGGGTGGGAAGTTTGGAAGGGATGGACAAGGAAGGGGGAAGGAAGCGGCCGTGGCCTTAAGTTAGGTACTATACCGGCATTTGCCTGGAGGAGAAGTGGGAAACCACGGAAAACCGCTTACATGATGGCTGAGGAGGGAATCGAACCCACCTCTACTCAGTTGACCTCCCGAGGCTGAGTGGATCCCGTTTCAGCCCTCGTAACACTTTTCAAATTTCGTGGCAGAGGCGGGAATCGAACCCGGACCTCTGGGCGTGGCAGTTAATCACACTAACCTCTACACCACAGACAGATTCTCCAAGTACGGAAGAAAAGGTAAGAAAATAAATGTACGCAGAAATGAAATTAAGTGGGTTTTTTCAGTCACTTTCTGCATTAGGAATACATTTAAACAATCATTGCTTCCAGTACGTTTTTCGCATTTTCTGAAACACATTTTGTTCTCTTTCACAACCCTCATGTATTTAAGCGATTATTTAACAACCACAAAGCAACTGTAAACGGAAGCATTTATAATTTCACGAAGAATTAATCCTAAAATTTAAGAGCATTTGGTTACGGGATTTGCCTCGTTGGATTGCATCTTTAAAGGTAAGTCGTATTTAATAAGGCATGGCAACTTACATTACCTGATGCTGCTTGCAGTTTCTATTTGCAGGCGGATCTGCTACAATGAAGTGAATTTTATAAGTTTTTATAATCAAGGCCACCTGGCGGTGTGATTTGGCTATGCGGTTCGGGTCGTGTTAGATGTGAGTTTGCATTCGGGACAGACGACACCGTGCACTATAGTTATTCCATACAACCGGTGATGGATTTTGCATTCCAGATACCTTTGCCTCATGAAATAATTGTTATTATCGTCATAATTATTTTCACACAGTGCAGGTAACAGGCATACATCTAAGTTAATACGCAAGTCTGTCCGTTAGGCCATCAGATTGGAGGCTTGTTAGATCCTTAAAAACTACTACTAAAGTCCTGCCTTTATACAGGATGTATCAGAACTACACCAACAAAATGTCCTTCGTGTTATGTTAAGAACGATGGTGCAATCGAATCTGTGAAGACAATTTTCCTTTTCGAGGAGATGAGGCTAGGTACTTTGTTACTGCCGGGCATGCGATTCAAATTGACGAGCTCGCCGAATTCGCTATGCCATAGCACAAGCCGCTGCCATGCTTAAGGGAAGAGAAAGGGAGGGAGGGGATGTGGGATGTTTGTTGGAGACAGAGATAATGCTCCGCTCGTATGTCTTCTTGTTCGACTCACACACGATTGTCCTTGTCTCTTACAGGCAATATCCACAGTTCATTTATTAAACAGCCGTAACTGCAGACACTCAGTACAAGAACATACTGTAATTACGACACACGTGTCAGTTAAGGAATACAGCGGATCGTTTCCCTTCTAGTCTGCTGGTCGCAGTAACGTTCTTCATTATTTAACGTGCTCGAAGATGAAACGCTACCGCCCAGCGATTGTCTCTTCCTTCACTCACAACATTGTAAATGGAATGAAACGCTGAGGGAAGGAAACAACACGCCCAGTGCTTTGATAACAGTAGATCATCGATATGCTCCTCCCCTACTTCGATTCAGAGTTCACAACGGTGTAATGGTGGCCTTTGGACTCTGTTCAGGATGTGTGGTGTGAAGCGGACGAGCTGGAAAGCTGCCTGTATTCTTGGTACAAGTTCATCTTCTCTTTCTACGGGGTTCGCATAGTAGTCAGTTTGACTTACTTGAATTAATTCCTGTTGTTCCTTGTGGAACGTAGGGCATCAGCACAGCAACTCTATCCAATCCTTTTGACAGCCAACCTCTTCACCTCTCCAGGTCTTGCTTCCTTCCATTGCCTTCATGTGTACAGATCTTCGCCATGTTTGATTGAGCCATACTCTCCTACTTTTACCCTGCGGGTTCCAATCCAGTTCCTCTCTCTCAATGGCTTTATTCCCTTTCCTCAACGTATGCCCTATCCACTTGCATTTCCGCCGCTTTATCTGTATGGCCATCTCGGTTTCACACGTCCTTCTCCATAGTTCACTTCCGGCCAATGGTGTTTAGAATCTTCCTTAAACAGCGGTTGACGAAGGTCTGCAACTAGGAGGTAATCACTTTAGTCTCTTTCCAGGTCTCGGACCCAGCCTTGACATTGCTTCGGAAAATGCGAAGTTTGGTCCTGATAAATATTTTGTTGTCCTTCCGTACCGGATAGAGCCGAACGAAGGCACCATTTGCGTTTTGTACACGTTGAGAGACATCCTGTACTGCTCCTCGATCTTTGGTAACTACACGACCCAAATAGGTGAAACTATCCACATCCTCTATAGTCAATTTGTGCAGAGCAAATTTTTATGCCGCCTTCTCGGGCTAGGACGTGTCTATGCGAAACGAACGATAAACTTGAGCATACGCACCGAGCATAACCTCTGTCTTCCACTTCCCACTTCCCCTCCCTTCTCTCCCCTGACGCACAGCAACTGGCAGCGGCAGGCTCTCTGGCATAGTAAACACGGCCAGTTCCTCTATTTGAATCACGTACCCGGAAGTAACAAAGTAAACATATTTTCTGGAAAAGAAAAATGATGTCCACCAATCCGATTGCACCATCCTCCTTAACATAACACGAAGAACGTACCTGATTTTTTTGTCGGTATACTTCTTGTTACCGTGTTTTGGTGGATCAGCAGAGGTGAAAGAAGGTGGGGGCTGGAATGGGTCTAACTACAAGTCCGAAAGATGAATTTAAAATTTAAATAAAGGTTATATTTTCAACTGATAACAAGATTTAACAATTTTCACTAGGTGAAGTAACAAAGAAAAATCAGGTACAATACAACTTTACAAACGAAAGCACAAGTTAAGTGGTCTTTACAAATTCTGGGCTACGAGCCCCAAAGTTTAACAATTTCTGAGCTCACAGCTCACAACCACAAATTACCAAAGGGCAGAAAACCCCTAATTACATGGAGCACTTGCTCCCACCTCGTAATGTCAAGCCTCCTAGAGGCAGGTACCTTTCAAAATACCAGAAAGAGCTGACCCGCTCTCAGTCCAAGCCTTTTAAAGGCAAGAACAGATTATTACACTAAACTGCCATCAAGGCACAACTTATAATGGAACAGGGGTACCTCGTACCCAATGTACTGGGCCTTTGGAGGAAGGAAAACCAAAACGGGTTGTTAATGGCCCAAAATACAAAGCTGAGTGGAGGCGAGTACTTGCACTCCTACATGAAAGCTTGGTAAAACCTAAGTGGCGCTAGGCCGATTACACAGGGGCTATTCCTACACTAGGGAGGTGACTCGTATAAGAAAAATAATTTAACACATTAATGAAGAGAAGAAAAGCGGTAATGAAAACGTAGTCACCTCAAATCCAAATTGAAGGGGAGCTCGAGAGTGTAAAGCACTCTTTATCCCCGATTTACAGTTAAAATAATAAGAAAATGTTTACATAAGCCGGCACTAAGTTAGTTTTTAAACAGGTAAGATACTTTGAAAAGGTTTCGAACCTTCCCCGGGGGTTAAACTGCTGAGCAGGAAAGAAATAAAGATGTTAAAAGGCCATTACCTTTGTTGAAGAGCTGCTGCTCGAAGGAAGAGGCGCAACCCGCCCCCTGCTATACTTCCATACACTAAGCTAGATGTTGTTGAAGTGGCGAAGAGCCGAGAAAATCAGAAGTTTTTAAACCCTCGTAGAAGATTCGAGACCTTTCATGAATAATAAAGACACACCCACTTAACTTTATTGGGTAGCTAAGAGTTACACATGGAAATTCGAAGAAGAAACCTCTGATAGGTGGAAAATTAATTACAGAAATTACTGATTGGCTAAGTTCAAAACAGGCGGAAAGAAAGCTTAATATTGCCAACCCACAAATGAAAGAACAGAATTTAGTAAAGACCAAAACTTCTAAATACAAAATTTCTTCAACAAAAGTTCCTTCACTTCGCACCAGGGTGCTTGATCATAGTTTTTGGTAGAGACATCTGTGAGAGAATGTCCACACTTCTTGATAATTAGTAAACAAAAACAATTCGAAATTAACACAGTGACATCTTCAGATAAACGGTTGAATTAATTCAATTTATAAGGTTCAGAGTTTCTCCAGTAGAGGAATACTTTATTGGCGGAAGATTTAAATTTGCGGCGTCGAGGTGTACCGCCCGGTACACTTCTGATAAACCGCAAACGCCAATGGCGGCACCAAAATGAGGCGTACAAGGCAAGTTAAAGGGCGAGGAAGTTTGCCATTTCGTTTCACTGGGCCGGAGGGTGTTATTGCCGTATAACTGACCCTATGAATAGCATCTATCATGACATCTGGACGCATGTCTGTCTGTTAGGCCCGTGATCCAAACGTGATTAGTCAGTACCACTCATACCTAAGCAGATCCCATACTGACACAGGCATAAACATGGCTGAGACTTCAGTGGAAGCTAGTTTTATCCTCGCCTGTGCCAAGCGACAGATCCAAAAATACTGTATCCATCAGAAAATAGCAGCGGATGCCATGCGCCTATGAGTAAATGTAAAACATATCACAGGTATTATAATCACGGGAATAGAACCAGCTTTTGGGTGGTTAGGCCGTGTGCATTTTGCAGAGTTTCGTCCAGACGTGCCATTTGGACTCATCAGCTGGAATGGCACGCCCCTCCAGGACTCTGCTTAGCAGTGGCAGACCAAACTGTGTGGCCCTGCCGTGTTAGCATATCTAGTTTGCTAACCTGCTAAAGGAGAAATGAATTCTCCGTTTAAAAAATACTCCCCCATAGGAGATGATATATCACAGGTAGTTAATGACTTTCAAAAGCGTCAACAGGATGTTGTGTTGAAAGAGGAATTCCATGATTCTTCTAGCAGTGTAACTGAACAATGTAACCGTATGATTACCTCCATCTATTGTTAACCAACAATACCTTGTTAACTGTTACAACGGAATAGAACAGCTATTTAATGTCATGTATGCTACCAAGTTGAGAGTAATTAGTTTATGAATTTGTTCCATCTGATAGAGAAATCTGTCACACGCTGTTGCATAATTAACGCATCACTGCTTCACTGTAGGCTCATCAAGCGTACGACTTGGCAACACGGTTGTACTAGTACTATTGCTGCCACGTGTAGGGAGTGGCGTTGGAGGGGGATGAGATCCTAATATGCATTGTGCTCTGTGTTATAGTCAAACTTTGAAATTGAATGTACAATAAAATGAGAATAAAATTCACATAACAACCCTCGGGGTATGTACCCTCGCGTATTCATACAGTACTGCCCGGCTAGTTAGCTTTACATGTACAGTATTTTGAGACTGTGAATAATATATGCTGCTGGGAGAGATTGCTGAAATAGGCCACAAAAACCAATTTTATTATTTTATCGAAGTATTGTATGAAAACGGCCCAGGGGATTACATGCTTCATAAAGTGGTCATTATCTGGAAACGAATTAACTGGTTTTACATACAGATGATCAACTACTAATCTATAAACATGACATTACTGTTGAGGAATGACTGTTCACTATTTTAGTTAGAGGGATCAAATATGAGACAAATTTGCTTTTCCCTTGGAAGTTTGGCGGAACAACAAACTTACCATATCAATTGTGACGAAACTAACACCGTGGTTAGCCGGTTCGAGTCCCGCTGGTGGAAACGTTTCCACCACGAGTATTGTCGCCCGAAGGGTAGGAGAGGTGGTGGTACAGTATTCCTAATTCCTAGATTGCTTACAGTAATCCTGAGTTCAATTATAAACCTCTCCGCAGTATTCATATGGTGTGAAGTCATAAGATATTTCTCTCCGATGGACGCATTAATCCTTGAGCAGAGACCTATGTGTTACGCGATAAGAATAGGCTATGTGCTCACTCGCACCGCATGTGGGAAACACAATAGATCTAACTGGTTGCAGTACTAGTTTATGCCCCTGTAACCTAATCAACCATGTGAGAAAAGCTTGATGATGATGATGATGATGATGATGATGATGATGATGCTTGCTGTTTTAAGGGGCCTAACATCGAAGGTCATCGGCCCAAGTGAGAAAAGCAAGAAGGTAGGAAATAACATTGCTTTAGGCGGAGAGAGAACGAATAGACTACTTGTACGTAGTGGATAGGAACTAACATGTGAATGATTCCGTAACGCTAACATTTCACACCAACAGACATTTGGTTACACCCTCCATACGACCAAAAGCATGTTTTACCACAGGAAAATATACATTAGAACCCTGTAGGTCTACTCGAGTAGAAATACAAGCAGAATATTCTGGAAGCAATATATTCTTCCTCCACTCTATACTTTTATCGAGCGAGATAGCCGTACGCGATAAAGGCGGTAAGGGCGTGCTCGGTTCCCCGGAAGGACGTGGGTTCAAATCCCCGTCAGGAAGTCGTCAAGTTTTAAGAAACGAGATTTCCACTTCCGGAGGTGCATATGACCCTGAGGTTCACTCTGCCTACACCAAAAATGAGTGCCAGGTCAATTCCTGGGGGCAAAGGCGGCCGGGCGTAAAGGTAACCACTCTATCCCGTCACGTGCCGAGGTTAACAATGGTGGAAGCCTTTACCTTCCACTCCTC
The DNA here is from genome assembly GCF_040414725.1 of Anabrus simplex. Lineage (NCBI taxonomy): Eukaryota > Metazoa > Arthropoda > Insecta > Orthoptera > Tettigoniidae > Anabrus > Anabrus simplex. The sequence continues at coordinate 1,526,898,051 of NC_090265.1, forward strand.
CACGGTCCTTCATGGCCTGTACGGAGGTGACTTTGCTTTGCTTTGAGTTAGCCGTACGGTTAGCGTCGTGCGGCTGTCATCTTGCAGTCCGGAGATAATGGGTTCGAACCCCACTGTCTGCAGCCCTGAAGATAGATTTTCCAAACCCTAACTAAGACTAAATTCTTAAATTCACTGAGTCGGTCGTTTTCTATACATTTTCTTTATTTCAACACATGTTCGCAGTAATTGTACGGTATTGAAAGCAGAAATTGCCAGCTTTAACTTTTTTTTTTTTAAGATCCGGCAAACGTGGGTCTATGAGCCCTTCAGTATCACTTAATGTACGATAGCGGGACAAAACACACTCAACTCACTTATCAAAATCCTTATATTCTTCTTCCTTCGAGATGATCGCCCACTTTGTATGTCTTCATATCTCACTGAACTTCGATGACCTCCCTTTATAAGTTCTGAAAAAGACAGAATGGAGAAGAACAATGTTTTACATCTAGTTTATTAATTCTGTTATGCCATGCTTCGCATTCGTCTGTAGTCCTTGGCGGATTTCCAAGAACTCTATTGCAGCAATTCAATTTTTTGTGGGATGGTGGGGGCGGGGGTCAGAACATCGGTGCGCTTCTTCCACGACCTCGGCGTCTGATAAGCACATATTTTTCTCCCATGTAATCATATATAACATGAAATTCGTCCAATAAATTCTTCTGCAACGATGCAAATACATCCAGTATATCAGGAACAGTAATAATTGCAAGAGATAGAAGAGATCAGAACAACATTCAAAATTCTTCCTTTCTTCAGATTTCTAGATGTCTGTTAAATTTTCAGCTTATATTGTACGTCAGAATTTTATGGTAAGATAAAGAAAAACACCCTGAGTTTTAATGTGGGACATATTAAACCTCTTAATACCGGGAGAGTTGGCCGTGCGCGTAGAGGCGCGCGGCTGTGAGCTTGCATCCGGGAGATAGTAGGTTCGAATCCCACTATCGGCAGCCCTGAAAATGGTTTTCCGTGGTTTCCCATTTTCACACCAGGCAAATGCTGGGGCTGTACCTTAATTAAGGCCACGGCCGCTTCCTTCCAACTCCTAGGCCTTTCCTATCCCATCGTCGCCATATGACCTATCTTTGTCGGTGCGACGTAAAGCCCCTAGCAAAAAAAAACCTCCTAATACGTCCTACCGTCGTTTTCAACGATTCCTTCTTTGACAGTTTGTCGTTGGTCCCACTACTTGAACTCGCAAATGCGTTATGGATTACTGTCGCAGTATTACTATTGGATTCAGCTGCCTTCATTTTCAATTATTCTCTTATCTCTGCTGCTCCGCCACCTCCCCAACATGTTGGGTACGTGTCCTACTTCTGTGTGAAAACTGTTACCTCTTCTCCGCCCAATGCTGTTACCAACATCCCGTTGAAAAAATGAAATGGCGCATGGCTTTTAGTGCCGGGAATGTCCGAGGACATGTTCGGCTCGCCAGGTGCAGGTCTTTTGATTTGACAGCCGTAGGCGACCTGATGAAATCATGATGAAGACGACACATACACCCAGCCCTCGTGCCAGCGAAATTAACCAATGATGGTTAAAGTTCCTGATTCTGTCGGGAATTGAACCCGGGACCCCTCTGACCAAAGGCCAGCTCGCTAACGTTATAGCCATGGAGCCGGACACCAACATCCCGTTTAACCCACCCTTATCGATACACAATATCCAGTCGTCATACACATACCGGTATGTTTCTAAAATAACATTAAAAATTATCTTACTAGTCTCTATGGTTGTGGTCCTTTAATTTTAATTGAATTAAAACAATATTTTTTTTTTTTTGAATCTTTGATCTATATTATATAAATAGCCTCAAGTTCTGTAATATCGACAGGAATTGAGTTCAAAGAAAATTTGGTCACTGGTATAAAATTTAACGTGTTTTCTACTATGTTGAATCAGGGCAATGAAGTGAGATCGCATTAGTGACGTTGGGGAAACCTACCTCCATTGGAGAGGTATTGGGAGTTTCTGCTAATGTAGTCCAGCTTGCTTGCTCGCAGTACTTTAAGAAGAACGGAAACAGCATGGTATTTATGTCTTTCAGGTACTCTTAACCATCATAGATATCGGTTCTGAATTTTTGTTGAAGGTTTCATAATAATATTCTTTTCCTCTCTCCCCTTTCTGGCCCAGTTTTTCAGCCAGATATCCTTCCTGATGACCATACTTAGTCGAGGGATGTACCCACCATTGCATGTATATGTGGAGGTGAGTAGTGTAGTGTGTTGTATGTAGATAAAAAGAAGTCTTTTAGTCTCTGAGCTAGAGGTATGCAGTTAAAATTTCTAATTCAGTGGGGAACTGAACTAGAGCCTCTGAATCGAAGGTCTGTACGTTGATCATTCAAAGAACCGAAACGAAACTTTCTTTGTTTTATCTGAGATATTTCTATAGACTCTGAATCCACATTGATTAATATTATGTTTGGCTCTTCCTCACAACATGAATTTTCATGCGAAAAATCTCAACCCGGGATCGACAGGGAAATGAACCACTGATGTCCAGGTAGTAATCCAATAGCTAAGCAAGTGATATAATCACAATCCCACGAGTTAATATTAATACAAAATGATGTATGTTTAACATTTATGTACGTTGTCATATTCTTCAACTACGTCCAAGTGTCTGAATTTTACTGAATGAGTACTTACACGTGTATCTCCGTAATATGAAGCATTAACTGAGTATGCCGAAATTCTGTTCGATAGACTTGAACCTGCCAGGTGAATGTATGATCCATTGATTTCAAGAGCGGACCTGTTAGAATTAGTAGGTAAGCTAACTATTTAAACTCAGAAGTGAATAGTTTGGGCTGACTAGATCAATTGCAATGAAACTTGGTAAGGCGAACAATTAAGAGTTGGACATTAGAACAATATCACACGCCTGCCTTTGCTACGTAGGATGTTAATTTTCTTTCTACTTTCTCTATCGATTTTTTGACACCAGTGGGGTCGCGGGTGCGGACTGTGTCACACATGACGATCTGGTCCCGTTTTACGGCCGGATGCACTTCCTGGCGCCACTATTGCATGTTTCTCTGGTGGTTGGTAATATGGTTGTGTAGACTTAATGTGAAGAGAAGAGTGTTTGGACATACACGAACACCCATTTCCAGAGCCAGTAGAAATAATCAGAAGTGATTAAGCTCCCCGATCCGGCCGTGAATGGAACCAGGGATCATCTGAACCGAAGGGAAGTACACTGATCATTCAGCTAACGAGTCGGGCTACATAGGGTGATCATAGCATAACAACATAATTTACTCCAAAAATGAAACTAGTGGGTCTCCCATTTACGATAATAACATATTATAAGCATATGAACAGAATGTACGTTTGTACATTATGAAGATGACCAAAATTTCATACAATATCATATTTTAGCTTACATTATAAACGATGACGTGGTATTAAGACTTTAATATTTTGATATGTACTGTACCTGTTAGTAAAATGTGTTTGTAGGGCTTGAAATTCCCTTCGTTTTATTAGTATCCCGTTTTCAGCTTTACGAAACTTTAAAATATGACTATCGGCATGTTTATAGAGTACTCGCGCATGGACATTCTACAACCTCGTCAACGTCAGCTAACTGACCAAATCCACTCAGCTGCTTTTGATCAATTAATTATAAGACTAAAGTTCTTCTTAATGTAAAATTATCATTATCATTGAATTTAGAATGTGTTAATTGATAATAATTCACCCCAGATTAGTTGAAATCTGCCAGCTCCCTTGTCAGAATGATTTGCAGTCAATGTTTCCATCCTGTTCAATGCTTCGTCTTACTACTTGCCTTACGGCACCCTTGAATGCTGGCTATGAACTTATCACACAGTCAGTGACGTACTAAACCATGAAGTTATAAGAAATACCACCTGTTGAAACACTCGTCTCACCAATTGTAACCGGCTATACCAATACAGGGTAATAATTACTTCTAAACTTATCAGTAAAATCAATTACACTCAATAAATCTAGTCGCGTTTGAGATTTATCTCCTCATCAAGACACCCATCCACAGTTGACAAATGACCACGCAACCATTCGCCGCCCTACAACAACTAACAGTTTTTTTCTCTGGTTTCAGTGAATTATCACTCTCCCGACTTTATCTGAACGCCGCACAGAAAATTTGTGGTGTTGGCGGCGGCAGAGGCAATGTTGGAACTAAAGAATAAAAGAAATAATATGTTGGAGCTTGAAATAAAATTAATAGACCTTATCAAATTATAGCCAGCTATCTCCTTTCCTCGGCCTTACCTTCTCCTTCCTAATTCTATTTTCCACGTCAAGATTCCTGCCGTATGGCCAGTGGAGCCCTCAGCTGCTGCTGTGTTGGGTTGGCTCTCGTGATAAACGCTATTACATGGGTGAGAGCGGCAGCTCGGTACTGAATCTGGAAATGAACGATCCCATGTCAAACATTCCTCACCAGATGGTTTCTTAACACAATCAATATGGCATTCTTCGGAGATATTCAGTCGCAAAACTTCATTTGCCCATCAGCTTGGTTTGCCATCACCTCTGTAGTATAAAGCTTAGCGTTAATATCTGCCGTTCTTGGAAGCCTGAGTTCTATTCTTTGTACTGCCAGAGATTGTCAGGAGAGTTGATATTAGTTTAAAAGGCACATACAGCTCATCTGCATCGGGGATGCGCCTGAAAAGAGCTGTATCCTCTCATATACAGGACATATGTTTCTATTTTACATCTCCATCTCTGACCAGGAAGACATAAGTTCGATTCCCATTTTGTCCAGTAATGTTCTGTTTTAGGTGTTTGACGTCTCACTGACACACCGTCGATGTGACTACGAAAATCATTATGCGAAATATTTCAACTTAGATCTTCAATATGTTAGAATAAAGAATAAAGTACAATACTCGTTCTTAAGTGACAGATGTATTGCGGGTCAGTATAAATTCTACAACATCATCACATAGCAGTATTTGCAGGCGCAAGGATAGGTTTCCGGCAACGTTGGGATTTGGAAAGGCCAAGACTGGGAAGGTAGCGGAAATGAATTTCATTAAGGTAAAGGCCCCGATATTTGTCTGGTGTAAAAACTATGAAACTAAGGAAAACACATTTTCAGGAGATGTGACAGTGGGGCACGAACCTATTATATTCCGAATGCAAACTGATAATTACACGACGCTGTGTCCCGCAGCTATAATTCATTCTGTCTCAGAAATATCTACGTAATCTGAAGTTTGAAACGAGTCCACTCAACTGAGGAACCAAAATGCAGCCAAGAGAGTCCTCTTACTGGTTAAGTGACAACATTAACTATCATGGAAATAATGAAAAACCACAGCCTGTTTCCAGTTATTATACATGGTCAGGAATGGAATGAATGAAGCCCCCATCTAGCGGCGAGGATTGGAAATGTGCCGGCTGCCGAAGCCTGTCGCACTCCTCTGGGGCAATGATCAATGTCTGACAGATGATATGAAATGTTAATGGAGAGTGTTCATGGAATGAAAGATGACAGGAAAAACCGGAGTACCCGGAGGAAACCTGTCCCGCCTCCGCTCTTTCCAGCACAAATCTCACATGGAGTGACCGGGATTTGAACCATGGCATCCAGCAGTGAGAGGCCGACGTGCTGCCACCTGAGCCACGAAAGATTATCATAGAAATAAATAGAATGTAATTAATTTGTGGTTTTACATGAATGTTGATATCGTGATCTTGGTAATCAGATCTCGAGTATTAAGTGAAATCCGAACCACAGGGACATGACTTCACATTTCAAACATCCTACTTGGAATTGACGCAATCGAACCACGGTAACCTTAATCGTAAGCTAGCGACGATGTCAGCCCTCTGAAAGTAGTTACTAAGGTTAGGATGTTAAGGAAAAGTCATATTTCTTTCCTGAGATCATTTCACCCGAAATCTGTAAAATAACTAAATAACCCCGTTTAAAGCAAATTTATGTATGTATGTTGGGTATTCAGCCTGAAGGCTGGCTGGAACGTCCACAGCTCCATCAACAGCTGTTGTAGATAGCCTAGGCGATGCTGAAGAGTCATACTAAGGAAATGAGGAGTGAGTTAATTTCCCGTTGCTTTCCTCACCGAGCCAGGAATTATTATTACATATTAGTCTTCCAAGCCCACTGAAATGCATGCACCAGTCTACCCTATTAGTGATATTTTCACACCATTCATAACAGGGACTGGCTGCATAAGGAATTGCTTTACTAGCATCGCTCATACCTCAGTCACTTTCATATTGTCAACGCCAAGGATAAGACTGAGACAGGTCAATGAAAGTAACAAATTTATTCTAGCTTATACCAGAAGAAAAAATACCTGTAAGCACTACATCTCACCAGCAATGGCATAAAGAAAATTTATGTTGCATATAAATGCATATTTTAACCATGTTATTGCTTTGGCCATATTTTGCCTTTTAGTGATATAAGGTCATATTTCATTATATTTCCAGCATTTTTCTTTAAATCTAGGCGTTGTTTTCAACAAGATACATGTTATACGAGTCGAGTTTCAAACACAGGATTTCTAAATACTGCAGCAGATGTGGGTTTTTTTCTTGTTTCTTTTCCCTAGACGGATAGGTAGCAGGTTCAGAAGACATGATTCCGAGAAAGAGATGCTGTATGAACGTACGGCTGACAGATACCAAAGTATGCTAATACAGTACTTCGTTTCCTTGATTCGTTTTTAAGAAAACAGAGTGAGAATTGCCCCTAAGGGCTATGATACTGAATGACTGTACTAATATAAAGGTTGAGTGTACCTACTGTAGCTCCGTCAGTTTGGATTATTAGATGTGCCTGTTGTATTATAGCTAATATATTTTTGGTGCGTTTAATGCTTGCTACCTATCCTTAAAATACTTATAGTTTTAGGACATTTTTGCTTGCATTATTTTTGTACTTCTTTAGATCATAAACTTCCAAACCCTAATAATAACTGAATATACAGGTAACGGCTCGCGCTTTCATCTCTACAAGGCCTCTAGATAATTACACAACAGTACAAATATATGGGTATTTGAAAGATCTCATCAGCTTGAAAGAGATGAGGGTGTCAATCAACATTTAAAACAATTAAATTAATATGCCGTTACCTCTGGTAGCAAATCGTTGATAATAAAGCAATAATAGCCTTGGTCCAGAAGTTTAACGTAGTTTAAAGTTTGAGAAAATATTGAGTGCTAGACAGAACAAGAATGGAAGACTCCTGACATACAGAGAATCACACCGAAGAAAAAACTTGCTGAGCAAGAACATAACTTCACGTGATCATTTGAGAATGTAAAATCCGGGGTAAGTAGCTCAGACTATAGAGGGCTGGCCTTCTGAACTAAGCTTGGTACTTTCTATCCTGGTGCAGTTCGGTAGTAGCTTAAAGTGCTCAAATACCTCTGACTCGTTTCAGTGGATTTACTGGCACGTTAAAGACATACTACGGGACAAAATTCCGTCATTTCAGCATCTCCGAGATCCATAAAAGTAGTTAGTGAGACGTAAAATCTATAACATTATTACTGAGAATGTAAAACCAAATGAATACCGGTGGAATTCTTTGAAATTAGGAAATAGGTAACAATAAACGGAGAATATTTTTTAGTGGATAAGGTTATATAACTTACAAGAACAAAAGTCAAAGATAATAAAATGACGAGGATCATTGTTTGTTATGCCGAGAAATAATGAAAGAGTTACACCTAGTGAGAGAGTCTGGTGAGACAGATTCACTTAGAGCAAAACATCTCTGCAGTGAAGGTGATATTAAAACAGACAGATCAAAAGACTTCACACAGTTCTCAAACGAGGAATAGATTGCACTGGGCAGGACAGCGAAATTACTTGGTTTAGTAAGAAATATGTTGCAAAAGGAAATAAACGAGCACGACTTTCGTAAGATACATATTTGTTCTATAACATATAACAATGTTAAAATCAAAGATGTTAACATTAAAATGAGCACTGTCATGACTGGTGTAACCACTCGTATCTAATTATTATTTATAGCGCCATAATTAGCGCGGGCCCCTTGGTCTAAGAGTAGAGTCTCTGCCTCTTACGCGGTGGCTCCGTGTTCGATTCCAGGCCTGGTCAGGAATATTTATCTGGATCTGAGGGCTGGTTTGTGGTCCAAACAGTCTACGTGATTACAATTGAGGAGATGCCTGACAGTATATGATGGACCTGATCTAGACAGTCGAAAATAATGGTCGTTAGCACTCGTCACATTGACATGGGGCAGCTCGTAATCCATGGAGTTTGTATGGGATGGCCTTAATTAACGTGGATAATTATAACAGCGGCTATTGTAAAATGTGCAGTATCGAGAGATTTGGTTTATAATAAAATAATACTCTCTCCCCAGCTCCTGGTGATCTCAAACTTTAATCTCTTCCCTTCTTGTATCATTTCTTCTATTACTTTTTTCTCTTCAGTTCAGTTAAGTTCTGTTGTTTTCTAATTATCTCCTATTCTGTTTCCATTGATGCTTTCACGGCCCGTACTTATGGACATGATATAGGCTTTTGGAATTATGCAGTGTCAAGAAATTAGGTGAAATTCTTTACGTTTCACGGAGAACTTTGCTCTGCGTCATCAGAAGAAAATCTCGACCGTCATTATTTAAGAAGCCTTTCTCGTGGACAGTCGAGATTTTCTTCTGATGACGCAGAACAAAGTTCTCTGCGAAACGTAAAGAATTTCACCTATTTTCTTGACACAGCCTATATCATGTCTATCTCCTATTCTGTGCATTCCATACTCTTCAAGTGTTTTAATTCTATTCAACTTTGTTCTATTCTTTTCTTTCATTTCTCTTATGTCCAGTTCTATGTTTTTCTTACAATTATATTGTTTCCTCATCTTTTCTATATATTTTTCTTTTAAATTCTCTTCGTTTATTTTTCCCCATTTTTCCTTTCCTCATCTGTGACACTCTATTGAAAATGTAATGGGCTCTACCCTGTCACAGGTAAAACCGTTGAGGAGTCAAATGGGCGAATTCCACTCTGTCTCACTAAAAATAGGATTCTGTGCTTTCTCATTTAAACTCCTGGCAAATGGTAGAATGGTAGCTAACAACCAAGCAACGGTCATTTTTCCTTTACAAATTCTAGTCTTAATTTCCTACAAAAATACTAGTACAGAAACTCTATCAGACAATATTTCGCGCGCACGCACACACACACATACACTCTACAGTAAGTGCACGGACTGATTTAACACCCATATCACAAGCTGATTATAAAAAAAGTAACAACAAAGACATGAACCCAGTATCCTATTTAAAGACCGCGGGGAATTTTGTGTAATGCATTTGTAATAAGATACATTTATGTATAATACTGCCTTGTTTCTCTCAACACAACGCCGTGTAATTGAGAAAGCATATCTCTGCAAGTAGAGAACTCGCATATATTTCGTGTATATCTTTTAGTAACCCAATCCAGGCAAGCTTTTCTTAATGTATGTAGCAATGAGAGCGGCTTATAGAACTTGTAACAGGATTATATAACGCCTTCGTAATTAGCCGGCTGAAGCCCGACTGACTTTGAAGTTCCCTAAAGCAACAGAGGAAGTTGTTGCAATCCAGGTCAAGATACTGATATCTTGCTGAATAATTAACAGACTTTGCACGGTTTCTAATCTCCAGCAAGGTTAATGAGAAGATGATATTGCTATGAAGCCACTTGTAAACACACAACTACTAACTGAGTTCCGTGGACTCATACTACTGTTGAACCCATACCTTGTTAACATAGTCTACTGGTGTGCGTAGCTATCATGGTGACAAAGTTAAATCTTCTACGAATGATTTTACCTTGGTTTCTAAGAAGATGCACAAATTGTGGAATAACTAGTAAATTTCATAACGTGAAGTGAGATTTATATTCATGACAACTCCGTCATATTTCTTCTCATATTCTCATCATCTTAGACCTCTCCTTTTCATTTTACCTAAAGACTAGGACATCTGACAGCTTTATAAAACCTCTTTTCCATAGTCATTCACTCGTCTTTCTAAACACAATGGGTGACAATTTCAACTTCTAGAACCACCGAGTGAGTTGGCTGCATGGCTGTTCGATTCGCGCTCATGTAGCCTTGAATTCGGGAGGGGTTGGGTTCGAACCTGACCGTTAACAGCCCTCCGTGGCTTTCATCTTTCAGACCTGGCAAATTTTCCGGCTGTACTTTAACTGAGACAACAGCCGTTTCCTGCCTAGTCCATGCCCTTTATTTTTATTCTTGAATTACTAAACATTTAAATAGGAATTAGTTTTCTACACCAGATTCATCTTTATAGATTTTAATACTTTATAATACTTGTGTATGATGATTATCAAAACATAATTAACACCCTCTTTAGATACAAACCGTGCGGATACCCACCAGTTCAATTGTCAATCGTTCGTTAGAATGCTACATTTGTTTACTTCATTAGTGCGTTGCCTTTATAAGATGACTTTTCTTTACTATAAACAATTCATTGAAATCATTCCTACAAATCAGCTGGTAATTTCGGGTATGCGAAAGAGATGTTGACATTCTGAACTTAATAGAAAGGAAGAAAGTATTTTTGCGTGAGTGTTAATCTTAAAGCCGTTTACCGCGGGACTTCTGATTTTATGTGGAATCCAAACCACATGGACGACACTTTCCATTTCAAGTATCTCTCATGTATTGAACCAAATTGAAGCCTCGGTTATTTATGAGAGAACTTATTATGGTTTCGTAAAGAGCAGAGTATTCTTCTGTGTCAGAGAGGAAGAACTGTAAAGGAGAGAATTCACAACTTCTAATAGTGTGATGTGTATACTCAGTAACAAACGGCCCTGATATGTTTTTTTCTTTGTTTCCCATTTTCACACCATGCAAGTGCTGGGGATGTACCTTAATTAAGGAAGCGCAAACTTCCTTCCCAATGCTAGCCCTTCCCCACCCTTCTTTTGCTGAAAACCTTAGATGTTCTAGTGTGACGTTAAACCAAAAACAAAAATGTAACAATCAGAATATGATACGTATGTGAGAGAAGAAGATATTTGCGTTTACACAGTAATCACGATCCTTTTCACATTTTAACCTATAATTTTTACTTAACACATTATTAGTGTTTAACGTCACACCGGTACCGTGGTCCAAGGGAACCGAGTGTGTCTTTTTCCCAGACGCTCTCTGGATCGAGATCCTTTAATTCTATTCAAGAACAAGGAATTACCCGACGCGACGGTAAGATAGCGACTGCTCTACGATACCAAGAATAACGGCCTAGAGGATTAGTCACTCAGGCCACGTAAAACCTCGAAATCTGCAGGTCTTCGGGTTGAGCAGGCAGCGGTCTTTCGGTAGTCTTTGGTCAATCAAGACTGTAACGCCATGGTGTTGGATTGTTTCGTATATCGTCGCAACATCTCAGACAAGTTTCTTGGCGACGATAGGGTGTTAAATAGCTTGAAGGAAGGAAGGAATGTACCATGGCCTTAATTAGGATATAGCCTCATAATTTGTTTGATATGGAAATGAGAAAGTACAGAAAAGAATTTCCAGGGCTGCTGATAGTGAGTTTCAAAACAATATCACTAATTCTTTCACTATTAGAAATTATATTTATTCCAGATTTTTTAGGCTATATATAATTATCCTAGCTTTCCTAGAGTGCAACAATTTTAAATGAAAATTTAGCAAGTCGATAAATTTACGTAACCGGAACGATTAAAGTGAAGAAGCTGCCTAAACTACTATTGATAAATCAAATTTACGTGAGTAACATTTGTAGATGTTAATCAAATGTTCAAAAAATCCTCAACATCATATGGTTATCTTCAATAGGAAACTCGTAATAAGCCGTTTTACAAGTTCCTGTTTTCACACTTCATCATACAGCAACATTAATCAAAATAGTAAAAACTTAATATTACAGTAAAAGGCTTTCACGGCCACAGATAAAAAATCACAGCAATAAGAATCTTTTGGGTTATAAAGCAATGTGTGTGTGTGTGTGTGTGTGTGTGTGTGTGTGTGTGTGTGTGTGTGTGTGTGTGTGTGTGTGTGTGTGTGTGTGTGTGTGTGTGTGTGTGTGTGTGGCGTTTCGCTCACCCCATGAAACTGAGCTTGTCAGTTGGCCTGGAAGGCGGTGCATATGAGTAGCAGACTGCACTGTTTCATTCTGTTAATAAATAAGATTTTTAACCTACTATAAGAGAAATGCTTTTGTATTAGTTCGTGCGGATTGGGGTGTTAGCAAGAAATTCAGGGCCAGTATCCGATATTCGGCAGATAGTGGGTTGGAACCCCACTTCCCTGAAGATTTTTTTTCCGTGGTTTCCTATTTCCACACCAGAAAAATGCTGGAGCTGTACCTTAATTGAGACCACGGCCGCTTTCTCCCTACTCCTAGACCTTTCCTGGCCCATTGTCGACATAAGAACTATCTGTGTCGGTGCGACGTAAAGCAATTTAAGAAAAAAGAAGTTATGGCGTGTACGCGTTAGAAGCAGGAGCCCGTTGGAGTAGAGTATTTGCGGGACTAAGATAAGAAACCCATTTAACAGGCACTGGATATAAAATTATCCTATTTGCTCTGCTGGTTACGAAAATCAGTACTTAAAATAATAATGTTGGTGTTTGTGTTAACTATAACTTATGTAATAAAGTTTCTTGTGAAAATAATCGAAGCCAAGTACCATTAAATTAAAAGAGGTAGACCTCTCACGGAGACACAGGAGTAAATGGAGCCCTCACCATTTAGTGAGTTGTAGCTCAGAAACTAATGTAACTCCCAAGGATAATTTATTTTTTGCTTTCCGCTAGGATCTTTTAAGCTACGAGCTCAGGGGAATTAAAACGTACCATGTGGCTATAACAGTGTTGCCAACACATAAAGCGCGAGACTTATAGTTATTGTCCGTCTCGTACATCAGCTGAGCTCTTCCTCCAACACAGAATGTGAAGGAGAGCTCGTATGCTGCATATGTTGCTCTCATACCCTGCATATGCAACAGGATTAGGGCGTACAATAATTTACCCGCTGTAACTAGGCTACTCGCTTATACTACAGATTATGAACACACCTTAGGTTGTGCCTATAAACTGCATCGTATCATATATCATGTGCATAATGATTATATCAGAGTATTATATCAGTACATTATAATCGTGAGTATAACAATTCTTTCAAGGATTTCATGTGGACACCTATAATTATATTTAAGGCTGAGTGTGAAGCTTATTATACTATACGAAAGCTTTATAATATACGTACGTAAAATCAATCTCTGTTGAGGTATAGTGTTAACACAATTACATCTTCTGGTATGATCAAGTTTGTCATTATCATAGACCACTCTTCGAAAGTTTATTACTGGGCGAGTTGGTCGTGCAGTTAGTAGGAGCTCGCAGCTGTGAGCTCGAATCCGGGAGATAGTGGGTTCGACCCTCAATGTCGGCAGCCCTGAAGATGATTTTCTGTGGTTTCCCATTTTCACACAAGGCAAATGCTGGGGCTGTAACTTAATTAAGGCCACGGCCACTTCCTTCCCATTGCTAGGCCTTTCCTGTCCCATTGTCGCCATAAGACCTATCTGTATCGGTGCGACGTAAAGCAACTAGCAAAAAAAATTATACCGAGCAAGTGGCTGGATATTTGGATCACTTAGCTATCAGTTCGCATTCGGGGGATAGTTGGTTCGATCCCTACCGTCGGCAGTCCTTAAGATGGCTTCCGTTGGTTTCCAATTTTTACACCGGGAAAATGCTGGGGATGTACGTTAATTAAAGCCATGGTCGCTTCTTTCCCACCGGGCGAGTTGGCCGTGAGCGTAGAGGCGCGCGGCTGTGAGCTTGCATCCGGGAGATAGTAGGTTCGAATCCCACTATCGGCAGCCCTGAAGATGGTTTTCCGTGGTTTCCCATTTTCACACCAGGCAAATGCTGGGGCTGTACCTTAATTAAGGCCACGGCCGCTTCCTTCCAACTCCTAGGCCTTTCCTATCCCATCGTCACCATAAGACCTATCTGTGTCGGTGCGACGTAAAGCCCCTAGCAAAAAAAAAATAGCTTCTTTCCCACTCCTAGCCCTTTCCTAATCCATAGTCTCCATAAGACCTATTTGTGTCGGTACGACGTAAAGCAAATTATTTTAAAAATACGTTACTATTTTTATGACCCAGTAACTACTTTTACGGTTCTGGTAGAAGATGGGATGCCAGAATTTTGTCCCGAAGGGCTACCAGGAGTACGTGCCAGTACACCTACTCACTCGAGGACTCGAGACTGACGTATTTGTGAACCTTGAAACACGACCGGAATGAGTCGGGAACAAAATCACCAGCAGGAGCTCGGACCATTATTTGTGGCCAGGGAAGCATTAACTGCAGGTGAAATAAAAACGCCAAGATTAGGAAAATAATCATCTGCTTGTTATCCTTCTGTATCTCCAAGATTTCATATACGCTTAGTGACATTCCATGTTGCATATGGCCTCTCCTAAAGACGACAGTTCAAGATATGAGTTGGTGCCATAACACTGGAACTCCCAAAGTACAAAAAACCTTTACAAAGACACTAATACAACTGATACATGCCACGGAGTAGTTGATAAATACCAAAAGCCAAAATGTATGCCATCTTATATATACGACAGTAGTCTTATCTGGATGACTGATTGTGCTGAATATTTTGGAACTTGAAAATAGGAGCAATGAGTATGGTATTAAAATTAACCTTCCCAAGACATATGTGATGTCAGTAGGTAAGGAACCTAGGAGATTATTATTTTTTTTTTTTTTTTGCTAGTGGCTTTACGTCGCTCCGACACAGATAGGTCTTATGGCGACGATGGGAGAGGAAAGGGCTAGGAGTTGGAAGGAAGCGGCCTTGGCCTTAATTAAGGTACAGCACCAGCATTTGCCTGGTGTGAAAATGGGTAACCACGGAACACCATCTCTAGGGCTGCCGACAGTGGGATTCGAACCCACTATCTCCCGGATGCAAGAGAATATCAAGTTTAGTTAAATAATATTTTCAATTGGTGGAAAGGAATTGCTCATTACTGGGAACTTAATTTTTTATTATTGGCTGGTTGTTGTTCATTCTGTAGTGAAATACAGTAGTAAAATTGGAAATTAAATCCTATTTCTAATAATCGTAAAAATTTATCACTGTCCCCTATAAGCTGTAAGATACTAAATCGTTCTCCATAATGTCGTTTATGGGAGTTACATGAACAAATCCAAAATGATGTATTTATATCTGGCTTAATATTTTAGTAGCAGTTTTGTCGATTATTAATAATAATTAAAACCTTTCATTCCACACCCCACTGTGATGGAGAGCCACTTAGGGGGTGGAGCTCTCTCTCTGTTTAAGAGATGTGTGTTATCTGAGGTGAGGCGATGGATGAAGGGGAATAATTATTTGATTTTGTGCACGCACGAATGATGAGGAAAGGAATGTTATATATAGTGTAAAACCAGCTACTGTTCGACGAATTCCTCTATTTTACTTGAACGCCATTATCATTATCAATAGAACGGTGTCCAAGAGCAAGTTCGGTAAATGATACAGGTTTGCGTGCAAACTTGTAGCAAAGAGCCCCAGGTGCAGGGAGCAGAGTGACCGAGTTAGCGGAACTTACAGCTTGGTTAATGTCGTCTCTGGGGAAGAGAGTAGGGCTGGAAAGAAACTAGCTGACTTCATCTTCACGTTTCGGACCAATCACATCAGCAGCTGTCCTTATTCTTCAACATGTAGGATAAAAAGAAGTGCACAGATTAAATGTTCCTGATATCAATGGAGAATCATTGCTTGAGTATCCAATAATCCGACCACGTTCTCCTCAATTTGAAATCTATATTCCCGTATTTATTAGACACTTATTTGCGCTCTTCATTGATTTTTTATAATACAGGTGAAATTATGTAGTGTTTAAATTTGATTTACGGATTACAAAGCTCTCTTAGTATAGCCCTCTAAATGTCATTAAATTAATAATTTAGTATTTTTATTACTATTATGTCCGACTCGTTGGCTGAATGGTCAGCGTAGTGGCCTTCGGTTCAGAGGGACTAGGGTTCGATTTCCGGCCGGGTCGGGGATTTTAACCTTCATTGGTTAATTCCAATGGCCCGGAGGCTGGCTGTTTGTGCTGTCCCCAACATCCCTGCAACTCACACACCACACACAACACTATCCTCCACCACAATAATACGCAGTTACCTACGCATGGTAGACGCCGCCCACCCTCATCGGAGGGTCTACCTTACAAGGGCTACACTCGGCTAGAAATAGCCACACGAAATTAAATTACTATTATTATAATTATTATTATTTAATGCTTTGTAACTGGGAGATATCACGGTGGAAATGCCTGCTTACAGTAGTGCAATAGTGAATTTAAATTGAAACATATATTACGTAACAACAACCAGAACACAGCAAACAATTTTATGAAAACATTACACGAAATTGTACGAATACAAGAAAGTTCATGATAACGGAAATACGAGAATAAATAGAAATGCAGGAAGGCACTCAGAAATAAATACATCAATACTTTAAAATACATTAGAGATAATTCCTATATTCCCATGTTTACAGGCCAGCTTTGCTGCACACGAGCGATTAATTTGAATCAATTGAACATGTGTGTTGTTCATGGAATTTAAATGTCACCATCTTTAGCATCTAAATCTTTCTTATTAATTTCTGTTTGTTGCCTCAATTTGTTGTCCCATCGGTATTAATTTACATCGAGATGAATATGCAAAATAGGGTAGTCCTATAGTGGGGGAGATATCTTTGAATTCAGAATGAACTCGGAGAGGATCGTAAATTAAGCCGAACGTATTTTCCTTCATTTATGACATGTTCCTGTCAGGAGGACTTGAGAAAGTAGTTTTCCCATATCCTGAGAATCAGTATAATCCGGTTATGATTTCCACCGACAACATCATGCCACTCAATTTGACATCTGTCAGGATTCAGACTAATATACTTAGATGGAAAATTACGGGTATCAATCTTGAAGCAACGAATAAGACTGTTGATGGTAATAGATGTTTACAAAGACAAGAGGTAACTCTAATAAAGAGAGAAAAGGTAACTCGGGAAAAAAATTGTTGGATAAAATTGTTCGTAAGAACAAACTTTAGCATTTGTGTCATGCGAAGTGAATGGAAGAAAATAGGGTACCCAGGACAACGATGACTCGAATTCAATGCATAGTAGAGAGGAATGGTTAGCAGAGGATGAATGGTTTCAAGATAGGGGAGACATTTCATTAATAAAAAGCTGAACAGTCCATGATGAATAAAAATGTCTGTGTGGGGGGAGGGGTATTAAGGAAGTTGGATACTATGAATTAATCTCTCCTGCATTAAACTTACTTAGGTGTTCCCCCTTCTGGCTACCATATTCGTCTCTGCTCATGGGAGCACGCAAATGAAATGACTCTCCGTTGAAGCGAATTTTGTAAGTGAAGAGAAGCAGTGTGTGGTGTGGAAACGTGCAGATCTGTGGAACTTGAGCCAGGGTTCAAGATGAGACCAGTTTTGAATCGATATCGTTGTTTATATTAGAATAATATTAAAAATGGGTCGTCATCCTAATAAAGCTAGCAGCGGTAGTATCAGCAGTGGTGCCAACCAAATCGAATATGCTATGAGAAAGGCACTGGAGGAGGCCATGTTCTCCGAACGCTTCGTGCACAGTGTTGTGAGCGCAGTGGCGAGACATGTAACGGGAATTGCAGTGAAAGAACTTGAGCGTAGTCCCCAGTTCAATGCCGAATTGGTGATTGGACTAAACAAAAAACTCGACAGCCGCGAAAAAGAAATGAAACATCTCAAAGAAAAAGTTGAGGCGAAATGCGACTCCCTGAAACGGCACCAAAGAAGGTCAAGTTTATGTCTGTTTGGTATTACTGAAAGAGAACACAGACGACATTGTAGTGAGCCTCTGCAATAAAATGGAGGCCAAGCTAACCAAAACTGACATTGACAGGAGCTACAGAGTAGGACGGAAGGTGCCCGGAAAACCTCGGCCCATCATTGTGAAGTTCACGTCCTTCCGCTCCAGGCAAGAGGTTTTCACACGGAAGCGTCAACTGAAACGAACACTTACCATGATACGGGAGGACTTGACAGCAAATCGTATAAAGGCAGCCATCACTGTTCATGGAGTGAGGAACGCATGGACTGATCACGCGGATGTCATAATTAAGTTGATAGATAGTACAAAGCGTCGTATCAAGCCCACGTGTAATATTCCTAGATTGTAATCTGCAAACATAACTACCCATCATTACATCACTTCAGAACTGCATTCGCTTTTAATGTGAGTACCGAAATATTCTCTTCCCTTGCCATCATAGTAGAAATACACTTCAGTTAACTTTCACGTTTCCTTTCTTCTCTTTCTCTCTTTCTCCCTCCCATTCATCTTCTCTCTCATAACACGTTTCCTATCACGCTTTTTACTTTATCAGGTAACTGTTTTCCAAGTACAACATCGCTAATTCGAACCCTCTAATTTAAAATTCAGTCGTTTGTGTGATTTGCCTTGTATAATTTGTCTGTAGTGTGTTCTGTCATTGGTATTAGCGTCACATTGTCTTTTATTTCTACAGTTATCAGTATTGTTTGAAAGGTATTTAGCCGCAGTCCTCTCGTAAGTTCTGTTTTAGTTTTTATTTTCTGTTCCGAGGTTGGAAAACCCTTTAGCACAACGATGACATGCTTCTGACAACTGCAGGCCTAAGCGCATTCCTTTACCTCCATCCCCTTTACCCCTCGTTCCGTTAACCGCTACTTTCACACACATAGCTGCTAGAGCAAACTCACGTCCTCTATCAGCCGCTACTATCTTGAAGGAAACTTTGAAACAATTTCCAAGAGCTCTTAACGTTTGTCACTATAATGTGCAGTCTTTGCTGTCCAAAACGAGCATGGATGAAATCCGTGACTTGTTTTATTCGCGCCAGTTCCATATAATTCTTACGTCAGAAATGAGGTTGACCAACAAATTATCAAGGTCAGCTGATGACATGGACGGGTACGTCCTTCTACGAAATGTTGCTAGAGACCTCAACCCTCAAGTAATTAGCCTTTCACCTTCACAGTATGAACTAAAACCGAAGTTTTTGTTTGTAGAGATAACACTGTTTAGAGCGAAATGCTTGATGGGAGTGCTTAACAAGCCACTAAAAGTAGGGTATTTGACCGACCTTGAGACTGAAATACTAAACCTTCTGCCAGACTATAAACACGTCATTATAATGGGAGATATCAATACAGATTTTTTTAGACAGTACCACGGCATTAATTCGACAGTTTCGTAATATTTCGAAGCATGTAACATGACATTTTTACCTCTCGGACCAACTCACCACAGTAATTTCAGTCACATTCTTCTTGATCTAATAATAACAAACAATTCAGCTAGAGTTCTGCAACATGGGAAAACGCCAGCCCCGGGACTATCTGGACATTACATAATCTACCTTTCCTACCAATTTCAAAGCTATAAACCAAGGACGAAAATATTATCATTCATAGACCACAGACGAATTGACGCAGACAAATTAGAATAAGATGCTGTCCGTGCCGTTGACTGAGATAAATTGCGCCAATAATGTACAAGAAATTGATTCAACATTGAATGACCTAGTAATGCAACTCTGGAATCAGCACGCCCCAGTGCGTACGGAAAAGGGTTCGAGGGTTCCGAAACCGTGGCTAGATGAAGAAATTCGCCACCTAATAGCTAAACACCACCCAACAGAAGTGAACCACCAGACTTATAAAACACTGCCTAATAAATCAACCTCTAAAATTCGCAGCGCTAGACTACGTTACGCCCATAACTTGATAAGACTTGACGTACGCCCTGCGACGATGTGGAAATCTATGAAATATTTTGGCATCAATAACCAAAAAAATCTTGCGAAGAAATAAATGTTAGCGTACATGAATTAAACGACAATTTCATCTTACCAACGGGAATTAATCCGGTCGTGAAATAGATAAAATTATTACACATGATAATACGTCATCTCCACACAGGGATAAATTTTATTTCAGTCACGTCACACCACAAGAAGTGATTGACTCAATAAAACGCAGATAATATAAGCCACGAAATGCTCATGAAAATTCTCCATCGTATCATTCATCCATTGGTAAATATCTTTAATTACTCACTGCAATAGGGGACTTATACAGAAATATGGAAAATGGCCATAATTGCCCGCTTCCGAAAATAAAACTGGCAAAGGACTTCAGTGACTTTCGGCCGATTAGCATTTTATATATATATATTGTCAAAAGCTTTAGAATTCTTAGTCTACAAGCAGATTACCAACTGTCTTACTCAACACAATCTCCTCGATATCCACCAGTCCGGCTTCATACCAAGACACTGCACTTGCAGTGCATTAACACATATTACTGATGACATAAGGCAAGCTACTGACAACAAACAACTGCCAGTTCTAACATTTTGGACTTTAGTAAAGCTTTCGACACTGTTGGCAGAGACATACTTATATCCAAATTAAATAGTTTAAATTTCTCCGCGAGTGCACTCCAGTGGCTCAGTTCCTATCTCACCGGCCGCCGGCATTGTGTACTTAATAACAACAATGAATATTCAAATTGGCGTACGTTTGACGTAGGAATACAATGAGGATCTGTACTGGGCCCCCTAGTTTTCTCTTTGCACATAAATGGCATAGCTTCCGGATTAAAACACTGTAAATACCACTCATACGTAGATGACTTACAGATATATATGTACTCTACCAGTAAAACTTAAGGATATGGGCATGAGAATCTTGCGAAGGGATGTACGGTCATTACGGAGCAGGTACGGAGAGAGGTAGTTGCAGAGCGAAATGATGGATAGATTTTAAAACTTAATTTATTCAGCTTGAGAATTTGATGAATAAGTTCCCTATTATTTCTCACTAGTGGCATTAAATCAAAATAAAATATTTTCTAAACAAGTTTTTTTATGATTGTCTATATTTAACATGAAACGATTACCTTTCGTTGAAAATCAGTAAGTTCTTTCCTGATAAATTTCATAAATATCTTCAAGTATTAGTTGAAATGACAAAAAATAAAATTCAAAATATCATCTTTTCACTTAAAAAATGACTTTAACTTGAGTATTTTTAATATTTCAACACTTCAAAATATCGTAAATTTTATCTTCGTCTAAAGTTCTGTGCTATAGTGTATTTTTGAACTGTCACTCAACAATCATAAAATGTAACGTGAATTCCAATGAGTGAAATATTTCGTAGAAATATGAACGAAATCACTGATTCTAAAGTTCAACTTGTAATAGAGTTAGACTGTTTAAATATCACGTTTGTTTAGAGAGGCACTCATATCACCTGCATTATCTGGATATCAGGACTGTAAATGTAGAGAAATGCGGTTCAACGAACAGCATATGAAGTCCCTGGCAGCTGGTGTTGTAGTGCCATTCCCATCGTACCACGTTTGATTCCCGCATAGAAACCAAGTTCCAAATCCAGCGTCGATCCACGTTCCATCTCTTGCGTAGTAACCACGTTTAAATTCCATGAAGTCACCACGTTCCAGCTCCCACGTAGTCGAAGTGATAGCAGGTTGATATGACAAAATAGGCAAGATTAACTTGTGACTGTCCTATGCTTGGAAATCGTAAAAATGGCACTGAATTTAACTAGGTGCATTTCCTCTAATGTATAATCACTGGCAGAAGATTGTTATTCCTCATTAGATTGGATTCACCGTTCACGTTGAAGCACAGTTATAACATATTTACACACGAAAATCAAAGTCTTATTCGCTTTAACAAAATTAATTCGAGGATATTTACAAGTTCCTATGACGGCAATGTCATACAACGTCAAATACTGTTCACTTGTGATGAAGGTTTAGCCTTATTAAAACATCAACCGATAGCTAATACACACGGATTTAAGGTCCTATTATGAAATAGATTAGTTTGATAGATTAAATGGCCAATTATTTCACTTGAAAATCGTCTTAATATTCACACTCGTATCTCTCATGAATGTTTAAAGGCAGTTTCATTCGAACATAAATACAAGTTTAAATCAATTATTTTTTTCAATTTGCAGTTGAAAATAGTAAGTCTGTAAAGTGATTAAATATCACAAGTCTTTGGCAACACTTTGAAATTATTAAGTTAGTATCATATCACTCGAAAATTTCTAAGTTCCAACACGAGTTATTGCTTTAAGTCTTGTCGAAAACTTTACCGTAGGTTTCGTACAATGTGATGTCTTGAGTTCAGACCTCGCCGACCCCTAAACGTGAGACAGCATGTTGAGAATTGAACTGACTTCACCTACTCCGTTCTTTTATACCGATCTGTCGAGGTCAGCTTTCTCCACTCGTGGAAAAATCTTCTTTACATCTGAATTACTCTTAAGTCCTTAAGTCTTTATTAATGACATTTCAGTAGGTTTGCCTTTAAATAATGCGCTATACGATGGCGTACCTTATTGAAATCTCAATGGATTCCAAAGTTAGTAAAAAAAATGTCTAGTATGTTCGACAATATCAGGTGGTGTTCACCTGATAGTTGCATCACCTTCCTGCGTGACGTAGTTTGCTTGCTGTATGCATGCCCCAGCAGTTCCGTTGCGCTACTTCGCATGCTAGTGTCGTTCCGTTGCGCTGACTTCCATTAAATAAAATTATGTTCCAGGCCATACATGGTTCCTGGTACAATATACACACAGTAAACCAGGAAACCTACACTCAAACTCTCTTCACCTGAATGAAGACTTGGTGACCATATATATATGAGCTAAATTCGCGGATTAAAATTAAACCCATCAAAATCCCAAGCAATAATTATTGGTTGCCCTAAATTACTTTGCAAACTCAATCGAACAACGTTACCACAGTTGTCCATAAGTGATACTCCCATACAGTATAGTCAAATCTTAGGAATATCGGGATAATGTTTGACGAACATCTGTCCTGGTCTGCCCAAACGATATATCTCTCTACACAGTCTCAGTAAATTCAAATTCACTTTGCCTTTTACACTAAAGAAAATTCCTGTTGAATCACTCGCACTACCTCATTTTGATAATTACGATATAGTTTACAACAACATAGGTGTAGAATGGGGAAGGAAATTACAGTGTGATCAGAATACTTGCGTAAGGTTCATCTGTGCACATTGTTACGCTGATCATGTCACACCGTCTTAAAAACGGCTCGGGTGACATCTCCTGCAAGAACGACGCATAATTCATACTCTTTGCGTTTTGGATAATATCCTCAAAACATCTCAACCAACCTATCTCCGTGATTGCACCAAACTCCTCTCCAAAGACCATAACAAAAATACACGATCCTGCAGCACCATGTGTTTATCCCTTCCTGAATACAGAACAACAATCTACACGAAATCATTCACCGTTACTGCAACCCGACAATGGAATCTCTTACCAGTGGACGTCAACACCATGTCCAGCAGCTCAGATTTTAAACATGCGTGTGTCGAAATACTAGGTAAACATGCATGAATCACCAAGTTTTGACCTGAGAACACCTCATCCTACCTCCTCTTCATCATGACTTCCCTCTTCCTTTCACAGATCTTCTTCTTCTTCTTCTTCTTCTTCTTCTTCTTCTCTTTCTTGTTAATCGTTCTCTTCACCTCTCAACTGAAGGCGATATCTCGGTATACTGAAGAAATTCATATTTTCGAAACTTTCTCTTAAATAGTACCTATAGTACTAATTATCCATGTATTTTAACGTACTCTACATTACGATGTGTATTACATAGACTAGTTGTAGTACCCGGCGTTGCCCAGATAGTTTTTTAATGTTTACCTTTAATATTTGTATCACCATTTAGTTAAGTGTGAAGTGAATGCTTATAGAATTATTTTTGAGATGTTGACTTAACGACCTTTTATGTAGCTTTAGAGTTATTCAGATATATCTGATTACTAGTATTAGATTATCTAATTTTCGAATGAAACTTTACCCTTGTGGAAGCTAGTATTAATTGGGAAGTATTTGCTTCTTTCAAAAAAATAAGTTGTTACTATATGTGTTTACACGTCGCCCTATGTATATG
This sequence comes from Anabrus simplex, assembly GCF_040414725.1. Taxonomy (NCBI): domain Eukaryota; kingdom Metazoa; phylum Arthropoda; class Insecta; order Orthoptera; family Tettigoniidae; genus Anabrus; species Anabrus simplex. The sequence continues at coordinate 1,526,922,227 of NC_090265.1, forward strand.
ACGTAAACGATTTCAGCTGTCATTGAGACCGTCACAATCAGCCTTGCGACCCCAAAAGCAGTGGATTCAACATTAATCTCGGTCATTTTATTTTATTTACTTTTAAGCTCTTCTCATTTCTTGTCTCAATGGAGGCTGAACGTGGAATTAAACGGTATCCAGAGCGTCACAGTTCGTATCAGAGACACATAACATTAATACCGGTTATTTTCCATCATTTTTATATGTCAGTCCATCTCGTTCCCCACCCTTACTAGTATTAGTCTGTGATTTTTCATCTCCATAATAGGTTTTTTTTTCAGGTGGTAAGTCATATGTGTACCAAGGTTCGTTGAGAGTTATTCTGGAACAAACCCACGTACACCCATAATCTCCGTTATACTCGTATTTACTGTACATTCGTTTTCACCGGGCGAGTTGGCCATGCGGTTAGGAGCCCGCAGCTGTGAGCTCCTATCCGGGAGATAGAGGGTTCGAATCCAACTGTCGGCAGCTCTGAATATAGTTTTCCGTGGTTTCCCATTTTCACACCGGCAATTGCTGGGGCTGTACCTTAATTAAGGCCACGGCCGTTTCCTTCCCATTCCTAGGCCTTTCCTTTCCATCGTCGCCGTAATACCTACCTGTGCCGGTGCGACGTAAAGCAAAATAGCAACCAAAAAAAAAAAAACATTCATTTTCACCCCTTCTCAACCTCCATGCTGATATAGGCTGAAGTATGACCTTACCATCCAGAGTGTCAGAGTTAAACTCAGTGACCTCGTAAGGAATGTATTCGAAATTAATATCAATTATTTTCGTTTATTTTTATGTTTCACCACCTCACATAGGCGTGCTAGGGGTGTTTTACCCAACAGTATTTTTTCAGATAATAAGTCATAGGCCTACGTGTACCAAATTTATATGAGGGCTATACTGGAAGAAAAACACATAAATCCGTAATTTCGGATATTTTGAACATATTCTTTTCCACTCCTTACATCCATGCCGATGGGGATGAACAATGACATCCAGAGTGTCACTATTCACCTCAGAGACTTCGAAAACTATGGACTGTACATGAATCTTTGTTGTCTATTATCTATACTAATATTATAAAGAGGAAAACTTTGTTTCTTTGTAACGCATAGACTCAAAAACTACTGAACCGATTTTAAAAATTGCTTCACCTATATAAAACTACATTGCCAGTGAGTAACATGGGCTGTATTTTATTTTCAAAACAATTCGAGGTGGGGGAAACGGGGGGAAGATATAAAAATAATAGGCTAATATAGGCAAAATATCGAATTTGTCGTATAAGGACGAGATAAGGCTCTATTTAATCCTCTTTACGCAATGATCAAAACTCGGTAAGCCCTACGGGCCCGAAAACCACGTTTTAAGGCCCTAAAGCCAACCGTTACGGAGATATTGGCACCACACTACCCGTGCTCTAGGAATCGGAAAAAGTAATGAACTGCCGTAACCATGGCAACGTCAGCTCCAGGATTCTACAGCAGCGAAATTATCTACAATAAATCACAAAAACCTTACATGTTACAGACATGAAAATTGATATTTGGAATCCTCTTTAAAAATAAAAGAACACAAAAATTCGTTTCCTGAAAATCCACTTAAGGGGGGGGGGTGAAAATAAGTGAGGAAGGAGTTGAATTATTTATATGAGGATACATATACCTCAAAATTCGAAGTCGTTACAGACTTTAAAATTGGTACTTGCAATCTCCTTTAAAATGAACACACTCTTTTTGGAAAATCCACTTAAGCGGTGAAAAAATAAAAAAGCGGGTGAATTTTTTTAAATGAGCATCTTTTTCTTCTATCGTTTTACCCACACCTTTGGGGTTGCGGGTGCGAACTGTGTCGCACATGTGGATTTGACCCTGTTTTACGGCTCCATGCCGTTCCTGACGGCAACCGTATGCGTAGGGATGTAATCTATATTTCTGTACTAATATTATAAAGAGGAAAAATGTGTATACTTTTTTTTAAACTTATAGACTCAAAAACTACTGAACCGATTTTAAAAATGACTTCACCAATAGGAAGCTACATTGCCCGTGAGTAGCATGGGCTGTATTTTATTTTCAAAACAATTCGAGGGGGAACGGTGGAAGATATGAAAATATTAAAATAATAGGCTATTATAGGCGAAATCGAATTTGTCGTACAAGGACGAGACAAAGCTCATTTTAAGCCCCTTGACACAAAGAAAAATCTCGCTAAACCCTTCGAGCCCGAAAACCATGTTTTAAGGTCCTAAAACCAACCGTAATGGAGATATTGGAACCACACTACCCCTGATCTAAAAATCGGACAAAGAAACGAACGGCCGTAACCATGGCAACGTCAGCTCCAGGATTCTACAGCAGCTAGATTATGCATGTACGTTTGGGCATAGCTGCCATCCAAAATTGATACACATATGACTTACTATCTGGAAAAAATAAACTGTTGTGTAAGACGCTCATAGCACTTCTTTGGGCGGCGATGGAAAGGGAGTAAAGTGTAAAACTAATAGCCCCGGAGATCTCCGGAGTACAGCGACCAGCGGTTGCCGACGGGCCTCCGTTTTTAGGTACTGGCTTAGGTTTCAGCATTTTGCGGAGTCTGTTACCTATAGTTTAAACTATTTTCTATCAAATCATGGAATAGTATAATCACTGATGTTATTAGTGCCGATATTTTTGTCCACTTTTACGATCATTGTAACCATGAAAACGACCTATATACCGTACACAATTGTCAAGATGGTGCGCCCATGACTTGAAAAAATTCTCAGTATTGATACTCAGATTCATTATATCATGTGTCACATGAGTAACAGCCCTGAGATTTATAATTCTCGATAATTAAAGTAGTTTATTTTATGCATCGCGTATTTCCTTGATCATTTGTAATAGTTACGAAATGTCGGATCAAACAAATACATTCAATAATATTTATATTTGTGGTACCATCCCTCGGAAGTATGCTTACACCAAGTGTTGTAAGTCATGTGTATACAAAGTTTGGTTGAGAGGTATGCTAGAACATACACACGTACGTTTTTAATCTCTGTCTCTTTGGACATTTTCTTTTCTTCAGCAGTTCTCACCCGCCTGCCGATTAGGACTGACCTTCATCTTGAACGGCATCCAGGGAGTCACAGTTCATCTCAGCGACCCCTAAAACTATGGATTAGACACAAATATCGGTCGTTTCCGGTTAATTTTTACATTTTCCCCCTACTTTCGAGGCTAAGGGTCTTTTAACCTTAAGGTATTTTTCCATACTGTACTTCCAATTTTGGTTGAAAGCTATTTTGGAATATACACATATTCGTCCGTTATCTCGGTCATTTTGGACTTCTTCACTTTTATCTCACCGCTATGCAAAAGGAGGAAGAACTTGGACTTCGAAACAATTCGGAGCGTTGCTATTCACCTCAACGACACCGAAAAGAATAGATTCGACACTATTTTCGATTATTATTAATATATCACTCTCACCAAGCCCCCACCACCAAGGGCGCTGAACTTGGACTTTAAAAAGTCCGGAGTGTTACTATTCACCTCAGTGACTCCGAAAGGTATGGATTCGACACTATTTCCGATCATGTTTATATCTCACTTTCCCCTAACCCCCCCACCACAAAGGGGGATGAATTTGGACTTATAAAAAACCGAAGTGTCACAATTCACCTCGGCGACCCCGAAATATATGGGTTCGACATTATTTTCGATTAATTTTTATATTTCAAACCCCCTCACCCCTCCGAAAGGGGTCGTCTGAATTCGGACTTTAAAATTTTCGGATTGCAGCTATTCATCTCAGCGACCCCGAAAACTGTGGATTCGAAACCAATTTCGATTATTTTTATATATCACTCCCCCATCGCTCTCACCCCGAAAGGAGCTGAACTTGGACTTTAAAAAGTTCCGGAGTGTCACTATTCATCTCAGCGACCCCGAAAAGTATAGATTCGGTACTACTTTCGATTATTTTTATATCTCATAACAGTGTTCTAGGTTAAGACTGGTTAAGTGTAAGAAAGGGAGTACATCCTTAAATTTGCCAGAGTAAATAAAACATATTATATATTATAACTTATTAAACATATTCTGCATGACAGCTCAGTGATGCCACTATCCAGATCGCAACACTGGTCATTGCAGATATCTCAAAGTTTTTTAGGTAAACGAATTGTATCATGTGACTTTTATGAAAATTTCACTGTAGTCCATTCTCCCGAATCCATGCTCAAGTGTTCCAAGTTCGAATTTCAGGGACGTCGGATGATATTTTCATTGGGTCCACCCTGTGGCAGTGAAAAGATAATTTAGTTCTGAACCACAGACTAAGACCCAAGTATGCACCATAGACCTAATTGAAGCTTGAGAGGTGATACTGAAAGAAAACTGCCTTATATGAAAACATTTTTATTAGGAGTAAGGTAATAATATAATAGTTTCAGCACACTTCAAATGACGTTAATAACTTTAATCATATTAATAATAAGAAGCAGAATATGAAATTAATTCAGTAGAGCAATGTGCCGGAAATTTAGAGCAAACCCAAAGGAAGTAATTCATTTCCACTTGACTTCCGAGAACGTGGTTTGGTGATGCAGTGTGTTAATAAGGAGAAGAAAGGAAATGCAGAACAAGTTATAATTGACAATTATACTTTACCACAGGAACCATTGGAATATTAGCACGAAGTAGTAAAATGTATTACACGCCACGTTCGGTTTCTCAAATTCTAGTAGAAAGTTTAGTGACTAAATGTCCCTCCATATTTCTCAAGTTTGTCACAGAGGATCAAACTTATATCATTCTGGATGGACAAAGCACATTTTCATGCCAAGACAATTCCTTAATTAAATGCTTCAGGAGGATCGTTGTTGTGTTCATCTCTCATCAATATTCGTGAGTATCCAAATATGCAAATTATCTCTCTTATTACGCTATTTATCTGTATGAGGACTTGAAATAATTCTAACTATTCTAACAATTATCCAGGTGGTCTTCAGTTTTCAGCTCCAGCTCTTCTGCAGAACTACAGCTTACACGATCAAACGTCTTACGCGAGAAATATGCCAACATCGAATTCTTGGAATTATATTGTTCATCAGGTTACAATATTTCTTTAAGGTATAATATGTTAGTGATGCTCTAAACATGTCATTTAAATGAGTATTTTGAAATGGACAAAATGTAGGAGTATAAGATGAAGATAATCGTGCAGCGAAGCTGGTAGCATTAAGTGAATGTATGAATGAGGAACGTAATTCTCAGCAATTCGAGGCAAATTAGAGCTGCTGATGGTCACGATATGTCTTTGCATGTTTCAATGGGAGCTAAACCAGTGAGTAAACCTCCTAATCAATAAATGGAGAATCCATAATTGATGTACATAACATGACTATCATGATATTTCCTTGACATAGAATATTTTCCCATCCTTTTCTCTTTCCTCCCTGCTTGACTTGCAACTCAGACAAGCCAGACAGGCGGGGAATTCATTATAAGAAGACACAAGGGCTATTCAACGTTGGCGTCAGATGAAATGTTACGTCAAGAGGAAAAAGAAGAAGAATAAGAAGCAGAGCAAAACAGCTCAGATTAAACATTCCTCAAGTTCACGTTTCATGTGAAACCTTCAGACAGATATATACCGGAAATACGGAATGTATTTCAAACTCAAATCTTGTAACAGTGTTAATAAGATTTTGTCTTGGTGGAAGGAGACTGTAGAAACTTTGTGATGATGGAAGACACTCGTTACACATAATTTATGTATTATATTTCAAGAAACAATTTTGCTTGCATGACACGCATGGTGTAACAGAAACTCATATGAGAAATTATATTAAATATATATAAATATGCATCAGTACTAACTATGAATTGAACAGATCCATTCCTGGTTATATAGTGTTTACTTTACACTACATCTCATGGATTGGTTCATGGTGTGGATTACCGTAGTCACGTCCTATTTCATGAAAAATGGGCAACGGCTGAGTGACCTAGTAGGTGGTCCTGAGAGTCGGGATACCAGTTGCTAAGGAATGGGAGTGAACATCTCGGACATATTCTGAGTCATTGCCCACTTGGTGCTCAAGCGGCTAGGATTGTACTATCCACCGTAGTCCCTAATCCGTTACAGGAGAGATCCTGTAAGAAGTTTTCAAGACTCGTTTTCGGCATGATTTCTTAAAAATGAACTTTCTTCAAGTAATCCTATCTGTAAAATACAACTTAAAATGTTCTTTGCTTAACAAGCAAAATGTCGGACTGTAAATGTGAGGAGAGACTTTAAGGGGGGGTGGGGAGGTCTGTACCGTGAGGTACACCCGCCCCGTTCATTCGAATGAAGCGCGCTGAAGAATGCCATCTTCAATATAAATCTTGTAACAACTTGTGCGGGGAATTTGAACTTTTGTCAACAGATGTCTCTACTACAACTTATGTTATGCCCTCTAGTGTGAAGAGGAACTGTTAAAATCCTAAGATATTTCTTTTTTTAATTTGAAGGTTTACTACACTGAGTTGATTCTTCTTTGTTTTTGGTATGGTAAATTTGTCAATATGTCGATCTCTCCCAGCCAACTTTGGAGGCTGGCCAATAGAAAATTTTGTATATTTGTTTTTTAAACCAATTAGATCCATCTTGTAACTATTTAATTACCCAATGGAAATTGAGGGTCTGTCGGGCCATAGCCCAGAGTTTTCTGGATCTTTCCTCTCGCGTATAAAAGCTGGCACATTTTTCTACCTGGTTATCTTATTCATCGCCGCAGTTGAGTGTGTGTGTGTGTGTGTGTGTGTGTGTGTGTGTGTGTGTGTGTGGTTATTAAGGGGGCAAGGGCCATTTCCTTCATCAAGCAGTCGAGCAGCTAAAGGTAATGCCAGTCCTATAGAAATGATAGTCTTTGAAAGCCATCTCGAGGGAAAGGTTTCCAAACTTTACTAAAGTAACTGCAATTCTCTAAAATGTAACTTTCAAACTATCAAAAGAACTTAGCCAAAATTCGGGAATAGAGAGTGTAACACCCTCTCGCGTTCCCTATCAACTTGACTGTGAGGTGACTAGGACTTTGCAACCGTTTTCGGTCTGTAGCTTTTGTAACTTAAATTTTCGCCATCTAGTCACCTCAGTAGTGTAGGCTTAGTCTCTGTAACTCCGGGCTACACGAGTCCAAACAGGGTTTTAACCATGTAACTGTCAACTTCTTTTAGTATGGGTATTCTACACCCCTGTGCCATTTCACTTATGTAAAAAGGTAGACTGTTAAGCACATAAGACAGTGCCTACTCTTGGAATTTGCAAAATGTAGGTTGAGCCTTTGAGAGGCCTGGATATTTCTGGAAATAGATCCATAAATGTAAAATTTATAGAGCATAGAGGCCCTTTCTATTCATATATTAGTGTAAATATTGAATGATGTCTTTCGGAGGCCGTAAATTTGTAATGTTTGGAGAATGTTGTGTTAAGTAATTTTGTAGAGCAGATGGTGCTCTTGAAACATTGGGTATTTTGAATACTCTGTCTCCTTGTGTAGTGATAGAAATTGGGAGGTTCGTCTCCTTTACTGTTATTTGAAAGGAGCCACAGTGCTCATGAATAATTAGGGGGCTTCAAGCTCAAAGCTTTGTTTTTCGATTTTCTAAAAGTTGTTCAATTAGCTTGTAGGTAAAATTTGGTACCTGGATTTTTTAAAAGTTTTATATCTGAAAAAATGAAAAAAAAAGAGAAAGAAATATAACCATAAATTTAACGTTTTACATCAATCTTCTGATTGTCCTATCTTGACCCATTTATGCCCGCACTTTCTTTTACCTCTATAAACGACGGAAACCCCGTAATAATAATAATAATAATAATAATAATAATAATAATAATAATAATAATAATAATAATAATAATAATAATAATAATAATTGTTCCGAGGTATCTGTGGAACAGCAGAGGTGAAAGAAGGTGCGGGGGTGAACAGGCCTCAGGCTACGAAATTAAAGTTAATTTAAAATTTAACAAGGTTATATTTTCTTTTCAAAATTCAGAAATAACAAGAATGGCAGGTACAGAGTAGCAAGGCAAAAAAAGTACAATTACAGTATTTACAGAATTTGGGCTTCGAGCCCCGAACTCACAATTCTTGGTCAACTAGCCCAACTTTACCCCAAAACAAGATTTAACAGAGGGGCAGAAAACCCCATACATGCCCAGGAGCACTTGCTCTAAATTACACAGAAAAGCCTCCTCGAGGCATACATACTCAATTTTCTAGAAAGAGCCACTCGCTCTCAAATTTAAGCCTATCAAAGGCCACACCAAACTCCACCTTCAAGTTGTCCTCTAAGGACATAGACACGGGGGTAAAATACCCAACCTACTGAGGTCTAGTAAGTGAGAAAAAGGTTAATTACATGACCTCCAAAATAACAATTTGAGAGGAGGCGATCTGCACTACTAATACCTTTTGTTTAAAACCTAATCTGGCTCTAGGCCGCTAATGCAAGGGCTAATCCCATACTAAAGAGGTGACTTTAGAAGGAAACAATTTACATTACGTTAAGGAAGAATCGGTTATGAAAAATAAGTTCACCTCAAAACAATATGAGTGGGAGCTCGAGAGGGTTAAGCACTCTCTATCCCAATATGTAGCTTTAAAAGAGAATCGATACTAAGAGTCTTTACATTTTAGGGAAAGTTACATGGTGGAAACGCTTCGGACCCGCCCCGAGAGTTAAACTGCTGAGCTAGCAAGAAAAGAAGTTATTAAACGGCCATTACCTTGTTGTTGAACTGCTGCCCGAAGAAAGAGGCGCTTCCCGCCCCCTGCTATGTACTTTACACACTGAAAGATAGTACTGAAGTGGCCCGGAGACCCTAAAATCAGCAGTTTATGTACTCTCGCGGAAAGTTCGAGGCGTTTGAGGAATGAGAACACCCTCCCACAAAAACATTATTGGCTAGGGTTAAGCAAGATATTCAAGTTGGAGAAGATACATCGGATTGGTCAGAAATTAATTAAAGAAATTCGGGATTGGCTAAATTCAAAACAAGGGGAAGGAAAGGGTTATACAGCCAACTTAAACAATAACAGAAAGAAATTTAACAAGGAACAAACTTTTGAAATAAAAATTTCTCCAAAAAAAGCAGTTCTTTCACTTCGCACTAGGGTGCACCGTTGTAGTTCTTCAGTAGTGTCCTCTAGAAGAGAAATTTCACACTTCTTACTACAGGTAAAACAAAATACATCGAAAACGACCCAGTTCAGAAACTCCAAAATTTCCAAGTAGTGATATCTTCTGAGAAACTTGAAAATTAACACAGTAGATAAAGTTCAGACTTCCTCCAGCAGAGGAGTTTCAACTGGCGCAAAGTTTGAATTAGCGGCGTGGAGGTGTACCGCCCGGTACAGACCTCTCCCCCAAAAGTCCCTCCAGGGGTGACACATGAAATTTGTTTGAAAACCAGGTTCAAGTTATGATGTTGATATGGAGATTATTTGCAGAAGCATTTACAAAAATTTACTAAATTTGGTTTGATCCAGTTTCAAAATTCTTTATAGATATTGCTGATGTAATGTCTTTATGTTTGTAGAAGTTGAATTCAGAAGGAAAAACTTTAAATTCTTGAAAGAGAAGAAAATTTTCTAAGTCCACCAGATATTGCAGTAAAATCCAAAAAAGTAATAATTGTTGATGTGAAACTCTCATGTAACTGACTAAATATATCAGTTGCCGATGACTTTGACGTCCAGGCCAGCCGCCGCTGCTTGAGTCCAGAGGAGGCCGCTCGGACCCCTCAAGTACCCTGAGATACCGCTCGCCCGCACTATGAGAGGTGTAGAGGTGCTGAAGAACGCCGCGCTCGCAGCGAACATATACAGGCTGCGGGCAAGTAGCAGGTTGTGCGCCGCACATCAGCCTTGGCCGGGAGGAGGGCTCCGGCTCGCCGTGCACAGGTCGACCTCGCTGGAGTAGAGGGGGCCCTTCCTCTATCCCAGTCGCGGCGCGGCGCCGCGCGGCTGCGGGGGCACTGAAACATTAAAGCTCGACGGCAGAATTTTTGTTGAACCAGAATGATAGGAGGGTACATTCATTGTGGTGAGGTTGAGGGGCCAGCGGCGAGGAGAAATTCTTTTCATAAGCAAGCCACTGTGTGTTGTGGAGCAGGAGACGGGAGCGTGGTAATGGCCGTGGCAAGGACAGGATGGCAGTTTAACTGTGCGGGGAGGGTTTACAATAAATGCTTAAATATAAAAAAATATTATAGAAAGGGCAGAAGGCCTTAAAAGTGAAATCCCTCAAAAATATAACCTTCATATTTCTTTCAAAATCATATGAAACAAATTAGTACCAAAATTATACCGGTTTCACCTGCGACAGGTGAACCCTAAATATCCTCTCGGTGGCTGGATTACATAATAACAACGTAACCGGCGTAAGGAAATCGAGAATGATACACGGCCCATGAAATCTGGGGGCAAGCTTGCCCGCGGGAACAAAATTCTTGACCATCACTTGGTCGCCTACCTTCAAATGGGTGGGTCTCCGTCCACGATCATATCTTTCCCTAACCTTTTCGTGAGACACTTTAAGATTGGCTTTAGCCTTCTTCCAAAGATCTTTAATGTTGTCCGGGTCTATTGTCTCAGGTAGAATGTCACTCAGAGACCAGAGGTTAGAGAGCGGCGAGTTGGGAACAAACTTGAACATCAAAGAAGTTGGAGTAAACTTGTGAGATTCATGAACCGCCGAATTCAAAGCAAAAGCTAACCAACGCAGGGACGTGTCCCACCTGGAATGATCTTCATGATGATAGGCAGTAAGCGCGGACCTGAGATTACGATTAACCCGTTCAGCCAGAGATGGTTGAGGGTAATAAGCAGAAGTCGTCACATGAGAGATGGACAGGTCAAAGCAGAATTTACGAAATAGATTAGATGTAAAAGCCTTAGCATTATCAGATACAATATATTGACACGGACCAAAAGAAGCAAAGATAGAATTTAGAGAAGTAATGGTGGACTGAGCGGTAGCCAGCTTAGTCGGAAATAACCAGGAAAATCTTGTAAAACCATCTACACATACAAAGATGAACTTGTTGGCATTTCCCTTTGACTGGGGGAAGGGTCCTACATAATCAATATACAGGCGTTCCATAGGGCGCGACGCTTGGTGAGAAGACAACAGGCCTACCTTGGTGGACATGGTGGGTTTACTAAGCAAGCAGGATTTACGAGCCTTTACTAGTTCACGGATTTCACCGTCCATACCCTTCCAGATGAACATTTCACGAATCTTCTCACGAGTTTTAAAGATGCCTAGATGCCCCCCTAATGGGGTCTCATGATAGTACTCAAAGATCATAGGTACATGAACAGCTGGAACGACAACTTTCATCATCTTATCATGCCTCGAAGGGCAACATAGAACACCATTCCTCAGAACATAAGGGACGACATGTTCCCCAGAAGAAAGGGTTTCCATTATCGGAGCCAGCGTCGGATCTTCACGTTGGTATTTCTCAATATCCCTAAAGAGCATGGGAGCATCTGTTAAGATGGCATTAACATCAAATAGTATGGACTCGGGAGGTGATGAACTGTCGACTGGTTCATGGGTCTCAACGTCGTTGGAAAACATCCGGCTGAGCCCATCAGCAACAACATTTTCGGTACCTCTGGTATGCCTGACATCGAATTGGAAGGCAGAAATACGGATGGCCCAACGAGCTATACGACCAGTACGACGCGGCCTACCTATGACCCAGCTTAAGGCTTGATTATCTGTCTCCAGGTCGAATTTGACATGTTCCAGATAGAGACGGAACTTTTCTAAGGCAAATAAAACTGCCAAACCTTCGAGCTCATAGATAGAATACTTGGCTTCTTGAGCCGACAGAGTCCTAGATGCATAGGCGATGGGTCGCCTCCCTAGTTCAGTCTCTTGAAGAAGGACTGCAGCTACCGCCGACGACGACGCGTCGGTTTGGACGATGAATTTCTTTGAGAAATCAGGCATAGCAAGGACAGGGGCATTACAGAGAGCTAATTTAAGATCTTCAAAAGCGGCTTGTTGAGAAGGTCCCCACTCAAATTTGATGCCTTTCCTACGAAGAAGGTTTAAGGGCACCGCTCTATTAGCAAAGTTAGGAATAAACTTCCTGAAGAAATTCACCATACCAATGAACCTGGCGATACCTTTGATGTCCTTGGGAGGTTTAAAATCACGGATGGCCTGTGTTCTAGAATGATCGACTGCAACACCATCAGGTGACACAATATGCCCTAGGAATGACATGGAGGGCTTAGCAAAGGCAATCTTAGACAACTTAACAGTTAACCCGGCCTTACGAAGGCGATTGAGAACTTCTCGCAGATGATCTAGATGTTCTTCAAACGTCTCCGAAAGTACGACGACATCATCCAGGTAGTGATACAAGTACTCAAATTTGATGTCGGAGAAGACCCTATCTAGCAGTCTAGTGAGTACAGCTGCTCCCGTGGGGAGCCCGAAAGGCACGCGGTTGTATTCATACAAATTCCAATCCGTGGCAAACGCTGTAAGATGTTTAGACTCTTCGGCAAGGGGAATTTGATTATAGGCCTGATTCAAGTCCAAGATAGTGAAGAACTTGGCCTTACGAAACCATGAAAAACAAGAATGAAGGTCAGGAAGGGGCACGGATTGCAACACCACTTTCCGATTGAGAGCCCTATAATCAATGACAGGCCTGAAGCCACCTTGGGGTTTCGGGACTAGAAAAATAGGCGAAGAATACGCCGACTTAGAGGGCCTAATAATACCATCCTTCAACATCTGATCGATGATTTCTTTCAGAGCCTTCATTTTAGGTGGAGATAGCCTATATGGTGGAAAACGGACAGGAATCGAATCCGTGACCTCAATTTTGTATTCAATAAGGTCAGTAACACCAAGAGTATCAGAGAACACCTCTGTAAACGACTGACACAGCTTACGAATACTATCAGCCTGCTCCTCAGGTAGATGTCTAAGGTCTAACAACATCTCATCCTGGGTAGGCGAAATAGATGAACATGATGCAGAATTACATTTCAATAATGGAATTTTACAATTAGACGCAAATTTGAAAGTGCACGACCTACTCTGAAGATCGAGCACAAGACCAGTGTGAGAAATGAAGTCAGCTCCCAATATAATGGGGCAAGACAAGTGCTTGCCCACAAACAGTTTAATTTTCCATGTAAATTTAAAAATGCGGATTTTGACATTTACAGAACATAGAATTTCTAATGGAGATGAATTAGCCGAAACATATTGAACAGGAGATGAGCTATAGTCAGGTAGTTTACAAACAGATTTCAATTTTGAATACCATTCAGCCGAAATAATAGAACAAACGCTGCCTGAATCTAATAGAGCAGTTACAGGTTCATTATTTAGTTCAATTTTAAGAAAAGGAACAGGTGCGGGGGTATCCGCCGCAATCCTAAGACATTCTTTGGGGCATTCAAAAGATGAATTTGAAGGCTGACCTTTCCCTGAATTTTCGACCTGTTTACCAGGGGCTGAGCCTCGGAAGGATGGATTAGTCGACTCAGCCGAAGCCACCAGTCACTTTTTATTATTGGAATTGGTGGAATTTGCACCAGAAGTTGAGCAGGAGGGGGTGCTATTTGAATTTGGGCAATTCTTGGCGATATGTGAGAAAGCCCCACATTTAAAACAGCCTTGTGATGAACCAGCTCCATTATTTACCCTACTACATTTGATCAATGGACACTTATTGCGAAGATGGGCAGGTGACCCGCAAGCATAGCATTTACGAGGTGTGACAGGTCGGCGGGGTGGAGGCCGAGGATTACCAAAAGAAGGAGGAGGTTCTTTCGCTACACGCAAGGAATCGGCGTATCTAACTCCTTCCGCTGAGACAGCCAATGCTTCAAGTTCAGAAAAGGTTTGCAGGCACGCCGCGAAACATAAATATGATCTATAGGATGGTGAGATACCTTCCACAATAGCTTATACAATCTGATCCTCAGGAAAGTGAAGAGCAAACACCCTCGTATAAAACTTAATATCTTGGATGAAGTCTGCCAAGTTTTCATCCAAGCGCTGTACACGATAATAGTACTTCTGAATAAGGGATGACCTTGCCCTAGCCGGGATGAAGTTAGCTAGCAAGTGGGCGTGGAAGTCTTCAATAGATGATTGCTTGGCAATGGCTCTTACTATTTTGTCTGAGAGAATACCAATTGCATAGGGATAAATGATTTGCAAAATCTGACATGGAGAAAGAGAAAAAACAAGAGCATGGTCCTGGAACTCAACTAAAAACCTTAAAAAGGAAATAACTTCACAGGTAGTGTTAACAGAAAATTTCGAGGTACCTCTGAGCAACATTGCTAATGGATGCGGCAAGCTGCTGAACCCAGGTGACATAGTAGGTAAAGGCTTAAGTGGCAAAGATGTCAATTCAGAACGTACATTATTCAACGAGGTACGGCGTTCAGACTCGTTGCCCAATGGGGCAGAGGTTGTTTGAGCTCCAACGGTTTTCCTATTGACGTCTCCCTTAGGGGGCTCTTCCTCGCTACCTACATTCACCGTGGTGGGTTGATCAGTTTTGGGAGGAACTTCCCCAGTTAACAATTGGGTAACTTTACTGGACAATTCAGAAAGATTTTCAAGAACCATACTAGCTTCCTTCCTCTGAACGTCATTCAACTTCAGAGACAACAGATCGTAAACTCTATTTGAAAAATGAAATAGCCTGGCTTGCACACGCTTAATATGATTAGGAGAAGGATCATTTTCTTCAAAAAAAACTAACTACAGATGCTAGCTCAGTAGTATTGTCAGTGAACGTGGAAAGAGAGTCGTCAATTTCTTTCTCTCCCAATGTGGGGATGGAAATGGGCAAATCAAGGGACTCTCTAAGCTTATTTGTGTCTACCGCAACCGTGCCTCCAGATTGCACATTTCTAATAGTTAACTCATAGATCAACTCCTCCTTGCGCAAATAGTTAAGATGGAGAACATCGCGAGGGCCGGGCATGATGACAGAACAATTTTGAAAAAGGAAAAAGTAAAAATTCAAGCAAGTGAGAAAATAGTTAGAGTTGTAATCAAAGCAATGTTTAGCCGTCAAAAGGGGCTAAATTGAGACCCATTCAACGACGCTCTGCTACCACTTGTTCCGAGGTATCTGTGGAACAGCAGAGGTGAAAGAAGGTGCGGGGGTGAACAGGCCTCAGGCTACGAAATTAAAGTTAATTTAAAATTTAACAAGGTTATATTTTCTTTTCAAAATTCAGAAATAACAAGAATGGCAGGTACAGAGTAGCAAGGCAAAAAAAGTACAATTACAGTTTTTACAGAATTTGGGCTTCGAGCCCCGAACTCACAATTCTTGGGCAACTAGCTCAACTTTACCCTAAAACAAGATTTAACAGAGGGGCAGAAAACCCCATACATGCCCAGGAGCACTTGCTCTAAATTACACAGAAAAGCCTCCTCGAGGCATACATACTCAATTTTCAAGAAAGAGCCACTCGCTCTCAACTTTAAGCCCATCAAAGGCCACACCAAACTCCACCTTCAAGTTGTCCTCTAAGGACATAGACACGGGGGTAAAATACCCAACCTACTGAGGTCTAGTAAGTGAGAAAAATGTTAATTACATGACCTCCAAAATAAAAATTTGAGAGGAGGCGATCTGCACTCCTAATACCTTTTGTTTAAAACCTAATCTGGCTCTAGGCCGCTAATGCAAGGGCTAATCCCATACTAAAGAGGTGACTTTAGAAGGAAACAATTTACATTACGTTAAGGAAGAATCGGTTATGAAAAATAAGTTCACCTCAAAACAATATGAGTGGGAGCTCGAGAGGGTTAAGCACTCTCTATCCCAATATGTAGCTTTAAAAGAGAATCGATACTAAGAGTCTTTACATTTTAGGGAAAGTTACATGGTGGAAACGCTTCGGACCCGCCCCGAGAGTTAAACTGCTGAGCTAGCAAGAAAAGAAGTTATTAAACGGCCATTACCTTGTTGTTGAACTGCTGCCCGAAGAAAGAGGCGCTTCCCGCCCCCTGCTATGTACTTTACACACTGAAAGATAGTACTGAAGTGGCCCGGAGACCCTAAAATCAGCAGTTTATATACTCTCGCGGAACGTTCGAGGCGTTTGAGGAATGAGAACACCCTCCCACAAAAACTTTATTGGCTAGGGTTAAGCAAGATATTCAAGTTGGAGAAGATACATCGGATTGGTCAGAAATTAATTAAAGAAATTCGGGATTGGCTAAATTCAAAACAAGGGGAAGGAAAGGGTTATACAGCCAACTTAAACAATAACAGAAAGAAATTTAACAAGGAACAAACTTTTGAAACAAAAATTTCTCCAAAAAAAACCAGTTCTTTCACTTCGCACTAGGGTGCACCATTGTAGTTCTTCAGTAGTGTCCTCTAGAAGAGAAAGTTCACACTTCTTACTACAGGTAAAACAAAATACATCGAAAACGACCCAGTTCAGAAACTCCAAAAATTCCAAGTAGTGATATCTTCTGAGAAACTTGAAAATTAACACAGTAGATAAAGTTCAGACTTCCTCCAGCAGAGGAGTTACAACTGGCGCAAAGTTTGAATTAGCGGCGTGGAGGTGTACCGCCCGGTACAATAATAATAATAATAATAATAATAATAATAATAATAATAATAATAATAATAATAATAATAATAATAATAATAATAATAATAATAATAATAATAATAATAATAATAATAATAATAATAATAATAATAATAATAATAATAATAATAATAACTAGTTGACCCGCCCCGGCTTCGTACGGGTGAATTTACAGTTCTTTTGACTAGTTTGGAAGTTGCATTTTAGAAAATTACAGTTACCTTAGTAATTGTATTAAATATATCTCCCATATATAGTACGTTACGTTGCTCTCTATCTGGGGCCAAACCAAATACATTTTCTTTGAAAGTAACACGTTGCAGGGCCACAGTGTTTACCATGAAGAACACATTCAACGCTCAGGCTGTAACGTTTAGAGTTTCGCCCTGTGCTTTATTAATGACCATACTAAATCATAATTTTACTGGAAACTGGAGCCTTTTAAACTAAAATGTTAGGTCAGTGATAATCAATGGTATTCGAGGGATCAAAACGGATTCACCGGATCCACACCCAGTGAGGATCGTGCACTCAAGCAGAATTTTATTTTTTCGATTTGATTAGCAATCTTGTGCCAGTACATAATTTTGGTGTGTTTAGGTTGCCAAGCTATAATATAAGGGAGCCTACCTTTAAAATCTGTTTGTGGAGATTAGTTTCAGGAGGGGTCAAATAATTATCAACTGAACGGGGAGAATGTTCGGCAATGAATTACGATTCTACTATACTGTAGATAGCAAAATTGTCAGAATTACGGGTTCTAATCAAATTATGATAGTGTTGTGCATGCCGGGTGCGATCTCTGAGCATATGCTCTTCTCTATCAACCGACGTTTCCCTACATCTTTGGGACCTATGACTTTCACATTCTTGATGTAATCGTTTGGTTCCAGGGAAGCTTCCCTATCTTTCCGCTAAGACTGGTTTGTCTTTTAGTCTCTGAACTGTCTTCTCTCTCATCATAACTTTCATTATTGCGTAGTACCCGTAATCTTTTAGTATTTGCTGTGCTGTATCCTATATTAGCACGTCGTCGAGGTATGATGGAACCGCAAAGGAAACAAAAACAAAGATTTTATCACATTCTGTGTAATTGCTCAGCTGGGCCATTCACTGTAAGAGACGAATCTATACGACTTACGTGACATAAAGCGTGACATTGGGACTTTAAAAGATCTTCTCTTTCATCGTAACTTTCATTCTTACATTAGGACAATTAAAAGGGAACAAAACCAACAGTTTTATCACAATCTACATTATATTGCTCTGCGCGGCCATTCACTGCAAGATACAAAACTCATGTGATGCGATCTCGTTCTATACGCAACGCCACCGTCAAATTCCAAACAAAACGACTTCCTTGCTTGTGATAAATCGTGACTTTCGGTCTTAAAATAGGCACCGCTTGCGGTCAATATAGACAGCGCCAGCGGAAGTATCCTAAGCAAAGCCATGCAGGAAAAGCACATTGTCCGTCTTAAAGGTGGCTAAGAGCAAGCTCTATGACCTAGGCAACTCCGTGAACAGAAAGTAGAGTGTAAATCATCTTCGTGGTTTCCATGACAGTGACAGCAAAATAAACGGTGTGACCGTATTAAATAAAATAAATAAATAAATAAATAAATAAATAAATAAATAAATAAATAAATAAATAAATAAATAAATAAATATTTCCGTTGACTTCTCAAGAAATGCAAGATTTTTTTTTTTTTTGGTACCATTGAGACGATTTGGAAGATTTTGGTACAAACCACATCTTTTAACTCCCTCTGATTTAAGAGCTTCAGTTTTGTGAAACACGTTAGAGTTTATATAGATAGATAGATAGATAGATAGATAGATAGATAGATAGATAGATAGATAGATAGATAGATAGATAGATAGATAGATAGATAGATAGATAGATAGATAGATAGATAGATAGTGCGCCGTTCCCGCGTCCAGGTAAGGACGCATGAGATCCAGACTAGCTCTAATTGTAAATGGTACTCGCTGTTCAAAGTTATGGGCTATAAGTTCCGCTAGAGAAAGCACGCCGGTTAATTCGTGGTAAATCCTAACTTACGTCGAAGGACATCTCCTACACGCTATTAGTTAGATTCCACATATATCACCAAAGAAATCGCAAGTAAAAAAAAATATAATCTTACAACTAATAACTATATCAGAAAGACATTAAAAGAATTATGAGGTTTCATAATACATCATTTATTGACCACTCAGTTCAGAGAATGAAGAAATGTTTCCCTAATCCTTCATTAAATCATGTAGCATTGAGTAATGTACCTCGTCGTATTCATAGAATTCCTTTTTATATAGTCAAAATCGCTTGAAAATGAAATTATCTCGATCTCTATCGGTATTCAATTTGAAGTACAGTAGTCTAGTACTATCAAGTTGAAATGAAAGAAAAGTTAAGTTGGTGAAATTAATAACAAGTATTAAAGTTCTAGGCCATGATTATATCAGTCCATTAAATTATTGGCCAGATGAAATTATTTGATAATTACGTAAAATATTAAATAGCATTTGGAAAATCAGCTAAACATTAGAGTATTAAATGATTAAAAAAAACATACTAAATGATAACCAAAATATTAGATGCATCTAACAAGTAAAAATGAAAAGAAAATTACATCAATTACTATGTACATCATTTCAGATTGAGCTCGTCTATGAGAATGTAGAACGCAATTTAAAATATTTGGTAAATATTTCTTTAAGAGTTGGAATCACTTGCTCTTGAACGAAATTGCTCCATAAATTAACTCAAAAATTCTGTCAGCTATTACTAAACTCATACTTGATTAACGAAAAACGTTATCCTAAGCTGCACTTGACGTTTTGTGTCCATACACAACTGAAAATAACATGGAAAATCGTTCTCATCTTTCTTACACCATCAGATAGTTAACATAAGGTTTCATGGTATTCAAGCTTCTTGTTTTTTGGTGTTTTATATCAGTGTAAGCAAAGCTATCCACGCTTTAAGTCGAAATTTATCTTAAAATAGTATAATCATATGACATATGTGGCAAATTCTAAGATATTATTATCTTATTTCAAGGTTATCAATTAATTCAAGTGCATATTTTAGCTAAAGTTGCATTAGTGAACGTATCTTGCTATATTTCTACCAAAACATACCACAAGTAGAAAATCCATCTTGTCAGAAGACTCTATCTTCAACTAATATTCCTCATATGAGTAACTAAGTTACCAGTGATATGTCAGAGTGTCTAAATAAAATCTGAAATTAGCTTATCATGTGAGAAAGTTCTCTAGAATCATTAGAAATACTTCAGTGAAGGCTAAATTATTGTCACCGCTCACATCATAGCTCGTTTGATGACCCTTGATATTTATAATAACACTGCTCTAATAGTGCTGAGATCGTATCCTAAGCTATCCCGAATACATTTTGGGTTAAAGTCATCGATTGAAAGTAGCACGATTTCAATATCTACCTCAGAATGAATAAATTGGAAACAACATCATCTCAAATAAGACTACTATGACCAACCTCTCGAAGAATAGTAAATATCACTACCACTAAACATCACCATCCTATATCATTACTCTTATTCATCAACCATCATTCCATACTTTCCGTAAAAATATTTCATTACACAATAAACACATTATTTCATTAATCTCGACGTATATGCATCACAATCTCCTCATATTACAAAACTAGCAAGATACCCGTGCTTCGCTACGGTATTATACTGAAATTTATAATTGAATGCTAATTGTTTTAGATATATAATCCGCCGAAATTCGCGATCTGACTCGTTTCCTGCGAGAATCCGTCAAAATTCGCGATCTCACTCGTTTTCTAATAGATTACGGTATGTTTCCTCACATTTTTCAATCTTTCTTTCCAGCAATCGATTTCGTACTTCCCGGGCTAGGTCCAGATATTCCACCCCGTCAGTTGGGTCCCTAAATCTTTGCCATCTTTTCCTATAAGCGTTTTTAATATGGATCAAATCCTTCAGGAGATCCGGCGTGGTGTCGTCTTAGGTGCCTTGGCGGTACTGAACCCGCGGCCGGACTGCATTCTTAGTCATTACCCGTCCAGGACCATTTTCCAGGGGGGTCCGCACATTTGACAACGGTCCAGAACATTATTATTATTATTGTTATTATTATTATTATTATTATTATTATTATTATTATTATTATTATTATTATTATTATTATTATTACTAGCGAATGTACCCGTGCTTCGCTACGGTATTCTACATTGTATTCGAATATCGAAGTAAATAGTGTGCATGCAGTAAATAAGATTGTTTTAAAATTGCATGTCTCTTAGCGTTGTCCGAGGAAGAGCATGGGGAGGTCCCCGTACGTTGTTTCCAATGTAAAGTGTTTGTTATGGATTTGTGATATAACGGCAGGCTCACTTGCCTACTGCCATTCACAATCGAGTTGGGAAGTTTACATTATAATTGCAAGCCCCATTGCCTACTATGCGGACAGAATCGATTTGGGGAGTTTTCGTTAAAATGGCAGCCCCCCTTTCCTACTTCCAGACAGATTACAGTTTTTATTATAATGGCAGGCAATTACCCTACTATCACTCGAAATTGAGTTGTGCAGTTATCATTATAATGCCAGGCCCATTTTCCTACTTCCAGCCAGCTTACTGCCAGTCACACCAAGTTGGTGAGTTTCCATCAAAATAGCAGGCCACTATGCCTAATGCCAGTCACATTTTAGATGAGGACATAATGGCGGGCACCCTTGCCTACTGCCAAACACAATCGGGTAGGGGAGTTTTAAACAAAACTGCATGCTCACTTGTCTTCTGCAAGTCAAATCGAGAAGTGAACTATTCATTACAACTGTAGACCTTCCTTACTAATGACAGTTACACAGGAGTTGGAGAAGGAACCCTTTCATACTGCCAGTCAAAGTCGGTGTGGGGAGTACTGATTACAATAGCAGACCCACCCTTTCTCGATCGCTACAAATCGACATCAGTGAATATATATAGATCGACATACGAAAGTATATGCGTGTTTACAATATTGAAGACCTTCATTTACAGATTAACTGCTACTAAACGTACGTCATATCGACAAAGGATTATACCATAAGACACGCCGGATTTAGTGGCCTAAATGGCTGGTCCTATGATATGTCATCTATTCTTGGGTCAGATTGAGTTAGAAACGTGGAACAGGGTAACGTTCTTGTAAGATTATCTCACATTACATTAATTTTCGGATAATTATGTGACAGCTACATACATAGCATTTGGCTCATATATGGCTACTGGGTGGGCCAATTTTCGTGAAGAGTTTGATGATTCTGTATTTCATATAAGTAATCGAAGGTATGAATTATGCATGTGAAAATTCCAAATTGACTTAACAACCATTAATAGAGAAAAATCAAACGTAAAAGGGATACAGATACGGCAAAAAGTCATAAGACCAAGGTTGTAGATCATTCCAATTGAACGTAGATTGTGCAATTTGTTATGTGATAGGAATTTCCGAAGGTCTGCACCATCATTAAAATTGCCCGCATATTTCGATATTCTTCGGGGATAAAAAGTGAAAAATTTAATGATCTTGGATGTTTTCCGTTCGTTACAGGCTAAAACGTATAATTTTGTCAAATTTCAATTATCTTCTTTTTCTTCTGGCAGATTATGCCACAATCTGGATTTTGGGCGAGGCGGGTAAAAATTAGGACTTTCAGGATACTAAACCAAAAATTATGCAGATGGTCATTATTACCCCTTAAATGGAAAGCTGTACGAAAATTTCGCCAAAATAGTCAGTGTAGAGGCACACAGTCGTTACGATTTGATTTATATAGATAAGGGATCTGCTCCATGTAAAACACCTTTTTGGCTATGTCCGCTGGACTTAACCTGCAAAACTGACCATTCATGATATCTCCCTTATTAATCCTCCTGACGAAAAAATGCACATGAAAAAAAGGTTTAGAGGTGGAATTCCATCACGTTTGGTCGATTTCCAGTCAGGTTGGTCTTGTTCTGTATATATTGTGGAAGAGTAAAATCACCATTTCGGTTCCCTATAAACCGCCAGTCCATTCCGGAACATGAAATGTTATTTACGTTTAAAACCTACCTTTGGACAGGTGGACGATAAATATGAATTTTGGTTCGAATGTCTTCAGTAGTTTTCAAGTTGTAAGGAATACGCTTTACACGCACCCGCTCGTGAGTTAAGTCCGATGGGACTTGTACAAAAAAACGGTCCGTTAATGATATCTCCCTTATTAATCCTCGTATCGAAATGATGCACATGAGAAAAAAGGTTTAGAAATTAATTTCTACCAAGGCAGGTAGATTTAAATTAACGTTGGTTGTGTATATTTTGTGGAAGTGCAAATTCACCGTTTCGGTTTCGTATAAACCCCCAGTCAGTTCAGGGATTTAGAAACAATATTTGCCCTAAAACCTATCAAGGAGAGGTGTATTCTAAATATGAGTATTTGTGGAAATACATCCAGTAGTTTGTAGCACTCGCGTACATACGGCGTAATAAAGGAAGAAAATAATACAGTTAAGAAAGTTGAAAGTAATAGAAAATGGATTATAACTGAGGACAGCCGGATAACGACAAATATGTAAATGCCAAGTTAATGTATTGGAAAATCAAATGCCCCTCAATAAATTATGCTAGTGTGAGTTATGGATATAATAAAGCGGTAACAGAGGAGAAATTTAGGTCCATTGATTCCTAGGTAAACAAATAATAAGGAGATGACTAATGGTGTTATTACTTAATCTATTCGAAGGCGGTTATAACATCCAACGATATTCCGCCAATATCCCGCAGATAGGCCGATTAACGCCTCTCTTGCCTTCTACCTAAGGAACAACCACGAATTTAAAAGCATGATGAGGAAAATGGCAATACGTTACTTCCCTGCTGGCATGCAGTCAGAGACGTTGCCATGGTAACCTGTAGGTTCGTTGTCGGTCTGTCGGTCACTCAATGCAGAGCATGGTACCAGCAGAAAATTGTAAATTTCTCCGTCATGTAAAGAGTAAGGTAAATTATGAACATAACGAAAGTTGTTTATAATGAAGAGACGTTTCACGTACGGTAAACGAAGCTTACAGAAAATCAATAGTATAAGAGAAAATGGAGGAAAACCATTCTGGTTTTCCTATAAACACCCCGTCTATTCAATGATTTTAAAATGATATGCATATCTAAACATTCCCGGGATGAGTATACTCCAAATATGAAATTTGGTTGAGATCTATCCAGCCGTTTCGACGTGATGGTGGAAAAACCATTCTGGTTTTCCTATAAACCCCCGTGTATTCAAAGATTCTAAAATGATATGCATATAGAAACCTTCCCCGGGATGAGTATACTCTAAATATGAAATTTGGTTGAGATCTATCCAGCCGTTTCGACGTGATGGTGGAAAAACTATTCTGTTTTTCCTATAAACCCCCCGTGTTTTCAAAGGTTTTAAAATGATATGCATATCTAAACATTCCCGGGATGAGTATACTCCAAATATGAAATTTGGTTGAGATCTATCCAGCCGTTTCGACGTGATGGTGGCAAAAAACCATTCTGGTTTTCCTATAAACCCCCGTCTATTCAAAGATTTTAAAATGATATGGATATCGAAACCTTCCCCGGGATGAGTATACTCCAAATATGAAATTTGGTTGAGATCTATCCAGCCGTTTCGACGTGATGGAGGCAAAAAACCATTCTGGTTTTCCTATAAACCCCCGTCTATTCAAAGATTCTAAAATGATATGCATATAGAAACCTTCCCCGGGATAAGTATACTCTAAATATGAAATTTGGTTGAGATCTATCCAGCCGTTTCGACGTGATGGTGGAAAAACTATTCTGTTTTTCCTATAAACCCCCCGTGTTTTCAAAGGTTTTAAAATGATATGCATATCGAAACCTTCCTCGGGAGGAGTATACTCCAAATATGAAGTGTAGTTGAGATCTATCGAGCCGTTTCGACGTGATGGTGGAAAAACCATTCTGGTTTTCTTATAAACCCTCCGTGTATTCAAAGATTTTAAAATGATATGCACATCGAAACCTTCCCCGGGAGGAGTATACTCTAAATATGAAGTTTGGTTGAGATCTATCCAGCCGTTTCGACGTGATGGTGGAAAAACCATTCTGGTTTTCCTATAAACCCCCCCTGTATTCAAAGGTTAAAAATGATATGCATATCGAAACCTTCCCCGGGAGGAGTATACTCTAAATATGAAGTTTGATTGAGATCTATCCAGCCGTTTCGACGTGATGGTGGAAAAACCATTCTGGTTTTCCTATAAACCCCCGTCTATTCAAATATTTTAAAATGATATGCATATCGAAACCTTCCCCGGGAGGAGTATACTATAAATATGAAGTTTGGTTGAGATCTATCCAGCCGTTTCGACGTGATGGTGGAAAAACCATTCTGGTTTTCCTATAAACCCCCGTCTATTCAAGGATTTTAAAATGATATGCATATCGAAACCTTCCCCGGGATGAGTATACTCTAAATATGAAATTTGGTGAGATCTATCTAGCCGTTTCGACGTGATGGTGAAAAAATCATTCTGGTTTTCCTATAAACCCCCCCTGTATTCAAAGGTTAAAAATGATATGCATATCGAAACCTTCCCCGGGAGGAGTATACTCTAAATATGAAGTTTGATTGAGATCTATCCAGCCGTTTCGACGTGATGGTGGAAAAACCATTCTGGTTTTCCTATAAACCCCCGTCTATTCAAATATTTTAAAATGATATGCATATCGAAACCTTCCCCGGGAGGAGTATACTATAAATATGAAGTTTGGTTGAGATCTATCCAGCCGTTTCGACGTGATGGTGGAAAAACCATTCTGGTTTTCCTATAAACCCCCGTCTATTCAAGGATTTTAAAATGATATGCATATCGAAACCTTCCCCGGGATGAGTATACTCTAAATATGAAATTTGGTGAGATCTATCTAGCCGTTTCGACGTGATGGTGAAAAAATCATTCTGGTTTTCCTATAAACCCCCTGTGTATTCAAGGATTTTAAAATGGTATGCATATCGAAACCTTCCCTGGGAGGAGTATACTCTAAATATGAAGTTTGGTTGAGATCTATCCAGCCGTTTCGACGTGATGGTGGAAAAACCATTCTGGTTTTCCTATAAACCCCCGGTGTATTCAAAGATTTTAAAATGATATGCATATCGAAACCTTCCCCGGGAGGAGTATACTCTAAATATGAAGTTTGGTTGAGATCTATCCAGCCGTTTCGAAGTGATGGTGCAAAAACCAGTCTGGTTTTCCTATAAACACCCCGTGTATTCAATGATTTTAAAATGATATGCTTATCGAAACCTTCCACGGGAGGAGTATACTCTAAATATGAAATTTGGTTGAGATCTATCCAGCCGTTTCGACGTGATGGTGGAAAAACCATTCTGGTTTTCCTATAAACCCCCGTGTATTCAAAGATTTTAAAATGATATGCATATCGAAACCTTCCCCGGGAGGAGTATACTCTAAATATGAAGTTTGGTTGAGATCTATCCAGCCGTTTCGACGTGATGGTGCAAAAACCATTCTGGTTTTCCTATAAACACCCCGTGTATTCAATGATTTTAAAATGATATGCTTATCGAAACCTTCCACGGGAGGAGTATACTCTAAATATGAAATTTGGTTGAGATCTATCCAGCCGTTTCGACGTGATGGTGGAAAAACCATTCTGGTTTTCCTATAAACCCCCGTGTATTCAAAGATTTTAAAATGATATGCATATCGAAACCTTCCCCGGGAGGAGTATACTATAAATATGAAGTTTGGTTGAGATCTATCGAGCCGTTTCGAAGTGATGGTGGAAAAACCATTCTGGTTTTCCTATAAACCCCCCTCGTATTCAAAGTTTTTAAAATGATATGCATATCGAAACCTTCCCCGGGAGGAGTATACACTAAATGTGAAGTTTGGTTGAGATCTATCCAGCCGTTTCGACGTGATGGTGGAAAACCCTTCTGGTTTTCCTATAAACCCCCCGTGTATTCAAAGATTTTAAAATGATATGCATATCGAAACCTTCCCCGGGGTGAGTATACTCTAAATATGAAGTTTGGATGAGGTCTATCCAGCCGTTTCGACGTGATGGTGGAACAGACAAACAGACAGACAATCAGACACGAACAATTTTATTTATATAGATGATATGCATATGGAAAACTTCCCCGCGATGAGTATCCTCTAAATATGAAGTTTGGTTGAGATCTATCCAGCCGTTTCGACGCGATGGTGGAAAAACCCTTCTGGTTTTCCTATAAACCCCCCGTGTATTCAAAGATTTTAAAATGATATGCATATCAAAACCTTCTCCGGGATGAGTATACCCTAAATATGAAGTTTGGTTGAGATCTATCCAGCCGTTTCGACGTGATGGTGGAACAGACAAACAGACAGACAAACAGAAACAATTTTATTTATATAGATTTTTACACTCGTTCTTCACCCCCTTTCCATCCCCGCCCAAAGGAGTCCTATGAGTGCCTTACACAACAGTATATTTTTTTCCCAGATATTAAGTCTTATTTGTACCTATTTTGGTTGACAGCTATGCCCAAACGTACATCCATAATCTCACTGCTCTAGAATCCTGGAGCTGACGTTGCCATGGTTACGGCAGTTCATTTCTTTATCCGATTCCTAGAGCAGGGGTAGTGTGGTGCCAATATCTCCGTAACGGTTGGTTTTAGGGCCTTAAAACATGGTTTTCGGGCCCGTAGGGCTTACCGAGTTTTGTTCTTTGCGTCAAGAGGATTAAATTGAGCTTTGTCTCGTCCTTATACGACAAATTCGATATTTTGCCTATAATAGTATAAGAGAAAATGGAGGAAAACCGTTTTTCCTATAAAACCCCCGTCTTTTCAAAGATTTTAAAATGATATGCATATCGAAACCTTCCCCGGGGTCAGTATACTCTAAATATGAAGTTTGGTTGAGATCTATCCAGCCGTTTCGACGTGATGGTGGAACAGACAAACAGACAGACAAACAGACAAACAGAAACAATTTTATTTATATAGATATAGATAAATAAATATAGATATAGATATAGATAAATATAGATATAGATATAGATAAATAAATATAGATAATCGGGAGACGATCACTGTGGGGGGTAAGCCATCCCTAGCGCCCTTAAGGGAGAGGGTCAGGGGGGTGGTAGTTACAATAATAATCGAGAATAGTGTCGAATTCATAGCTTTCGGGGTCGCTGAGTTGAAAAGTGATACTCTAGAATTTTTTTAAAATCCAGCCCCCTTTTAAGTTGGGAGCAAAGGGTGGGGTGAGATATAGAAATAATTAAAAACAGTTTCGAATCCATAGATTTCAGGGTCTCTGAGATGAATAGTATTACTCCGGATTTTTTTGCAAATCCAAGTGGGGAGCGAAGGGGGTGAGATAAAATTAATCGAAAAACTACATATAAAAATATTATCTTCTTCTTCTTACTATATATAAAAATTGATGTATGTGTGTGCGTGGGTGTGTGGGTGTGGGTGTGTATATGACACATCTCCTCCTAAACCACTGGAGCAATTTCACCAAACGTGGTACACTTATCAATTAGTATCAGGAGACAAACCGCGTGAGGGTAAGACACCCCTAGCACCCTTTTGGCAGGGGGCGAGGGGAGTGGTATAAAAATAATCTTATAAATAAAGTTGTTCGTTTCTGTTTGTCTGTTTGTCTGTCTGTTTGTCTGTTCCACCATCACGTCGAAACGGCTGGATAGATCTCAACCAAACTTCATATTTAGAGTATACTCATCCCGGGGAAGGTTTAGATACGCATATCATTTTAAAATCTTTGAATACACGGGGGGTTTATAAGAAAACCAGAATGGTTTTTCCACCATCACGTCGAAACGGCTGGATAGATCTCAAGCAAACTTCATATTTAGAGTATACTCCTCCCGGGGAAGGTTTCGATATGCATATCATTTTAAAATATTTGAATACACGGGGGGTTTATAGGAAAACCAGAATGGTTTTTCCACCATCACGTCGAAACGGCTGGATAGATCTCAACCAAACTTCATACTTAGAGTATACTCCTCCCGGGGAAGGATTAGATATGCATATCATTTTAAAATCTTTGAATACACGGGGGGGGGGTTATAGGAAAACCAGAATGGTTTTTCCACCATCACGTCGAAACGGCTGGATAGATCTCAACCAAATTTCATATTTAGAGTATACTCATCCCGGGGAAGGTTTCGATATGCATATCATTTTAAAATCATTGAATACACGGGGTTTTATAGGAAAATCAGAACGGTTTTTCCACCATCACGTCGAAACGACCGGATAGATCTCAACCAAACTCCATATTTAGAGTATACTCATCCCGGGGAAGGTTTCGATATGCATATTATTTTAAAATCTTTGAATACACGGGGGGTTTATAGGAAAACCAGAATGGTTTTTCCACCATCACGTCGAAGCGGCTGGGTAGATCTCAACCAAACTTCATATTTAGAGTATACTCCTCCCGGAGAAGGTTTCGATACGCATATCATTTTAAAATCATTGAATACACGGGGGGTTTATAGGAAAACCAGAATGGTTTTTCCACCATCACGTCGAAACGGCTGGATAGATCTCAACAAAATTTCATATTTAGAGTATACTCATCCCGGGGAAGGTTTCGATATGCATATCATTTTAAAATCTTTGATTACACGGGGGTTGATAAGAAAACCAGAATGGTTTTTCCACCATCACGTCGAAACAGCTGGATAGATCTCAACCAAATTTCATATTTAGAGTATACTCCTCCCGGGGAAGGTTTCGATATGCATATCATTTTAAAATCTTTGAATACACGGGGGTTTATAGGAAAACCAGAATAGTTTATCCACCATCACGTCGAAACGGCTGGATAGATCTCAACCAAACTTCATATGTAGAGTATACTCCTCCCGGGGAAGGTTTTGATATGCATATCATTTTAAAATCTTTGAATACACGGGGGGTTTATAGGAAAACCAGAATGGTTTTTCCACCATCACGTCGAAACGGCTGGATGGATCTCAACAAAATTTTATTTAGAGTATACTCATCCCGGGGAAGGTTTCGATATGCATATCATTTTAAAATCTTTGATTACACGGAGGTTTATAAGAAAACCAGTATGGTTTTTCTACCATCACGTCGAAACAGCTGGATAGATCTCAACCAAACTTAATATTTAGAGCATACTCCTCCCGGGGAAGATTTCGATATGCATATCATTTTAAAATCCTTGAATACACGGGGGTTTATAGGAAAACCAGAATGGTTTTTCCACCATCACGTCGAAACGGCTGGATGGATCTCAACCAAATTTCATATTTAGAGTATACTCATCCCGGGGAAGGTTTCGATATGCATATTATTTAAAAAAATTTGAATACACGGGGTGTTTATAGGAAAACCAGAATGGTTTTTCCACCATCACGTCGAAACGGCTGGATATATCTCAACCAATCTTCATATTTAGAGTATACTCCTCCCGGGGAAGGTTTCGATATGCATATCATTTTAAAATCTTTGAATACACGGGGGGTTTATAGGAAAACCAGAATGGTTTTTCCACCATCACGTCGAAACGGCTGGATAGATCTCAACCAAATTTCATATTTACAGTATACTCATCCCGTGGAAGGTTTCGATATGCATATCATTTTAAAACCTTTGAGTACACGGGGGGTTTATAAGAAAACCAGAATGGGTTTTCCACCATCACGTCGAAACGGCTGGATAGATCTCAACCAAATTTCATATTTAGAGTATACTCATCCCGGGGAAGGTTTCGATATGCATATCATTTTATAATCTTTGAATACACGGGGGTTTATAGGAAAACCAGAATAGTTTATCCACCATCACGTCGAAACGGCTGGATAGATCTCAACCAAATTTCATATTTAGAGTATACTC
This sequence comes from Anabrus simplex, assembly GCF_040414725.1. Lineage (NCBI taxonomy): Eukaryota > Metazoa > Arthropoda > Insecta > Orthoptera > Tettigoniidae > Anabrus > Anabrus simplex. The sequence continues at coordinate 1,526,952,891 of NC_090265.1, forward strand.
CTCCCGGGGAAGGTTTCGATATGCATATTATTTTAAAATCTTTGAATACACGGGGCGTTTATAGGAAAACCAGAATGGTTTTTCCACCATCACGTCGAAACGGCTGGATATATCTCAACCAAACTTCATATTTAGAGTATACTCATCCCGGGGAAGGTTTCGATATGCATATCATTTTAAAATCCTTGAATACACGGGGGGTTTATAGGAAAACCAGAATGGTTTTTCCACCATCACGTCGAAACGGCTGGATGGATCTCAACCAAATTTCATATTTAGAGTATACTCATCCCGGGGAAGGTTTCGATATGCATATCATTTTAAAATCTTTAATACACGGGGGGGTTTATAGGAAAACCAGAATGGTTTTTCCACCATCACGTCGAAACGGCTGGATAGATCTCAACCAAACTTCACATTTAGAGCATACTCCTCCCGGGGAAGGTTTCGATATGCATATCATTTTAAAATCTTTGAATAGACGGGGTGTTTATTGGAAAACCAGAATGGTTTTCCTCCATTTTCTCTCATACTATTGATTTTCTGTAAACTTCGTTTACCGTACGTGAAACGTCTCTTCATTATAAACAACTTTCGTTATGTTTATAATTTACCTTATTCTTTACATGACGGAGAAATTTACAATTTTCTGCTGGTACCATGCTCTGCATTGAGTGACCGACAGACCGACAACGAACCTACAGGTTACCATGGCAACGTCTCTGACTGCATGCCAGCAGGGAAGTAACGTATTGCCATTTTCCTCATTATGCTTTTAAATTCTTGGTTGTTCCTTGGGTAGAATGCAAGAAAGGCGTCAATCGGCCTATCTGCGGGATATTGGCGGAATATCGTTGGATGTTATAACCGCCTTCGAATAGATTAAATAATAACACCATTAGTCATCTTCTTATTATTTGTTTACCTAGGAATCAATGGACCTAAATTGCTCCTCTGTTACCGTTTTATTATATCCATAACTCACACTAGCATAATTTATGGAGGGGCATTTGTTTTTCCAATACATTAACTTGGCATTTACATATTTGTTGTTTTCCGGCTGTCCTCAGTTATAATCCATTTTCTATTACTTTCAACTATCTTAACTGTATTATTTTCTTCCTTAATTACGCCGTATGTACGCGAGTGCTACAAACTACTGGATGTATTTCCACCAATACTCATATTTAGAATACACCTGTCCTTGATAGATTTTAGGGCAAATATTGTTTCTAAATCCCTGAACTGACTGGGGGTTTATACGAAACCGAAACAGTGATTTTGCACTTCCACAAAATATACACAACCAACGTTAATTTAAATCTACCTGCCTTGGTAGAAATTAATTTCTAAACCTTTTTTCTCATGTGCATCATTTCGATACGAGGATTAATAAGGGAGATATCATTAACGGACCGTTTTTTTGTACAAGTCCCATCGGACTTAACTCACGAGCGGGTGCGTGTAAAGCGTATTCCTTACAACTTGAAAACTACTGAAGACATTCGAACCAAAATTCATATTTAGCATCCACCTGTCCAAAGGTAGGTTTTAAACGTAAATAACATTTCATATTCCGGAATGGACTGGCGGTTTATAGGGAACCGAAATGGTGATTTTACTCTTGCACAATATATAGAGAACAAGACCAACCTGACTGGAAATCGACCAAACGTGATGGAATTCCACCTCTAAACCTTTTTTTCAAGTGCATTTTTTCGTCAGGAGGATTAATAAGGGAGATATCATGAATGGTCAGTTTTGCAGGTTAAGTCCAGCGGCCATAACCAAAAAGGTGTTTTACATGGAGCAGATTCCTTATCTATATAAATCAAATCGTAACGACTGTGTGCCTCTACACTGACTATTTTGGCGAAATTTTCGTACAGCTTTCCGTTTAAGGGGTAATAATGGCCATCTGCATAATTTTTGGTTTAGTTTCTGAAAGTCCTAATTTTTACCCGCCTCGCCGAAAATCCAGATTGCGGCATAATCTGCCAGAAGAAAAAGAAGATAATTGAAATTTGACAAAATTATACGTTTTAGCCTGTAACGAACGGAAAACATCCAAGATCATTAAATTCTTCACTTTTTATCCCCGAAGAATATCGAAATATGCAGGCAATTTTAATAATGGTGCAGACCTTCTGAAATTCCTATCGCATAACAGATTGCACAATCTCCGTTCAATTTGGAATGATCTACAACCTTGGTCTTATTACTCTTTGCCGTATCTGTATCAATTTTACGTTTGATTTTTCTCTATTAATGGATGTTAAGTCAATTTGGAATTTTCACATGCATAATTTACACCTTCGATTACTTATATGAAATACAGAATCATCAAACTCTTCACGAAAATTGGCCCACCCAGTAGCCATATATGAGCCAAATGCTATGTATATAGGTGTCACATAATTATCCGAAAAGTAATGTAATGTGAGATAATCTAACACGAACGTTACCCTGTTCCACGTTTCTAACTCAATCTGACCCAAGAATAGATTACATATCATAGGACCAGCCATTTAGGCCACTAAATCCGGCGTGTCTTATGGTATAATCCTTTGTCGATATGACGTACGTTTAGTAGCAGTTAATCTGTAAATGAAGGTCTTCAGTATTGTAAACACGCATATAGTTTCGTATGTCGATCTATATATATTCACTGATGTCGATTTGTAGCAATCGAGAAAGGGTGGGTCTGCTATTGTAATCAGTACTCCTCACACCGACTTTGACTGGCAGTAGGAAAGGGTTCCTTCTCCAACTCCTGTGTAACTGTCATTAGTAAGGAAGGTCTACAATTATAATGAATAGTTCACTTCTCGATTTGACTTGCAGAAGGCAAGTGAGCATGCAGTTTTGTTTAAAACTCCCCTACCCGATTGTGTTTGGCAGTAGGCAAGGGTGCCCGCCATTATAAAGAAATGTCCTCATCTAAAATGTGACTGGCATTAGGCATAGTGGCCTGCTATTTTGATGGAAACTCACCAACTTGGTGTGACTGGCAGTAAGCTGGCTGAAAGTAGGAAAATGGGCCTGACATTATAATGATAACTGCACAACTTAATTTCGAGTGGTAGTAGGGTAATTGCATGCCATTATAATAAAAACTCTAATCTGTCTGGAAGTAGGAAAGGGGGGCTGCCATTTTAACGAAAACTCCCCAAATCGATTCTGTCCGCATAGTAGGCAATGGGGCCTGCAATTATAACGTAAACTTCCCAACTCGATTGTGAATGGCAGTAGGCAGTGAGCCTGCCGTTATATCACAAATCCATAACAAACACTTTACATTGGAAACAACGTACGGGGACCTCCCCATGCTCTTTCTCGGATAACGCTAAGAGACATGCAATTTTAAAACAATCTTATTTACTGCATGCACACTATTTACTTCGATATTCGAATACAATGTAGAATACCGTAGCGAAGCACGGGTACATTCGCTAGTATAGATTATTATTAAAAGATGTTCTGAACCCCACAGCAAGCTGCATGATCGCTACTTGGCGGTAAATTACATCTGCTGCCAGTGTCATTGTTACAATGTGACCAGCACCATCGTCGCGCGTAGGCAAGTGTGCGGGATTTCTGGCGATACCAATGACATACTTCCGTGCATTGTTGACCTTATTATAGAGGTGAACAATTTGACGGTCCATCTCATTCCTATCGTTTATTTCAAATGTGTTTAAATTTTTATTTACATGCCAGGAGGATCTACTGTAATCTAAGAACGTTCTCCGAAGGAAAAGATGGCTGTTGAAAACCAGCCCAGGAAAGATTAAAAATGATCGGTTTATGATCAGAATAAGTACATCGAAACTATATAGCCTGTTTCCAGTCATTCGACAGGGTCAGGAATGGAATGAATAAAGCCCCATCTAGCAGCGACAATAGGAATTGTGCCGGCTGCCGAAGCACACCTCTGGGGCAATGATCGTTGAATGACAAATGAAATGAAATATTGGACAGTGTTGCTGGAATGAATGATGAGAGAGAAAATCGAAGTATCCGGAGAAAAACCTGTCCCGCCTCCGTTTTGTCCAGCACGAATGTCACATGGAGTGACCGGGATTTGAACCACGGAACCCAGCTGCGAGAGGCCGGCGCGCTGCCGCCTGAGCAACGGAGGCTCCTTAAGTACATTATGAACAGTAAAATCAATTGATCTCACCTCCTTTTACACCACACCGCCGTTAAGTTTATTTACACCCCCCCCCCCCAAAAAAAAATAGAAGACGTGTTTCTTTATGTTTAAAAGATATTCCAAACACCAATGTTCACATCTGTTACATTCAGTTTTGAGATATAAGTATCCCCATAAAAATAATTCACTTTATTTTCACTTCCTTTCACACACCCCTCCCCCCCCCCGTAAGTGAATTTTCCGGCAAAATATACTTGTTTCCTTAATAGTAAAGGATCTTCTAAATAGTAATTATCACGACTCTAACTTCTTCAGTTTTTGATTTATGTGTCTTCATGAAAGGAATTCAACTCCTTTTCACTCCCGCCCCCCAAACGCGTTTTTCTTTGTTTAAGGAGATTCAAATACCAATTTTCACGTCCGTAACAACTTTAGTTTCTATTAGATGTATGTATTCTCATACAATTAATTCAATTAATTTTTCAATTATTTTACCCCACCCCCCCTTCATTGGATTTTCCGAGAATACGTGTTTCTTTACTTTTAAAGCAGATTTCAAAGCAGATTTCACGTCTGTAATATCTTCATTTTTGAGATATCAGTAGCCTAATTAAAAGAATTCAACACCATTTTCAGTCACTTTTACCCCCCCCCCCACTTCCACCCAAGTGGTATTTCCGAAAGCTGAAAATACACGTTTCTTTATATTTAATAGAGATAAAAATACCATTTTTCACTTCTGTAACATGTTAAGTTTTTGAGATATACTGTAGAAATTCGCTTTTTTCAAATTTCACCCCTTTTTATTTCCCCTTACGTGGAGTTTCCGAAAACAAATCACCTATCTTTCTTTACATTTACAGGAGATTCCAAATACCCACTTTTTACGTCTATAACATTTTACGTTTCTCAGATATTCTGTAGATATAGTCTTTCAAAAAATTCACCCCAGTTTGTCACTCCTGTTTAACCCCCATTAATTGGATTTTCCAAAAACAAAAAAATACGTGTTTCCTTATTTTTAAAGGAGCTCCCATATACAAATTTTCAGTTCCGTAATATTTTCAGTTTCTGAGATATATGTATCCTCATTAAAGGCATTCATCCCATTATTCACCCATTTACACCCCTCCTTAAAGAAAGCAAAAAATACGTGTTCTTGTATTTTTAAAGAAGATTCTAAATACCATTTTTTTACATCTGTAAACTTTTAAAGTTTTATGATGTAGACACACTCATTTTAAAAATTCACCCCCCTTTTCACCCTCCATTATTTGGATTTTCCAAAATCAAAAAAATACCTGTTTCTTTATTTTTAAAGTAAATCCCAAATACCAATTTTCAGGTCTGTAATATCTTCAGGTTCTGAAATATAAGTAGCCTCATTAAAGGCATTCTACCGCTTTTTCACCCTTTTCCACCCTTCCAATTGGGATTTTCCGAAAACAAAAAAATACGTGTTTCTTTATTTTTAAAGGAGATTCTAAATGCCAATTTTTACATCTTTAAACTTTAAAAGTTTTGAGATATAGATAGACTCATTTTAAAAATTCACCCCCTTTTCACACCCCCCATTAATTGGATTTTCCAAAAACAAAAAACATGTATTTCTTTATTTTTAAAGGAGATCCTAAACGCCAATTTTCCGGTCTGTAATATCTTCAGTTTCTGAGATATAAGTATCCTCATGAAAGTCTTTCAACCACGTTTTCACCCCTTTTCACCCCTCCCATTGGGATTTTCCGAAAACAAAAAAATACGTGTTTCTTTGTTTTTAATGAAGATTCTAAGTACCAATTTTTACATCTGTAAACTTTAAGAGTTTTGAGATATAGATGCACCCATTTTAAAAATTCACCCCCTTTTCACCCTCCCATTAATTGGATTTCCCCCAAACAAAAAAATACGTGTTTCTTTATTTTTAAAAGAGATCAAAAGTACCAATTTTCATGTCTGTAATTTCTTCAGTTTCTGAGATATAAGTACCGGTATCCCGATTAAAGGCATTCAACCCCTTTTTCACCCTTTTGTGCCCCTCCTATTGGGATTGTCTCAAAACAAAAAAATACGTGTTTCCTTATTTTTAAAGAAGATTCTAAATACCAATTTTCACATCTGTAAACTTTTAAAGTTTTGAGATATAGACACACTCATTTTAAAATTTCACCCCCCTTTTCACCCCCTTAGCGACGGAATATCCAAAAATCCTCTCTTAGCGAGCACCTACATCTTAATATGAATATATCTCCAAAATTTCATTTCTTTATGTCCAGTAGTTTTGGCTCGGCGATGATGAATCAGTCAGTCAGTCAGTCAGTCAGTCAGTCAGTCAGTCAGTCAGTCAGTCAGTCAGGACAAGCTACTTTATATATATAGATTATTCTTACTTCATAGTGTCGAAAACGTATCATCATTCTGAGATGTACTATTTCATATCTTTACCATGAACATTTCCTATATACGATCTCTCATCATAATAGCCTGGTAAAATTACCACACATGTATAATTAACTTCTATTTCACACTCTGTGCACTTCACTGACAACGAGCGAAATACGAATTACCTTCTCTCACATCACATTGACAACATTACGAACGGTTATCACTGGCTGACTACGCCTACATGTGGACTTGACATTAAGGGTAGAAGAATACCTACATCCTGCAACCTCTCTTTGATAACCACTTACGCACATATTCACACTGTCATAAATTATGACAACACATAGCCACAAAAATAAAAATTCTTACTTACAATTACGACTTATAGAGGACTTAACTTTGCTTAAGGTGTCCTGCTGCCGTCTCGCATCTAGTCGTTGGATACGCGGACATCACTCCATGGTTCTCTCTTAAGCATCTGGGTGCATATTTGTTCCTCTCAGCAGATTCCTGGTCATCCTGGACTGTCAATATCGCATCGCGCTGCCATCATCCGAGTAGTATCGCCTTCTCCTTTTACAGCATCATGGTGGAGGCTTGTGCATTTGGAACAGAATAACAAAATATTTTATTCAATGTCGTCATCTTCTGGTTGATATCTGTTTCAATATACCTACAATATCTACGTATTGCTCTGGGACAATTTATTTCAGTAAGGTTGTCTCAAATAAGCTGGGATAGGTAGTATCTATTTCTCTTGACTAGAATGCAAAAATGATTTCTCTATGTTTTCCTTGTTTTAAATGTTCTTGTCAGCTGTATAATCTCTCAGCTGTTTGAAATAGGCAGTATCGGCCAAATATACGTCGTCTAAGGACTGTTGTGACGTATCAATGTAGTCATCTTGATATCTATTTCCACAGGTAGTTTAATTTCGCGCAGCGATTTAACTTATGCAGCTAGTGTTGTTGCGTGTTGCCGCGAATTCAAATTCCTGTCAATCTTCGCCGTTTATTCCCGATAAGATGAATTCTCTTCCCGTAGTCGATTGCGACTTGCTTCCTGTAGGTCAGTTGAAAGAAGAATGAAGTCAGAAGAAAATCTTCATTTTAATAATAGCTTCAAATAATCTGCGTTCGTCATTCTTTTTCCACCGCCTTCTATGTACGGTTTCTTCAGTAAATGCCTGATTAAAAGATTATCATTCCAGTTCATATTGACGCTTGATGTTTTAACATTGACGTTTTAGTAACTTGAACTCCATTTTTGTTCCGATCAGTCCATATAAAGAACTGTGAAATGGCACAATAGATAGATAGATAGATAGATAGATAGATAGATAGATAGATAGATAGATAGATAGATGGACAGATAGATAGATAGATAGATAGATAGATAGATAGATAGATAGATAGATAGATAGATAGATAATCGTATGAACTCGGCTACCGTGTGGCGAACATCTCCTGTTTGGTTCCATTTAGACTTCCTGCCTGTTAATTTTGAGTTTTGGTTTTACTCCACTAGATGGTTCAGAAGCCGTAGAGTGACTTATGACTGAATTTTATATAATTTCACTAAATTTGTCGGGTTAACACCAAATGTCACCGGATATCTTTCACGTTGGACATTTCCCTGCCGTTCAAAACTCCAAGTATTCTACCGGGTGTGAACCCAGCATCATGGGATGAGGTAGCCATTGTTCTGCCACTGATCCACAGAGCGAGATAGAAATGAGGATTATAACTATTCTGCTCTTATTCCATAATTAATATAATATAAGGTCCTCTGATGGAAACTTGATAACAGAAACTTCAGCTACCACCTTCCTGCGTGTGTCGCTATTGCTCATACCATATCTCTTAGTGGTATCTCCTACTGTCAGGTGATGTCTGTATAGCAAAAGATGGCTAGCTTCACCAAAGACAGTAACACCAATTTTGAATAAATTACAACTAATGGTAGTAATTGTACACCTGCATATAAATCTCACTCATGATGCTTTTAAAAAACGCTTGAGTTTGTGAGATAAAATATTTAGTGTCGTCTTTCTAGTGGAAAAGATTTATGACATCAACTTGTCGGCTGGTCAAGTCGTCACACCAAGAAGGGAAAATTGTAGGAAACTTAATAAAATTAACGGATTTTCTAGTTGGCTGCCTGTAACACAATGCTACGTCCATCCTCCCCTGTACATGGGAGAGAGGGGACGAAAAGTCTCGCCTGTCATTAATCTTCTCCTCTTCCTTTTCTCCTCCTACTTCATCCTCCACTGCTGCTACATCGCTTCTTCCCAGATCTTCTCTCTATATATATTTCCCTCAGACACATTCTGGGCCTTGTGAAAAATGTGACGCATTTTTGACAATCCACAGGAAGCGTGTTTACCGTTTCTTTCTCTTTCTCAAATCAGTCGATTCCTCTTGCAGGACATCTACAGTCCATGAGAATGACGGTAAGCGAACATTTTACATTTTCGTGTTTGTATTTAATAATAATAATAATAATAATAATACCTAATGAAATTAACAAGTTAGGGCATAACACGATAATATTTGAGGAGCAACCATACCGTATAGACAATAAGTTTATGACCAATGACTGATGATCAAGTCTAAAGCCCTTTATACTCTAGTAGCCTATTTTATATCAAATATATACCCATTATGCTCCCCTATATTACGGTTAAATAATGCAAATTAGAGCGCGTCGGCCTCTCACCGCTGGATACTGTGGTTCAAATCCCAGTCACTCCATGTGAGATTTGTGCTGGACAAAGCGGAGGCGGGACAGGTTTTTCTCCGGGTACTCCGGTTTTCCCTGTCATCTTTCATTCCAGCAACACTCTCCATTCCCATTTCATAGCATCTAAGTCATTAATAAATCACTTTCGGAGTGGGGACCCCATCGTACTAATAGCCTATATCTGCTTAATTCATTCCATTCCTGACCCGTTCAATGACTGGAAAACAGGTTGTAGGTTTTCATTTTCAATGCAAATTAGAGAAAGTTAAACTGGATTAGCATCTCACATGAAAGCTTGTGGTTGTGGATTCGGTTCCCAACAGTTCGTTTGGTTGGCCATTTTTGTTCTGTTCTTACACTTCGGTATCCACTATATGTAATCGACACAATGTACATGTAATACAGTGATAGTCCATTTACAGGAATGATAATTGGTTAAACAGTGTCATACTATTTCACGTAATTAAATGTACTTCTGCCGGCCCCGTGGTGTAGGGGTGGCGTGCTTAGCTCTTATGCGGAGGCGCCGGGTTCGATTTACGGCCAGGTCATGAACTTTTACCTGTACCTGAGGACCGGATCGAGGTCCAGTCAGCCTGCGGGATTACATTTGAGGAGCTATCTGCCGGTGAGATGGCAGCCCCGGTCTCCAAAGCCGAGAGGATTCGTCGTGCTGACCATACGACACCTCGTAATCTGGAAACCATCGGGTTGAGCAGCGGTCGCTTGATAGGCCTTGATAGGCTCTTAGGGCCTGCTGCGCCATGGGATTTGGTTAAATATACGCTTAAGTGGGGCTGGAGTGAAAATAAATTAAAACGTCTTATTGATTTTTGTTCCATAGTACGATGTAATACTTTCTTGATTAAAATGGTGTATTACTCTTTATGTTCATGGATTATGATTTCATTTTTACCTTTCCTAAGCCGATGGGTGTGACTTTGCTGGCTGCAGTGATATATATCACCGTTGCTTACCTCAGTCCACTTCTTCAGTGTACAGTAATAACGGACAATTTATTGTAGTTTAGGGTAGTTGCCGCTACGTTCATCGGTTTCTGAGCAAGCCAGCGGAGACCAATACTTTCAGCAAGCACACACGCATGGCAGCGAAGTATTGTGAATTTATGGTTTATAACTGTAACTAAGTTTATAATTTGTTTACTTGTGACGAGATATTGTGAAGAAATAAAGGGGAAAGTTTCTATATGCATATAATTGAAAATAGCTGTACTATAGAAAGTGTGCCCTTTAACCGCCGTACCTATTGAGGAAATATACAAGGAAATATCTGCCCCTGAGTAATAGTATTGTATATACGTAGTAAAAGTGAGTATACACGTAATTTAAGATCATTTTCATATGGTAAATAGAAGTGGTCGTGTAGTAGTTCAAATCTATCTAAATTATTTTGCTGCCTGTGTTTCTTAATTAGTTGCGAGCTAATGTATGGAGAAAAATCTTCGCACGCCACTCCAAAAAACCACGACAAGTAGAAGGTTCATATTTTCAGAGGCATGATTTCCGCAAATGTTGGCGGGGGTGTTTCGAATGGTTTGGACATCATTTCTACAGCAAGAAATCGTAAAACTCTGCCCTGAAGCAGGAAACGTAGGTGCCTTATTCCCTCCTTACTTCACTTTGTCATCCTGCAAGTGTGATTTTGATGGTGTTCACATGGATGATATCCGTCCATACTGTTGTTATGAAAACGTTTATGTTATACCTCAGGGGATAAACGAGTTGGGAACAGTGAGAACGTTATCCGCTGAATGATGCACTTCAATTCACAGGTTTAGTTTGTTTGCCTTAAGCAGTCGCGGAAACTTGCTCCTCAGTAATTTTAAAAGTGTTAGAAGGAAACGTCAACCCTCAGTGCAGGAATATATTCGCTATTACGTGTTTCAGTGGTTATGTGTAGATTGTTGTGGTTTTCTTTTGTGATTGAAGACAAGTGTAGTAAGAAAAATACAAACACTCAGCCCCAAGCCACATGAAATAACCAAAGAGGTTAAAATCCTGAGTTTACTACACCGTACTTATGATTTTTATTGGACCATTCAGTCACCTTTACTAACCGGAACCCCGAATACAACGGAAATCTCGGGAATTTTAACCTCTTTACTTAATTCATCAGGCTTGTTCAAAGGGGAGAGAGAGGGAGAGAGAGAGAGAGAGAGAGAGAGAGATAAATATTTCGTATGACTGTAGATAGCCTACAACTGAATAATTTGCATGCTTTTATTTAATTGTTTTAAGTTTCAGCTTACTGTAGGTTTTTTGGAGTTCCGTTGTATACCAGTTTTACTGCAATAATAATAATAATAATAATAATAATAATAATAATAATAATAATAATAATAATAATAATAATAATATACTATGTAAAGTTGGTGATCGCCCATACCCTCACACTTTCATACGACAATATAAATTATTACCAATGGAAAGTGCCCGTATGTAAAACTGCCTTGGTATGCAAATGATCGCCCAAAATATCATACTTCGATAAGTATAGACCTATCTTCAAAAGGAAAAGCTAGGAAAGGGATACAGTGTAAAACTTATACTGTTGCGAGTCCTGGGAATTTTCTTTGCCACATCGACGAGACGTATTATATAGCTAGACCTCCGATTCTAAGAAATTATTTTGTGAATGATGGGATCATACGGGAGAGCATTACTTTGATTGCATTACAGAACCCGATCCAATAGTTGATAGGATGCTGGAAAAAGAAGGTTGTTTTTCATATCTCATGTTGAAAGTGTGAGGGAGGGAGTTAATCCTAGCGTGAAGCCGTTTACTGAGCCGTGCTGAAGATAGACACTCAGTCCACAACAAGAGCTGTCTTCTGGAATAAGACCAACTCAATAGTGTTACGTCCTTTATTGAAGAAGTTTCTTGAGGTGCTGCAGTGTCGTCATCCTGTTCCATTCTCAGGATTGAAACTTAAAATCCGACTAATTAGATGTGGACATTTCTTGTTGTGTTATATCATCTACAGAGAGTTTCATCGAAATGAATTTTCCTTTTTAGTGGACATAGTGGATAAATAAAATTTATACTTCCTAGTCTAATAGACAAGTGGAAATTCAGAGGCCCGCTTTGACTGTCGGTTCATAATTTTCAAGACGAAGATCTCTGAACAAATAGGGCAAGAGAAGGAGAGCCTATGGCAGCTTTATATTTTGCTGTGTACAAGAATAAATAATGATTAGAAACTTCCAGCCCAATATTAGAAATGGCGAAGAAAGTATATTTAATTGTGCCACGGGTACACCCATCTCTTAAGAACCAGAGGAACTAGGAAATGCCTTGATGGTCCCAGTTACAATGATGGGGAAATCCAGACATTCACCTCCCCGCGGTAGAGAGGGGGCAACTAATGTATCTAAAGACAATGTTATTACATAAAGGCGGCTAACGAATTATGGGACCGAGTGCCTCCCGCTATAAGGAGATCTTTCTGCCAAGTGCCAACACTCTCTCCGGAGGGTGGGTGAGCGGGTGGAGGTCCAGGGCACCCTATTGCCCATGGGATGAGAAATTGCCCCTAAAGGCGAATGAACCGTCTTCTTTGGTCAACGGCATTTGGGTGCAGAAGGCAACGGGAAACCACAACATTATTAACCCTCGTAATGCAACCATGCAATCTTCTCTACTTGAGCAAATGATTACTGACCATGAGCATCGGAACTCAAGATCCGGCAGGATAAGACAGACTTGCAAGGCTTCCCAGGTCGTCAGTCTGCGAAATCCTTGCAAAGGACAGGAAAAACAGATGAGAATTGCAACTTGGAATGTCAGAGCACTAATGACACCCGGGAAGTTAGAAGAGGTAAGAATAGTGATGGAAGTTAATAATAATGATATTGAAGGACTTCGTGAAACATGATGGCAAGGAAATGGTGAGTTCATTAGTGATGCATTCAGGAAAATTTAAAGCAGAGGAACAATACCTGGTCAATATTGTGTGGGACTAATTCTTGGGAAGAACTGGGCAAAGAATATTGAGAACACCTATCATGTAAACGACAGAATACTGATGGTGAAGATCAAAGCAATACCTAGGGATATGACAATTATACAAGTGTACCTTCCAATATCGAACAGTAATGAAGATGAGATTGAAGAAATGTATGAGTAACCAGATTAGCTACTAAATCTAATTGATGACAAGGAAAATCTGGTGATGATGGGAGATGTCATTGCTGTGGTTGGCTCAAAACCAGACAGAATGGGAATAGGTAAATTTGGACTGAGAAAGAGAAACAGCTGAGGTGAAAAGCTGCTATAATTTTGTAAACAGTATGATATGGTAATAACTAACACCATGCTTGAAGTGCCATTGAGAAGACGGTATACCTGGAAAAGTCCCGGAGACATGCAAAATTGATTTCATATTAGTTAAAACTAAGTATAGAAATCAAATCAAATCAAGCCACAGTTACTCTGGCTTTGAATCGGACTGTGATCACGCACTTGTGATAGCAAAGTTCTATTTCAGATTTAAAAAGATAATCAGAAGGAACCAATTTTCATGGGATTTAAACAGATTTCAAAACGAACAAATTAAAATGTAATATGCAGATGATAAAATTGCACTCATGGAATCTAATAATTGTGAGATGGACTTAGAAATGATGAACCAAGGAATATATGAGATACCACATATAAATGCAACGAATAGACGACTACAGGCAAGAAAACCATTGATTACTGAAGAGATATTAGACATCATTCAGAAACGAAACCAGCATTAGAAGATAAACATAGCAGTAAGCCAAGATCAGTACAGAAAAACAAAGAATCTCATTGTGAAAAATTGTAGAGATGCAAAATGGTAAGGATGAAGGAAATTACGCAGACTATAGAGAATGATATAATAGGAGGAATAGCAGATATAGTATAAGGCATGATCAAATAACTCCAATATAAACCCAAAACAAGAAGTTCACTTATAAAGGATAATAATGGACAACTACTGATTGATAGTTAAGATATTGCAGAACGCTGGAAGGAATATCTTGAAGACCTGTACTGGGATGAAGAGGTAATGGCAGTTCCATACGATCTAGAACCTGGAACGATAGTGGAAGAAGACAATATAAGCCCAATAATCACATGGGAATAATTTGAACTAGCACTAAAACAATTTAAGTACAAGAAAGCAACTAGACCGGATGGCAAAACAGCAGAACTTTTCAAGGGAAAGGGGAAAGAATGAAACAACAACTGTATATCATTGCAAGAGGTTATTACGATGGCGAAAATTCTAGAGACTTTACTAAAAGTAGGACAGATACCTTACCAAAGAAAGGAAATGCTACTGACTGTTCGAACTATAGAACATTAACAATGCTGTCACACGCATCCAACACACTGCTTGATGTTATTAATAACGGGATTAAAAATAAAATTGAACAATAAACATCGCAGGAACAGTTTGGTTTTACGACAGGGAAGGGAACAAGGGAAGCTCTTCTAGCATTAACAACTATTCTGGAAAGAAGACTGAACGTCAACAGGAAAACATACATTGCATTTGTGGATATAGAGAAAGCTTTTGACAAAGTAAACTGGAAACAGATCTTTAGGAACATGAAGAATATAGGCCTGGACTGGAGGGACAGTAGACACATTTTACTCCTCTACAAAAATCAAAGCACAACAATAGAAATCAATGGTGGTATAAGACGGCATCCATTAGACAGGGAGTGAGACAAGGTTGTGCGCTATCTCCAATTTTGTTCAACATGTTCATTGGGGAGGCCATATCAAAATTTAAGCAAAAACCAAGGGAATTAAAATTAACACACAAGGAATCCACTGTTTTGCCAATGACAATGGATTAATGGAATAAGGAAAATGCTTCGAGTTTTAACATCGACACTACAAGAATCAACATTGAAGCTGAACACCTCGGAAACAAAAGCATTAGTTGTTAAGATATCAACTGGGAAGATACCAATAAACATTAAGATAGGTGATGAAACTGCACAAAAGGTAAGTCAATTTTGCTATTTGGGAATCATTATCACTAGGTACAACAGGTGCACCACAGAAATCAAGAGGAGGATTTCTCTACCTAAACAAACCTTCAATCAATCAATACTGATCTGCATTTAGGGCAGTCGCCCAGGTGGCAGATCCCCTATCTGTTGTTTTCCTAGCCTTTTCTGAAATGATCGCAAATTAGAAAATCATTGAACATTTCACTTGGTAAGTTATTCCAATCCCTAACTCCCCTTCCTATAAACGAATATTTGCCCCAATTTGTCCTCTTGAATTCCAACTTTATCTTCATATTGTGATCATTCCTACTTTTAAAGACAGCACTCAAACTTATTCGTCTACTGATGTCCTCCCACGCCATCTCTCCTCTGACAGCTCGGAACATACCATTTAATCGAGCAGCTCGCCTCCTTTCTCCCAAATCTTCCCAGCTCAAACTTTGCAACATTTTTGTAACGATACTCTTTTGTTGGAAATCACCCAGAACAAATCGAGCTGCTTTTCTTTGGATTTTTTCCAGTTCTTGAATCAAGTAATCCTGATGAGGGTCCCATACACTGGAACCATACTCTAGTTGGGGTCTACGAGAGACGTATATGCCCTCTCCTTTCCATCCTTACTACAACCCCTAAACACCCTCATAATCATGTGCATAGATCTGTATCCTTTATTTACAATCCCATTTATGTGATTACCCCAATGAAGATCTTTCCTTTTATTAACACCCAGATACCTAAAATTATCCCAAAATTTTTCACCCCATCAATGCAGTAATTAAAACTGAGAGGACTTTCGCTATTTGTGAAACTCACAACCTGACTTTTACCCCGTTTATCATCATGCCATTGCTTACTGTCCATCTCACAACATTATCGAAGTCATTTTGCAGTTGCTCACAATCTTGTCACTTATTTATTACTCTATACAGAATAACATCATCCGCAAAAAGCCTTACCCCTGATTCCACTCCTTTACTCATATCATTTATATATATATGTATATATAAGAAAACGTAAAGGTCCAATAATACTGCCTTGAGGAATTTCCCTCTTAATTATTACAGGATCAGATAAAGCTTCGCCTACTCTAATCCTCGAGATCTATTTTCTAGAAATATAGCAACCCATTCAGTCACTCTTTTGTCTAGTCCAATTGCACTCATCTTTGCCAGTAGTCTCCCATGATCCACCATTTCAAATGCTTTAGACAGGTCAATCGCAATACAGTCCATTTGGCCTCCTGAATCCAAGATATTTGCTATATCTTGCTCAAATCCTACCAGTTGAGCTTCAGTGGAATAACCTTTCCTAAAACCGAACTGCCTTCTATCGAACCAGTTATTTATTTCGCAAACATGTCTAATACAATCAGAAAGATTGCCTTCCCAAAGCTTACGTGAAACTGGCCTGTAATTTTCAGCTTTATGTCTATCACCCTTTCCTTTATACACAGGAGCTACTATAGCAACTCTCCATTCTTTTGGTATAGCTCCTTCAACCAAACAATAATCAAATAAGTACTTCAGATACGGTACTATATCCCAAACCTTTGTCTTTAGCATATCCCCTTCAGTAACAAGAAGCATCTTCTGACAAGCAGGAACATTAAAATTAGGAAAGAATTTGCCAAAATGCTTGTGTGGAGTGTTTTGTCGTATAGTTGCGAAATATGGGTCTTAGCAAAAAGGGTATAAAACGCTTGGAAGCAATGAAAATGTGGATATGGGGGAGGCTGCTGAAAATAAGCCAAACAATAGGGTCCTTAAGGAAATTGATGAAACGAGAGAATTTTTCAAGACTGTAGAAAAGTGTAAAACCAAATTCAATGGCCGCACACTTCGACCTTACTCATTTTTCACGACTATTCTGGAAGGAAAAGTTCTGGGTAAGAAGGAAAAAGGAAGGGTGAGGAAGATGCATCTGGATTCCGTGATGGACAGGATGAATTTCAAACAATATGTTGAGCTAAGACGCTCAGCAGAGGAGAGACAAATGTGGTTGCAGTGACAAGGCATTGCCTTTAGGATATGAATGAATGGGCACACCGATGAGTATATGTGTGTATGAGACTGACATCGTCCCCCGGTGAGACCTGGCCTATCAAACAGGCATATAAGAAAAATAGAGGGCTTTAAGATGTGGGTTCCCCGACACATTCTTCGCATTTTTGGACTAAACATCGTGCTAATGCGTCCCAACTGTGAGAACTTGGCTGCAGACTTGACGTCTCGAGTGGAACAGCCACGCTTACCACCGAAAGGTCTGACACATCACCAGAAGAACAGGCACATTGGAGAGACTTGTAGAGGAGGGAAATATTAATGTCTAGAGACCCCGAGAAAAAGACACCCACTGAGATCCTGAGATCAGTGGACCAGCTGCTGCTCGTGGTAGAAAAATCTTCTCACGAGGCTACTCTTATAGCGACAGACAACCAAACTTTATGCAATCAAATCAGGATAGCAAAACACCGAAATGCCGCCATGCCCTTTGAGGATATCCTTCACTAGCAACTACGAAATTAACTTAATCCGCTGCAATTTGCAACTGAAATATGTAGGATATAATCAGAAGGCAGTGAACTTCATGGTGGCTCTATCCGAAAATAGTTACACTACGTTCGGTTTCTTTATTTTTTTACCCAGTTCAAAATGGCCTTCTACTATGTACCTCAACCATAAATACATGCCGGGTATTCTACAGACTATTAACTTGTATGAAGAGATAAATTAGAGTTTTATTTAGATCGTATTTTGTTTATTGAATTCCGCAAATATTGGGGACGGTACTCATAAGTGTAATGGTTGGACGGATACAATCTATTCTTCCTGTTCTGATGGATAAAGTGGAGAAATAGGTCTTCTTAGACTTGAACCATGACTCTTTATGACGAAGCACTTTCACTAAGAGAAGTCCCTTCTGAAGTATATTTTCACACTAAAATGGTATTGTTGTAGAATGTTGGAAAAACAAGAATCTTCAGTCCTGATTAGAATAGAGCTCTTAGCTTCGTAGCGGAAGGCGTATTGTCATGCAATGGGAACCTGTCTAACTCAAGTTTTCAATTGGTTATTAGTTCTCTGTACCCAACAAAGTTAATTCGATCCTATACGAGGCTGGTGGCCTTCGAGGGTGTTTTCAAACTCCGTGTTAATACTTCCCGACCAGTTAACGAACTCGCGTGGGACGGAACAGTGACTAAAAAAAGTGTAATCTCCAGAACAAATATGGGAAATAAAGTAATTTAGTTTCAGATAACATAATGCCTATTCAAGAACATTTTGTATAACTAACAACCTTTCGTACTCCACCTTATGCTATTTGTTGATGGATGCAGCACGTATTGCATCTGTAGCTAGAGTAGAATGTAGCTTCCACCGAAGTCTCATCTTCATTTATGGTATTTACAATATGAAACCTGCTGAGGTATGCGTGATGCTGAATCAGAAACACGTCTAGTGCATTTGAACGTTATGAAAGGTGCTATACTGCTCATGGAGCTGATCGTGCTGCAATAGTACTTTCTGGCTTAACGAAGAAGGCAATGGCCAACTACCTTACTCCCCATCATACCTGTACGCAGCATTGTGTTAATTCCATCGGTTTTGGATATTTCTTTATAATCGGATGATGTTTGGTGGTGCTTTTTGAGGAACCACAGCCAGCCTCTGGGTTTAACATTTTACAGACTGTCTTCTGATATGTATTCCACAGTAGGTAAGGGCACGAGTCTGATATCCAATGTGACTATTCTTTATAATCAGAAGATTAACAACAGTATCATTAACATGAGTATAAATCTCATTTTATACGTATATCGTTCTGAAAGAAGTAACGATATTGTGCTCTATGTTTTATCACCCAGTAACTGCGGTTACGGTTTTGATAGACGCCAAGCTGCCTGAATCTGGTCCCGTAGGAGATCTGGTGCTCATATGGTGGTAAGTCTGTCGAAGGATGCTGGCGCATTCGAGCACCTTCAAATATCATTGGACTGAGCCGGGATCAAGTCCACCAACTTGAACTCAGGAAGCCGAGGAGAGAAATTACTATACTGTAGGTTATGATCACAGTCGTTTCTGACATTTTCAGTTCATAATATTTAAATATAAATATAGATATTTCATCAATAGGATGATGGCACTTATTTCAAGAAGTGCAAGTAGATAAGGTAAATCAAGTGTGGAATATGAGAAGATCTGATTGTTCAAAGGGTGCGAGAATCAGGAAAACGAAGGGAAGAAATACAGCAGGCGTAAATTTGGACCACGCACACTTTACACAATAGAGTCAGTAGACAATAATAATAATAATAATAATAATAATAATAATAATAATAATAATAATAATAATAATATAATTGTTTTACGTCACATTAAATGTTATTTTCACGGGTTTCAGAGACGCCGAGGTGAAATAATTTTGTCGCGCAGGAGTACTTTTACATGCCAGTAAATCTACCGTCACGGGGCTGAAGTGTTTGAGCACCTTCAAATACCACAGGGGTGAGCCAAGATAGAATCTGCCAAGCTGAAACCAGAAGGCCAATGCCTCAACTGTCTCAGCCACTCAGCCCTGCCCGGAAGAGAGTGACAGTTGGCAAGGGAGCTGAGATAGGAACGATGCAAGCGATGAGACTTGTCAATGTCAGACTGCGCTAGGGACCCACGTTCCCAAGATGAGAGCCGTGGAGTGTCACTTTATTTCACCGCACCACAGTCCGACTCGTTGGCTCAATGGTCAACGTACTGGCCTTCGATTCAGAGGGTCCCGGGTTCGATTCCCGGCCGGGTCGGGGATTTTAACCTTCATTGGTTAATTCCAATGGTTCGGGGGCTGGGTGTTCGTGCTGTCCCCAACATCCCTGCAACCCACACACCACACTATCCTCCACCACAATAACACTCAATTACCCACACATGGCAGATGCCGCCAACCTCGTCGGAGAGTCTACCTTGCAAGGGCTGCACTCGGCTAGAAATAGCCACACGAAATTATTATTATTATTACCTCACCACAGGTAGTGTGTCATTATGATTGTATTTCATGCTCAAACTACTGGAGAATGTTATCAATAAACGGTATTTCTCAATTGAACATATGTGATTCAAGCGCTCTTCCTTCAGTAGAGCAAAATTAAGGACACTTCGATTACTAACTACCAGTAGATTTAATCTACACCAATGTTGTAAATCCACACACTCATAAATCATAGTGAGGTATGAATTTCAACAAGACGACGATACCAACACGTGACACTGGAGGGACGATGTCGTGTCGCATGAAATGTGGACGACTTTTTTTTTCTTTTTAAAAAAAGTACAAATAAATTAAATAAATACTCAGTGCATGTTTGAAATGGTGCATGCATGTGTTAAGATCTCGCAGTTTTGTAGATCGACGGGCAACGGACGTTGATGGATTAGCACTCAGTGCTTCAACACGGCATGGTGGAAATCATAGCGTGACAACACAAACACAAACACAACACAAGTTGAAAGGAAAGGACGATGGAGATTAACCCGTCCGGTTGGCGCCACTCTTAACGAGGTCAAAAACGACTATATTTATTACCCTGCATACGCAATATCTCTCCATTTCTGTGGCTTACTATCGTAGATGACACGTTGGCGAGCCTAATGACCTGACAGTATGTTTTCATCCTTGATAAGTTGCCATTTCTTTTAACCATTTTTCCAGACGGAAGATTATAACACAGGTATAAATACTGAAGTATGTGCGGTTTATCATGTCGTAGAAGCTTTGCGTGTGTTACAATGGATAAAAGAGGAAATTATTTACAAAACTCAATACAGTGAACGATGAAGAGTATTTCATTAGTACTTTGTTTGATTTAATATGGGTAAAGATTTAAAACACATCCAGAAGTTCACACAAATGAATGTTACTATTTCTCAATGAATGCAGTATTTTCGATTCTGTCTTTAGGTATTTTCTTCCTCTTCCTCTAAAATCTCAGTCTTTTATTTTACAATTTTCTTCACAGCTAGGTCCTACGGCGGCGATGGGTTAGGAAATGGCTAGGAGTGTAAAGGAAGCGGCCGTGGCCTTAATTAAGGCATAGCACTAGCATTTCTCTGGTGTCAAAATGGAAAATGACGAAAAACCATCTTCAGGGCAGCCGACAGTGGAGTTCAAACCCACCATTTCCCGAATTCAAGCTCACAGCTGCGCGACTTACAAATTAAGTATCTGGATACTATATCTTACACCGTGCATTTTATATGGTTGAAGACCGAAACCTTGGAATGAAGTACGTTAATCGCACTTTAGACAAGTGGCACATGTACTTACAAAAAATACTGATGCAAGAACCCGATTGGTTGCTGCAGTGTGTGCTCTGCCAATGGCAAATTTCGTAGCCAAGAGACCATCGTAGCTCAATCGGTAGAGCATCGTTCGTGAAAGACGAAGGCTATGAGTTCGTGTCCCATCGGTGTTAAATTGCTCACGTTTTATAATATTATTTCACATATCTTTGGCATATTCTATATGCACTCAATTTGGCCTAATACCTGGAAGCCTATTTCCAAGATATTATTCGTCTTCCGTGTAGACCTCTTGAAAATGATAAAGCCAAGTATTTTATACAAACGGTGTCACGCTGTCTCGAATCTTTTAACTATTCCTGTATCCAATTCTTGCCCTGGCCGGGGATTTTAACATACCTGTGGGTAATCAGTTACTGAAGCTGCGACACTGCTGTGTAAATTCAGACCGAAATAAAAATAATTACTCCTTTTTAGTATTTTCTCACAACTTCTACGACATGCGTGGTGACCATTGGGTCTTAACTACTTTGTTTCCCAGCTCGTGTGACAAGTTTTCCTCCTATATTTCATGGGATTTAAATCTTACTATATTCCAAACTCAGTGGTCTTCAAAATTACACATGGCTAATGATTTTGAATGTCCAAATTATAAATTTTTGCGAGGCGAATGCTGGGGCTATACGGCCCCTTCCTTCCCATTCCTAGGCTGTTCCTGTCCCATCGACGCCATAAGACCTATCTGTGTCGGTGCGACGTAAAACAAATAGCCAAAAAAAAACTATTCATTCTTCAGATGGTGATATGGTTGAAGGAGGGGAATAATACAACCTCAAATATTAGGCACAATATACAAATCACCTTGAAGGAGATGCGTCTTCGTACAAACTTCATTTCCTAGACTCTAGACCAGGGCAAACTGTTTTAGATGCACGGCCAGTATTTAGCAAATGCCACTGGGAGCGGGTCATGTGCATAGTTTAACAAAACTATACAAAATGTTTCGTCTGGAGCGTGGCATTGTGTGGAAGTGAGACATATACGATAACTAGCTGAGAAACAAAGAGAAGCTTTCGAAATGTGGTGTTACAGAATGATGCAGAAAGGGAGATGGGAAGATTGAATCACGAATGGAGAGATACTGAATCTAATTAGTGAGAGGAGACCGATTTGGCGAAATTTGACAAGCAGAAGGGATAGAATGATAGGACACTACTTAAGACACCCAGGGCTTAATCTGTAAGCTTTTGAGGGAAGTGTAGGAGGTAAGAGCGGTATGGGTAGACCAAGGTATAAATATGACAAACAGGTTAGAGTAGATGTAGGATGTGGTAGTTACGTGGAAATGAAAAGGTTAGCAGAGGATAGGATGACTTGGAGGGCTGCATCAAACCAGTCTATGGACTAATGACTTAAACAACAGAATGCAATGCACTCTATGGAAAGTCAAAATGACAAAAGAGGCTTCAGCTTGATTTTTAATAACATTTTTATTTACATCAGCCTCAAGATGCTTCATAAAACACAAGAACATTACAAACACAAGCTAAAAAATTGTGGAACATCCAAATTTAAATTTGCCGATTTAAATTTTTTTCAGGTAATTAGACATATATCATACCAGCAGAAAGATATGTTGTGTACTAAAATTATTCCACGATCATTACGTTTACAAATAGTAAATCAGATAAGAGTGATTATGCATGCGGAAAGAAAAATTCAAATAAATGCAAACCAATTTGTCGTTTTACAATTAAACTGGCGTGTGTGAATTGTTTTTCTTTTTACACTAGGAGCTTAGAAATATGGTCTGCCATATTTTCTATCATTATCAGTCAGTAGGCCTCTGGGGTTGATGATATACCAGCACAGCTGATAAAAGCCTCTGGAGACAATGTGAACAAAGCCCTATTTGATCTGATTTGTGAAATGTATAACACGGGACATATCCCATCGGACTTTAGGAATTGCCCTAGTGACCATTCCAAAGAAATCATCTGCTAATAGATGTGACCAATATTGCACACTGAGCCTTGTAACCCATGCCTCTAAAATACTCACCAGCATTAGGGCCTATCTTGAAACGCATTAAAGAAAAGGTGGAGTTGGCATTGACACAAGATAAATTTGGATTTAGGAAGGGTAGAGGGACTCGAGAAGCAATTCTAGCTTTGAGAATGATTATAGATAATGATTATAGATAAACGACTACGAACAATCTTGAGACATTCATTGCTTTCGTAAGGTTGATAAGGTTGAGTGGGATATACTATAGCCTACATGGTATTGAAAGAACTTAATGTCAAGTGCAAGGACAGGAGGACAATTTGGAAATCGTATGAAGACGAGACAGCTGTTATAGGGTGTGGAGGCCAACACTAAGCAAGGAGTTCGGAAAGGTTGTTTGCTCTCACCAATTCTTTTTAATGCATACATCCAAGAACACTAAATGAAGTAAATGATAATTTTCCAATGACTGGAGATCTCAAGATCCAATAAGAAAGATTAACCATGCTTCGCTTTGCAGATTATATCGCAGTCCTGGAAGAAAACGAAGATGATATGAATTATACTGAACCCATAATTCTACGGTGAGAAAAATATTTTTTTCTCCAATATTTGGTATTAAGAAAGTACTTTTATGTTTGAAGGTAGCCATGTTGCGCTCCTAAGAGCCCCGATGTCGCGTGGGAAGGTTCTCACTCACGGCAAGCTCGTGAATTGCCGGGACACCTCGGTGGAACTCGAGTGCACGACAATTCTTTAAATTCATGGAATTCTATACAACGAAGGATTTTGGCAATATAGTAAATGAAGAAATAAATAAGAAAAATTATTCGTACACCCTCCGTGAAGACAGAGACACCAGGGAAAAACTTAAATGCAGTTAAGCCTAAGTGCAGGTTAGAGTGAGATCAGCGAACCAGCTACACGTGCCAAGGTCAGGGGAGGAAGAAAACGCGCGAAACGCACGGGCAGAAATAATTTATTTCCCCGGTTATGAGTGTAGAAAAATTATAAAATTAACGTATAACATAAGTGCAAGTCTGTCCGGAGTTCTGGGACAAGTCTCATCAAAATCCGTCTATTAGTCGCAAAATTGGCAGATTACACAATCAAGCCTCATAGAGGGGATAGCGTCCCTTCTGAGATTATAAAAGAAACCCCCCCCCCACCGTAGATTTTGCATTGTCGATCTGGAACTTGAAGCCGCGGGAGCTTGTGCCCGTCGTCATTAGAATTTCGCGCCAGATTGACCGACAAATAATTAAATACATGTCCGTGGCTAAGGTCCATATACTTGGTTAAGAAGAGAAAGCGATTGGAAAGTTCTGAACGTTTGCCGACACACTAGGAAAGTGTAGGCGGGTTGAAATATACACAGCAAGTTTTATTTATATAATCTCATGTACGCTTGGAAGTGAAGAGGTTTTTTGGGGAAGCTATTTAGAGTAGTTCTGCTCCCTTATCTGCTGAAGACCTGTTTTTATTGAAGCAACGGGGAGAAACCACGCTGGGAACGCATCCGACAGTTGTAGTCGACTGCAGAGCGAGGGAAGTTCGTGGTGCAAATTACAGAGAAAGTGCCTGATTTATATGGTAATTTTAATATCGTGTGTGTGAAGGGTAGTGTTTGTATGAGTGAGATTTTGGAAATGAAAATGTTATCTGTGAAAATGAGCGGCTAAGCCCGAGGTCAGCTGGTGAGGATGTAACAAGAAGGCTGGGAATGTCACCATTGTGCAGGTCTGCCTATTTTATATTATGTTGTAGTTAGTTATTGTTCTGTCCCAACAAATTTTCCAGATGATTGTCGGGTCGATATTCGTAATTATCAGGCGAAAAGTGTTGTAATTTTTGGTCAGCGTGTGAAATTTTCAGTCTGTAAAGTTCATGTCAAGAACGGTAAAATGCGACGCCTAAAATTTTGTGTTGAATGTTCGAGGAGATATCATCCAAAGCGTGGATTTTTGGAACGTTATAAGTGTAAATTAGTCGTGGCGAATATCTTAATCTCAGATGTCAGTTGAATTCAGAAATGTTGGTCGATAATAATAATAATAATAATAATAATAATAATAATAATAATAATAATGTCTACCGCGGGATAAGGAAATTTTCTATGTTAAAGTGCATTTAACCAGTATATTTTTTACAAGGATCGCAGGCATATTTAGATGATTTCGGTGAAATTTGTTAGATTCACAGTCATTAATGGGAAGGAAATTTTGAGACATCGGGTATATCAATGATACGAAAAGTCGCTGGGTGCTCTTGGACTCTCGAGGTTCGAAAGTCGTAATAATAGTAAAGTAAGAGATGTGTTTAATAATGGTAGTCGTTTTCACCAGGGGATCGAAGTATGAGAAAGGGTCTTGAAGGAAAAAGGATTGAGAGCGACGGATTTATATGTATGTGGAGAATGAGAGAGATGGATGAAGTGATACCGCTGGAATAAAGCGAGGAGAAGGAGTTTGAGACAAGCTTTATTTTTAAAGAGGAAGTATTTAGGAAACAGGCTGTGTTGAGGCAGGCTGTATTGTTTTCCGCAATCAATCCGAATTTGAGACGACTATGGTGTGGAGCATCGTAAATTTATAGAAAGGTTCCAAGTGAAAACGACTTTAGTAAATGTTAAAGTCTGGGTAGTAAACATCCAGTAATTCTTGTTACGTAAAGCCCGTATGGATAATGAGATAATGAGCGACCTCAAGGATCAAAGAGCACTTTGGACCCATGGTTGGGTTGTACTGAATTTGTTCACTGGAGAGGTAATTGATAAAATAGTTGGAATTGATGATAGGCGATTTGAGAATTTCGAATGCGGTAGTGATGATTATTATTTTGAAGGCATCCACTAAATTGTAAACGTGTGTTGGGAATTTTCATTTGCTTCCCTAACACTTCAGTGCACAGGCTGAGATTGTGTTCGAGGTGGAGAATCGTTCGTTACGTATATTTATTTTTTGAGCTCACGTATTGTAATGGTAGAGACTTACTGTTCTTTTTTTTCGACTTGCATTCATTTGATAGTAAGAGACGTGGTTCCGATCGTGTGGTATTTGTCTGACCAGATTTTGTATTAAATGTCGGAGGTGTTTGAAATTGCTAGTTCGCCTGATATGTTAAGGGAGGCGTAGTACGACCCACTTTGACGCCCGACGATAGATTTAGGACGTCACATGTTATTCTTGGAGTCACTGATGATTAGACGTCCTAGTTCACGCCCGACGATAGATTTTGGAAGGTATCATGTACATAATGATTAGTGTTAGGGTGTACAGATTTCAAGTGAGCCCGACGATAGGTCTGGGATGGCAGCTGTACACACTCAAGTCTCAGTTTAGATGTTTCTTTTGTTTTTTTTGTCGAAGCGGCCTGAATGAAGGTAGCAGTTACGGTACGATATGATTTTGTGAAGAGGGTCAATGCGTAGCTCTCCATTGAGATAACGGGACAGCTGTTGACGCGTGAGGGTTGTCCAAGTGTTGGATATCGACCTGATGGAGATTTAATATTTTACTGTGATTCTCCGTACGTGTTAAGCTTTAATGAATTCGAGATGTTAATTTAATTTACGGACTTTATTGTTTTCTCGTTTTGACGTCCGTTCTCGTTTGATAGTGTGCATATTGACACTCAGTGTATTAGTGTGAGACTTGAGTTGCGAATGCGGTTTCGATTCGTCAGTCAGTAACAGTATTTATTTTCAATCTTGTCGTACTTTCATTTTTATTCATAGTTAAAGTAAGTAAGTAATCACTTTACAAGTAGTGTGTTGGGACAGACAGTAAATAGAGAGATCTGTACTGGTAGCATTGTTTTTCAAGGGAAAGAATTCCTTAAAGTTGTAGTAAATTTTAGCGTGGACTGGTAATTTTATTAAGCATAACAAACCCATTTCTAACCTGAAAATCGGTTCGATAAATAATATTTTTCAAGTGACTTTCCACTTTTTAATTATCTTCAGTGTTTGGCATTTCTTCTAAATGCATGAGTAGTAAATTGTTTCCTGCATTTCGCAGTTTTGTTCCTTTAGAACGACATAACGTAAGATCCTCACGGATCCTGTTGTTGTTGGTTCCTTCCGAACAGCTGTTTGGGGTGATGCACATTTAGCATCGGGATTACCTTATCACTTAAGGGTGTCATAAATGACAAATACATGGTGGGATTTTATTTCAATTGTGAATGATGCTGTTAACTTGTAGTGAACACCATGCTTTCCCATAATATTTCGCAACCTATCCAAAGCAACTGATAGTCAGTTTGGTTCGATTAAGGGTCCATTCGGCGGGTGTTCCGTATCCGTTAAGGGTATTCGACTGGCGGATAACCTTAATTGAGAGAAAATCAGGCGTTCTACTTGTTGAAAGTCAGATTTTCCACGGATCGTGTGGATTAACTCTCAGTTCTCATTTGGAATAATAGGTGCCCGGTTTTCAGGTCTTCCCTTTTTCAGTTTTTCAGTTTCGCTGTCCACTAACATATTAGCTTCTCCGAAGCAACTCTTCGACATTGTAAGAAACAAATTGACGTTATGTAATGTGACTGTGTTTGGAACATTCAAAAATTAATAATTTACATTTTTTTTGCAAGAATGCATATTAAATTAATGATGTTATCGTGCTCTTTCAATTTAATAAAAGTTAGTAAGCACATTTTTGCTCCTCATTTCAAGTAGTTAGGCTCTCTTCTGAACCCCATCGTTTGGTTAAGATCGTGACCGAATTTATTCCCGCAACGACCCAGGATTTAAGAGTTCTAAATTGTTCTACTGTAGCAGCCGTGGCCGACCAACGATGGAATGGTAAGTTCAAGGGTTCAATACATTAGCAGAACTGGAATCCACCTTCAACAAATATAACATGAAGATCAACAAAATGGAAAGCAAGGTCCTTCTCTGTGGCCGGCATTATGAACCTCCTCGTTGTACTTTAAATGGAGAACAGTTGACAAAAGTACAGGAGTTCACTTATGTTGGTAGCAAAATAACAGCAGATGGAAGAAGTAGAAGAAAAGAGTCAGCCGCATTAACCAAGCCAAAATAGCTTTCAACAAAACAGGAAAGCTCTTTATTTGCAGCTGTGTGCTTGCATCCGGGAAATAGTGGGTTCGAACCCCTCTGTCGGCAGCCCTGAAGATGGTTTTCCGTGGTCTCCAATTTTCACACCAGGAAAATGCTGGGGCTGTACCTTAATTAAGGCTGCGGCTGGTTCCTTCCTATTCCTAGGCCTTCCCTATCCTATGTCGCCGTGTACGGAGATACCCTCCATTCATGCACTATGTATTATTCCTTTTGAGGGTACATCTGTTGTGTCATCGGAATGATGCATTCCGGCACCATAGCTGAATGGTTAGCGTGCTGGCTTTTTGTCAGAGGGGTCGCAGGTTCGATTCCCTACAGGGCCTGGAATTTTAACCTTAATTGGTTAATTTCGCTGGCACTGGGACTGGGTGTATGTGTCGTCTTCATCATCACTTCATCCTCATCACGACGCGCAGGTCGCCTACGAGCGTCAAATCAAAAGAACTGCATCTGGCGAGCCGAACTTGTCCTCGGGAACTCCCGGCACTAAAAGCCACACCCATTTCATTTCATCGGAATGAAGCTATACTGCTTTAATATGAGGTTGTACATCTCCCTAGCTTAATCAAAAAGTCCCTCTCCAATTTCTGTTTCTAGAAGTAGAAGGCATTTTTTTAAAGCAAAATCGAAATAAATCATTTTGTTTCAGTTTTGTTGTAAAGCACATTTGAGCTTTGTGCTATCAAATAACTCTCCCCGTGAATACAGTGCTTTGATGATGTGAGACAGAAAAGGTGCTGTGCATTCCCTTTAGACTGCAGTGAGATGCAAGTCACCGTCCTGTTCAGACAGATGCAGTTGGTCCCTCTTTATTCTCTGTGTGTAGCCTTTCCATAGAACCGTTAGGAAATAACATGCGGGACTGGAATAATATATGCAGTATACCATAGCTTCGATAGCGCGGATGTTATTCTGTACAGAGTAATAAATAAGTTACAAGATTATGAGCGGCTGCAGGGTGACCTCGATAGTGTTGTAAGATGGACGGTGGACAATGGTATGATGATGAACGGGGTTAAAAGTCAGGTTGTGAGTTTCACAAATAGGAAAAGTCCTTTCAGTTTTAATTACTGCGTTGACGGGGTGAAAGTTCCTCTTGGGGATCATTGTAAGTACCTAGGTGTTAATATAAGTAAAGAACTTCATTGGGGTAATCACATAAATATAATTGTTAATAAAGGTACAGATCTCTGCACATGGTTATGAGGGTATTTAGGGGCTGTAGTAAGGATGTAAAGGAGAGGGCATATAAGTCTCTGGTAAGACCCCAACTAGAGTATGGTTCCAGTGTATGGGTCCCTCACCAGGATTACTTGATTCAAGAACCGGAAAAAATCCAAAGAAAAGCAGTTCGATTTGTTCTGGGTGATTTCCGACAAAAGAGTAGCATTACAAAGATGTTGCAAAGTTTGGGCTGGGAAGATTTGGGAGAAAGGAGACGAGCTGCTCGATTAAATGTTATGATCCGAGCTGTCAGAGGAGAGATGGCGTTGGAGGACATCAGTAGACGAATAAGTTTGAGTAGTGTCTTTAAAAGTAGGAATGATCACAATATGAAGATAAAGTTGGAATTCAAAAGGACAAATTGGGGCAAATATTCGTTTATAGGAAGGGGAGTTAGGGATTGGAATAACTTACCAAGGGAAATGTTCAATAATTTTCCAATTTCTTTGCGATCATTTAAGAAAAGGCTAGAAAAACAACAGATAGGGAATCTGCCACCTGGGCGACTGCCCTAAATGCAGATCAGTAGTGACTGGTTGTAGTGATTGATTAGTATTGACATGCCAAGTTGTTTGGGAGATGTTTAACCGTCTTCACGGCTCCTCCTTTAGCTTGAACCACAGAGTGTTCAGAGTAATTAACCAACTAGACTCAGTCCTCTCTGTGATGTCCGTAATGAAAGTAATGCCCAATACCCTGCAGCGGTTTTTAATGGGAATCTTTGTTTAAAAATTGTCGGTTTTAATATTGTCACTGTAGCAATAATGAGGGTTTGTTAGAATTAACATTTACCCCTGAAATCTTACAGAAGGCCTCAAGTATGCTTTAGCACATTGTTATCATCCTTATTACTGGTAAGTAGTAGGGTGACATTATCATCACATATACGTATTATATTGTCCTTAATATTTAGTCCTGTTAATGAATTTTTCAATATTTGAACTTATATAATCTGTATGGGCTGGGTGAGAGTCTGAGAGTCTGGACAAATGTTGAAAATACCGATTTAGTATCGTGAGTGAGGAGTGCAGTTGAAATCACCTTCTAGAGCTATTGGACAAGGAGTCAATAAATTGGGCATTTTTCTTCTTTTTGTTTATATTAAGAGTGGTGTTAGTTAGTTGTGAGGATACTTGCCATAACCGAGTGCCAGTTCAGGAAGCATACATGATGGCGTAACATTTCCTGTACGAAAATTACACGTATGAGCAATTGAATTAGAGACATCCGTCTAGTTGAGTGTAGAACCCGCTTTCACTCTCATGACGATGGGAATATGGCATGCCAAGGACCCCACAAGATACCGGAAGCTTGGGAAGTCATACCGTTCCATGGCCACTGCATTGCCTCCCGTAATTCACGGAGATAATTTGGACCAGGATCAACAGTGCGCACATTTCTCTTGACAGCACCCTAGATGTGCTCAATAGAATTGTGTCGGGTATCGTTAGAGACAAGGTAAGAATTCCCATGTATATGGAGTCTTCCTGCTGGGAGTGAACAGATGGGTGGACTTCGTATGACAGCAGGTTACTGTATCACTATTTGGTGAGGGACGTTGTCAGAGGTCTCATCCCAGGTGAATAGACCTCATACCAATATTCAATCACCTCCTGAACTGTGCCCTGCTGATAAGATAATCCATTGCCTGGGGTACTTGGTAACGTACTCTTATCCCACCTTCGGTGTGTACAAACTGGCGCCACGACTCATTTGCCCAGGCGACCTTCTCCCATGGTTTGAGAGTTCAATGGCGGTGTTACTGTGTCAATGTCTTTGTACCTTGTGAGGAGCGGTGAGCAGTTGTACTCAAGTGGGACAGTTGATTTTGTACCATATTGCGAGGAGGTTGTCCTCTTCTTTGCATTTCAGAATTGAAATCGCGAGCAATCCGTAACACTTCTACCCGTCGTTCCTCTCTTATCATTCATGTCAGTCGATGGTAACTCCGGTCAAAAACACGCTGTTCTCCACGGTAGTTGAACAGGGTGAGACTGGTGTTGCCCAAATCTACATACTAATGGTACACTGTGGACACGGTGGCTCATAGAACGTACATTTCCTGCACGATTTTGGAGATAGAATAGCCCATACATATGGCAGCGACAATCTGCCCGTGATCCCACGTGTCTTTCCTATCCTGTTTTCACCTCTTAATCACACGATCAATATAAGGTCTGGCGACATCGCAGTCATGGTCTACACCGAAATATTATATTCACCGAGGGGACCAGAATGCCACTTTAAGAAAAATATATCATTGGTATATATGCACGTTGGACGGTGAACGAGTACTTTATACAGTATCAGGTAGCTATTCACAGTTTTATTTGAGACCCTTTCCGCTCTGCACAGCTTTTCCTCCTGTCCCTGCGACTCAAGGACGTGTGCGACGGTTTACTACATTGAAGCATTTTATAACCTTAGATGAAATGCCATTTTATAACCTTAGATGAAATGCTATATGCTTTATTTCTAGTTTACATCATGAGTGAAGAAATTTCTTTATATTTCTCTATTTTCTTTACAGTTGTCAGTTTTCACGCATTCGGATATCGTTTATCTAGCCATTAACTCCATAACGGGCGTACCTGTGATGTATAGGCACTCGTTTTCCGTCGTGAAGGGAAAGGATATATTGGTCGGGATATGGCTTAGATCAATTATGAGAGAGATCTTTGGTGTAGCTAGTAAGGAATTCATGCACTAGCGAGAAGCAGCGGCGATTGTAGTGGGAGAGAATATCTTCCGGGTCACTGATTTGTTCACAGTTTTAATTTGGTGGGAGATTCCACCGCAGGCTTCATACTTCCCGCGTCCGGAGAAAATTCATTTCTAGCAACAGCCTCAGTGTTTACGATGTTATCATCGCTGTGTATGCCAGTTCACAGTGCCTTTTTAGTTGCTATGTTGTGTGGCATGTTCTGCGAGTACGAGACTGCACAAGTGGGGCCATAATCACCGACGGTGTGGTTCACAGGTGTGTCTGTAGAAAGTGAGTCTGACGTAGTGGATAGTCTGGCTTTACGTGACTTTGCGAATTACAGGCGAAGCATGTTCTAGTTTGTCCATCGTACATTATCTGTGCACGATAGTCTTCAGTATATATATGAACGAGCGTATTGCTTCTCTTATTTCCTTCCTTATGACACGTATACCATTGCATACTTTGAATGGATATTAGTGTTACCATTCCTCATTTCTGTGCTCAACCTCCTTTCTGTATTTGTCTAGTGCTCATAAAGGGGTTCTGTTTGCACATCCCGGGTAACAAGTAATATTTGGACATTTATTTGTATCCTGTCAGTTGGCATAGTGGTAAGTTACCCTATTCGACCATCACTTAGCATAATTTTCTGGATCCCTTGCCAGTTAAAAATCAACCGTTCATAGATTGCAGTTGAATTTCTCCAAATGTTCTAACTTGATCATATCGATTTGGCAAGATATAAGTTTCAGGAGTGACTGGTTGAATTATGTATGTCAAAAGCTGGCAGTTTATTACCACGTTGAAATACTTATTTCGATGTACCATTTGTTACGTTTTTTGCTGCCAAGAATTTGACGTAAACGTCTCTACGTTTTACTGAAAACAAATTAATATGAATTTATTCACGGAAGCCACGGATACTTTTACTGTTTACTTTATAAATACACTGAACTTCACGCGCACGAAGAGCAACAGAATGCAAAAAAAAGACGACCTTTTGTCATCACTAACAGCGGTTAAGCTTTTAAGCGATTGTATATGGTTTATTAACCAGTTTCACAACGTTTGGCACTATAGGTGTAAAACTGCACGGAAAAATGCTCACCTAGTTAGAACTGTCGGTCTGGTGCTTTGAACATACACTGAGTGGCCAAAAGTAATGGAACGACACTGAGTGTGATATTAATAAAGAGTTGCACCTCCGCGACCCCTCAAACGACAGCAGTATGGCGAGGAACCGACCCTGCAAGGTGTTGGAATCGTTCTGGAGGGATCTGGATCCACGCATCTTGTACTGCTACCCACAATTGGTCTTGTGCAGTTGGTGCGAGGTTTATGTAGCGTACACCAGCATCGAAGCACACCATAAATGCTCGATTGGATTAAGACAGTGGAATCTGAAGGGCCAATCCACAGTCGCAACTTCACTGGAGTGCTTCATCAACCACCTGCGTGCCACCACGGAGATGTGACATGGCGCATTGTCCTCTTGAAACATAGCAACTTAACCGGGGAACTCTAGAGCCAGAAAGGGATGCAGATGATCTAAAATAAAGTCCACATAACGAGCACCTATCAGCGCTCCCTGCAGCCGGACAATGGGGACTAATTGCGACAATAAGAACGCCACCTAGCCCAGAACCTAGCCACCTTCCGCCTCGACACAACGTTGTTGACATACAGGGTCCATAGCTTCATGGGGCATACACCACACTCTAACGCACCCATCAGTTCAAAACAAGTAGAACCGGGATTCATCGGACTTTACAACACGCCACAACTGTTCCAAGGTCCAGTGCCAATGTATCGCGTTCCCACGCACATCGTTGAGCTCTTTGCCGAGGTGTCAGCAAAGGATCACGAGTTGGTCGTCGGCCGGTGAAGCCTATGCGGTGCAGTTGCCTCCTTACAGTCCTGGTAGAAATAGGTTCCTAGCTCCCAACATTCAACTGGGCGGTGATCTGACTGGCAGTAACCAGTCGAGTGCCCAGTATGGTTCTGTGGAGGTGACGTGATGTCCGCTCGTTAAACACCTCTGGTCTTCCCGTGCGACGGTTTACATTCTCTCTCTTACACCGTCCACATTACTGACCTCGGAAACCCGAATTCGCGTGTAATCTCCGCAATGCTATGACCCATGCGCCATGCGCCGATGAATATCCCGCGTTCAAAGTTAGTTTACCCGCGACCGACGTGTTGCCATCCTCACGGCGCTGGCGTCTGTGACAGAATGCTCAGCTACGCCGCAGCTAGCCGCAACGCTCAGTGTTCATACACGGCATATTTTATAATGGGACACCCCTTCCCGTGACCTTTGGCCACACAGTGTAATAAGCTGCTGACGTCTTGCAGTGTTATAATTTTATAATGCAGAAATAGGTTCACTATGTCCTGATCAAACGATAGCTAGTGTCGCGGCCACCAAATTAGGCGGGTGAGGAAAACTGCGCTGTCGTCAGATATGGGAACGGCGAAGCGACAGATGGTCGAGAGTCGCTTACCCCCGGGCACGGATTGGCAACGCTGATCGTGCAGTGCTGTCAAACTGAAGCCCATCCGTCCCAGGCCACCTTACCCGAGTCATTCCATGTCAAGCAGCTGTTGAGCTCGCATCGTAAGTGCAGTTAAAGATGGATAGTGAATGTGAATTGATTTGGGCTCAAGTCAAGAAAGAAGTGGCAGAGAGGAACAAGACATTCAAAATAAAGGGCGTAGAAAAACTCACGTCAGAAGCCATCGACCGTGTGACTGCTGCAGATTGGGAAAAGTGCTTCAATCGCGCGGAAAATGTTCAAACAGACGATTGGGCCAAGGAAATAGTAAGGGACGAAAGAATGGAGCCATTCATCATCAGTGTAAAAGACGACTCGACAGATAGTGATATGAGTGATGACATTGACTAAGACTGCCTTGAAGCCAGAAACCGATTCATAGTGTTACTTCATTGTAAATTAATGTAAACCTATTCTTTAAAGTAGTTCTTTTTCTATATTACTCGGTATAATATACAGTATTCAAATATTTAAAGTTATAATGTAATAAAACTGATACCGATTAATATGTAATCCGAAAGTATTTACGGGGTCCTGCAGCCTGTGCTGGTGCGCGCGCCCCGAACTGCCTCAGCTTGCGACATTTACATGATCGCTTTCCGGGCCATTTTCCGGGAAAATTACAAGACTCACAGAAATATGTTTCAGAAAAAAAATATAAGTCAGACGATTTTTTACATTTTTCCCGCAGGCAAAATTTTATTGGCTGAAGAAATAAAAACTTGGCCGCTTACTGAAATTTTCAATATACGTTTCTACGGATTTAAACTTACTCGTTTAAGATTTTATTTTTCATAATTATTTAAAGTAGTTTATATGGAAAATAGTTATACCACTGGAATTAGCAGTCTTTTCTGAAGCTTGTAGTATAATTTGTCTCGAAACATTGTATGAAGTAACATCAGGAGCTCGAGAGAGAACAACTTCCCTCGCGCTCCGAAATTATGTGTTCAGTTAGACTTTTCTTCGCCAGTTGCTACATAACCTTGGCAACAGCATAATTTCTCTGACCCGCCTAATTTCGTGGCCGCGATAATAGATTGTTTTTTCTCTGCGAGAGGAAATCCGCATATTTCTATAGGAGAAACGTCACTCGCGTGAATACTTAAATAACGACTAGTTGTCCTGCTTATCCTTTCTAGTTGACATTTGAATGTGTTTTACCTGGTATGACCAAGCAAGGATGGTGAATGATGCCCACGGTGCAGTTAAATCATTTCAGTTGAAACAACACTCGAAAGTGCATGATAATAAAATAAGTCCAGTTCAGGCTAACAACATACAAAGCCTTGGTGGGCCGGATCTTGCTTCCGGACCGTTGTTTTGTAGTCCCTTCGTACAGCCTTTGAAGTAGGTCTAGGTCCCGAGATACTGTCACAATGATTGAGCAGTTTGTTATACAATAAAATTATAACAATATTTTGAATGAAATATATAAGAGTGGTTATTTCTGGAAAGGATAGCTAAAAGGTAAATAAAGTTAAAGAAAATGAACTTGTCAGAGCTTTAACATTATTATTATTATTATTATTATTATTATTATTATTATTATTATTATTATTATTATTATTATTATTATTATTACTCTATTGTTATTATTGGTTGGGGCAACTGTCATTGCATCTATCTTATTCTTGCAGATATGTGTGTGGAACACAAAGTACTATTTGTCGCGTGGAAGCTATGTAGGCATAGTGTGTATTCACGACAAGAGATGGCTCTGTGATTGCTGGTAGTAACACAGAGAGCGCTGTGAAATCAGTTGTATGGCGAGCGTCGTGTGTGATGGAAGCAACCCGTGTTGAGCACTGTGCACACATCAAAATAGTAATGCGAGAGAATCTCACAGTGAACTGGAGGAAGCCCTTGTTAATAATGCCCTCCCATACCATACTGTAGCATGGTGGGTAGGAAAATTCCAGCAAGGACGTGTGGCAACCGGTGATCAGCAACGCTCGGGAATGCCTGTCAGTGTACGGACCGACGTGGCACATGCCGTCATCGAGCAACTCCTGGAGGAAAACAGGCGATGGACACTATTGGAGTTAGAGGGGGGAAAATTGCATCGAGAAACCACCAGCCACAGGATACTGCGGACAGAGCTGTAACTGCGCGAAATTGCATCGCGGTGGGTACAACATGCACTGACGGAACTTACACAGCGAATGCGATATGCAACATGCTCCGACTACCTAGCATGCTGGCAACAGGACGGCTTCCTGTCACGAATAATCATCATCGATGAATTTTGAACCAGAGCATATGAACCGGAACTCAAACGTCAGTCCCCGGAGTGGCGACATGCCGGATCACGAAGGCGGGAGAAGTTTCGTCAAAATCCCTTCCCTTCCCCCCGAAATTGATGATGATCGTCGCGTATGACGTCACGGGGTGTCACTGTGTGCCACTTCGTTTCAAATGGCAGGACAGTGAGCGCAGAGTACTGCAGGGACTTCCTGGTGCGACAGGTATGACGTGGCATCCGGATCTTGTGGACAGTGCAATCATACGGCGCGACAACGCAAAACCAGATAAATCAGGGTGTGTACTGTGGCAACTGCGACGCTGGGGATGAGAAGAACTGGAGCATCCAACGTATTCACCTGATATTTCGCCCTGTGACTTTCATCTAATACGGTATGCAAAGGAACCACTACGTGGTAGGCGGTTTGCGACACGAGAGGACATTGCCAATTCTATCCGACGACAGATGACACGATTCACAAATGGTGACACAGATTGTATTCAGTGCCTCCCATATCGTCGGCAGCGTGTGGTGAACGTTGCAGGGGACTAATTCACGGGCCTTCAACTGCATGTGTGCTGTGCTGCGCTGTAATGTAGGAGGTATGCTTGGATGTAATTATTTTATACCATGAAACCGGTATTGTCCTGTACACTACCGTAATAAATATGTGAGGCACAGTGTTCGTGTGTTCTTCAACGTCCACACATGCCGTTCCCACCTCGTTCTTTCGTCTGTATATGTAGCATTTTCCAATCGGGCTGGTATCTGCAAGAATAAAAATGGTTGCAATGACTTTTGCCCCAACACTTATTATTATTATTATTATTATTATTATTATTATTATTATTATTATTATTATTATTATTATTATTATTATTATTATTATTATTATTATTATTATTATTATTATTATTATTATTATTATTATTATTATTATTATTATTATTATTACTTCCTTGAGAATTAGCAGTGTCTGTATATCGTTACGTTTGGATACCATGAAAAGGAATTTCACTTAAATATGTGAGGTAAATCCGTTAAAAATTTACATAATACAATTTCAAGAATGATGAATATCAGATTGTAATTAGTTCTTATCTCACTACTTAGTGGACTTCGTATTAGAAGGCCCCTTGTTCGATTCCTGGCGAGTTGAGAATTTTAATCTTAAATGTTCAATTCCCTTGGCTCGGAGGGTGCGTATTTGTTTTGTCCTCAACACCCTTGCAACTCATACACCACACACAACAATATCCCTTCTCAGAATAACACACAGTTTTCTGTGCATGTCAAAGCCTTCATTGGATGGTCTGCTTTGCAAGTGCTGCATCAGTCTAGCAATTGCTATGCGCAACTGGTATTACCTGACTACTTGTTTCCTGAGACATTATTGTTACTCAATTCATAACTTTAGCTAAAGATTGTACTGATCTTCAAGAAATTAATGGTCTATTTCGTAAATTTGTAACCAACACAAGTTCCTCCAGGTTTAACGTCCTTTCCCGATAACGTAATGTTGAAGGAATCTATACATTTCTTAATGGCGGTGAGATGTCTCACAGTACGAAATTAATAACTTAAAATATTATATGTACCTTTCACGATCTCATTATTCATCAAACAGGCTCTTTAGCTCTGAAATCACTTAGAGCACATGTCAAGGATGTGTTCAGTATAGAGCAAAAATATCCAACTGGACACCTGTACGGCCAGAACCTGAAGCCCACAAATTCGTGTCAAACGCTGTACTGAATGTATCTTTGGCATGTAAAACACTAATGTCAGAAGAATTATCCTCATGGATAGCCTACTTATCAGTGTAGCGAGTACAGGGTGGGCCAACGTCACGTTATCACCTCTCTACTCTGTTTTACAAGAACAACAAGAACATTAGATTCAGGTCATTAGGTATATTCAACATAATCAGTTATGTTATAACAAAATATTTTAAAGTATATTTAAGTTTACTCTATAACAGCGCAATAACACTCAACAGTTGTCTTGAAAAAAGAATATCCATGAGGGTGACTGTTTTCCGCTAGCCTATATTAAGATGGACCCGAAGAAAAATGGAAAAACTAATTAACACAAACTACAAATAATATGAGGCGTTATACGTTTGTGGATGATAAGCTGGAATTTGGGATATTTGCTGCACCATCTTTTAACAGCTACCTGAAATATACAACTGCGGCTTCACCCACGCAAGTGTTGCAGTGTTAACTTGAAAGTCATACGTAACTTTCATGTTTTTACAATTGGCATTACGTCTCACCGACACAGTGAGCTTATACGGTGACGATGGGACAGCAAAGTTTTAGTAGTGGGAAAGAAGCGGCCTTGGCCTTAATCAAGGTACAGCCCCAGCATTTTCCTGGTGTGAAAATGGGAAACCACCGAAAACGATCTTCAGGGCTACCGATAGTGGGGTTTGAACCCACTATCTCCCGAATGTAAGCTCACAGTTGTGAGCCCCTAACCGCACGGCCAATTCGCTCAGTCAAAGTAAAATGCTTAGAACTAGATGAAGCTACAATGTTTGAAATAGAGGAGGCTCTTAGTTCATTCACAAGGGCTTGCAGATGTAAGGATGAAGGTTATACTGTAACAGTATGTATGTATGTATGTATGTATGTATGTATGTATGTATGTATGTATGTATGTATGTATGTATGTATGTATGTATGTATGTATGTATGTATGTATGTATGTATGTATGTATGTATGTATGTATGTATGTATGTATGTATGTATGTATGTATGTATGTATTTAATGTATACATTCTCTGTACAGTCATTTTCAACGATATCGTGTCCCATTAACTTAGTATCAATATTGAAGTGTGTATTTTTGAATTGGTTAAATGTTAATATTGATATTTCTCTCATTCGTCTTAAGGTTGTTCCGTCAATCGTACATTTGTACTCCTTTTTATTCTATTATTCTTATCAATTATACGTAATTTAGCTCTCGATGTCATTTAATTCTTCCGTTTAATGATATGTGAACACCTTGTTTCACTCAGTAAACAGCGTGCATGCAAGCACTTTAATTCGAGGTTTTCCTCATCCTTCTCGTATTTAAATATAAGCAATATTCGCACACTCATTCACTTCATTTGATATGTTTTATTTCACGTAGCAATGGAGGCTTATATTTAAATTAGTATTATCATTTGCATCTCATTATAAATACCACATATAGAGAAATAACACACTACTTAGCATAGATGTGAACGTTTTCTTTTTCACATAACCTCACCCATTCCAGCTCAAAAACCAGTGTTCATCCGACTGGAAACAGGATCGGGCAAACGCTAAGTCCATCGGAGAGAGACCAACAAACGTGTATGGTAGCCTTTCCAATGCAAATACTCTGCGCTGGCCGGACTTGAAACAGAATTCTAAATTGCTGTGACATTTTCGTTCGTTTCACCATAAAATATTCTGTTTGCTTTTGATACACTCTTCGTTTTTCAGAAAGTGATTTCTCTTTGTTACTTTATGTTGAAATCAACGCGTTCTCCGATATCGTAAGTTGATATAATGTCGAGGATATTTTCTTATAAATGTGTAGTGCGTTACAAGAATGAAAGCTTATTTATTTTACAAGAACTGACATAATTTGCAAGTCACTTATTTCGATAAGCCTGTCATACGCATGACAAACAGTCGTGATCTCCTATTCGATAATTCCCGATATCTAATAATTTATATGCATATCATTTTTATAGGAATTATAGAATTCAATAATTGTTATGAATACCAAAATAAATAATTCAGTATGTACACGTGCAGCCACAGATCTTGTAGAGAAGTTCTACAACAGAAACTGTAAATTCCTTATTTATTTTTAAAGGAAGAAGCATTTTCCGTCATGTTAATTTTACACCTTTAAACCTATATACTTTCATAAATTCATAATTATGCCTTGAGTATAAATACATATCGTCGCTCCACCGGTAAAACGTTTTATTCCACAAAGCTCTTCCTATCAATTATTCTCCTTAAGACTGGTCACGCCTCCCAGCCACGTATGGATACGCAGTCCATCAGAACACATTTTGGTGTGTTCATTTTCCTATGCCCACCTGTAAAGGAAAATGAACCTTACTGTACCGTACTGTAGGAATGTACGTTTGCAATTAGTATTTACGCACTCCTAGTGTATAATGCATGTAAGAATAGTGAACCTACTCCATCATTTAGGTTCTAATATGTAGTTCGAATTTCGGTGAGGACAGCACGTGTATTACATAAAGATTTCCCTCTGTTCATGCTCTCTCACTCAGAAAAAATGCTGGGATGGCACCCTACTCTAAGCCGAGTGAAGTTTTGAATCGACATGAACTGTTATATTTTCTCACCCCTGTACAGATCTCACCTGAAAACAGTATGTCAGCTTTACACACACACTTGGCCGAAACAGACTAAACATGATCTAAATCATTAATATGAATGACCAAACCATTCAACATTCACAACAGTACGGCTTGTTACTTCAGTTAAACGGTATTCAGTGGACTTCTTATTATTTCTCGAACTTCTGAAATTCTTCTTTTTCTTAATATGTTCACCCTCCAGGGTTGGTTTCTCCATCGGACTAAGCGAGAGATCCCACTTCTACCGCTTCAAGGGCAGTGTTCTGGAGCGTGAGACTTTGGGTCGGGGGTATGACTGGGGAGAATAACCAGTACCTCGCCCAAGCGACCTCACTTGCTATGCAGAACAGGGGCCTTGTCGGGGAATCGGAAGATTGGAAGGGATAGACAAGTAAGAGAGAAGGAAGCGACCGTGGCCTTACGTTAGGTACCATCCCGGCATTTGCCTGGAGTAGAAGTGGGAAACCACGGAAAACCTCTTCGAGGATGGCTGAGGACCTCTACTCAGTTGACTTCCAGAGAATGAGTGGACCCAGTTCCAGCCCTCGTACCACATTTCAAATTTCGTGGCAGAGCCGGGAATCTAACCATGGCCTCCGGGGGTGGCAGCTAATCACACTAACCACTACACCACTGAGGCGGACTACTGGAGTAAACCATGTTAATTTATTATTATTATTATTATTATTATTATTATTATTACTATTATTATTATTATTATTATTATTATTATTATTGGGAATGCGGATGACTCTGTTGTCATATCAGGTTATTTACCCGCCCTTCAATGCATGATAAAGCGCTTAGTTGAGATAGTGAAGAGTTTGGCTTATATGTCAACCCTTCCAAAACCAGAATGATGGTCTTTTCTAAACATACAATAAGAGAAAATGTCATAATAAAAGGTAATATTATTTAGCAAGGGCCCTCCTTCAAATTCTTGGGCACGTGGATTGCCAACCTCCGGTTCTAGACGGCATCTAAAGAATTATTATTATTATTATTATTATTATTATTATTATTATTATTATTATTATTATTATTATTATTATTATTATTATTATTATTATTACTTGTTTTACGCTCCACTGAACAATTTCTTAGGGTTCTTGAAAACTTTGACGTGCCAGAATTTTGTTCGGTTTCTGTACCTGCTGATAAATCCACCAATGCGAAGCTGACGTATTTAATCACCTTCAAATACAAGCGGACTGTACTAGGATATACACTGACTGACAGAGCAAATGCAACACCAAGAAGGAGTGGTCAGAACTTTATGCCAATTGCAGGGTAGACTGACGTCACTGAGGTATGCTCATGATGTGAAATGCGCCGCTGTGCTGCGCACGTAGCGAACGATAAATGGGACACGGCGTTGGCGAATGGCCCACTTCGTACCGTGATTTCTCAGCCGACAGTCATTGTAGAACGTATTGTCGTGTGCCACAGGACACGTGTATAGCTAAGAATGCCAGGCCGCCGTCAACGGAGGCATTTCTAGCAGACAGACGACTTTACGAGGGGTATGGTGATCGGGCTGAGAAGGGCAGGTGGTCGCTTCGTCAAATCGCAGCCGATACCCATAGGGATGTGTCCACGGTGCAGCGCCTGTGGCGAAGATGGTTGGCGCAGGGACATGTGGCACGTGCGAGGGGTCCAGGCGCAGCCCGAGTGACGTCAGCACGCGAGGATCGGCGCATCCACCGCCAAGCGGTGGCAGCCCCGCACGCCACGTCAACCGCCATTCTTCAGCATGTGCAAGACACCCTGGCTGTTCCAATATCGACTAGAACAATTTCCCGTCGATTGGTTGAAGGAGGCCTGCACTCCCGGCGTCCGCTCAGAAGACTACCAATGACTCCACAGCATAGACGTGCACGCCTGGCATGGTGCCGGGCTAGAGCGACTTGGATGAGGGAATGGCGGAACGTCGTGTTCTCCGATGAGTCACGCTTCTGTTCTGTCAGTGATAGTCACCGCAGACGAGTGTGGCGTCGGCGTGGAGAAAGGTCAAATCCGGCAGTAACTGTGGAGCGCCCTACCGCTAGACAACGCGGCATCATGGTTTGGGGCGCTATTGCGTATGATTCCACGTCACCTCTAGTGCGTATTCAAGGCACGTTAAATGCCCACCGCTACGTGCAGCATGTGCTGCGGCCGGTGGCACTCCCGTACATTCAGGGGCTGCCCAATGCTCTGTTTCAGC
Source organism: Anabrus simplex (assembly GCF_040414725.1). NCBI lineage: Eukaryota > Metazoa > Arthropoda > Insecta > Orthoptera > Tettigoniidae > Anabrus > Anabrus simplex. The sequence continues at coordinate 1,526,996,890 of NC_090265.1, forward strand.
AGGATAATGCCCGCCCACACACTACTCGCATCTCCCAACAGGCTCTACGAGGTGTACAGATGCTTCCGTGGCCAGCGTACTCTCCGCATCTCGCACCAATCGAACACGTGTGGGATCTCATTGGACGCCGTTTGCAAACTCTGTCCCAGCCTCGTACGGACGACCAACTGTGGCAAATGGTTGACAGAGAATGGAGAACCATCCCTCAGGACACCATCCGCACTCTTATTGACTCTGTACCTCGACGTGTTTCTGCGTGCATCGCCGCTCGCGGTGGTCCTACATCCTACTGAGTCGATGTCGTGCGCATTGTGTAACCTGCATATCGGTTTGAAATAAACATCAATTATTCGTCCGTGCCGTCTCTGTTTTTTCCCCAACTTTCATCCCTTTCGAACCACTCCTCCTTGGTGTTGCATTTGCTCTGTCAGTCAGTGTATAATACGTCAAATTGAGCTCAGTAACTCAGCTTCATTGCATCTACTCAGCCTGCTTCATTTTTGGTTTCACCGAGAGTTTTTGGAGGGATGCTTTCCTCAACATGTACTTTTTCAGACGAAAATCGCATCACCGAATTAACTGAGGTTTGAAATAAAAATACCTCCCCGAATTCATTAGGATTTAAAATTCAGTTCTCTAGAGTGAAAATTCTATCCCCGAATTCATCGAGATTCAAAACTAGGATCCATCCAGCCTTCGAGCTGGGTATTTCAACATCGTTGCATGATTTTAAATTTTAACTCGTTCTGATCCCAGTTCTTTTCCTGTGGGCAGAAAAACAAATGTCCTGCTATGGAAAGGACATGAAACGAGTTCCGTTTGACTTAAGAAAATGTCTGCACTTTTATTGACATGTTATTGTGTAAGCTGCACTTGGGAGTATGATTGCATATTTTAACCACTGATGTTTAAATGTTGTACAAAATGTATATTACGGTTGAGATAAGTGTCTGGTCCATAAAATTAAATGGTATGTTTAGTCACAAAATTGGAAGATTGGGTTTTTACCTGATAAGTGTCCAACGATACTTGTAAACTGTTAACCGGTAGTTACCGAAATAAGTGGAGAAGTTCATCAACACGTACAGATGATTTCTGAAATTATAAACTGAGATGATGCATTAAATAAGGAATTCTTAATCTTTGTATGTTATAATGGGCACTAGGTTTAAATGTGTGAAGTATTACATTACGTTGCAAATCAAACTTAGAGTGGAAAACATTGTACCTAAATATAAGCAGAAGTTCCTATGGTTTAATACCCTTGAGGGTACAGGGCTATATGTGCTGTACCGCTAGAGGTTCCGTCTCTTACTATGCATGGCGGAAGACAGAAGCCAATTTTCCACTCCAGTATGTTTTTGTCGTCAAACAAGGGCATTAGTGGAGCAGCGCAGAGCAAACATGAGTTGGCCCAGGAAGAGCATTAGCTGTCCCTACACCTTCCTGTAGGGCGACATGCCCTGGGGAATAGACGGTCCCCACTCCACCTTCCATGTGGTCAACAGTCTGTTATCGAGGTCATTAACGACAAACGTACCTTCATAACGTGTTCACAAAGTGGCATATATCATTACTCCTTTAGTACTGCCTGACTATGAAAATATTGATATAATAATGTCCTTCTATGGGTATATATTTGAATATTTTTCACCAGAATAACGACCAGTCCATTCACAATAAATATAGAATGTTCAAATATACTTTTAAAGGTCTTAAACCACGTACATCCTTGTCAAATGCAAAGACGAAACTGTTACTAAAAACATAAAAACCAATAAAATTTCATAATCACAGTGTGATAATAATAATAATAATAATAATAATAATAATAATAATAATAATAATAATAATAATAATAATAACTTAACCTCTACAGAGAACATAGGTACACAAATCTGCACTTCTACTTCGTAATTATATATTTGCGAACCTTTGAATTCATGACATTTACATTAATGACATGTTACATCAGAACAATACAATGCTGGAGGGAAATATATAAACATCAAAAGATGCTTTAGGCGAGTTGTATTTTAATGATTTTTGCTTCTTGTGATCGTAAATATTCTTTTCTCGCTTCTTCCTGCCGGCCCCGTGGTGTAGGGTAGCGTGCCTTTCTCTTACCCGGAGGCCCCGGGTCCGATTACCGGCCAGGTCAGGGATTTTTACGTGGACCTGAGGGCTGGTTCGAGGTCCACTCAGCCCAGAGGAATTGAGGAACTATCTGATGGTGAGATAGCTGCCCCGGTATGGAAAGCCAAGAATAACGGCCGAGAGGATTCGTCGTGCTGACCACACGACACCTCGTAATCTTCAGGCCTTCGGGCTGAACAGCGGTCGTTTGGTAGGCCAAGCCCCTTCAAGGGCTGTAGTCCCATGGGGTTTGGTTCGGTTCTTTTGGTTCTTCGTGTTTGGCGGTGGAATTCAATAAAAAGTATTTCACTAACATATTCTAATGTATTGTAATGTAGTGTCATCATTCGGGTACTATATATGGGTCATATATTACAGTGATTCTGTGAAATTAGTGCCTTTTATATTGCCGAATCTGAACTGCATATATTATAATGTGGTAAGGAAGAAAGTGACGTAATTTCTGCTTCACAGCGTCCGGTATTAGATATGAAGAGGAGAAACACAAATGTCATAACAGTGGTCAAAGTTTAAACTCATATAACTAGAAACAATGCTTATGGGCTGTAACACATAGCACTGTATATATAATTTCAGCAAGATATAATTTTACACAGTAAAAACTATATGTTTTTAATAATTTATGTACTGAGAAAGTGGCTATACGGTTTGGGTCACGTAGCTATCAGTTTGCATTCGGGAGATAATGGGTTTGGACCCCACAGTCGGCAGCCCTGAATATGGATTTCCGTACCCATTTTAACACCAAGAAAATGCTGAGGCTGTACCTTAATAAAGGCCACGGTCACTTTGTTGCCACTTATAGCCATATCCTATCCCATCGTCGCCATAAGACGTGTCTGTCTCGGTGCGACGCAAAGCAGATTGTAAAGAAAGTTTAAACATGTCTTTAAGTCAACCTGCAAATCCTCCTAGAAGATTTCCAATTAATTAATTAATTAATTAATTAATGAACACAATATTTCGTTTCCTACCTCTTTCTCCACACAGTGACGCATGTGTGGACTTGACTCTATTTTACGGACGCGTACCCTTCCTGACGCAATCGTGTGAGGAGGGGTGCATTCACTATTGAGTACTTCTGTAGTGGTTTGTAATGTCGTGTATTGTATATATATGAAGAGATAGAGAAGTATACTGATACTAATATGAACACACCCAATTTCTGAGTCAAGGAATTAACCGAAACTGGTTGAAATTCTTGACCCGCCCAAGAATCGAGCACAAAAACCTCTGATCCAAGGCAGTGATGCTGAACATTCACCCAGGAATCTTGATAAACAAACAAATAATAATGGTATTAATTAGACGCCCAACGTATTGCATTTATTCACCGAAGTGCTATTATATTTCCCTCTGGTCAATTCTCACGACCAAAGCTATATTTGGTGTTCTCTTGATCATATAAAAATTTTAAAAATAATGTATTACCTGGGATTTATTTTCGAAGTTGCGACCCCGCTTTACTTTTCACCAAAGACCAAAGTCGGTTTCAACACTAACTTTCCTCCAATTTATGAGGTTCTGCTACCCACATTTTGTCCCACCGCACCGTGGCTAGCCCTCTGGTTTGATTTGTCGCCTGTTGATGTGCTTGTGGTAGGCTATATATATGGAATTGGTTCGGTCCTGTTACCTTTGCTGTTAGAGGAGGAGGAGGAGGAGGAGGAGGAAGAGAAGGGGATGATAGACGTCCAAGGAGGGTGAGACAGGGAGAAATGATGTGATATAGATCACGGTTGGCCAAGGGAGGAACTGAGTTTAATTAACTCCCCAAATATTTGCGGTCGGTCTAGGGGGAAACAGGTAGGCCACCCACAATACGTGCAAGCTGTTGCACTACGACAGGCGGAAAAACAACATGATTTATAGACTTGGCTACCAAACTCATGGGCTACTACCATTTGGCTCTTTGCCATCGCTGATATTGTACTGTTTACGTTTATTTACCTCACATTCACAACTTGCTGGAGTACATAAACCGTAGTTGGTTACTCTCCAAATATACATAAACTTCTGTTCTATTTCATTCTGGCTGGAGAGGGTTTAATAATAATAATAATAATAATAATAATAATAATAATAATAATAATAATAATAATAATAATAATAATAAACAGGAACAATTACAACTACTGACGTACCCGTAACATCTATACAAATAAATAAAATTGAAGTGTCTGTCTGTAATGTCAAAATAACAGCATTTTACTAAGTGCATATGAAAGTATATACGGCACTTATATCTAAAAACCAATGTTTACAAATTTTGTCTGTCTGTCTCCATGTTTGTTCCGGCTAATCTCCGAAACGGTTCGACCGATTCTGACGATACTTTCATTGGCAGATAGCTAATGGTATAAGGCTTAACTTAGGCTACCTTTAAATGTTCTGCCTCTCTGTCTGTCTATCTGTTTGTTCCTACTAATCTCCGAAACGGTTGGACTGATTTTGACGGGACTTCCATTGGCAGATAGCGGATAGTATAAGTAGTAACTGAGGATACTCTGAAATTGTCAAAACAATTAGAGGGGGGCGATGGTAGGGGATATATAAAAATTATAGGCGAAATACCGAATTTGCCGTACAGGTACGAGACGAAGCTCATTTTAAGACCCTTGGCGCTATGAAGAAAACTCCGTAAGCCCTACGGGCCCGGAACCATGTTTTAAGGCCCTAGAACCAACCGTTATGGAGATATTGGCACCACACTACCCCTGCTCTAGGAATCCGATAACGAAACGACCAGCCGTAACCATGGCAACGCCAGCTCAAGGATATTACAGCAGCGAGATTTGCCACCCAAAATTGATACACATATGAACTAGTATTTCGAAAACAAAAATACTCTGTGGATATAGCACACACAGCACCCTTTTGGGAGGGGATGTAAGGGGTTTAAGTATAAAAATATTTTTTCTTCAGCAAGTTAAGATGTATGTATGTACACTGAATGAGCAAATATCATGGGATAGCGGAGCACTGATGCGCAGGTGTGTTGTCTGTGCACCACACGCCCCCTGTGCCAGCGGCAGTTGTATAGGAGTCCTTGTGAGCAGTGGCAGTGCATGTGACAGGTGTAACTTGGAACGTCGTCGTGAGCTTATGGTGGTGTACCACGGGGTATGGTGGTCGGTGCCCTACGGATGGGAAGTGCGATTTCGGAAGTGGTGCGGAAATTCGGCTTCACACGATCAGCTGTGTCCAGGGTGTATCGTGAATGGTTGAATGCGGGTGTCACTGTCCACAACAGACGAACGACCGGCCGTCCAGACACCCTCGATGACCGTGACCGGCGACATCTGAGACGGATTGTCAATAGTGACAAACGGGCAACCGTGCAACAAATCACGGCTCAATTCAACGCAGGCCGTGCTAGACACGTCTGCTAGTGGACAATCCTTAGGAACATGGGTTCTATGGGGTATACGAGCCGGCGCTGCATACGGGTGCCACTGTTAACCCAACGTCATCGGGCACAACAACGCGCATTTGTCGCCAGTTACCAGGGATGGACACTGGAACAATGGCGTAACGTGATATGGTCGGACGAATCACGATTTCAACTGCACCATGTCGATTGGAGGCACCGTGTATGGCGCAGACCACATGAAGTAATGGATCCCGCCTGCCTCGAAGGTGTGGTCCAGGGCGCTGGTGTCTCTGTTATGGTCTGGGGTGCATTTTTCTGGTATGGAATGGACCCCCTATTTGTTCTGGAAGAGACTTTGAATGGTACGCGGTATGTTGAGCTGCTCGGAGAACATCTCCACCCATTTTTGGCCTTCCAGCGCCCAGATGGTTCTGCGGTGTTTCAAGATGATAACGCGCCACCACATCGCTCCCACGTCCCCCAGGAATGGTTCCAGGAACATGCAGCGGAGGTCCAACGACTGCCATGGCCACCCGGGAGCCCGATATGAACCCAATCGAGCATATTTGGGAGGTCCTGGAATGCAGGCTCCATGCCATGGATCCTGCACCCACGAACAGACCAGCATTGGCGGCCGCTCTGCAAACGATTTGGTGTCAGCTGCGTCCAGAGGACTACCAGGGACTTGTCGACTCACTTAAACGGTGTTTCACTGCAGTTCTCAGAGCCAGAGGAGGCCCCACACGCTATTAGGTGACTATCCCATGACATTTGCTAAGTCAGTGTGTGTATGTACGTACGTATGTATGTATGTAAATGATATATCTCCTCCTAAACCACTAGAGCAATTCCAACCAAAGTTGGTACACTTATTACTTACTATCTGGAGACGAACACTGTGGGGATGAGGTATAAAATAATCGAAAATAGTGTCAAATCCACAGTTTTCGGGCTCGCTCAGATGAATAGTGACACTCCGGATTGTTTAACTCCATGTTCGGAACCCTTAGGAACGAGGGTGAGGTGGGTGAGATATAAGAATAGGCCTATACGAAAATAGTATTGTATAAATAGTTTTGGGGTCGCTAAGACGAATAGTGTCACGCTGGAATTTTTTAAACTGCAAATTCTTACTTCTTAGGATGGAGGGTGAGAAGGGTGAGATATAAGAATAATCGAAACTAGTGTCGAATCCATTGTTTCTGGGGTCACTGAGACGAATAGTGACACTCTGTAACTTTTCAACGTCCAAGTTCAGAGGATGTAAAGGGGTGAAAATGACTAATATGACCGAAATTATGTTGTATGTGTCTGTATTTTACCGCAAAGCTGTCAACTAAATGTGGTACAAATATTACTAGCTTTAAATATAAGTGTAATTAATGCGATGACTTATAGTTTTCAAGAGCTTGAAAGTTTCCTAAAAATCCTGATAATAACCCCCCTCCTCCCAAATCATGATGGCAGCACACATTATTAACGACGGTAAAATGTTCAAATATTTAACATCAACCCCGAAAAGTACGGAAATATCGAGGCAATTTTAATGACGGTGCGGATCTTCGTTTCTAGGAAATTGGTGGCTATACCGTAAGTCGTATCAGAAAGCGAATAACACAGTCGTACCCAACATGAAGAGATCTACAACTTTGGTACTGGATTGCGAGTAGTGTCATTGGAAAGAAACGTTACAGAAGGTCGTATAATATCCGGACGCGGAAAACGTGAGAGGTATTTATACCACGGATTCCCATCATACCGTCGAATTTTCCCTTTGATTTCAAAAGACTGCCATTTCCTATCAACATCAGCATTGCTTTGACAATCAACAAGTCACAAGGGTAAACCTTGAGGAAAGCTGGCATAGATTTAACTAAGGGTTGCTTTACCCATGAGCAGCTATACGTCGCATGTTCACGAGCGAGGGATACCACTTAGCGCTGTTGTTTTAACCCAAGGAAATCGTACACCAAGCATTGTATATAAAGAGAATTTTCAATGAGATTAATACGAAAAGCCAAAAAACTCAAAATACTTCAAAAGTTGACAAGGAAGCTTTACAAGTCAAAATGAAAATTCAACACATTCGAAGTCGCGGGAACAGCTATTAAAAATACAAGCACTGTATTTCATCCAATTTACCTATGGAAAGAATCTTCCAGATGGCTTTGATTTGCTCCGCAAGACATGGCTAGCCCTCAACAGAGTCCGTACTAACCATGAGAGATGTGGATCAATAATGTTTAAATGGGGTATGAGATCTTCACGACCCTGTGACTGTGGTGCAGTTAAGCAGACTACCGACCATATTGTCACCGAGTGCATTGAAAGGGCATTCGTTGGATCCATACAGGACTTTGTGGTGGCTTTTGCTGAGACCATACAATGGCTAAAAAATTTAAATGTAACTCTTGGAACCCTTTTGCTTGCTTGATTGGTTTCAATGGTAAAATGCGTAAATCTTGTAATTATGTATATAATATTTTGTACTTACTGTTCATGTATATTTAATCTTTGTATTGTTTTGTGTACGTTACCATACGACAATAATAATAATAGTAATACTAATAATAATAATAATAATAATAATAATAATAATAATAATAATAATAATAATAATAACGTATGTAAAACGATGTATAATAATAAAATATAATGTTGTACTCTGATTTTAAATAAATAGCTCAAAACATCTAACGGCTGAATTAATAAACGCATGTGAAGCCACGTTTACATGCTAGTCTACAATATAAATGCATTTACAACCACACTGAAACAAAGGGCTTTACGGCACTGATATTATGACTCATGCCTCTGTGGAATGAAAGTAGTTTCGAACAAGGAAGAACGAATGGAAAACACTAAAAAATGTGAACACAAAGACAAAAGGAAAGATCTGGACTCAAAACTGACCGGTGGACAACGTATATACAGAAACAGGATATCGAACAGTACACAGACATTTACAGTAATAATAATGCTATTTGTTTTACGTCCCACTAACTACTCTTTTACGGTTTTCGGAGACGCCGAGGTGCCGGAATTTATTCCTGCAGGAGTTCTTTTACGTGCCAGTACATCTACCGACACGAGGCTGACGTATTTGAGCACCTTCAAATACCACCGGACTGAGCCAGGATCGAACCTGCCAAGTTGGGGTCAGAAGGCCAGCGCCTTAACCGTCTGAGCCACTCAGCCCGGCAGACATTTACAGTAATACTTTCTTATTCTCATTCTTCTTCTCTTTCTACCGCTTTTTCCCACCCCTGTCGGGTCGCGGGTGCGAACTCTGTCGCACTTGTGGATTTAGCACTGTTTTACGGCCGAATGCCTTTCCTGACGCCAACCCTATATGAAGGGATGTAATAACAATTGCGTGCTTCTGTTGGAGTTGGAAGTGTAGTGTGTTGTATGAATATGAAGAGAAAAGTGTTGGGACAAACACAAACACCCAGTCCCCGGGCCAAAATAACTAATCAGAGGCTATTAAAATCCCCGACCCGACCGGGAATCGAACCCATGACCCTCCGAACCGAAGGCCTCAACGCTGACCATTCAAGCAATGAGTCGGACTACAGTTATACTTTAAAATACAGATTAAAATGTGATGAATATATCAACAGATTGAGCGCCGACAGGCTCCCAAAAGAAACGATCGAAGTGTACGAAAATAGTAAAACCAAAATAGACAAACTGAAGAGGATTAACGAAGTGAAAAACGGCTCAAATAGGCATGTATTACAAAAGAATATTTTCAAAACAGGGAGAGAATTCTCCCCATTTTCCTCGCGTCACCGAGCTTGATAGCTGCAGTCGCTTAAGTGCGGCCAGTATCCAGTATTTGGGAGATAGTAGGTTCGAACCCTACTGTCGGCAGCCCTGAAAATGGTTTTCCGTGGTTTCCCATTTTCACACCAGGCAAATGCTGGGGCTGTACCTTAATTAAGGCCACGGCCGCTTCCTTCCCACTCCTAGCTCATTCCTGTCCCATCGTCGCCATAAGACCTATCTGTGTCGGTGCGACGTAAAACAACTAGCAAAAAAAAAATTTCTCGCGTCACTCCGACACAGACAGGTCTCATAGTGAAATACGACAAAGTTTGGACTGAGAAGGAAGTGACGTGACCTTAATTAAGGTACAGCCCCATCATCCTGAGGATCGTAATATTTGAGGATTTCTTTTTATCCGTTTCCTTGCTTCGTGGTCTTCTGCCAAACGGATTGCTTGTATGAGGGATGTCTTGTTGGCACGTTTTATACAATTTGTCCAGCGTGTAGCAGCTCACCCACGCTTCCTCTTCCTAGGCAATATAGGAAATATCTGTTGTGGATCGTTCTGTGGAGAAATGTTTGTTAGCGTCCAAATAGACCTATCAAATATTAAGGGAATTGCTTACAGCAATTAAATAAAATTATTGCGTCAAAATAAGAGGCGAACGAAGGAAACACTGACTGAACTAAGCCCTGTTATACACAACCTCAAGCCTCCGGTGAAAATAAGTACTGTATGATGTTAAGTACTTCGGCAGATAGGCCATCACCGTTATGTGTGTATAAACGACAAGAAGATAAGACTTCGGCAAAAAAATTCAATAGCTATACGACAACATGTTAAAAGCCTTTGCCATTACCCTTCATTTCCTTTCTCCAAAAGCATACCGGTATTCTTTTGTAAGAAACTCTTTCGAGAGTTCTGTTTCATTGTATTAGAAATTAACCCACAAGTGTTTGCTATTTGCTTTACGTCGCACCGACACAGACATGTCTTATGTTGACGATGGGATAGGAAAGGCCTAGGAATGGGAAGGAAGCGGCAGTGGCCTTATTTAAGGTACAGCCCCAGCATTTGCCTGGTGTGAAAATGGGAAACCACTGAAAACCATGTTCAGGGCTGCCGACAGTGGGGTTCGAACCAATTATCTCCCAATTCCTGGATACTGGCCGAACTTAAGCGACTGCAGCTATCGAGCTCGGTAACCCACAAGTTTAATAAATTTATTTAATAATGATTTCGTGGAACTAGCCTTGTTTAGGCAGTATGTTCCGTGCATAAGTCTATGCATTAATCTGGTGGAGGATAGTGCGATATGTCGTATACGAGTTGGAGGGATGTTGGGTAAAACAAAAACACCCAGTTCCCGAATCAAGGACATTAACCTTTTCGATTTAAATCCCCCGATTATTTAGGAAAAATGCCACATTCAAAAAAATCAAAATTGAGGTGATGATTGAAAACAAACGTTCGTACGAAGATGCATAATATGAAAGAAAAATAAATCATCAAAAGGACCCATATCTACTTTGAACAGGACCTTGAAAATCACGTTCAAAACCAATAAGTACCAAATGGCACGAGAAGAATTCGACAAAAGGTAACGTACCTATGCGGCCAATGAGGAGCAATTTACGTGATCAGCAGAAAAAGAACAGTATTTCACATTGTTGAGTTCGATGATTTCATTTAATATTATTAAATTAATCTGTACCTTCACCGTAAATAACTTAAGTTTTATCATTGTATATACAGTCATATTCCTACTGTCTGAAGTGTAATTTATAACTTTCAGATGGCAGTATTTAGAGAATCAGTGCCACAAAGTACCAATTCCATCGTTTTTTTTCTAATGTGTTTCTTGATTTGCAGAAATGCTAACAGAAATACTTTATAATAATGCATTATTTCTGCCCGAACACAATAAAAGTGCTGTAATAAACTTCCACTTGAAATTGTACACTGCGAGTTTCTTTCCTTTCCTGTGAAATTTTACTGTTGGATTTGCTAACTTTTGGAAACAATCTTCACATTTTTTCTCACGTAGGCAGAGTCTGCCTCGATTTTTGACTATACATTCAAGTTAAGTGAAAACTTATCACTATACCAATAAGAAAATATAAGTTATTTTGTAAAATAATACACTTAATTGCACTGAAACAGTAGACCTGAAATAGGAGGCTTGATCTTTAACAATGTACATTTTGCTAATATAGAAATCTATTGATGAAAGTCAATTTACGTAAACAAGGGAAGGTTTATTTTCTGGATTGTTTCTCAAAAAGAATCTGATTTTCTCATGAAATTATTGAAATGATGACCTAAAAGTGAAGAGAGTAATGTGTACGTGAAGACAATTAAATATGTGCTGTCAGAAATACAGAAGATGCAGTGGAATATTGTAAAGTTATCGGCTTCTTGACAGGTTATTGATAAATAAATTATAAATATCGTGCTCATTACTGATAAATGAACACATTTCCTTTCAAACTAGCAGCAAAGTATCTCACATTATATGTATCGCAATTAGTAATATAGACCTTGATATTATTAACAGAAAGTAGGGCACTGGGCTTTAAATGTATAAAAAAGTAATATTTGTGAGTGTTTAGATATTCATTCTACAAAGTATCTTTGAAATCCCAGAGTAAATTGGTAAATCAATTTTGAAAGGTCATTCTAGGAAAATATTGCTGATGTTTCTTACACGTGTGGGGGCTTCAAGGAGTACTACACGACAAATGTTCCTAGAACGAGATTTTTAACAATTGATTAAGAAGGTACCGGTTTCCACAATGGAATTTACAAAGGAAGCTTTCGATATATAAGCTGATAGAATATTCACAACAAACATGGCTACCTAGATTATCGTAATTGCTTCTTAATTGTTTGTTTGCAGTGCAAGATCATAATTATTTTTTCTGGACACGGGTCTTATTATCTTACATTTTCAATGCTTTATGTACCTGTATCTCACATCTACTTGAAGATCAATGTAACAGATTTCATCAACGCACTCACACAATTAAAATAGTAGTAAAATCATTTTAATGGATGAATTAGAATACTCATACGTAACACACATTCTTGAGAGGAAACAACGGATACAAAAGGAAATCGTAAATGATATTTAAATTATAAATGTCTCCTAATTCTGATTCACTCAACAAACAATAAATGCCAAATACAGATATGAATATTTCTGAGTTATTTCTACAGATGTTTCAGAGACAGAAGGTCACTAATTTGGAAATGTTAAGACGTTCAAGATTGGACACAATATCCCAAGGGTAGTATTTAAGTTCTGAGGTCATAATGCATATTTAATGGTCATTATCCTATCCCTAGCAAGTATGTCTACAGAATATCTTCATAGAAAATGAACCTCAGATTTATAGTCGTTCCAAGGCAGTAGCAATTCAGTGGTAAACTCCCCAACAAGAGGATCTCTATCAGACAGACAAGTAGAATTATTTGTTGTAAGACTGGTTATGGACTTCAGTAAACTGTGAAACTTGAAGTGTATTTTCCACTAGACTACTTAAATTTTCACTATTTACTGCGATGCACAGATTGCACAAAGTTCAGGTAATGTATTGGGATGTTTGTACTAAAATTATTCACTGATTACGGGTTCCGTAATGTAAAGGTTCCTCTTAATGTGATGCTAGGTAAGTTTATGTTCTAAATCCGTGTGCAGTATACAGTAAGCTAAAAGTATCGCAGACTGCTGGACGAGCAGAAGGTGAAGGCTTCCTTCATTGGTAATTTAGACACTAAATGGGCTAACCTAGTACTCAGTTCTGTTGCAGGCTGAGCGAACGCCTTCCACATTTTCCCCTGTAAATGCGAAGCGCCGTTTCAAAATTCTTCGAATTCGTACCATCGTCCTTCGGGGTGAACTGCGTACTTCTATAACCCTCGGAGTGGTTACTGCCCAGAAAATTTATTACTTTATCCATGATGTCGACAGTTCAAATTTACCGTGGGTATGTGTTTTGTTTGAATTTACAACAATTGATAACCTCAAAACGTGGGGAATATATATTTAAAGGGCAGATCTAGAAAAACATCTCGTAGGTAGTAATTTCCTGAAACGATGTCTACCTTGAACAATGTGTGACTGTTGTGTACTGACTGGCAGTTTGTTGGTTTCCAAGTTCAAGGTATCAAGCAGTCAGGCAAGTTTGAAGTTTTACGTGTTTATTGATAGAACTATTATAGGTCTTTCTTTTGCGTGGCTATTTCTAGCTTGGTGCAGACAAATTTGTGAAATTTGATGTAATAATAGTGACTTCCTAAATTTGGAGGGTCTGACTTATGCTTTTAAGTTAATAATGACTGGAGAAACAATTTTTTTAACTTGGAGTATGGTTGGCTACAAAATATTTCAAAATGACGAGTAAAACAAACATACTGTAAAATCAGATATACTGATTTTTTATTTAAGAAGATTGAAGAAATAATCCTCTTACTTACTTGCAGCGAGATATTCTCGTAGTGCTTTTTGTTGTAAAACGTGCATATTTTAAGAAAGTTAATGTAAATTTTACGCACATGGGCAAACCTACAGCAAAACAGTCAGTTTTTAGCAATATTCATTACTGAGTCATGAGTTCTATTGTCAATCTTAAGGAACTGTTGCAAGAGTGAACGTATGGACATTTCATTGGAGCGTTCTGGTGCATCCTCCGCAAACTGTGTAAGTGCCGGAATTATCACCGGTCTCTTTTCATTTTTTCTTCTTAATGAATAAATATCTTAACAGAAGCAAACTTCCAAAAGACAAATCAATTAAGTATTTTTCAAATATCTTCCACCATACTACATAAAACTCTTGGATAATTTATTTTATCGCAAAAGAAACGTCATAGCTTGTAAAGAACATTTAATAGTTTGAAGTACCTACTCCAGAAGTAGAGATAGTTTATTCCTATCTGAATGTGTAGTATTATATTAGTAGTCAGGTTAGCAAATATTTGAGGATGCTATTTTCGAAACATTCATGTTCCTTAGTATTTCATGTCTGTGCTAGTAATTAAGCCGGCCCCGTGGTGTAGGGCTAGCGTGCCTGCCTCTTACCCGGAAGCCCCGGGTTCGATTCCCGGCCAGGTCAGGGACTTTTACCTGGACCTGAGGGCTGGTTCGAGGTCCACTCAGCCTACGTGATTAGAATTGAGGAGCTATCTGACGGTGAGATAGCGGCCCCGGTATTAAAGCCAAGAATAACGGCCGAGAGGATTCGTCGTGCTGAACACACGAGACCTCGTAATCTGCAGGCCTTCGAGCTGAGCAGCGGTCGCTTGGTAGGCCAAGGCCCTTCAAGGGCTGTAGTACCATGGGGTTTGGTTTGGGTTTTGCTGGTAATTAAGAATAACAATATGTATAGACTATAAGTTGTTTATGTGTTTTGACATACAAGGGGATTTATTTCATTCGTGTATTTTGATGATTTACTCATAATTTGACATTCAAACGTAGGTAACAAATTTGTTGGATTCCGAAACAGCATATTAAGAGTATGTTTGTGTGTAATAATTATCACTGTAGATTGGGTGCTAGGTTTTCATTTGATCGACGTTTAAATACCCATGGATTCATGGGTAAAATTCTCTCTTGAAAATTCTCTTGGCGTCAGGAAGGGCATAGAGCCTTACATTCCCACCCACAACTCAAAATTAGCCAGTATGCCTCCAGAGACACCTGAAATACTTGACATAAGTCGGCAATGCTTTATTGCGCTACGCTGGCGCAGTGGACAAGTCACTTGACTTCCAAATGAAGTGTATCAAGTTCAAGTTCCGAAGGCTTCAGATAATATTATCAATAAGACTAATGTGAGGGGACAGGAAAAATATTCAGCTTTAAACCCTCAGTTAACTCCTAATCTGATCCTGGTTACTCCAGTTACCTCAACGATACGTGGGAACGTGCCGTTGAGAGAAGTTGAAAGGAAATTCACCGTTTATAATTTGTCAGTTATTTTGGGGTTTAAGTCTGACCGTTAATCCTCTCCATTCCTTGTACATGAAAATCTACAGTACTGAGTAATATTCGTAGAAGATATCAATGCAGAAATACCTTGTATAAAAATTCCAAATGGGACCAATGAACGCTAATGTCACGCTAAACACCAATTTCAGTCACGGGCATGTGACCTTATAGCTCTTAAATATCACCTGTTTTAATTGAGATAAGGAATATGGCAGTCTTGGTGAGAGAATAAGGACAAATACAGAAAATGTTTACCTCTTTAGATCTGATCACCTTAGATCTTATATCGTGATACATTTCTTATCGATACTTTCATCAGTAGGAGACGAAAAGTACATAAAAATATATTACTTTATTTTGATTGCAGCAATTCGCAGATGCTTCAAACAGCGCACCAGCAAAACTGATTGAAAGCACACCACAGTAAAGGAAGGGAAAGAGAATATGAATTAATTCCTTGAAGGATTATATTCGAACTCATCCACCACCCTCCCTCTGTGCTATATATTCGTCTGACCGGTCGGTTACTGTATCGGTATTTTTGACATCAGAGATCCATTTGTCCACGAGTTGTCGCCGTCGGCATTAGATTTACAGAGGATACTTGTGCCTTTGATCTGTAGGGAATGACAATAGCATCAATACACGCTATCTGGTCGATAGAACATCATACCACACACACAGTGTTTCCAAGTTTTATTTTATCTCCAGTCTAAATAAGAGAGACAGTGTGACAGCAATGTGTAGCCACTGAACAAGCATTAGGGAATCATGACACAACGCATACATGACGTATGTTTTAATTGCACATAATGGTTTTTAGTATTGACTGACTTACTGATTCACATTCATTCCCCTAAAGTTCAGAGCGATTTCCTCATGTTAGTGGAAAGTTCAGACTTCCACTCTTATATAGGATAATAGATTGACCACAAAGTGAACGTTTTAACCGAGGCATTATCTTGATGGTCACTGCTAGTGTATTCTGAATGAACTTCACAGAAATGTGTCTCTTTGAACATAGGAGACTCGTAGCCGAAACTCTGTCCTGGGAAGAATGCAGGCCTTTACTGGCTCGAGTACTTTCGGTGTTAGGTCTTTAACACTCAGGTCATCAACCAGGAGATTGAAGAAGTAAATGCAGTGGCGACGGTGGTGATCATTAAAGTAAGGGTAAATAAAATGAAATAATAACACCTCTGAAAATTAAATAGAAATTGGATGACTCACAATCCTTGAAATATTGAAAATATCGGGAAAGAAAGGTTTCCAAAACCCGATGCCGTCGAAGTCGGAGAGAACAAGATTTAACCAAGGCCATACCCAAACCCCACGGCACTTAACGCCCTTGAAAGGGCCTTGGCCTGCTCAGCGACCGCCACTCAGCCCGAAGGCCTCCAGATTACGAGGGGTCGTGTGGTCAGCACGACGCATCCTCTCGGCCGTTAGTCTGAGCTTTCGAGACCGGGGCTACCATCTCACCGTCAGATGGCTCCTCAATTCTAATCACGTAGGCTGAGTAGAACTCGAACCAGCCCTGAGGTCGAGGGGAAAATCCCTGACCTGGCCGGCAGTCGGACGCGGGGCCTCCGGGCGAGAGGCAGGCACGCTTCCCCTACACCACGGGGCCGGCTACAGATCATATAGGTGCAAGTTAGTGGAAGCAAGTACAGACTCAGCTCTGATCCCATGGGCAATATTTATCTAATTCCACTAATAGCTCAAAAATAGAATGAGCACATGACACTGAATATGTTATCAGACTTAATGTTAATTATCATCAAAATATAATTCACCTTCCATGTTGATACAAACCTTTTGCATAACCACAACAAACATTATTATCTATAGGTTCACAAGAGAAATAAGGTGCGCGTCGCTTCTAGGGTATCCCTTAACTCTTTGTTTTGATCAACTTCGACGCTTCATGTAGACTCGCCGCACCCAAAGGCACTTTATAGGCCTACCTAACTGTCAGGTTTCGATGAGGCAGCTCCTAACCTGAAGAACAGGCGACATTTGCAGCCACCTGTGAACAAATTTTGCACATATCACTCTAGGAAGTATAAACGTTTTAGATGGTCCAGGCTGAGTATCTCAGAAGGAGGGTTGACGGGTTTGATCCCAGCTTAGTTCAGTAGTGTAGATACGATGGAAGATAATTGATACATAAAAACAATACAAGTCATAGATCTTGGGTAGAAGATCACAATGCCACAGATTTCAGGTCTCTAACTTGTATGGCAATATAGATTTAACGCCTTAACGATCATAGCCAATAGGCGGGCTAAGAGTAAAGTTAATTATGTTTGTAAAATAAGGAGGTTTATGGACATCAGCACATTACATTTGATTAAATAAATTGCCCAGCTCCATGGCTAAATGGTCAGTGTCTTTGCCTTCGCTTTTGCGTGTTCCATTCCCGGCCGGATCAGGGGATTTAAATCGAAAAGTTTGATTTCCTTGATTCGGGAAGTGGGTGTTTGTGCTTTACGCAACGTCCCTCCAATTCGTATACCACATAATACACTATCCTCTACAAGATTAACGCACAGATTGTTATGCACGGAAGATGCCACCCGCCTTTACAAGGGCAAACTGGGCTAGTTACAGGAAATAATTATTAAACAAATTAATTAAACTTTTATGTTGAATTATAATAAAATGAAACAGAATTTTCAAAAGAAAAATGGATACCAGTATACTTTTGGATAAAGGAAATGAAGGGTAGTGGCATCCAAAATGCTACGAGGGTGGGCCATAACCCGCCTCAGCAATTTTGCTCATTTTTCCTTGCATTTGAAATGTGTAGTACGGAGCGATTCTCTTATGAAGAGTCTTTTTTCCGGAATCCAGTCGTCATTATTCAAAAAAATATGACAATCGTTATCCTCCATATAATTTGAGTATATCAAGTTATATACTAACTATTCTAGAAATGTACTTTTGTAAGAGATTCTACTGTTTGTGAATTCCTAGTGCATTAATGTTTAACAATCTCTTTCGTATTATTATAACTTCTATTCAGTTTTCAACGCTTTGCAAAAGTTCCTTTCGCTACTTTACTTTTACTACAAAAGGAGTTCATCGCGTCTGGAAATGTTCCATACTTTATTTCTTTCTTGAAGAACATTTCTTGTATTCTGACATTTTATTCAGAAGATTGAGACTCTTGTTTACGAATGTGCTTCATAAATAAAGTATTATTAGGAATTCGTATACTGTAAAGTTCGAAGGTGATATTCTAATTATTTGAGAGACTTTAATACAGCAGCTTATCGGTGACGTTGATTTGTGCCATCATTAAGTAATTAGAGTAACTTAGGTTTACCTATTACCTAATCCAGAAACATTAAGGGCGCAACAGGACCATCGTAAAGAAAATTGAATGTGTACTTCGAAGGCAGTCCAAACAGGACCAGAACCAGTTAAAGGAATGTTTCGCCACGCGGGTGTAACGTGGCAGATGAATATTAACAGTAACGTGTCAAATAAATAAACAGAGCAACTCCTCACTGTGCACTGAGACGGGCAAGATAAATTTTAACACACCGTGCAAACACACTGACACGGTCACCCAAAATAAATCAAACCATAAATTGTAACACAGTGTCACTAAGACTCAAAACTGAAAACAAGTAAAGAACAGAAATGAGATGGTGTATACAAGGAGGAGCAATAAAGAACCAACTTACCTTATAGAGGTAAATGTGTGGAAGGCAAGGTCGTGCATGGATCAGTGCAATTGTGACCTTCGAGTATTTGAACCCTTTTTAAAAATTATCAGTTAAGTAAATTTCAGATTAAATTAGTGAATATTTCTGAACAGTTACCATGGAAGGATAACACGTATTATGGAAATAGTAAAATTGAATAAACAACAGTATACCAGTATTACAATTTGTCTTTTAAAAAACTAACAAGATTAAATAATATTACTTTAAGGATCAACAGCCAAACTGAAGAAGAAAGGAACTGGTTGCTTTAACCCTTTGAGCCCCGTGAAAAGAAGTTGAAGTCGGAAATTTATTTTATTCACAAGATGACTATACAGTAGGTACACAGAATCATAAAGCACACTCAGTTTGTTCGTCACAAATATAGGATGTCCATACCAGGTGTGGTTTCATCAGGAAACCACTAGGAAGATAGTGCACTTTTTCACTTCTTCTGATACTCGCCAAAACAGTTTCTTTCATTGTTCAGGCACAAACCTACGTCACATACAAGACATGTCCATTTGGTTTGGTGGGGATTTGATGTAGTACAGCAATGAGCACAGCGTCGTGATTTACATTTAGTTGGCATGTGCTTAGCTTTGTCAAATCGCACTTCTGGTGTCACGTACTTCTTGAATTTGTTCTCCACACGTGGGGTTTTCTTGCCTCTAGTTGGAGTTGATCCGGCACCAATCATTCCTGCAACCGCTGACATTCGGAAATTTTTCAGAGTTAGTTTAGCACCACCTTCAATTCTCTCCTCGAATATGATGTAAGCATTCACAATGCATACCTCAACGAAGTGCCAGAATATGCGCAACCACCATCTCTTACCTTTACGGTTTACTTAATACACCGATTTCAGCATGTCAGTCAGTCTTGTCCTCAAACCCCATGTTCGAGTTATAATCTGAAACCGTTACCGCACAATTGACAGTAACTGTTGTTCTACCTTTCATTTTTCGTGAAACGGTAGTTTGCTGAGACGGGTCATGAAAGTTTGAAAGAAAAAGGATTCCTTTCTTGTCCTTCCAAATGAGTGTCACAATGCCACTAATAGTATATCTAAAATCAGAAGCATCACGTTCCAGTTGTTTTTCGTTTACTAAATCTTTTGGCATTTGTACTCTGCCCTTCCTCACCGTACCACAAACATAAAGTTTTTCCTTGTAAAGTTTGCATTAGTGGTACGGAGGTGAAATAATTGTCAAATTAGACCTGGTAGTTACGTCCCTCGAGCTTAGCAGTGACTCGCTGGTTTTAGGTTGAAACCACGTATATTTCACATAGAAAGAGAAAATATTTGTATAATTATAAACTGAAATACCCACAAACTTGTTAATTAGGATTTCAGTAATAAGAAAATGAACAAATACTTTTCCGCATTGTATCTCCTCGCCAAAAAGTTACAAACTCCCATAGAAAGGCTATCAGTACTTCGGAATATAATTCCTATGCACCAAATCCATCAGATCATTTTTCTTCCTTTCTTAAATTCCTGTATTTCGTTTTCGTGAATGCAGGGGTCAGCTTCACATCACTTTTAGATGATATCTTATTTCTCTTGAGAACAATAGATTGCTAGAAACTCGTACTCATATGAAAGGTCCTATAGAAAAGTGAGTTAGGAAATTCCTTCACACCCTCTCAGGAATTTTACATCCGACATGTTTACAGCTCCCATGTTAATTGGGCCAATGTCCATATGCAAGAGTATCATCTCATAAAAATCAACATTGTACATCTCATTTACGTGGAACGTGTGTCCAATCTTTCTTGAAGAGATGAATGTTTGTGATGAGTATAGAGGGCCACTTTTCAATGGACGTTTTACGTTTCGTTCTATCAAGGAATGGGCTAAATTACCGTTGTTTTTTGTGTTTCCTGTTATAAGGTATTTGGAAATAATACTTTTAATATTCAGGAAATGGTATGCATAGAGATAAACGGAAATCATGAATTTATTTTTTGTTTCCCTGCGCAATTGTTACAGGAATCTATTAATGAATTCTCCTTATTTTCACTAGAATTCCCCTTCAAGTCTCGAAATACACACGTCGCCAGTTTTTTTACACTTCTATGTCCATCGCTTTCATCCCAGACGTAACAATCGCAGGAATTACTTTGAAAATTGTAGATAGTGAAGTTCAGAACATTTAATTGCGATTTATCGTAGAAAACTCATATTTGGGTTTTCGTCAGTTACATAACTGCTTGCGAATCATAAATTGCAACAATAGTATCTTCTGTCGCCACTTCTTTATCTGTTCTTTTTTCTGCCCGAGATATTTCTTATTCAGCCAAGCGTTGTTTGCATTTTTCCTCCAGGAATTTTAAACTCTGTAGTAATCAAGCGATACATAATTTTTGTGAATTTCTGATATGGGCTTGCTCTCATCGGTGAAGTGTTTGGATGCATTTGCTGAGTGTAGATGAGTACTAGATGAGGAAAAAGGCCCACTCACAAAAGCGACCGGTATATCAATCGTTACTAAGACCACCATCTTCACTTGCATCACTGTCTTCTTGCGACTTGTTCGTCGCAGTTCAGATGATGATTCACTCAGAACAGGAGAAAATAGCACTGATGTATTTCATCAAATATTTACTCCCAGAAGCCGAAATTTTTTTGTTTCCATAATGAATGATGCCATCATTAACTTCCTGGCCGAAATCTGCAACAATTTCTGAGAAAGACAGAAACTTCATTGTACTGTAAACACACCGGTCAATTGTCTGTCTGTTAGGTCATCAGCCCAGAGGCTGGTTGGATCTTCAAATAGCATCACCAAAGGCTATGCAGTTATAGGGAAACCACAAAAACCAATGGCAGTACCAAAATGAGGCGTACTAGGCAAGATGAGGAGTGAGGTAGTTTGCCATTGCTTTCCTCACTGGGCCAGACAGTGCTATTGTAGCACAACTAACCCTATGAGCAACACCTTTCATGACACTCAGACACACTGCTTGTGCTCTGAATGTCATTAATCAGCACCACCCATACCCCAGCAGCTTCGATATTGTCACAGCCATGGATGAGACTGGGACTTCAGTGGAAGCTACACTTTGCTCTGGCCTGTGCCAAGAAATGGATGCAAAAGTACTGTAACCATCAAGAAATGACAGCAGGCAGACCGGTCAATTATTGCCACAAAAATATTAATTGATAACATTAATTGTACTGGAAATAAAATTATCTTGCGAAGCAATTTCATCCAAAACGGATTCCAGTGCAACTTCTAACATCTTCTCTCCTCGGCCTCTCATGATTACATAGCAATCCTGAAATAGTACAAATTTATCACATGGTGAACCTCGTCTTATGTAGAAATAGTGTTATTTAATTAGTAACAAAAATGTCACACCTCAAGATATTACAGACTACTTTTTAGAAGTCCACAATTTATTTTCTGCAAAAGAGTCATATTTCTGTAGAGTTCAAAGCTAAGACTTCGATTAAATTACAGGATTTGTTGGAGTAACGTCATAAGTAAGGATGGTACAGCAGAAGTGCGAGATATTTTGCTGCAAGAATGTCACGTTTTGAAATATGACTGTTTTGGCTGGAATTATCTTAGCTCATGAAGGTCATATTTTAATTTGTGACTATCTTGCATTCAAAATTCAGCTATCCACTTATGCCACATATTGAAACAGTGCTTTACTGATACAAACATCAAAATTCTTACCTGTAAGTCTTATGGAGCTCAAACGTTCTAACACGAAATCTAACGTTCTTCATGCAAATGCCGTGGCGATAACACGACGGTGGCCAGAGCACGGGTGAAATCTGCATGTATTGTTAGTAACTGAGCAGCTGGATTTCAAGTGTGCAACAGAGACACAACTGCTCTCTACTGGCTCGATCCTGGATGAGGTCGATGGCATTTGAAGTTGATTCAATGCGTCAACTCTGTGTCATTCTCTTCCAGTACATAAAAGAAGTCTTGTGGGAGAAAACATATTATTATTATTATTATTATTATTATTATTATTATTATTATTATTATTACGGAAATATCGTGGGTCACAGAGGTGTAGGAATCGGGTGGGGTGAAAGGGTGGGCAAGGAATTAACAAGAGTAGAATTAAACAGAACGAAATTCGAAATTTTATATATTTCCTCTTTCTTTAAGAGATCTGAATAAACAATAATAATATAATAATGAGCCTGTCAGCTCGAACAACAATGACTTAAAGTCCAAAAATCAGGTACAAATCTAGAGAGAACTATCAACATGGTTATACACGAAGGGATGAGCACTATAACTCTGAAACAGGTACGCTAAGTTACTCCATTATCTTACATAGCCTAGGAGTCTGAGCTCCAAAGTTAGTACAGTCGAGCGTCTCAGAGGCATACATTTTTTTACGGCGTACAAGGTTATACCTGACAATCTTCAAATAAGATATTTGCAGTCAGTCTTGTTTTGAGCTTATTTTCTGCTCAACAATTTTTTACCTTCTTTTCCAGAAATATAATCAGGGGCAATGAGTAAGCTGCCTCTGTGGGTCCGTGGTAGAGTGTCGGCCTCCGGATCCCA
Source organism: Anabrus simplex (assembly GCF_040414725.1). Taxonomy (NCBI): domain Eukaryota; kingdom Metazoa; phylum Arthropoda; class Insecta; order Orthoptera; family Tettigoniidae; genus Anabrus; species Anabrus simplex. The sequence goes on from NC_090265.1 coordinate 1,527,020,449, forward strand.
AGATAGCGGGTTCAAACCCGGCAGAGGTAGTCGGATTTTTGAAGGGCGGAAAAAAGTCCATTCGACACTCCATGTCGTACGATGTCGGCATGTAAAAGATCTCTGGTGATACATTTGGTATTTACCCGACAAAATTAATTAAATCTCAGCCATAGACGCCCAAGAGAGATCCGGTTTACTCTAGGTCCGCTAGATGGCAGACAGAGTAAACCGGAACGTCGAAATTGACGAGCAGACAGCCAGATGGCGTCAAATCGAAATGTCTGCAAACGGTAGCTGAGGCCATACGATTATTATTATTATTATTATTATTAGGGGCAATGAGTGCCCATACTAAATGGTCTTAATGTAAAAATAAAAGGTTGAACCTGAATGGCCATGAGCAAAAGGCTAGGACGCGAAACACTTGCATTCCTTCTAGAAGCATTTTTAAATCCCTAAGTGGGCTTATGTCCCAAAGATACAGAGGCTAAGCCCATTCTACGCCGGCATGACTAAACAGAAATATTACATGCCAAAAGAGTGTTAAGAATTTTAGATGATTAGGAACTTTAATCACAACATACCCAGTTGAATTGGAATCAACAGAGGGTAATCACTATTTTTTCCCAATTGGCAATAGAACAGAGTCCTCAGATAGGCTTAAAATTCTTCATTTAAACCAACAGGTTTAGAAATTTACATAAAAAAAGCTGTTTGAAACCTTCTCCTCAAGCTATCTGCCGGAGCTATCACATGCTAAGAAAATTCTGCCATTACCCTGAGTTGCGCAGCCTTCCGAACGCCGACTGCGGTTCCTAACCCCGAAAAACACGCCGCACTCACTAAACTGGAGCGATGAAGATGACAATACAGCCTTAAATCGCCCAGCTTTTATAGTATTTCCAGAAAAAGTTTCCAGAACCCTTTACAGATAGGCTGGATTTAAGTACACACCCCCCAATGTTAATTGGCTAGCGAAAATATTTATAATTTTCTGGTTTATTGATAGCTACTGAAGAAGGAAGCAGCAGAAGTGTAGACAACTTCGATACATGAACAAAACTATCTTCAAAAACCAAGGTTAGCTAATGGTAAAAACCATTTTTCCCTTAAGAATTAATTATTCTTGATCGCTCCACAGGGTGCACTTAGACCGATTGTAGAGACATCTAAAAGTTGAAAACCCAAGTATTTTGCATAACATCAGTTCAAGTTCGATTGCATAGATGGCCTTATAGAAGGCGCGCAGTTTAACCTGTCGGAGAAGGGGTACCCCATGTATTATTATTATTATTATTATTATTATTATTATTATTATTATTATTATTATTATTATTATTATTATTATTATTATTATTATTATTATTATTATTAATCACCAATCACCCAACCAGGGACCACGATCACTTTCATTATATATTCTGGCGTTTTTTTTCAATTTTCGTTTAATCCAGTACGATTTCATTAGATCGCTGTGCCAAGCACAGCGTTCATCGGACCACTTTGCACCAGTTGTCCCATTCTCATCCCGGAATGTCCTAAAATTCACGATGCTTGTTCTGAAAACGTCTCGCTTGTGAGCGACATCTGGTCACAGGCCCATTTCTTTGAGGTGTTTCTAGATGTTAACGTACCAGGTAATATTTTTTTAAAGTAAAGGTTTTTAAAATTTCGTTCTGTACAACGAGAGTCGTCCGTTTGTCGTAGGTGACAGTAGAAGCGTGTCCTCCGTTTGCGCGTTGTGTCCGTCATCTTCTCTCTCTTTGGATTTATTGCCTGGATTTTCTTACCGTATGTAGATCCCGTTTTTTTTAGTTTGGGCAAAATATGTAATGGAGAATCTTTCTCTCTTTTTGCTTTAACTTAGCGTCCACACTATTTTTAAGGGAGATAAATTTCGGCATTTTTAGAAAAGAACAATTTTATGTACGTTCCGGGTGGTTTGGAAAGCTACCTCCATTTTTTTTCTCTGGACGCTAAGGATTCCTCTGTATCTAGTCCGTTTCATTGGATCCACCCACCAAGGCATTTACACTTACGCACACGATTTATTCTTCCATTTTTAGTGTTTAGTTGGGTCGTCTTGTCTTTGATGTTTGGCATTAATTCCGTCATTGAAACGATATCCGCAAGCCTGTTTGCTCTCCTACCTCTTTCAGCGCATTAATTTTTTCTGTTGCCGTTTCGAACTTTCCTGCCATTATTACTATATCATCCGCAAAAAGCTACGTTTTTCTGCTTTCCTTTTCAGTTCGTAGTAGGAGTTGCATCTCATATCATGTAATATTTGCGTCATGTACTCTAATCTTGGTCGTCCTATGTCATTTTTTTCCTCAATGGAACCCCCTCTTATTTTTCTTCAATAACCCATCATGTCTACGGCCTATTAGATGATGCCGCCGTCTTTTTATTTGTGTCATAAAACACCTTTTCATTCGTGACTGTCAGATTCAGCTGATTGGTCAGCGTACTGGCCTTCGGTTCAAGGGCTTCTGAGTTCGATTCCCGACTGGGTCGGAGATTTTAACCTTCATTGGTTAATTCCAATGGCTCGCCGGCTGGGTGTTTGTGCTGTCCACAAAATCCCTGCAACTCACACACCACACATAACACTATCCTCCACCACAATAACACGCAGTTACCTACACATTGTAGATGCCGCCCACCCTCATCGGAGGGTCTGCTTTACAAGAGCTGCACCCGGCTAGAAATAGCCACATGAAATAATTATTATTATCCACAAAAGGTAAGCAGTCGATCCTTAAAGGTCTGACAACGAATAAGTTTCTATCTTGTAGTATTTGACGCCATTCCTTTAGTACGCATTTGAAAAAATGTTGAGAGTCCATTGTCCTGCCTAATACCCTCTCTAACTTCAAAGCGTGCAGAGAAGCATCCTTGGAATTTTACTTTGAAGATGATATTAGTCAGGGTTGCTCGTATCACCGCTAGAAGATTTTCGTCGACACGCATTTTTGCAATTATTTGAAGGAACACATTGCGGTCAGTAGAGTCGTATGCTTTTCTGAATTCTACAAATGTACGCACGTATGTTCAGCCTCTTAATATAGCGTTAATAGCCGTTTTGTGAGGAATGTTGTTGCGCTGTTTAACACTGTTGAACTGTTCCTGTTTAGTTGTGCACTGTACACTACTGTGTAAATCACTGAAGTCGATCCAAGGAACAGTCATCGTGTGTTGTGTGCCGAGTAGCCCAATGTTCAAACCTGTCTGTACGCAGTTGTTGTTTGGGGTGACTGGACATGGAGAAGTGAAAGTAAGACGAGCCTGTGAATAGGATTATAGCCCTGTCAGGAAATTCCAACGAGCCAGGACTCCCTATTGTGTGAAAGAATGGAGACTTTTAAATAGATAGAAATTATTAAGTGTGGCCTTTCATGGTTGAATAGAATTTTGTGTGTGTGTGTGGGGGGGGTGTATTTATTGGGTCACCCTGAAATAAATTAGAATAATGAAACAGACGGTGTTTCATTGATAACAATACGATATCGTACCGTTTTTATACTGTGGATTTGCTCTGCTGCTGATCGGCCTTTCCAGAAACGACCTTGGTATTCTCCAAGTGAGCGCTCAACTTGCTGTTCTAGTTGTTCTAGGGTGGATAACAGTAAAATCCTGTATGCTACTGAAAATAATGGGATTCCATTGTAGTTATTTACATCTTTGATATTTCCTTCCTTGTAAAAAATGGATTAAAGCTATCTTCCAGACCTCCGATACTTATTTTCTCCCATATGTCAATGATGGTCTTATGGAAGACAGTATTGCTTCTTCCGGAACGTGCTTCCATAGTTCTGCTATCATGGAGTCTTGCTGTTTTTTTTTTTTAATTTCCCTATGTGGCGATTGATCTCATTGTTATTCGGGAAGGAGAAAACGCTAGGTTACTACATGTTGATTTGTTGGTTTTGATGGGGTTAATTGCTGTTTTTGAGAAATTTAGAAATTTGTCGAATTATTCGGCAAGAACCTCACAGTTTTCTTCGTTTGATGTTGCTAAAGTTCCTTCTTTCCATTTAAAGGAGAGGAAGGGAGGTTTCTACACTTGTATGTTCTTTAAAATTCTCCAATATGCTCTCATTATTATTATTATTATTATTATTATTATTATTATTATTATTATTATTATTATTATTATTATTATGTCCGACTCGTTGCCTGGAAGGTCAGCGTTCTGGCCTTCAGTTCAGAGGGTCCCGGTTTCGATTCCGGCGGGGTAGGGGATTTTAACCTTCACTGGTTAATTCCAGTGGCTCGGAGGCTGGGTGTTTGTGCTGTCCCCAACGTCCCAGTAACTCACACACCACACATATTACTATCTTCCACCACAATAACACGCAGTTACCTACAAATGGCAGATGCCGCCCACCCTCGCCAGAGGGTCTGCCTTAAAAGAGCTGCACCCGGCTAGAAATAGCCACACGAAATTATTATTATTATTATTATTATTATTATTATTATTATTATTATTATTATTATTATTATTATTATTATTATTGTATCGGGCGGTACATCTCCACGCCGCTATTTAAAATTTGCGCCGGTTGAAACTCCTCTGCTGGAGGAAGTCTGAACTTTATCTACGGTATTAATTTTCAAGTTTCTCAGAAGATGTCACTACTTGGAATGTTTGGAGTTTTTGAACTGTGCCACTTTTGATGTATTTTTGTTTTACCGGTAGTAAGAAGTGTGAACGTTCTCTTCTAGAGGACACTACTGAAGAACTACAATAGTGCACCCTAGTGCGAAGAAAAAGAACTGTTCTTTTGGAGAAAATTTAATTTCAAAAGTTTGTTCTTTGCTAAATTTCCTTCTGTCATTGTTTAAGTTGGCAATATTAACCCTTTCTTTCCCCTTGTTTTAAATCCAGCCAATCCCGAATTTCTTTAATTAATTTTCCGCCAATAATATGTTTCTTCTTCAGATTGTGTAGGGGTTTTCTTGAGTAGCCAATAACGTGTTTTGGGAGGGTGTTTTCTTTCCCCTAACGCCTCGAACTTTCCGCGAGAGTATATAAACTGCTGATTTTAGGGTCTCTGCGCCACTTCAGTACCATCTTTCAGTGTGTAAAGTACATAGCAGGGGGCGGGGAGCGCCTCTTTCTTCGGGGAGCAGTTCTACACCAAGGTAATGGCCTTTTAATATCTTCTTTTCTTGCTAGCTCAGCAGTTTAACTCTCGGGGCGGGTCCGAAGCGTTCCTACCATGTAACCTTTTCCTAAAATGTAACGTCTCTTAACTCTATTCTCTTTAAAGTCACATATTGGGATAGAGAGTGCTTAACCCTCTCGAGCTCCCACTCATATTATTTATTTTGAGGTGAACTTATTTTTCACAACCGATTCTTCCTTAATATAATGTAAATTGTTCTTTTCTGAAGTCACCTCTGCAGTATGGGATTAGCCCTTGCATTAACGGCCTAGTGCCAAGTAGGTTTTATATAAAGTGTATTAGGAGTGCGGAGAGCCTCCTTTCAAGTTGGTATTTTAGAGGCCATATAATTAACCTTTTCTCACTTAATAGGCCTCAGTAGATTGGGTATTTTACCCCTGTGTTTATGTCCGTTGAGGACAGCTTGAAGGTGGAGTTTGGTGTGGCCTGGGAGAGGCCTAAATTTGAGAGCGGGTCGCTCTTTAGTGTAAATTGTTGTTGTTGTACGCCTCGAGGAGGCTTTACTGTGTAATTTGGAGCAAGTGCTCCTGGGCTTGATTGGGATCTTCTGCCCCTCTGTTAAATCTTGTTTTGAGGTAAAGTTGGGCTAGTTGCCCAAGAATTGCGAGATCGGGGCTCGAAGCACAAATCCTGTAAATACTGTAATTGTACTTTTGTTGCCTTGCTACTCTGTACCTGCCATTCGTGTTATTTCTGAATTTTGGAAAGAAAATATAACCTTGTTAAATTTTACTTTAACTTTAATTTCGTAGTTTGCGACCTATTCACACCCGCACCTTCTTTCACCTCTACCTACCACGGAAATCTCCGTAACAATTATTATTATTATTATTATTATTATTATTATTATTATTATTATTATTATTATTATTATTGGCATCAGTGCCGTAGTCAGTTGGTAGTTGTTCTTGTGTTACAACGATAGCGACTTCGATCTTCTCTCCGCTCGTTGCCTTTGTGGTAATTGAATGGCTTGCAGGATACTACTAATGGATAGTCATGAATAATGGATACTACTACTACCACTACTACTAATCATAATAATAATAAGAATAAGAATAAGAATAAGAATAACATCCATCCACATTATCTTCATTATTTGTATTTCTTTGTTCACTCTGCAAGCCTCTGCTAATTAACTGCGCGTCTCCAGAATCCTCTATTTGCAACTAGGTAGTTCCACACCTCTCATCATTAAATCATTAAAAACTGAGTCTAACCATTATCGTCTTGGTCTCCCTCCACTCCTCTTACTCTCCATGACCGAGTCCATTACTCTCCAATGTAACCTATTCTCCTGAATTCTCCTCATATGGACCCACCACCAAAGCCAGTTTTTACAACATCATCCTTAATTTAGCCATTGACTTCTCATTCCGAGAACCCTCCTTCCATTCTTTCCACCTGTTCGTACCTGCAATCTCACTACCTCTATACCCATTCATTCCAACTTATGGATCACGTAACGTGAGTCAACCCGCCATTCACTCCCGTGCACTAAAGTTGGTGTGAAACAGAATGATAAAAGTATAGTTTCATCCGGCAAATGACTTCTTGCTAATGAAACACCGTTGATCACAACAACGAGCTCACTGGATTAATTTTCCTGCAATTTGGTTCAATTTCGCTTAGTTCTGTGCACACAATCTTGGGAAAATGTATAATAAATACTTGAAATCATCCAGCTTTTCTAGTTTCGTATTTTCTACCTAACATTCAATCTCCGTATAGACAATAATATTAAAATTAAAACACTGGATAGCAGATTGTAAGATTTAAACATATCTGCTTACAGTATTCACAAAGAGTGCACTTATGACTTTGAGTATCTATCAAACCTCTATCTACCGATACGTATGCACGTGCTGTCGACTTAACTTCATTACACATTTTGTGCTGAATCAAGTCTCATTAACGACAAATAAGCAGGGTAGTAAAGGACGTTAAGAGCCGTTATTTCCTCCCTCCGTTCATGTCATTAGGTCTATAATTGCAATACGTTTAAACGCGTTCAGAAAACCTTACCAGTAAAACGTTGACTTATGGATGGCCATAAAGAGAGGTTTGGTTGCTGCTGCTAGATTCAACTTATCTGATTTCAGACGTTTCTCCCCAGAGAATCGTTGCACTGGCCTAGACTCCATAAACTGCCGACAAATGGGCTCCAGCTCAGAGAAAACCTTCAACCCCTTCCACTGCATCCATTCCCCTATCTTCCTACCAAGTCTTTTTATTTAATTCGGAACCATTCTCAGCAGCGCCTCTGCTGGCAAAATGATGCACTTTGGTACTTATCTCACTGAAATCACTCCTTTTCCTAAAAAAAAAAAAAAAAAGAAACAGCCGAAAGAACAGGGATCAAAGGGGGAGATATTTATTTTGGTGTAGGCCTTTATTTCATGAATAATATATTCTACTAAAGAATTAAGGGGAAGTGACATCGATTTTCTTACAAAACTATTGCCGGCTTTCGTTTTTTTTTAATCTTTTGCGTGTGTGAGGTATTTGCATACGGGTATAATTTCAATGTCATATTTTTACAGCTTTCGTCTTCACGTAAATGTGGGGAGCCTAAAGGTATCCAGAGTATAATGTCTATATAAGTGAGCCACACAAATTCGACGCATTTTCATGCATAAAATAACCATTCACTGACAGAGATAAAAACTGTAAAATCCAAGGAGTCTGCCAGGAGAGTCTATACAGTGTACATGCATGGTCTTTGGAAGCACGAGATAAGCCTAGAATTATTTTATAGATCCCAGATTAACTGCGGTTTATTTTACTCTTTATTGTGAAATATACTTTTCTCTCTCGTTTTTTTAACTTCTGCCTCGACACACTCCTCCCCATTCCTTCCTCGCTTAGCGGGCGTGATTGCAATCAATCGTTGCTTCTGCCCCTTACCCTTTACCAGACCCAGCTATCGATAAAAATTGCACAGGCTCATTGCCAACAGTTCGATTCGAAACGTGCGTTCCGCGTATCTAAACTGCGGCGTATATCTCCGCTACATATGGATTAGATTTTTATTACTCATGAAGATTAAATCACATCAAGTATCAAAGCGAAGTATTCTACGAACCGACTTTCAACGAGACGTGCATGTGTCTAAAACATACACAGTCTTTATTCTTGGATATTAACACTTTCGTGACGAAGTTCAATATAATCTTCCTCATCCCTGCCATAAGTAAATGTTCCTATATTCTGTATTGTTGTGGTAGATGTGACTATGATATGTCCTTATGATACCGCTAAAAAATCGGGGCACTCCTGCCTATTTTTACGTGCAGTACAGGTGGAACACCTTCGACCACAGGAAAGCCGGGCATGGACTAGGCCGACCGGTGGTGCACACAGGGTCTGTCTTTTCATGGTCAAAGCTATCTTGAATGATAGTCAAGTATTCCTTAGGAGAATTTATAACAAGTTTATTGGTGTTACGTCTCAATGAATACTTGTATGGTTTTTGGAGACGATGAGGTGCGGGAATTTTGTCCCGCAGAAGATGTTTAACACACCGTAAAAGGTCGACTTACAGTATTTGACTACCTTCAAATAACACCGAACTGAGCCAGGATCGAACGTACCATCTAGAGCTTAGAAGACCGGCATCCTACCGCCTGAGCTGCTCAGTCCCTTCTATTAGGAACAATAATTCATCTGGTAAATCATTAGTACAGTTGGTAAAACTGAACACTCATGTTGTCCCACCATTATTAATGGTCTCGGGACTTATTCCTCGTCGTTAATACGGATATACACACCATTCATAATGACTCCCCTTTGGACATTACGATAAGAATAAATTCTCGGCTATATTGTTTCTCAACTTATTCTTACACTTATCTTGCCATGAGAATGAAGAATAAATTAATTAATAAATAAATAATAATAATAATAATAATAATAATAATAATAATAATAATGTCCGCCTGTGTGGTGTAGTGGTCAGGTTGATTAGCTGCTACCCCCAGAGGCCCGCATTCGATTTCCGGCTCTGCCACGAAATTTGAAAAGCGGTACGATGGCTAGAACGGGATCCACTCAGTCTCAGGAGGTTAGCTGAGTAGAGGTGGGTTCTATTCCCATCTCAGCCATCCTCGAAGTGATTTTCTGTGGTTTCCCACTTCTCCTCCAGGCAAATGCCGGGATGTTACCTAACTTCAGGCCACGGCCGCATCCTTCCCTCTTCATTGCCTGTTCTTTCCAATCCTGCCATCCCCCCACAAGGCCCCTGGCCGGCAGAGCAAGTGAGAGCGCCTGGGTGAGGTAGTGGTCCTCCTTCCCAGTTATATCCCCCGACGTAAAGTTTCACGCTCCAGGGTACTGAGTTCGAGGGAAACACCGACACTGGAGGGTAAACTGATTAAGAAAGAAAGGAATAAAACTATTATAATTATAATAATTTCCGTAAACTTCGGTGCCAGAGTATTCCGACACCAGTGGGATTCGAACCCAGAACATGCCGATTCCGGATACTCCTACTAGTCATATTTGTTCTCTTGTAAAGGACCGTTGTGGGCCAATTCAGTAAACATTGAGTTACTGATGGGAACATCCGAACATCCGTAATTTATTTTGGGGAAAAGAGAGGGTCCACCTCTGTGGTGTACTTGTTAGTGTGATTATCTGCCACCCCTGGAGGCTCGGGTTCAATTGCAGGCTCTGCCACGAAATTTGAAAAGTGGTATTTGGACTGGAACGGCATCCACTCAGCCTCGGGAGGTCAACGGAGTGGAGGGGTTTTCGATTCCCATATCTGCAATCCTCGAAGTGCTTTTTCGCGATTTCTCCACTTCTCCTCTAGGCAAATGCCGGTATGGTACTTAACTTAAGGCCCACCCCTAAAACGCCCCTGTTCAGCATAGCAGATGAGGTAGCCCGGATGAGACACTGGTCCTCCTCCCCAGTTGTATCCACGATCCAAAGCCCACGCTCCAGGAAAACCCCACCCTGGACGGTAAGCGGATTAAGAAAGAAAGAAGGAAAGAAAGAAAAGAGAGGAAATTTTTCCCCTAACATTTGAACGTAGCTTATAAAAAAGGCTAAATCTGAAGTAAAAGTGCGTGGGGAAAATATGGCTTCTCTCCCTCAGCGGCTGAGTTTCATGCCGATTTACTACCTACTTATTGTAATCGACAACGGTGAACAAGTTCTAAATCGACAGACTTCGATGAATTTGTTTAACTATACATAAATCTCAGAGATCGTACCATCGACACGCGGTATCCTGATTCAGATAGTACCTCCAATCTTTTACCTTGCCGTAACACATTGATTTTAACACATTTTAAAGATAGTGTTCACTTTCAAAATAAAAGTTGTCTTCTCCTCTGAACTCACCTGGGCTTTAAGCAGACCGTAGCAAAGACCCGTGAGCAGAATTGCACTCAACGAGATAAAGATCGCCTGCGTAAGCCAAGTCACAATCAGTAAGTATAGCAGTTCGACAACGCATTGAAGATATCAGATAATCAGCAGCAGCCAACAGTTAATACATAACGAGCAATATTGTCGTTCTCTTGCTATAGACCAGAGATGGGCACAATTCGGATCAATGAGCAGCGCTCGGACTCGGGCAGAAGTTAACCTTGTCGATGCTTGCCGTTACAACTGGGGACAAGCCGCGTATCAAAACAGATTTAAACTTACTTTTGACACTTTTGTTGTGTGTAATGTCTCGTTCTATACAGTGTATTAGATTATGGTGAAATGAAATGGCGTATGGCTTTTAGTGCCGGGAGTGTCCGAAGACATGTTAGGCTCGCCAGGTGCAGGTCTTTCGAGTTGACTCCCGTAGGCGACCTGCGCGTCATGATGAGGATGAAATGATGATGAAGACAACACATACACCCAGCCCCCGTGCCATTGGAATTAACCAATTAAGGTTAAAATCCCCGACCCGGCCGGGAATTGAACCCGGGACCCTCTGAACCGAAGGCCAGTACGCTGACCGTTCAGCCAACGAGTCGGACATTAGGTTATGGTGCTAAGTATATACGTTTAATTATATTTATTTCACTAGGTTATGCGTAGGAAACAAAATGAATTATTTTTGACATTTGATAACTATATACTCCTTTGACTACTACCCGTAGTCCAGAAAATACAGTAAGCCAACATAAAAACTTGTTCGGAACACAGCATAAACAATGAACGAAAAACTAGCTCTAGGTTAAGTACAGAAGTAAATAAGCTACATGAATAAATATCATTTACCATAAATAAATCATAGGCGTATGTGTTCTTCGAAATTACTTCTTTTGGAGAGAAACAAATTATGGAAGATGGGTTTATGCCAACTTTCAAAGTACATAGTTAGGTGTATCATTTAATTAGTAATCTGCAAACTTTTGCTTCAACAAGACTCTCATTTCCTACAGGAATATAATGTTGAAAAATATAAGAGACAAGCTCAAGATCCACCATTCTCCAATGTAATTCAAGGCCCAGTTAAACAACTGCAGATCATCGATGTTCGATCATAATAAAATATACACAAAGGACTTAATGGATACTCTCGAGAAAGTACCTCAGAATTGTTGAAACATTGAAATTGTAATATACGCTGATAGAAAACAAGGTAATGCTTTACCGACAGCAAACGGAGTAGCACTGGTCATTGTTGGACAACAGTTTGAAAAAAAAAAAGAGATATTGTATTGCAAAGTCATGACAACAAATTACAACTCATCCGTGAAGTACACCATTCGTAGGATGGCCTGCAGTATCCGTTACTTTTCTGTCGTGGTGAGAAGTGTAACATCATTGACGTCTCCCAAATTGACCTGAAAACAAAAATCACTCCTTCGAAAAATAGTTTCTTCATTAAGCATTATTTTTACCACATCAGGGACAGACATATGGAAACAAACCCCTCATTATACTGTCAATCCTTTTCAGTCAATAGTCAGTTGATATATACGCAATAATTGAGACAGAGCACTTAAATCTTATCAGAAGCAACTAGGTGCAACTCATGGCAGATGCATGTAATTATCGTAGGAAGACATGATACTGGTGTCGCTCAGTTTGGTCAGTTAGTAGTGCTTTCGTCATCTTTCACTGGGTCTCCACGCTATAAGCATGAAAAGACTCAGGGTACCATGACGAACGTTCCCTATTACTGTCGTCCTGATCTATTCATTACATTTACGCGTAATCTTCGATGGAAATAAATTACAAATTTGGACAAAAATGTCTCATAAGCGTCATGATATCATAGGGTATTTCACTTAAAAGTGAGGTGTTACTGGTATTGCTAAGAAAGGGGAATTTTGTCGGGGAAGTGCGTTGTTTTATATATTCTCTACAATGAGAAAAGCGCGGTTTGCCTCAGATACAAATCTTTTGTGACAAAAGCAACATATTTCTGCAGAAAAATTAGATAGTGTTAATCGTGTGGGAATATCATACTCTGCAATGTTCCTCTCATTCATGAAGTTATCAATTTCAATATGATCCACCGGCTTTGATGTAATTTGAATAACAGACCACCCTGTGTGAAAAACAGGTAAATGCTTCAAGACTTTTCCTTCACTTCTCATCCGAGAAACTCAAACAGCAGAATCGAGGAAGCGCAACACGGGATGGTGTTTCCACTGCTAAAATCAATCGTGTGACCCTCGATATTAATCGCTGGGTAGTGCCATATAACACTGTGTTTTCACGTACTTTCGATGCTAATATGAGCGTGGAGTACCGTAACTCTGTAAAATATATAAAATGCTATATAAATAAAAAGGAGCGATAAAATAACAATAATGAAAATGATGAAGTTAAACTCGATGAGCTCGGAGGCTATATGTAGCATTCAGGCTTTTCCCATTCGTGTGAATTTCCCGACAGTCACTGTGCATTTAAAAAGTGGTCAACCGGCCTATTTTAAACCAAATGACTCCAATCACCTGTCAGATATCGATAGTGTATTGACAAAAGGGCGCTATCAATTTTGGATAAAATAATTTTTTATGTCAAAATCTCAGAATATTGTTATGAACTGAATGGTAAAATGGTCGTTGATATATTCCTCACAGAATTCCAAATCAGGGCCGTTATCAATGGCTGAATAAAATTCCTTGAGAGCAGAAAGGGCTTAATTCTCATAATAGCAATTATGATGGAGCAATGTAATTCCTCATCTACCCTATCACTATACTTAATTTCGTGTTCCTTACTAGTAATTGTTGTTACTAGGGAGAACGTTTATTCTTTTTGACACTTAGAGACGGAGCAATAATATTTAACTCCTACAATAACAAGTATTGTATTAGTGACTACTGACAGGTTTTATTGTGCGCTTCCTTTAGCTCAGTGTTACGTTAGATGAGTGATTGTGCTGTTCATTTAGACGTTACTAATTCTTACAATTGCAGCTTTACCGCTATCATCATGACTAGAGGTAAAATAATTATGGAAATATGTGCGAAGATGAATGTGGATTAACGAGAAAGGTTAAACCACAGTAGAACTGAAACTCATCACGTAGACTTTCGACCGGCAACATCAGATGTTAAAATTCACTGTCCAGAAGGTGATAAGATTTACTTGAATATTCTTACAACTGAACCTGAAACAAGATTTGACAATATGTTCAATGCAATGTTAGAAAGTGATAACATTGAATTTGATGAACTCAGAGATGCTTTAAACATCTCTGGAAATTGTGGGAACACTACAAATGTAAATAGCAATGTTGTGTTTCAGGAAGAAGTAGAGAGGCCCTACTCTTTATCCTGATATTTATGGCAATACCAGTGCAGCCAGTGTCAATAAAATTCCAGTAATTGGGGAATGTTCATTGGATGGTGTGCTACAGCTGAGTGGAGAGGAAATACGAGGCAAAGTTCTTTATGATTCAAGGCGTCTTGTGGACTATTATAGTGATAGTAATTGTGCTAATGATCCTGACTTGAGCTGAATGACGATGGTTACGAAGTAGACAAAGATGAGGAAAACTGTGACATAGAAAGGAAAGTGGAGAAAAGTGGAAAAGGAGGAAGAAATCATCCAGCAATACAATACACACACACATAAAAAGAGAGAGGGAGAGAAAGAGAAAGAGAAAGAAACTAAAGGACGGTGGAATAATTACGTAGGTCTCAAAGAAAAGTGAGAAATGACAAACGTGTACAACTAAACCACTGTGTAGATAACATTGTCCAAATAGCTGCAATAAACTATCAGAAGATGGAAGATTATCACTGCTTAACGAATATTGGTCTTTAGGAGATACCACAAGGCAGAGAGATTGGTTGCTGCATTGCTTGAAACGTGTACCAAGTAAAAGAAGATGGTTAGAATATATAAAACAATACAGGAATTATCAGGAGTACTTCGTAACGGCTAATGGGAATAAAATTAAAATTTGCCTATATTTTTACTGAAATTTTGGATACATCTGAAAAACTCGTCCGGTATACGTGGGATAACAAGTCTTGCATTGAAATGTCCCCGTTCACTCGTTAACAGAGAGTTCTACTAGAAAAAAGCAAAGGTTGACGTGGGCTGTTCTCCCAATAAAACTTTATACAGCCAGGTTACCGATAATCCTGGAAAAATATAGGGATCTGAAAGTAATATGTATGAAAGAAATCATACCACAGACATGCCATTCAGAGCAACTGGGGCTTACCCGAGAGTGATGACGAAGGTAGTGATGGACATTGTAAGAATATAACCTGCATAATTATTATAAATTGTTAGTTAAAAATTTAGTGCCACACTCCATTTATTTTTCATTTTTTATTTAGAACTGGGCTGACGAGACTGTCCGGTATGATCTACGAAATCCATTGCTCCTCAAAAATATTCGGTTGGGTGATCTGTAAAGTTTTGGTCTGATTGTAATAGGTAAGGTAAGGGTTATTCTGCCCGCAGGCAGGTCCGAACCTTCGCAGAGGTATTCCTGAGCCGAAGTTTACGTGCGGTAGGGTGGCCAGTTCCTTTCCGCTCCTCCATTCCCTTACCCCCCACCAACAGCGCGTGGCAACCCATCCAATTCCTGACCACGCCCAATGTTGCTTAACTTCGGAGATCTCACGGGATCCGGTGTTTCAACACGGCTACGGCCGTTGGCCTGATTGTAATAATTGTAATAATTAATCCAGCTAATAGATTTGCTTTATAACCTCTTAAAATTCAACCTAAGAAAAGACTTTATCAACAATTTTTGATAACTGATAGAAATGTCACATATAAATAGAACCTAAGATAAAAGGGCGTCATCAACAAAAACTTACACTTATCACGATATTACTAATGTGCCATTAAATTTATACTTGTAAGGTTAATACGAATGGGCTTCCAGAACAATGTACAGAAAGCTAATGAAATATCAAAAGCTGATTTTTAACCAATTTATCACCTCCTCCAAAATAATATTTCGGTGATAACGTCCTTTTTTCAAAACACCATCGATATGATTAACAATCCACTAACGTTAGCATGTTTCTACTTATGCAAAATAGATAGTTAACTGTTAATGGCACTATTCAACCTACTTACCAATCAGCATGTGTAGGCTTGCTAGAAGACGAAAGGCACTGGGATGCATCTATGAAAGAAGTTGCGCTTTGAGATCCTAATTTAAATTACGGGAACTGTTTGCAGTAATCTTGATGATGTTTTTTTTTTTTGCTAGGGGCTTTACGTCGCACCGATACAGATAGGTCTTATGGCGACGATGGGATAGGAAAGGCCTAGGAGTTGAAAGGAAGCGGCTGTGGCCTTAATTAAGGTACAGCCCCGGCATTTGCCTGGTGTGAAAATGGGAAGCCACGGAAAACATCTTCAGGGCTGCCGATAGTGGGATTCGAACCTACTATCTCCCGGATCTTACTCACAGCCGCGCCCCTCTACGCGCACGGCCAACTCGCCCGGTTTGATGATGTTTCGTCTATTGTCAGATGATTTAAGTCGGTGGAAGAAATATAACGATACCTTTTTGGGGGATATACAGCAGTTATAGTTAAAACTTCATGTGTTCACGTAACTTTAATTGAAGTATACAATAAATACTTGGTTTGTTTTGAAGATACGGTGCTATCTTTAGGTAAGGGCAGGGGTCAATGCTTACAACATTATGGGTTACCTTAGCCATCAAGATTGAAGCAGTCTTACAAAATAGAGACTATTTCTGGGAAATTAGCTACGATCAAAATAGTTTGATGATGATGATGCTTGTTGCTTTAAGGGGCCTAACATCGAAGGTCATCGGCCCTCAAAATAGTTTAGCTCATGTTGTAAGTGCTAACAAAAATTCCTTAAATGATGAACAGTTGTACGTTTATGACCAAATTGTAGGAAGCATCGAAAAATTTGCCGGTCAAAGAATTTTCTTGGACGCTCCTGGGGACACCGGTAAGATACTTGTCATAAATATGGCAAGAATACGAAAAGATCGTGGAAAGCCTTTGCTGTCGCCTCTTCAGACAGTGCTAATACGTTGCTGGAAGGAGGTAAAACAGCTCATTCTGCTGCCAAACTGCCATTGAACATAATGTGAGTAGAGACACCTATGCGTAAAATTTACAAGTAGAGTAACATAGCGCAATCTATTTGTGACAGAGTGTAAGCCAAGTGTTTGGGATGAATGCACGGTGGTCCACAAGTGGGGATTCGAGGCTCTCAGCAAAAGAGTAACACATATAAGAGGAAACAATAGCATGATGGGGGGAGTCACAGTGTCCTTAACTGGAGATTTTCGCCAAATATTACCCGTAATACCTAGAGTTTCACGGGTAGAAGAAGTAAAATCGTGCCTAAAGACTTCATGTGTGTGGCAACATATCCGTAAACTTCACCTTGATAAAGATATGAGTGTCCTTTTAAGAGATGATTCATCCACTTGGCTTTTCGCCGAGATGCTACTCAAAATAGGCGATGTAAATTTTCGTTAAATGGTCAGCATTCCTACAGATTTGCGTACAGTAGTTAACTTTCCGCCAAAGCTAACTGCTATAATATATCCTTATGTAAGTAACATCAAGGAGTGGGCCATAGAATGGTTGTGCGAGCATTCCATCTTATCACCGAAGAACGATAAAGCAGACATAATTATCGACATCTTATTAAGCGCCTTCCAGAAACAAGGTGTTAAATACAGGTCCTTTGATTCGGTGATCTAAACGGAAGACACCGTCCACTATCTCGTAGAATTTGTTAATGCTCTAAATCCTTCCAGTCTTCCACACATAAAAAGGTACTTAAAGTCGGAGCACCTTTTAATGTTACGAAGAAGTTTGAATACACCTAAAAGTGTGAAATAGAACTAGATTAAAAAATAAGAGCTTTGCAATAATTCGAGACACTGATGTATTATTTTTGTATCTACCGTGGCTGAATTTAATGACACTACATCAGACTTCTAGGAGTGGATGCGAATCCTGGAAGACAATAAGAACTGCATGAGGAATGTCAGAGCATATTCAGAAGTCGATTATATCCGACATTAAGGTCATATAACACAGAATATATGCATTTGTGTACCCAAATTGATAGAACATAATCATTTTCTCTACGTACAGAGCATCCACTCTTGAAATGTTGCCCTGTATATTTGTTACATCATGTATGTACTCAATATGATCTGATAAACCGAAAGGTTAGTTATTCTCTTATATTTGTACAACAGATTTGGTAGTAACGGTGGTTAATTCAAGGATAAACAACTTGATTATCAGCCTCAAGCTGTGACTACTCTCCTACAGAATGTTTTATAATTCCTACGCCATCTCCTTTGAATCTCAGAATGAGGTTAACAACGAATTCAACATATACACTTTGTCTATTGCTATTTGCTTTACGTCGCATCGACACAGATAGGTTTTATGGCGACGATGGGACAGGAAAGGCCTAGGAATGGGAAGGAAACATTTACCTCATGTTAACTTGGGAAACCACGGGAAACCATCTTTAGTGTTGCCGACAGTGGGATTCGAACCCACTATCTCCCGGATGCGAACTAACAGCTGCGCGCCCCTAACCGCACGACCAACTCGCCTGGTATACAATATGTCAACTGTTATGAATTCTTCAGTTAAAATACATTCTAACATCTTGGTGTCCTCTATGGTCGTTATAATCTGCGTAATGCGATATTTTATCCCTTCAGTGCAGACCATTTTATAGCTCCTTTATAACAACACAGTGACGGAAATCGCGGGTAGAAAATTCCCTTGCCCCTGATAAGGAGTGGAATTACAATTTACCTCTACTTCAAACAGCGATTTCACATGTCATTCCAGCCGCTCACCCATAACATAACCGTGACGGCTATGATAAACATGAGTATTTTGTATTTCCACTCCCTAGCACATAGAATTTCGTATCGCTTGACATACACTATATGAGGCTCCAGGAATCCGTCTTCTTATCGGAGGGTTGCTAATGTTTACGAGACGTGCACATGATTTAGGCCCATCCCATCCCCTCGAGACGCTAGGAGATAGAGCGCCGGAAACTGCCGTCCTATCGTCCCTGGCGTCGAGACGCCAGCGAGGGCAGGGGAGAGACTGCAGCAAGCGTCTTCATTAGCGTATGTCACTCCAGTCCTTCGACCTGGTGAGGGTGGACGAGAACCATAACACATTCACTGTAAGGAGAGGGTAACAATAGGCATTGAAATATTACACACTCATAGACAATGATAATTATTTGCTACATCAATCGATCGCGTATATTGAACAGTTTCTAACGCATCTAAGCAATATGACGTGTACATGTATGTAACATTAAGTGGCGTAATTTACGAAGACTGATTTCTTCGTTTAATTACTTAAGATAACTCACTATCACCATCCCTGAAGCTTCAAACTACTAAAAATTTTTTGTAAGCACACAAAAATTATTATTCTTCTCCTTCTGCTACTGCTGCCAACATTCTCCACTGCTTGGCGAGGCCACAGGTCCAAATCGGGTCGCACACTCGCTCAATTTCACAGTCGGATATACTTCTTGACACCTGCGGAATGAGTTCAGTACCACATGTCGCTGTATTGATTGGTATTGGTGTGTGCTGTGTGTAAATGAAAAAGTGTCCCATTCCTCGAGCCAGAGAAACTGAACAGGCGCGACTAAAACTCCTTGACCCATCCGAGAATGGAACCCGATATCGTATTAACCGACGGTCACTACACTGATCACTTAACCAACTACCTGGTCCTGAAACATATTGATAACAGTATGAAATATATTTGTTTCTCGCCAAACAATCACGTAATGGGGTAATTAGATTATATCAACCCTTGAACAAGGGACGAACGGATAGCGTCTCTATCTCTACTCCTGAAGTCCAGGGTTCATTACCTGGCTCTCACAAGTATTTTAGTTGTGATATAAAGGATTGTAACAGGGCTTTGTTAAGTGTAGTGAGTGCAACCGAAAGCAGCCTCATACAATAATAACGTTGTTGGTCTTACGGTCTTACTAACTGTTCATACGGTTTCGGCGCCGGTCAATATGTCGAAATTTTGTTCCGCAGGAGTTTCTTAAACGTGTAGATAAATCCACCTACATGAGGCTGCTGTATTTGATCACGTTCAGATATCAACAGGCTCAGCCGGGATTAAACGCACCAACTTGGGCTCAGAAGGGCAGAGCTTATGCCGTCTGTACCACGCGGCCCGT
Organism: Anabrus simplex; assembly: GCF_040414725.1. Lineage (NCBI taxonomy): Eukaryota > Metazoa > Arthropoda > Insecta > Orthoptera > Tettigoniidae > Anabrus > Anabrus simplex. The sequence continues at coordinate 1,527,040,257 of NC_090265.1, forward strand.
AAGCCTCAGTACTGAATGACAAGCGATGCGACCACTTGTAGCTCGAAGATTTGAAGGCTATGTAGCTGGACTGCTATCGCTTGTCGAATTGATAGGCCCGTGTTCCTTAATGAGTTACATACGCCACAGGATTTCATATATGGCTATGGATCTCCTTTCAGAGAGATCATCTGTAACATACAAACATGAAATGCAGGGATGCTGTGGACAGTTGTCTGTCACCTGCCACGCAAGTTGCCACTCTAAAGTTGCGACGCACAAATGATAGATGTGGGTCGCACATATTCAGAGAAATCCACTTCTTTGTCCAGAATGATATCTAAACCCTATCGGATTACAGAGTTTCAAGCACAATATATATAAATATGCATTGCTGAGTGGCTCAGACGGTGGAGGTGCTGGCATTCTGACTTCAACTTTGCAGGTTCTATCCTGGATCAGTCCGGTGGTATTTTAAGCTTCGATATTTTTGGCTACTGCAATACAATTCGCACTTCAGCAAAGAAATCGGTCTTGTCAAGGACAATCTAACGGTATACGTATTGCACTGAGTGCCATTAATACCACGTGGCAGCAAACAAGTAGTAAATAGCTAACCACCATAGTTAATCTGGGGTTAATTCTTTAATTTAACTACTTTCGTTGTTCTGTTTTGCTAGTGGCTTTACTTCGCAGCGATACAGAGAGGTTTTATGGCGACGATGGGATAGGAAAGGCCTAGGAGTTGGCAGGTAGCGGACGTGGCCTTATTTAACGTACAGCCCCAGGTGTGAAAATGGGAAACCACGGAAAACCATCTTCAGGGCTGCCGACAGTGGGATTCGAAACCACTATCTCCCGGGTGCAAGCTCACAGCCTCGCGCCCCTAACCGCACGGCCATTACTCCCGGTCGTTGCTTTAAATCATTTGGAAAAACATGATACATTTGTTCTGATGATGATGATGCTTGTTGTTTAAAGGGGCCTAACATCTAAGGTCATCATCCCATACATTTGTTCTGCCGAGGCAAGCGAGTTCAGAGATATTTATTGGGAGCAATGGATCACGTGGTACACAAGATAAAGAAGTTAAATGAATAAAGTAATTGTTTTGTACCGATGCGCAACAAAAGAAAGCATGACGGGTCTCTTAAAGTACCTCCTGTAACTGTGAACAGTGAATCAAATGAATTACGAAGAAAACATAGCAAGTACCGATAGAAAACAATTCTGGCGATGATGGGGCCCGATTATTATACGTTAGTTTAGAAAAATGTCTTCCACAGCGAGTGGCTTTATGCGAAAAATAAAAGGATGTGCCGAGCTTTTACAAGCTAGTGTCAGATAAACAGATGGTAGGGAAAATTTCTTCAGATTGGGCCAGTAGTAAACTCAGTACCTTTGGAAGAGAATTGTGAGATCCAGTTTATTAAAAACTTCGAGTGAGTACCATCGCAGTTTTTCTTAGAAAAACGAGCATATACAGTAGAAAGAAGCCAGATCATGTATTGTGGTGATGATTGAAGGCAAATAATTTAGTACTTCTGAATTTAAAGCTCATAAACAAGAGAGAGCATGTGTAGATTGCGACGCTTAATTTAATATTTCACTAAAATATGGTGAAGTGTGAGAATCGCAGGTGAGTTTAAATATTAATCTAACCCAAGTGTTTAAACTCCGTTCGAGCATCCTGAGATATGACCATAAGTACAGCGTATCAGTAGTGTAGAATAAGTAAGATTATGGATACGTTGAGATATGTCTATAAGTGCAGAGTGTGTTGAATGGATACATTTAAGATTAACAACTTTGTCGTGATGGAAGAAAAGTAATTTAAATAGTTGACAAACTGTCCCATGGCTTATAAATAAATCAAGTGTACCTTCCCATCAGTAATAGTGAATAATATATCTCTACCCAGAAATAAAATTTCTTATATTATCATTATCACATTCATCCTGTTAATTCATACTGTCAGTATTCTTTTTTCTATAAGAGAATACGGTGTCCATATCGGATGGTATTCCTGTTACTATACGATATCATTAATTCGCTGCCTTCATTTTATCTAGAAGATTCGACTGAATTCCAAATATCAAGCTTGGCAAGAAAGGTAATCACTCCTTATTTCCGTTAAGGTCATAAAACACATAACATGTTATCATTATTATTATTATTATTATTATTATTATTATTATTATTATTATTATTATTATTATTATTATTATTATTATTATCGTCGTAATCTGTTTACCCTCCAGGGTCGGTTTTTCTCTCGGACTCTGCGTGGGATTCCACCTCTACCGCCTCAAGGGCAGTGTCCTGGAGCTTCAGACTCTGGGTCGGGGATACAACTAGGGAGGATGACCAGTACCTCGCCCAGGCAGCCTCGCCTGCTATGCTGAATAGGGGCCGGGGTGGGGGATGGGAATATTGGAAGGGGCAGACAAGGAAGAGGGAAGGAAGCGGCCGTGGCCTTAAGTTAGGTACCATCCCGGCATTTGCCTGGAAGAGAAGTGAGAAACCATGGAAAACCACTTCCAGGATGGGTGAGGTGGTAATCGAACTCAGCTAATCACACTAACCACTACACCACAGAGGCGGGCATTATTATTATTATTATTATTATTATTATTATTATTATTATTATTATTATTATTATTATTATTATTATTATTATTATTATTATTATTATTATTGTAATGGTTACAGCGTGCGCCATGCCAACTTGCTATGGGCCGGGCTCGTCACAGTATTCGCCCACCCGCTTACGCTTCGACCGCACCAATCATGAGCAGGACTTAAGTGCTGGACCGGCACGTCTGTACATGGTCGCGCCACATGGGACGATGGAAATTACTCGAAGATTAATCTGGAGTCTTCCATCTCTCAAGGGTCCTGGACACATCTAGCGTTCGGACTGTTCTGGAAGGCCCAGCGCAGGCATATAAGGAGGGAGTGACTTGCCTGGAGTTAGTGAGAGTGAGATTGAGTTTGCTGGTGTGAGTTAGCGAAGAGCGCAGTCAGTGAAAGCCTGGGCTGAGGTGTCAGCCTGATGGAGTATCAGCCTGTTGGAGCCAAGGACGCGTTCCTGTTTCTCTGACGTCGTGTGCGTGTGTGTCTCTTGAAAGTTTACTTTTAAGATTTTTATTTCCTGTTAATTGTGTGTAAAGTGATTTTTTGTAGATTTTTTATTGTGCCGTTGATTGATAATGTACGAACATTTTTCTATTTGTTTTATGCCGCACAGACACACATATCTCTTATGGCGACGATGGGGTAGGAAAGGGTTAGGAGTGGAATGGGAGCGAACATAGCCTTAATTAAGTTACAGCCCCATCATTTGCCTGGTGTGAAAATAGGAAGCCAGAGAAAACCACCTTCAGAGCTGCCGTCAGTGGGGGTTTTTGATTTAAAGTTTTAGATTATTTTGATTCGCCTGGAACTTAGTCATTGTGGCAGCACGGATTGTCTGGGAAGTAATTGATTCTTTGAAATAATAGAATTAATTTGTGAACTGTTTGTACTTACACGTCGCACTATAGATTACACGATTCCAACTGTCAGCCTAGAGAACTCCAAAACTGTGAATTCAGAACTGATATGCGTCATTTTGAATGTTTTCTTTCACCCCATGATCAGCATGCCGATGGGAGCTGAAATTGGACGTAAACGGCATCCAGGGTGTCACAGTTTATCTCAGTGACTCCGAAAATGATGGATTCGATACTAATACCGGACGTTATTTAATGATATTTTATATGTTCCTCCCACCCAACCCTCAACCATAGCGATGCTAGTTATGTCCTACCCCCACATGATTTTGTTCCAGATAGTATCAACAGCTTATTAATCTCATATTTTGTCCCGTATTCGCTCAACACAACTAAGGAGGTTCCCCCTTCCAATACTTGTCAATTTCTATATAATGGTTGTATTAATTACATGACATAATCTAGCTTAATCTCTAGGACATGTTTCGTTCCGATTATGGAACATCTTCAGCTAAAATATTTGAGAAAATGGCAAGACAATTAAAATACATGTGATATCACAAATGTGATTTAATTGTCTTGCCATTTTGTCAAATCTTTCAGCTGAAGATGTTCCATAATCGGAACGAAACATGTCCTAGAGATTAAGCTGGATTATATCGTGTAATTAATAAAACCATTATATAAAAATTGACAAGTGTTGGATGGTGAGAATCTCCTTATAACTTAACCTCAGATAGTATCAAGTTTGATTGACAACTGTGGTGATACACGCATAATCGCGGTCAATTTGGACATTTTCTTTCTCATCCCTTCTCACCACTCCCCGTATCCCCATGCCGATGAAAGCAGTGTGTCACTATTCATCTCACCGACCCTGAAAACTATGGATTCAACACTACTATAGGTAATTTTCGATTATTTTTACATATCCCTCCGTCCTCACTCCATCACTAGGGATTCTAGGGATGTCTTACTCCTACGGTATTTCTCACCAGATACTATTAAGTCATATGTGTACCAAGTTTGGCTAAAATTGCAGGTTAGCCTGTAGTCACCGTCATTTCTAATCATTTAGTTCGTTGATACCTTTACATAAAGATATCGTTCCTTAACTGAGTGCAACCCCTAGGTAAATAATGTATTGCAGGCTAGGCTAACCCTTCGTCTGCAATTACTGGAGTGATGATTTAATAACTTGTAGTTGACTGAACTTAGAGACCTATCAATGATTGATGATTCATTGGCAGGTGATTCCGGAGAGAATGAAACAAAAATGAAGCTAATCGGTCCAGTAGAACGGTTTTACGGATGGACAAGACTGTTTTCAGTGATCTCTTTTAATATATCTATACTAATATTATAAAGAGGACAAATGTGTATGTTTGTTTGTAACGAATAGACTCAAAAACTACTGAACAGATTTTAAAAATTACTTCACCTATAGAAAGCTACGTTGCCAGTGAATAACATGGGCTGTATTTTATTTTCAAAACATTTCGAGTGGGTGGCTACGGGGGGAGATATAATATTAAAATAATAGGCTATAATAATAATTTCGTGTGGCTATTTCTAGCCGAGTGCAGCCCTTGTAAGGCAGACCCTCCGATGAGGGTGGGCGGCATCTGCCATGTGTAGGCAACTGCGTGTTATTGTGGTGGAGGATGGTGTTGTGTGTGGTGTGTGAGTTGCAGGGATGTTGGGGACAGCACAAACACCCAGCCCCCGGGCCATTGGAATTAACCAATGAAGGTTAAAATCCCCGACCCGGCCGGGAATCGAACCCGGGACCCTCTGAACCGAAGGCCAGTACGCTGACCATTCAGCCAACGAGTCGGACAATAATAGGCTAATATAGGCGAAATCGAATTTGTAATACAAGGGCGAGACAAAGCTCATTTTAAGCCCCTTGAGGCAAGAACAATACTCGGTAAACCCTTCGGGCCCGAAAACCATGCTTTAAGGCCCTAAAACCAACAATTATGAAGATATATGAACCACACTACCCCTGTTCTAGGAATCGGACAAAGAAACGAACGGCCGTAACCATGGCAACGTCAGCTCCAGGATTCTACAGCAGCTAGATAATGCATGTACGTTTGAGCACAGCTGCCAACCAGAATTGATACACATATGACTTACTATCTGGAAAAAATAAACTGTTGTGTAAGACGCTCATAGCACTCCTTTGGGAGGGGATGGAAAGGGAGTGAAGTATAAAAGTAATAGCCCCGGAGACCTCCGTAGTACAGCGACTAGACGTTGCCGACAGACCTCCGTTTTTACGTACTGGCTTAGGTTTTAGCATTTGGTGGAGTCTGTTACCTATAGTTTAAACTATTTTCTATCAAATCACGGAGTAGTAGGATCAATTATGTTATTAGTACCGATAATTTGGTCCACTTTTACGATCATTGTAACCATGAAAACAACCTGTATACTGTACACAATTGTCAAGATGGTGCACCCATGACTTGAAAAAATTTCTCAACATTTATACTCAGATTCATTATATGATATGCGACATGAGTGACAAGCCCTGAGAATTATAATTTTCGATAATTATAGTGGCTTCTTTTATGCATCGCGTATTTCCTTGATCATTTGTAATAGTTAACGAAATGTCGGATCAAACAAATCCATTCAATAATATTTATATTTGTGGTACTATCTAGCGGAAGTATATTTACACTAAACCTGCAGCTTTGTGAAGGGAGCAGGTATATCTAGGTGGGAATGAAGGAAAAACATGGTAGCAAAAGATCTTAGAGGTCGACGCTAATTAGGGACTAATATTTAGAGGCCCCATGAAGAAAAGAAGAAGGTGATACACTACAATTCCAAACATGACAAATCATTTCTACGTACTTAGGTAAACTCACCAGGGATATAAATATCTAATGAAGTCAGTCACACCGTTAGTATGAGTAACTAAAGCCAGTTTCTGATAACCCGTACGAATAACGAGTACTTTTGCTAATATATATACATATAATAGTCTTCTTCCTCTTCTTCTTCTTCGTCTTATTATTATTATTATTATTTCTTTACCTCAAAGGTTTCCTCTGTAGCCTCATCGTATAATGACATGATAATTTAAACCCATCATTAAAAAGATGTAGAATTGCACAGATACATGTGTTTGTAACTTCTGTGAGTAAAATTGATACCGTAACTCTGCCATTTCACTTCCTTTATATTTCCGTATTTTCTTCTTTCGTCGTTCAGATCTTCGTGAAAGAGGAAACGTAACCAATAATTCACCAACATCATAGTTTCTTTCGGCTTGATATTTCAATGTCCAAAATACCCTCAGTTATTTGGTTCTGTACTGATCCCTGATTTTCTGAATCATGAGAATCTTCTGACATGATAAACACTGTCACTTTTATAAACTAGTAACATTTTTCACATGTGCCTATGAGTCTTTTTGTGATATCTTTTACCAAATATTTTCTCTTTTCAGACAGTATATACATTTATTTATTCAAAATTAGTTTCGTCAGACTGAAGAATTTAACCGTTATAAATATCACAATATTGTCACATTTTTCTAGTTGAAATGAGGTTGTGTCATTTATGGAAAATGGTGGAAGTATTGCATTAAAGATGCTGCTCAGAAATATTTTTACTAATGGATTATACTGTGCTTTAATGTCCGGCTTCATGGCCGAACGGTTAGCGTACTAGCCTTTGGTCACAGGAGTCCCGGGTTGGATTCCCGGCCGGGTCGGAGATTGTAACCTTAAATGGCTAATTCCCTGGGCTCGGGGACTGGATGTTTGTGCCGCCTCCAACATCCCTGCAACTCACACACCACACATAGCACCAACCCTCATTGGAGGGTCTGCCTTGCAAGAGCTGCACCCGGCTAGAAATATCCACACGAAATTATTGTTATTATGCGCTTTAATAAAAAACAGGTGTTAATGAAGTCCTGAAAAAGTCATTAATAGTACATATCCATTAAGCTGAAAGCCTTGTTTAATAACGCAGAAGCACTGGGCGTCATATTGGAGAATGGATGAGTAAATTCTACGCTGCTACCAAAGATGTGTTTTGTGGTAGAAGGGAAATGCCTATAGAATTATTTGGAGAGTAACGGTGTGGGTACGATAGTTCAGTCTTCAAGACCGGAGTGTTTTGCTAAGTTTGCAATAGTTTTTATACCGTATTTTGTGGAGGTCGCACAATCCCCATGGAGTTCTTACTGACGGATGTATATAGTGAGGGAGAAGGACAGAGTATTCGTTCCTTCTTCTCGTGATAGCTTGTGTTCCTACATAGGGCGGTATTCGGTACGTGACATTGACTATCAGCACTTTATACGCACACACACACCAATTTTAATATACAGAGTGTCCTAAAAAGCCGACAACGCTTAGTACGTTGTGCAGGAAGGCAAGGCAAACTGGTCGGTTTCCAAGCAGGAACCGATATCCAGAAACACACCGCTTGGACACTGTAGCGCATCGAAGTGTAAGATGGTATGCGTTCCACATGTCGTCAATAAACCCAACATGAGCATCATACCGTTTTCATTACAAATGGGGCTCGAACTGTGTACCTCCTACATCATTGCAGAGCCTACATCGGCGGTGCTGAGCCTCACGCACATGACCAATACGTACGGTTGTCTTTGAAGAGTTTCAATCGCTCCATGAACTCAAGGAATACGGTCCTACTCTTCATAGTACCCACAGAAAGTAGTCGAGATGTGTCAAATCTGGCGACCATGCTGGCAGTGGAACTGGTCCACCTCTACCAATCCATAGATTTGGATATGCGACGTTGAGGTGATTCTACACATTTGCATCAAACTATGCTGGAGCACCGCAGTGTTGCAGTCATATTACCTGGCGAACATTTAGTGGCACTTCATCCAATAAGGTAGGCAAAACATCTCTGAAATGTGAGCTAGATCTGTGCTGTCAGTCTGTTTGGCAGTAAATATGGCTCATTGATACGGTCACGAATTTTCCCAGCCAAGTTGTTAATACCGAACCTGTGTTGGTGATTTCGAATGTCAGTCATTTCCGCAGCTGTGTACTGGTAAATGTCGCGCTGCTGTAAACAACGTTACCGCACTGACAGACTACAGTACACAAGTTACGCAGTAGGATGCGCGCCAAAGACTATGTGGAGGAATGTAGCTCATGCGCAGGAATGTTATTAGGCTGAGGTCATCCATCCGCAGTACACAGATGGATAAAAAGTTGCATACCTTCCGTATTAAGACACCAAGTCTGAACAAATTTTCACATCCCTTGTCAGAATTCGACGCTCACCAGCGCCCAAACCATGAATTTCCGGACAGGGGCTCCTTCTTGAAGACCAATTATTCCACCATCCCGCACAATATACTAAAATTTGTCGGTGTTGTTTGGGGACACCTATTATATTACTTCAGAAACTTTTTGAAGGGTTTTTCTTTCGTAATTACTTGAGACGTAGACCACTACCATCGTGAGAAAGAACAAAAGTAGTTACGAATATTTATGCACATATATTTTTAAATCTTAAAATGTCATATCCCTCATCTTTCTTTCTGGTAAGACCTAATTTTTACAGCGCACTATGGCATTTTATATGAGTTAGAACTGGTTTGTTACTTTCAGTGATCTATCTCATTCTCATCCTTGGCTTTACAAATATGAAAGTGATTGCAGTTTGAGCGATTCTAGTAATGTCATTCCTCACGCAGCCATTTCCTATCATGAATGGTGTGTGTCACTCATAAGTTTTGTTGGTGGGTGTATTTTTTTGGACCAGACGTACTGATATGTACCAGCGACGTCTGGCTCAGTGAAGAAGGTAACGGGAATCTACCTCACTACGCATGTCCCTTATATGCTTCTTCAGTGACGCGTAGGACATATATGACAGCTTAAGGGAATTTCACGGAACTAACATCGTCTTGAGTGAACCAAAGAAAAATCATTATCCTGGAAGGTAGGAATGCCTTTAGAAATAGGTGGAACCATGGTTTAACCTTTTATACAAACTAACCCAAACCTGAATAAAGTAAACTAAGAGGAGCAGTTTCAGTATCAATCATTATCTTAAGGAAATTGGGTCTATCAGTTCGTACTTGGCTTTCATGACCGGTTACACTACCTCCTATACGAGTTCCTCAGTTGGCCTCACGAAGCTCGGTGAAATCTGTTGCAGAGTTTTTCCAGAATTAAAGTTCTTGGTCGAGCTGGCAATCGAACCAAGGGCCACTCGCTAAGATCCAGACATGCTACTACTACCACGGAGTTGACTTCAGGAACGACAACAACGAACACATTTGTAGCACGTAAGTTACATTCCATTGAGGACTTTAGGTTCGTTTGTCACTCGTTTAGTTAGAAAACGTCTCGTGTCAGAAATTCAGTCTGATGATAACGTGTAAGATAATTTATCGTTCATAGTCAGTCAATACATAAAATTAAAATTTTGAAATAGAAGTATCAAAACAACCTACAACAATAATGCCTCTATCTTGACCCTTTGTCCAGTTATCTGAAGTTAGCACGAATGCGAATTAAACCCAGTTTTACGGCCGTATGCCCTTCCTGACTGCAACCCTATGTGTAAGATATATTCAGTGTATCTGTGGTGGGAGTAGTGTGATATGTTGTGTTTAAATAAAAATTTGCATTGAGACGATGCGAAATACCAAGCTCTCGAGTTGGAATTAACCAAAGATGCTTAAAATACCAGGTTGACTGACAATATAACCCAGGGTACTAAGAGCCGAAAGCCACTACGCTGACCATTCAGTAGAAGAGCTGGACAATATAAACGACAAAAAAAAATAAGTAATAATAGATGCAATAGGTCAAATAAGGCCATAACGATGTTTAAAAATATATCAAATAATTAAAAGTAATTTATTTAGCGTTTATCCCAACTCCTCCTGTCCTTGACAGACATTAAGGCGTAAGAGTCTTGCTCCACAGGAGATCTTCAAAGTGCTTAAAAGCCATTACATAGTCTTAACACATGAACATACACGCAAATGACACTGATGACATCCGGTAATCAACCCGCAGTCTTAGGAACGGAATAACAAGGCTGAAATCGAGTCCAGGGTTCTACGAGCCGAATGCCATAACGCTGAGCACTCATCCAAGGAGCTGGACAACACAAATAACTATTGAATAATTAAATAAAAACATAAAGAAAGAAATAATGATCGAGCCGATAATGGATAGTAATTTATTTAGCGTTCATCCCAAAAGCTGCACATCTTAATGGACATAATGGCGTTTGAATTTTATTGCACAGGAGCACTTAAGCGTGCTTAAAATTAGGTGACATGGTCTTACCACAGCAAACACCCACAAATGACACTGATGTCAACCGCGAATCAACCTGCTTCGTGGAAACGGAAAGCAACTACTGGCAACTGTCTCTTCAAGTTCGTCCTTAAATAAATAAGACACTGGTGTAAGGAACTAACAAGAACCAAAAGATAGACACAGCAAACATAGGAAAACTTGTGGTACGAGATAAAAAACACCATTCACACACGCTGAGAACATACATTCAAATTCTAAATTTTAACTTTGGTAATGCGGGAAATAATATCTTTTGAATGAATTTCCGGTGACGTCCCAGGTGTATGCATAAGTCTTTTCCGGTTTCACTTAAGTAGCGCCTGCGAACAGTACTCAGCGTAAGACACATATGTCACTTTGTTCGCCTGATTTAAACCTACCAACACTCAGAAGTTCAGTCCGCCAAACACTAGCGTCTGTGTTGTATCGATCATGTCGACGTTTGTGCCAGAAAAAGAACATTTGTGGCACGCATTGCTTTCCTTATTAAGTCTATGAAAAGTCATAGTTTGCAGTTAGAAACTTATGGTGGAGACGCTCCATCGAGTAGAGCATGTGAGAAATGTTTTCGACAATTTAAAAATGGTGATTTATATGTGAAAGGCAGTGCGCTCTGGTAGACCACAAAAGTGTGAAGACAAGAGATTGCAGGCTTTACTGGATGATGATCCAACTCAAACTCAGCGCTGTCGCCAACAAATGATTAATTTAAATCACGCACTTATCGAAATACAACCGGAATGGGGGCCAGACGACATGGTATAGTGATTTTGGTACACGACAATGCGCCGTCTCACACAGCAAAACCAGTGAAAGGCACCTTGAAATCGCTTGTAAGGGACATCCGACCTCACCCGCCGTACTGCCCCGACCTGGCGCCATCTATCATTTTTTCGAATCAATGAGGTATGCGCTCGCACTTCAGCAATTTCGAGGAAGTTGGAAAATCGCTCGACGAATAGTTTGCCGCATGGTATTCTGGCATGGTACTAATAGCTTATCTGAAAAATGGGAGAAGTGTGTAGAAGCTGACGGCCAATATTTTTAATGAACAAAAAATGAATTTCCCCTAACAATTAAGTGTTTTCTTTACCACATAAAACGTATTCATGCACCTCGTACATAAACTCAAATGTATACATTTATATCACTCCCGTCCAAGTTTAAATGTAAACCATCACAGACACAGGATACACGTGGCAACGAGAACTTGGCAATATATATATTATGAAGAAACTAACGTTGGAAAGCATTGTGTGAGGTAATATATGAATTAACACAACATCTCTGCGGACTAAGAAACAACTGGGACCGAAGTTTGAGCGCACTCAAGGAGCAAAGCCCTCAAGATCCCACGCCTGGTCCCAATTCATTGCGCGCACAAAATAGCTACAATTAGGCGACCCCCAGGGTGCTGTTAGATGGAGACAGGGTAGGGGGAAGCATTAAGATGTAGAAAATTAGGAATTCACGCTGCGACAGGGACTAAGGGAGAAGAAGAAAACTGCAGGCAGTAGTGCTTAATCAATAGCGGCTTCTAATTACACCCCGCTGAGCTAAATACTACTCATTCTTTTGTTATTGCTCTGTAAAGAACTGTAATTGTAAATGCAACTTCCTTTATAATTCAAGAAATTCCCGTCACTACATGGGAATATATTTGAAACTTTCTCTATTGAGGTGCCTGCAGCGAGGAACCATTCATTAGATACCCAGAGACACATGGAGAAGCAATGCACTTGAATACAAATGCGAACACATCCCCTGCCTCACATCCTGGCCTAGACTGGCCACATTTAATCAGTTCATCTACACTTCAGTGGAAAATTTACTTATTCTGCGGATGGTACCAATGCAACGCACACTGTAAATATAAAAATCTCCAGTGCCTTCGTGTTCGAGAGGGGATTCTCGTATGAAACTAATTACATAGCTCCTTCTGTCATGTTCTGTCATTTACTTTTTTGATTATTGCTTTCCTGCATTGATTTCAACAGGTGTATTCGTTGCATCCTACTCGCTATTTCTGCAGGGCTCAGTAGCTCAGCCTGTCGACCTCTAGCCTTCTGAGTTCAAGTTAGCGGGTTTGATCCGGACTCAGTCCAGTGGTATTCGATGGTGCTGAAATACGCCACTCTCGTTACAGTAAAATTTTAGGTATGTACAGGAACAGATAGGGACAAAATTCTGGCATCTCGACGTCTCTGAAAACCATAAACGTAGTAGTTAGTGCTTCTATAGCGTACTATTAATATTATTGTTATTATTATTATTATTATTATTATTATTATGATTATTATTATTATTATTATTAATTTCTGATCAGCTAACGTCATTTCACGATATGTAATAACTTCTTCTTTTCTCATATTAATGAGAACGATCCTAATATTCCTTAAATTAAAACCGGGCGAGTTGGCCGTGCGCGTAGAGGCGCGCGGCTGTGAACTTGCATCCGGGAGATAGTAGGTTCGAATCCCACTATCGGCAGCCCTGAAAATGGTTTTCCGTGGTTTCCCATTTTCACACCAGGCAAATGCTGGGGCTGTACCTTAATTAAGGCCACGGCCGCTTCCTTCCAACTCCTAGGCCTTTCCTATCTCATCGTCGCCATAAGACCTATCTGTGTCGGCGCGACGTAAAGCCCCTAGCAAAAAAAAAAAAAATTAAAACTCCCACCTCATCCAAACTTCGACTTTGGAGATTATCCTGCTCTTCTGCCCGGCTAGTCATGGGTCCACTCATCAAAACTCCAAGGCTAGCACAGAGGCGAATGATGTAAAATGGGCACAAAATGCATAGATTTGTCCCCCTTGTTGTCCACCTTAATTTCGTGGTAACTTGCAAGCGACGTTAGTACACCTGTTCATGAAAACAGCCGTTTGTTACTGTTATGAAGTTCACTTTTAGTCCTAGTGGTAATCAAGCAGTTTGTTTCTAGTCCTCTTGTTAATAAAACGACTGAGATTAATGTAGTAAGTGGTGTTGCTTTCATGATGATGATGATGGTGACGATAACGATGACGACGATGTTGTTGTAATGAAGGCAGAAAGAAATATAAGAAATGCCTTTCATTTACAAAAAATAAGGATAGGGTAGATCATGTGAGAGTACTAACAAAAATAAGGGCTATTGAACTACAAAAGGAGTATTTGAATGGGTGACTAAATTTTTAGAAAATTGTATTCAGTGAATTAACAACGTTACTGCTTTTACGTCCCATTAACTATTTTACTGTTTTCAAATATTCCGTGAATTAGAGTAGGTATCCCGTAACCACAAGTACCCAAAGCAGAAGATATTATACTGTAGAGTGTAGTTAATAAGTTACAAGACTGTGAGCGACTACAAGAAAACAAACTTCGAGAATGTTGTGAAATGGACATCACGCAGCGGTATGGTGGTAAACGTGATGAAAGATGAGGTTTATTTATTTATTTATTTATTTATTTATTTATTTATTTATTTATTTATTTATTTATTTATTTATTTATTTATTTATTTATTTATTTATTTGCCGTGTTTTTCTTGTCGTATTTAAGGCCTTCTGTTACACCAAGCAATGGTAGCAACTTCATAGAACTGAAACAATTAACTGGGAAATAATTTCCCCAAGAGGAACAGCTGTGTGATAGTACCTCATCGGGATCACTTTATGTACTTAGGTGTTAATATACAGAACGACCTTCAATGCGGTAATCGCATTCACGAGGTAGTAAATTAAGATCTCTTCATATGGTTATGAAAGTATTTAGGGGTTATAGTGTGAATGCAGTGGAGAGGGCGTATAAGATTCTAGAAATACTTCAATTAGAATAGTGAAATGAAATGGCGTATGGCTTTTAGTGCCGGGAGTGTCCGAGGACATGTTCGGATCGCTAGGTGGAGGTTTTTAGATTGACTCCCATAGGCGACCTGCGCGTCGGGATGAGGATAAAATGATGATGAAGACTACATATACACCCAGTCCCGGTGCCAGCAAAATTAACCAATGATGGTTAAAATTCCTGACCTTGTTTGGAATCGAACCCGGGCCCCTCTGACCAAAGGCCAGCACGCTAACGATTTAGCCATGGAACGGAGCATGGTTCTAATGTATTGGGCGTACACGAGGATAACGTGATACGAGAACTGTAAAAGATCCAAAGGAATGCAGCACGATTTCTTCTACGTGATTTCCAATAAGAGAGTAGTGTTACGAAAATATTTCAAACTTTGGGCTGGGAAGACTTGGGAGTAAGGAGACGAGGTGCGTTACTAAGAGATATATTTCGGGTGTTTTGGGCTGTTAGTGGAGAATTGGCGTAGAATGACATCCATAGACCGAGCTTGATAGCTGCAGTCCCTTAAATGCGGCCAGTATCCAGTATTCGGGAGATAGTGGGTTCGAACTTCACTGTCGGCAGCCCTGAAGATGGTTTTCTGTGGTTTCCCCATTTTCACACCAGGCAAATGGGCTGTACCTTAATTGAGGCCACGGCCACTTCCTTCCCACTCCTAGCCCTTTCCTGTCCCATCGTCGCCATAAGACCTATCTGTGACGGTGCGACGTAAGGCAAATTTAAAAATTAAAAAAAGACATTCGTAGATGCATAAGCTTGGGTGGAGGTTTTAAAATTGGGAAATATTACCATAAAGTGAAGATAAAGATTGAATTCAGAGGACAAATTGATTGATTGATTGATTGATTGATTGATTGATTGATTGATTGATTGATTGATTGATTGATTGATTGATTGATTGATTGATTGATTGATTGATTGATTGATTGATTGATTGATTGATTGATTGATTGATTGATTGATTGATTGATTGATTGATTGATTGATTGATTGATTGATTCATTCATTCATTCATTCATTCATTCATTCATTCATTCATTCATTCATTCATTCATTCATTCATGATAAACTTCATGAAGAAGTGTAATCAAAATGGACTGGATGTGAATATTACGTCTCCTCTTCAGGAAAAGAAATGGCTGGAAAAACCTATAAACTAACTTAGTTTGTCAGTGTTATTCACGTAGGTTGTAACTGCCGCGAACATATATCCTTAATAATAATAATAATAATGTTATTTTCTTTACGCCCCACTAACTACTTTTTAAGGTCTTCGGAGACGCCGAGGCGCCGGAATTTAGTCCCGCAGGAGTTCTTTTACGTGCCAGTAAATCTACCGACACGGAGCTGTCGTATTTGAGCACCTTCAAATACCACCGGACTGAGCCAGAATCGAACCTGCCAAGTTGGGGTTAGAAGGCCAGCGCCTTAACCGTCTGAGCCACTCAGCCCGGCCAACATATATCCTTTGAGTAATCTGAATTGTTCGGCCCGTTTAACAAGAGCCAACCAAAACCCTTACAGGAACCATACTTTGCTAGGTATGATTGACCTCTAGATGACGCCCATGGGCGACTAGCTCTGTGCTGATAATGGTAATGACTTAGACAGAGAGCTAAGCCCGGTGTCGGCACATAACCTACTTCTGTCGAATAATATCAAAGGGTCTGCTCAAGGCTTGACGTCGCCATCCGACGGATAAATCACTATCATCAGTGTCATATTATGCCCTCACTCTACATGTTAACTTTGTAGACTTAACAAAGCAATCTAGTGAGGTTAGAAACGCGACTCGAACTAGTAACCATAATGTTAGACGATATATACTTGACGCTGAAGTATGGAACTTTCAAGTCAGGTCCAAAAGACAACACCTCACGCAGAGAAACCACGAGAACAAATTTAGTCATAAGAGTCCTGTGTGCCGGAAATTTATTTAAAGCTTATGGCAAGTATCTCTGAAATATCTCCGTGTCATTCAGAATAAGCTTTTGCTTAATGAGTCATTTGAGGAAACGTCCAAGAACGAAGTCAAACGATTTAACATCACATTAAGAAAGCCAGTATTGTAAAGAGAAAAGTAAGTTATTGTACACCAGTAACCCAATTTAAACCGTGTATAAATTGATTCAGACTTTTTGTCAGGTTAAAACTAGCGGGCCTTTCAAAATGAGGTATAAAACCAACTTGGATACTAAATTCTAACCTTGAATGTTCCGTGTGAAAACCTAAAACTGATGTATGAGACAGTTATCAGGAGTCGAACAACAAGCTAAGAAAAGAAACTCAAGGATTCATACCATCTAATGAAGATATCTGCAAATGTGGAGTGAATGAGAGAACGCAGTTGCGTGATAACTACCTACATAAACCGAAATATGGTCCTTCACATTCAGTGTAATAATTTGATTATAGAACTTCCATATTTCGAAACTAGGTGCAAACAATAAATTAAACAAGAGAATATTTGGTTTTACTGTTTTAACATTCATGGTCTTATCGTCTCTGTAAGGGCAATAGCTCGTATCTCACAATGTCCTTCCTGCCCATTATTTTCCTTAAGACTCGTCACACCTCCCAGCCACACATGATAATGCATTCCATCAGAACAATGCTCGTTGTGTTAATTTTCCTACGCCAGTTTCGGAAGGAAAATGAACGTTACCGTACCGCACTCTAGGAATGTATGTTTTCATGAAGTATTTACTCATTCTTACAGTATAATGCATTTAAGGTTCATCTTCCTTTACACACTAGCACAGACAAATGAACGCAACGAATGTTGTTCTGACGGACTTCATATCCATGTATGGCTGCGAAGCGTGACTTGTCTTAAGGAAAATAATGAATGTGAAAAGCATTGAGGAGTACGATGTTTTGTCCGTACATCGACGAAAATAATATAAAGGGCTCTGGTATTATCGCAAAACATTATTTAATTTTCAACTATTTCATTGTCATTATATCTGAGTTATTCGCATATAAATAAAGTAATACAGCATAAATACAAAAGAACACTAGAGAACGAAGAAAGTTTTAAAAATCATTTCTGTTTTGTATAGCAGTTTCTCCTTACGTTTTCCATTTTTATGTCGTACACCACAATTTACGTGTATTGCGGTGGTCAGCTCCTTTCTGCTCCTCGTTTAATCAACAGTACATAGTTTACCCACTCATGTGTTTGCCTCGTAGAATGTTGCATAACTTTGGAGATCTCACGCGTCCCGGTGTATCAGATGGGGATTTTTTTTTCCAAACATATCTCATATTCCATTCTCTTAAAGCAGTGTCTGCAATCGAAACCAATTCAACCTCCAGGAGGAGAGAGAACAAAATACTGTGTCAACCCCTAGACCACAGTGGTGTTTCTAAATGTAATGCTATCAACGTTCACAGCAACAAAATATCAGAAATTTGATGAAGCTAATATTTTTTCTAGAGATGTTTCCATCAGTTTAAATGCTTTTGTTTCTCTGTGATCATAGTACAGCGCACTGTTCGCTAACGGCTGTTTGGAATAACTGAAGTTATTGTAAGGTTCTCTTGGAGCTAACGGTGACCTTTTCCTGCTTCACTGGGACCACCAGTTATTGTATTATTTTGTGTTATCAAGATCGAGAACACAACGCAAATTTAATTCGGTTCTCTTATGCTGTACATAGCACAACAAATATTTTGTACAGTTTGAATAGCAAACGGAACTAATAACCTGCACTAAAGTTCCATCTTCAACTTCGAGATACAGCCTGTTTAGAATGTTTGATTCTGTATGGTAAGACATAAAAAAATGAATAGATGCAGAGATCGTATTGCAGTCCTGTAACCCTTACACTTTGTTACCTGAACAATTCCATTGATAGCTCAGAAGTTTATTCATTTTATCCCTGAGATATCTTTTACTCAATAAAATTCGTATTTGTTCCAGTTATTGCTAAACATGCAGAGTAAAGTTAGAAAATCGGTTAGAGTCAAATTTGAGCGAATAAAAGGCATTTGTTAGAGCCTATATATGCATATTTTGAACATGTCTGCTTTTATTGTTATACATTCCTATTCCTGGAACCAAAATAATAGTTTTTATTTTATTTTTGCTTCGATATCGTTTTTCTCATTGATCAGCAAAGAGTAACAGGCCACTTATGGTCATCGAAAGAGACAGTAGACATCTTGTAGAGTTCTGCTACATGTGATCATCGTACAGGCATGACCAAGCATACTATGGCAAATTCCTGCGATGAATAAAGAAGCCTTGACGCCACCATGAGTTATATTTCTTTCTTCGCATTTTTTAGCTATTTGCTTTTACGTCTGGTGTGAAAATGGGAAACCACGGAAAACCATCTTCAGGGCTGCCGACAGTGGGGATCGAACCCACTATCTCCCGAATACTGGATACTGGCCGCACTTAAGTGACTGCAGCTATCGAGCTCAGTCCTTTCTTCTTCAGCGGTGTTGGAAGGTGTTTATGTATCACATTACCATCAGGGGCCAGAGAGCTGCTGTTAGTGAAGACAGTGGGGAAGGTGTGCAACATAGAAACTGGACTTATAAATATATATGTATGTAATGGTGGGTAGCCTCCGGAGAGGCCTGTTACAGGTCTATGGAATTGACGTCTTATAGGCGACCTGCGCGTCAGTGAGGATTGGGCCCTACCTATGATGAATTGTAATGCTTAAGATGGCACACACACCCAGCCCCAGATGCATACGAATTAACCAATGAAAGTCAAATCCCTGACATGGCCGGGGATCGAATCAGGGACCCCTTGGACCAAAGACAAGCACACTACTCATATAGCCATGGAGCCGGATACTGTCCTGATGAAATTCCTGGCTATATTTTAAAGCCTTCAGGTCAAAATTGAGGAATATTCTGCAAAGGAATCCTTGTTGGTGACTTGTGAAACAAATAAATGATGTATTCTGTGGAACGTTTTCAACCACGATGTTAGAAATGGAAACGACCTCATCCTAGAATTATCCGATCATACCCTGTTAGCTTGAGAGGACATTTTCTGAATTTAAAAGTATTATATACGAAGCGAGGCACAAATTAACACCAGAAGACTTTGGAAAGCAAATTAGACAACAGTAATGTAGCTGGAGAGTTTATTGTTCCAGAAGTTCCATTCTCTCTTAACAGAATAGAAATCAAAAAGTAACTGGCACTTCTAAATACCGTAAGGTAGTTGGTATATATTTTGATATTGCCTACTACATGTATAATGGCTATTTAGGCTCCCTAAAACCACATTTTAACGCCTAAATACCCTAGGTTTACTCATGATAATTAATAACGTGTGAATGTGGTACAGAATTATTTTACTCACCACAACTCCGTACAGAAATATGGAAGGTCTGGTGAAGAGGGCGAGCCCATTGAACATAAAAAATGCTCCCAAGACCTATGCTTACAATTAGATATAATTTATAATAAGTACATGGTTTATGAAATAATGTTCAAAATTTACATGCATGCTCACTGCTTATTCAATTTCAGTCACTAAATCATCCATTCATTCACTCATTCCTTTGCTCACATACTTCCGTTCATTCTACCAATACCACATTCACTCATTACCCCACACACTCAGTATACGCAGTAGTTCTTTTGAATTAAATTTTTCTTCACATACAATTGAAATTCTTGATACCCCTGACAGCGAGTTCCATAGCTTTGCGGAGTGCCAATAAAAGTCCTTCTGGAAATCAGAGGTATAGGCGAAAGGCCGAAAAGCCGGGCTGAGTGGCTCAGACGTTTGAGGCGTCGGTCTTCTGACCCCAACTTGGCAGGTTGGATCCTTGCTCAGTCCAGTGGTATTTAAAAGTGCTCAAGTACGTCAGCATCATGTCGGTAGACTTACTGGTACGTAAGAAAACTCCTGAGGGACCAAATTCTGGCACCTCAGCGTCTTCGAAAACAGTAAAAGTAGTTAGTGGAACATAAAGTCAATAACATTATTATTAAAGTCAGGAAAAAGGGTAACCCCTCCTCTCTGAGCCGTTTGGAGAACAATCTACGAGAAGGTAAGAGCATTCACCAGATGTATGCCACATCTAGTTTATTATGTACTGTACTTATCTGGTTATCTGTAGTTCATTATAAACCAAACCCTAAGACACAACAGGTTGATAGACCTAGGCCTACCAAGCGACCACTGTTCATCCCGAAGGCCTGCATATTACGAGGAGACGCACAGTGAGGGCGACGAATCTTTTCGGTCGTTGTTCTTAACTTTTTAGCTCGGGACCGTGTCCAATAGCCCCTCAATTGTAATAATGTAGGCTGAGTGGATCGCGAATTAACCCTTAAATTCAGCTGAAACTTCCTGACCTAGCCGGGAATCGAAACTGGGACCTCAGGATGTTACGTAGGCGTATTACCCCTAGGTCGCGAGGTAAATAATAATTTCATTTTGGTATTAAAGCCGGGTAAAGCCCTCTCTGATGAGAGTTGTTTGTGACTTCCGTGTATGAAAAACTGCGTGTTACTGCAGTGGAGTGGGTTGTGTGAGTTTTAAGTATGTTAGGGGGCAGCATGCACTCCCTGGACCCACCCAATGAACCGTTTTACGACTAAAACACCACGATCTAGCTGGAATCGAACCTGTGGCCCCGAGTTCCGAAGTACATGACACCACTTAGCAATGCAATCGGATTATTGTAAGAAAATATTAGTGAACACGTAGTATTCTAGATT
The DNA here is from genome assembly GCF_040414725.1 of Anabrus simplex. NCBI lineage: Eukaryota > Metazoa > Arthropoda > Insecta > Orthoptera > Tettigoniidae > Anabrus > Anabrus simplex. Next base: position 1,527,061,603 of record NC_090265.1, read on the forward strand.
AATCTATAAAATTAATGGTACCGGGTGAGTTGGCCGCGCGGTTAGGGGCGCGCGGCTGTGGGCTTGCATCCGGGAGATAGTGGATTCAAATCCCACTATCGGCAGCCCTGAGGGTGGTTTACGGTGCTTTCCCATTTTCACACCAGGCAAATGCTGGGGCTGTACCTTAATTGAGGCCACGACCGCTTCCTTCCAACTCCTAGGCCTTTTATCTCCCATCGTCGCCATAAGACGTATCTGTGTCGGTGCGGCGTAAAGCCACTAGCCAAAATTAATGGTTTGGTTATAAAATTAATTCCAGTATTACTTACCGGGCTTAAAGCTAAGGTGTCAATTTTCTGCTTAAAAATTCGTTTAGAATGTGTTAATAAAACTAGTTACCTGGGTATTATTGATTTTTTTGTTATTGTTAGGATAACCTGCCCATAGAATGATTTCATGCAGTTGTTTGATGCACTTCTCCATGTCACCTTATCATGTGCAAATCCCTTAATTCGTACCTAACTACTGCATCCTATATCTACCGTATTCTATGATATTCATGTCTTGGCTAGCCCTCTAAAATTATACGTTCTGAACGTCGTACAGGAACCTACAGAACAAATGCTGGGAGTCTCAACCTGTGAACTTTTCTCATTGTATAGCACAGAATCAGGGGTATCAGTGGGTGCACTTATTATTATTATTATTATTATTATTATTATTATTATTATTATTATTATTATTATTATTATTTGAAATATCCGTACTTTATCCGGAATGCATGGCCATCGAGTCCTGCTTTGTTTACAACGGGTCAGCTTTTGTTAGAAGTCGGGACCAGGCTTTTTTTAATACTATAAAGAGAAGTATGGTATGTTTCTTCCTTTGTAGGTAGATGAAGGAATATCATTGTGACAAAATTTCTTCCTTTAGAAGTCAAACATTAATTCCGCTTCATCTGACCGAGGATCGGATCTGCATGGGCTGGTCAGAAAAGGGAGATAAAATGCTTGACAAGGAGAGTCTAGTCTCTGTGCCTCTAATCCCTGCATCCTTAATTCCTCGCCCTCCACCCACTAACACTGTCCCTATACCACAATATGGAACGCAGCCTGGGTATTGATTGTGGAGTCTTTGTGTGAGAGAGAGAAAGAGTCCCACACCGTATTTCCTACGACTCATTCCTCCGCACAAGTATCTAACAATAGCACGTCATTATATGACAATTTACATTCCACTTTTACATATCTGATGGAAAGGATGGAACGAAGAGTTTTGGTATCTATAGAGAGAGGAGGAGAAAAAATGATGACAGCGACATATTAGTGTTCGAACTTGTCATGCTCTTGAAATGAATCGTTCGCTCTCGAGCACATTTAAAAGAGTAACCTACGGATACCTTCACGGTTACTGGGAATGTCCCCTGCCGTGAAGGCTGAGTATAGACTCTCAACTGTGACTACAGTTAAAGTAGACTATAATCACCGGATAAGACATTTAGGTGAAGGCTATTCGACAGTTTTTTTGAGTCCCAGCTGATGTCAATAGCTTATAAGGGCGTTTTAATATGAGGACATCGTCTTCGGATACCAACATATTTTAAAAGAACTCATGTGAGTTACAATTTCAATGATCCCGTTTTTCTTCAGATAATTAATAATTTCGTGTGGGTATTTCTACCCGAGTGCATCCCTTGCAAGGCAGACCCTCCTATAAGGGTGGGCGGCACCTGCCATGTGTAGGTAACTGCGTGTTATTGTGGTGGAGGATAGTGTTATGTGTGGTGTGTGAGTTGATGTTGGGGACAGCACAAACACCCAGCCCCCAGGCCATTGGAATTAACCAATAAAGGTGAAAATCCCCGATCCGACCGGGAACTGAACCCGGGATCCTCTGAAACGAAGGCCAGTACGCTTACCATTCAGCCAACGAGTCGGGAAGTAATTTTATATGATATGGAAACAAATATTAGTAGTATTATATTTAATTCATACATTTGAAGTAACAGGTATGAAAATAGTGAGAAACAAATAGGAAGGGACATTGGGTGGAAGTCACTTGCAAGGCTAAATTACGAATGAACTCGATATGCGCAAGGACTAACTTCACTGCTGGGTTATGTGAAGCGAATGGAGAAAGATAATTCTGATACCACGTATCTGAAAAATGCTCTTCTTATCCATTATCCTCCTTAAAAGTGGTGATGCTTGCCAGCTAAGTTTCGTTGTGTTCATTTTCCTGTGCTGTTGTGTAAAGGAATCTGAACCTTACCGTATCGTACCGTACTCTAAGAATGATTTTTTGCATGAAGTATTTACGCACTCATACAGTATAATGCGTTTAAGTTGCATTTCCCTTTACACATTAGCATAGGAAAATGAACACAACGAAAATCGTTCTGATGGACTGAGGTTACGTAAGAGGCTGAGAGGCGTGATCCTTTTTAAGGAAAATAATGGACAGAACGAGCATTGTCAGATACGTGATATTAGAAGTAGGCGATCGATATGCTCCCGGGAAAAAGGAATACTCTCGACTATAGAAGGTAAGAGAAGCAGAGAAAGACAAAGGTGAATGTAATTTGCCTTAGTTTTCAATACATAAGAGTTGTAGGACTATAATTTACAGAGACTTGCAGACCTAATGATGAAGGGTAGAACTGTGTATAATAAAATATATATGCGCGTGTGTAGTAATATCAGTAGGCCTAAGTCTTCTTTTAAAACGATAATTTAGAATTTATTATAAATGAAAACCATCCATAAAAAGCTACAAACGAGGAACTCTTATAGCAATTGAGGCTTTCACGGCCGGCGTTACAAATCATGTCAGCGTTTTCCGGGCTTGTAGGCCGTGGTTCAGGAGCGAGTGAATGTCCCGACGTTTCACCGAAGACTGCGTTCGGCATTGTCAAGGGTTCCGACTGACTTCGATAGCAGCGAAGCTCTCAGTGGAATGAAGTAATAGTAGCAGCCGTCTCATTGGACACGGCCTGCTCCGTGAGGATTTTAGCCCATCAGCCTCATTCAAGGGCTCTGAGTGCTATTTCATGATGTTTCCTTTCTTTCCAGCGATGACGTTCTGTTACGTGGTGGCCGATTGTATCACTCCAATCAGGACTGGACACGATGTGCCCTGCGCCCTAAAGGGCGGTTTAGAGGAAGAGAAGAAGAAGAAAAAGAAAGATGCAGTGCAGGACGAAGTGGGAGGAAATTTCACTATCTCTTCCGTAGCTCTGCCCTCATTTACTAATCTGAAATTATTTCGGAGAATATCAAACGTTTTTTTCTCCAAATCGCCTCTCTCTACATATGTTAACTTGAGTGATCTCGGAGAAATTTTATTTTGTTTTCTCCACGCCGTAATGTTAACACTTTTTCCATTCCGATAGTTAGCGAAGCGAATCGATTTCCTACTCTCTCTGACGGCCAAGTTACACTCACAGTTTAGTTATTTAGATACATCTCAGAATTGACAGTCATAATTAAGATTTCTCCAGTGAAGCTTCCACTTCGTCTGCTCTCGTCGCAACTATTACAACTGGCACTGACAGCGTCTGACGAAAGACTCACTCGTCCTCAGTTCCTCTCTCTCGTGCAGAGGCTGCTCCAATCGACAAGGTAAATCCCCTTGATGACGGGTATCCCCGCATCCGCTTTGGGAAAGGCAAGACAGATACATGGCGGAAGCGGTAACCTTTCGACTATAATGAAATGTATGAGGTATGAGAGACCAAAATATACTATTCCTCCTCTCCTTCTTACAAAGGACTTTTCGGAGAGATTAAACTACAGTAGGACGCACGAAGTAAAAAGAGCCTCAAATCTAAATGTTTGCGTAACCTTATTAATCGTCATAAATGCAATTGGTACAGTGACTAACGTCGGAAATTTTTATTCCCTGCAGTTCTTGTTATGCATGATGTAAGAGATAGGACCAGTTTTAACGGAGAAATTTTAAGCTGTATTTTAGAGCATTCCCGAAACTACTATTTCACCCAGCGTGAAAACAATTTAATATTTGGCATATAGACTTGATTGTACTCCCTTCTTATATACCAATTCTAATGAAATTCTGTTCTACCGCATTCTATTGTTGTGCTTGCACGCGTACAGAGAAACAGACGGATAGATATGGTGTAAATTTAAAAATGACATTTTTTCTCAATCCGGACATGACTGACACAGAAAATACAACTTTTTAAAATTCTGAGTAAATTAGGGGGAAAACATAGTTTTAATAATGGAAGGGTCAAACATATTTTTCTTTTTTTTTCTTTTTCTTTTGCAATTCGCTTCACGTGGCACCGACACAGACAAGTCTTACGGCGATGATGGGATAGGTCTAGGAATTGGAAGGAAGGAGCCATAGCCTTAATTAGGGTACAGCCCCAGCATTTGCCTGGTGTGAAAATGGGAAATCTCGGAAATCATCTTCAGGGCTGCTGACGGTGGGGCTCGAACTTACTATCTTCCGGATGTATGCTCACAGCTGCGCGCCACTAACCGCACGGCCAACTAGCCCGGTCCTTTTTTATTCTCTTCTGATAACAGTTAATTGGGAATAGTATATGCATATGCTTCCACTTGAAGAAGCCAGCCTCTTGGTGAAAGGATATTCTGTTGTACTCTTCCTCGGACGACCTGGATTCGATTAACGGCCACCCCAAGCATACCTATTCAAGACTGATAGGTGGGTGTTCACGCAACATTGTGAGACCAACCAAGGAGATATCGCATATAAGAGGCAGCAGATCCGGTCGTGAAAGCCAAGTATTTTAGTTCAGAATGTTGTCTCACTGATCATGTGGCACTCCAGTATTTGAAGGTGCTCCGGTATTTGGAGACCAATTTTCGGGCAACAGTTGAATTGGCAGTCGAAAATAATAATCTATTGCGCACGGGAAATTGTTTAAAATGTTTTGACATTCTCCTTTCAAGACGATAATCATAATCACCACTACATATTTAGTCAACCATTGTATTGAAATTTATGAGTACAAAGAAATCACTCTTACGAAACAAATATGTAATTCCACATACACGCAATAATATTCATACTGGCAATTAGTTCTCATTCACTACAAAGATTTATCAACGCATGAAATACACCTTGTCATATTGACATGCTCATTAAACAGTAACATTGTAAATCTCTTTTATAATTATACTTAAAACAGACACAGATATATATTTTCTACATCACAACACTGGAACGAAATGAAACAAACGTGTGGTGTCCCTATTATCAGCTCGTTCTGCCGGATACTCAACAGCTCATTTCTTTTTGCTACATACTAGATATAGGCCATATTCCAATACGAACACACAGGATGTAATCTGTCTGCTATTTACATACAACACTATGGAAATTATTCAGCATGTGAGGCCTGCAGTTAATGCAACAATCCAATCGTTCAATTATTATTACTTCCACTAGCGTGTGTGAAAATCATCACTCCTCTAGTCTCACAAAATAGAATATTGGCCAAACACCATGCAGAATGAAAATGTTGAGTTTGATTATTCCACCCTTTCTGATCATATCCTTCTTTCATTTTATGTAATCATGTCATAAACAAATTGGATGGATTGTACGAAAATTCAGATACATTGTTGTGTGTTCGCAAGTACTGGTTGCTAGTTACTGGTTAAATGTACCACCTTGATAACTGTAATAATAATAATAATAATAATAATAATAATAATAATAATAATAATAATAATAATAATAATAAGGAGCCTCCGTGGCTCAGACGGCAGCGCGTCGGCCTCTCACCGCTGGATACCGTGGTTCAAATCTCGGTCATTCCATGTGAGATTTGTGCTGGATAACGTGGAGGCGGAATAGGTTTTTCTCCGAGTACTCCGGTTTTCCCTGTCATCTTTCATTCTAGCAACAATATCCATTCTCATTTCATATCATCTATCAGTCGTTAATAAAATCACGTTGGGAGTGGCGACCCCATCGTACTAACAGTCTATATCTGCTTCATTCATTCCATCCCTGACCCGGTCAATGACTGGAAAACAGGTTGTAGGTTTTAATTTGCAATAATAATAATAATAATAATAATAATAATAATAATAATAATAATAATAATAATAATAATTGCACCGGCTGGTACACCTCCACGCCGCTAATTCAAACCTTGCGCCAGTTGAAACTCCTCTACTGGAGGAAGTCTGAACTTTATCTACTGTGTTAATTTTCAAGTTTCTGAGAAGATGTCCCTACTTGTAAATTTTGAAGTTTCTGAACTGGGTCGTTTTCGATGTATTTTTGTTTTGCCTGTAGTAAGAAGTGTGGACATTCTCTTCCAGATGGCACTACTGAAGAACTACAATTGTGCACCCTAGTGCGAAGTGAAAGAACTATATTTTTGGAGAAATTTTGTGTTCACAAGTTTGTTCTTTGTTAAATTTCTTTCAGTTATTGTTTAAGTTGGCAATATTAACCCTTTCTTTCCGCCAGTTTTGAATTTAACCAATAGGGAATTTCGGTAATTAATTTTCCACCAATAATGTGTTTCTTCTTCATCTTGTGTAGGGGTTTTCGTGGTTAGCCAATAAAATTCTTGTGGGAGGGTGTTCTCATTCCTGAAACGCCTCGAACTTTCCACGAGGGTATATAAACTGCTGATTTTCGGGTCTCCGCGCCACTTCAGTAACATCTATCAGTGTGTAAAGTACGTAGCAGGGGGCGGGAAGCGCCTCTTTCTTCGGGCAGCAGTTCAGCCACCAGGTACTGGCAGTTTAATAACTTCTTTTCTCGCTAGCTCAGCAGTTTAACTCTCGGGGCAGGTCCGAACCATGTAACTTTTCCCCTAAAATGTAAAGACACCTAGTATCAATTCTATCTTTTAAACTACATATTGGGATAGAGAGTGCTTAACCCTCTCGAGCTCCCACTCATATTGCGTTGAGGTGAACTTATTTGCTCAAGCGTTTCTTCCTTAACCCTTTAAAGTTCAAAATTCTATGATAGGTGTAATTAAATAGTTTTTGCAGTTTTTAGCTCCTTAGAAGGTCCTTTTTTGACAAAACATGGTTTTCAAAATTTTGGAGGGCCAATTCCAACAAATATTGGAAGTGGGACACATATGTCCCACCAAACGTGACATAGGCATGGTTGTATTTTACGAGTTCTAAACATTTTGGGAATAGTTTTCAAATAAACAATGTAACATATCTTAGTCTCAAAATGAATTTATTACTAGTAAAAAAAAGCTGAAAAATAAGAAAGAAAATCACAAAATACTAAGTACCATCAAATAAAACAGACTTCAATTTGCAAACAAGGATGTGAAGCAAAATTATTCTAGCAAATGGAACATTGCTATAAAATACCCTTATACTAGAAATACAGAGTCTACAACAATTGCAAATCAATCAAATTACAAATCACTTTTCTTCTTAGTAGGAGGGTAGCAAAGTTGAAAATGCACCTAGTCCTTGATAGTGAGGCGTCTTACAGATTATGAAAATGTGCAAGGCATGGGCTGGGACACAAGGGTACATTGCAGGCTTTGCATAATATTTTAGTTTTCTTCTGTTTCTCTTTTGTGCTACACATTCTGCACCTCCTTCCTGTCTCAGATTGCTTGGGAACATGGTTGCCCACATTTTGGAGTCGAACTTCATCAGGAACCCCTGCATGACCATGCTTTTTTCGTACCATAAACTGAGATTTGACTCCCCTTTTCTTCCTGGATGAATAGAAATCAATGACACAACGGAACCACTTGCATGCAACAGGGAAAAATTGTCACTTGATAGGGTTTCATTATCTTCAGAATCGTCCCAATCATCTCCTTCAACATCAGAAGAAGTTGGATCATCTGGTAAGTCATGCAGGTAGTGCAAAATGTCTTCTTCCCGCAATCTCTGGAAGACAAGCAATTTGTATAAATTTCTTGAAATATACTCGCCTGAATACTATTCTTAATTAATTAACAATAAGTCAATGGCACGTTTAGGAGAAAATACATTAGGAAACATTGTAAGTTCAGAAAGTAAACGCCAACAAGTTACCACCTGTTTTCGTCTACCAATTCACTATAGTACTTATTTCTTACATTTATAAATGAGTATAAATACTACTTGATTTGTATGCATAAATATATCAACGAAATTAACATATGTTTACTAACTGAAGACGTTTTGCGATAATATTTTGCTCAATTATAGTACGAATTTTGAGGTTGGGGAAAGAAGTCCACTCACACTGACATTAGTGTTCCACATAAGGAACACTTGAAGAAACTGCCATTGACATTATTTATATAACACTTGATTATCAAATTCTGGTTCATTTTATTCCAGAAACATTATTCAACACAGTGATATTGAATATACTCACTTCATCCATGATGAACGCCAGATAATAACCCATTTGTGCCAAAACAGACTTGTGTAGCCTCCATACTCTGGTGAATCAGCTGTTCCACAGCAGTCAGGCGCTGCCACGGAGATCTACAGTGAATGTTCGTATATAACATCCATGTGCCAACATTATACAAGTCTTCCAGTAGACAGCAGCACCAGCTTCATGTGTTCCAGATAGATCCCAAAGAGTCTATGAAAGAAATTCGGAAGTGTTCCACATATGTCCCACCAAGCTATAAAGGGATGTAATGTAAATTATCTTCTTCTATAAGTCACCTGTCTAGTATGGGATTAGCCCTTGCAGTAACGGCCTAGTGCCAAGTAGGTTTTATATAAAGTGTATTTGGAGTGCAAGAACGCCTCCTCTCAAGTTGGTATTTTAGAGGCCATGTAATTAACCTGTTTCTTTACGTAATAGGCCTCAGTAGGTTGGGTATTTTACCCCTGTTTTCATGTCCTTGGAGGACAACTTGAAAGTGGAGCTTGGTGTGGCCTTTGATAGGCTGGAACTTAAGAGCGGGTTGCTCTTTCCAAAATTTTGTTTTCTGCGCGCCTCGAGGAGGTTTTATTGTGTAATTGGGAGCAAGTGCTCCTGGGCATGATTGAGGTCTTCTGCCCCTTTGTTGAATTCTGTATATCGTAAGGTTGGGCTTATAGCTCAAGAATTGTGTGTCTGGCTCCCGGAGCCCAAATTCTGTAACTCTGTAATTGTACATTATCGATTTGTGTTTCGGCTACTGAGTACCTGTTCTATTTGTTATTTCTTAATCTTGATAAGAAAATATAACCTTGTTAAATTTTATCTTAACTTTAATTTCGTATTCTGAGACCTGTTCACCCCCGCACCTTCTTTCACCTCTGCTAATCCACCAAACCACGGTAACAATAATAATAATTGATATGCTCGAAAATTAATGTATATTTAGCCGTCAAACCGAAAACCAGTTTGATTCGCAACAGTTCCACCATCATCTGTCACACCAAGTCTAGGTGACGCGGAAAACTCATAGTAGTGAAATGAGGACAGATCAAGTTTGGAAGGTTTGCCGTTGCTTTCCTCACTAAACCAGAAGATGCTATTACATATCATTCTGCTAGGCCGACTGTAGAAATGAATTATAGGCACACTAGAAATGTCCGAAATTCTTGCTACGATAAATCATGATCTTCAAAATATTATTCTATGTCGATTTGCTATTAGATAGAATCTCCCGCAATGTTGAAACGAAATGCCGTCTGGTTCTTGATTCACTTTCACTCCGCTAACAATAGTTGTTTGCATTAAAAGCATCGAAAGTGAGGTTTTACGAATGAGTGAAACACTTTCGCCCTTGCAACGAACAATATTTTATTTCATATTATGCTGAATTTCTTTACTTTTATTTAAAGAATATTGAGATAAAATTATGCTCAGTTCAAGGCCCAGAATTGAAAACAGTATGTTCCACTCACGGCCCACAATTCGAACAGTAAATGCCATTCATGAAAGAATGGATATCATTCAAGAATCAGTCAACAGATGCATTGGCTCATCCACATGACGTAGTGCAGCAATCTGGTATCTAAGTAAATATTTTAGGTGGTGTAGAGGTAGCGTGCCTGCCTCTTACCCGGAGGAGCCGGGTTCGATTCTTGGCCAGGTCGTTGATTTTTGCCTGGATCTGAGGGATTATTCGAGATCCACTCAGCCTGCGTGAGCAGAATTGAGGAGCTATCTGATGGTGAGAAAGCGGCCCCAGTCTAGAAAGCGAAGAATACCGGCCGTGAGGACTCCTTGTGCTGACCACATGACATCTCCTAGTCATCAGGCCTTCGGGCTGAGCAGTGGTAGCTTGGGAGGCCAAGGCCCTTCAGGGCTGTAGTGCCATGGGGTGGGTTTGAAACATTTCAGATGGTATGTTTTATGTTGGTGGAAGTTGAGTGCAGTAAATAACTACACGTTATTTTGAAGAACTTAAACATATGGCATAGTGCGAAATAAGACCTGTGGAGTTAACGATCATTCTACCCTGATGCAGATAACTGATTCAGCCCTTAGATGTATACTTTCTTCGTCAGGGAAATGTTTGCAAAAATGCTATTGTTAGTGAGTTTTGCTAAGAAACATTGATATTTACCACCAGAGAAGTAATGCTATAATTAATAATCAGTTCAATAACATAATTAAGCAAACCTGGAAGAAAGCTGCACTTCGAATTGAATACGATTCTAGGTACTTCTGACAAAGTCATCTGAAAGATTGAAGATTCAAGTCGCTCTCTCCTTCCTGCACAAATGTATCATTCATCGAGTGCTTATTATCATGTAATGTTTCCAAGGCATTCCTATATCAAGGTACAAGAACGTGTATAATTACGTCTGCAACGTATGCAACAATACACGTTGACCAAGTTTCAGCGGGAGTGTAAACTGACGACCATACACTAAAAGTTCAGAAGAATAAGGGCCACAATGACCAACAAGAAAAAGATAATCTTGAAGCTCCTATACGAACAGTAAGCGATAAGCCTTCTTTAGGATCCATCAGAGCTGTGAACACGTTCGACTAAGCTACTAAAGAAAGTAAAGTTTATGAGAGGATTCAGTTATTATTATTATTATTATTATTATTATTATTATTATTATTATTATTATTATTATTATTATTATTATCGTATGACATTTACAAGCATAATCTGTAAAAATATACAATTAACATACAAATTAAAATATAGCGGTAATTAAACTAGAATGTCCAGCTTCGACAACCAGTCCACTGCACTTGGTGTCAATTCATGCAGAACCCGTAAACCGTCCTTAAATGCTGACAGTGGACAGCTCTCAACAACATGAAGCAATGTCTGCTTCTCAGCACCACACTCACACGCAGCACTTTCACAATATCCCCACTTTTTCATCATATATCGGCACCTGCCGTGGCCTGTTCTGAAACGGTTGAGTTTTGACCACTCATGTCGATTAAGATCGAAACCTGGCACTTTCTTCGTTGGGTCTTTAATCAGAAAGGCGTTTGTGGGTGGACATTGTTCCCATCGCTGTCTCCATTCTGCTGTTACACTGAATTTTTCATAGGAGTGTAGATCAGTCCAGAGTGGATTCCTGGATTTTAACCTCATCACAGGTGGATCTCGTAAGGCATTGAACAAAAGTGAGGTCCTGTGTGCAAAGGTCTTCTTGAGCAACTGTACTTTTGCTGCTTTTCTCCTCATATCTGGAGGAGCAATGTTTGCTAAAACAGGTAGTCACTGAGTAGGAGTGGACCTCACTGTACCAGTAACAACTCTCATGGTTTCACTAAGCTGTACGTCAATCTCGCTCGAATGTACGCTGTTTTCCCATACAGGAGCGCAGTACTCACCAGCCGAGTATACTAGAGAATGTGAAGCAGTGCGAAGAGTGTTTGCATCTGCACCCCAGTTGCTGCCCGCTAGTTTATGCAGTAGATTTACTCTTGTACTCAGCTTCTTTGACAGATTCGAGCAATGCTGTTTGAACGACAAGGACCGATCCAGTGTGACACCCAGATATTTTGGGAAGAAGTTGTGGGAGACTTCTGTTCCGTTAAAAGCACATGTAGCTTCCGATTAGCTTCCATGTTATGCAAGTGGAATGCTGTTACTTCTGTTTTACTAGTATTTGGTTGGAGACTCCATTTGTGAAAATAGTCGCACATGGTAGCTAGGTCCTCTGTAAGTACATCCTCACAGTGTGCCAAATCCGTACTCTGAGTAATTAAAGCTAGATCATCTGCAAACTGTATCTTCTTTGAAGTTGTTCTTGGCAGGTCATGGATGTAAAGATTGAATAGAATGGGAGATAAAACTGACCCTTGGGGTAAACCATTATTTAGAGATCTCCACCTGCTTCTTTCACCATTCAGAAATATAGCAAGTCGACGATTGGATAACATGTTGTTTAGTAAGCATGCTAGCTTCTGACAAGGGAAGAGGGTGCAGTGAAACTATGGCACAAATTATGAAATCGAACGTAATTTAAGAAGAATGTGTTTGGAAATTTGAAGTATACAGGCAAATTTACTAATTTATCTGAATTAACACTCCAGTGCCCGGCTTTTCCGTTTGCCTTTAACCCCCAGACCAATATGACCCAAGCTATAAAATATTGGTGTAATTATTTTCTTGTTGATAATATCATCTTTAAATTAAAGAACTATTATTTACGAGAATTAATATTTATTGGAGATCCAGCCGTATGGGCAACAATGAGTAACTTCTTCAAAAATTACAATTAAAACGATACAAGTATATTAGAAATCCTATCAAAAAAGTCAGCAAATACTGAATTTACATCCATGAATTGGAGATAAAGAGAAGAAAGAAAATTACTATGAAGAGAGGGAGAGAGATTTACTCACGTCTTTTTACATTTCTTTATATTTCTGTACCGTTTTGGCTCATCTTCGGAGTCAAAATTACGGGTACGTGACATGCGAGTTTAAAACGTAGTACGAGACACAACATTTAAGTTTAAGGGCAAAATCATATCCATTGAGATTATACCAACATATGTCAGGTACTTCACGGACATTCCTGGAAGGAAAAAATAAACTGATAACAACCATGTCATAGATTAATTAACCAGCTAATTTAGCGTGGCTGTATAATCTGAAACTATCAAATTAAGCTAATATTCAGAGATTTTAAAAATTAATACTACAGTGATGAAAAAATATGCACATGACTTAGTTCATAACTGGACTACATTACATCTCAGAGCCAGCAGGCCATGTTCTAAAACCACGCATTCTAGTGCGGTGTGAAATTAATTTTATGCTAACTGCTCCTAAAGGAATTGCAGCACAGTCATGAAAAGTAATAGTACTGCCAGCAACTTTGCCCTCTTGTGGGAGAAATTAAGAAGCTCACCAATTGGTGGCAGTCGGCAACATGAAGTAATAATACCAGCTGAATCCAACTTTCGGTTAGTATTAACACTTCAGCTTTGGCTACAAAATGTTTCGTGGCACAGTCCTTTAATTCTGGAGTAATACCATTAAATAAATTATTTCATTACTCTCCAACTTACAGCCACACAACTTCCAGACACACTTGGTTCGTGGTGGAAACCCTGAAGTAAAAACTTACTGGCTAATTTTCGATGGCTTTTCTGTTTGATTGGGAGGATTTGGTCAGTATTTTATATTAAAATATTTTATTAATCAGTATGAAAGGATATTTGCATAGATGGCCTTAAAGGATTTAGTCGCTGACGGGACAAAACCTCCTATGTGAAATATTTTAGTTTAGAACTGTGGCCGGTAAGGTTCTGTCATCTAAGGTGCAATATTGTGTGAATGTTGTCAAGGCATTCTCGCTCTTCATAATGTATGTGCTGCGGGTCAGTATAATTCCAAAAGTATTATCACATAGGAGGTTTTGTCCCGGCAACGACGATTTGATGATGATGTTGTTGTTGTTGTTGATGATGATGATGATGATGATGATGATGATGATGATGGTTATGCTTGTTGTTTTAAGGGGCCTAACATCGAAGGTCATCGGCCCCCTTACATGATTTAATGAGCTCCAGGCTTATGTGCTCTTCTGAAAGGGAATATTTCGAATTTAATTTTTCGACTTCCTAATCGTCAATCGAAGCATTTTAATGCGGTTTAACTGTGCGCACACTTATCGTCTCGGCTAAGCAGACTCTTCATACAAACTATGAAAAATAATAAAGTAATGTTACATTTATCATTTTGTCAATGGATAGAATTTGTGAAATGATTTTGTGAGCAAATTTCCGCAATATTTTATTAACAATTAACTCATGATAGTTGAAGCTGAAAAGGAAATTGTCTCAATGAGAAGAGTCCCGAATGGCATCATTCTACATACATAAAAACAAACATGGTGATGAAAAAAATATGCAAATGACTTTGTTCATAACTAAACTACAATACATCTCAGAACCAGCAGGCTATGTTCTAAAACCACGCGTTCTAGTTCGGTGGTGAAATTAATTTTATAACATGACATTACATATTCATTAGAATCTACTCAAATTATGTTTTCTTTCAAAACTTTAAAACACGCCCCAAGTATAGCTTTCTGGTTTCAAAATGGTAAAGAACACCGCCCTAATGAGAGTACCTAATCCTCAGTACTCTTATCTTACAAGTGCTTGAATTCTCTTCATAATTTTTCGTTCATAAATTGCTCAGAATTCAGGCCACATCTCACAATGATGGTTCATATGGTAATTAAATTAATAACATGTAGTTTTCAATCGGTTAGTTTACAATTTAAGAAATTCAATTACCTGCGCTAACGTATCTAATGTTAAATATTAATGGGGTTATATTGATTTCTGTTTCAAGGGTTAAAAAATTAAATCGTAGACATGGTGTCTGTTTCTAGAAAGTTGACAGCGAAGAGACATGCAAGCCAGAACTTTCGTACTCAACTAACATACACGTGCATAATACAGTTCCTGACAAAAAATTTAAGCACCCAGGAGTGGTTGAAAATGAATGAAACTACCATGTGCCTTTATTGAACTGATTACAACATGGCATGAAAGAGACAAGGCCGTTGGCAGTTATAGGTGGAATTTTGGCGCCATGGCACTAGGGTGTCACACTCTACCACCCACCCCCTCCTCTGGCCGTAATGCATGCCATTTTGTGTTTCGGAATGGTGTTAATCAGCCTTTGAATCCTCTCATGAGGCAATTTCGTTCACAGTTGTTGCAGTTGTCTCTCGAGATCCCGTAGGTTGGTACTGGGACGGAGTCCCCTTCCAATGTCATCCCACACGAGTTCAATGATGGAGAGGTTCGGGGATCTTGCTTTCTAGGGGAGAACCTGAACATGCTCTAGGCAGTGCATAGACATACGTTCTGTGTGTGTACTTGTTGAACGCTGTCGCAAGGTTCTGTGCCATAAGGGGTAGGACGTGCGGACGTCGAATGTCTGTAAGTATCGCTGTGCCGTCGAAGTCTGCTGAAGCACTATCAGAGGTAACCTGAACGCATATCCTATGGCTCACCACACCATGTTGCCAGGGATTACGCCTGTATGTCTTATCACAACATGGGTAGGACCTACCCTCTGCCCTCGACGCCACCAAAGCCGCACACGAAGGTCAGCGGTGGTTATGGAATAGCGGGACTCATCACTGAACATGATGTGACGCCAGTTGTCCTCTGTCCATGCCTCCCAGGCAAGACCCCACTCCAAACGCAGGCGTTCGTGTTCTGGTGTCTATGGCAACCGACACATGGAGCAGTTGGACCCCAATCCGGCGGATGTGAGTCGTCGAGACACTGTGCGGGAACTCACAGGATGCCGTAGAGTCTCCAGTACATGTTCACGGATTGCGGCCGCGGAATTTATGGGATCCCGCAATGCTTGGCGCACCATAGGACGGTCCTCGCTCAGGGTGGTGTTCCTTGGTCTACCTGAATTTGCTCGAAGTGTACCCGTTGAGTCCAGCATCGGGCTATTGTGACATTTAAATTGCCTACATGCCTAACAATTGCACGATACAACCAAAACTAGCCTCATGCAGTCACACAATGCGGCCTCTGTCAAATGCTGTCAGTTGGTAGATAGTCCGTCTAATGCGTCTGTGAGGCATCGCGAGAGTTTCGTACTGTATGTAGTCCTCTCTGCACGTCTTGCTTAAATGTTTGCCTCACAGCGGTTGACTGGTTACAAGTTATCAACAGCACTCTGGTGGGCATTCTACACATTACAGATCCTTTTAAATCTAATCATTTACTCACACATCAAGGGTATGCTTGTATCCCGAAATGGGATAATATAGGATCACTCCGTCTGGGTGCTTAACTTTTCTTGTCAGGCAGTGTACTTTAAATTTTCTTCTATTCGATGAATTTTCCCACCAAAGGAGAGAATCTGAATGTTATAACCAAAACATTCATTGCAAGAATGATCAAAATGTAAGGGGATTACTTATCTCCATATATTAACATGAACTGAATGTGTGTTATTGTGATTAGCGATAGTATTGGACAATTAGTTTGCAATCTATGTTGTTGTGTTCAAAATTGTGGACAAATATTTATAAAGCAATTAATATGTCAACTTCAGTGCGACAAGAGTACTTTGTAGTATGTAGAGGGGACTATCTTAATGGTCTTGGCTAACCACGTATCCACGGATCCAAATCCGCGATTTCCTTTAGTAGTAATTTGTCATTTATTTTTCAATGTCCTGTGGGAACTTCTGGGGACCGAGAGGGTGGGGGCTCGGGGTGCCATGTGTACTTTATTAGGCATATTATCCAGTGGAAACCTTGTTTTGGGGATGTAGTGATAGGCAATACACGTGCGCACTGTATAGTACAATATATGCATACATACACGCATACTATGGACTGTCACGCCCTGCAGCATTGATTCTAATGCCTTCTATCAATGAACTAAACGCTGCCACAATTCTGTAGTCCTATGATTTTGCCTGGCTCTATACTCGTTAAATTTAAATCATTAGAAACTGAATATAAAAATCATCTCCTTAGTCGCTCAGGCCTTCTCTTAATGCCCATGATCAAGTTCAGTCCTTTCCCAGGTCTCCATTATCAAATTCAGTTTGACAAAACTACTACTGCATGCAGTAAGAAGACGCGTACATCTAAAAGGTAAAAGGCGGTCAAATGAAAAACGAGCACCCGCTATAACGTGACCATGGAATGGTTTTATTCAAAAGTAATTAGCAAAAGCGTTTATACATTTATCGCAGTGGGAGACGAGGCGATCTATTCCAGGTGTGTAGACAGAGGTAGGTCACTGGCGGATCCACAACCACACCAACTCTTTAACTTCCTCTCTGAATGAAACCGACATCCACGAATGGATTTTTCTGGTCGTCAAAAATGTGAAGGTCACAAGGTGAAATATTCGGCCTGTACGGAGATTTTGAAGTGTTTCTCAGCCAATTCGCCTTCGTCAGATGGGAAGTACTGGGGCAGTGACGTGCGCCCTTCTCGCTTATCTCCAATGCCACTCGTGCACATTCGTCAAGGACATGCAGTGTTCGCCTTACACAGTAGACATGCGACGATGAGTTTCGCATACTCCAGTACCCTCATCCTGCAAGAAACGAACCACACTTCTCTGCTCATCTTTTCTTGCCTCCATTTCTACAGCTGGACGAACACACTAGACCAGACCGCGCAACAGCAAAGACTTAACTCAACGACTGTGTGCACCTGTGAGTTATCACTATGCAGTTCACCTAGCACAGCGATGACAGTATCGGTACGTTGCCACCGTTCGTGCGGAATTTGTCTTATGCAGTGTTGCCAACTTATATTTTCAAGATCCGCTATATACTATTAAAAATCCGCTAAAATTCCGCCAAGAAATCCGATCTCGAATAATAATAATAATAATAATAATAATAATAATAATAATAATAATAATAAAAGTAAATGTCTGCACTCACCTGATCTGTGAGTTTCACTAGGATTAACCCCCTGCCTGTGAGCCAGCGAGCTAAAACTTGTAGGCGTTTTAGTGCCGGGTGCAAACTAGGTGAATCCCCTACCTCAAGGGCCGGAACAGAACAGGCCAGTTCATTAAACGGTCTTTCTTCATAGCATAAATATAAATGCTACTCTCTCACAGTTTCATTATCTGTCGTCATTCGTCAACTAAAGGATAAGAACCCTTTCGCCACTCATTACAAATTTGACACCATGATCTCATAACATCAGATCCAAATAACACGTTTTCCTCATGTGATTACTAGCTCCTGATAAGAAATACGGAATAGCTCGGAGACAGACTGGACTATAAATTTTAAAAAACGTAAAATTGATAAAACACTAAATTCCGCTATTGTAAATTATCCGATAAATGATATTTTTCTCCGCCGACAGTCTTCTAATTCCGCCAAATTTAGCGGAAAATCCGCTAAGTTGGTAACACTGGTCTTATGGCGAGTGTTCGGTTACATTTCACTGCCCCTTATAACAGCCATAGTGAACTACGTCTCTAGGGATCCAAATTCTTGTGTTATTGTTATAGTCAGAGACCATGCATAGCTCACACTGTGCATTAGTGGCTGATTGGCGGCCTCAGGATCAAAAAGTCGTGGGTGAAAACACAGTAGATGAGGTAGTATTTTCGAAGAGTGTTAAAAAAGTCCATTCGGAACTCCATGTTGATATCTAAATGTAAAAGATCTCTGGTGACATACATGGTGTTTGTACGACAAAAAAATAACTAAAAGTCAGCCATAGATAGCCCAAAGAGATCCGTTTCTCTGCCACCTAGAGTAAAATATAAAGTCGAGATAGACACGCAGGCTACCAATAAGGTGTCTACTCAGAATGCTGCACTCAGTAGCTGAGGTCATACCATGATTATTATAACATGCAGTAAGTATTCTTTACCAGAATTGTGAGATCAAGAGAGCATACCGGAGCTCAATACCCCGGCCTTCAAGAGATGTAATTCTTGATTATGTTGTCGTAAATTCTTTCGGCACTAAATAATTCATACACGTAGACAATTGATTAATACCATATTATTTTGAAGCAAGGTAAGGGAACCAATTTTAAGCTTGTCAGAAAGTATTATTTATTAGAGAATCTGCCATTAATTTATGCAGTTATCGAAACGATTTTTCATCCATATAGCACGCAAAGGGTATTGATGTTTGAAATGAATTTTGTATTTAAACTGTTCAAAAACTTTCGTTTCTCCAGTTACGGGTATGGTATTAAAATAGTATCGTCTCGTTAATAACCCTAATAGTAAGGCATAGATTGTTAGTATATTGATTCTAAGTTGTTTGAAATATTTTACACAACATACCATCAAGTCCGCTGACGTGAGTTCTTAAAGGAATTATAAATGTACATCTTCTCTCTTCATGTCTTTTAAACTTACAGCTAGATCTTGAGTGTCATTATTTCTTTTTTAAGTATATATCACCGCAGTTTAAAGGAGCGAGGCAAAGTAGCGGAGATAGGCTGATCCCCTGGTAAAGGAGTCCACTGGCAGGCATCCTTGTGAAGAGTGGCAAAGAGGGAGAGAGAGTAAAACGACGTTGAAGCAATATTTACACTTCCTCTTCTGGTTTACGATTCAATTTCCTGATAAAACGGTTCAAGGGAGAAAGATGAAACGCTAACTGAAGTATTTGAGGGTAGTATGATGGGGCGCAAAAGGGGGGCTGGATCTTTCCTAAAAGGGACGTATAAGATCCGAATATTGAGGTAAACAATGAAATGCTTTTATCATTGGCACCCAGACGTAGGTCTTCTCTAACATCTGCACACAGAGGGAGTCTTCTGAAAAGCAGGTGTTCTCCCGTGCCATTTGTTTTAAGTCAGGAAACACAAGAGCAAACTACTTTCGCACTGATCAACGCAACGATCAAAGGAATGAATGCTACCTATGGTGCATGATATTCCGACATTTCGTGGATTTATATTTTAATTATTTAGGATCAGCAAAAGCATAACGTCGAATTACAATAATCTGAGATTTTTACAATAGATATTAATCTAAGAATGAAAAGTATACGAACATTTAAAGAGGACATAAATATACGCAATAAAAACTGTGCAATCCTATATACTGTATTACATAAACTACGACACAAACAAAGGAAAATACGCTTAAATACAAGACAACAGACAGGCAAGGACAAGAAGTTAAACTAAATTATATGAGAAATATATTGACAGAAAGAAGGATATAAGACACTGATTTATAAGGTTATAAACATTGCCGGAATACGTACAGAAAGGGACGTTTAGATGAGAGAAAGCCGGGAGTAAGGGATATTTAAGAGGGCCTTCATTGTGGTACTGCAGGATATGACATGGAGGGGATATAAGGAAACTAATTCTGGAGACCTAATTAACAACAGCAATTTTATGTCGGCTAATTTCTTCCGAGCAGAAAGAATTTTGAACAGATCAAAAAATCATCTGGAAGTTCCACAGTTGCTTTTTGTCTGTGAATACTGTCTGGAGTTGTCATTCTGTTGAATTGATTAATGAAGAGAAAATTCTATTTTTGGAATAGAAACAGGTGATAAAACTAAAAAAAAAGAATAAAGTGATAGAACTGAATTAATTTTAGTCTTCAAGCCCCTTTTTTCAAATGCTATTTGTTCGGGGCGTGTTCCCAAGGCACCTACTACTATTCATGATAAATACAGATCTACAACTTGGTTTCACATCGGAAATACATCAGGTGTAATACATAAGCATTCGTTAATCGTATTCATAAATTTCATTTTCATTAACAAAGTGACCATTTTAGCTGGCTCAGATCGATTGCAATGAAACTTGTTAATATTGCTAGTTAAGAAACCATAAACTTAAGGGTAATAGTCAATCTGCCGTAAAAAAACTGTACCCATGCTGACTGTGAATATTGGCAGTGTAAATACATGTTCTTTAGAAACAAGTTCCAAAACACAAGGTAATTTATAAAAAGAAACTTTTGACGGAAAGGAGCTGGAGCAATCTCTTACAAATTCTTCGGTATACATATTTGCCATATTTGCCACATTTCATTCAATCAATACTGATCTGCATTTAGGGCAGTCGCCCAGGTGGCAGGTTCCCTATCTGATTTTCCCAGCCTTTTCCTAAATCATTTCAAAGAAATTGGAAATTTATTGAACGTCTCCCTTGGTAAGTTATTCCAATCCCTAAATCCCCTTCCTATAAATGAATATTTGACCCAGTTTGTCCTCTTGAATTCCAACTTTATCTCCATATTGTGATCATTCCTAGTTTTATAAACGCCACTAATTCGTATACTAATGTCATTCCATGCCATCTCTCCGCTGACAGCTCCGAACATACCACTTAGTCGAGCAGCTCTTCTTCTTCCTCTCAATTCTTCCCAGCCCAAACTTTGCAACATTATTGTAACGCTACTCTTTTGTCGGAAATCACCCAGAACAAATCGAGCTGTTTTTCTTTGGATTTTTTCCAGTATTTGAATCAGGTAATCCTAGTGAGGGTCCCATACACTGGAACCATACTCTAGTTGGGGTATTACCAGAGACTGTCCGACTCGTTGGCTGAATGGTCAGCGTAATGGCCTTCGGTTCAGAGGGTCAGGGGTTCGATTCCCGGCCGGGTCGGGGATTTTAACCTTCATTGGTTAATTCCAATGGCCCGGGGGCTGGGTGTTTGTGCTGTCCCCAACATCCCTGCAACTCACACACCACACATAACACTATCCTCCACCACAATAACACGCAGTTACCTACACATGGCAGATGCCGCCCACCCTCATCGGAGGGTCTGCCTTACAAGGGCTGCATTCGGCTAGAAATAGCCACACGAAATTAAATTAAATTACCAGAGTCTTATATGCCCTCTCCTTTACATCCTTACTGCAACCCCTAAATACTCTGATAACCATGTGCAGAGATCTGTACCCTTTATTTACAATCCCATTTATGTGATTTCCCCAATGAAGATCTTTCCTTATATTAGTACCTAGATACTTAACAATGATCCCCAAAAGTAACTTTCACTGAGAGTGCTTTTCCTATTTGTGAAACTCACAACCAGACTTTTAACCACGTTTATAAACATACCATTGCCTGCTGTCAATCTCACAACATTATCGAGGTCACGTTGCAGTTGCTCACAATCTATTAACTTATTTGTTACTCTATATAGAATAACATCATCCGCAAAAAGCCTTACCTCCGATTCCACTCTTTTACTCATATCATTTATATGTATATAAGAAAACATAAAGGTACGATCATACTGCCTTGAGCAATTCCCCTATTAATTATTACAGGGTCAGATAAAGCTTCACCTACTCTAGTTCTCTGCGATCTATTTTCTAGAAATATAGCAACCCATTCAGTCACTCTTTTGTCTAGTCCAATTGCACTCATTTTTGCCAGTAGTCTCCTATGATCCACCCTATCAAATGCTTTAGACAGGACAATTGCGATACAGTCCATTTGACCTCCAGAATCCAAGATATCTGATATATCTTGCTGGAATATTACAAGTTGAGCTTCAGTGGAATAACCTTTCCTAAAACCGAATTGCCTTCTATCGAACCAGTTATTAATTTCACAAACAGGTCTAATATAATCAGAAAGAATGCCTTCCCAAAGCTTACATACAATGCATGCCAAACTTACTGGCCTGTAATTTTCAACTTTATGTCTATCACCCTTTCCTTTATATACAGGGGCTACTATAGCAACTCTCCATTCATCAGGTATAGCTCCTCCGACCAAACAATAATCAAATAAGTACTTCAGATATGATACTATATCCCAACCCATTGTCTTTAGTATATCCCCAGAAATCTTATCAATTCCAGCCGCTTTTCTAGTTTTCAACTTTTGTATCTTATTGTAAACTAGCTGATGTGCCCGTGCTTCGTTACGGAATTCTACATTGTATACAGAATTCTAGGTTAGGTAGTGTACACGTGAACAAGATTGTCTTAAACTGTATAGCTCTAAACATTACCATAGAAACGCGACGGGAGGTCACCAAACATCTTTTCTCATATGAAGACTGAGGGAATTTTCACTGTAATGGTAGACCCAATTTCATACCATCAATCACAATCAGATTGGAATGTTTTCATTATAATGCCTTTTTACATCCTCAGAAAGACTGTCTTAGTGGTTTTCCCAACTGAAATGAACATACAATGACGTCAATAGGAATGGCGCGATTAAAAGCATTGAGGAATTCCCCTATTAATTGTTACAGGGTCAGATAAAGCTTCACCTACTCTAAAACATTTCGTTTTCTTCCGACTCTGAAATAACACTCTTATCATAGTCGGTACGGTAAAACTGAATAAAAGATAAATGATCGGAAATTGTATTCTCTATAACTTTTTTAATAGTATTTTTCGATAGGACCAATAATATTGGTATTTAAAAATTACATTTTAGGCACCTTCCCCTAAACTATAATTTCATCCAGGATGAATAATATTGATTATAGCTTAGACTGTAGTTTCTTATTCCCCGACTCTATATACCCATTTTCATTAAATACTGTTAACCCATTTTCTCGTGGCTCGGCGTTGATATGGACTTAGCAACAAAAATACAAATTCACGAATATCTGTGTAATCATAGCCGGTACGGTAAAAATGTATAAGACATAAATGGTCTGAAATTTAATTCTCTATAACTTTGGTTATGTAGTATTTATCGATACGACAACTAATAATATCAATATTTGAGAATTACATTTAGGCCTTCCCCTAAACTACCATTTCACTCAGTGTAAATAAAATTAGTTACAGCTTAAATTATAGCGGCTCATTCTCCTACTTTGCACACTAATTATCAATGAAGTAGGATCATTAATAACGTAAAGATTTAAAAATTAAATTTTAGGCCTTCCCTTAAACTACCACTTCACTCAGCGTGAATAAAATTATTCATAGGCTAGATTGTAGCGACGTACTCCTCGACTTTTCATACCAATTGTTATGAAGATAGGACTACTAAAAACATAAATATTTGAAAATTAAATTTTAGGCCTTCCCCTAAACTACCATTTCTATCAGCGTGAATAAAATTATTTATGGCCTAGATTGTAGCGTCTTATTCCCCGACTTTGCATACCGATTTTCATTAAATTCTCTTTGGCCGTTTTCTAGTGATGCGTGTACAGACAGACAGACAGACAGACAGACAGACAGACAGACAGACAGACAGACAGACAGACAGACAGACAGACAGACAGACAGACATGACGGATAAGTAAAAAGTGCACTTCCTGGTTTCTGTGGACATGACCGATACAAAAATACCATTCTTTTCAAATTCTGAGCAATGTACAGACAAAACTCTTATTTTATATATATAGATTACATTTCCGGCCTTTCCCTGAACTATCATTTCACTCAGTGCGAATAACATTATTGATAGCCTAGATTATAGCGACCTATTCCCTGACTTTGCATACCAATTTTCGTGAAGATACGACCACTAAAATAAATATTTGACAAATAAATTTTAGGCCTTCCCCTAAACTATCATTTTTCTCAGCGTGTATAGCCTATATTGTAGCGAATTATTTCCTATCTTTGTCTAGCGATTTTCATTAAGACACGACCACTAATAACATAAATATTTGAGAATTAAATTTCAGGCCTTCCCCTAAACTACCATTTTACTCGGCGTGATTAAAATAGTTTATAGCCTAGATTGTAGCGGTTCACCACCCGACTTTACATTCCGATTTTTATTAAATTCTCTTCAGCCGTTTCCTCGTGATGCGTGTACATACATACAGACAGACAGATAGACAGACAGACAGACAGAAATGACGGAAAAGTAAAAAATGCATTTTCTTGTTACTGTGGACATGACCGATACAGAAATACCATTCTTTTCAAATCCTAAGCAATGTACAGACAAAACTCTTATTTTATCTATATATAGATATAGATATAGATTAAGATTATTACATTTCAGGCCTTCCCCTAAACTACCATTTCACTCAGTGCGAATAACATTATTGATAGCCTAGATTATAGCGACCTATTTCCCGACTTTGCATACCAATTTTCGTGAAGATACGACCACTAATAAAATAAATATTTGACAATTAAATTTTAGGCCTTCCCCTAAACTACCATTTTTCTCAGCATGGATAGCCTATATTGTAGCGAATTATTTCCCATCTTTGTCTAGCGATTTTCATTAAGACACGACCACTAATAACATAAATATTTGAGAATTAAATTTCAGGCCTTCCCCTAAACTACCATTTCACTCAGCGTGATTAAAATAATTTATAGCCTAGATTGTAGCGGATCATCACCCGACTTTACATTCCGATTGTCATTAAATTCTCTTCAGCCGTTTCCTCGTGATGCGTGTACATACATACATACAGACAGACAGACAGACAGACAGACAGACAGACAGACAGACAGACAGACAGACAGAAATGACGGAAAAGTAAAAAATGCATTTTCTTGTTACTGTGGACATGACCGATACAGAAATACCATTCTTTTCAAATTCTGAGCAATGTACAGACAAAACTCTTATTTTATATATATAGATGTAATTGTTATCATATGTAAATTTTAATAATTCTTTGGCCTTAGTCTCCTCCTCTATCTCGACATTATCCTTGTAACCAACAATCTTTACATACTGCTGACTGAATACTTCTGCCTTTTGAAGATCCTCACGTACGCACTCCCCTTGTTCATTAATTATTCCTGGAATATCCTTGTTCGAACCTGTTTCTGCCTTAAAATACCTATACATAACCTTCCATTTTTCACTAAAATTTATATGACTGACAATTATGTTTGCCATCATGTTATCCTTAGCTGCCTTCTTTGCTAGATTCAATTTTCTAGTAAGTTCCTTCAATTTCTCCTTACTTCCACAGCCATTTCTAACTCTATTTCTTTCCAGCCTGCACCTCTTTCTTAGTCTTTTTATTTCTCTATTATAATAAGGTGGGTCTTTACCATTCCTTACCACCCTTAAAGGTACAAACCTGTTTTCGCATTCCTCAACAATTTCTTTAAACCCATCCCAGAGTCTGTTTACATTTTTTATTTAGCGTTTTTCGCGGATCATAGTTACTTTTTAGAAACTGCCTCATGCCTGCTTTATCAGCCATATGGTACTGCCTAATAGTCCTACTTTTGAGAATTTCCTTTCTATCACATTTATTTTTAACTACGACAAAAACAGCTTCATGATCACTAATACCATATATTACTTCAGTTTCTCTATAGAGCTCATCTGGTTTTATCAGCACCACATCCAGGATATTTTTCCCTCAGGTTGGTTCCATCACTTTCTTAATCAGCTGTCCTTCCCATATTAACTTATTTGCCATTTGTTGGTCATGCTTCCTGTCGTTCGCATTTCCTTCCCAATTGACATCTGGTAAATTCAGATCTCCCGCGACAATCACATTTCCTTCCATGTCGTTTCCTACATAGCTGATTATTTTATCAAATAATTTTGAATCCGTGTCAGTGCTACCCTTTCCCGGTATGTACACTCCAAATATATCAAGTGGCCTGTTATGTTTAGAAATGGGCCTTACACCTATAATTTCTTGTGTCTCATCTGTAACTTTTTCGTAGCTTACAAATTCTTCTTTCACCAGACTATATACTCCCCCTCCCACCATTCCTATCCTATCTCTACGATACACACTCCAGTTCCATTGTTCACTTTCTAATGACATAAAAGTAAAGACAATTCAAATTGTTTGTATCTTAGATTCTACGAGCATAGACTTTTAAACTGCTATAAATGGTCAAATGTAGTCTTCACATACAACAAACAACGTGAACGTAATGCAAGGTAAATAACACTTACCCATCAGTGTTTATATTCTACAAAATATATTAAAAATTGCAAGCCAAAATTTAGCTAAAGATAAATTTGAAGGTGTGTATGTACCCGTCTCCAGATCACATGGGTTACATATGTTATATAATAATATAAATAACTAAGCGTTTTTATTACTATAAAACAACAGCTGTGTCAAAGCCCCTCTTAACTGTTGGATTAAGGGGTTGATAATTAAATTGTTTTTTCCCTTAAAAGTCAATTTAACCTAATAGTTTATGGGTAATGCGCCGAGGTGGGAGCCTACTTGAGGCTCTGGGCACACAGCGACGGGCCTCCTTGGTCTCTGCCCGAACCATTGCTCTGTAAACCGGCCAACTCAGATGAGAGGCTGAATGCCCCCCACGCAGTTGGTGCACATTTAGGTGCCGTGCAAACTATGTGGTGGTAATCACAGAACAGGACTACACTGCCGATCTAACAGTCCAAAGTTCCAGAGCTGCAATGACCAAGCCGCAGACAGCCGTGATCCGTGAACACTCTTCGTCTTTTCTCGGCGGGGAAAGGGTCGAACAGTGGAGACTCCCAGAGCAAAAACTATGCCCTTTTACTAATATGTTTCCTAGCAGTACCCGATGAGTCGGAAAAATCTATCTGAATTGGGGACAAATTTTTCCTCCAAGCCAGGGGAGAAACCCCCTCTTCACTGCTAATTCGGAATAAAATAAATGTAGAATTTAACAAAAGTGAAGTGGAAGAAGCTTTTCTTAAGAAACGGCTCTTTTCAGGGTTCAATTTTGAGTTACTTAGTGAATTCTGGTGCTAAAATTTGGAATAGCCCTAAATTGTTATTCTAGACGAGGTCAAACTACTACTTCTACTACTACTACTACTACTACTACTACTACTACTATTAAGAGCCTCTGCCTTAAATATGCACACTGCTCATTCAAAACAGCGCGTCAGAGTACGGATCGAATAGCTGGAATACTATGATGAACCAGTGTGTTACGTACCAGCAGTATCAGGAAATGTATGAACCAGAGGAGTGGAATGCTAAAGAAGAAAGTTTTCTAACTCTTCAGCTATTTCCCGCCAATATTCAGTCAGGCAGCAAAAAGACAAATAACATCACAGCAAACAATGATCAATGTAATGTTATTGTTGATCAATGTTATGCGCTTTCGATATTGTAGGCCTTCACATTTAGTTTTCTTACGACTCTGAAATACCATTCATCATAGTCGGTACGGTAAAACTGAATAAAACATAAATGATCGGAAATTGTATTCTTTGTAACTTTTGGTATCTAGTACTTCTCGATAGGACCCAAAACATAGGTATTACAAATTAAATTGTAGGCGCCTTGCCCATGACTACAATTTCATCCAGGGTGAATAAAATTGTATGTAGGTTAGACTGTAGAATCTTATTCCCCGACTCCATATACCGATTTTCATTAAATTCTATTAACCCATTTTTTCGGGGCTCAGCGTCGATATGGACTTAGCAAAAAAAAAAAATCATGAATGTCTGTGTTATCATAGCCGGTACGTTAAAAATGTACACGACATAAATGTTCGGAAATTTAATTCTATGTTACTTTGGTTATGTTGTATTTCTCGATGCAACCGCTAATAATATCAATATTCAAGAATTAAATTTTAGGCCTTCCCCTAAACTATCATGTCATTCAGAGTTAATAAAATGATTTATAGCCTAGATTGTAGTGGCTCATTCTCCGATTTTTTATACCAGTTTTCAATGATATATGACCACTAATGACGTAAATATTTAAGAATCAGATTGTAGGCCTTCACCTAAACTACCATTTTACTCAGGGTGAATGCAATTATTTAATCTAGATTGTAGCGACTTACTCTCCGACTTTGCATACCAATTTTTCTTAAGATAGGGCCACTATTAACATAAATATTTGAAAGTTAATTTTTAGGCCTTCCCCTAAACTACCATTTCTATCAGCGTGAATAAAATTATTTATGGCTTAGATTGTAGCGACATATTCTCCGACTTTGCATATCGAATTTCATTAAATTCTCTTTATCCGTGTTGTAGTGATGCGTGTACATAGTTACAGACAGACAGACAGACAGACAGACAGACAGACAGACAGACAGACAGACAGACAGACAGACAGACAGACAGACAGACAGACAGACAGACAGACAGAAATTACGGAAAACAAAAAAGTGCATTTTCTTGTTACTGTGGACTTGACCGATACATAAATATCATTCTTTTCAAATGCTGAGCAATGTACAGACAAAACTCTTATTTTATTTATTTATTTATTTATTTATTTATTTATTTATTTATTTATTTATTTATTTATTTATTTATTTATTTATTTATTTATTTATTTATTTATTTATTTGCCTGGCTGAATGAATCACATATTAGAAGCTCTGGCCTCTTAAACCCAACATGCCGGGTTTGTGCCCGGCTCATTTCGTTGGTATTTGATGTTTCTCATATACGACAGACTGGTGTTTGAAGATTTACGGACACGTAAGAGAATCCCTCCGGGACAAAATTCAGGCACCCCAGCGTTTCGGGGAGGCCATCCAAAAGCAGTTAACATGACATAAATTTATTTTCATGATTATTGTTATTATTTTTATTAATAGAGCCTCCGTGGCTCCGGTGGCAGCGCACCGGCCTCTTTCCGCTGGGTTCCGTGGTTCAAATCCCGGTCATTCCATGTGAGATTTGTGCTGGACAAGGCGGAGGGACAGGTTTTTCTTCGGGTACTCCGGCTTTCCCTGTGATATTTCATTCCAGCAACACTCTCTCCAATATCATTTCATTTCATCTGACATTCATTCATCATTGCCCCAGGGGAGTGCGACAGGCTTCTGCAGCCGGCACAATTCCTATCCACGCCGCTAGATGGGGCTTTGTTTATGCCATTCCTGACCTGGTCGAATGCCTGGATTATTATTATTAATATTAATTTTGTTATTATTATGATTATTATTATTAATGATAAGAAAGTCTCCGAACTGCGCTATTTAGTAAGTTCTGACATGTCTAATGATAACAAACATTACATTTCTGGCAGGCAACGCAGTGTTTAATTCTACATCCTTGTTATCTTCATCTGCACTCTCATTAGTACTGGTGTCTGGTGCTCATATTCTTCTCCTACTACTCCTTCTCCATTTCTTGGATTTCAGAAGGGAATCCATCTACTATCAGACCGCTGAGTTTAGTGATCTTCCATTTCTTATTCTTAGCATCATCTCGCTGCAGAGGAGCAAGCATTTTCTTCATCACTCAGTACCGAGGACTACTAGAACATTTACTTTCGGCAGATCTAGTGATCACACCCGGTCATCTGCACGGGACACACAAGGAATACTTCATGTTCTATCTATCATCAAGTTGTCACTACAAATTGGAATATTCAGAATGTTCAAACACTTACTGTACCTAGTGTATCAGCAATATCTTCTCTCTTATAGGAAATGATTTTCTTGGTTATGATTTCATTGTCATCAAATCAGGGTGTCGAATCATCCGTAGAAAAGTGCTTGTAACACGGAAGGATACAGCAAAATTATACACTACGGGTCCTTGTCCAAAATAGGCATTTACAGTATCTAAAATGAATACAGCGATATTGTCGTACTGTTTTCACTTTCAGACGCGTGCATAGGACTAATGGTCAAATGTACCGGTATGGAACAGCAAGTGAAATTTGTACAGCTTTATGATCCTCACTTATCGCTACTGTATAAACCCGAGTGACATTTTACCGTGTAACTCGTGTAAAAACACACATTATAAATAATGAATCGTTCGCGTCGAGGTGGAACATTTAGCACAATGCAATACTGAGCTATTGTTTGCGTCATTGAGAGGTGTCCTATCCCGATGAAATTTCATAGCTGCATATCAACGATCCAGTCTGTAATTAATATGGTTGCATTTTCAGCCAATGAATGACCAATTCATCAGATATCTAAATAACATTCCATTCCAGAGTAATTAACCTCTCTAATGGCGTTGAAAGATGTTGATCCCCATAGCACGGTGTGCTTAAGTGAAGTGAGAATTATCAATTCTACTAATCAGCAAGCTAGGCATGCAGAGTGAGATGAATTGTTAAATCGGTAATTGTACAACTTTCTACTAGACATATTCTGAATAAAAGAGTCAGCGATGGTGATAATCTTCATGGTAATGTATGGAGTGAGTCAGCTATAATTAAAACGCAGACTACGTGCCATTATCATATTTTGGGAATGTTAGATCATGTTATTGTAGACTGGTGCGTTTTGATCTTTATAAAAAGATCCTCTTGAGAGGAATAAGAATAGAACATATCAGTGCCAATTGTCACTTCGTAGTAACTAGACTCATGGCAGAAATACCCTATGAGAAGTGTAGTTAACTCCAAGACCTCTATAATCAAGGAAAATCAAGCAAGTTGGCCTTGCGGTTAGAGGCACCCAGTTGAGAGCTTGCATTCGAGAGATAGAGGACCCAAACCCCACTGTCGGTAGCTCTAAAGATAGTTTTCCGTGGTTTCCCATTTCCACACCAGGTAAATGTTGAAGCAGTACCTTAACTAAGGCCACTGTCACTTATTTCCTACTTCTAGCCCTTTCCTATCTCATCGTTGCCATAAGACGTACCTGTGTCGATGCGACGTAAAACAGATTGTAAGAGAAAAGACTTCAAGGAAAAACATATTGAAATCCCAACAATATAGACCAGCCATGAAATAGGCCTTACTCCGTATATAGCTATCCATTATATTATATTATATTATATTATATTATATTATATTATATTATATTATATTATATTATATTATATTATATTATATTATATTATATTATATTATATTATATTATATTTCAGCACAGTTTAAACAAATATGACCCTCAACATAGCACAATCAATTGCCTATAGATGGTCTTCATAGTGTGCCTTATGAGAATATTGCCAATCATATCCGTGACAGATTGTGCGTACGGCCAAACTCACACGACGTGAAGTGACGATCTGCTATCTGTCTTTTTGGGTTAGGATGAATCACCTCGACAATCTATTTCATTCAATAGTCACAGCTCAGGATTGTTCTGGTTAAGAAGAGAAATTCATCATTTAACTTACCCTCATCACAAATCTCCCTTGTTCGGATGATAAGGGTGTTAAGCAAAACTTTTGATAAGGATGGTGGTGAGAGGATAGATGAGTTCACGATAGTCCAGATGCCATAAACTTCTTTCAAAAATCCCAGATACCAAAATACCTAAGAACGGCAAATCTCATCGAAGCGCAGTCTCCATTATAAAAATGACCGCTTGTAACCTGTTCAAGTTTTTGTTGCTTTATGATGCGCCGACACAGGTAGGTCTCATAGCGACCATGGGATAGGAATGGGATAAGAGTTGTAAGGAAGTGACCGTGGCCTTAAATAAGGTACATCCCCATCATTTGCCTCGTGTGAAAATGGGAAACCACGGAAAACCATCTTCACGGATACCGTTAGAGAGGTTCGAGCCCACTATCTCCGGAATTAAACTGCACGGCCAACTCGCTCGGTACAGCTCAACTCATCCAAAACTCGGTAATTCGTGTGCTCTATGGGGCTGAATAAAATATGTGTCATCAACATATCTCAGCCAGATGAAAGATTTAAGTGTGAAAGTTTGAAGAGAGAGCTCTTCAAAATTCTGCATTTAAAAATTCACTACGGCTGGTGCCAAAGGCTATTCCATAGCAATATCAATATTTTGTTCGTATATTGTACCTTGAAAACTGAACTATGTGGTGGTGAGGACAAGATGAAACCGATTAACTATGTCATCGAAAAAGATTTTATCCAAAAGGTACAAGGTTTTCATGATCAGAACCTTAATGAACAGAAATAAAGAAGAAATTCCTCTTAGAGCCATTTCCGCTACATTCAACCCGAACAAATACCTTGGAGAACTTATTACCTATGTACGGCTTAAGAAAATCATAGAAATTTATTGGTATTTTATACAATCTGCTTTTCGGATCTTAGGAAAACCATAAAAGCCGGGAATGTGGATTTCCACTGTCACAAGCCATGAGAAATGCCTTCTAGCTTAAAGAAAAGACACTGTTTTCCTATCAATTGTGTTGGAAAGAATATTTCTCATCTCTTTTCTGGTGGGGTCACTGTGAAGATCATCAATTATGTTGTTATTCTCAAGGGTATCTATAACCAACTAGGATTGCCTTTGTTACCTTTGTCTTCATTCATTTTTACCTGTCTGAAGCATACCCTTCTTTGGAACTAAGTAGGAGGAGGCGGCTTCGAATATCTGATAATGATATCGGTTTCTTCAGTAATGAAATGAACTGGAGTATGGCTTTTAGTGCCGGGAGATCCCAGGACGGGTTCGGCTCGCCAGGTGCGGGTCTCTTGATTTTACTCCCGTAGGCAACCTGCGCGTCATGATGAGGATGAAATGATGAAGAAGACAGCACATACACCCAGCCCCCGGGCCAGAGAAATTAAGCAACGATCGTTAAAATTCCCGACCCTGCCGGGAATCGAATCTGAGACACCTGTGACCAAAGGCCAGCACGCTAATCATTCAACTATGGAGCCGGACGATATCGTTAGTGGTGCAATTCGATAGAGGATTCATAGAAGCTTTGATACTACAGACGGTTCCTCAGTCGGAACGTTAAGAGGTATCACAAAATACAACCCTTCTAGAGCACAGACATAGAAGAAGTTTCTAGAACAGTACTTGATGGATTAACCACCATTTCAGAAGAATTCAAGTGCGGAACTAAATTACACTGGCGGAAAAAATATCCAAACACCATGAAATAAGGCATGTAGAATACGGAAATTTTGGGAATATATTTGTCGAGGTAACATACTTAATTGATTAAGGGTACAAGACTACAGGTTAATATCAGCGTGAGAAAAGGCATCACTAATGTGCCATGCTGGTGCATTAACAACCGGTGTAATCGCCTGACTGTGGAATGCAGGCATGCAAACCTGCATCCATTGTGTCGTACAGGTGCCGGATGTCAGCTTGTGGGATGGAGTTCCATGCCTGTTGCACTTGGTCGGTCAATACAGGGACGGTTAATGTCGGTTGTAGATGACGCTTGAGTTGTCGTCCAGTGATGCCCCATACGTGCTTGCTTGGGGAAATATCGGGGGATCGAGGAGGCCAAGGCAACACGTCGGCATTCTGTAGAGCACGTTGGGTTACAACAGCGGCATGGGGGCGTGCATTATCCTGTTGGAAAACATCCCCAGAAATGCCGTTCATGAATGGCAGAACGACAAGCCGAATCAAGAGACGGACGTACACATCTGCAGTGAGGGTGCATGGGGTAACTACTAGAGTGATCCTACTGTCGTAGGAAATTGCTCCCCAGATCACAACTGCCGGTGTAGGACAATTGCATCGACGCCGCAGATACACCAGTCCAAGTCTAGAGCGCCTAAGAATGCTTCTGACCGAGCTCGATAGCTGCAGTCGCTTAAGTGCGGCCAGTATCCAGTATTCGGGAGATAGTAGGTTCGAACCCCACTGTCGGCAGCCCTGAAAATGGTTTTCCGTGGTTTCCCATTTTCACACCAGGCAAATGCTGGGGCTGTACCATAATTAAGGCCACGGCCGCTTTCTTCCCACTCCTAGCCCTTTCCTGTCCCATCGTCGTCGTAAGACCTATCTGTGTCGGTGCGACGTAGAAAAATAGCAAAAAGAAAAAAAATGCTTCTGTACGTGAAGCAGGAATGAATGCGGACAGACTTAGAAGAAATTTGGAGAATGACGCTGTTATCTGGGCTAGGTTCAGCTTATAGAGAGAACTCCATTCTACATCTACAGTTTCTGAGACTATTTTTTCTTTAAATACGGACAGACTTAGGAGAAATTTGGAGAATGACGCTGATTCGTAGACGGAAAGCAGGCGCTCACCTGGCCTCCTTCTAACAAACACACGGCCATAACTGGCACCAAGAAATAACCGGAAAACACAGCGGGCCTCCACTCCATCCTCCAATGAGTTCTCGCTTGACACCACTGAAGACGCAGACGGCGGTGGTTTGGGGTAAGTGGAATAAACACACCGTCGTAAAGACATTCTTGACCCACTTACAGTCACTCCGTTCCATCTCACTGTCGCACAGTACAGCCCGTATTTAAAGCAAACCTGATGTGCAACATCATTGTGCCGCTACTAGCGCCACGTTAATGCGATTTGCAGGAAATTTGAATCAACGTCATCTTTCAGATGTATAAACACGCCTACCAACGTTCATTAATCTAGCAAAACTCCTCCTTGGTGTTCGGATATTTTTTTCAGCCAGTGTACTTTTCTGGCACATCGATAAACGAGGATATTTGGATACATGCATACGTAGTGCTAGAAGAATAAGAATAAGTAGGAGAAGAACAAAGCGATATGAAAGCTATATGACGTACACATTATTGCAAGTGTTAACCCCCAATGTCCGACCTAAGGAAAGATGAACCCTGTAAAGCACATTTCAAACACATTCTAGTTCTCTTCTCAAGGAAGTGTCTGGAATAAGAGTGAAGCTTGCCCATTCTACAATTGTACGGGTTTGTGGTGATTCAATAGCATGCTTTATCACCGAAAATATAGGGTCGATCTAGCTGTTCCGGTATTTAACACAAAAGTTAGAGACGATATTTTATATGAACTTCTTTCATTTCAAGAAGTTCATAACGGTTCATGTCGTAAATATTCTCCCCATAGAATTTCGAAAACTTAAAACGCTGACTTTTACGATCAGTAAATGACTTTATAGTCCGCCTCTGTGGTGTAGTGGTTACTGTGATTAGCTGCCACCCCCAGAGGCCCGGGTTCGATTCCCGGCTCTGCCATGAAATTTGAAAAGCTGTATGAGGGCTCGAACGGGGCCCACTCAGCCTCGGAATGTCGAGTAGAGGGGGATTCAATTCCCTCCTCAGTCATTCTTGAAGTGGTTTTCCGTGGTTTCCCACTTCTCCTCCAGGCAAATGCCGGGATGGTACCTAACTTAAGGCCACGGCAGCTACCTTCCCTCTTCCTTTTCTATCCCTTCCAAACTTTCCATCCCCCTACGAGGCCCCTGTTCAGCATAGCAGGTGAGGCCGCCCGGGCGAGGTACTGGTCATCCTCCCCAGTTATATCCCCGTCCCAGAGTCTGAAACTCCAGGACACTGCCCTTGGGGCGGTAGAGGTGGAATCCCTCGCTGAGTCCGAGGGAAAAACCGAACCTGGAGGGTAAGCAGATTACGAACGAACGAGCGAACGAAATGACGTTATAGCTTTTTTTTTGCTAGGGGCTTTACGTCGCACCGACACAGATAGGTCTTATGGCGACGATGGGATAGGAAAGGCCTAGAGTTGGAAGGAAGCGGCCGTGGCCTCAATTAAGGTACAGCCCCAGCATTTGCCTGGTGTGAAAATGGGAAACCACGGAAAACCATCTTCAGGGCAGCCGATAGTGGGATTCGAACCTACTATCTCCCGGATGCAAGCTCACAGTCGCGCGCCTCTACGCGCACGGCCAACTCGCCCGGTATTATAGCTTTTTGGAGATATTAGGTCGAGTTACAATATTATTGTAGGCTGACGCATTTCGATCTTGCTACCATTGTCGTCTTCGCAGCAGTAATAAAACAAATCAGTAGCAATCATCACTCCATGGCAACTAGACTCAAGACCTAAACACCCTCTCAAAAGTGTAGTTTATTCTAGGACCTCCAGAATCTCGGAGAAAAATTTTCACGACTTAACTACGGAGTGCAGCCAAGATACAGTATACAGGCGTGGGGTGTTCAATTTCTGTAGCCTCACGAATGATTCTTGGTGTAAAGGGTTTCTCCTTACAAGTGACAGATATTGCACCAAACATAATTTGATGGTCATTACTTTTTGTAACCAGAGAGCCTCCGTGGCTCAGGTGGCAGCACGCCGGCATCTCACCGCTGGGTTCCGTGGTTCAAATGCCGGTCGCTCCATGTGAGATTCGTGCTGGACAAAGGGTAGGCGGGGCATTTTTTTCTCCGGAGACTCCGGTTTTCCCTGTCATGTTTCATTCCAGGGACACTCTCCAATATCATTTCATTTCATCCGTCAGTCATTAATCACTGCTCCAGAGGGGTGCAACAGGCTTCGGCAGCCGGCACAATTGCTATTCTCGCCGCTAGATGGGGCTTAATTCATTCCATCACTGACCCGGTCGAATGCCTGGAAACAGGCTGTGGATTTTCATTTTATGTATGGCATCCAGAGGAGTGCGACAGGCTTCGGCAGGCGGCACAATTCCTATCCTTGCCGCTAGATGTGGCTTCATTCATTCCGTTCCTGACCCGGTAAAATGACTTCGAAACAGGCTGTGGATATTCATATGTATGGCATGTTCTGCCACGGCAGATTTCCCTGATAGGCAATGGTGTACAGAGGTGTGCGAAATTATTATACTCATGTGCAAATAACATTGATTTCCCTATAAAATTACACAGTACCAGTTCGCCTTGAACTTTGTTAATTTGTTTTACCTCTCCGTTCCTACCTATTTACATTAAACCAATATTAGAAAGTTTAAAAAACGGGAACTTAATTATAATGTCATCCTCGAAATTACAGTGAAATTCGTCTAAAGAGATTTATATTTTCTTCGTTAAGCACATTGTACTGAACTTTAAAAACCTTGTAAGTACGGTGTACAGTTTTATTAACTTTGTAACTGGTTAAGTAACAAAAGTACTGTTGAATTATATTTTCCTGTGAAACAAAGAGTATTTCATTGCCTATTGTCAGAGAAAGCAGTACTGTTAAAACAACTTTTGAGTTTTTCCCTCCCTGTAGGATAGCGCAACATTACAACGAGATGTATCTACATTAAACGCTGATTCCAACTGGAGTGTATGGAATATATTCACTTGGTATCCCACTGTAAGTGTATGCGATGTTCCTCGATCTGCGTTGTGTAACTTTCCTACATGTTTGACGAATTTGAACAGATCTACATAAAC
Source organism: Anabrus simplex (assembly GCF_040414725.1). Lineage (NCBI taxonomy): Eukaryota > Metazoa > Arthropoda > Insecta > Orthoptera > Tettigoniidae > Anabrus > Anabrus simplex. The sequence goes on from NC_090265.1 coordinate 1,527,099,303, forward strand.
ATGAACGCGTCAGCCTACAAGAATCATTCAAATACTATGTCGGTTAAGATGGTCACCTCAAATAACTCATACTGTTAAAAATATTAAAAATCTGTTTTCAGTCTTGGCAATGGTATCAAACCAAACCCCATGGCGCAAGAGCCCCTGAAGTGCCATGGCCTACCAAGTGACCGCTGCTTAGCTCGAAGGCCTGCAGATTATGAGGTGCACTGTGGTCAGCACGGCGAATCCTCTCGGCCATTATTCTTGGCTTTCTAGACCGAAGTTACCATCTCACCGTTAGATAGCTCCTCAATTGTAATCATGTAGACTGAGTGGACCTCGGGCCAGCTTTCAAATCCAGGTACAAATCTCTGACCTGGCCGGGAATCGAACTCGCGGCCTCCGGGTAAGAGGCAGGCACGCTACCCCTACACCACGGCGCCGGCAGCGATGGTACCAAGCAGGGCCGGATTAAGAGGGGGCAAAAGGGTCCCCGTCCCTTGGCCGTACCTAAAGTTGTATAAAAGGTCTGCTGTTCCACCTCCGTGCATGTATATAAATATTTACGCTCGCAAAATATCGAACACGCACTCTTCCTTACTTCTTATCAGGTGTCCACGTTAGTATTTCATCACTGCTAGAATCAGTTACCGTACGGAGACACGAATCCTCGCTACTTACGCACTGTAATTATTGTAAACGTTGTTGTTGACGAAAGTTTAAATCTGGCAGCTTGCGAGTACGGGCAGAGGGGGAAGAGGGGAAGAGGTCTAGGAAGTGATCGGGAGGGGACAGGGGAAGCACGGTGAAATGCGCATGCTATACAATATCTTTGCATCAGGAAGAGAACTTCCAGTTCACCTCTGTTTATTGAACCATTCATAAGTTACAACTGTAATGTTCTTGTAAAATGGATAGAAAATATCCTAGTGGTGCCGAAAAACGTAAGTTTTGTTTTGTATGTCGATTTGATAGTGATGATGAGACAAATGTCATATATGTTTAGGCACTGCGAAATATTAACATGAAAAATAGAGAAAAATTGTAGTCTATTTCAACACTTCCCTATTCATCAATTTAAGTGGAATTAGTTCTATAATAACTTCAGTATGCTAGTCTTACGTGATGTTACGAAGTAGGGGCCCCACATTTTTAAATAGCCCAGGGCTCACAAACACATAATCCGGCACTGGACTACCAACGGACTCATAATCCTACATGCAGTGCTTTGCCATAGTACTCCTAATATTAGACTCACGGAGGTGTAATTATTTTCAAAATCCGACAAGTACTTCTAGAGGTTATAGAATGTCTTCAGACCTGCTCAGTTGCCAGCCGAATTAATCATAACCACGCGGCAAGGCACGCGCTACAATCATCCTGACTCTGTTGCCATGATTAATTCGGCTGGCAACTGAGATAAATTTATATCTAAATGCACTGTTGTAACGTTGTATGATTCCGATGATGATGGTGATGTCATTGACGTTTAAGTTTTATGCAGCAACTTTTGCATTTGCCTGAATTGGCAGGTTCTACCAGTGACCGTCAAAATATCCAGACGAACAGTGCTCGACCAGCGAGTGATCCAGTTCGAGTGCTTTAGCACATAAAAGCGAAATTTCCACGAGAAACCTGGCAGTATAATATGGCCTTCTTTGGATACTACAGCATTCTAATCCACACGCTGAGCTTTATTAAGTAATCGAATTAGCCATTTGGCCATTACTTTGGTTTTAGCAGATACAGCATCTGCACGTTCAGTAAATGCCTACACACCAATTAAAATATACTTGTATTTAAACTGAATATCTGAGATACATCTGGCTCAATTGGTCCAGTAGTTCAGTTGGGATTGAGCGAGAAATGAAGTGGCACAATCTCAGTTTCATCTATTACGAGATATTTTAAAAAGATTCCAATATGTTCAGCCCATTATCTGCCGTTTAATCTACTCCTCTTAAAATTCAATCCCTAACCTGGGTCTAATCATTGTCATCCGGGTCTCCTTCTACTCCTCTTACCCTCTTTCCATCCATTATTCTTCTAGGTAACTACTTTCCTCCATTCGCCATACACGACCCCACCGCCGAGGCCGGTTGATACAACTTCACCAACCGAGTTGATTCCTTAGTCTTAACCTCCTTATTTCTAGTTCTCTCCCGCCATTCTTTCCATTTACTTGTGCCCGCAATCATTCTCGCAACTTTCATGACTTACTCTAAAGTTATGAAAACAATTTCTTGAAACAACTCAGTTTTCTCTCGCGCACATCACAATCAGTCTGAAAACTAACGGATGTAAAGATGGTTTCGTCCGATAACCTAGCAGTCGCTTGTTTGCAATATGTGTGTATAGAAATATCCAAAACATGAAGCATTTTCTTGTAACGCTTGAAATCGGGCTTATTTTAACTGTTATATAGGTATATGCTTGGTATTTTACAAACTTTTCCCAGTTTAATGTACTATGGTTCGAATTTAAAATTTCCATTGCATTTTAAAATGGTAATATAACAATATAACGTAAGCCATTCATTTTAATTTCATTCATCCTGGACTCTTGAGCAGCTTTGAAGCTTTTGAAGTTAGAAATCTGATGTCAATTAGGAACAATAATTCACTAAACATTATTTACATTACGGTTCCAGTCACCAGACCGGTATAATAATATCGGGTACTTCAACCAATCAACCGCTGTCTATCGCCACAGTTTTAATGTTACTGGGCGAGTTGGTCGTGCGTTTATGGGCGCTCAGCTGTGAGCTTGCATCCGGTAGATAGTGGGTTCGAGCCCCACTGTCGGCTTCCCTGAAGACGGTTTTCCGTGTTTTCCCATTTTCACACCAGGCCTTAATTAAGGCACGGCCGTTTCCTTCCCACTCCTTGGCCTTCCCTATCCCATCGTCGCGTCGGTGCTACGTAAAGCAAATAGCCCCCCCCCCAAAAAAAGTAACAGTTTTCATGTTAACATTTTTGCTTTAACGCATTTACGTGCACTTGCTTTTATATAAATTCATCAGAGTAGCGTACTGAAACAAATTCACTAATATATTTGAGTAGAGAATCCCGCCTGATGGCCATGATCGTCAAGGCGTTGAATTCTGGAACCAATATTAGCCGGTTCGAGTCCCGTTGGTCGAAAAATATTTCACCATCAGAATGTTGGCTGGCAGGGAGGTGAGGGTATACAATTTCTAATTACTAGATTGTGTGCCAAAAGCCTGGATTGAATTCCAAACCTCTCCGCAGTGGTCATATGGGGCGAAGTCCGGCTCCATGGCTAAATGGTTAGCGTGCCGGCCTTTCTTTGGTCACAGGGGTCCCGGGTTCGATTCCCGGCAGGAACGGCAATTTAAACCAAAATTCGTTAATTTCGTTGACACGGGGACTGGGTGTATGTGTCGTCTTCACCATCATTTCATCCTCATCACGACACGCAGGTCACCTAAGAGCCGAACTTGTCCTCGGACACTCCCGGCACTAAACGCCATACGCCATTTCATCAGGTCACCTAAGATGGTGGTGGTGATAATTGTTTTAAGAGGAAGTACAACTAGGCAACCATCATTTATATAACACTAACCAGAGAGAAAAAATGTAAGGAGACCGACACTTCGAAAAATGAAGGTATCGGCCAAAGAAAGGCAAGGGCCACGAAGGGCATGAAAATGAAAGACTCCCTAGCCCTCGCAAACCTAATAGCGTCGGGGTCGGAAAAGAACAAGAGTTGACCAAGGGAGGTCGGATAGGATAGATGAAAGTGAGGAGCCTGGCACAAGTGGAAGCAATGCCAGGACTCAGCTGTGGGCCCCGTGGTCGCCAACCCACGCTCCAAAGTTCAGAGCCCCTGGGGCGGTCACCTAAGAGCCGAACTTGTCCTCGGACACTCCCGGCACTAAACGCCATACGCCATTTCATTTCATATGGAGCGAGGGATTTTGACGCTGTTGATGGTGATTCGTCCGTCGCATGGGGACGTTAAGCCTCAAGCGGACCCCTTGGTGCTATTCGACAGGAGTAGGCTACGTGCCGGCACCGCGTTTCACCCTCTCCCTTCCTACTATCATATATCACGTCATTGATTTTATCTCATTTATCCTCTGACGAGGTTGACGTCAAAAAGAGCATCCGGTCATAAAAACCCGCCAAGACAGATTCATCTCACCTCAAACCCGACCCCGTAGGGAAACGGGACAAACATATTTGACCACAGACACCACAATCAACGGAACGGAACTGTGGTTATTTTGATGAAGCCGACAGCAGACATATTGGGACAGTGGATTCCGAAGTTTTTAAATGCAAAAGCAGAACAGTATATTTTCTGCTGAATGTTTTGTCCTGTGTATAGGTTATGAATATCTATGTATTTCGTTTGTTTTGTATTTATGCACTTCCATTAACGTTACTGACTTAACGCTGCAGTTGTTCATTAAATAGTCAAAATAATAATTCGAACTCTAGATTCTGTCTAGATAAGCTCTTGAGCTATTGTTGCATTACTACTGCAGAAAAATGTTGGTGTAGGAAACCTCTATCTATACTTTCACAACGCTAGCCAAGCCATAGACTAACTGTATGTCGGTTATCACTGCGTTGCCAAATTGCCCCGTAAAAATTACGACGTGTTAGTATTCTAGGGTTAAGAAGAATAATCTGCTCGCTTCGAACATTTATATAGGTGGAGAAATATGTTATGAAGACCTTAGTCTGGAGCGTAGCATTGTATAGAAGTGAAACATGGAAGATAACCAGCTCGGAAAGAAAGATAACAGAAGCATTTCAAATGTGGTGTTGCTGAAGAATGCTCATGGCGAGATGGTAGATCGAATCACGAATCATGATATACCGAATCAAATTGGCGAGACGAGAACGATTTGGCATAATTTGACGAGAAGTGATAGAATGACGAGATACATCTTAAGACATCCAGGAGATGTTCAGTAACTTTTTGAGGGAAGTGTAGGCTGTAAGAACGTCAAAGACAAACCAAACCCATTATAGTAAATGTAGGATGTAGCCTATACTAGTTACGTAGAAATGGAAAGGTAAGCGTAGGATTAACTGCATTAAACCAGTCTGTGGAGTGATGACCGAAACAACAACATCATTTTACTATCATTAAACTTATGTCACTGCTGCACTGAATACTGTTGTTCATCTTGATTGAGCTCACACAAAGTGATAGAGCAGGCAACGCGCACCGTGACAGGATGTATTCTTGCTACAAATGTCCATTGACTAACTGTCTTGAGTACCTCCACGATCCTCAAGGAGATTCCAGTTTATTGCTTTTGAACGTCTCGACGAAAATAGAGCACAATCCTCACCTTGCTATTTATACGGACCTGGAGAAAAAGACAACCTTCTTGGCAAATTGCACTTAATCTAAATGATGGCCCTGTTATCACATCAGATACCCGAAAAAAAAAACAGTGCCAGCAGCAATTTCTGCCACCAGACGTTGAACAATAATGACCCCGAATGACCTCTCCGTGCGTTCAGACGCAACATAGAAGACCTGAACAGCATGAAAGACCTTCAACTTTCACACCTTGATCGAGAACTGCAATTGTGAACTGGATAAAATTGTTTTATATTTGTATATCAGCGTATATAATTTAATTATTCAGTTTATCATACGATAATGCATATTAACTGCCACGCCCACGTATCCCTGATACCTGATCGGGGAGTAAGCCTTACTACGGAGTACTAATATATTTCGACTATCGCCTTCATATCAATAAATTTATATTGTCATGGTACGTTGTTAAGGAGTAAGCTAACGCACGATTCTTTTTGCAAAAAATGTCGCAAATTTTTTATTTTAAGTCTAGATTTTGAAATAACACTGAGGATGTTTGTGAAAAAGTTTACAAAATTCCGCCAAGTGGTTTACACATGATGCCGTTTCGGAAGGTAGACAGACAGAAAGACTAATATGGCCGAGCCGGAAGAAAATTAAATGCTATGATCTACAGTGTCCTAACCAGTGGCGGTTTCTGGTATAGCGCAATGGAGCAATGCACCTCCAGTTTATATCAAATTGTACTCAGCTACTTAATTTTCACTATTCCCTTGTCATTCTCAAAGCTCGTGCTAAGCCCATCTGTCCGTAATATACTCGTACTGGCTCTTAATTCATGTGAGCTGCGCATAGTCTGTGGCTGGAGACTCGTCTGGAATGAACCCCCATACAAGGCTGCATCTCCGTCCGTACTTAGGCGAAGGGACCAGTGAGGTGCGGGGGGAAGTCTGTCAGCATTAAAGCAAGACCTGGATATCGCAGAAAAGAATATCCGTGGTGTAGGCATGCGCAGTATGCCACTCTCTCTCAAGTCTGTCGCAAGTCGTGTTGTTGGGGTAAGAAAACTGTAATAGTATGTGCCTGCCATCTGTTGCCCTTACAGGAATTTAACCAGGCAGCAGAGAATAGTGCACATAATTAGCGCTAGTGTTGAACAGCATCATTACTACCAAAAGTCATATTAAATTGCCAAATTCCAATTGATACCTTGTCCCAAATATATCAATACTTACTAAACATCTATTCATTTGCCTTCTTTGGAATAATTACTTTTTTGGAGAGAAACATAGCTTAAAAATCATTGAGGCAAAGAGTAGCGGGAAGGTAATACCAATGAAAACGCTAATTGACCAGCTCACACTAGTTCTTAAAATTAAGTTACCAACATTGTGAAAAGTGCGAACATTCATTCCTATAGTTTCCTCGTGTTTTTCAAGTGTGAAACTAGTGTTTGTAAACGTTTGTACTTAGCAATTATCATAATTCGTAACATTATTGTACGCTGTGCAAGCGTGTGAGTGTTTTTTTTGCACCGTTGTGCCGTTCTGAAACTTAATTTTTAGGATATAAAGAAGTTACAATCTTTTGTCCGTGTGCGTGTGTGTGTTTTTGTGCGTTGTAGTTACGTCCACAATCTTTGTGCCCCGGAAAGGTAAGGAGCTACATAATGAGTTTGAACAGTGTCCAGATACTTAAGAAGACAAACTTTTCTTGTCTCTCTCTTGAGCGAAAACTTGAGATTAAGAATGCCGGGCGCCCAATGCCTGATCTTGTTATAACGAAGCAGACTAAAAGTAAAAGTAAAGAAATCGTGCGTAAATTCAGAATGGATATATACAAAAGAACCGAGTGGATCTGTGGGTGCGAAGTTACTAACAGGTTGTTTTGTTTTCCGTGTTTATGCTTCGTGAGTGATGAAAGCGAAGGGACTTGGACCAAAGTCGGAGTAGTAGATTTAGGACATTTGTCCCAAAAAATAAAGAAACACGAAAGTTCTAAATCTCATATGCTTGCCCAGTTAGAATTCGATCTTCTGGGAAAACACGATATCCGGCAGCAACTTGATTGTGCTTACAGGCAGTCTGTCGAAAGACACAACGATCAAGTACGGAAAAATCGTTATGTGCTGTCAAAAATTATCGACTGTGTAAAGTTCTGTGGCGCGTTTGAGTTGGCATTGCGCGGGCATGACGAAACAAGTGAATCCTCGAATCCTGGCATATTCCGAGGCCTCGCTAATTTTAGTTCTGAAATTGACGTTGCATTAAAGGACCATCTGTCCAAAGCTACTGTTTTCAAAGGCACCTCGAAAGACATTCAGAATGAACTGCTTTCGTGCATGTTTGAAATCTGTCGCGAGAAAATAAAGAAAGAAATCACAACTGCGCCCTTCATTTCGGTAATCGCAGACGAGACCACCGATATATCAACTACAGCACAATTAGTTATTGTACTGCGCTACGTTCTTCCCAACGGTAAGCCAGTTGAAAGATTTTGGGGTTTCCTCTCACCCGCTAGTCATGATGCTAAGACAATAGCAGAGTGTTTAAAATCTTCTTTGAGCGATGTTGTTGATAGCCCAGATAAGTTAGTTTCACAAAGTTACGATGGGGCGAATGTAATGAGTGGTCGCCATTCAGGAGTGCAAGCTCTCATCAGGGAAGATTTTAAGCATGCACATTATGTTCACTGTTACGCCCATTCTTTGAACTTAGTCATGGCACAAGCGACAAGCCAGAATACGGATGTCCGTATATTTTTTGCAGATTTAAGTGAAATCCCCAGCTTCTTTAATAACTCCCCGCAGCGATCAGGTGTATTGACCGAAATAGTTGGTAGAAGAGTACCTCATGCTTCAAACACAAGGTGGAATTTTAAATCAAGGACCGTTGAAGTAGTTTACGAGAACAGAGATGCCCTCATCGAATGCCTTGATCAACTGGAAACTACCTCTCGACAGCCTAACACCATATCGCAAGCAAGAGGTTTGCGTTTAAAATTGGAGCACCCGTTATTTCAGTTCTGGTTGGCTGTTTTCCATCAGATAATGCCTCATGTGGACATTTTATACAGTCAGCTACAAAAGCGAAATTCAGATCCGTTGGAAGTCAAAGGCGCACTTTCAGGTTTCGAGGCTGCTATAAAAATGGTTCGGGAAAATAAAATTGACCACATCGCTGACGAACATGATATACTGCCCCCGCCAGTGAAGGTATCACGAGGGCCGCTGCGTACCTCGAAACGAGTTGCGGCAAAAGAAGTTTGTGACACAGTCATTCTTCAAGCAAAGGAACGGTTTCAATTCACAAACCACCTTCTTGCAGCAAACTTGTTTCAAGCTGAAAATTTCGGCAGCTTTGAGAAGCAGTTTCCCCACTCACTTCTGTACAAAGCGTGTGAGGCCTACCCATTTCTCGACAAACCGAAACTGAGAACCGAACTTGAAATATTATACATGAGAAATGATTTTCGAACTGTTTCTGGGGCTACGACTTTGTTGCAGTTTCTTTTAGAAAATAAGTTGCAGAGTGTCTTTGGTGAAAGCATAAAACTTTTAAATAAAGTTATTACTATTCCCATGACGACATCTGAAGCAGAAAGGTGCTTCTCAACCCTGAAAAGAATAAAGACTTTCTTGCGCAGCACAATGACCGAGGATAGACTTAATGCTCTTGCTATGCTGTCAATTGAAAAGGACTTAGTTCGAGACTCTGTGGACTTCAACGAAGCAGTTATAGATAAATTTGCATCCCTCAAGGAGCGCAGGATGGATTTTTTGTATAAGCTGTCTACATAGGGTAAGTCGATTGTGAAACATTTCTAATTTTGCATGTGGTAAATATCGGCATGTATTGTCTGCTTCTCTCGTATTCGATCACATTTTCAAAACTTCTATCATCTTATTTTGGGAGGTTACGGCCCACGACGGGAGAGGTGGAGGGGGGAAGGTGCAATTTTTTTTCTTCTGTTGAATCCCCAGTGACGAAAGTCACGCGCCGCCACTGGTCCTAACCCCGTTAAACTGATCAACAGTGACACTGCAACGACTGTTGTTAATTGAGATGTGCTCTCTCTCTCTCTCTCAACTAAAGTAGTCCTTAACATCTATCTTCCTGGAGGAGTTCGCACGGAGCTGAGACCAGGCATTCTTGCGTCTAACGATCAGAAATATGTATATTTGTTTGAAAATTGCTTTATTCTCTGTTGTAGCTTTAGATTTCTCAGATTCTTGTAGTCTAAAATAATAAATAGGCTTAATGTTTTATTTTCTTATTTATTAGATAATGTATGTTTTAATTTTACTGGATTTCGTATCTGTGTTTTAATTTATTTAAATCTGAATTTTTAATTTAATATTTTAATATTACTAAAATATAGTTAGTGTGTACGCAAACCTGTATATTATTATATCAAGACGCTACATAAAAATACTTTTCAGCCTCAGTGGTATGTAAATTATCAATAAATTCAATTCAGTTCAGTTCAATTCTCTCTCCCTCTCTCTCAGACTGTCACTTAGCCCCGCTGGATGATATTACAGGTGCAGTTTCATAAAACTAACTCCTCACGACGGGTTCAACAGCTATTTATATAATGGAAGAAGTATATTCTGCAATTAGTGAGATAGTTACGATCAGAGGGTGAAATCTTCGGAACTTCCTCATGTTCTCATGACCATTCATTATCTTAGCTTCAAGCTTCCGGTTTAACGATCGCAAGTAAGCGTCAGTTGCGGATTACGAGGCGTGACCGAAAAATGGAGATACACGTATATATCGAAGGGTGAATTCGTAATGCGTACTGAGGCTACACTTACTTTGACTATGATCCTTTTACCTTCCCGTCAGGTTCAACGAGGAGAGGTACGCCATGTCCTCTTCCAGTAACTCCTGCGCCGATCTAGAATGCCGCCAAATGTGCGTAAACTCCGTCATAAGGTTCTTTATTGCAATAATTGAGCGCTCAAGGTAAATTCGTTGCCATTATTAATGCATATGGGAGCATAATGAATCTTATAAATAAAGTTGTAGGGGGTCCGCTGTCTGTAATTTCGTTTTTGTTTAGCCAATTTTTCAGGTATTTTTCTGTTTTAGGTCAACTCAAGACCGAATCGGCGGTTTTTAATTTTCGTGTCTGTTTGTTTGTTTGATTGTTTGTTCCACCATCACGACAGAAGGGCTGGATAGATTTCAACCAAACTTCGTATTTGGAGAATACTCACCCCGAGGAAGGTTTCTGTATGTGCAACCCGACAAAGATAAAAACAGGAATGATAATAAAATCCCATAAATATAACCAAAAGTGCACAAGAAGCAAAATACTTACCATCGAGCAGGAGCAGTATTAACAAAACCAGCGTGGAGGGCACAGAACATAAGGGAAAGGACTGGATCGAGCTAACTACTTGAGGGGTTGCCAGGTCAAGATTGCTAAATGAAAGCAAGATTAATGTTTAAATAACTTGAACTTTACTTAAAATTAGGAAAAATATAAACAGAATTTAGGAATGAAAACTGCAGAGCAAAAAAAAAAATCTGTAAATAATGTCTTTAAATTATAGATAAAAATCAGTTTTTAAAGCAAAATATACTATGAGTGCGCACTCGGATAACAACGTAAAATAATTTTTATGTAGTAATAAATAAGTAAATAGAAGAAAGATAAAAATTGTAATAATTCAACTCATTAAATTAGGAGACAAATGTCTATTTTTAGGATAAATAAAATCGTGAAAACACACTCAGATTACAAGCTACAGGTTGCCTTAGAATTAATGAATGACAAATGTTAAAACGGATCCGTGCATAAAATATTAATTACATAACTGGCCAGCTTTTCTTGGTGAGTAAGTATACTACAATTAATCACATTAAACTGGAATTTGCTTCCGGAACCAGTACACAAGGATTTCAATCACCCCGAAACACGGAAACACACACAATATATAAGGCAACGCTAGCAGACCCAAAAAAAAAGGTTCCACACGTAAATAATTGAAAGGACACAAGAGAAAATCGCACGAACCCGAATAAAAATATGTCTCAAATAAACTACAAATTAGGAAGGGAAACACTTAAAATTTCACAGACAACAAAACAATGGTACACACCAAGCATACAGCTTCCCAAAACCGAAGCCAACATCCAACAAAAGAGACAATAGGCAAAGCCCACACAAAATTAGCGTACCGGAGATAAGATAAAAACATGGCACGCAATAATGAAAGAAGAAGGAAAGAAAAACGGACGCGAATAATCTGAGGAGGGCAAAAGTATCATTAAGAAATAGGGAACAAATTCCAGTTTATTATAACCAGAATATTACAATAATTATGTATAGTCTTTTAAATTTAACATTTCTTCCAACCAAAATGTTAATAAAGGATTTAAATGCCGGTTACACAATTTTAATTTTAGGAGGCCTTGGAAAACGGTAATGGCCGAATAAGACCGGAAATAAACCATCCCTTTAAGTAATTAAACAATGAGCCATTACGAAAACAATACTAGTACATAACGTCTTTCAAAACGTTGTCAACAGTCCATCGGATGCCACAAATAGGAACCAAGAAATGTAAAAAGTAATCCACCAACAAAATTAATAATAATAATAACTTTAAGAAACAGAAAAAGGCAGCACAACGATAATCTCAGTTAAATTAAAGTAATGGAATAATAGGTCTCTTACCCGCGCATATACCATGTTCCAGAATTACTCCATAAGAATAATTTGGATATAGAACATTACCAAAATCACGTTAAGTTACATTTTAATATTTAGCAGATACAATTTATATCATTAAAATGTCCGATGAAGAAGAAAGTCCAGCTTAATTTAATGCATAAACGGTGGTCACCAGGTCCATAAACTATAGGCCTAATTTCAATTACAGTAGGGGAGTAGAGACGAAGTAATATTAACAGCGTTGCCAAAACATTTCTTCTAATATAATAGTTGTCGCAGATAGCTTGATACACGCGTTCTTTTCCAAATAATCCGGCAGCAGAACAGTTTCGAAACAATTAAGTAGATACTTGTACTTACATTTTGGGTGTCCAATTTAATATACTGTAATCCAATAGCTTACATTCTAGCTCATTTTGTAATGAAGAACCCTCCTTCAGATAGTTCGGTCACACTAATTTTAAAAAAACAGTAAATATGAAACACACAACATTATTTCGCTATAATTCAGGCAATGCCTTAATTAACGAGGCTATTAGCCTGGTTTATCAAACTCCACTCCAACAACTTTCAATCGCATTTTGTACACAACTTCTCCAAACGCGTCCATCTTGGCGAGCTGCTGGTAACAGACTGGCGTGCAGGCCGGACAAGCCGCGCGTCGCTCAGTTGAAGCTCGACACTGCGCACACTCAAGCCAAAAATTTGCTTATTGAGCCAATCAGAATTTCGAAGCAACCGACGTAACAATGGTAAGAAGATACATTTTAAATCGCCACAGTTTTCAGGCACATAATTTAACGGCAATGCAAACAATGGCCGAGAATTGCAGATTAAAGTCCCCACACACAAATGTATATGTCCAACAATGAGGGTATCGTAAATTATTGTCTCAGTATGCATTTCATTCTAAAATCTTTGAATAGACGGGGATTTATAGGAAAACGAGAACGGTTTTCCTCCATTTTCTCTTATACTATTGATTTCCTGTAAATTCCGTGGACCGTATGTGAAACGTCTCTTCATTATAAACAACTTTCGTTATGTTCATAATTTACCTTACTATTCAAATGACGGAGAAATTTACTATTTTCTGCGGGTATCATGTTCTGCGTGTGTGACCGACAGAACGACCACGAACGTACAAGTTGCCATGGCAACGTCTCTGACTGCTTGCCAGCAAGGAAGTAACGGATTGCCATTTTACCCATCATACCTTTAAATTCATGGTTGTTCCTTGGGTAGAAGGCAAGAGAGGGCGTCAATCGGCCATTCTGCGGGATATTGGCGGAATATCGTTAGCTTAAGTAATAACACCATTAGTCATCTTATCTGTTGACCTAAGAATGCCTGCGCCTAAATTTCTCTTTCTTATATCCATAACTCACACCAGCATATTTTATTGAGGGGCATTTGATTTTCCAATACATTCACTTGGTATTTACATAGGCCTATTTGTCGTCATCCGGCTGTCCTCAGTTTTAATCCATTTTCTATTAATTTCAACTTTCTTTACTGAATTATTTTCTTCCTTAATTACACCGTATGTATGCGAGTGCTAATCCCGAAAGCTTGACACTTTCCTTTGAGGAAATATTCTAAGCTATGCAAATGTTTAACTTTCGGCCCCGAAAACTATCGAAATATGGATGCAATTTTAACGACGATGCACACGTTCGTTTCGGGATAATTGGTGGCTAATCTGTAAGTCTTATCACAAATCAGAAAGCACAATCGCCTTTCATTTTGGAAAGATCTACAACTTTGGTCCTATGACTTTTTATCGTATTTCTATTCCTTATACGTTAAATAGAGCTGTATTTCTCGATTTCAAGTTAATTTTGTACTTTCACATGTATATGTTAACATTCATTTGGCACACTTATAGGAAAGATAGAATCATGACATTCGGCACGCACATTGGCATGACCAGTGGCAATGTGAAAGCCAAATTTTATGATTCTATCTGTCACATGAGTATCACAAATATAAAGTAGTATGCGAAAACTGTACAAAATTTCACACCCAATGATTCTAACTCAATCTAACCCATAAATATAGGAGATACGAGAAGATGTCATGGGACCAACCATGCAGAACAATGAAAGAGGCGTCTGATGGTGAGGTCCGTTTGCAGATATGTCGCAGAGTTTAAAAGCAGTAACTCTCGAACTAAAGGTCTGCACTTCTAGAGTGTCTCTATACATTCACTATTTTGGCGACATTTCTGTACAGTTATCCGTTTCAGGTGTAATAATGACCATCTGCATACTTTTAGCTTTGGGGTCTGTTTTTCTGTTCGTCTGTTTGTCTATAACTTGGAATAACTGGATATATTTCCACCAAATTCATATTTAGAATCCACCTGTCCTTGGGTAGGTTTCAGGGCAAATACTGTTTCTAAATCCACGAAATGACTGCGGGGGTTTATACGAAACCGAAACCGTGATTTTGCACTCCCACGAAATGTATACAACCAAACTTTATAGAAATCTACCTGCCTTAATGGAAATTAATTTTTAAACCTTTTTTCTCATGTACATCATTTCGGTAAGAGGATTTATAAGGGAGATATCATTAACCGGACTTAACTTAAGAACGGGCGCGTGTTGAGCTATTTCTTACTACTTGAAAACTATTGAAGATATTTGAACCAAACTTTATATTTAGCATTCACCTTTCCAAAGGTAGATTTTAAAGGTCAATAACATGTCCTGTTCCTGGAATGGACTGGCGGTTTATAGGGAACCGAAATGGTGAATTTACTCTCCCACAATATATACAGTACATGACCAACCTGACTGGAAATCGACCAAATTTATTGGAAATCCATTTATAAAACTTTTTTCATGTGTATTTTCTCGACAGAAAGATTAATAAGGGAGATATCATGAATGGTCGGTTTTGCAGGGTAAGTCCAGCAGACATAGACCAAAAGGTATTGTACGTAGAGTAGATTCCTTATTTATCTATATAAGAAAAACTACTGTGTGCCTGTACATTGACTATTTTGGCGAAATGTTCGGACAGCTACGCGTTTAAGGGGTAATAATAACAACCATCTGCATAATTTTCTGGTTTAGTTTCCTGAAAGTCATAATTTTAACCCTCCTCGCCCAAAATCCACATTGCGGCATAATCTGCCAGACGAACAAGAAAACAGAAATTTGGCAAAATTATACGTTTTAGCCTGTAACGGACAGAACATTTCCAAGAGCTTAAAATTTTTCACTTTTTTCCCCGAAGAATATCGAAATATGGAGGCAATTTTAATGATGGTGCAGATCTTCGCGAAGTCCTATCACATAAGGGAAGGCACAATCTCCGTTCAATTTGGAGTGATCTACAACCTTGGTCTTATGACTTTTTGTTGTATCTGTATCCCTTTTACGTTTGATTTTTGTCTATTTCTCGATGTTAAGTAAATTTGGACATTTCACATTCATGATTCATACTTTCAATCACTTATAAGAAAGATAGAATCATCAAACTCTACACGAAAATTGGCCCACCCAGTAGCCATATGTGAGCCAAATGCTATGTATGTAGCTGTCACATAATTATCTGAAAAGTAATGCAATGTGAGATAATCTTACAAAAATGTTACCCTATTCAACGTTTCTAACTCAATCTGACCCGTGAATAGATCAGATATCATACGACCAGCCATTTAGGCCGCTAAATCTGACGTATTACGATACAATCCTTTGTCGATATGACGTACCGTTTTCCAGCAGTCAGTCTGTAAATGAAGGTCTGCAAAATTTTAAGCATGCATATACTTTCGTATGTCGACCTATATATATTCACTGATGTCGTGTTGTAGCGATCGAGAGAGGGTGTGTCTGCTATTGTAATCAGTACTCACCACACCGACTTTGACTGGCAGTAGGAATGGGGTCCTTCTCCAACACCTGTGTAACTGGCATTAGTAAGGAAGGCCTACCATCGTAGTGAATAATTCACTTCTCGATTTGACTTGCAGAAGTCAAGGGAGCATGCATTGTTGTTTAAAAGTGCCCTACCCGATTGTGTTTGGCTGTAGGCACGGGTACCCTCCCTTATAAACAAATGTATCAATCTAAAATGTGACTGGTATTAGGCATAGTGGCCTGCTATTTTGATGGAAACTCACCAGCTTGGTGTGACTGGTAGGAAAAGGGGCCTCTCATTATAATTATAACTGCATAACTCAATTTCAACTGGTAGTAGGGAAGTTGCCAAACATTCTAATGAAAACTGTAATCTGTCTGGAAGTAGGAAAGGGGGCCTGCCATTGTAACGAAAACTCCCAAATCGATTGTGACAGCGCAGTAGGCGATGGGGCCTACAATTATAATGAAAACTTCCACACTCGATTGTGAATGGCAGTAGGCAAGTGAGCCTGCCGTTATCATCACAAATCCGTAACAAGCACTTTGAATTGGAAACACCGTATTGGGAACCTCACTATGCTGTTTCTCGGATAACGCTAAGAGACATGCCATTTTAAAACAATCTTATTTACTGTATGTACAGTATTTACTTCGATATTCGAATACAATGTAGAATACCGTAGCGAAGCACGGGTACATTTGCTAGTAGACAATATAGCGTCAAGAATTTTCTGGAGGCTGAACCGATATTCTTAACGTGAACGTGATCGAAGGGCGTTTGTGATCTTGTGCTGAACGGTACTCATTTCTTTCTTTAAACGAAGGAACACATTAGCTAACTTTCGACGTCCACGACGATATAGAAGAAGAGGTAAGATGTTGGTTCAACTGAAGGTCGAACTTCTATGAATCTAAGATGCTGAAGCTACTACCCAGGCTAAACAAGTATTCGGACAATGGAGACGGCAAAGCTAGGAAGTTAAGTATGTACCGGTGATTCTTTACAATTGAAGTTTCATGAACTAAACACCATCATATTGCCCTTTGTTTTTTCACTTTTCGGGCAAGCCTCGTAATACATATTGAGCTATACTACGGGGAACAATTCAAAAGTTATAATTAATTCAATGAGACATTTTTCTTCTCCTTCCGCCTCCTCCCCTTCCTCATAGGTAGAACTATCATCTCTTTTCTAGATGAAAATAAATATCCCATTCATGTCACGTCCTATCGTGATCTTTGCCGGCAAGAGAAAAAGAATTCTAATTGAAAATTCCCAACTTAATGCACTGGATTCCCTCTCCACGGTTGTCTTATTACACTACCCTTCAAAGAAAGGAAATAAACTGGCGGTGTGGTAAGAACAAAGTGTTCGAGGAGTAGAATACCGATCTCCATGCAGAGGAGAAGGAGGATGATGCTCATACGGTCAGATCCCGACACCACAGGTGTCTTCTGCTGAGTCATGGGGGAAGCTATTTTCATCGTATTTTGTTGTAGCCCTAGCCTCAGCAACCATTGTTGAGATATTGGTGTGTCAGGTGCTAGAGGTTAATAACTGTCACTTCAATAGTAGCTTAAAAGCGGTCAAATGATTAGCTTGCCTTCCTCAATCGAGAAACTGGTTAACGTACCAATTTCGGTACACATCATTCTGGTATATTTAATGTAATTCCCTAATGGTTCAGCCAGTAAATATAAGGATTTCTTAATCATATATATGGCACATTACTATTCACGAACTCGGACAGTTGAAAGGAAAAGCAAAGATAACTCCGTACAGGCTATGAAGGCCCTTGGAGCATTGGAAGGTAAGGATATTTTCTATTCTTATCATCGGCATTAAGTGATGAAGAGTAGTCAATTCTATACCCGGCAACTTTTGCCCCAAAGGATTTACCTGGAACCCATTTTTAGTGTAGGCTGTGTTAAACTCAGTCCTTCCAGATGTGAAAATCGTATTTGCAAGTTTTTCGACTTCTTACTGGGAATCGAACCCACGTCCTTCCAGGTGAACCGAGTGTAGTCTTACCACTTCGACTAGGCACCCCACTTTATATAAATAAAATGGATTCTTATCCTAACATAATTTTCTGTCCATTCTAAACATTGCCTCGTTGTAAAGCATATTCTCCATATACCAATGCATGTTGTAGAAATCTCAAAGTCTCAGTAGCCGTCTTTCTTCCGTTTAAAACAAACATTGGTGTTCATGCCAGAGCGCGCGATGGATCTGTGATGTCATCGCTTGCATCCTGCTAAGACCTAGTTTCAGGAAAATCGGAGTTCTCGTGGAGATAATCATGTTATCAACACCCACGTTTAATTACAAACTTGCTTTTCTACGTCCACATTCCTTATTCACTTCTTCATCCACTGTTACCAAACAATCCTTTACTCAGTACTACGCACATTTGTCACCTTACAGAACACTTATAAAATGTTTTTCAGAGACACACAGACAAGGGTAGTATGACCCATTCTGGAAGAATGAAAAATAGATCAACTTAGGTGCTACCATGTCACTGGAATACTGTAAATACCAAAATGTCTTAGTAAAAATTGAATTTATGTGTTTATACATCGTTGAAGTAGTAGGAGCGATCTGGTATTAGTGGACATCAGTTTCAATTAATATTTTCTGTGTTCTGTATTACTATGATGTCTGTTGTGATTAGAGTAAACTTCTTTGATAAAAATTAGGTATCTGTTAATAACTTAATTGCCTGAATATATTGATGGACTTCATGCAGCAAACTCTGCCGTTGGAGTCTGATACGCATATTTCAGATCATTTCTTTCAGCCATTTTACGGTATTAGTTTCGTCACACGAATGCAATTAAAATAAATCCACAACTTTAAGTGGTGTAATTTCCTTTGAGATTACATTATAACAATGTAGCTGATCTCTGATTGGTTGATTAATTGCAAGGGAAGTGACAATCGAATGACGTCGTCACTGAGTTTTCAACAAGGCAGACGTGGTTCGAATTCCAAGTAAAATTGGAAATTCGTGGCTATGGTCACAATAATCAGCAGTCATATAGAACTACAAGCTTGCTTTCCCCTTTAATTTCTTGGTAAATTTTAAAGTTTATTTCACACAAAAATTACCATACATTGATATACTTATTGGTTGAGAAAACAGATGATGATAATAGTTATCGGTACATGTAATGAGTCATATAATATTGTATTAAAATCTTTGTAATTGTACAGTAATTGTACAGAGACGGAAAGATACATTAACTACATTACATGCGCTGAACAATAGAGGAGATCTCCTATGGTGAGGTAGTGTGTCGAGTCTAGAAAGCTAGGTTTAACGGCCGGGAGGATTCGTCGCACAGACGACGCGTCATCTCGTAATCTGCAGGCTTTCGGGCCGAACACCTATCACTTGGTAGACCAAGGCCCGCCCGGACTGTATGCCATGGAGTCTAGTTTCAAGAAGATTTCGAAAGTGGATGGTTTGATGGTTGCAAAGAGTTCCTCTGTTTAGAATCAACAACGGTGTAAGGATGAGTGTAGTAGACAGTTGATTGGATCTTGATTGGATGAATCAAGGTGAAACTTAAGAACTAATACGTGATTTTCTGAAATATTAGGATTTTTGTTTACGCAATACAGACGACAGAAATCCATCGCCTCTCATAACAGACAGGTTTTCAGTTTGTTTTATGAAACCAGGATTAAAATTAGTGGATAAGCCAGAAACCTCCAGGTGAAAAGCAGACACACTGTGGGGATTATGACGACAGTTACGAAAGTCAAAACATCTTATGGCTCCAAGCATATTACCGCCTGTAGAATAACGATGACAAAACTTTGATCAAGGGGCATTGAGGAGAAAGAAAAGAAGAGAGCCTGGATAGAATTTAGTATAAGTCTCTAGGTGCTAGAACGCCGTAGTCGCATCTCGCTACGTGGTAGAGGCTTCATACTGCAACGAACTTGAAAGAGGCGATACAATATCCTCTAGTGGGTGGGGGGCATCTAGCACATCGACTCTACTCCCTGCCTGTCGCACCTAAAAGGGGTAACTCCATAGGGGTTTCCAACCACGTCTCCCATCGCATGTCGATTCATTGCGTCTTGTTACTTGCAGCAGATTCAGTGCTTTGATCATTCCTCTCCAACCTCCCTTGGTCTCTGATCCTTCCTAAACTGTATTCGTTTCCAAAGTATCGAGACAATTTCATTTCCATGCCCATGACTCTCACCTGTGTTTCTTCAAAGATTTTGGATCTCTTCTTGCTTTGCTGTATCAGGGGGGAATGGTTGTCTAGTTGTATTTGCCATTAAACCAACATTCACCACCACCAGAGGATACAATAGGACAAAAATAAGTATCAGTGAAATTGGGCTCTTCAGCGACAATCTGAAAGTAAACATACGTTGTATATGCATTTTTAACAGTACATTAGTGAAGGAATGGATTGGGCTAATTCTTGGTGAATACATTTATCTTTCTATACAAGTAAAGAGGTACACATTGCTGTCCTATTTCTGGAATACCTTTCAGATGTTACAGCCCGCAGTGATTTTTATTTGTTTTCATCACTCGCGCTCACAAAAGATAACATTTTGCTTTCCTGACGTTGAGAGTGCTTTATCCAGGTTGTTTTGATGTAACCAGAGTTTTGTGTTTGTATATCCATGTTTACCATTTTATATTTCAAAAATGTTTTTATTTGCACTTTGTTTCTGCTTTACTCAGTAATATTCAGAGGAGAGTAGGCTTGCAACAGCTTATCGGATACACCAGGCACAGAGCAAACAACAAACCGGTAGCCATGCAGTTTTTATTATATAAAGCTCCAGTGTGCTGAACCCTTTATCGAAAATACCACAAGGTTGGCAGAGTAAATTATTGGCTCAAACTGTGCAGGTCAGTAGAAAGCAACATTTCCTTATCTGTAGCACATCATTAATATTTTCTTCAACTCCCCTCCTTTCTTTTTCTCTCATTTCTTAGGCCAGGTTAAACTTCAAAATACCACAATCTTGATATTTTACAGGTAGCAACATTGTTTCAGTCATTCGCTTTCAGTCCAACAATTTATCCGATATATTTTGAAGACGAAGTTGTTACACAATGCGTAATAACAGAATTCACTACATAAAATAAAATAAAAGAATACTGTGTGTTTATTTATCAACAATTTTGCTCATATTTCCTTCAGAATAATCACACCGTCTCTGAAGGTATTGCAAACACTGGTAATTAAAATTTAATGTTTTGATATTTCATCACGTCTCCTTCCTCAGTAAAGCAAAGCAAAAGCAAAGTCACCTCCGTACAGGCTATGAAGGCCCTTGGGGGAGTGGAAGGTAAAGGCTTCCACCATTGTTAACCTCAGCACGTGATGGGGTAGAGTGGTTAGCTCTTCGCCCGGCCGCCTTTGCCCCCAGGAATTAACCTGGTACTCATTTTTGGTGTAGGCGGAGTGAACCTCAGGGCCATATGTACCTCCGGAAGTGGAAATCTCGTTTCTCAAATTTTACGACTTCCTGACAGGGATTCGAACCCACGTCCTTCCGGGCGAACCGAGCACGCCCTTACCGCCTCGGCCAACTAGCCCCTCTCCTTCCTCAGTAGAGAAGAGAAATCAGACGGGAATATTCGTTACCATATTATCACGAAGAGACCTCATGTATCAATGAAAATTCCCGAGACCTGAACAGTGTGGGCTTGGAGCAAATGATTCAAAATTAAACCAACTGCCTTTTTATATTAAATAAAAAGCTTGACTTAAACTATTTTCTGTCCCAAGGTCTTCCAATTTGCGAGTAAGGAACACCGATTGCAGGAATCGAGCTGATGCTGGCAATACTGTATTTCCACTTACTTATGCCAGAGTCCTATATTTAAACCTTTCTAACATATATCCCTCGATCAAATTTATTGTATTCTGACCCCGTTACGAAGTCTAGGTAAATTCATTTACCTGTACTCAGTAGCTCTTTCTTATGTTTTGCCGACATCCTCATCCTTCGGTCAGACCACTTCTTTTATTCTACTTAGTGTTTTGCTATTTAAGACAAAAGCGATCCCTACCACCAACATCATCACCACACCACACTGTTATTCCTACAAGCCAAAATAACTTTGCCAGTATTTAAGCAAAATAATAAAATTACCATCCATTATTATTACTGTATTTTTGGTTTTATTGGATGAAAAGAAATCATTTCTGACTAGGAAGGAATCTAATTAATGATATTTTGAAGATATCTGCAGATTCAATTCATTTCTTGTACTTTAAATTCTGCATACTTTCCTTAAAATTCCACATGAATAAAAGCATCTGAATCACTTCATCCTACCCTCTGCAGCGGGACATTTTCCACCCCAGGTTCTCGAGCCCAAAAATACGACTTCTCCACTCCTACTGAGTACTCTGTATCAAGGCATAAGGAAACGTGCTATCGGCCTCCGAGTCAGCAGCCTGGCAAGTTGTAAAACGGAACCCTGTCGAGACTCAAACCCTCATCTATCAGATTTAGTACTGTAATAATAAGCAGAATAGAATCAGGAGAGATTTTAATAATGTTGATAGATAGGTTTCAATACGTTTTCACATTTAACTATGCGAGAATGAAGCCAAAGAGTGTTCTGTAAATTTATATGTGAAGAAAGAAGATTATGTCTCTAAGTGGCGGTTTGTTGATTTTCACTATTCTGCTCCTTTATCAAGCCCTCAATGTACTGAAAAAATATTACAACAAAAAACCATCATATTGCTATATTGTTTGAATCTTTCGTATAGTGTCGAGTAACCTCCTGTGAGGCTTTGTGCAGGTATTTCTAGTTGACGCTTTTGGGCGACCTGCGTTTCTAGCTATGTGGTGGTGGTGGTGGTGGTGGTGGTGGTGGTGACGATAATAATGGTAGTGAGGCAGGAAGAGGGTAAAACCCGGTATCGGCACATAACCTACTCCTATCGAATAACACAAAATGGTTCGCTCAAGGCCCATCCAACGAGATAGGAGGATGATAGGCAAGTAAAATATTAATATTTAACTGAGTTATTATAATTACAAGTAAAGACTAACGTACTCGCGTGCATCAAATGAAGCAACAGAAGTTATACTACATTTGTTAAAAATGTTCGGAATTTTGTAGTTTAAGAGGTTTTCCTTAAATGTAAAATGCGAGTTAAGCCACTCAAGATTTTATTTCAGAAATCTCTCATTTATTTTTCTGAACGTTATTTCAGTAACGCAGACTTAGAATTATTTACGTATATAATCGAGAAATCACTTTCACTTATGCGATTTGTGACAGCAATTCCTTTCAATTCTTCTGCAAACACTGCAAGTAATGCTGAAATTATCCGCCAGCGATCCAACTTATATTTATTCTGGTATCTCATACATCCCTCTACACGCACATGTTATCCACTTCCTTTCATTGAAGTTCTAATAAGGAATACGCATACCTAACAAGACATTATTTTAACTGCAAGGAAATCGTAGAGATTAAGACCTTCTCCACATTTTGTTAATGCAATTCTTGAAGTTTATGATGCAATGACCAAAACATTCTTTCTGCATGATTGTGTGTGTCCTTTCATTGGCACTTCTTTTCCCCACACTTGAGCCCTAAGCATTCACTGAATGCTACACTTGTGCGCCTCTATTTTGTTATTTTAATAATAATAATAATAATAATAATAATAATAATAATAATAATAATAATAATAATAATAATAATAATGGCGTATGGCTCCCGGAGGGGCCTAGTACAGGTCTTTCCCTGGTAGACGGGCTGCATGTCTGTGAGGACGATTTCTAATGTTGATGACATCACAAATACCCAGCCACCGAGCCAAATGAATTAAATAATTAAGGTTCAAATCCCCGATCCGGCCGGAAATCGAACCCGTGACCCCTTGAAGTAAGGATCAGTGTGGAGCTGGATTATTTAGTGATGAAGTGCTCAATATACGTTGGAGATAAACTTAATATTACCTGTAATAATATAACATGAGATTCAGAATATTTCTATAGAGAATCTGGAGCTGAAGTTGTATTTATTTTCGCTATTCAGGGAATAAATAGGGGCTGCCTGGTCGAGGCGGTAAAGGATTGCTCGGTTCGCCCGGAAGGGCGTGGGTTCGAATCCCCGTCAGGAAGTCGTGAAATTTAAGAAACGAGATTTCCATTTCCGGAGGTGCACATTGCCCTGAGGTTCACTCAGCCTATACCAAAAATGAGTGCCAGGTTAATTCCTGGGGGGCAAAGGCGGCCAGACGTAGAGCTAACCACTCTACCCCATCAAGTGCCGAGGTTACGGATAGTGGGAGCCTTCACCTTCCACCCCTCCCAGGGCCTTCATGGCCTGTACGGAGATGACTTTGCTTTGCTTTAGGGAATAACTACAAAATTAAATAAGTACCAAATGATAATAAATGCGAATAAATTTAAAACAAATGAAATACGTAGGTATTTAATTGGGTTATGGCATGGTCTGCCATAACAAAAGTTTCAGCACGGATGTATACTGTTTCATGTTTCCATTTGAACTCTTTGGGCTACAGATTGTCGACTGTAGGCTTCATCGGAATAACAGAGTTACGTTCTGTCACTTGTGTGATCTGTGGTCAAGTATTTTACGAATGATTTAGTCAAACAAGCCATAAATATGTTTCAGCGTGCTGTTCTGTTGAATTTACCTAAGATCAAGTGCACGTAGGTGCGATAACATGTAAATGATACTACGGAAGCGGTAAAATTTCGACGAAAGGTAGCTGTCATAAGGTTGAAATTCCTGATATTCTTACACCAGATTGGTCACTGATTCATAAGCTGAATACTCAAACTAGGCCATCCACAAGAGTATTTTTCATTACTTACATTCAGTCCACGTACAAGTTAATGTAGATCGTTCAGCTACTGAGATGATGGAGTCATTTACTTCACGTAGCCGTGCGATTGCATTCGGGAGATGGTGGGTTTGACACCCATTGTCGACAGTCCTGAAGGTGAATTTCCATCGTTTCACATTTTCACACCAAGAAGTACCTTAACTGAGGCCACGGTCGCTTCCATCTTAGTCCTAGCTCTATCCTATCGCATTGTTGCCATAAGACGTGTCTGTGTCAGTGCAACGTAAAATAAATAGGAATAATGGCTACTAACTGTCCAATTTTCTGGATGACATATTATTATTATTATACAATGTCGTGTGCATCCACTGATTACAGACGCCAATAGATTGGAATGTTCTAATCCTGAAACTATATTTTATTTTCGTTTCTGCTATCAAAATAGTTTCCTGGCAAAATTTCTTTATTACCAAACATAAAAATATAAACTCAAAGGATATCCCGGAAACACAGGTTCACGTCTGCACTTTCCGGGGATAAATTTCCTCATTCCTTAATTTAAAGAACATCAGCGAGGACAATAATTTTCACCTAACTCACAAGCAATTTATGAATTTTTTAACAATCATTATCTATATAAATGAAATTGTAATTTTGTTTGTACACTTCAAATGCTAGCTTCATACTTCTTATTTATATCGCATGAGTCCCATAAAAGTAGAAAAGAGATTCAGTTAACGTTTTGTTGTCTCTCTGTCTATCTGTCTGCCTGCTTGGATGTTTTTGTGAACAACACGGCAAAACAGCTTGACGGAATATCTTCAAATTCCATATTTAAGTTTAGGGATGTTGTGGAAGAGCTCTAGGATATATATTATTTGATTCGTATACAAAGACGTAACAAAATTAAGGGGTTCAAAAGAGGATATGTAAAATTTCTCCTTTTATCGAAAAATGCTACATTTTGAATGTTGCGTAACATATAACCTTCGTTTTATATTTACGCAGTTTCACATTATGACTAACTATAACGCAGATATTCTGGATTATAGCATTTGTCGCAAACTTCTAAATACCTCCGGAAATATTAGTCCTGTTCGAAATGTATACCTAACTACAGTGATAGTGAATGTATTTTCTATTATTCTGTGCATCATACACTTTTACAGTACAAGCTATAATAATGAAGATATTCACGAACTAAAATCGACGCCAAAGATCGCTGACCTACTGATCAACAATAACATTATATTGACTGTTGTTAACTGAAATGTTCTCCTTCCTTCTCTTCAGCTGCCACTCACCTCCGCTATACGGCATTGCCCTGCAAAACTCGGCATATAAGTTCAGAGACAGCCAGGGTGTGTACTAGGCTATATATTATTTGATTGGAAACCCGCCTAGCCACCATGACCATTAAGGTGTCAAGTCTGTAATGGTCTCATTCCGTGGTTAGCCGGTTTAAGTTCCGTTGGTAAAGAAAATTTTCGCCATCAGAATGTTGGCCGAGAGGGTAGGAGAGAGGTGGTGGTGTACAACTTGTTATCATTAGATTGACTGCCTAAAACCTGAGCTCATTTTAAAACCTTTCCGCAGTGAGGAAATATGGCGCTGTTAATGGTGATTCATCCGTCGGATGGCGATGTTCAGCCATAAACAGAACTCTTGGTATTATTTGACAGGATTAGGCTATGTGCCAACAGCGAGTCGAGTTTCACCCTCTCCCTAACTTATTGCAGTAAAAGGTCTATAAATCGAACGTTTATAACTCGAAATTTTCATATCTAGAACTAATTTACTTTTCCCGATGGAATCTTTCATGTTTTAAGTGTTATATATTTTCTATAACTCAATTCTTTCGATTCCTTGAAGGATATTTGAAGCCCAGACGTAAATTGCGTTTCTGTAACTTGAAATTTGCGGAACATTACTTTTATGCGTGCATGTTATTCCTACGAAAAATTAGTTCCTGTAGAAATAACCTGAACTTACGTCCCTGCTTATATACCTAAATGTTTGCTAGAGTGTACTGTTTGACTAGCTGCATGCCATAGCATCTTAACGGTACTGCACATCGCACTCTTGGGTAGCATTTAAAAATAACAGTTTAAAATCCTACCTTAGGCTACTTCGCAGCACTAAACAAGCTATTAACTAGAAGGGGTTGTGACTTGTGTGTAAGTTGATCAGGCCTTGGCCATGTTTCACAGCTTTATTGGAGGACAGTCATCAGCTGGTAAGGATGTGTTCGGCACTGTTGTTATACTGGAAAAATCTGTAGAGAGTACATGTGTTACAAAGTAAACGGCAAAGGAAAATTACGGACTTCTTTTCAGTAAGAAAGTATCCAAAATGAGAATGCTCCCTATTAAGGCATATAGAGCTTTTAAAACACCAATTTGTGTATTCATTAGAGGAGCCGAAGTTGTACTCACGTTATTCCATAGTTCGAATATAGCATAACTCAAAGTCTGCTCAGCCTCCACAAACACTTCGAGACAGCGAAGTCCGACTGTTCCATCATCATCATCACCATACCCAGACACGCCTGTCTCTCATGGGAGTCAAACAGAAAAACTTGCATCAGACCTCTCTGGAGGGCAAACGACATCAAACAATTTGTTTAATGTTTTGTTTTATGCTTTTTATTACAGTACATGGAGTAATAACGGAGAGAACTTCCAAGTAACATCCGAAAAACTAGTTCCATCAGTATATAACAAAATGATGAAAAATCAGTATTTCAGACTTTTATGACCGATACGATTTTATTGTACTAGCTATAATAATGTTGGTTTTTTTACCACGTTCACCTACGGTGAGAATCGCTAATGGGGAAATATTGTTGAGTAGTTATGGTAACGAACCTGCTGGTGATGGTCGTGGTGATTGTGATTTTTGTAAGCAGATATGTTGCATGGTCATCATCAACTTCTGATCAGTGAGGTAATAAATAATAAGGAGGGACAATCATGCGAAGAATAAGGGTGAACAAAATCATAAAAAAGGTGCTTGGAAACCTGAGGTTCAAATGTTTTAATATTATGTGATGGCGTTTAGACATAAAACTTATAAATAATAAACATTATACTGCTTGACTGTTGTCGATAGTTGAGGTGTGTTCTCATCAGCTCGCAGTCATCTCAACATCCATTATCCGAAAACCAACCCGTCAACGACGGTTGTGAAATCTAGCAGAGAATAAGTTACAACAGAGGCAGGCTGTAATCTGTAATTTCATAATAACAATAATAATTGTTATAAGAAGGAGAAGAATGCATTTATCCTTTGAAATACTAAACATTTGTGATAACTACAAAGTATGATTTTTAATAACACTTGTTACATCGTGGAGTTGCAATTACGGTTCATTTTAATTCTCCTCCTCGTTGGGGAATTTCATCAAACATCCTATGTGTAGCAATCAATCTGAATGGATACATATTACGGTTGCACGTTAAACTGAACCCATTATCTCTAAAATGTTTAGAATGGAACACATTATAACACGAAAATTACGTATGACTGAACATGTAAATACAACCGTTTTGCGGTTCATAGAAGTCTGAGCTTTGAACACTTCAGTGTGATATGTTTGTTTTACATTTCCTGTTTAATTGCTCTGAATCCTATCCATTTATTTTAGTGAATTACTTTACTTCGCTCCAATTCTAACATAATTTTACACTAACAACGCCATGCAACTACATTAAATTTACGATTGATATTTATACACCAGTTGACGTTCTCTTCTAATAATAACACATTTCTCAGTAATCACCTGCAACGTTCTTGAGTAGAAAAATTATATGAAAGCCGATAATTGGAAACTTGTTAAATAGGGTTCACTAACGCAATGTTGGATTGATATGGAAGTAAAGGGCTTCCAGTGAAACTAGGCCATGAGAATATTTACTTTTGAGTATTATACAATATGTTCCCCAAAATGTGGGAAGTACTCAGTGTTTGGATAGTAACCCCAACACAACAAAAATCTATGTATATAAAATAACTTGTCCTGACTGACTGACTGACTGACTGACTGACTGACTGACTGACTGACTGACTGACTGACTGACTGACTCATCATCGCCGAGCCAAAACCACTGGACATAAAGGAATGAAATTTTGGGGGACATATTCATAATGACATATGTGTGCTCGCTAAGTGAGGATTTTTGGATATTCCGTCGCTAAGGGGGCGAAAAGGGGGGGGTGATTTTTTTTAAATGAGGATATCTATATCTCAGGAACTTAAAAGTTTACAGACGTAAAAATTAGCATTTAGAATCTCCTTTAAAAATAAAGAAACACGTATTTTCTTGTTTCCGGAAAATCCCATTAATGGGGTGAAAAAGGGGGAAAAGGGGTTGAATACCTTTTATGAAGAGACTTATATCTCAAAACTGAAGATGTTACAGACATGAAAATTGAAATTTGGAATCTCCTTTGAAAATAAGGAACCACGTATTTTTCTGCTTTTGGATAATCCGATGAATAGGGGTTGAACAGGAGTGACAAACGGGGTGAATTTTTAAAAAGAATAATGTGCAAATTATCTCAGACACGTAAATTATTACAGATTTGAAAACTGGTATTTGTAATTTCCTGTAAAAGTAAACAGACAAATATTTTTTCGGAAAATCCACTTAAGAAGAACTGAAAAGGGGGGCGAATTTTTAAAATTAGCGTATCTACAGTATATCTCAAAAACTTAGCATGATGCAGACGTGAAAATTGGTATTTCGAACCTCCTTTAAAATAAAGAAATACTCATTTGGGGAGAATCATCTTGGTAGGGGTGGATGAAAACTGAGATGAATTCCTTTTACGAGGATACATATATCTGAGAAACTGAAGTTGTTACAGACATGAAAATTTTTATTTGGAATTTTCTTTCAAAGTAAAGAAGTACGCAATAATTTGTCTTTGGAAAATCTACTTAAGAGGGGTGAATTAATTCAAAAATTAGTTGAATTCTTTGTATGAGGATACTTATATCTCAAAAACTAAAGATGTTACAGACGTGAAAATTAGTATTTGGAATCTCCTTTAAAAATAAAGGAACACTCATTTTTGTCAGGAATCAACTTAGGGGTGGGGGTGGGGGTGGTAAAAAAGGAGTTTGATTCCTTTTTATGAGGATACATATATCTCCAAACTGAAGATGTTACAGTCGTGATAAATGGCATTTGGAAGCTCCTTTATAAATAAAGAAACAAGTATTTTTTTGTTTTTGGAAAATCACTTAAGGGGGAAGGTGGAGGAAGTTAAAAAAAATTTTATGGAAAAACTTATATCTCAAAAACTTAAGGTTACACACGTGAAGATTTGTATTTGGAATGTCCTTTAAAAATAAACGCACAGTTTGAAAGGGGGAGGGAAAATCAACTTAACGGGCTGGGGTGAAGAATGAGTTGAAGTCTTTTTATGAGGATACTTATATCTCAAAAACTGAAGATGTTAGAGGCATGAACATTTGTAGTTGGAATCTTCTTTCAAAGTAAAGAAGCACGTATTCTTTTATCTTCGGAAAATCAACTTAGGGGGGTGAATGAAGAATTGAAAAATTAGTTGAGTTATTTGTATGAGGATACTTATATCTCAAAAACTAAAGATATTAAAGACGTGAAAATTGGTATTTGGAATCTCTTTTAAAAATAAGAAAACACGCACTTTTGGGGAGGGGGAAATCAACTTAACGGTTAGGAATGGGGGGGGTGAAAAAGTGTTGAATTACTTTTATGAGGATACTTATATCTCAAAAGTGAAGATATTACAGACGTAAAAATTAGTATTTGGAGTCTCGTTTAAAAATAAAAAACAAGCATTTGTTTTTTTTCGGAAAATCGACGTAAGTGGGGTGGGGTTGAAAATAAGTAAATAATTAGTTGAAATATGTTTATGAGGATGCTTTATCTTAATACCTGAAGTCTTCACGGACGTGAAAGTTGGTAGTTTGAATATCCTTTCAAAATAAAGAAACGCGTTTTTTCTCAAAGTCCACTTAAGGCGGGAGAGGGTTGAAAGAAGTGAAGAAATTTAATTATTTTTATGAGTATACATTTATCTCCAAAATTGAAGGTGTTACAGATGTACAGACATGAAAACTGGTATTTGTAATCTCCTTAAAAGTAATGAAACACGTATTTTGTCTTTACGGAAAGTCCAGTTAAGGGGCTGGAAAGAATTGAAAAAGCGGGTGAATGTTTAAAATGAGTACCGGTATATCTACATAATATGTCAAAAGCTTATCATGTTATAGACAAGAAACTTGGTGTTTGGGAAGTCCTTTAAATATACAAGAACATGTAGTTTATGAGGATACTTATATTTTAAAACCTGAAGATGTTTCATACGTGAAAATTGGTATTTGGAATCTCATTTATAAATAAGGAAACACGTATTTTTGTTTTCAGGAAATACACGTATATGGGGGGTTGGGAGTGGGGGAAGGACTGATCAAGGGGTTGAATTATTTTTATGGGGATACTTATATATATCTCAAAAACTGAAGATGTTGCAGATGTGTGAATAGGTATTTGGAATCTCCTTAAAAAATAAAGGAACATATATTTATTTTTTCGACTTGAGAGAATATTCTCATATGAACAGCTCTATGTCACATGGTTGTCCCAAAAGCCCCAAAAGGTAATATGATTTACAGAGAGTTTCTGGCATAAATGAAACTCACTTTTTGGGTGAGTTTTTATACTTTAGGAATTTTCAGATAATATCTTAGTACAATGCCAAGAAACGTTTACTTTGGTCAAAGTACGAAATCTACGCGAGCGAAGCTGCGGATAATTGCCAGTTATGTATAAACATACGACCTACGGTCGACATGCCAAAGTTGTACTGGAATTATTGGTAATAGCCAGTGATGGAGAAAGTACGCAATAAGAGTAACTGAGCTGAATTAAAGTTAACTGAGAAACATTTTATTCACTTACAACACAAATTACTTTTTCAACAAGTAATCTGAAAAATTACAATTTCTTTAGAGAACCCCACTCTTTAGGAAATCATCGACTTTGTTTCACATGGGGCTGGAATAATATTAAAGTTTGTAAGAAAAAACTATATTACTTCTTTTTCTTCTTTTTAATAGAGACCTTAGCCTTTAAGGTATTTCCTAGACTTCACCTAAGTGGACTAAACATGATACAATGAAACTTTCAAAGTGATTGCTCCCAAACAAAGTTTGTATTGTCCAACCCTTGTACAATTTATGTGCGTGGTAGGGCATGGAATGAGATGAAACTCCGTGGCTAGTTTTTACGATCGTATTTTGAGGGCAAACTATTCCACTATATTTATTTAAATAGAAGAGTTGAAATTCCTTAACCGTATCACAATCACATGTTTCTCTCGGTTCCATTGTCGACAAGGAGTAAATTTCAGGAAGTAATAGTTCACGATTATCTAAATCTCAACCAGTAACACAAGCTGCGAGTAAATGAACTAGTACGCGACCTATTCTTGTTTTTATAAACTTGGTCTGACGTCTTGCGAGTACTGGGTCCCCGAAGTTGTGAAACTCTCGATATGATTTAGGCCGATTACTAGAATGTAATGATTAAAATTTTATTCAAAGAAGTAAATTACGAGTAAAAGTTGCATTTTGTGAACAGCAGCGATTGCAAGTAAAAATTACCAAAAATCAATTCGTTACAATAATTCAGTTACTGCTTCCTTAATTACTTCCCAACTGTGATAATTACCGTACCTGGTACATCCCACTTCGAATATAAATGAGTGACACGGATGAGAGAGTATTATTGTAATCATAGGTAATACACGCAGTTACTTCGCAGTTAGCCAAAATACAAGTTAACAAAGAAAATGTTCCACGAATGTTAAAGTAGAATTTACAAATACTTATCCTTTAAGGTATTTCCTAGACTTCACCTAAGTTATGGTGACTAGGCTACCTCCTCATGCATATCGTTATTAATACTTTTCACTCATGTTTTTTCCTTATGACTTTATTCTTCCATGCTCCCATTAGCCACCAAATTATCCCTCTCATTTCACCTTTTCTCTCTTTTCGGCTGATTGTGTTATCTTTTTCCACATTTTTCTTCTTATAATATTACAATATAGTATTGCTGTTTTACCTGGTGTCTTCCATTCTCAGTTCAATAACTTAATATTGTAAAGTTCAGGTTCATTTCCATTTTTACCCATCTATGTATTTTTCTCAGATCTTTCTTGTTTCTTTAGAGTCTCTTAGTAGGTGTGCTACTTCCATATATTTATTAAATAAAATACATCGATTTTCCTCATTTTTGTCGTATGGATTTATTCACCCCTTTTTATGCTCCTTCACTTATCCTTCTTACACAAGTCAATACATGCTACATAAGTTTTCCTGTTGACTTCTATGATTATTTCCAAAAGCCTCCCTACTTCCTTTCTGTGTCATAAAGCCATATTGTTCCTTATCCAATTGTTATTCTATTTTCATTATAATTATGTCTTTAATGATGATAAGTGAAATCTTAGAAACGTGAGAAAGGGTCGCTAATATTCTATAATTCTAACAATCGCATGCATTTCCTTTTTGGGGGGATTGTAATTGTTCTGCTTTTAATAAAATCATTTGGTAAGGTTACGTCAAACAGACCATTTATCATGGTATTATCACAGTTTGTCAAGAGTTCTGCCGTAATGGCATCCACACCAGTGCCTTTGTTCTGTTTTAGTTTAGTTAGTGCTGCATAGAATTCTGCGGTAGTGATGGGTGGTCCTCTGTCGACTTCTTGAACTGATTCCACATCCTCCATATACTCTTCCTTACTGACAGTATCTTCTCCATCATATTTCAAGGTATTCTTTTCATCGGTCACTTACATTGTCGATTTGAAAGAGTAGTTTTCCAACTTTATTTTTAACCACATTGCTTTTAGGTATTTTCTTGTAGCCCGGAGATTTTTTCTTAAAGTAAGCTTCATTAGAATACCCCTTCTTCAAACAATTTTTTATTTCTCCACTTACTTCCTTCATCCAGTTGTCTTTGGCTTGTCGGCATTTCATTGTTTTCAAGTTCTTTAATTCTTTGTATTGTTCAAATGGTCTTTTCCTTAATCTGTTCTTTTCTTCGATAAGCTCTAGAAATTCTGAGGTCATCCATTTTTTTCCTTGGTTCTAATTTTCCTCTACCGAGGACTTCTGTGGCAGCTATCTCTAAGGCACTTTTTATACCATCCCACCCAGAGTTACCTTTCTTCACTTTGGTAGCATTCTTGAATATTTTTAACACACTATAATCTTGAAGTTTATATAGGCACCACTTTTCTGTCCGAGTGTTTGGAACTTCTTGAATCTGACATCACATTTAGCGGCAACAAGAATGTGATCACTGTCGATTTCACCACCTGGATAACTATGACTGGATTTCAATTGATTTCTGTACCTCTGTTTTACCACTATATAGGCAATCCGGCGTCTTCTTGTATCTCCAGGGGCCTTCCGACTATGACGTCTTCTTTTGGGAACCTCAAAACATGTGTTTGATATAACCATTTCGTACTGTTCACAAAATTCTAACCGTCTTCTGCCTCTTGAATTTGTTTCTCCCAGACCAAATTTACCACTGTGTTGAACATTTTAATTTCTTTAAAATAACCCATCAAAATCACATTGGCGTTCTTGTCCACAGTTTCAAATATTTCTTCGATGTTATCATACATCTCTTCTACATCGTCATCCTTCCAGTTGGTAGTGGGAAAATACACTTGTATTAAACCAAGTCTACTGGCCTGGCTTTTACTTTCCCCATTAGAATTCTGTCATTAGTATGGGAAGTGTTCGCAACATCATGCATCCATTTATTTCTCACAATCAGTACGATTGCCACTCCACTACTTTCGGTTCTGTTGTTGCCACTATGAATTATTCTAAACATCTAATCTGTTCTTCACCATTGAACTTTTTAGTTCCTCCAATCCTCCCTGTTTGAGCAATGTTTTTACATGCCACGTGCCAATAAAAATGTATTCTTTTCCTTGCAAGGATTTCGCAGGATGACGACCGGAGAGGCCTCCCTGTTGTTCCCACTCCTGCTGGATCTTGGCTTCCGATTTCCATGATCAGTAGAATCAACCCTATCATCAGAACTCAACTTGGCTACTATATATGGGATATCCTTAAGATATTTAATGTAATAGTTTCCCGTTGCTTTCTGCATCATCATGCCGTTGACCTGTAGGTTCTTCTACCTTTACGGACGGTTTCCCATCCCATGGGCAAGAGATTTCCCTGAACTTTACATGCTCATCTGCCCTCGTAAAAGGCCGTAGGCGTTGTTGAAGAGGACTCCTTATCCCGGGAGCCACTCCGCTTTCCTTTTTAGTCGCCTTCTACGACAGGTAGAATTATAATCCGCAATCCAAACGGTCCTCACTTGTTAGGACCTCCATAATTTGAAAATCATACTACCGCTGTATTTCTGTAAGGTAAAAAATGTCGGTATCGTGATACTGTATATTTTGTCAATTGTGACAACCCGTAATTTTGGGAAGTCGTTGATTCGTTCAATAAATATATATTTGAGTGAAGTTGGAAATAGTGCATGATGTTTTTCCAGGAGAAAAGCTTACTTTATTTTGGTCACAGAGGCAGAACAGAGTTAATCTAGCTCTTAAAGATTAGTTGTTAAATTAAACTTGAAAGGAAACATTAAGACAGAATTTCTGGTTCCAAAATTAATATGAAATCCGCTCCTTCCCAGCTGGTAACAGAAACAGACACAACTTGTAAATGATCGACCATGCGTTTTGTGTTATTTTTGGGGAGTGCTGTTCACTCGTCGATTACTTTCCACATTTTTGTGCACATCTTGTACACATGGCTAAATTCTTTCTGATATTCACGTCACTATGGGGTGCAGTTGGTTAAGTATGTGTATCCTTTTCATATGGCTGTTAGATCGAATTCCATTAACTGTTTCAACTTTTAAAGTTAATGCAATATGCCACGCGTCAATTGATATTGTTACGTGGTCATTTGACTGTCAGCCCTCTTGAAGCTCCCTTCAGCATTTCCTGGAAGGGATGAGTCAGTCAGACTAGAAGGCTCCGGACTGACCTGCCAGAATGTATCCTTCGTCTTGAGTCTCCGTGAATTTGGTGAAAGGCGAAATTAAAACACGCGTATTCTCACTGTATGCCAAAGATACTAAAACTTCATCACCAGGTATATAAATGTAGGGTCGCTTTGAGTAGTTGGTGTTGTGTTCTAGTGGTGAGTGTTGAGTAGTCAAGTTACGAGTTGTGAGCTGAGAGTTCAGTGCGTGGAGCGGTCACGTGAATTGATTGTGCGAGTTATTGTCTGTCTGGAGTCGATCCAAGTGTACGACGGTCGTACGTTGTGACATCCAACAGACGTGCGTTCGAACCTGTCTGCATGGAATTACTGTGCATACCAATTGTGGTGCTTGAGAAGTGAAGTGAAAGTCGAAACATGACAGTCCTCATACTCCCTGTGAATATAAGTGACTTTTGTAAGTAGCCAGTAATTAGTGAAATGTAGGCATTCATTCTCAATTACAACTGTCTGTGTGTGTGTGTGTGTGTGTGTGTGTGTGTGTGTGTGTGACTGAATCATCCTCAATCACATTAATTCAATAAAACAGTCAACGTTTTATTCACTATAATTTTCTGGCACCTACTAATTATTCTCAGGGTGAATCTTCAGGCTTTCGACGGCTGACTAATCAGAATTGCCCGTTTTAAATATAGATGTATTCTTGAGAATACATCCAGTATATATGAATGCCTTAATAATTACAATGAAGATGGTAATGATGATGATTATTGTTAATATTATTAATTATTGATTTACGGGACCTAATATCTAAGTGATTGGCACACATGTGTTTCTTTATATGAGAGATATTCACTTCCACTCCAAACGTTTGTACAGACGTTCGCACTTCTCGTTCTCCTGAGGCCCGGCAGAAGTCATGTGGGAGGAAGAATTTAGTTACATGTTTTCGCAGCCCTAACTAACTAACTAACTCGATGGCACTACCGCTCTGAATGATCTTGGCGTACCAAGCGACCACTGCTCAACCCGAAGGCCAGCAGATTATGAGGTGTCGTGTGGTCAGCACGACGAATCCTCCTGGCCGTTAATTTTGGCTTTCTACACCGGTCGCGGCCCTAACTAAAGGCTCTACATTTGGAGATGTCCAGTGGCGACCATGGGCTCCTAGTTAAGTCTAATATTACCATTATATCATATATAGGGAGGAACATGTGACAAGTCTGCTCTTTCTATAGCTCCCTTTGTCCACAATGACCGGCCTGTGGGGTTATTTCTTTTTTTGAACTGATTTATTTACAAACAACATTTAATACATAGATAATAATTTCCAGTCGTTTAACAAAATGAACACAGAAAAGAAAGAAAGAAAGAAAGAAAGAAAGAAAGAAAGAAAGAAAGAAAGAAAGAAAGAAAGAAAGAAAGAAAGAAAGAAAGAAAGAAAAACTCAATCAAACCATATTGCAACTTTCTGTTTCCTGAAGTTGGTGAACTAAATATAATATGACAGGTTTTTTGCAGTTTTTTGAACTTAAAATAATATTTATACTTTTAAATTGACGAACAACAAATTAGTAATTGAGAAATAACTAACCAGAAAAAAATCAAATCATTTTGTTTTTAATGTTCCACACTAATTTCAAACAAATGAGGCGAATGGAGGAAAATAGGTTACCCAGGAGAATAATGGACTCTGTTATGGAGGGTAAGAGAAGTAGAGGTAGACCAAGACGACGATGTTTAGACTAAGTTCCTAACGATTTAAAGGTAAGAGGTATAGAACTAAATGAGGCCACAACATTAGTTGCAAATCGAGGATTGTAGCGATGTTTTGTACATTCACAGAGGCTTGCAGACTGAATGCAGATAATGATAATGTATGTATGTATGTATGTATGTATGTATGTATGTATGTATGTATGTATGTATGTATGTATGTATGTATGTATGTATGTATGTATGTACTCTTCAAAAGGTCAGTTCTAATTAATTTATATTTTATTTCGTACTGAGTGACTGATAATTCTCTCCAAGTGCTCTTACCTTAGGAGTGTGAAGTGTTGACCATGGGGCACCAGCTGAGCTTGGCATCGGTGCATTGTTTTCTTTTACTTCTACTATGCTTTTTAATCCTTCTTCCCCGATCTCATTGTTCTGTTCAGACCCGGACGGTATTTGGTACTTTCTCCTTGGATCATTTTCCAGCTTAGCAGCGCCCTCGGATCAGTGTGTGCTGAATTCCATTCACGACTGGGTTCTTTTTAAAGCCATGTCTGCTTAATTCCTCCGACCCAGGGACCGAGAATTGTGTTTCTCTTAATACACTCCTTTTGCACACAATACGCTTTGTCAACCACTACAGAAACACGATATAATAGAATGTAATGACATATAGTAATACTGGCATCAGGATGAATATCTTGTCGTAGAACTGGGGCAAAACCACATGTCCAAGACAAGTCCGTCCCCTCTTCAACCAATGTGCTCGAAGAGCAGCATCACGAGAAGCGGAAGATGAATAAGAAGAAGGTTTGGTGTGTTCTCTTGACTGATGCTTTTAATGGCGTTTTATAGCAAATTTGTTACTATTTTCAGATTATGACGTACTGCAAGGCAACTTTGCATTTTGTGAGAGGCTCTTCCCCTTCTTCCATTATTGACCCCTAGCTGGCAGGTTTAAACCCGGCTACAACCAGTGGTATTTAAAGGTACCTAGACCAGGCAGCTTCTTGTCTGTTCATTTACCGGCACTTAAAGCACTCTTGCAGGGTAACATTTCCGGCAACTCGGTGTCTCTGTAAATAGAAAGAAAAAAACAGTAGAAGTTAAAACTAATATTATGATGATGTTTTATTTTGTATTTCCTAAAACTTGACCGAGAATGTAAATATGTTTTCTGTGCAAATATGGCGAAATGAACAGCATTTCCAAACACAATAGCACAAAGTGGGAGCGGGCCTTTAGGTGACCAGTGAGGGAACAATTTCAACAACAGATGAACGTTCAATTGAAAGGAATTCAAAACTTCTGGCATTGTTAGAATAGTTGTAGTTCATTCTTCAGTTCTCAGTAAATGGACAAAATTCCTCTTTTTCGTGGCACAAGCCAAAGAAAACGCCTTACCTGTGAGCACCGGTTAGAATGAACCATGAAAGTCAGAACAACTTATGACAGACTTCTCTAACGCATCGTACTTTGTTTTTGATATTGTATATATTTTGTAGTCTGCCTTTGTGGTGTAGTAATTAGTGTGATTAGCTGCCACACCCCGAGCCCCGGGTTTGATTCTCGACTCTGACGGGAAATTTGAAAAGTACTACGAGGGCTGGAACGCGGTCCATTAAGCCTCAGACGGTCAACAGGGTAGAGAGGGCGGCGGGTTCAATTCCCTCCTCAGCCATCCTCGAGGTGGTTTTCCGTGGTTTCCCACTTCTCCTCCTGGCAAATTCCGGGATGGAAGCTAAATAAAGGCCACGGCCGCTTCCTACCGTCTTCCTTGTCAATCCCTTCCAATCTTTCCACCCCTCCCACAAGGCTCCTGTTCTGCATAGCAGGTAAGGCCGCCTGAGAGAGGTACTGGTCCTTCTTCACAGTTGTATCCTCCAACCCAAAGTCGCACGCTCCAGTACACTGCCCTTGAGGCGGTAGAGGTTGGATCCCTCGCTGACTCCGAGGAAAAAACCAACCCTGGAGAATAAACGGATTTAAAAGAAAACAAAATAATATATTTCGTAGAAAAATGTGGTGGGTCCTACATTCCAATGATGGAGCAGTCCGGCTCCATGGCTAAATGGTTAGTGTGCTGGCCTTTGGTAACAGGAGCCCCTGGTTCGATTTTAGGTAGGGTCGGTAATTTTAAAAATAACCAATTATGTTATGTTCGCTGGCATGGGGGCTCGGAGTATTTGACATCTTCATCATAATTTCATCCTCATAACTACGTACAGGTCGTCTACGGGCGTCAAATCAAAAGACCTGCATTTGGCGAGCCGAACTTGTCCTTGGACACTCCCGGCACTAAAAGCCATACACCATTTCATTTAATAATGGAGCAGAAAATATACTCTATATATTCATCCCCAAATAATTTGAAGTTCTATACATCTCTTGAAGCGTCCTACCCACGCCACAATCTTTTAATTTCAATAACCTAGTGTAAAACTCCCTTGAACTCATCTTGGACTGGGAGACAAAGTGAGAACGTAAGGGAGAGGGCGGAAGGAAAGAAGTAAACAACACACAACTCCGAAGTTGTGGACGGCGGTCAGAAGAGGAAGGTATTTGTCTGAGACACTCACTTCCTGAGGATAGGCAAACCCCAAAACTTCTGCAAGTCTCTGCTCACAAAGTAGAGAGAGTGAGACAGAAAAAAAAGAAGTGTCAGAACCAGAGTGTGACAAAGAGAGAGAGGGAGAGGGAGATGGAAACTCAAGATTGTAATTCAGAACATGAGCTGGAAGGATGGCAAAGGGATAAGGAGCAAGTTGTGTGGAGGTCTGGTTTTCGTCTTCAAAGACATGGTCTTCGATATGCTTCAAGTCCTGCTCAACACTTTAATTGAATTACTTAAAGTACGTACCGCGTCTAGACTGAAACTCTGTAATCAAAACTGGCTTCATCTCATTTCAAGGCAGATACACATCGATAAAGTATTCCCCTACTCGAGTTCAGAGGGAAAATACACGTACATAGTCTCCTTTCTCCAGCTGACAATTTACACGTGGTAGGACGCATAGGATGACAGTTGATAAAAATGCAGGGTACAAATCTTGAGTTAGTGGTATTTATTTTGAAGGAGATGTTCATCTCGTATCACCTCACTTACTTCTTACAAGTGTAGGGTCACAAGCACTAATTAAAGAAACATACATCACTACAGACTCTAAAAACTCAGTTACCAGGTTAAATCCGATTACCCTAGAGGCGAAATCACCCTATTAAATGAGAAAACAGCATTGGCCATCCTTATATCGCCTTATTACTGGTGGCTGTTCGTTTTGCACCTCTCGCAAAGTGCTCTCACCGT
The DNA here is from genome assembly GCF_040414725.1 of Anabrus simplex. NCBI lineage: Eukaryota > Metazoa > Arthropoda > Insecta > Orthoptera > Tettigoniidae > Anabrus > Anabrus simplex. The sequence continues at coordinate 1,527,140,067 of NC_090265.1, forward strand.
GGTAGCACCGTATGACGACCTCAGGGCCTTTATCTTGTTCTGATATTGCTTCTGATTTACTTGATTCAGAAATTCCATTTTCATCCTTTCTTTCCGACCTTTCTGGTCCAACATTTGTTCCGTCTTACGCAAATGGGAATTTACAATGCGTAGAATGTCCTCTTCCAATTTCTCGTCTGATTCGTGTTAGGAGGAGATGGTCATAACTACCATCACTACTGCATTAACCTGCCGTTTCATTCTTCCTGTCCAGAATTTGTCAACTTCTTCTTTCCAGAACCTAAACTGTTACTATAAGAGGCATTCAAAAAGAAACGAGCCGGAGGCTATAAAATGAAATCCTGTACAGTCGTTTCAAAAATATTGAGCAGCACTGTTGAGGCACTGCGACACAAGGTGATGAACGGCCGTCTCGTTAAATCCCTGGGGCTGCGTTTTGAACCAGTTCCAAATGTACTGCTTGACGTCGGTGTCCGACCTCTCACAAGGGGGCATTCCCTACTCGTCACCACCGATTTCGTTCAAATTTATAGATTATGCAGGGCTTGGCTTGAAATGAAAGTACCCAAAGTGGGAATTCCAGATTGCCAAGCGTATAGAAAATAAAAATAAAAAATGATGTTGACGCGGCTCTCGCACCGTATAAGCCACTTAAGTTCGTGCGCACGCTCAGCAGTAGTTGGCGTAGCGGTATGAGCTTGGACTTGTGATTCGATGGTCGTGGGTTCGACTTCCATTGTGGAGAACTTTTTCAATTTTTATATTATTTATTTATATGCAAAAGGCATATAGGACGCCATTTGTTTAATGAGCGCACAATTGTAAAAAATTTGAAGTTGCGAACATACCCGGCGTGTTCAAACAGAAATTCTTCTTTTTTCTCCTTTATTGGCTATCTCCCCTCCTTGGGGAATGTGCCATAAACGTGAAAAGTCGTTTCGCTGTAAGATTCATTTTCACCTGACAAGTAAAGCTTGCTCCTGGCGGCTGTACACAAACAATAGATTCTTGGCCCAGGTAGAAAAAAGTCTGACATTTAAATCCCAATTTTTTACCTTTCCTATGCCTTTTGCGTATAAATAAATAAATAAATACATAAATAAATAAATAAAATGAATTATTCACCTCTTTGCTTAATTGGAAAATGAAGAATATAAAAGCTGACAGAAAAAACAGTCTCCACACGGGAAGTTGAACCCAAGACCATCCAATCACCAGTCCGAGCTCTTACCACTACGCCACCAACTCTACTCGCCGTATCTACTAACGAAAGTAGCTTATACGGTGCGAGAGCCGCGTCAACATTTTTATTTTTTATTTTATTTTCTATACGCTTGGCCATCTGGCGTTCCCACTTCGGGTACTTTTATTTATAGCCAAGCCCTGCTCGTTCTATAAATTTGAGCGAAATTGGTGGTGATGAGTAGGGAATGCCCCCTTGTCAGAGCTCACGGTGAATATTTTGCATACTTTCACTGGAGACATTGTCGCTTTGACTTGGGTTCGAAATTATGACACCATGTCTCGTCTCTAGTGACCACTCGTGAGAGAACTCATTCTCTTCCTTGGCATAGCGCAGCAGATGTTCAAGGAGAGGTCCATTAAAAATATGGCCTACTTCCTGTTCTGGTTGAATACTGTGAGGCATCCACTGGGCACACTTTTAGCGAAATTTCAATCTGTGCTCTCCCAGTCCAAGGTAGCCCGTCCTAACTAATGATTTGAATGAGCTTGGATGGATAGTTCTCAGGACGCTTCCTTGGCAAAAATAGCTAGGGCTTGGTACAGGAGGATAGGTTCTATTTACAATAAGTGAAGATTTATTCTTAAAGTTTAATTTATTCGAACGCATTGGCAAGTTGAAATTCATATCATCTTGGTGCAGTGAACCGCCATCTCCCGAATCACCTTCCCGAATGGTTCTCCTGGCAAACTCGTACTGCCGGGCCCTCTCGTCACCAAGGAATTGGACTCGTACTCCAGGATCCTCTCGTCACCATGGAACTGTACTTGTACTCACAAGTCCGCTCACCAGCTTGGAATCGAACCCATACTTCGAACCTGAAGGTCTCATATTTCTTGAAGGTCTGTGGCGATCTTGATTCGTGGTAATAACTCGTGATTTAACTTTATACAAGTGTCCACAGTCGTACAGTGCCCCGATACGTTCAGAATCACTTGACACCAAGACTTGCTTTAATATTGATGTAGACGCACAACACTTAGTTTGAAGTGTGGCAAAATTTCACTTGACACTTGCAGATAGAAATTATTGAATGCCACTTCAAAATTTGAAAATGCGTATAGCATTGATTTAAGAAATGAAGGAACATAGTTCATGATCATTTACCACTGAAAACGATGAAACTAAATACCGTTCACTTGTAGTGCACTGTCTGTGGTTACTTGCCACAGTGAACAATAATATTGGCGCACTTGACACAAAAATGTCTATTTAAGAGTTTATCCGTAAGACACTGCTAATGGCGATGAAATAATGACTACCGAGCTCGATAGCTGCAGTCGCTTAAGTGCGGCCAGTATCCAGTATTCGGGAGATAGTAAGTTCGAACCCCACTGTCGGCAGCCCTGAAAATAGTTTTCCGTGGTTTCCCATTTTCACACCAGGCAAATGCTGGGGCTGTACCTTAATTAAGGCCAGGGCCGCTTCCTTCCTACTCCTAGCCCTTTCCTGTCCCATTGTCGCCGTAAGACCTATCTGTGTCGGTGCGACGTAAAACAACTAGCAAAAAAAAATTTAATAATGACTTGTCAGTCAATCTTAACACAGTGAGTCTCGTAAAATAATAAAGTCACTGAAGAATAGTTGGAAGTAATTATGTACAAGTATGAGCACAAATCAGTTCCAATCCAATGAAGACTAACACTAGCATGGGTTACCAGTTCAGGTCGCTTACTTTTGACAGTGGCGTAGGCACAGTTTATCGTACTCAAATTTATCACCAGTTAAGGAGCACTTAAGTGTTGAATAGCCAAAAATAGGCCAACACTTGTGTTATCACGATGAAATATTTTAAACATCTTTAAACATCACAGTTACGGAAATGATGTTTTAACACTTGCATAGCAATGGAATAAGTTGAACACTTCACTTGAGTTTTAACCGAAGAAATACTAAGTCAAATATCATAGTTGTCCGCCTCTGTGGTGTAGTGGTTAGTGTGATTAGCTGCCACCCACAGAGGCCCGGGTTCGATTCCCGGCTCTGCCACGAAATTTGAAAAGTGGTATGAGGGCTGGAACGGGGTCCACTCAGCCTCGGGAGGTCAACTGAGTAGAGGGGGTTTCGATTCCCTCCTCAGCCATCCTGGAAGTGGTTTTCCGTGGTTTCCCACTTCTCCTCCAGGAAAATGCCGGGATGGTACCTAACTTAAGGCCACGGCCGCTTCCTTCCCTCTTCCTTGTCTATCCTTTCCAAACTTCCCATCCCCCCACAAGGCCCCTGTTCAGCATAGCAGGTGAGGTCGCCTGGGCGAGGTACTGGTCATCCTCCCCTGTTGTATCCCCAGACCCAGAGTCTGAAGCTCCAGGACACTGCCCTTGAGGCCGTAGAGGTGGGATCCCTCGCTGAGTCCGAGAGAAGAACCAACCCTGGAGGGAAAACCGATTACGAACGAACGAAATATCATAGTTACTGAAATAATGTTCCAACACTTGCATAGCAATGGAATAAGTTAAACACTTCACTTGGTTTCTGCCGAAGAAATATTAGTTGCGTTGTTTGAAAATCACACTGAGTTCAGTTCTCGGCGTGAGAACTTACACGTCACCCTTCATAACCACTACGTTTTCATTTGTCTCAACTGTTTTTTTTTTTTTTTTTTTTTTGCTAGGGGCTTTACGTCGCACCGACACAGATAGGTCTTATGGCGACGTGTCTCAACTGTTGACTGACAGAATAACAGAGGGTCTGGCCATGCAGAACCCTTGTCGAAGAATGTTTGTCTATGGCTGGGTAAGCTCCGTTTTTTATAAGCTCAAGGCCTACACGTCACCAGATAACGTGATTATTTAAAAGTGGATATACTCGAAAATCACTTGGTGGATTTTCTTGAGATTTGATAGTGGAGACGTTCTTGAAATTGGTCACAGTATTACGTATCTCCCAAGACGATACGACCATTATTAAAGAAGTTTTCTAAATCTCTAAATCCAAAGTTCGAGAATGTTTGACTCATTGTTCCAGGTAAAATGAAATGGCGTATGACTTTTAGTGCCGGGAGTATCCGAGGACACGTTCGGCTCGCCAAGTGCAGGTCTTTTGACTTAGTGGTGGGGACGGAGCGGAGCGGAGCAGTTGTTGTGACGTCATCACCTGGTAGTACCGAGTAAACTACCGAGTGAATGTAATGTGGCGGCACGTTTAAATACGTTATTGGTATGGCAACGTAAATTCAATGCCCTTTTCTCACAATATAACCATTTCGCTGAGTACAGCAATGTTGCTTTTCGCTGGAGAAGCCGACCTGCTCATTTCATCCTTGTGATGCCTCTTGATATATTCCCACAAATTTGATACGCCACCACCCGTCAAGTAAATGTGGCCGCAAAATTTGCATTTTGCTTATTTTTATCACCAGTAATTTCAAATAACTGCCATGCATCAGACGGTTTTCGTGGCATTTGTGGTACAAATTTCTGTAAAAATTTATGCATTTCCTTAAATTTTCTAAAATATGAATACCATCTCAAAATGGGATTAAATATCAAACTAATGCCACAATTATTATCTACTATGCTTTGCATTATATACAAAACACAACAAGCGAAGGAAATATAGACGCAAATTAAGAAACACAGACTGAATACAGGCATAATACTCTTACAAGGGGGGCCACGACGTTCGGGTCACGGAGTATCTTCAAACTTTGTACACATTTAGTAGTCCATTAGGACAAGATAATGTGCATGTAGTAAGGTGTACTACTAAGGCGTTCTCGAGAAAATCTCAAGAGAAGTTTTCGCGTCGAATATGTACCGGTGCGTTGCGATCATTGCGTGAAACGGTGGTGGTCGAGTGGTTAGCGTTCAAGCTCCGTAATCACTGACTCGCTGGATCCAGTCCCGCGTGTCGTTTTGTTTTTCAACACTGGTCAAATTCTTTCATATGCATTACAATTCAAAGGTAATATACTGACCGCCTCTGTGGTGTAGTGGTTAGCGTGATTAGCTGCCACCCCCGGAGGCCCGGGCTCGATTCCCGGCTCTGCCACGAAATTTGAAAAGTGGTACGAGGGCTGGAACGGGGTCCACTCAGCCTCGGGAGGTCAACTGAGTAGAGGTGGGTTCGATTCCCACCTCAGCCATCCTGGAAGTGGTTTTCCGTGGTTTCCCACTTCTCCTCCAGGCGAATGCCGGGATGGTACCTAACTTAAGGCCACGGCCGCTTCCTTCCCTCTTCCTTGCCTATCCCTTCCAATCTTCACATCCCTCCACAAGGCCCCTGTTCAGCATGGCAGGTGAGGCCGCCTGGGCGAGGTACTGGTCATACTCCCCAGTTGTATCCCCCGACCAAGAGTCTGAAGCTCCAGGACACTGCCCTTGAGGCGGTAGAGGTGGTATCCCTCGCTAAGTCCGAGGGAAAAACCGAACCTGGAGGGTAAACAGATGATGATGATGATGATGAATATACTGAAAAAGATATATTTGCATGAACTTTTATTGGATTTCCAATGTGGCTCTTTACTAATGTTTATCATTACAAAAAATATCGTTCTTTCTTTCTTTATCTGTTTACACTCCAGGGTCGGTTTTTCCCTCGGAATCAGCGAGGAATCCCACCTCTACCGCCTCAAGGGCGGTGTTCTGGAGCGCGAGAGTTTGGGTCGGGTATACAACTGGGTAGGATGACCAGTACCTCGCCCAGGCGACCTCACCTGCTATGCTGAACAGGAGCCTTACGGAGAGATGGGAAGATTGGAAGGGATAGGCAAGGAAGAGGGAAGGAAGAGGCTGTGGCCTTACATTAGGTAGCGGCCTACATCCCGGCATTTACCCGGAGGAGAAATAAATGGGAATCTACGAAAAACCACTTCGAGGATGGCTGAGGAGGGAATAGAACCCCCATCTACTCAGGTGACCTCCCGAGGCTGAGTGGATCCCGTTCCTGCCCTTGTACCACTTTTCAAATCTCGTGGCAGAGCCGGGAATCAAACCCGGGCATCTGGGGGTGGCAGCCAAAGACACGAACCACTCCACGACAGAGGTGGACTACAAAAAAAAATATATCATTTATAATTATCAACAAGCAAACGGCCCAATGGATAGAGTATTCCTGAAAATGTATGCCTGTCGTGATTTGTGAAATCCCTCATACCTGACAGTGAAATCGAGTATGGTACCCGGAACTGTTTTGCACCTGGACGCTCTGACCTGCAATATATATGAAAGAATATGACCAGTGTTGAAAAACAAAAAGTGAAAAGCGAGACTCGATTCAGTGATCCAGCGATTACGGAGCTTGAAAGCTAACCACTCGACCATCGCCACCTCGTGCTCGTGACCGCAACGCACCGGTACACATTCGACGCGAAAATTCTCTTGCGATTTTCTTGAAAACGCCTTAATAGTATGCCTTACTATTTGCACATTATCTTGTCCTAATAGACTACTAAAAGTTTACATAATTTTAAGATGATCCGTGATCTCAACGTCGTGGTCTGCCGTTGTTAAACACTTGTCGTGCGCTACACTGTGCTCTGGTCCTCCGCGAGTACTTACAGTTGTAAGCGGAGGGGATCGGTGGTGCGCTCTACCGCTACAACCGGATTACTCATCGGTATTACTCGCTCCGTCCCTACCTCTATTTTGACTCCCGCAGGCGACCTGCGCGTCGTGATGAGGATGAAATGATGATGAAGACGACACACACACCCAGCCCCCGTGCCAGCGAAATTAACCAATTATGGTTAAAATTCCCGACCCTGCCGGGAATCGAACCCGGGACCCCTGTGACCAAAGGCCAGCACGCTAACCATTTGGCCATGAAGCCGGACATTGTTCCAGGTGTATCCATGTCACGAAGCAAGTTGATGAGTTGGGCGGGTTGTCTACCACGCTCCTGTATCCACGTCATTCCCAGCTGTTTGCACACACGCTGCCTCGTCCTGGTAGATGTAAACATATCGAGCTTGTAGTTCTCGGCGCGCGTGACAATTATGCGACATTGCTCTTAATAAATACGGTACGTTGTGCGTTCCTGGTACAGTACTTAATGATGGCATGAACACTTCCGACCTTCACTTCGACCTCTGCTGCAATGGCTGCTACCGTAACTAGCCGGTCTTGCATAATGAGAGTATCGCTTACTGGACAATGATATCGATAATGCGGTGTGGCCTTCCAGACCGTGCAACATCGCCCAACGACATGCGTCCTTCCCTGAATCGCTTGTGCCATGCCTTGACCCTTACAACGGACATGCAGAGCTCTGCGTACATTTTTGCCATTAGTCGATGAATTTTCGTTCTCCTCACTCGTTCTGCCACCTGGAAAAAGCTCTACGCCCCTTTGATCTTCTCTTGAAGCCTTCAATTCACTGTTTTCATCGCGACTGGGTGCAGTGGTAGATCAACGCGTGCGCGAGCTGCCTCTGTCGTCATGTGGTGTGCACCCATGTCCCCCCCAGCGGCGAGTTTAGGACTTCAGCGCTCTTATATAGACCGTACCTTCTCCCGCAGGCAAATGCATTACGATTCTTTCAGCGGTTCTTATTTTGTGGCCACCAGCTTATATCTTTTTGAATGGCCCTCACATAAAAATAACATTTTCACGTTTTAATTCTCGTGACTTTCCATCGTTTCCACCCGGGACCGTCAGACTTGTAGGAATTGGGAATGGGGGTTCTAAGTATTAGTAGTATTGACTTCAAACCTCAGTGGTTAAATGGTAGAAGTGTTCAACTAATGTTCCTAATTTCGTGAGTACGATCCCAGCCGAGAAATCAGAATTTTGAAGGGCGGCCGTAATGCTTACTCCCCATACAATAGCTGCCGGCTTGCTAAAGATCTCTGTTGGTGAACTCAATGCCACCTTGCAAAATTAAGTCCTGTAGAAGTCCACATTCATCTCTAAACAGCAGCACAGTAGTAATGACGAAATTGGTAGCTGGGGGGCCCTATTTGATATCGCTTCGGAATATCTATAACGGGGCAGTTGGGGCATTATTATTATTATTATTATTATTATTATTATTATTATTATTATTATTATTATTATTATTATTATTGATATGGATGTTAACTATCTACAAAAGTGACCTCTACATATTTCTGTCCAAAGTATACATATTTTTTTTCTTTTCAGGATGTGTTTATGTTGAATTTGTGTGAGTTTGTCCGATGTGTTTTTGTCCATTGTTATTGTACGCATCGTTGATCAAAGGATTTGCAACACGTGCTGATTTTGAGGTTGTGAGGTTCTGCTCCCTCTCCAATTTGTTTCAGGCGGATCCCGTGATTGTAAATTCAGTTGTTTTTTCGGGTACATTCCAGTCCCAAGCAAGTGTTTATTATTTTTCATTTACTGATTAATTTGGATTTGTATAATCAGGCCGAGAACTGCGAATCTATAATAATATTTTGTGTAAAGAGACGATTCAGATCCAGGCTACGTGCAATGTGGAGTATAATTTATTTGAATCCTACGTCAAAAACATAATACTACCACCGTTCTCCACAATTGCAATTTGGAGTTCGAGACCCGTATTTCTTTTTAATATTGTAAATATGAATTTTCCTGTAATATTTCTGTAATTAATTCTTCTTTATTTGGGAAGAAAATCAGTCTTTTCTCAAGCATATTGTTAGTAAACCTTTCCACCTATTTTTCTTCGAGTTATCATTCACGGTGTGGGTTACTATAGTCACGTCCTAGTTCGTGAAACATGGGCAACGGCTGAGTGGCCTAGTAAGTGGTCCCGAGAGTCGGGATACCAGTTGCTATGGAATGGGAGTGGGCATCTCGGACATATTCTGAGTCATGGCCTTCCTTATGCTCAGGCGGCTAGGACTATATAATCCACCGGTGGTCCATAACCCGTTAGAGGAGAGGTCCTCACTTGGACTATGTGCAAGTAGGGTAGCATCCTGCTTCATGAATTTACCGAGCTCAGAACACTTTAAGCAAGCCTCGGACCTATGAAAGTAACGGAGTCCCACTCCCATTTGACAGCCGAGAGACTGCTTGGAAACAACGTGGCGAACAAAATGGAATTCGATAGGGAGTTATCAATATTAATGGAGCTTATGGAAGAAAGAAAGTAGAACTGACGGAGTCAGCAAAGAGGATGCATCTGGATGTGCTAGAAGTAAGATATATTCGGGTAAGTGGAGATAACGAGGAAGAGAGAGGAGATTGTGAAGTGTACTTGACGGGTTTTAGAAAGGGAAGGTCAGAGTATGGGTCAGGGCAGTTTATCAGGAATACCATTGCACGCAACATAGTTTCTGTTAGGCACGTAAATGAGCGAGTGATGTGGGTAGATTTGGCAGTTGGAGGAGTTAGGACGAGAAATCTCTCAGTGTATTCACCCAGTGAGTGTGCAGATTAAGATGAAGTTGACAAGCTTTGTGAAGCATTAAGTGGCATCGTAGTCAGGGTCAAGTGCAAAGAGAGGAGAGTGCTAATGGGCGATTTCAATGCGAGAGTTGGAAATCGAACTGAAGGATACGAAAGGGTGATTGTACACTGTGGGGAATATATAGAAGCTAACTGGAATGAGAAGCGTTTGCTCGACTTCTGTCCTAGTATGTGTTTATCAGTTACAAATATATTCTTCAAACAAAAGGCTATTAACCGCTACACATGGGAGGCTATGGGTACCTGATCCATAAGGGACTATACCTTAACCGACTTCGAATTCAGGGAGTCCATTAGGAATGTACGATGATACAGAACACTATCTAATCTGTAGTGAACTAAGAATATCTAGGCTTAGGATAGAGAAAGCGAAATCTGACTGAAAACGAATAAGGGTAAAAATCTCCACGACGAGGAAATTAGAAATAAGTACATGGATATGATTAGTGAGAGGTTTTGAACAGTAGACAGTAAGCAAGTTCAGGATATAGAAACAGCAAGGGAATGCCTAGGAACAACTGTGTGTAATGATGGGAAAAAGAGAACATCTTGGTGGATTGATGGAGTGTGAATATCTTGTAAACGTAAAACGAACGCTTATCAAAAATGGCTCCAGACAAGGGCCGATGCGGACAGGGAATTGTACGTAGATGAAAGAAACGGAACGAAAAAATAGTTGTTGAATCCTAAAAGACGCCGTGGAAAGATTTTGGTAATAACCTGGAAAGTCTAGGTCAAGCAGCAGGGAAACCTTTCTGAACAGTAATAAAGAATCTTCGGAAGGGAGGGAAAAAGGAAATGAATAGTGTTTTGGGTAATGAAGGAGAACTCATAATAGATCCCAGGGAATCACAGGAGAGGTGGGGGGAATATTTTAAACATCTTCTCAATAAAAAGGAAATTTTCGTGGTGGTGCTGCGAACAACCAAGCTCAGGAGGAAAATGATGTTGGTGAAGTTAAGCCTGAGGAAGTGGAAAGGATGGTAAATAAACTCCTTTGACACAAAGCAGCAGGAATGGATGAAATTAGATCTGAAATGATGAATAATAGTGGGAAGGCAGGGAAGAAATGGCTTCGTAGATTAGTACGATTAGCATGGAGTGGTGGTAAGATACCTTCAAATTGGACAAAGTCAGTAAATGCACACATCTATAACCAAGAGAACAGGAAGGATTACAACAACTATCGTGGTATCACATTGATTAGTATACCAGGCAAAGTATTCACTGACATCTTGGAAGGGAGGGTGCGATCAGTAGTTGAGAGGAATTTGAATGAAAACCAGTGCGGTTTCAGACCACAGAGGGGCTCTCAGGATCAGTTTTTCAGTATGCGCCAGGTAATTGAAAAATGCTACGCGAGGGAAAAGCTGTTCGCCATATTGGGGGACTATGGGATTAAAGGTGGATTATTAAAATCAATCATAGACATTTATGTTAACAATTAGGCTTCAGTAAGAATTGATGGCAGGTTGATTTCTTGGTTCAGGGTATTTACAGGGGTTAGACAAGGCTGTAATCTTTCACCTTTGCTGCTCGTAGATTACATAGATCATCTGCTGAATGGTATAAAGTGGCAGGGATGGATTCAGTTAGGTGGAAATGTGGTAAGCATTCTGGCCTATGCTGACGACTTGGTCTCAATGGCAGATTGTGCCGAAAGTCTGTAGTCTAATATTTTGGAACTTGAAACTAGGTGCCATGAGTATGGTATGAAAACTAGCCTTTCGAAGACTAAATTGATGTCAGCAGGTAAGAAACCTGGAACAGGCAGATAATTCCAAGTATTTAGGTTGTGTGTTCTCCCAGGATGGTAATATACTAAGTGATATAGAATCGAGGTGTGGTAAAGCTAATGCAGTGAGCTCGCAGTTGGGATCAACAGTATTCTGTAAGAAGGAAGTCAGTTCCCGGACGAAAGTATTTTTACATCGGTCTGTTTTCGGACCAACTTTGTTTTACGGAAGCGAAAGATGGGTGGACTCAGAATATCTTATTCATAAGTTAGAAGTAACAGACATGAAAGTAGCAAGAATGATTGCTGTTACAAACAGGTGGGAACATTGGCAGGAGGGCACTCGGAATGAGTAGATAAAGGCTAAGTTAGGAATGAACTCGATGGTTGAAGCTGTACGCATAAAGCGGCTTCGGTGTTGGGGCCATGTGAGGCGAATGGAGGAGGATAGGTTACCTAGGAGAATAATGTGTTATGGAGGGTAAGATAAGTAGAGGGAGACCAAGACGACGAAGGTTAGACTCAGTTTCTAACGATTTAAAGATAAGAGGTATAGAACTAAATGAGGTCACAGCACTAGTTGCAAAGAGAGGATTGTGGCAAAATTTAGTAAATTCACAGAGGCTTGCAGACTGAATGCTGAAAGGCTTAACGGTATATAATGGTAATACATATATGTATGTATGTGTGTATGTACGTTCTCATTTACGAATAATGTATTCTGGAACCTCTCCTATGATTTATGTTTATTTTAGATAGACTCTTCGACCCATGCCGTTATGTCCGGATGTTCCACGCAGCTTCTCTGCTGAGCTAGGCAAAATGGCGGACAGGGAAAGGTACATTATTGCAAACAAATTTCCTCCTGTCATCGGCACTAATATTGGCCACACCTTCAGGTAACAAATCTTCCACCATGGAAACTATCAACCGCTTAATTTTTTCTGACGGCGTAACTCATACATGCTGAGCGAGATAGCTTAAGCAGGTGGTGAACGTACACAATAGAGTTGGCAACAAGGTTTCGAAATCAAACTCTGTCAATATAAATCGAAAATAATGGCAGTTTGGAATTGGTTCGATGTCTTTGTTTCCGCGCACAACCAGTATACAGCGCCAAAATCGGCCAAAACGTCAATGTAGAAGTTACAATGTTCAGAGTATAGTGTGTCTGGATATTTTAAAAGTGCTCCAATGGGTAAAGCAATGGAGAACTACCTCACTCCTAACCATGCCTTCTTGTATGCTTCAGTTATGTCGCCGCTAATTACAGCTTCCCTATAACCGCATAACTTTGGACGGTGGTTTTTGAGGATCTAACCAGCCTTTCGGATGTGACAGAGGGTCAATATTAAGATGGATATGCAATATTATGCTTAGTTCAGGGCCCGCCATTCAAATAGTATTCGTCATTCTAGTAGAAGTTGATATAATTCAAGAATCAGTCGGTAGATGCACTGACTCGCCCACACAATGCAGTGCAACCATTTTCTAAGTCCCTAAGTAACATGCATTGAAGGAGGTTTCTGGGGGTATGCTCTTATGTTTGAATTTCTGACGGTATGCTCCGATGATTGTAGAAATTCAGCGCGGAAATTAATTCAGTATTTTAAAAATTTACTTGAATATATACAAGTTAAATACGGCATAATATGAAAGAGAGTGTCAAATAGGAACTGAAAACATATACGGAAAATATATGGAATAATCTATGGATAACTAGATCAGGAGGTCATCTTACAAGGAATTTGTTCTTTCCGAAGATTCAGGATAGACTGAAAAGTAGATTATCAACATCTTAACAGTTTATGTCAGGAGATGGAAAATTTGGATCATATTTTGAAAAGTTTAGAATCAGTATCCAGAAGCCCTACATTGGTGGCCTACCTGTGAAATGCCACGATTTTTATCACCTTTTATTTGACTGTCCCATTTTTGAAACAAGTAGATTTCAATTAAAAATACACTTCAATACGTGTGATAGGCTATACAATATAGAGCACCTTCTAAGCTAATGCTTTATTTCAAAAATGTTGCTGTTATAATGCGTTTACTAATTTCCCCACTGTATTTACAGGTCGTCCATTTTTAGTTCTTATTTTACGTATTAATCTAGTTTTATATCTATAGGCCAAACATACTAAACCAAACCCAATTGCAGTAAAGCCCTTGAAGGGCCTTGGCCTACCAAGCGACCGCTGCTCAGCCCGAAGGGCCTGCAGATTACGAGGTGTCGGGTGGTCAGCATGACGAATCCTCTCGGCCGTTATTCTTGGTTTTCTAGACCGGGGCCGCCATCTAACCATCAGATAGCACCTCAATTCTAATCACGTAGGCTGAGTGGACCTCGAACCAGCCCTCAGGTCCAGGTAAAAATCCCTGACCTAGCCGGGAACTGAACCCGGAACGTCCGGGTAAGAGGCAGGCCCGCTACCCCTACACCACGGGACTGGCATAGGCCTAATATACCCTGCGTAAAGCAGGGTTTCTACTAGGATGATTATAATAATAATAATAATAATAATAATAATAATAATAATACCGGGCCTGTTGGCCGTGTGGTTAGGAGCGCTCAGCTGTGAGCTTGCATCCGGGAGATAGTGGGTTCGAATCCATCTGTCGACAGCCTAGATGGTTTTCCGTGGTTTCCCACTTTCACACTAGGCAAATGCTGAGGTTGTACCTTAATTAAGGCAATGGCCGCTTCCTTCCAACTCCTACGCCTTTCCTGTCCCATCGTCGTCATAAGACCTATCTGTCTGTGCGACGTAAAACCACTAGGAAAAAAATAAAATAATAATAATGGAAAAGAATAAAAATCGCCATTATATTAAATAACAAGTCACGGTAGTCTACTGACTTTCCGATTTAAACGCACTGTAACGTTTATAACACTCACTCTAGGGAAATAAGATATAGGCTGAGCTCAGATTAGGTTAGTTACAGAAAAGAGAGGGTGCAAATCTCGTAATGGCAAATGTTTCAAAAACAGAATCCAAGTGAGCGCCATTCCATCAAGTAGATAATAATAATAATAATAATAATAATAATAATAATAATAATAATAATAATAATAATAATAATAATAATAATAATAATAATAATAATAATGTCCGACTCCTTGGCTTAATGGTCAGCGTTCAGACCTTCGGTTCAGAAGCCCCCGCGTTCCACTCCTGCACGGATTCTGGAACCGAGCTCGATAGCTGCAGTCGCTTAAGTGCGGCCAGTATCCAGTAATCGGGAGATAGTGGGTTCGAGCTCCACTGTCGGCAGGCCTGAAGATGGTTTTCCGTGGTTTCCCATTTTCACACCAGGCAAATGCCGGGGCTGTACCTTAATTAAGGCCACGGCCGCTTCCTTCCACTTCCTAGGCCTTTCCTAACCCATCGTCGCCATAAGATCTATCTCTGTCGGTGCGACGTAAAGCCACTAGCAAAAAAAAAACGGATTCTGGATATTAATCGAATGTGAATATTTATTCTGGCTCGGGGCTGCGTGTGTATGCATTCTACTCTTCATATTCAGACAACACACTACACTACCAACCACCACAGGAACACGCAATAGTAATTACATCCCTCCATATAGGTTTGGCGTCAGGAAGAGCATCCGGCCATAAAACAGAGCCAAATCAAAATATTTGCAACACAGTTCTCATCCGTGACCCCACAGGTGTGGGAGTACTGTGGGATAATAATATTATTAATAATTATTATGTTAAGAATAGTTGCTGTCCGTGCTGACGTTGTTCAGTATCGCATATATTCAAATAAGTAACATGCATGTTACTTTGCTATTAATTTGATTTCAAATATTTTACTTCCACAGTATTGTCATTCAACCTGATAAACTTGGTATACTGTGCCTTTGGGCAAAGTGTACAGAAGCTAGCAACTTAATTTTGCGAATAAATGACCTTTCACTACCCCATGCAATTTTTAAATAAATTTATTGGAAACGGGTTTTAAAATGAGGTCCTTCAGCTGTTGGGAAACCTATTGGTACTTGTAAATAAAGACTCAAAGTATCGAAATTGAAATACTATATGTAAGCGAGCATCAGAAAATCGAAGTGAAATATTCAAATTTGAAATACGAAGACACCCAGGATTTTGTACTAATATCAGAAATATGGAGAGCCTCCGTGGCTCAGACGGCAGCGCATCGGCCTGTCACCGCTGGATGCCGTGGTTCAAATCCCGGTCACTCCATGTGAGATTTGTGCTGTCATCTTTCATTCCAGCAACACTCTCCATTCTCATTTCATAGCATCTATCAGTCATTAATATATCACTTTGTGAGTGGCGATCCCATCGTCCTAAAAGCCTGTATCTGCTTCATTCATTACATCCCTGACCCGGTCAATGACTGGAAAACAGGATGACGGTTTTCATTTTCATCAAAAATATGCTGTTTTATTGTTAATACTGTTAAATAATGGTCGATATACACGAAGTCTAAGGATGACATGCATGTAATGAAGAAAATTAGTTCTTTTTTAAATATAAGGAAGCACAATATTGCTCACAGTTTCATAGCGTAGTAAGCTTCCTTGCGTCCAAATAAATAAATAAATAAATAAATAAATAAATAAATAAATAAATAAATAAATAAATCTTCCAGGCTATCAAACTTCTGCAGTGGAACTTAATTTTACATTTTCGTCAATATTTAAGTAATCTGATAAAATACAAAAGTCGCTATTAATATACTTGTTACCTGTAAAATATTTGTAAATTGTGCATTAATTCGATGTGTTACTGATCTTAAGATTGGCCATCCTGGTAACATTCTAATGACACGAAAGAATAAGTACGCTAAACTTTTAAAATGTCTTGATCTTAAAGCGTGTAATATGTCGGTTTACTAAGTAAATCACGAATTCAAAATATAGTTTAGATGGGCTTACTGGAGTAACAAATCTTGCGAGCAGGTTTCCCTTTTCCACCATCCTCTCCTGTGTATAAACCAAACAAGCAAGCAAGCCAGCAACTCCGTAGCTTCCAGTTCACTAAATGTAGCCCAGTAACATAGCTCATCCTGTCTGGCACGAGAGGAAATCTTTGCGGACAGCTCCATGTAACAGGTGAAAAATGATGCTTCTCTCCAGCCGTAACAAGTTGCAGTACATAAGGATCGTCAAATACCACTGCCAGACTTGGCAACACAACTAGAATGTCAATGGTAGTCGATACAAGTGAGAGTAAAACATTTCGTACAGGCATTCAAGGCATCGTGCATGAAACTCGGAAGCCATTTTTGGAATTCGATTTACGGGGTAAATTCTTGCTACAAACACAATAGTATAATCCTGAGTATCCTTACCAAAGTATACCGGTAACTGTTTCCCCAATTATCACTGGCGTGGGACCATGGCCGGGTTCCAGTACGTGAAAAACTGAGCTAATATTTTGATTCTCCTTCCTTGGTGTACGTTGTGTAGAAAAACGTCCAATTCTCTGATAAATATTACTAAACTCCTTAGTGGCAAAAATATAGAATACATCCTGAAGACAAAAGATGATCGTAATATACCCAAAGCTAATTAAATCGGAATGCCTTGGGCACTTTAAAAAACAACAATGTTATAAATACGATATACGGTAGCGTCCATGTCGTGTAAAAATTGTGGAGAAGCCTCATATTTTGCGAAGACTTCGGTCGGTTTCATCAGAAGTGAATCAGACCCACAATGGCTTAAATTTCAAGCGTCCGCTGGCATATTTGTTTGGAATTTTAATTATTTTGTTGGTAAAAAGATTGGCAAATTTTACTTCTTCATCCCCATCTCTATTGTGTTCTTCCTTGCCTGTTTCACCTGCCTTTCGTTAGGCTTCCCCTTCTTCCGATCATTTAGACTGTATATCCTAAATCACTGCCGTGTAAATTTATTAGCATAAACTAACTACTCAGAATGTCATAGTGCTTCGTGAGCCATCTGTTGACAAACAAGAGTATCATTTCATCAACAGATCATTCTTAGAATAGTTTTGGTTGGTCATGATTTACTTCGGAGGAAGGAGAGTGCATTTTTCGTAAAATGCAAAATTTCGCTCGGAATTGTCTCGTCTTACGCGACGTAAATCCGAAACATATGCTTATTAACCCTCTCATACCAGAAATGTTCTATAATGGTTGAAACGTTAGTTTTAATTAACCTATCAACCCTAAAAGATTTTAAAATGAACACCATACTTGAATAAAAATGCTTTAATTATTATCGACGCGCGTGATTTGCAGGGGCTGTCTGGTCGAGGCGCGTAAAGGCGTGCTCGGTTCGCCCGGAAGGACGTGGGTTCGAATCCCCGTCAGGAAGTCGTAAAATTTAAGGAATGAGATTTCCACTTCCGGAGGTGTACATGCCCTGAGGTTCACTCAGCCTACACCAAAAATGAGTACCAGGTTAATTCCTGAGGGCAAAGGCGGCCGGTCGCAGAGCTAACCACTCTACCCCATCAGGTGCCGAGGTTACGGATGGTGGAAGCCTTTACCTTCCACCCCTCCAAGGGCCTTCATGGCCTGTACGGAGATGACTTTGATTTGCTTAGGAAGTTATGATTTGCACATGTTTAACAACAAGGTTTAAAAAGAGATGCTTTTACCTCTTTCAGCTCCTTATGACTATGTGACGTATAAAAGATAAATTACATCTAAAATACGTTATCGGTAGTACCACTCTTATTTACATGTCGGTTTATACAGTTGCTGTACATTGTTTGTTGTTTCTGTGCTGCTGTTAAGTTATATTCACATTGAATTTCACTGAACGTGATTAAGTGTAAGAGGGGGACAGTAGCCCAAACTTCGCCACGACCATTAAAGACATAATAATAATAATAATAATAATAATAATAATAATAATAATAATAATAATAATAATAAATGACAAACAAGAGTATCATTTAATCAACAGATCATTCTTAGAATAGTTTTGGTTGGTCATGGTTTACTTCGGAGGAAGGAGAGTACATTTTTCGTAAAATGCAAAATTTCGCTCGGAATTGTCTCGTCTTACGCGACGTAAATCCGAAACATATGCTTATTAACCCTTTCATACCTGAAATGTTCTATAAAGGTTGAAACGTTAGATTTAATTAAACTATCAACCCTAAGTTATTTTAAAATTAACACCATACTTGAATAAAAATACTTTAATTATTATCGAGGCGCGTGATTTGCAGGAGCTGCCTTGTCGAGGCTGTAATAATAATAATAATAATAATAATAATAATAATAATAATAATAATAATAATAATAATAATAATAATAATAATAATAATAATAATAATAATAACCGTTCGCCATTCTGAGTGGCTTAAACAGTAAAGCATTGGCATTCTGAGCCTAATTTGATGGGTTCGATCCAGACTCAGTCCAGATGTATTTGATGGTGCTCAAATACGTGGGCCTCTAGTCGTTAGATTTACTGGGCACGTAATTCCTTTGGGAAAATATTCCTACTTCCTATTATTATTATTATTATTATTATTATTATTATTATTATTATTATTATTATTATTATTATCATTATTATTATTATGGGGATACTAATTAGAACTCTATCGTAGACCAATTTACATATTTGATGCAATTCCCATAGCCTTCAACTTTCCCATTTAAATATAAAGAAAACCATATTTCAAAAAAGTGTCTGATTTTTCTAGGCATGCTTTACTAAAGCTGTTTAATGAATGAACCTATGTGTCTTATAAAGTTTCCGACTATAGAATCAAGCCATAAGCGTGATTAAGTCTTGACTCTAAACTGTAATGAGATCGTGCCGATTGACTGCTCGTGTTGTGGGCACGCACCCTATGGGTCGTACCCCGCAGCAGGCTCGCTCATTCCTCGGTAGTGAAACCAATTTGCGGCAGCTTATAAAAATGGATGCGAATGCAAGGCATTACTGGTCGTTTCTAGCAAAATTAATGAGAACACCGCTCCCTGGGGCGGTCCTGTCTGCTTGCTTGTCTATCTATCTGTCTGCCTGTCTGTCTCTCGTCATAAAATAAAAAATAATACACCGTTATTGCATTTGGGAGAACAAAACAGTGTCAAGTCGCGCGTATTGTGTCCTTTCACTTTTCAGCAAAATAAAAAAAAAACCTCGCTTACAACTGAATCCGTTGGCATTGCAATCATTTTAATGATCCACGCGATATATTCCGACCTCACCAAACCCACTGCGTTAAAACTTGTATTTTATTCCAAACTGCGTCACGACGGAGAACAATTAACGAACAAATTATTTTCGAACTTTCGCCCTCACAATAGAATTAAGAGAACGCTTCTCCACAACGTCTGTAATTATCCACACAATTTCTGTGGAGTTCCGTTCAATACCAAACGATGATAGTAATTGAATTCGCTGTTCCAACGGCGCTCTTCTATAAACAACAATAGTGTTCTAGAGATGTTCATTGGAACATTGTCTGTACTGTCATATTAAACACACCTAAAAATAATAGTAGCTTATTAGGGTTACTTATCTTTCTCGTAATGGGCCGTATTCGTTTTCTCCCTCTACCGCTTTTCCCACATCTATGGGGTCGCAGGTGCGAAAGGGGCCACACACACGCGCGCGTGCACTCACGCACGTGGATTTGGCCCTGTTTTACGATTGAATGCCCTTCATGATGCCAATCTATATGGAGGGATGTTATCACTATTACGTGTTTCTGTGGAGAGGACAAACACAAATACCCAACACCCGAGCCAGAAGAATTAATCACACGCGATTAAAATTCCCGACCAGCCCGGGAATCGAACCGGGTACCCTCTGAACCGAAGGTCTCAATGCTGACCATTCAGCCAAGGAGTCGGACCCTGAGTAATTATTATAAGCATACAAGGCTTACTTTTCTACTTTCTCTTAACACATACGTAATGATTAATTATAAATAGTCATGTCCCTTAATTTCAGTCCACAGGTGATTGTGTATGAAATAATAACCTGCACTCTCCCCTATTTGCAACTAGCTCTGAATCCTCGTTAATTTCCACTTCATATAGTCTACATTTAAATCATTAATAATTAAATCTAGCCACAGCCGTCTTGGTCTCCTGCTTCTCTTATCTTCCACAGCCTAGGCAATATACCCTCCAGTTGTCTCGTATGAGCAGGTTTAAACGCACAACTTCGTCCATTCATAACTTAGCGTCAATGCCATTCTGAATGCCCACCCGCAATTATTGCTGCCCTATTTTTACCACTAGTCATTAACAGTACTCTCATTCGGTTACTTGCAGTTTATGAATATGACATCATAAATCCACCCTGATTTCAATTTTGTAAATCCGTTCGAAAACAGAGTGTTTAAGGATCATTCTGTCTGAAAGCTCACATCTCTTCAAGGAATGCCGTTTATCGTAACGGGACATTCTCAATTTTCTCAATTCTTTTAGAAAATCAGTGGAATGACCCCCTCCCCCTCCATGACGCAACAGCGTTTGAAGGGCTTTCGCCTACCGAGTGACCGCTGCTCAGCCCGAACGTCTGAAGACTACGAGGTGTCATGTGGTCACCCCTGACGAGTCATCTTCGCCGTTATACTTGACTTTCTTCACCGGGGCCGCTATCTCACCGTCAGATAGTTCCTCAATTGTAAGCACGTAGGTTGACTGGACCTCACACTAGCCCTCAGAATCAGGTAAAAATCCCTGACCTGACTGGGAATCGGAGTCTCCGGGTAAGAGGAAGACATGCTGCCTCTACGCCGCGGGCCCGGCAATGGAATGAAATCAAGTATATATGATGGCTGAGAAATATTTCACTACGGAGATTGTCAGTATTATGAATAGGGAAGTGATTAATGTCGTGGCTTGCCTGCCGACTTTTCATCTGTGTGGCCAACGTTCGAATCCTGGTCGACCCCAAGTTTGAATTTTTCTCTGAAAACTCACAAGACGCCTTTAAACTCCCTTTCCAAAACACGGTTGAGCCCTTGTCAATGAATGTGAGATTTAGAAAATGAAATATTATAACCTTGCAGATAGAATTTTATGTAAACCTAGGAGTGTCGTGGCTATGATCATTCATCAAAAGTTAAGTAAAACTACCAGGCCCCGATTTCAAGTAGTTAGCGCCCTGGGCAAACAATATTTAGCCGCCCCCCCCCCCCCCAACCTGTTCCTCAAAAAATGTTTACAAATTAAAGATTACAGTTTTCAATATTATGAATTTGAAAACAGCACATAACGCTAATAAAGTTAATTCTCATAATTAAATTTATCAAGCCAAATAAAGGTAACAGCCAAATAAGAATCAGGCTGTTTTTATTTTTATTTAAAAGCCGTTGGTTCACTTTGATAGTTTGTGTGTAAGTAAATAGTTTTAGAAATAAGACACATATAAATTATCATTTAATTGTAACTGTAATTGTAATTTATTTCGATCACATTTAAAAATACAAGATTTTTATAGGCTACCTGTATATAGTACTACTTTACATAAGATATGTTTTCCTTGACTTTTTCCTAGCAAACTCTTGAACAATTTCATCAAAGTTGATTTTCAAAGTTAAATCTTTTTCAGTGCACATAAGGACTACTGAGCTTAACTTTTAATTAAGAAGAGTTGCCTTCTTAGCATTTTTTACTCTGCCTAAAACTGAAAAATCTCTTTCTGCAGTACAGTTGGTTATTGGTAAGGTCAAAACATCCTAATTGCAATTTCAATGTTGGGAAAAGTACTCAACGAATTGTTTTGTTTACTGTAAGAATACACTTTAGGCAAGTTTTAGAATCTCTCGAATTCAACATACATTTGAAAGTGTACACATTCATTTTCAAAAACTTTGGCTGATGTCCTCAGGGTACAGAGAACTAAGTTTCAAAGCAGCGTTCTTCACTTCTGATGATTTGGATGAGCAAGTCAGTAGTAGAGGTAATACTTGAAATCTGGAAACTACGACTTCATATGCTTCTGTCCTTCTTGCTAAGTTTCCAATAAGTGTGTCCGTTATTTTAAGGAACACATTATTTCTGAAATTTGTTCTTGCATCTAGGTCTCCTTCAGTCCGACGCGTTTCATCTGCAAATATTTTCCGTTTTCTTACTCTTGAGTAGCTTGGAACATCACATCCAAAGCATTCAAAGCAGATTGCTCATATATATCAAACTCATCCCTTTTCGCTTTGATGAATACTTCCAGGGTTTTCAAATGTTTTACTCCTCTCTCAAGTTTAAGATTTTCATACTGCAAGTTTTTAGAACACTTTTCAACTCTTTCCAAAATGTCATTCCACACAACTAACAGAAAAATTATCTCGAAATTCTGAAATTTAGTTTCAAGGTTTTATGCATCAAGTCTACAAGCTGGTTTTACACTGGTGTCTTCAGATAGCTGCCTCAACGATTGTCGTATTTATTCATAACCTTTTACCAAAGCTCTGACAGCGTTTGCTCTTGCAGACCATCTGGTTTCTGATAAATATTTTACCACTGGCGTACCATTTTTTTTGCCAAGAATTGCTTCAAAATATTCCACCTGTGCGTTGACACAGAAAAGTAATTATACAACTCCTGGACGAAGCGAATGAAAACTACTGTGGCAATGCAGCATTCTGCGGCAGACGAATGAATGTGCTGCACACGGTATGTATTCAGCAAGGGAACTTTACTGCTTCATTCGGGCCTGAAGATCTGAGTAAGCTCCTGACATACTGGAAGCATGATCATAACTTTGGTCCCTACAATTCTTGATGTCGATTTCGGAAGTCTCAAGACAGTCAACTACAGCTCTTTCTAGTTCAGCAGATGTATGTGATATTCCAAGCAGAACCTTAAAATGATCCGTTCTACATGCTTTAGCTCTGTTTGAGGTACATATCGTAAAACAATAGCCAACAGGTGTGAGAGCAATCAGGCGTCGAATCTACAATGAGAGTGTAGTATCTAGCTTCTTTTACTTCATAAACTACAGTTTTAAGCACAAGATTACCCATAACTTCAATAAATTCATTACATATTTGAGAAGACAGGTATGAGGTGTGCCCTTGACCTTTGTTACCATTTTTTCCGATGTGCTGGTCATATTCACTGATTAACTCGAGGCATCCAAGATATAAACCATTTGAAGTTGATCCAAAATCCTCATTGTCTCCTTGGAAAGGTAAAACCCTAACTGCCAAAAATCGTACAACAGAAACTATTCTTGAGATTATACTTCGCCAGTGATTTACCTCTTCGTCATATTATTTAAACAGAATTGTATCAACCTGCATTAACCTTTTTTGTCTGGTGATGTACGTAAGAACATTTCTCCTGTGGTCATGATAATGTTCATGATGTTTCAGTAGTTCGTAGTGGTACTTCCAGTCATTAAAACCGATAGGAAACGTCGTTTTTTCATTGTCTGGTTGAAATAAACAGCATTGAATACAGAATACTTTCCCAGTTGACTGTGAATACAATAATAAATCTCTTAAAACAACTTCTCCATTAGGAAGAGTACTTTTAAACATGTTTGAGGCAATATTCTTTTACCATCATTGCAAGTTCGCAATGATTTCAAAAAAATCCACCATTACGTTTTTTTTCGGACAGTGTTTAATAACATTCTCAACTATTGAATTTAACTTTACGTTCCAAGTAGCAGGATCATCCATAGAAAGTGAATTTATTCTTGTACCTTTGCATCTTTCATGTTATGTAAATGTAAATAGTCAGAAATAATTCTCTGTAATCCTGATATTGATGATGTACATATTTTATATATTGTATGTGTTTATATGCTCAACCGTATACTATAATCTTATATACCGACATGGATAGCTGCAGTCGCTTAAGTGCGGCCAGTATCCAGTATTTGGGAGATATTGGGTTCGAGCCCCACTGTCGGCAGCCCTGAAAATGGTTTTCCGTGGCTTTCCATTTTCACACCACGCAAATGCTGGGGCTGTACCTTAACTAAGGCCACGGCCACTTCCTTCCAACTCCTAGCCCCACCCTGTCCCATCGTCGCCATAAGACCTAACTGTGTCGGTGCGACGTAAAGCAAGTAGCAAAAAATATATATATATAATAATCTTATATAGACAAACTATAATTTTAATATGTAAGTCCCCACCAGTATGTAATGTCCTGTACAATTCCTATGTGTGAGCCTGTTTTAAGAGATTTATTATTGTATTCACAGTCAACTGGGAAAGTATTCTGTATTCAATGCTGTTTATTTCAACCAGACAATGAAAAAACAAAGTTTCCTACCGGTTTTAATGACTGGAATTAATTGAAATAAATGAATGAATGAATGAATTAGCTAAGGTTACCTCAGGTTGTGACTGTGAAATAATTCCAAACGGCTGCTGGACAACTTCAGGCTCATCGTTCAATTTAATACTAACACATGGCTTATCAGTCTGTATATCTAGGCCTTGTAAGTCTTCTTGTGTAAAGTTAAATGGGACCGATGACGAAGTTGAAGGTCTTGTTAAGTCATCTTGGCATTCCGATTCTGAGGTTGGAGCTGAACGAGTCAATGTAAAGATTTTTCCCACTTTAAGCACTTTCTTAAGTAGTTCAAATTCGTCACTCTGCTTTTTAGCTGCGCGTATTTTGTATTCAGCATCACTTAAATACTGAAAACCATGTAAGAATTACACGAGACAATGAGTTGGCTAGGTGAGGTTATCAGGTTGATGGTGAGCGGATGTAAACAATACGCACACGAACCATCACGAGCCAATGACAGACAGGGCAGTAGCTGTCTGGACTAAAGGGCTTGCCGAGCCACTAACTACAATTGTCCACCCAGCACCCGCACGAGTTAAATAATACCTTTCTTATTGTTTACAGCAGGGCCTCTCAGGGTGCATGCGCGTGGTGCATGCACTGTGCACGGTGCAAAAGACGACTTGGCTTGGTTGACCAGAGTGCAGACCCCCACTCCTCGATTTGGAGCAATAGCGCTGTCTCTCTCTTTCCCCACGCCTGTCTCGCTCGCTCCGCCTGTCTCCCTCTCCCCCACTTGCGCCGTAGCGCTCCAAATCCTGGCTGAGTTGAGCCGAGTATAGCCGAGTAGAGCCGAGCATAGCCGAGTAGCCCAGAGACGAAGCTTTGATCCGAGCCATACCGAGCGGCACCGATGCACAGTGCACGGAGCTCTTGCGCCTCGCTCTGCACGCGTGAGATTTTGGGCGTTTGAGAGGCCCTGGTTTACAGTTATTCAATTTTCTTCATAAAATTTATAAATATAGATTAAATTCAGGTTTTAAAGTTAGAATAATTTAAATTGTTTTATATAGGCTAATAAAATAATTGGAATAATTTGTGGAAAGTAAAAGTAATTTGAGTGTAATGAATTTAAGACGTAATTCACGCAGGCCATAATTACTCGATCCGCAGCCACCGCCCAGCAAAAACTGGCGCCGTGGGCAAATGCCCAGTCCGCCCATTTGTAAATCGGAGCCTGAAAACTACTAATTTTCTGCAACGATTCTGAGACAAAGCTGGTATAGGGAGCCAATCTTAACAATAATTACATACTGTAGACAACAAGCTGCAAACAATATAAAGCACTTCGGGCAATAACTATCGAAATCAATACTGCTATCGGGAATTGGACTTGATTAATATACTAACCAGCTCTTACCAGGTGAGAAAAGGAAAACTATCGGAAAACCACCTTGAAGAATATCGACGATTAAGTTTGAACCCTCTATATTTCAAATAAAAGTTATAGGTATACAGGAAGTACCACGTAGCTCATTTGCTAGATTATTACTATTGATATTATAATAACAATATTATTATTATTATTATTATTATTATTATTATTATTATTTGATAATTATAGGCGCATAAGAATGAATAACTATTTATTGAACGAATCAACGACTTCCCGTTATTTAAGGGTTTTATCATATAGAAATAAAGCAGTAATATGGCTGTTTTAAATTATGGAGATCCGAACAAATGAGATCTCAGGATGTTTACAGATCCAGG
Organism: Anabrus simplex; assembly: GCF_040414725.1. Taxonomy (NCBI): domain Eukaryota; kingdom Metazoa; phylum Arthropoda; class Insecta; order Orthoptera; family Tettigoniidae; genus Anabrus; species Anabrus simplex. The sequence goes on from NC_090265.1 coordinate 1,527,166,350, forward strand.
CATGGTGGTGGTAACTATTCTTCCAATGCTGTTCATAGGCAGCTTGAACTTCTTCCAGAAGTCTATGAATAAGGAAGATACTATGACGCGAGCACCAACCATTAGGCCGATAATCTCTACTTCATTCAGACAGCTATTGAACTGCGATAGAATAAATAAGAATACATATGTACAGAATCAAATATGTCAAACATTTTAATAATTAGAATTCACCAGGAGTTTCTTGTTTCTTGTTAAATGTTTTAATTTTCCATCAGTACCAGACCTATAATTTCCGACCTACTCAGTCCGTCAGGACGTGTGCTCGTATTGTAATATCTAGATATATGAGCTGGTCGCAGCATACCAGCTGGTATAAAAGTCCAAGCATAGCTTTAATTTCCTATTTACTGGTGTTTGAGACCTTTCACTCTCTCTCTTACCGTAACTGGACTACACTATATCATCGAACTAACGTCTAAGCTACACTTGTCTGTAAATTCTCTGCTCTACCATCTGATACTTTGAGCTAGCGACTCTCAAGACGGCGCTAATCGTTCCCTTTAATAATTTCATACCTTAACTCGTAATCGAGTTCTCCACAAAAACTAATGATGATAGGTGAGTTGTAATAAATAGTTTCAGTCTTTGGTTATATCATGTATTATTAAACAGTGTAAAAAATGGAATAAGAAGTTCTATGTATGTTGACAAGAGGTATCTACGGGTATACCTTTGCTGGCAGGACCTAGTGTTTACAGTGCACTATGTCTTCTGGTATAAGCTAGAGCTATTTTGTTACTTTCATAGATCGGTCTGTGTCTTATCCTTGGCTTTGACAATATGAAAGTGACTGAGGTATGAGCGATCTGTTATGAATGGTGTGAAAATGTTGCTCACAGGGTCAGTTGGTGTATGCATTTCAGTGGGATTGGCAGAATGATTTGTAATAGAAACTCTGGCTCGGTGAGGAAAGCAACGGGAAACTACCTCACTCCTCATTTCCCTAGTAAGCCTCTTCAGTGATATATGTACGACATACTTGATGTTTGCATACACTATTCATCTCACATTAAAATTGAAGGTCTTATGACCACAGACAAATTGCTTCTACATACTTACTGCTGTCACATCTTGAGGAGTTTTCTTAATTAGCTTCACGTCGCATCCACACAGATAGGTCTTATGACGGCGATGAGGTAGGAAAGGGCTAGGAGTGGAAGGAAATGACCGTGACTTTAATTAAGCTACAACCCCTAGTGTGGGAAAGTGGAAACCACGAAAACCATCTTCAGGGCTGCCAACAATGGGGTTCGAACCCACTATCGCCCAAATTCAAGTTGTGAACTCCGTTCCCCAAACCTCGCATCCACTTGCTCTGTGATGAATTCATATTACATCGCATAATTGCAATAGACATGGTAAATAGTTTAAGGGTATATTCTGCCCGAAGGCTGTCCGAACCTCCGCAGAGGTGTGCCTGAGCAGGAGTTTACGTACGGTAGAGTGGCCAGTTACTTTCCGCTCCTCCATTCCCTTACCCCCCCTCTAACAGCGCGTGACAACTCATCCAAATTTTGCTTAACTTCGGAGATCTCACGGAATCCGGTGTTTCAACACGGCTGTGGTCGTTGGCACATGGTAAATGATGGCCATGAAAAATAATTGATTATAATTATAAAATCATTCATGATCTGTGTACCAAAACATATAAAGTTCTAATATTATTCTAACAATAGTGTTGACTCAAGCTCAGGATATAATTTATTCTATTTCTTATCACACTATGGCACATTAATTGATTATAATTATAAAGTCATTCATGATCTGTGTAATAAAACACATTCAGTTATAATATTATTCCAAATATAACAGTGTTGATTCAAGCTCACGAAATAATTTATTCCATTTCTTATCACACTATAGCACATTAATTTAATCACGAAATTCTTGATTTATTTTCTTAGGGACGGAAACCTTTAAATTTTCTTTTCGGTGTTCCTGCTCTCCTTAAACCAGTTCCAGTCAAGCTGAAAATAAATATTCTTTCGAAGAGAGAGCATAGTGTAAGTATGTGTGTGTGAATGTGTTCACTTGAGTTTAACAGCTCTGTCACTCGCTACAAAGTAGTATTTGTCTTGCACACACCGAAAACACAATCCCAACCATGGAAGGCAGGCAGACAGCCCCTTCTTCTTGTACAAGATAAGCTGGGCTGTGTCAACACTCACAAGCAGTCACCTGTTTTGTTCCTCGCACTCTCCTTACAACTACTAGTCTACAGCTTTCTCACAAGAACACTTCCTAAATTATTTAAACCCTCCTCGCTCTCTAAGCATGAGGGAAAATATCATTGTTCTCAGAGGATATTTTCATCTTACATGTAACCCAGCTGTGATTCCCAAGAAATTACTCCCTTCTTCCGACATACTTTTACGTATTACAAAATAAATGTATTTTTAAACTCATATAGGCATTAACATTATTCCGCGCACGCCATGGTGTAGGGGTCGCACGCCTGCCTCATACCCGGAGGTCCCGGATTCGATTTTCGGCCAGATCAGGGATTTTTACCTGGATTTTAGGTCTGCTTCCTGGTCCACTCAGCCTACGTGATTGGAATTGAAGAGCTATCTGACGGTAAGTTAGCGGCCCCGGTCTAGAATGCCAAGAATAACGGCCGATAGAATTCGTCGTGCTGACCACACGACACCTCGTAATCTGCTGGCCTTCGGGCTGAACAGCGGTCGCTTGGAACGCCAAGGCCCTTCAGGGCTGTAGTGCCATGGGTTTGGGTTTAGAGATGATACGAATATAGCAGATAAGAATATTAACGTAACAGCCTCCAACATTTGGACTTGTTTATCTGACGAATAGTTTTACGTCGAGAATAAGAAATAAAAAATCAAGGACAACTCCTATTTAATTAGGAACAAATGAAAGTATTTTCATAATGGTACATGACCATATTCATTCATGTTCAAATTTGGAGCTTTGAATATAAAACGGATAAGAAAGTCATGAGATGATATATTCTAAAAATAGTTTATCTGTGCTTATTTCCCAGATATTAGGCTTTCCTCCTGGGATTTGGAGTTTATGAAGGCAGTGTCAGACGTGTCAAATATGGTGGTTGTGATGGTGGTGGTTGTGGTTGTGGTTGTGGTTTGGGTGGTGTAATGGGGATGTACAACTATTCAAGTAATAAAAATTAGTAAATGATTAATAAATTCAATACAACCCTATGGAGGTATACCAACCAATGCTTTAATGAAGTTTAGATTCTGTTACTACGAGTATAATGGCTTAATGATTGTGTACTGCCTCGTTTAAGTTGTATATCATCTGAACCACCACGTTCTTCTTCTTCTGTATCAAAAGCGTTATCTGAACGGATACTTTCAAAATACAAAATACAAAAAAAGAAAATATTCCTTGTTTCAAAATGCATGAAACCTAATGCAATACTTAATAGACTAAATATGGAAAAATTTAAGTTATGGGGCGACGCCGAACGAGTTGGTGGCCAGACACGGGCCACGTATCTGTATGTATGCATTCGGGAGATGCCATCTAAGTTAATGCGACGTTAAATCTATACCAAAAATAAAAAAACTGGCGTCTTTTAAAAATCGTAGAAATAGTTAGTAGGACATGAAGCCAATAAAATTATTATTGAACTTAAGTGATGTTATCAATATTACCCATCTTAATAATAGACTATATTTTCAGATAAATACTACCGAGCTCGATAGCTGCAGTCGCTTAATTGCGACCAGTATCCAGTATTCGGGAGATAGTGGGTTCGAGCCCCACTGTCGGCAGCCCTGAAGATGGTTTTCCGTGTTTTCCGATTTTCACACCAGGCAAATGCTGGGGCTGTACCTAATTTAGGCCACGGTCGCTTCCTTCCCACTCCTAGCTCCTTCCTGTCCTATCGTCGCCATAAGACCTGTCTGTGTCGGTGCGACGTAAAACAAATAGCAAAAACAAAAGCAGATAAATACTTTGTAATAACCGTAGATATTTAATAACCTTATTATCTGTATCATCTGAGTCATTCGAAATATATTTAAAAACACTTATAATGTCTTAGAATGGAACAGAGTTGCGTTGTACTGCTACTAAGTTGTACGTTCATTTAACAACATTATATTTTCATGCACTCTGGTGGTGCTACAAGAAAATTCGAGGTGTACAAGTTTTAAAATAAAAATACGTGTGCGATCCTGAAAATGTATTAAACTTCTAAATACCACGAGAAAAAGAAACAGGTGGGGAGAGGTGGGGCACCGTCCCGCTGTGTTATCGTGACGACGACATCGTTCAATGCAAGTTTGACTTTGGATGAAATAATACACACGTTAAATAGTCAGTTCAATAACACTTTATGCACAAAATATTTCAAAACATTTGGTAAAATCGTAACTTCGTACACCTGTAACTTCAGTCCGAACCCTACTGCCATGGTGCCGTTATGTTGGATGTTAGGCTGTCCATTCAATGATACACACATAATGGGTCGGCCCATATGAAGTAAATTAATACATTTTCACATTTTCGACCACATGTAACTTTGTCCACAACGTTCGTAAGGTAACTCTTGTGATACCAACATCTTCGGCTTGAAGAGAGCTTTCTAATGACATCCCCTCGCTACGTATTGAACTGAGGCCCACCGATTGTCATTTACTCCCATGTCCCACATATCTAGCCAAAGGGAAGCTCAGAGCCCATATATGAGCACATAATTTCGGTACACTAATGTTCGAATCTACGTATCTTTCGAACCTTGTCACGTTAGGACTCGAGTTATACCACTATTAAAATAACGCCTCGAAATAACATATTGTCTGCATTGTCTATAACCCTCCCTACTTGTTTTTTTTTCTTTTTGCTCTACGTCGTACGGACACAGATATGTCTTACGGCGACGATGGCATAGGAAAGGCCTAGGAATGGAAAGGAAGCGGAACCACGGAAAACCATCTTCAGGGCTGCCGACAGTGGGGCTCGAACCCACTATCTCCCGATTACTGGATACTGGCCGCACTTAAGCGACTGCAGCTACCAAGCTCGGTCTCCCTACTTGGTGGGGGATCTCACCTCAGTACCGTGTTCGGAGGCTGTCCGTGAGTTTGATATACACTGAATCTGGTTACAAAAGTGGACGTAAAATTGACCCTCTAACCAAGGAGTGGAGCCACCAGATGGAACGAGGAGCTGCCTTAATAATAGCAATTGAGGATGAATGGGTAACGCTTTGGAAGAAGATTGCCGCGATCTCGAAGCTGATACCTTCCTAACATTTAGGTCTACATGGAGTTGAAAACCACTTGCAGGATGACCGAGGAAAGAGATTTCAATCCACCTCCGTCACCGTCAGTCGTCTCACGAGACTGAGTGAATTGCGTTCCAGCCCTTACGACAGTTTAATCTCTGGCAGAACCCAGAATCGAACCCAGGACTTACCAGACCACTGTAAGAATACGTGACTCAGAAGCACGAAGGTGACCATGTCATAAATTCCGTTTATTCAATCTCTTTGAGCCTTTTCAATTCTAAAATAAAAAAATAAGAGTTGGAAACGCTAGGGTGAATATACGCGCAGTCTGAGTTTTGTCTTTGTAGTTTACGCTCCCCAAGCATATGCGACCAATTCCAAATTTCTTCATCCACATGCAGTTTTTCCAATCCATCTGCACAAGTTGATTTCATCACTACTAGGTAAGGTAAGGGTTGTTCTGCCCGAAGGCAGGTCCGAACCTCCGCAGAGGTGTTCCTGAGCCGGAGTTTACGTGCGGTAGGGTGGCCAGTTCCTTTCCGCTCCTCCATTCCCTTACCCTCCACCAACAGCGCGTGGCGACCCATCCAACTCCTGACCACGCCCAATGTTGCTTAACTTTGGAGATCTCACGGGATCCGGTGTTTCAACACGGCTACGGCCGTTGGCCATCACTACTAAGTCCAAGTAATTTTCCACCACTGAGACAGTAGATGTGCTCAGCTGTGGCTCGAATAGCGGGGAACTCACCTCACGACGCCTGTCATCAGTTTTAATTCCGTGACGTTTCCATTAGTGATTTTCGACCCTTAGGAATTCTGACAAGCCGCTCTATCGACAGAAATACGTTTTCGATAATTTTAAAGTCATATGTTGGACCTCTTTAGAAAGAAAGATATTTTTCGCATTTCTTTACATTACAGTTTTCTAAAGTACTCACTATTTGAGCTTTCTTCACTGTATACTTGTATATCATAGTGAGAAAATCAAACGTCACTTAACACGACGTACTACCGCGCCAGATGCTAGAGCTATAATAATTGATAGCAGCGTGGCACGGAGAATTTAGTAGGTGCATCATGAATGCGTCATAATGAGGCAAAATGCTTGATATAATTTACATTTGTTCTCCTCTTTACAGTGAGATATCGAACACACTGTCATCACACGTGTTGGCTAGAAATACTCTTTTTTTTTAATTTTTAAACATTCATGCTTGTAAAACTCTCATCGGGAAAAGTGTGGTTCCGTAACTACAGAAACCTTCGCTCCTATTCGTACAATAAACAAATTGGTTACGTTAGTTATCACCATTCACATGTTCCTTACACGCATCATTGGTCCAACTTCTTGCCAGTCCAAGCCTACCCAGACTGCCTCAGAGGATAAGGGATAGATTGATCGACTCAAAATCTTAAATTCTTAATCTCGGTAAAGATTACCAAGTTTTAAAACATGAAGTGAAGTCTTAGCACATCATGGCATGCTAATGATCTCTAGAGGCACACTCTGTGTTCATTTAACAAAATTAATTCTGCGTTAGGAACCGAAGAGTTTCCCTTTAATCATAGAGGGCAGCACAATTGGATTATCAAAAATGGTACTAAGCCTACTGTACCCATTGTAAATAGTCGCAATTGTATTGCGTTTAGTTGGCTCAAATGCAACATATATAAACTTTAAACTTTACCTTGCTTTGTCTAGAAGGCATTAATATAGACTAGCATAATGTAATACACCGTTTCATAAAAATTGTACGGAAAAACTTCGGTACAGAGGACATATAATAATCTTTACTTGTTTCAAAATGGGAACACACCTGACATAATGTTGATTTGTTGGCATTATACAACAACATTTGGTTTAAACTGATTAAAACGAAATTTTCTGGTTTAGCGGTATAAAGGACTGAGGAGGTATTTTTCTCGAGTTGTTGGTTCGATATCGTCGCTTCACCGGTTAAACGTTGCATTCCACAAAGCTGTTCCTATCAATTATCCTCCTTAAGACTGGTCACGCCCCCCAGCCACGTATGGATATGCAGTCCATCAGAACAAATTTTGTTGTGTTTATTTTCCTATGCCCATGTTTAAAGGAAAATGAACCTTACTGTACCGTGCTGTAAGAATGTACGTTTGCATTACGTGTTTACGTACTCCTAGTGTATAATGCATGTAAGGTTCATTTTCGACTAGTGGCTGGCATAGGAAAACGAACACAACGGACTTTGTTCTGATGGACTGCGTATCCATATGTGGCTGGGAGGCGTGACCAGTCTTAAGGAGAATAATGGATAGGAAGAGCATTGTGGGATACAACGTTTTACCGGTGCAGCGACGATATGCTTTCAAAACACTCTCAGCAATGATGGCTCCGTTTAGAGTACAAGTTTATATCCGGTTCCTAACGTGGCTTTTGTGAGATTCAACTGAAGATCCAAGCTAAATATAACTGACTTTCTCACCACATTCTTCAGTTACACAAACGTGAGGCAAGAAGGAACACTTGATACAGCGTAATACATTTATTCCTTCCGCTGATGGGGTTTAGGATACGGTAGCATATGATTATTACATTTATATTTATGTACACCTCCGTAATATAACGGTCAGCGCTATGTTGCCATTTTTGGAGGCCCGGGTTCGATTCCTGGCACTGATAGAAATTTAAGATTTGTAGGAGGGCTGGTATGTTGTTGAAAAAAAAAGCAGCATGCAGTTCCCCTTTATTGGGACGTGTGTGAAGGGAGCTGCACTACCTTGCTACGAGCCCATGAATGACAATTACACCATATGAGAATTAATACAAGTAGGCCCTTTCAAGGCAGAATGGTGTCACATTTACGTATGATGAAGCATAGTTTCAAATGACGCAAAATATATACGTAAATACAGAAATTATCTACGTGCCATAAACCTGTAATATCACCACACTCACAAACTGTATACGCTCTCATTGTAAAGATATTCGACTGGATTCGATATGTTTATTTATCAACAGAGTCAATACTTTTGCCGATTGCAAATGATATAATAAATAAAAATAATAACAATATTGCTACTACTAATAATAATTATATTATATACAATTTAATATATTATTATTATTATTATTATTATTATTATTATTATTATTATTATTATTATTATTATTATTATTAACTATTATATTGGCCTGATCCCGTACGAGCACGAAGAATTTAACAACATTGATCTGAAGGTGAGAGGAATCTTGAGAGAGCATAATATCGTCAGAATAACAGGTAATATGGAACGACTGTACCTGAAAAGACATGAGTTAGGAAGAGGACTACAAAATATTTCTGAGAAGTCCGAATTGATTTTACTAGAACTATGTAAATATTTGGCAACAAACACAAGAACGAAGTTTATCGCAGAAAGTGAAAGAAGAAATGCAACCCATCTTGGACTGATTGAAGAACATTGGAAACGGAAGTACCTAATTGAGGAAGGAAACGATGTCACGGTAAAAGTAGTTAAGCAGAAACAAAAACAGATGCGAATGAATCGAATCATGGCTAAGTCAATGCATTCCACATTGTTCCGTGAACAACAGGAGAAATTTGTTGACGTAAAACAGTCATCGTTATGGCTAATGAGGGGGAATATATCTCCACAGGAAGAAGGAATGTTTTGTAAGATACAAGACAGAAACATCTTCTTTAGTCATGGGAGTATATTCCAGAGGTGCCCACACTGCAACCAGGGCAATAAGACACTAGATCACCTGGCAACACAATGTGGACGAATGCTTAATTTGGACTACAAGAAACGCCACAATGATGTTGTCAGATGCTTGCATTTCATGTTCACCAAAAAGTATGGGTTGAATAATTCTAAGAAAATAAAGAACTATAAAGTTGAAAATGTCATATCCAATCAGCGAATTAGAATAAAGTCAGACGTCATCATACAGACTGAGCTTCGCATTGAACACAATAAACCGGATCTGATGATACATGACCTTGTAAAGAATGAAATCCTATTAATTGAAGTTGGAATCACAAACAAAAATATCCTAAAACAGACTGAAACCACTAAAGGAAGAAAGTACAAGATGCTAGCCAACGAACTCTCACTTATGTACAATGGGGCCAAGGTGACGATGGTCCCTGTGGTAATAACGTGGGACGGGCTAGTCACCAACTTGTTCAAGAAGCACATGGACAAATTGGAAGTGAGCAAACAGCTACAGGCCTACCTACAGACCATTGTACTAAAAAGAACATGTGAGAGTGATGTGAGTGTGGAGATGGTGGAAGAAGTCGATAAGTTTTATGAAGCACTGAGTGACATCATAGTACGGGTCTACAGCAAAAATAGGATATTGCTAATGGGCGATTTCAATGCGAGAATTGGAAATAGAACTGAAGGTCATGGATAAAAGTGGAGAACAAATGGAAACTATTTAGAATGGAAAGCGTTTACTGGGCCTCTGTGGTAGTATGGTATTAGCAGTTACAAACACATTCTTTAAGCGTGAGGCGATTCATTGCTATACATGGCTGGGTACGGGCATTGATTATGATACTGAACACTATCTGATCTCTAGTGAACTAAGTACATCTAAGCCTAGGGTAGTGAAGAGTTCCAAGCAATAGACAGTAAGCTAGTTCAGAACTTAGAAAGAGAATGAGTGAAATACACGGGTGCTGTATTAGGAATAAAAAATGTATGCCTAGGAACCACTGTGTGTAAAAATGGGAAAAATAGAACATCTTGGTGAATAAAGAGAGAAGGCTTATCAGAAATGGCTCCAAACAAGGACTAATGCAATTCAGGGAATAAAAACAAATAGTTGTTATATCCAAGAAGAAGTCGTAGGAACATTTCGGTAATAACCTGGAAAGGTTAAGTCCAATAACAAGAGTAACTTTTCCGGACAGTAATACAAAATCTTAAAAGTGTGTGTGGGGGGGGATGTAAGGAAATGAGTAGTGTTTGGGTAAACCGGGTGAACTCATAATAGAACTCAGGGAATCACTGGACAGGTGGAAGGATTATTTTGGAGAGCTTTTCAACGTAACAGGAACTCTTTCTCATGACGTCGCGAACAACCGACCTCATGGGCAGGGTAATGATGTTGGTGAAATTACTCTTGAGGAAGTGGAAAAGATGAAAAACAAACTCCATTATCACATAGTATCAGGAATATATGAAATTAGACCTGACATTTGAAATACAGTGGGTAGGCAGGGATGACTTAGCGTCAAAGAGCAATAAGATTAACATGGAATAATAGTAAGGTACCTTCTGAATGGACGAAAGCAGTAAATGCAGCTATCTGTAAACAAGGGAACAGGCAGGATTGCTACAGCTATCGAGTTACTTCATTTAACAGTATACTAGGCAATGTATATTGGAAGGGAGGGTGCGATCAGTGGTTGAGAGTAAGTTCGATGAAAATCAGTGTGGTTTCAGACCACAGAGGGGCTGTCAGGATCAGATTTCCAGTGTGAAAAGAACACCACGATCGATAATTTTCGAAACATGCTTCACTTCTTGGTCCTTTATGTTATGATTGCGTATATAACTTTCGACTTACTCGTGACTTAGTTAGGCACTTGTACTGCACTTTGAAATATTATTCAGTGTTAAATGCCACTTTTTTCACCAATCACTAATATTATTTTTACCTGACTGTAGCAATTCGTACTCATATTTTCAATTGCTACGTAAACTTTAAAGTTATAAGCATAGAGCAGGTAGTTGCTCGAATGAATTTGAGATGGCCAGAAACACAAAATAATAGACTTCGTGGAATTCGAGACGTAGGCTGGTAATGACGAGAAACAAGACCAACGTATTTTACTAAATACCTCTTGTCGTAAAGACAGCACTCAAACCATTCGAACTAGCCTCCATGAATGTTGTATGCTGACAAGTTAGTCAGTAGAACATTACGTTGCACTGACTGCACTGTACGTTGTACATGACTCTTTCCGCTATTTTGGAAATGAGTTAAAGAAGAACTATTACCTGCATTCGTTTAAGGCAGGTAAACCCTGATTGTATAGTTTACTTGATTTTATTTTAACATCTATATATATAAAAGAACATGATCTGACTGACTGACTGACTGAAACATTCATCATCGCCGAGCCAAAACTACTGGACATAAAGAAATGATATTTTGAGGATATATTTATATTACAATGTAGGTGCTCGCTAAGAGAGGATTTTTGAATATTCCGTCGCTAAGGGGGAGAAAAGGGGGGTGAATTTTTAAAATGAATGTATCTATATCTCAAAACTTCAAAAGTTAACAGATTTAAAAATCTGTATTTAGAATCTCCTTTAAAAGTAAAGAAACACGTATTTTTGCTTTCGGAAAATCCCACTAGGAGCGGTGAAAAAGGGTGAAAAATTGGCTGAATGCCTTTAATGAGGATACTTATATCTCGGAAACTGAAGATATTACCGATCTGAAAATTGATATTTTTTTTCCTTTTTTTTTTTTTTTTTTGCTAGTTGCTTTACGTCGCACCGACACAGATAGGTCTTATGGCGACGATGGGACGGAAAAGGGCTAGGAGTGGGAAGGAAGCGGCCGTGGCATTAATTAAAGTACAGCCCCAGCATTTGCCTGGTGTGAAAATGGGAAACCACGGAAAACCATTTTCAGGGCTGCCGACAGTGGGGTTCGAACCTACTATCTCCCGAATACTGGATACTGGCCGCACTTAAGCGACTGCAGCTATCGAGCTCGGTAAAATTGATATTAAGAATCTTCTTTAAAAATAAAGAAACACGTACTTTTAGTAATTTTTAAAATGAGTGCACCTATACCTGAAAACTTTAAAAGTTTACAGATTTAAAAATTATTATTTAAAATCTCCTTTAAGAATAAAGAAACAGGTATTTTTTGTTTTCGGAAAATTCCACTAGGATGGGTGAAAAAGGGTGGAAAAGGGGATGAATGCCTTTAATGAGGATTCTTATATCTCGGAAACTGAAGATATTACAGACCTGAAAATTGGTACTTGGAATCTCTTTCAAAAATAAAGAAACATGTATTTTTTTTTTTTGGAAAATCCAGTTAATGGGGGTTAAATAGAAATGACAAATGGGTGAATTTTTAGAAAGATTATATCTACAGTATTTCTTCTTTTTCTACCGCTTTTCCCTCCACTGTGGGGTCGCGGGTGCGAACTGTGTCGCACATGTGGATTTAGCCATGTTTTACGGACGAATGCCCTTCCTGACGCCAAGCCTATATGGAGGGTTGTAATAACTATTGAGTGTTTCTGTGGTGGCTGGTATTGTAGTGTGTTGTCTGAATATGAAACGCCCAGTCTCCGGCCAGAATAATTAATCAAAGGCGTTGAAAATCCCGATCCGGCCGTGAGTCGAACCCGGGACTCTTTGAATGGAAGGACTCAACGCTGACCATTCAGCCAATGAGTCGGACAATATCTACAGTATATCTCAGAAACGTAAAAATTGGTGTTTGGAATCTCCTGTGAAATTAAAGAGCCATAGGTGTTTCCTTTTCGGAAACTCCACTTAAGGGGAACTAAAAAGGGGGTGAAATTTTAAAATGAGCATGTCTACGGTATAGCTCAAAAACCTAACAAGTTACAGAAGTGAAAAATTGTATTAATCTCTATTAAAATAAAGAAACATGTATTTTTTATTTTCGGAAAAACCACTTGGGTGGGGGCGGGGGGGAGTAAAATGACTGAAAATGCGTTTGAATTATTTTTAAAAGGATACTGATATCTCAAAAACTGAATATGTTATAGCCTTGAAAATTGGTATTTGGAATCTCCTTTAAAAATAAAGAAATATGTATTTTTTGTTTTCTGAAATCCATTAAAGGGGTGATTAAAAAATTAGTTGAATTATTTGTATGAGGATACTTACATCTAATAAAAACTAAAATTGTTACACACCTGAAAATTGGTATTTGGATCTTCTTTAAAAATAAAAAATAATAACGCTTTTTTGGGGGGAAAACATCTTGGGGGGCGGGGGTTAAAAGCAGTTGAATTCCTTTTATGAGGACACATATCTCAAAAACTGAAGATGTTACAGTCGTGGTAATTGGAATTTAGAAGATCCTTTGCTAATAAAGAAACAACTATTCTTTCCGGAAAATTCACTTAACGGGGGGGGGGGGGAGCGTTCAAGGAAGTGAATGAAAGTGAATTCTTTTAATAGGGATAGTTATATCTCAAAACTGAAGGTAACAGAAGTGAACATTGGCAATTAGAATCTCCTTTAAACATAAAGAAACACGCCTTATTTTTTATTCGAGGGTGTTAAGTCAACGGCAGTGGGGTGACAAAGGAGTTGAGATCAATTGATTTTACTGTTCATAATATACTTTTGTCTGATTATAAACCGATCATTTTTAATCTTTCCTGGGTTCGTTTTCAAGAGCCATCTCTTCCTTTGGAGAACTTAAAGTTAGATTACTGTAGATTCTCCTGGCATATAAATAAAAATAAAAATTTAAACACATTTGATATAAACGATATGAATGATATTGACCGTGAAATTGTTCACCTCTATAATAAGGTCAATAATGCACGGAAGTATATCGTTCGTATCGCCAGAAATCCCGCACAACTGCCTACGCGCGACAATTGTGCTGGTCACATTTTCAGCAATGACAATGGCAGCAGATGTAATTTACCGCCAAGTAGCGGTCTTGCAATCTGCTGCGGGGTCCATAACATCAATAATAATAATAATAATAATAATAATAATAATAATAATAATAATAATAATAATGTTCTGCACCGTCATCAAAATGTGCTGATCGCGCTGGAAACGGGTCCTGGCCGTATAATGACTAAGAATGCAGTCCGGCCGCGGGTTCAGTACCACCAAGGCACCCAAGACGACACCACGCCAGATCTCCTCAGGGATTTGATCCATATTAAAAATGTTTATAGCAAAAGGTGGCAAGGATTTCGGGACCCAACTGACCGGGCGGAATACCTGGAGCTAACCCGGGAAGTACGAAATCGATTTCTGGAAATAAAGATTGAAAAATGGGAGGACATTTGCCGGAATCTCTCAGAAAACGAGTCAGATCGCGAATTTTGGCGGATTCTCTCAGAATACAAGTCAGATCGCGAATTTTGGCGGATTGTATATAAAACGTTAAGCATTCAATTATAAATTTCAGTATAATACCGTACCGAAGCACGGGTATCTTGCTAGACCTCTAATTATAACAATAGCTTATTCGATTGTTAATACTAAGGGCCGATTGCAGAAACGATGACTAGTTTTAAGCCTTAGACATCATCTACCTAAACAACGTCTAAATCAAGCATGATCTTCCATTGCATAAACATTGTTCAGTCGATGTTTAACTAGACATCGCTTAAAGTTTCAATTTTGGTTTGAAAATGGAGACAGAAGTATCTTTCATGCATCTCTTTGCTTGTCGCAACCAATGAAATTCGTCGGTGCGCGCGCCGAACGCCAGTCAGCTGTTTATCTTCCTACACATTACTCAAATATGGCTGAGCATGACTTGCCCACAGATAAGAGTATCGCTTTCGGTGGAAATTAAATCTCACAATATTATCGACACTAAAGCGACACTCCAGCGTACGGGGAAGTGTAGCTTTGATTATAGCGTTGTTAAAGTTGAGTGTAATCTACTCATAAATACGGTAGCTTCGACGAAGTGAAGATGAAGCAACAGTAAATGTATAACCGAGTGTATTATACGGGCCATTCTGGAGATTCTGCAGATCGTAGGTTCGAAGCGCATCATCGGCAGCCGTGAAAATTGTTTTCCGTTGTTTCCCTATTTTTACACCAGGCAAATACTAGGCCTGTTGTTATGGCCACGGCTCTTCTTCCCCAGTCCTCCTCTTTAAACAATAATCACCACCACTTGCCTTTTCCTATCCGATAGTTGCCGAAAACTTATACGATCATATATATAAAAAACCCATACAACCTACTTGGTTTTCACTATTATGTGTGTTTACTTAGCAGTAAATATAAGAGAATCCCGCCCGGTTGATGTATGTGACAGCCCTCTGACGATCGGGACACGTAATTATGATATGTTCCGTATGTAGTCGAAATGACCTATAATTCCGTGGAAATTACCGTATGTATATAATAAAAGATATCGGTTGCCAAGAATTATATTCAAGTTGACAGTTACCGGACTGTCACTTTGTCAGTCTCAAGAAACAAATCTCGAAAAGCGAAACCTTATTTTAAGATCTATCTCCCCGTGCATGTCAAACGAATTGCTGCGATTTAGCAGCGGGCGACCCACAGAGAGGCCGTCGGACTAACCTTTCTTCCCGGAATCGTCTCAACATGATAATACAAATTACATATTTCATGGTACATAACCTCTTATTGTGATTCACTCCTCTCATTTGAGGTTAAACAGTGCTCTCGGCACTGTTTAAACATGACCGGTTGAACATCGGTTTTAGACAGTGTCTAAGTGATAAATAACGTCTCTGCAATGCGGCAGCCATACTTAGGCATTGTTTAACCGTAAACATCGTCTAAATACCGTTTCTGCAATCGGCCGTAAATGTTTTATCTGAAGGAATGAGAAACTTATTTTAGGCCTTGTACTATAATTTTATTACCAAGTAGAGAAGCTCATTTTCTGAAAGTATTCCGTTCGTGTATCAGAAAATAGTTAACCTGCTGTTCACCTCATCACCTGAGTCAACCCTTCCTCTGATCTATCCCTCCTTGTTTCTCCATTTATCAGTGATAATGCTATTTTCTGCCTGTCGAATGACGAAGCTGTGTTTCATGATGACAAATTGAATTTCACGTAGCACTCACCCTCCTAACAGGGGAAATTAGTGCCCTTTTCCCACTGATATACTATTGTTTCTGATAGCTTCTTCCCTGAGTGGGCGGCACCCAAATCTTTCGTTCCTAGGTTTCTATTCCCCTCCGAAATGATGTTACACAAAACCATGGAGATATAAATTTAGTAACGAATGTCACTACATATACGTGGGGACCAAGTTTGCTCATCGGTCAAATTATATGTTGTCGTGTTATTTAAATTGGAAGACAGGGAATCTTGAGACTGTTATAACATTTATCAGTGTATAATAATGCCGTTTGGTCTTCGAAGACGACTGATGCAGTTTTCAAGTTGATTCCCATGGGGACTGTGAGGGTGGTGCCTTATCTATCATGAAATCTAACATTGAAAATGACACAGACATCCTGTCCGCAAGGCAGAAGAAATAACCTATGATGGTTAAAATCTCCAACCCGGCCACGAATCAGACCTATGAACCCTTGAGCCAAAGGCGAGCATTCTAATCAATTAACCACGGAGCCGGGAACATACTGCACCCATAATGCGACCACAATACATTGTACGAAAACTAGCTCATGGAAATCGTAACAGAGGTATTTAAAGACTAACTTGACTGAATGTTTTCATCTCTAACAATTGAACCATGTTCCTCTGCATATTATTGAAAATATGTCTGTGTGTTCGACAGAATGAAAAGTTTTTGAGTTAGATTATTCAGAGTGTCTATAAATTTCTAAACGTCTACGATACATTGTGACTATTCTCTGGTAATTTATAAATATCTTTTTGATAAGTAAAATCATACAGTGGGCATATTATTTATTTCCACAAGGAAATGTTATAGAGGGACAAAACTCCAATATTAGCTAATTATAACTTTAACTAAGTTAAATAATAAACCATATCACTAATTCTAGCAAAATGTAAACTCGTATCCTCGAGGTGGTATAGCTCTTTTCAGGCACACCACCAACGGAAGTGAGCTGCATGTGCCTTTCTAGCCACGTACTAGCTCTCCCGTTATTCTTCAGTCTTAGATAGAAACGGGAATCGAACCCCAACCTCCGATGTCGGTAGATAATAAAGCCAACAATTATGCTACGGTGGTAGGCACTACTTCTAGTTAATAAATCTAATTTTAAATCATGAAATATTTGCAAGGCAATCAACTACTTCCAAATAATGTATTTTACTGATATACTATATGCGACAAAATGGACGACAGCGTAATTTTGCGTTGGTACAGTGTGTGTTCAAAATGTGTACCATCACGTGTCACACATTGTTCGTAACGTTTCTGAAAATGATTTAAAGTGTTGACCAACAACGGTTGCTTTCATCTGAAAACTGTGTTACAGAAGAAATCTAGATCATCGTACGCCATGGACAATACTAGATGGCAATACTGTAATCGGGCTCGCTCATCCCTTTCTGTTAGGCGCTCAGCAACTTGAATGCGGTGTGAAAATCTTTTTAAACATCCGCTGTACAGACATATCGCTAAAAGCGAATTTCAAAAATGTTTATCGTAGACAACGCTTTAGAGACTGTAACACCGGGCGAGTTGGCCGTGCGTGTAGAGGCGCGCGGCTGTGAGCTTGCATCCGGGAGATAGTAGGTTCGAATCCCACTATCGGCAGCCCTGAAAATGGTTTTCCGTGGTTTCCCATTTTCACACCAGGCAAATGCTGGGGCTGTACCTTAATTAAGGCCACGGCCGCTTCCTTCCAACTCCTAGGCCTTTCCTATCCCATCGTCGCCATAAGACCTATCTGTGTCGGTGCGACGTAAAGCCCCTAGCAAAAAAAAAAAAAAAAAAAAAAAGAGACTGTAACACTTGTTAAAGAATTCGTCCATGATTCTCGTTTATAGTGACGGTTCTTGGGCGCCCAGTTTTCCCCTTTCGTGGATATGAGACTGATCTCGGGTGATGGAACTTGTTCACGACATCTTGAATTGTTCTTTTATTTTGTTCTTTTTTAAACCGTTCCACGTATTGCTCTTAAACGTGAAGCAAACTAAGCAAAATAATGTACCACGATAAACACCTCCTCTGCTGTTCGAAACATATTTCAGAAATCACACCACACTTAATTTACAAAATGTGAACTATTATACACATTACAATAAATATTTATTATTTTCCTTTTTTCTCAAGTCGCCTTATTTCGCGCCGACACAGATAGGTCTTAATGGCGACGGTGGGTTAGGGAAGGGCTAGAAGTGTTATGAGCTCGTCTTAATTGAAGTACAGCCCAAACATTTACCCAGTATGAAAATGGGAAACCACGGAAGACTGTCTTTAGGGCTGCCGACAGTCGAGTTCAAACCCACAATCTCCTGAATGCAAGCTCACAACTCCGCGTCCATTACCGCACAGCCTATTCGCTCTCCGCGTCTATTGCCGCACAGCCCACTCGCTCTCCGCGTCCATTATCGCACAGCCTACTCGCTCTCCGCGTCCATTACCGCACAGTCTACTCGCTCTCCGTGTCCATTACCGCACAGCCTACTCGCTCTCCGCGTCCATTATCGCACAGCCTACTCGCTCTTCGCGTCCATTACCGCACAGCCTACTCGCTCTCCGCGTCCATTACCGCACAGCCTACTCGCTCTCCGCGTCCATTACCGCACAGCCTACTCGCTCTCCGCGCCCATTACCGCACAGCCTACTCGCTCTTCGCGTCCATTACCGCACAGCCTACTCGCTCTTCGCGTCCATTACCGCACAGTCTACTCGCTCTCCGCGTCCATTACCGCACAGCCTACTCGCTCTCCGCGTCCATTACCGCACAGCCTACTCGCTCTTCGCGTGCATTACCGCACAGCCTACTCGCTCTCCGCGCCCATTACCGCACAGCCTACTCGCTCTTCGCGTCCATTACCGCACAGCCTACTCGCTCTTCGCGTCCATTACCGCACAGCCTACTCGCTCTTCGCGTCCATTACCGCACAGCCTTCTCGCTCTACGCGTCCATTACCGCACAGCCTACTCGCTCTCTGCGTCCATTACCACACAGCTTACTCGCTCTTCGCGTCCATTACCGCACAGCCTACTCGCTCTCCGCGTCCATTACCGCACAGCCTACTCGCTCAGTAAATAAATAAACGTTAGTTGGGAAACGTGGACAACAGATGAACAATAATTTCGGTATCCTCTGTTTTGTCACATACCGTAATTTCTAGAACGTAATTATGAATTACAATAATGATGTTCTTGTTTTCATGTCTCACTAACTACTATTACGGTTTTCGGAGACACCGAGGTGCCGGAATTTAATCCCGGAGGAGTTCCTTTACGTACCAGTAAATCTACCAACACGAGGCTGATGTATTTGAGTACCTTCAAATACCATCGGACTGAGCCAGGTTCGAACCTGCCAAGTTGGAGTCAGAAAGACCAGCGCCTCAACCGTCTGAGCCATTCAGCCCGGCAATGTTGAATGACAATTATATACCGAACTAAGTGTTTTTAATTCTAATAAATATAATTCTGATGAAGTGCTGTAACGATATCTAACAGTTTGCATTTTAGTCTGCTTTTTAAAATGCAGCAAACAAACTTATAGTGACTGTTGACGGGTTACCATAGCGACGAAACTTTCAGTTTCACCTGGAATCCGAACCACAGGTGGTGGTGGTGGTGGTGGTGGTGGTGGTGGTGGTGGTGGTGGTGATTATTGTTTTAAGAGGAAGTACAACTAGGCAACTGTCCTCTGTATAACACTAATCAGAAGGAAATATGGAAGGGATCCGACACTTCGAAAAATGAAGATATCGGCCAAAGGAAGACAAGGGCCACGAAGGGCGTGAAAATGAAAGACTCCCTAGCCCTCGCAAACCTAATAGCGTCGGGGTCGGAAAATAACAAGAGTTGACCAAGGGAGGTCGGATAGGATAGATGAAAGTGAGGAGCCTGGCACAAGTAAGTGGAAGCAATGCCAGGACTCAGCTGAAGGCCCCGTGGTCGCCAACCCACGCTCCAAAGTTCAGAGCCCCTGAGGCCCCTTTTAGTCGCCTCTTACGACAGGCAGGGGATACCGTGTGTGTTATTATACCGCCCCCACCCACAGGGGGATCCGAGCCACAGGATCGTAAATTTTCAATTCAGATATTCCTAAGGAATTATTCACATCTGATTTTGATGAAAATTAATTTTCTTTATATGTGCGTAACTGGGGTTATTTCTGATAAGTTACAATATTATTTTTGTTTCTTAGCTGCTTCTTTGACCAATAATACAACGCGTAATCTCGCAAATTATATAAGGTTTCTCCAGCGAAGAACCAATATTATAGCAATATGAGAAATTACACGTCCCATTTCATTAGTCAATTCGTCCACATGCCTTGTAGTATAATAGGATTTATTCTAAAAATCGAAAATATTTTGTCACAGAATTCTACTTCACGGTGAGCGCTATCGCTTTATTTACTTTATTTAGATTTTTTCAAGCATTAAGTCATTACTGTATACCAGAGTGATCACTGATGAGTGCACAAAATTTTGACTAAAACATGGCTGCACTGAAATCATGCAGTCAAGTCTATGATAGTGTTTTTCATTCTAACAGCTTTCGGTTTCTTCACTCTCCTTATTTGTAAAAAGAAGGAACTTTATTTCGGAAAATTCATTTTAATCCATATACTACGAACAGATTTTATTTTAATTATTTTTATACTATACAGAGGTGTCTGTGGATCAGAATAAGTGTTCATAACATATTTTTATGGCTTGAAAATTTTCCGCGGGGAAATTAGCGTTGCGAAAGTGCAAGGTAGATATGTATCACTGCTGCCTTTGGTGTAGAAATGGTCACAAACTGTAAACAATTTTTTTTAAAGTCTTACTGCAATTATAAATATATTTGATATCATGAGTGAGTTAACGGTTTTATTATTTCATTATTTAACAGAAAATAATATGAGCACATTCAAAAGCCACTATATATTTTACATAGGTATGATCAGAGACACAAATTACTTGACATCAGATTACTTCCCTTTATATCTTTTAATTACCGCATCTAAATTATGAGCGCGTGAATAACTAACTTTTTATAATAATAATAATAATAATAATAATAATAATAATAATAATAATAATAATAATAATAATAATAATAATAATAATAACACTAGTTAACAAATTTAAACTTTTTTTCTGCATCTGGTTTGTAAATGGGTGGATTTACCTAATTTTGGGGTGCTGAATACACTGGTAAAATCAGTTTTTCTCTATGACGTCACATTTCCTAGATATGCAGCAGAATAAAAAACGGCAATAGCGAAAATTGACACAATTAAGTCAAACAAAAATACACATTCAGAACGTTTGAAATCAATACTGTTTTGTATGTATATATGGGCATGATGCCAATAAAAGGTCCAAATTAGTTCAGAAGATATTTTCACCTTTAATCGTCTTTGGTTTTTGAAAAATGCGACGACGGAGCTCTTCTTTTGTTTGCCGTTTCATCACTCTCCCTAACAAGACCCCAGCAGTAGTCACCCATCATCGAAGGGTTCCAATGGCCTTGGTAACGGTGTTCCATGGTAAGAATGTCTTGGTGAAAGCGTTCACCATGCTCATCGCTTACGGCTCCCAAATTTTCCGGGAAGAAATCAAGGTGAGAATGTAAAAAGTGAATTTTAAGCGACATTCTACACCCCATGTTCTTATAGTTGTCCAACAGATCATTCACAATGATTACATAGTTTTTGTCTTTCCTGTTACCCAAAAAGCCCTTCACAATTGCTTTAAAAGAAGACCAAGCAGCTAATTGGATATCTGTGAGTTTGGTATCAAAGGTTGGGTCTTTCAGCAATTTTCTTATTTGTGGTCCAACAAATATACCCTCTTTCAGCTTTGCCTCACTTAATTTGGGAAACTTTTCTTTTAAGTGTTTGAAGGCCTCACCTTCTTTATCCAGAGCTTTTACAAAGTTCTTAATAAGGCCCAACTTGATATGAAGGGGAGGCAAAATGATTTTATCGGGCTCAACCAATGGGGTATTGTTCACATTTACGTTTCCAGGAACATATGACTTCCTTATAGGCCACTCCTTGACTGTATAGTGGTTCTTGGTGTCACGGCTGTCCCAAAGGCACAAAAAGCAGCAGTATTTCGTGAATCCAGCCTGTAAACCTGTAAGAAGTGCAACAACTTTTAAATCACAGCAAAGCTGCCATTCATGATCCTTATATTTGATTGCCTCTAGCAGCAAAGCCATGGCTTCATAAGTTTCTTTCATGTCTACTGCATAAGCCAAAGGTACCGATGGAAATGCATTGCCATTATGCAGTAGTACTGCTTTCAAGCTGGTTTTACTGGAGTCAATAAATAGTCGCCACTCCTGTGGATTATGTTGTACACCTAGCTGCATCATCAGACCATTGACATCTCTACATACACACATTGAATTCTGCATATCGAAATATTGAGCGAAGGAAGCACCTCTTGATCTGAAACAGGAAATTTTTGTCCCTGAAGCTAGAAGGTTCCGTTGCTGCAGTCTCGACCCCAAGAGTTCAGCTTGCTGTTTCGAAAGTTTTAGATCGCGAACTAAATCGTTCAGTTCCTCTTGATTAAAGAGCTGAGGTGAAGTGTCATGATATTTAGGGCAGTACTCTTCTATATGTTCAGTACTTTCTGATTCACTTGACATGGTGTCTGGTTCCGTGGCTTTCAAGTTACAGACAGGAACAGGCAACCCCTCATCATGGGGCACAGGCAAATGCACTGAAGATACATTTGGATACTTTATTTTATGTCTAGTTTTGCTTGAATGTCCCGAAATATTTGTAAGACAGAAGTAACAGTCTGAATAATGGTCTTTAGGCTCACACCACACCATCGGAACAGCGAATGGCATGGCTCGGCGTTTTCCTTTCAACCACTCGGTTAAGGTTGTAGTACAGGTTATGCAGGCAATATGAGGTGCAAAATTTTTATCTTGATCACCAACAGGACAATCAAAATACAATTTATATGCCTTCTTAACCAAATCAGTGATTGGTTTTCTTTGGGCTTTTGGAGTGAATTTCCCACACACATAACAAAAGTTGTCGGGGTGGTTTAGACAGCAACGAGATTTACTAGTTGCCATTTTTCTTAGTGTAAGTTTTAAACACAAAAAGTTTGCACTATCTTTTACAGGAAACACTCACTGAAGATCTCTTTCACACCACTGGATTACCACACCAACCATTTACTGACGATTTGTAGATCTTCTAGATCTCCTCTGCAAATCAATAAGAAACAATTAGACATCAAAACAGAACAGCAAAAAGGGAAATACTGAATACAAAAATAAATAAAAAACCTTTAAAAACTCAAAAACGGTACGTGCTAGAACATTTTGAAAGGTATATTCGGATTCTACACACCAAAATACATACTAGTTGATGTATCACATTCCAGATGCAAAATGGCTGTTGACTAGTGTAATAATAATAATAATAATAATAATAATATTTGCTTTACGTTCCACTAATTGGATTTTTTTATTGTTCCGGAGACGACGATGTGCCGGAATTTAAACCCGTAGGAGTTCTTTTACGTGGCAGTAAATCTACCGACAAGAGGCTGACGTATTTGAGCACCTTCAAATACCACCGGACTAAGCTAGGATCGAACCTGCCATGCTGTGATCAGAAGGCCAGCACCTCAACCGCCTGAACTACTTAGCCGGCTAAATAACATTTTAATAATAATAATAATAATAATAATAATAATAATAATAATAATTGTATATGCTTTACGTCCCAGTAACTACCTTAACGACTTTTGGAGATGCCGCGGTTCCGAATTTAGTCCCACAGGAGTTCTTTTACGTGCCAGTAAATCTACTGACACTAGGCTGACGTATTTGAGCACCTTCAAATACCACCGGACTGAGCCAGGATCGAACCTGCCAAGTTGGGGGTCACAAGGCCAGCGTCTCAACCGTCTGAACCACTCAGCCCGGCTTCAATAACATTTTGCATAAATCATATTGTACTGCATAAGATGAACTATTAATGAAAAAAAATAGAAACCTAAATCTGAATTGGATCACCATAGACTTTGATTAATTGGTACAATGACATCTGACCACAAATAGGTTAAAATTGTTTAACTTCTGAAAGCTTCCTCTTACGTTTGAATGTAAAATACTTTATGCATCAGTTATTTGTTGTTCATTTTCAGAGAGGATGTCTTGTTCGTGTATTTGTTTGTTCTTCTCTCTTATATGCTGCTTTCATAGCTTGCCTGCCAAAGTACGGTATTATGGATTCATCATAATATATCAGGTCCCCTTTTCCTAAGCAGCGCGTTCGATTATATTGATATTCGGGTAGCTACTGGCGTCTTCACTAGTCCAGTCTTCGGTTTTGAAGTACAATAAGTATTAAAAAGTGTCGAAGTTATTTTAGGTGGCAATTCCAACAAATCATCAGTTTTGTGTTCACACACCACATTTTCCGTACGACAGTCGGTAAAGTAGCCAGACATTTTGTACAGCAGTATCAATACTCCAGAGAAATAATGGCCACCACCACTTCTTTAGACCGAATTTTGGCCCTGTAGGTATTAATGTCCTGTTCCGTACGATCAGTCACGCCCATGTTGAGATTATACGATGGGAAGAAATGATGATGACTGATAGTAACTTTCCTTTCCATACGTACAGAATATATAGTTGCCTTAAGAGTAGAAAACACTCCTTCATTCTTCTTTCGGTGCCTATCCGTTTCGGATGTTGGCGATCATGATGGCTATTTTCGTCTTGTTTGTGGCAGCGCGGAACAGTTCAACTGATGAGATATTGCACCAGCCTCTAAGATTGTCAAGTCAAGATATTCTTCTTCTTCCAGGACCTCTTTTGCTGTTGATTTTCCCCTGGAGTATTTTTTGGAGTAGGTTGTATCTATCTGTGTTGCACATTATATGTCCCAGATACTGCAGCTTTCGGCATTTCACTATCTTGATCAACTGAAGTGTTGTGTTCATCCTTCTCATTACTTCCACGTTTGTAATTCTCTGTGTCCAAGATATTCTCAGGATCCGCCTATAAAGCCATGTTTCAAAGGCCTCCAGCTTCTTCTCTGTGTTTTTATTTAAGGTCCATGTCTCTACACCATATAAAAGAACAGAAAATACATAACAGTGCAGAAGTCTGATTTTAGTCCCTAAAGTTAGATTGTGACTTTTAAACACATTACTCATTTTCTGGAACACACTTCTTGCTTTACCAATGCGTACCTTGACTTCTTGTGAGCAATCCCAGTCTTCATTTATTATGGTTCCAAGGTATGAATATTGTTTTACCCTTTCTATACTCTTTTGATTTATAACCAAGTTTATTCCGGAAATATTTTCCTTACTTATAACCATGAATTTTGTCTTTACGGTGTTTTTATTTCAAGCCCGTATTGGCTGCTGACTCTTACAATTCTATCCATTAGTGATAAAAAATCACCTCATTGTTGTCATTCCACTGACAAACCAAAAGTCTGCCATTGTCACTGCAATGGTCATATCCCCAAGCTGTCCATCAGAATGTTTTCAGTAAAGGCTTAAACCAAATTCAAATTGTTCTTTTAAATGTTCTCAAGTCCTTTAGACCCATACAAAATTACGAAATCTATAATAAAACCAATCTTTCGATTCATACACCATACTTTATACCCAAAAAGTATTAACTTTCATTTTCTTGCGCTCCTTTCATACCTTGTTGGCCATGGTATAATCATAAGAGGTCTTTCTTTCCCAAACAGTGCATTCTAGAAATAAATGTTTTATTGATGATATATATGGTCATATTTTCGGAACTATTTCATTTTTATCAAGTTTTATGTTGTTATTGAAATGAAGATAACGCATTATTTCTTCCAAGATATCTCTTCGAAAGGCATTCGATATACTATCAATGTTTCTTCCCGGTACATTCTTCTAGGGCAGTGGGAGGCTGGCATTGAACTACTCAGCAACAGAATTCGAACAAAAAGCTTTCAGTTCGTTAACAACGAGTTCAAAATTGGTCTCTCCTATCTGTGAAGCATACTGTATATTATATGTGCTTTTATAATCATTTCCAAAAATGATTCAGTGAAAAACAATAGAAAACTGAAGTAATGTAAGAAGCCAATCAATGAAACGAAAATGATAGAGAACTGTATCACTTTCTTCCAGACTATGTTGCAGAAATTTGAATAAATCCTGCTTTTTCCAGCTACAGGTACGACGGTTGTTACCAGGACGAGAATTTCTGTCAGGGGCCTTAGGTTCAATTTATATTACTATATTTTATCAGGGTCCCCGATAGATTCAGGTACATGTTCTACTATTATATTATCTCCTCCATCTTTAAAAACCAGCTGTGCTTCTGATGACACTGCCCACCACTTACATTAGGGCATCTACTTACATATTCATCTCCACTATCATCATCAATGTCTTCTAATAGGGTAGGGGGAGATATGAACATATCTACGCTGTTCACATTTTCTTAATTTTGAATGTAATCTTCCATGATTTCAAGAATTCCTGCCGCGAATATGTTTCTAGAAAAGAAAAATATTTCTGTTGTGTCTGCTATGAAGGTCGTATATTCGCTTAATGTTGCGAAAACGCAATATATAAATGTATGTCCATATAGCATAAATTAACTTTTATAAATACGTATGGGCAGTTTCTATAGTAAATACACGAATAGGGAATACAACATAAAATTATCGTTAAAATATTTCTTACTATTACTGAAATTTTACCTTTGACATGAATATCCGTGTGATTCGTTTCCCATGCTGAGAAACTTCTGAATTCAGCTTATCACTATCAATCACTTGCAGTACAAGACCAACAGGTGAAATACACTACAACAATACATCATGCCTGAAATTTAAAATATCCATTGTTATCTCTGTACGGCCAAGGAAAGAGAGTATAATTGTAGCGGCGTGGTGTGCTTCATTGATCGCCCGCTAGATGGCGACAGCAGACTACTTGTTCTGACAGAGAGGCAGGACGTAACTTGACTCATTCAGGACTTTTTGTTTTGTTTGCGTTCCGTCTGTTTGGGACTGTGAACGGGACGGCGGAGGGAAGTTAGGT
Source organism: Anabrus simplex (assembly GCF_040414725.1). NCBI lineage: Eukaryota > Metazoa > Arthropoda > Insecta > Orthoptera > Tettigoniidae > Anabrus > Anabrus simplex. Next base: position 1,527,193,513 of record NC_090265.1, read on the forward strand.
TACCGCGCGCACTCCTCTCTCAGCAAGGTACAGGCCCAGTGAGGCATGCCTCCTCTGCTATTTGAGTGTGTAAAACTCCCAGCGCGACCTACCGTATTGTTAATCGTGTGCTAATCTATTGAATTAGTGGGCAATCAGTGCATAATTCGTATTATTTGTGACAATTCAGACATGGAAACAACCAATTAAAATTCTTAGGTTCGTTAGGTGTGTAAAACGAGACTGACGTCGTCCGGTTGAAACTCGCGTTCAAATAATGAGTGAAGTAGGCCCCTTCGGCAACTTAACAATTCTTACCATCTCATCTTGGAACAGAAGTATGAATCTAAAAACAAAATATGTATGCCTAATATAGGTTTTATGTTGACGGTAACGTTGCGAAAACATTTCTGTTTTGTTGGTATACACGATATCCGTTAACTGCGTGTTCCGAAAGCAAGAAGTTTTTTTGTTATACGTGTGTTTTGTTTGGTGGTGGAAAGGAATGGACTTTAAATGGTGTAATTGTAAAAAACACTTTCATAGAAAAGCAGAGAAACATCAACATTCAAATCACATATTAGGAAAGTAGAGAAATTCCGATTTCTATGGCGCGGCGGGTTAGAACATTCTTTATCTGAAGGAGCAAGAATTCAAACCGTTAAACACAATGAAGTTTGAAACAAAATCGGCTTGTTGTAGAGAGGATTGTCGACATTGTGTGTTTTCTTTGGAAACAAGAGCTTGGATTTCAAGGTCATTTTGAAGGGGAAGACTCGATCAAAAGGAGAAATTACCTACAACTGTTAGATTTTCATTCAAAACAGGAACAGTATGTTCGAGATCATCCCCAGTCCACATTGGGCTTTAAAGGCCCATCAAGCGAAATACAGAATTCATTAATTGAGTCTGTATCTGCCATAAGAGATCGCAAGACCGGTTCTGTTCAAAACAGGGTCCCTTAGAAATATTCATAGGCTTTTATGATGTTTCAATTGTTAAGACTGTATCATGCTTGTCAGAATTAATTGTCAATATTCTGCGAAAGTGGGGAGTAAATTGATAAAAGTCGTATGTTAAACATATGACGGGTGCTCCACAATGGTAGGAAAGCATTACCTTAAACAAGATTGCCTAAGGGCAATATTTCTACACTGTTATGCCCACAAGTTAAACATTGTTCGTCTCCATTGCTCTAAAACAATAAAATCAGTCAGTCTTCTCATTCATAATTTGACAATGTTTCATTCAGTTTAGTAAGTCCTCAAGAAGAGCTCATCTTCTGGAATCCGAAATATTCAGACTTCCACAAGCATGCACTACTGATGTTGGAGCTTTCATTACCGAGCTGACCACACAATATTTTCACACTATGGTGATCTAAAACAGCTTCTTGAAGACAATGCAAAGAGTGATCAGGGTCGGGACAGTGTGTCATACAATTCTACACTTGAGTTGGTTAACATAGTCAAGAAGGCCCAATTCATTTATTTCCTCTGTCTCTATAGAGAAATTTGTATTTATACAGACCATCTACTTGCTCTACTGCAACATAAAACCACATCTGATGTAATTCTATGCAATAATGACATTAGAAAAACCACTGGTATCCTCAAGGACATGAGTCCAGCAAACACAGTATCCTCTTGCGCTGAAAAATGTCGACAAATAAATAGTGAGATAAATGTAGATGACAGGACATTCCAAACGCTCAAGATGTTAATACATGAATTTCTTGATACCTTAATTATGCAAATGGAAATACGGTTTGGCGATTTTGAAAGCATCCAGTTTGTCGACTTATTGGATCTAACTCACTTCATAGTTTACAAAGACAGCTTTTCTGCTATTAAACTGAACGGTCTTATGAACATTTACCCCTTTTTAATAGAAAAGATCGGAAAATGAATTGATTAACGTTTATTCCGGTATAGAAAAACATTCGTCCCCTCAAAATCCTTTACATGATATTGTCCTCGATGACCTCGAACCAGTGTATGTGGAAGTGTCAAAATTGATTCGTTTAATACAAACATTTCCTGTGACTACGGTTTCCTCAGAAAGGAGTCTGGTCACTCTGAAGGGGATTAAAACATACGTGCATAAGACAATGAACAATGAAAAATTCAGCAGTCTTAGTACCATTTGTATCGAAGAAAAAGCTTGTGAAGGAATTGATGAGAGATCAAGTATTGAAGGACCGTGTGATTGACCATTTTGCAACCCATTCATTAAATAACAGCTTCGCCACTGTCCTTAACAATGTCAGATGGAGGATATAAACAACAGTTTTATATGAGCAAAAATTGAATGAATAACGGGTATCATTCAAACAAAAACTGTTATTTCAGTTAGATAATCTAAGAATTTTATTGGGAGAACCGTTGGAGAATTTCATCATATGGCTCCTGCAATAAAACCAAACTTCCTTGGCTCCTTCTTATCGCCTTCTGTACGCAGAGTTTTATTTCAATTTTGTGGAAAAGCAGAACCATCTGGAAAGTATAAAAAAGTTCTGCTGGTTACTTTGGGTTTGTGCACATTCCCCTCCACAGCCTCAAAGGGAGGCGCGACTGTGTCGACTGCAGACTGTTTGGACAAGCAACAATAACATAGGCTTGAAGGGGTGGCAAGGGCGGAAATTACACTTCGAGGCCCTTCGATCCAACACTTGTGCATTCAACCAATCCACTTACTTATCGCGTCGTGTAGGAGCCATCTGCCTTTTTCCGCACAACCAGTGACGTATTTTTTCTTTAACTTGACGACAATCGTGCATCTTATCTCTTACTTTTTTCAAATAGAATTATTTGTCAATGTGCTAAATTAAATCCGCAAAGAATATCCTTATATCCGTATATCCTCATTAGCATATAGATGACATATAGAAGTTCTCCTTAAAATACATATTTTCACTGAGCATTCTCCGTTTTCATTTTCACGTAATATCTGACAACTTAGTCAGATTTGAAATGTAAAATTATTAAATCAGGAGTAATAAACTATTAAAAATAGAGTGTAATAACGAATTTCATGCCATGAACTTACTCAGTTTTGCGTTTTCTGGGAACTGACACATCACCATATCTGGTTAGTTCATCCAGACGAATGTAGATACACTTCCCTGTCAAGAACTGAAGAACTCTTAAACTTCACGAAATTTTTGAACGGTCAACTGGATGTAGGTTTCACTCTGCCTAAAAGAAAATTGTTGTCAGATGATTGATTAAGTGAAAGGGAAACTGAGCCTGTATTAAGTCGCAGTATGGCCCTTAATGTTCAGAAATAAATTCGAAACGACATGTTCATATATTTTATACCAAGTGAATTGGCTACGCGATTTGATTCACCTAGCTGTCAGCTTGCAGGTTTGAAATCCATTGTCAGCATCCTTGTGGATTATTTTCCGTGGTTTCGCATTTTCATAATCAACTATGGAGACCGTACTTTAATTAAGGATACTGTCGCTTTATTATCATCCATTTCCTATCCCATTATTTTCATATGAACACTCTGTGATGGTGCAAAATAAAATAAATATCAAAAGATTATTTATTAAAATCAATATCTTAATACTTTCGAAACTATTTCGGAGTTATCAAGGTTGATCGTTGTGGAATTCAGCCCATTTCGAATATTAATGTGTCTTTCTTGAGATATTAATGAGTATATGAGGTGTCTCAAATAATCTCACGATGGCTCGATGACTAAGATATTACCTTCCTAACTCGAGGGTTCGTTCTCCAATAGTGAATTATTTAAGAAAAGTCCCTTAAATTTCAGACGACTCCCGGTTTACTTTCCCAACAATACAGGATGCCTGAGAGAGTTAATGACAGTGGCCGATTGAAGTCCAGTAGCGGCCATGCTGTTCCCTTCTTTTGCCCTGGCAGTGAAGACCTTTACTTCTTCCCACGAATAAATAGCCGATAAAATTGACGGGTGAATTATATAACAAGTAACTTATATTATATATATATATATATATATTGAAAATTGTCCGATGCGTGATTAGCTCAGTGGCTTAGCTGCTGGCTTCCCACCCAGAAGGCTGAGGTTCGAATCCCGGTCGATTTCTGAGTTGAGATGTTCATCTCATGAATCGTGTGGCGTCAGCAAGGGCATCCGCCCTGAAACCCCCGGCCAAATCCAAAATGTGGTTGGATGGCTCAACCGAAACCAGAAAATCTGGAATATGTTTAAGAACGTTTATATCGGAAAATGTCCAGAAAATTAAATTACAATTTGTTTTACGTCGCACCGACACAGATAGGTCTTATGGCTACGATGTGTTAGGAAAGGCCTAGGAGTGTGAAGGAAGCGGCCGTGGGCGTAATTAAAGCCAGCCTAGGCATTCGCCTGGTGTGAAAATTGGAAACTACGGAAAACCATCTTCAAGGCTGCCGGTAGTGGGGTTCGAACTCAAGTTCACAGCTGCGCTCCCCAAACCGCACGGCCAACTAGCCCGTTATTAAATTATTGTAGTAAATTTTAATAATAATATTGGCTACTAATTTGAAAATGTACTAGAGGAATAGACAATAACACCATTCCTCGGTATATAGGTATATGCTTTCACAGCCCGTACTTGGGTTTATGTTGTGTCAAGAAAATAAGGTGACATTCTTTACGTTTCGCAGAGATCTTTGCTCTGCGTCTTCAGAAGAAAATCTCGACTGTTCACGAGGAAGACTTCTCCAAGCATGAAGTTCGAATTTAGACGTAAATTCAGAAGTCAAAGTGGTACGTTCATCCGTCACCAGATGGCTCAGTGTATGTGGTGGTGGTGGTGGTGGTGGTTATTATTGTTTTAAGAGGAAGTACAACTAGGCAACCATCCTCTATATAACACTAATCAGAGAGAAAAAATGGAAGGGGTCTGCCACTTCGAAAAATGAAGGTATCGGCCAAAGGAAGACAAGGGCCATGAAGGACGTGAAAATGAAAGACTCCCTAGCCCTCACAAACCTAATAGCGTCGGGATCGGAAAAGAACAAGAGTTGACCAAGGGAGGTCGGATAGGATAGATAAAAGTGAGGAGCCTGGCACAAGTAAGTGGAAGCAATGCCAGGACTCAGCTGAGGGCCCCGTGGTCGTTAACCCACACTCCAAAGTTCAGAGCCCCTGGGGCCCTTTTAGTCGCCTCTCACGGCAGGCAGGGAATACCGTGGGTGTTATTCTACCGCCCCCACCCACAGGGGGTCAGCGTATGTGGTACAGTGAATTGGAAGCTGACGGCACCATCATAATCAGTCTGAGAGGGAGTCACTTAACAGGTGTACTTATATTATGAAAATATGACACTGACACAAGCCTGGAATGAAATATCAGGTGATGAAGAAAGTACGAATTTGGAAAACACCTAAACGAAATAGTGTAGGGACGGAGAAGGGAACTACCTCCATAAATCCTTAATGGCTGCCAACCTCGTATTACTTACTTGATAGCCAGTGCCCCTGTTGAAATTGTTAGGATTTCTACGCATTTCAACAGCTTCCGGTTTAATCCTGGATCTGTAGTGTCTAGTGTGGGTAAGAGCCCGTGCATCCTGTAACAGGACATTATGACCTGAGGATAGGGGCATGCTCAGGTAAATCAAGTGACAAATTGTCGCTACTTTTACATCCTGGGATATACAAAATTCCCTGTACATGCGGCACGGTATACATTGGCCAAGCATGCCGGTCCATTGGTACTCGTATCAAGGAACATATACGAAATACTCGTCTCAACCGGCCAGAAATATCAGCAGTAGCTGAGCACGCCCTGTCCTCGGGTCATGATGTCGTGTTTCAAGAGGCTCGAGCTCTTACCCACTCTAGACAATAGTACAGGTCCAAGATTATACGGGAACATGAGGAAATACGTATAAATCCTAAAAATTTGAACAGGGACACTGACTACCAATTAAGTTATACGTGAATCCAGCCATTAAGGATTTACGAAAGTAGTTCCCTTCCCTGTCCCTTCACTATTGATATTTCGTGTAGGTGTTTTCCAAATTCGTACTTTCCTCACCAGCAGGTGTTTTATTAAAGGCTTGTGTCAGTGTCATATTTTCATAATATAAGTACACCTGTTATGTGACTCCCTCTCAGACTGATTATGAGGGTGTCGTCAGCTTCCACTTCGAATGCTAGCGCTGAACCGCGTACGGTGAGACATCTGCTGACGAATGAACGCACCGCTTCCACTTCTGTTATTAACTTCTAAATTCAAATTTCATTCTTAGAGAGGTCTACCTCGAACAGTCGAGATTTTCTTCTGAAGACGCACTGAAAAGTTCTCTGTGAAACGTTAAGAATTTCCTCTTATTGTCTTAACACTGCATAAGCCCAAAAAGCCTATAACATGTCTACGGTACCAGTAAATCATCTATTCGCACGACTTCGTGAATACAATTGTCGGCTCTAACTGAGTGCTCATACAGAGGCCCTAGTTCTTCACTAACCTGAAACGGTATAAGAAATTTTCTAATGACAAATATTAAGAAGTTCAGAAACAGTCCAATTTTTTTCACAAATACTCCACGGAATGTGTTACAAATCTTGTTTGGTAACGATATTAATGGTATTAACTGAAGTGATGAAGGTGAGTCAAGGAAGTTATAGCTTCTAGAAAATGTGTTTCATTACTCTATAAAGAAGTTTTCTTTTACTTTTTGATATCCAAACACAATTAGGTAAATATTTTAAATCAGTTGCATCAGTAACATCAGATATTATGACGTTCGTTCGTTCGTAATCTGTTTACCCTCCAGGGTCAGTTTTTTCCCTCGGACTCAGCGAGGGATCCCACCTCTACCGCCTCAAGGGCAGTGTCCTGGAGCTTCAGTTTCGGGGTCGGGGGATACAACTGGGGAGGATGGGTGACTCGCCCAGGCGGGCCCCCCTGCTATGCTCAACAGGGGCCTTGTTGGGGGATGGGAAGGGTGGAAGGGATAGACAAGGAAGAGGGAAGGAAGCGGCCGTGGCCATAAGTGAGGTACCCTCCCGGCATTTGCCTGGAGGAGAAGTGGGAAACCACGGAAAACCCCTCCCAGGATGGCTGAGGAGGGAATAGAACCCCCTCTACTCAGTTGACCCCCTGAGGCTGAGTGAACCCCGTTCCAGCCCTCGTACCACTTTTCAAATTTCGTGGCAGAGCCGCGAATCGAACCCGGGCATCTGGGGGTGGCAGCTAATCACACTAACCACTACACCACATAGGCGGACCTATTATGACGTTACCATGCGTATTATTCATACAGAAATTGGGAGGACTATTACTTGAAAAACTATAACAGAAACACATGAATATTCTATACCTGTAGGCGATACATTGGAATATGACTTGCTATCAACATTTCGGAATTGTCAGATATGAAGATACTCGTTTTTACTTTGAGATCACGTGACCATATTGGAATTTCAATATTTATGTGGTAATGATTACATTAGCTGTGTTATAAAATGTTTCACTTATCACAGAAAAACACATCTTTAACTGGTTGAGGTAAAGTGGTTGCAGGCCGTTCACTCAATTTTTAAAACAATAATTTAGGCACAGTTCAAAAAGAAAAGTTTGGTTACGTGGTTACATGTTCCTGTAGGAATGTACCAGGTAGCTCTAGAACGCCGTACTTTCTACTTATAAATGCCCCACGTGCACAAATGAAGAATGGGATGTATACCAACTGATTTTCACAGGGGAACTACTGCCAGCGGGCAGGTTACGTCAGAATATGAAGAGATAAGAAACGGCACGTCGCTCGCAGCATGTTACTCAGCGCTGCCGGTCTAATACACCCCTTGCATTAGTAAACATCGTTTTCGACCGCATAGTTCTAGGCTGGTGTATGGTACACCAGCATTATATTCGCCGTCTGCATATCAGCAATGGCTAGTGTGTTTAGCAGCGACGAATACATAGACATTTTAATCTAGACAATCTGGTCGGAATGCAACAGAAGCTCCAAACATACGTATGCCTTCTACACACGTACTTCACCGAACAGTATTAGTTTTTGTTTCATACAAGCAACCCTTCCATCGAGTGGAATGTCTACACGTGTATAAATTAATAAGTTATTAGATTTACTTTTCTGCATCTTTGGCGTGTCTACAAACAGTAGCGGCGATTATGGGGTGGGGCGAGGAGGGGCAGCCCCTCCCCCCACTTTGTGAAATAAACATTACAGTTTTTATTCCACTTTAGCCAGCTGGAACGAGGAATTACTTTAAAAAAGCTGTTTGTACAAACCTTGTTATCTTATCTGCTAATTCCTTCGTTTATTTTCTTTAATTATAAACATAATTATTGACATGAATACGCATAAAATGCAGTTCGTCGCGGCTAAGCAATTTGTGCAGTACTCAGGCAAGTAGTGGAGACATTGGGTGTGCTGTGAGGAAGGGTTGTAGGGGTACAATTTTTTTTGCCGAGGTCGTGGCCACCGAGTTATAATACACCCACTTGCTGCGCGCATTCATCAGTCTGGCAGTCTCTTTAGTGTCTGTTAGTTTCTTAGTGAGTATTCAAATACTAAATGATTTTTAACTGCCGTACTTCAAAATAATTATACGGGGCGACGTGGCCGTGGGATTACGGGCGCGCAGCTCTGAGCTTGCACTCGGGACATAGTAGTTTCGAATCCCACTGTCAACAGCCCTGAAGATGGTTTTCCCTAGTTTCCCATTTTTACACCAGGCAAGTTCCTCACAGCACATGCAAAGCCTCCACTACTTGCCACAGCGCTATACAATAAAGGAAAGATTTGGCATATAACAAAACGAGGTTTGCACAAATAGCTTTTTTAAAATAATTCCTTGTTCCAGCAGGCTAAAGTGGAATAAAATGTAATATTTCCTCTACAAAGTGGGAGTGGGAGCGACTGTTCCTCCTCAGCCCAGCCCCTAACCGCCGATACTGCTTTTTTTTTTTTTTTTTTTTTTTTTTTGCTATTGGTTTTACGTCGCACCGACACAGATAGGTCTTACGGCGACGATGGGAGAGGAAAGGGCTAGGACTGGGAAGGAAGCGGCCGTGGCATTAATTAAGGTACAGCCCCAGCATTTGCCTGGTGTGAAAATGGGAAACCACCGAAAACCATTTTCAGGGCTGCCGACAGTGGGGTTCGAACCCACTATCTCCCGAATACTGGATACTGGCCGCACATAAGTGACTGCAGCTATCGAGCTCGGTACTGCTGTTTGTAGACGAACAAAGATACTGTCCCCGTGAAAATTGGCGATCTTACGAATCTTCTAACAAGTGGAAAGCAAAGATTTTATTGTCTGCTTGAAGCCGCAACACATCACTTGGGAACTTGTGGCGAGCCGTGAACGAGTTTTTTTTGTCGTTCAGAGGGGTGCGATACGTCACCGGCAAGACTGTGTCAAGGTTATAGCTAACCACGTGACTACCTTCGCACGCGCGACTCAGCCTGTTTCTGGAATAGTCTGCGCAAATTAAAGGTGATCATCAGCCAATTACCATACTCGCTGAAGAACACGCCTTCCTGGGCTAATTATAAAAGGCCTTGCTTCGAGTGAATCGCTCTCTTAATGCTTAATGCTCTTCGCTTTACGCTCTTCTTAATGCTTGTTCGCTGTGAGAGACATCACATCACCGGACCACGTGGAAGGAGAAATTTCAAGACAAGTCGACGCCCGTTCTACCAGAATTTAGTCTGATAATTAGTGAATTCTGTGGAATAAAAACGTCTAGGAGCCAAGTTAAGTGTGACAGTGTAGACGAGCTGTTTATATTCTGCGTGTGCTTGTGCAAAATACTTAATTTTGTCATCTCAGTTACAGCTTGTGACCAGCAATCAACGAAGACGTCTTGGAATTGAAGATCTCAAGATGAAGAATTCCGCAACTACCAACATCATTTCATCGAGGGACATCCATCACAGAGCCTCCATGGAGCTGTAAAAATGTAAGGCGTCTCTGGTAATTGGAAGAAGACTGGCCGGAGTATGCTGAAATAACTGACTGTCGACGGGAATCGAACTCTACAAAAACTTGAGTACCTTTTTAATTTAATTTATCTGTCCTATCTTTTGTACAACTAGAGGTCTTTCTTCTTAAGTCGTAGATCTATCAGTTTGCTGTAGTTAGAAATATTTCATTTTCCTACTTCTTAAGGTGTCATGGTAGACTAGGTACGTGTGAGTGAGATTTTGGAATCTATTAGAGTAGACATGTAGGTTGTCTTTGACTGACTTCCCATACTTAAGGAGCTTAAGTTTAATAATCACTGACCACACGATAAATCTACTTTCTTTGTAATATTGAAAGTTACCGGACGGAAAATTTGCGTGTACATCTTGAGTGAATAGGGTCGAACCTAGTGTCTTTTAAAATCACTTGTTGTTTTTTTATGATGAAGTCATCTAATTTTACGACATTCCAGGAGAATCAGTAGATGTAATAATCACTTAAATAATAATAATATTGATTAAAGATCGGGTAAAACAGAAGTAAACGCTCGTGAGCCATAAAACTACTGTAGAATTCCTAAATGTGAGATAGAATGTGCTCTGTTCATGAAGGGTCTGGAATATGGCCTATCCTGAGGGATATTTGTTGCATGATTGAGTAAATGATGAATTAGTGGTGATATTGATTTATTCTTGTGTATTTGGAGCGCAAGATAGATTATAATTAGTGGAGCACGTGTTCGTGAGTGTATTTCACAGGTAGGAAGTAAAAATAATGCGAGTAAGGCTCACGCTTGCGGTAAATTCAACCTGTAGCCCACATGATGGTAGTGCTTATGGATTTTACTAGAATCTTCCATTATAATCTCATGAATTAGATGAACTTGCGCTGATATGTGAAATGTATTTCTATCAAGTGATACTCATGACTTCGATCACTGAGCCACCATTAATGTAAGAGAATTTCTGTGCACGAATTAATTTTGCGAGACATTACGCGTCCCGACCATCGATAAAAATCATAACTAAAATTGCCAAGTCAGGATTCGTTGTAAATAGTGTACATAAAACGTGTTTCCCTAGTGTGAATGTGTGTGTAAATGTGTATATTTCTCTTGTGCCATGTTTATTTCATTTAATTCTGATCTGGTCGCGCACTCGCCGTGACGCGGATCACATTCATCGTTGTGTGTTGCCTTAAGAAATAATTTCATGCCCTTAAGGGAAAGTTTAATTAAATTAAGTCAAGGAAGACTAGGAAGGAATTTAATTTTTTTTGCGAGATTTAAAAGGAAAGATCATCTCGTTACTTTGTAAAGGCACTCGATTTGTAACAAAATTTATTTAACTAGCTCACACGTTGGTAGTGTAAATTTCTAAAAATCTGAAATACTTTAAGATTAATTTGAATAGAGATGAAATGCAAAGGTTAAAGGTAGAAATTTGTCAGCCGCATGATTGCTTTGAAACATTGTGAAAATAAGTCGTTAATAATTAATCAAAAATCATTACTTTGAAATATTAATGATGAACATTAGATAAATGATGCGGTGGAGAATTAGTAAGAACACGATCGTGTTACAATGAAACAGATTAACTGTATGACAAAATAATAATAATAATAATAATAATAATCAAGATAATAATAATTAATTAATTTGAGAATTTTGGAAACAGTTTTTCTTTGCTACTGAAGTTCACGTTAGTGTCATTAACCATTATTAAATATTGTAAATGACTAATTCAGCTGTGTACATTGTAAAGACCACGTGTTGAGGCAACTTTAAATTGGTGAAACTTTGAACACATGTTTATTTAGTTCTTTCAGTCAATTGTTTGGTTTAAAAAGGCAAGTGGCCTAATTACTTCTTTGGTTTCATTTACAGCACAGTAGAGCTGGAGATATGAACACAAGTCACTCTAAATCGAGGAAGAAGCCCGATATTATGAAAGCTCTGTTATGTAAAAAGGAAATATTAGCAAGAATATTTTGTTGTTTAATTGCTTATGTGAATAAATGTCAGAGTGCTGTTTTAATATTTCTTTTTATCCTGCTTGGTCATCAATCCTACAACCCTTAAATGCCTCTAGAAAGTGATAGCCAACGATCGAACGGTCCACCTTGGGACTCATCGCTCGATGGCTGGGCTTAGCTCGGGAAAAATGGGGGCATTTAAGATGGCTTAATCCAAGCGTGGGGCTCGAGATTGGCTTATCCAAGCTCGAAAATGATCTTGTGCTGTCCAGTGTTTATGACATTGACAAGATCGGATGACCAATTAAATTAGGCTGACTCTGACACATTTATTCGCCCAAATTCTTGTGGCTAACATAAGCACATGTTAAATGTAACTTGTATGAATATTGTTAAAAACAAATTCTTGCTGGTAATTAGAAATTTGAATTTGCTGCGATGATAATTAATTAAAGTTAGATTCATAATTGCGACCGATATCGGTGAAAATTTGGAACTTTCATGATATCGACAAATCGGTGCCTTCACAAATTTGATAGAGTTCGATTCCCAATATTTCAGTAGTCCGGTTAGAATTCTTCCAATACCAGAATAGCCATTTAATGAATAATTGTAACTATGGAGGACTTAAGGCAGATGTTGTTGGCAATGGAGGAGAGGATTAATGCCAACTTGAACATTAGTCAAGCTAACTTAGAGAAAACCTTAGGGGAAAAACTTAATGAAAATCAATTGCATTTAGAGAGAAAACTTAGTGACACTCAGGTACACTTAGAAAAAGGACTTAGTGATCTCAGTGACGCACAAATAAACCTCGAAAAATCTCTCGGGGAAGCTATTGAAGAAAAGTTGACGGACATTAAAAACCAAACTGAAGAAGGTTTAGGAAAAATATGTTCGGACATTAAACTTTTTAACGGCAAGTTAGCCTCAATGCAGAGCGAGCTCGTAATAGTCAAAAACGATTTCGCTACTATGAAAAAGGAGGTAAACGAAAACATTGCCAAGTCTATGGCGGGCATGTCCAATGAATTCAGTGAACGACTGGCGAACGTTCAGCAGGACATATTAACTGGAATCGACAAATACAAGGGCGAAGTTGAACAATCATTCCTGAATATTGAGGAAAAGATTGACACAAATTCAGAGGACCTTAAGGTTACGAAAACGGCTTGGGCGAAGAAATTCGTTGGATTAAACGAGAAACTACAACAAGTCGAAAAGGGCATTCTCGACAAAATCGAGACATCCCAAGTCGATACCTCGGAACGGATGGATTATATCCACGAGTCGCTTGAGGATAGTTGGGGCGAAATAAAAACCATCAAAACCACCCTGATGAATGCCATACATAAGGTCACGACTGAGTCAAAAACTGAAACCGAAGGGATTCGAAAGGAGTACACGGATGGAATTAAGGAGCTTGTACATGAAATGCATCTCCTGAAAATCCAGAACGAGAACACTAACAAGGTCACCAACTCATTGCTAGAGAAACAGGCATTACTGGAGCAACGTGTCACCGGCACGGGTCTGACGTCAACTCCACTTGCAACTGCAGGGACAGGCGCTGCGAATACAATTGACATTTCTTCAGAGCCGACAGTAAATGCGTCTCAAATGAATACAACCGGCCAGACGCAAATAGTAAACATAATTCGTCTTCACGAAGACCAACCCAAGAAGTTCAATAACGTTAGAGGAAACGTGACTCCGAAAGGCTTTATTCGGGAACTGCAGGATTACTTTCGCGATGCGAAAATTCCACCAGAAAGGCAGTTAAGAGTCACCGAAAAATTCCTGGAAGACTCAGTTCATACCTGGTTTGTCGCATTTCGATTTTCGTTTGACGATTTCGAAAGTTTCAAGAAAGCATTCCTGGAGAAGTACTGGAATAGCGACGTCCAATACAACCTTAGGACGGAGTTATACGCCAGGAAATATGCATCATCTACGCCCACGAGATATGCGGACTTCCTATCCAGCCAATTAAGAAAATTAAGGGAACTAGACTCACCGCCATCAGAACCTGAGTTGGTTAAGTTGATCACCCGACAGTTACCACCAGATGTGCAGAGGATCATGATAGCCTCAAATACGCAATCTGCAATTCAGGCTGAGGCGTTATTAAGACAATTAGACATGACGTCCAAGGAACCAGTTCGTCAGGGACGAAACTCGGAACCTCAGATCCATCAGGTAACAACGAATAAGGAGGAAGAATCGAAATCAGTCAACCAAGGGAGAACGTGGAAACGTAACCCTGGAGGGCAAGATTCACCTCGTGATCGATCGCCCGTACGCAGAAATAGACCCATTAGAAACTGGGAATATTCCAGACGTAACGAGAGGAAGCGTCCATACTCAGATTACCGAAGGAGCTGGAACCGAAACCAGGACTTCCGCCACTCAAGAGGAAGGAGAGACTGGCGAGAAGAAGAAAAGGAAAAATATCTAAAAGACCTTCAAAACTCGACGCAGGAAAACGAAAGATGGCGAAGAGCAATCCAAACCCAGGATACCAACCCTGATATCGTGGGAGCGGAAAGCCTTCAATACCAAGAGGCCAAGGCTCGGGGAAGCCAACATAACAACTCGAGTCAGGAGCACAGCCAAGGTGCCATTAAGAAAAGACCTCATCTCCAGTAAGAAGAGATAGAACGAATCCTGAAGGCAAAATCACTAAACTTCAAGAAGGAAGTGCGATACAGGTCGACGCATGGACTCTACCGAACACCTACACCACTAGCTGACACCGTGTAACCATCTGTCAAAAGGGAAAAATAAGTTACTGAAGATAGAAATAAAACTTGAGAAACACCCTGTATGGAGAGACTAGGCTACTGGATGCCAGGAGCGGAACGAGGAACTCCGAGTCTCACACCTATCGCGAGCTCAACTAAGTTATTACCAGGTGATTCAACAACCAATTTTCCGGAACAATAGTAATGGACACTGTTATGTAATAATTTCATCTACAAATGAAATTATATTCCAACCAAGGGAGAGATGTCCCCGTGAAAATTGGCGATCTTACGAATCTTCTAACAAGTGGAAAGCAAAGATTTTATTGTCTGCTTGAAGCCGCAACACATCACTTGGGAACTTGTGGCGAGCCGTGAACGAGTTTTTTTTGTCGTTCAGAGGGGTGCGATACGTCACCGGCAAGACTGTGTCAAGGTTATAGCTAACCACGTGACTACCTTCGCACGCGCGACTCAGCCTGTTTCTGGAATAGTCTGCGCAAATTAAAGGTGATCATCAGCCAATTACCATACTCGCTGAAGAACACGCCTTCCTGGGCTAATTATAAAAGGCCTTGCTTCGAGTGAATCGCTCTCTTAATGCTTAATGCTCTTCGCTTTACGCTCTTCTTAATGCTTGTTCGCTGTGAGAGACATCACATCACCGGACCACGTGGAAGGAGAAATTTCAAGACAAGTCGACGCCCGTTCTACCAGAATTTAGTCTGATAATTAGTGAATTCTGTGGAATAAAAACGTCTAGGAGCCAAGTTAAGTGTGACAGTGTAGACGAGCTGTTTATATTCTGCGTGTGCTTGTGCAAAATACTTAATTTTGTCATCTCAGTTACAGCTTGTGACCAGCAATCAACGAAGACGTCTTGGAATTGAAGATCTCAAGATGAAGAATTCCGCAACTACCAACATCATTTCATCGAGGGACATCCATCACAGAGCCTCCATGGAGCTGTAAAAATGTAAGGCGTCTCTGGTAATTGGAAGAAGACTGGCCGGAGTATGCTGAAATAACTGACTGTCGACGGGAATCGAACTCTACAAAAACTTGAGTACCTTTTTAATTTAATTTATCTGTCCTATCTTTTGTACAACTAGAGGTCTTTCTTCTTAAGTCGTAGATCTATCAGTTTGCTGTAGTTAGAAATATTTCATTTTCCTACTTCTTAAGGTGTCATGGTAGACTAGGTACGTGTGAGTGAGATTTTGGAATCTATTAGAGTAGACATGTAGGTTGTCTTTGACTGACTTCCCATACTTAAGGAGCTTAAGTTTAATAATCACTGACCACACGATAAATCTACTTTCTTTGTAATATTGAAAGTTACCGGACGGAAAATTTGCGTGTACATCTTGAGTGAATAGGGTCGAACCTAGTGTCTTTTAAAATCACTTGTTGTTTTTTTATGATGAAGTCATCTAATTTTACGACATTCCAGGAGAATCAGTAGATGTAATAATCACTTAAATAATAATAATATTGATTAAAGATCGGGTAAAACAGAAGTAAACGCTCGTGAGCCATAAAACTACTGTAGAATTCCTAAATGTGAGATAGAATGTGCTCTGTTCATGAAGGGTCTGGAATATGGCCTATCCTGAGGGATATTTGTTGCATGATTGAGTAAATGATGAATTAGTGGTGATATTGATTTATTCTTGTGTATTTGGAGCGCAAGATAGATTATAATTAGTGGAGCACGTGTTCGTGAGTGTATTTCACAGGTAGGAAGTAAAAATAATGCGAGTAAGGCTCACGCTTGCGGTAAATTCAACCTGTAGCCCACATGATGGTAGTGCTTATGGATTTTACTAGAATCTTCCATTATAATCTCATGAATTAGATGAACTTGCGCTGATATGTGAAATGTATTTCTATCAAGTGATACTCATGACTTCGATCACTGAGCCACCATTAATGTAAGAGAATTTCTGTGCACGAATTAATTTTGCGAGACATTACGCGTCCCGACCATCGATAAAAATCATAACTAAAATTGCCAAGTCAGGATTCGTTGTAAATAGTGTACATAAAACGTGTTTCCCTAGTGTGAATGTGTGTGTAAATGTGTATATTTCTCTTGTGCCATGTTTATTTCATTTAATTCTGATCTGGTCGCGCACTCGCCGTGACGCGGATCACATTCATCGTTGTGTGTTGCCTTAAGAAATAATTTCATGCCCTTAAGGGAAAGTTTAATTAAATTAAGTCAAGGAAGACTAGGAAGGAATTTAATTTTTTTTGCGAGATTTAAAAGGAAAGATCATCTCGTTACTTTGTAAAGGCACTCGATTTGTAACAAAATTTATTTAACTAGCTCACACGTTGGTAGTGTAAATTTCTAAAAATCTGAAATACTTTAAGATTAATTTGAATAGAGATGAAATGCAAAGGTTAAAGGTAGAAATTTGTCAGCCGCATGATTGCTTTGAAACATTGTGAAAATAAGTCGTTAATAATTAATCAAAAATCATTACTTTGAAATATTAATGATGAACATTAGATAAATGATGCGGTGGAGAATTAGTAAGAACACGATCGTGTTACAATGAAACAGATTAACTGTATGACAAAATAATAATAATAATAATAATAATAATCAAGATAATAATAATTAATTAATTTGAGAATTTTGGAAACAGTTTTTCTTTGCTACTGAAGTTCACGTTAGTGTCATTAACCATTATTAAATATTGTAAATGACTAATTCAGCTGTGTACATTGTAAAGACCACGTGTTGAGGCAACTTTAAATTGGTGAAACTTTGAACACATGTTTATTTAGTTCTTTCAGTCAATTGTTTGGTTTAAAAAGGCAAGTGGCCTAATTACTTCTTTGGTTTCATTTACAGCACAGTAGAGCTGGAGATATGAACACAAGTCACTCTAAATCGAGGAAGAAGCCCGATATTATGAAAGCTCTGTTATGTAAAAAGGAAATATTAGCAAGAATATTTTGTTGTTTAATTGCTTATGTGAATAAATGTCAGAGTGTTGTTTTAATATTTCTTTTTATCCTGCTTGGTCATCAATCCTACAACCCTTAAATGCCTCTAGAAAGTGATAGCCAACGATCGAACGGTCCACCTTGGGACTCATCGCTCGATGGCTGGGCTTAGCTCGGGAAAAATGGGGGCAATACAGTAAATGAAATCTAATAACTTACTAATTTATGCACGTGTAGAATTTGATCTCGATAAAAGAGTTGATTGTATGGAACAAAAACTAATACTGTTCGGCGAAATATATGTGAAGAAAGCGTACGTCTGTTTGGAGCTTCTGTTGCTCCCGACCAGGTTGTCCAGCTTAAAATAATGTCTGTGTATTCACCGCTGCTGATCACACTAGCCATTGCCGATATGCAGACAGTAAATATAGTGCGACTGTACCATACACCACCGAGCTCGATAGCTGCAGTCGCTTAAGTGCGGCCAGTATCCAGTAATCGGGAGATAGTGAGTTCGAGCCCCACTGTCGGCAGCCCTGAAGATGGTTTTCCGTGGTTTCCCATTTTCACACCAGGCAAATATCGGGGCTGTGCCTTAATTAAGGCCACGGCCGCTTCATTCCAATTCCTAGGCTTTTCCTATCCCATCGTCGCCGTAAGATATATCTGTGTCGGTGCGACGTAAAGCAAATAGCAAAAAAAAAAGAAAAAAAAATGTACCATACACCAGCCTAGAACTATGCGGTCGAAAACGATGTTTACTAATGCAAGGGGTGCATTATACCTGTAGCGCTGAGTAACATGCTGCGAGCGACACTCCTTTTCTTAACAGCTCTTCATATTCTGACGTAACCTGCCCGCTGGCAGTAGTTCCCCTGTGAATTTCAGTTGGTAGACATCCCGTTCATCATTTGTGCATGCGGGGCATTTATAAGTAGAAAGTACGGCGTTCGAGAGCCACCTAGTATAGTGGGTTGGGTATTTGACATTTACCGTAATACCATTACATAACTTCGATCCGGTTTTTTGGGACGTGTCAGAGTCTATGCTTCAAATCAACTTGTAATTGAAAATTGGTCTATGTGGAATGGGGTGTTTTCCAGTCATAGCCGATCGCGCGGACCAAGTTAGGCAACGGATGAAGCAGATGTCGTAGAATGAAGCCACTCGTGCACTTGCACTGTTCAAGAAGGCTATTCGCAGAGAAATACGCTGCGGGTTGTTCAGAATAGGATTTGATATGTCGAACATTTTCCAGAAGACTGGAAGTGTCTCCAAGCGCCCTTGCACGGGCCGCCAGTGGAAAACACCCGGGGGGGTAGCAAATTTTTCGTACGTTGACAGATTCTCGTAATCTTCATGTAACAGCGCGAGCACTACATGTGGACCTACAGCCGGCCTCTGGAGTATGAGTTAGTGAACAGTCAGGAACAGGCTTCAAGAGGCCAATTTTAAATCCCAACGATCCGCACAAGTACCTGCACTGGACAGTCAACGTCACGGTAGGAAACTACAGTTTGCTGACGATCCACAGCTCTCGCAACTAACTGACTTCCTATTCTGTCTCGCGTTATATCAATCAGATGGTCGCATTCAAGTCTGGAGAAGACGTGGAGAAGGATTTCATCCAACAGCTCCACAATCCTCAGTTGATTATAAAGGTGGCTCTGTTATAGTGTGGGCGGCTATAATCTTGACTCGGGGACCGATCTCCTGATCATTCGCAGTGGATCCTTAAATTCTAGGCAATACATTGACGAGGTCTTAGTGCCACACATGTGGCATATTGAAGAAGATTCAGTATGAATGCATGATAATACCTGTTCACATAGTGCAACATCATTCAAAGATTCCTGTAAGAGCACTACGTGCAACGAATGCAATGGCTATCCAGATATCCTGAGTTGAATCAGATCGAACAAATGTCGAATTACCTTGAACAACGCATCCGAGAGTGAATCTACCATCGCAAAAACTATAAGCCCTTGAAGACATTATTTGGAAGTGAGGCGAAGTTTTCCTTACCTAAACGTGAAGTGCCTTGTCAGAACCATAAGAAGGGGCTGTGAAGTTGCTATCCAAGAAGACGCTTAACTACCACGTAGCTACTTTTTTATATGACAAGGAAGACCTTGATTATTACACGTTATACAATGACGTAAGGTATTGGCAGTCCAAAGAATGCTTTTTGCTGAGTTTCCGAGGTTTGATTTCGATGAGTGTCTGTTTTCATGACATTGTGTATACGTATCATGGAGGTATGAAATAGAAAATTGACGACATGTCTTCTTTGCACAATGTAACTTCATAACTGGATAAAAACCTTCAGTGATCCAAGAAAGGAGTATCGAAAGAAAATATGATGTGGCAATATTGGTACACCAGCAGCTACTTGAAATTAAAGAAACTAGAATATTACTTCATATCGTGTCATAGCATGGAGTTGATTAAGTAAATATTGCCGTATTGAATGAAGCAGGTGAAGTTCAAAAGTCTGTTAGCAATTGGTTTTGATAGTATTACTACGGATAACAAGGATAACTAATATCGCCTTCAGTACATTATACATTAATTAAATTCCTTTGCGTCACGTATTTCAGTACGGTGCCTTCGTAAGAAAATAACCATCCAGAAGTACAAAGACAGCTTTATTCTGTATTGACTAAGGAAGGAAAAGATGAAACAAGGTTGCACTGTATCTAGATGACCATTTTATTGACTAAAGGATGAAAATGGAAACAATGATGCGCTGAATCTGGAGGACTATGAGAATGCCATCAATGTTGAGAGTGATACCACCATCAGAGATCCATCAATGAACGGTTAAAACAATATTGAACCTTCCTGTACACGAGTACTGACCTTCAAACCCAATGTACTGGTCCAGACTAATAAAATTTAAGTACTGTTAAATCTGAGAGCTTCATATCAGAAATTTAATGGGGTTAATCTTGGACGAAGGTTCCTTCGAACAAGGAATAAGGTGGTACTGAGCCCACTTGATAAATGAAATGTGAAGTATACAAATCATTACTACGTAACTTATTCACCTTTCAACTAAATATGCAAATAGATTATCGACGTTCCAAACTCAAAGACATTCTTTAAATTTATTGACTATAAAAGATCTATAACATCAACGACTTCTCTCAATATCTCACAGCGGAACCCAATATTCCATTCCATTTGAAGGATGTTGACAAATAGAAATGTTATGAGACAGCACATTCTTCGTCATATATGCGACGTATCTTCTCCACTTTACGGTGTCGACAATGTAATATGTCCCAGAAGTAGGTTAATAGTGGTAAGACGGTTTTTCATTCCTTATTGAAACAGAATTGAAGAGGATCTTGCAGAATATAACGTATGCAGAGGGATTGCTCCAAAATGCATAAATTCCCTAACCAGACGAAACAATATACAGCTCATAAGTATTTTACTATTCCTAATTTTTATAAACTCTGCATAAAGCCTCTAATAGCAAATTAAAATTAATTTAATACTTAGAGTTGTGAACGAGAGTAGAAAATGCCTCAAATTATGCACTTAATATAGTTTTACACATTTTGTTGTAAGTAGTAAAATAACACAGTCATCTACTACGTAACCCTATCTATCCTTTTTTTTTACTTTGCTGCTGTATAAAGTAGTTCACACTCTTATGATTAGTTACCTCATCCAACCCCTTCTATTACGATTTTCAGTCCCTCTCCTTTAGCCTATACATATTGATATCGAGCGTTAATTTAATACTCAACCTTCATAATAATTTATCAAAATAGCCACCTCAAAAACTCCAGAATTGCAAATTGTTAAATATACATAATTAGCATGCCTAATTTATATGTTCATCTTCGCTTTAGTCTAGGCAAGCAAGCTCGTACTTTTACCAGACTATCGAAATCATGATCATAGCCATAGCAATTCCAGTGCCCACAGGGGCATGAATTTTCACTTAACAAATCTCACGTGTCTTACCTTAGAGATGAACTGCAGTTGCTTTGTTAAGAATCCGACGACTATGTCACTTGACTGTCATATTCACTATCGTTTCTATTTTAATTTTTTTTTTGTTTGTAAATTTTCACTATGTGGAACATCTTGTGATCGAACGTAACCAAGTTTCTACATTTAATCACTTAATATTTAAATTTAAGAAAAGTTTCCCTTCAGTATACTTTGTGCATTACGAGGAGGATTAGTTTGGTAAATATTAGATTCTGTGTAGGTAAAAGGAAAAGTAATGGTAGATCAGTTTATCAGTTAACATCTGAATCTTGCCCATTCCAAAAGAAAGTGGCTTTCTTGACGTTGTGCATTTATGTCCAGATTACTGCTTAGATAGTATTAATGTTTTAAAATGAGGAACGACATCAAATATTAACTGAATAAGTTTTGATCCTGAAGGCAAAATGTGACGGATAAAACGGTCAAGTCGTACAACGTTGAAAGCAAAATTTCCGGTCAAGATTATGTTCAGGATCGTTTAAGTTTTCAGAACCAAAACATCTTTTTCCTATCATTAGTAGTGAGTAGGGTGAATGCAATCCAATATTTGAGCGTCTCTGAGTTGAAATTATTAGCGGTAGACGTTGATTTTCGAGGAAGAGCCTGATATATATTATATATATATTAAGTGGATAATGTGAGTCTCCACTCGATACTGTTCACCAGGATGGACTCCGGAAAAATGGGATGTGTTGCACTGATACACTATGTCCATGCTACCGACGTGGCACTCTCGGAGTGTCATCATTTCGGTTTTGTGAACGGACAAGTGTGAGACCAAAGTTACGAGAGGACTGCCGACAGCCTGCACAGATATGTATAACGAGAAAAGTCTCGTAATGCTTGCTCTGGCCTGAGCGTTGACCCTAAAATTATTTTTAATTTATTTTGACATATGAACATTATTTTTGGATTTTCTGGTAGTTTTTATCAAGGAAAATATTTTTAAACTATATGTGGAGGTTTTAACAAACAAAGATAATGTTTCATGTGGTACATGTGCTACAACATCGATAAAAATTCGTTTCACAGTTAATATGCTATTATGTAAAATACTATGTAGAAGAATTACTTCTACTTATCTGTATGATTTCCTTACATGATGTGTGTGTTCATTCACTGATGAGACTGTAAATGAATCCACCATTCATCCTACCTTCTTGGTTTCGATTTCCTTCACTTTAGGAGCACATCATCACGGCTAAATACACCATGGCGATCACTAAAATCTTCTAGTGGAGGCCTGTGTGTCAACTGTGGCCTTAAGTAAATAAACACTTCGTATCATTTTTTACAAGGACACAACTTAAATCCATTGTTTCCATGACACTTTCATCGCTTTCGTTTGGTATTTCAATTGGGCCAATGATCGGTTCAGTCTCTCGCCTGCAGAAATGCTTTTAAATAAGGCAAAACGAATTACAACTTCAACTCAATGCAGTATGATGTAACTTATTTCGGCTCAATTGTAGGAACCACATAAAATACACGTGCAGACAAGTAGTGAGCAACCAGTGTCGACGATATTCTATTAACAACATGGATTACCGGTACATCGGAAGCACGCACCATTTCACAAATTTTCCTCCAACGGCTCATGTATTGTATTTTAAACCTTTGTTGAAGATGAGATACACCCTGCGTTTAAGGGTCAAATGACAAACAAAAATCGTCGAGTGATTTTCACTTTTTCAGGAAATGAACCTTTTACAAAACTGGAGATTGAAATGGGTTTTCATATTTATAACAATGAAGTACAGTGAATAAAGAATTCCCTGAAATCTATGTACAAAAATTTGGAAATTGAAACAAAAATTTATTTTTTAATAACATGCACTGTATGAATTGTGAAGGAAATTAATATAATATATTTTATTTATTTTATTTTATTTTATTTTATTTTATTTTATTTTATTTTATTTTATTTTATTTTATTTTATTAGCTTCCTGATAATGATCAAGGCTGCCACATGGACAAAGCATAACAAAGCAAATGATGTGGTTAGGCAATTGCTTATAATATATAGGAAAATAGTAAAAGAGGTTAAGGACAATAAGAGATTGTTACATAGCAAATATGTGACTTCGTAACAACACGACAGATCCCTTAACTGTCATGTTGCAATTTCTTTGATGGTATTGCTTGGAATGCCTATCAGTCTGCAGGTTTTGACAGGGAAGTTTGGAATCATTCCTTGAGCATCCACCAACAATCTAACCACTTCAATAAGTTTTGTATTTATTTTTATAGTAGGGCACTGTAGATAACTTTCTTGTCATTGTCAAGCTCCTGTGACAGGTTTGAACTAAGTTCAAACCATACAGTTGGATGTAACATATATCCAGGTTTGAGTCAGCTTCAAAGGCTATAGATATCGATTCACTTCGTGCTCCCTTGCATAGTAATTCCACAAATTCCTCAAATGTGGTATATCTTCTCCTTTGTAAAGAGTCGAATTGCATGTGACAGATGGTATGGTGACGGGCATTGCGAAGAGTCTCACTGTTCGGGCAAAAGCCAAGGACATGTAGAAGGGTTCCGATTTCACTTTGAGAACATGGTTACCGTCCATACTTCTCCCCTGCATATCTTTATATGATGAAATGAAATAGTAACATTTTAGTGTTTTGCTTGTGTAAAAGGAAACATTCATTTATTCGAATAACCTTACAAATTTTATCTGTTAAAATGATATTGGGCTGGTTTCTCTTATCGTTTCATCCCACTTGATCATAATTACACTTCAGTGTCTTAAAAGAGGAAATATCTTCAAACAGGACATTTCATGTGACAGTTACCGTCCCTTAATAGGTGGTTGTCGACCATAAAACAAATATTACGAATAGAATATTTCACTTCTTAAGTCGCGGAAGTATTCACCAATTTGTGAAACCACAGATACACGAACATACGAGAGTCATACTGAAATTACGAGCAATAGTTAAAAAACCATCATATACATTAATATAACAAAGTGCGTCATCACAATATATAGACTTTATTAAACGCGTTCAGGTGTTGTGACGTCATTAGCTTTGCTCGCGCAAGTCCGGACACTTATTGCAAAGTGACTGGCAGTGATAATTCATATCACTAACGTGCTGTCATTAAATTTCTTTCACAGACCTGAGCGTGGACATGAGCACTACCATTACTCTGAGTTGGATAAAACTTTTCGAAGATGGAAATACGAGTATCCAAAATCAGCCCCGTAGAATTCACCTTAGAACTGCCTCCAGTGAATGCAACAAAGACATTGTTAATCAAGATACACTCTTTAGAATTTCACCAAATCTTGTCGTAAAACAATGTAAAATATACTGGAAACTTCGTCTATCGGAAAGTAATTGCGGAGTCAGATATTTTGACGGCAGTAGTACATTATGTAGGAAGGCGTACCTTCCTTTTGGGATTCAGAGAGTTGCATACTTTTTGAACCAAGGCAAATCATAAATTCTCGACAGTATTACCAAACACTCCATGAACTCCACTGTGCACTGCGTGGAAATCGCTTGAATAAAAGGTCATATTAACCATGATATTGAACTTCCTCACTCTGCTCCCTTCACCAAGGAAGTAATTGTGAAAATGAGGTGGAAAGTTTTGCCACACGCTGCCTATAGAACTGGCATGGCACCCACTGACTATCGCCTTTTCGGTGCTGAGAAGGGACAAGTGCAAGACCATCACTACGAGTCGACTGAGGATTTACAAAAGGCAGTGCGGGCTGCAGAAGAAGAGTTTCACCACAAAGAAAAAAGTTTGAACAAAGTTTGAAGAAAGGTGTTGGTAACTGAAGAAAAGTCTGTAGAGTACGATGTTGTATGTAGATTTTCAGCCGGCCTATGGTCTATGGGCAGCGAGTCAATCTCTTACCAGGAGGCCACGGGTTCGATTTCTGATCAGGTCAGGGATTTTTACCTGGTTCTGAGGAATGGACTGAGGTCCACTAGTACTACGTGGGATTAACCGAGGAGATATCCGACAGTGAGATAGCGACTCCTGTCTATAAAATCAAGAATAAAGGCCGAGAGGAGTCGTAGAGCTGACCGCACGTCACCTACTCATCTTCGAGTTGAGGAGCAGTCGATTGGCAGACCAAGGCCCATCCGGGCTGTAGCACAATGTGGTTTCTTTTTGGTTAGTTTGAAATTGTTTCGATAATAAAATACAACGAAAAATATAGTTTCAATACGAACTCCCTGTTGCAGCGTTTAAATTTTCTAGATGTGGATGTACCTATCACACAGTTTTGAAGCCTGATAGCAAAGCAAAATAAATATTCTTCTAGATGTAAATTAATTTGACCTTAGATTTGAAGAAATCGAGAATGAAATCAAAGTATGCTGATGGTCTTCGTTTCAGCAAAAGAAAATGTCAAAAAATTAGCAATGAACTTAATAACTGACCTTAGACAATTTATTTCCTTGGCGTAAGAATACCGTATTTAGATTGTTACCGAAACACATGAATAGGAAAGAAAGCAGAGATATTTACTCACTATTCTGAGAATGGCACATAATATTGTACTTTGATTCTTAAAAGAACGTCTCTATTGAATCCTGGAACTGCACTATTTACTACTTCGAAATTAATCCGACAATTGAATTTCTTTAAAAAACGAATAAAAGATTATGAAAAGGTTCACCATTGTAATTTGTATACCATGTACTGAAATAATATTATTAAATCTTTTGATAAAATAGGGATGCGTTTAGAACATTTAATAAAGCTGCCTCATTGTTTACTCATTACAAACCCACGCATAAATTATTCATGCTCACATATATCACGTATTTATTGACAAATCATTGCCTGTGTTTCACTAATACAGCTCTGTAACATATATTAAAATGGTATTCAAAAGTAAAGCTGCAATGTATGAAAGCGCTGTAAAGGTGTGTATACGTTATTTATATTTTAGTATAATTTCACGAGAATATCTTATTACTTAGATAACCGTAAGCAAGGAATTATTCAACTAACATTAAACAATTAAAGGGTCAGCGTTGAGGACTTAGGTTCAGAGAGTCCTGGGTTCGCTTCCCGGTTTCAATCTCGTCTGATTAATTCCTCTGGCTCGGGGACTAGGTGTATGTGTTTGTTCCAAAACTCTCCTCTTCATATTCGGACGACACAACACACTGCCAACCGCCACCGATACAGTCAATAGTGATTACATTCCTCCATATAGGGTTGGCGTCAGGAAGGGCATCCGGTCGTAAAACAGGACCATATTCACATCTGATACACAGAAAAGTGATACAATAAAAGCAAAAATAATTAAACCATTAAAAAACAAATCAAACCCCATGGCGCAACAGCCCCGAAAGGCCTTGGCCTATCAAGCGACCGCTCCTCAGCCTGGAGGCCTGCAGATCTTGAGGTGTTGTGTGGTCAGGATGACGAATCCTCTTGGCCGTTATTCTTGGCTTTCTTGACCGGGGCCACCATCTTACCGTCAGATAGCTGCTCAATTATAATTACGTAGGCTGAGTGGACCTCGAACTAGCCCTCAAGTAGAAATCCTTGTCCTGACCGGATATTCAAACCCAGGGCCTCCGGGTAAGGGACAGACATGCTATCCCTACACCACGGGGCCGGCAATTAAACTATTAAAAATAACGAAAAATCTGTTTTTCCTCTTTCAGTAACTAAGGGGCTCATAAACGAACTTATAGTACTTCCCTACAATGTAAATAGATGCACTAAAATTGAATATTTAAATAGAATTACTCTGTTTTAAACTTCCAGCAATAGAGATAAGGACATTGTTAATCCAGAGGTGTGATTATTTTCAAAATAGTCCGCCCGGTGGTCAAGTCTATATGTTCTGACATTAGCTGGTTCCATTTCCGTTGGTGAAAAAGAATGTTATTAACGCTAATTACCTCATTATTTTCATCAACTCACATCCAACGCCCATATCGCCTTTGATTTTATTTTGCTAGTGACTTTTAACGTCGCACTAACACATCGAATATTATCGTTGACGCAAAGATGGGAAGTGGTTATGACTGGGAAGGAAGCGGCCATGGCCTTAATTAAAGTACATTTTCAGCATTTGCCTGGTGTGAAATTGCGAAACCGAGGAAAAGAACCTTCAGAGCTGCCGAGATGGGATTCGAATCCCCTATCTCCAAATGGCATACACGCTGATAAGCGAAACTAACCGCACAGCTAACTCGCTTGTATTTGAATTGTATAACCTTGTCATCCTCAGCTGGACAATAGGGAAGATGAGACCCTTAACTTGCCACTTCATGTCTTCAGAGAGACTGCACAAACGTAACGCAGGTTGATGGCTACCATAACCCTGACTTATCACTGAAACATCAAAAATAAACGATGGTTGAAGCCATAAAACAAGTAGCTTATACTGTATACTTTCTGGTCAGAAATATCTAGGCACCTAGTTGAAACTGTCCTCTATGTGCTCCTCGAATATACTTCCCAGTCGTTATCATAGTTCATCATGGCTGTGACCTCAATATCTCTATCTTTTGTCCCATTATTTACCTCTGCATAGCCCTCCTTTCTTTTCTAATGTCGTCTATTAGCTGGTATCTCCTTCTTCCCCTTCATTGTTTCTCCTCCACCTTCCCTTCCATTGCTACTCGTAATAAGGATTCATGTCGTAGAATACGTCTTATCTAATTTTTCTAATTTTTCGAATCACGGCTCACAAGCGTCTTTCATCTCCCACACTCTTTAGAATTTCTGCGTTCGTTATCTACATTCGCAGCTCACTCCTATTCATCTCCAAATCCACATCACGAATGCTTCTTTTCGTCTCTGTTCTTCCATCCTCAGCGTCCACGTTTCTGCACCGTTCAGAGCTATAATCCATACATAATAGTGGCCGATGACCTAGATGTTAAGCCCTTTGAACAACGAACATCGTCATCATCATTATCATCATCATCATCATCATCATCATCATCATTCAACATCGTACCAGTATCTTCCTCAGATGTTTCTTTAGTGGGCCACAAAACACTCTTTCCCCTTGTTGAAGCTTTCTTTACCTGTGATAATTCAGGTTTTTTTATTTCTTATAGATCGGAGGTGTCCAGTTATAATGCTTCCAAGGTATTTAATCATATCCACACGTTCTACTTTTATTGTAGCACTTTCGCCTTAATCTCCAATTATCCTTTTTAAATTATTTTTGTTTATGCTCAATTTATACTCTTCGCACGGTCCGATTCGTTGGCTGAATGGTCAGCGTACTGGCCTTCAGTTCAGAGGGTCCCAGGTTCTATTCCCGGCCGGGTGGTGGATTTTAACCTTCACTGGTTAATTCCAGTGGCTCGGGGGCTGGGTGTTTGTGCTGTCCCCAACATTCCTGCAACTCACACACCACATATAACACTATCCTTCACCACAATAACACGCAGTTACCCACACATGGCAGATGCCGCCCACCCTCTTCGAAGGGTCTGCCTTACAAGGGCTTCACCCGGCTAGATATAGCCACATGAAATTAAAAAAATACTCTTCGCACTTGTTTAATTCTCTAAGTATTTTGTCAACTATTACTGCCAGATAATCAGCGAGCCGGATGCACTCAATTAACTTGCCTCCAAAGTTGACTGCTCTCTTCCTATCCAAACTTTCGTAAATGATTTCCTTCAAGTAAATGTTACACCACCCCCCAGTAGTGGACATTAATACGGCGTTGGCCAGTGTAGCAAGCGTACTAAGCGATCTGGGCGTTGGAGTCTCAAGCGAAGTCACCGTTCTAGTTCTACGTCTTGGATAAGATTGAGGAAGGGGTTCTAAGCTGGGTGGTATACACTGCCCACAACCACTGACGAAGGGAGCACCATCATGATGAAACAGTTATCTCTGAACTTGTCTTCTTTCGATGGGCAACACGAAACTCATTAAATGCCCTAAATTCTATAACCAGGAACGTATTCTGTAGTATGTATTACGAAAGGACAAAGTACCTTCAGTGAATAGCACTCTTACGCATTCAGCCCAATTTCGTGAAATTTCACTGTGGACACAGTATATAAGGGCCTCTCAGAGTGCATGCGCCTGGTGCATGCACTGTGCACTGTGCAAAAGACGACTTCGCTTGGTTGCCCAGAGTGCAGACCCTCACTACCTCGATTTGGAACAATAGCGCTGTCTCTCTTGTTCCCCACGCCTGTCACGCCCGCTCCCCGTCTCCCTCTTCCTCATTTGCTCCGTAGCGTTCCAAATCCGAGCCGAGTTGAGCCGAGCTTAGCCGAGTAGCCCAGAGACGAAGCGTTGGTCCGAGCCGAGCCGAGTGGAACCGATGTACAATGCACGGAGTTCTTGCACCTCGATTTGCACGCGTGAGATTTTGGGCGTTTGAGACGCCCTGAATTTATGCTGGCATGTATCGTTCACCTGACATTCACCATACCCAGACATTCCCATCTGACTACGTAATTATCACCTCCGTGTTGTAACGGTAACTGTCGTTCTCGGAGGCCCAGGTTCGATTTCCGGTACTGCCAGGAGGACTGTTATGGGGTTAGAAGATACAGTACATGCAGCTCATCTCCATTAGAGGTGTGTATGTAAATATATGCTTCACTCCGAGATGCATACATGAATTTACTTCCTGCCGTTCCAAATCGCGCGCCTCCAGTTGCCCATAGACTTGTTTCGGCACTCTTTACACCACCGAATGCAGCGCTTAGCATTCACCCTTAAAATGTGCGGTTTATGGGCGAGTGCCTGAGGCACTACTCCTCTTCCTATAGGTGAATATTTACCCCATTTTTTCCCTTCGAATTCCAGCTTTATTTTCATGTTACGATACATTGTACTCTCTAAAACCCCACTCAAGCTTATTTCTATACTAATGTCATTCCAAGCTATCACTCTACTGGCAGCTCGAAACATTCCGCGTAGTGGAGCAGCTCGTCTCCTTATTTCCTAGCCCTCCCAGCCCAAAGTTTGAAACATTTTCATAACACTACTCTTTTGTCGGAAATCACCCAGAACAAATCGTGATGCTTTCCTTTGGATATTTTTCTGTTCTCGTATCAAATAATCCCGGTGAGGGTCCCGTACATAGAAACCATACTCTAGTTGGAGTCTTACTATTGACTTATACGGGCTCTCCTTTACATCATTACTAGAACCGATAAATACCCTCATAACCATATGAAGGGATCTGTCATCCTTATTTAGAGTCTTGTTCACGTGATTACCCTAATGAAGATCTTTCCTTATGTTAACACACATACATACAGTGATCCCCATGAGTTACTCTCATCCCATCAACGCAGTAATTATAACTCGGAAGAGTTATCGTAATTTGTGAAAAACATGACTTTTCACCGAGTTTACCATCATACCATGCGTGGTGTCCATCTCACAACTTCGTCGAGATCTTTTTATCAGTCGTTCACAATCCTATGAATTGGTTATTACTCCACACAGTAAAACGTCATCCGATCTGATTCCAGTTATTTACTCATACCATTTGTACATATAAGGAACCACAGTGATCCAACAGAACCGCCTTGCGGGAACATTCACACCCTTATTATTCATTACAGGATCATTTAACCCTTCACTTACTCTAATGCTTCGAGTTACATTTTCGAGAATTTTAGCCACACATTCAGTCACATTTTGTCTATTCCAATACCTTCATTTTTCTCAATAATCTTTTATGATCCATCCTACCAAACGCCTTCGACAAGTCAACAGCGATACAGTCAATTTGACCTCTTGAATATAAAATATGTTTCGGAAATCCTACAAATTGAGCCTCGCAGGAATAACCATCCCTAAACTCGAATTGTCTTCTATCAAACCAACTAGTAATTTCTTAAACGTGTATAATATAATAAGAATGATTTCTAAAAGCTTACAGGTAACGCACATCAAGCTGAATGGCCCGTAAATACGAGCTTTGTGTATCACGCTTTCGTTTGTACTCTGGGGCTACAATTGTAGCTCCCCATTCATTTGGTCTAGCTCATTCATGCAAATAGTAATCAGATAAATATTTAAGATCTGGCACTATATATCAACCTATTCCCTTTAGTATAGCCCCATAAATCTTATCATTTCAAGCTACTTACATAGCTTTTAATTGTTTATCTTCATAATCGAAGTAAAATTCCAGTACTTCACCAATATTAGTCACTTCCTCTACCTGGACATTCTCTTTACATTCAACTACCCTAATAATAACAACGTAAACGTTTCCACCTTTTCAATACTAAAATATATTCACAAAATTATAAATTATACGGTACTAGTTTCGACCCATCTAGGGGTCATCATCAGCCGTATTGGAGCAAAGATCACTTTTGGCGAAATCCTAAGAAAATGTTATTTTAAAGAATAACAAGTGAAATGAGATGTTATTATGGTAATAGTTAATAATACAAGGAATATACATACTAAGAGGTTTTTAACAAAGAATAAAGTATAAATGGGGTGTTGTAAAAATTATAATCATGGAAATCAGTAAGTTCTTGTATTGAAATGACATATATAAAATTATATATGGCTTAGGAAGAGGGCTTAAGGTGGGGCTGAAGGGTGCGGGAGAAAGTGTAATTGTCTTGGAAAAGTACCTTTGATTAAATGT
This sequence comes from Anabrus simplex, assembly GCF_040414725.1. Lineage (NCBI taxonomy): Eukaryota > Metazoa > Arthropoda > Insecta > Orthoptera > Tettigoniidae > Anabrus > Anabrus simplex. Next base: position 1,527,225,703 of record NC_090265.1, read on the forward strand.
AGGATTGAGTTTAGGTTGGCTGCATTATTGTTTCTGAGGAAAGTGATAAATAGATCGAAGAGAGGTGTATGTACTACACCTAGACCAATACTTTAATGCCAGTCACAATCTCAACGAAATCTCAGAGAAACCCAACATACTCTTCGATCTATTTATCACTTTCCTCAGAAACAATAATGCAGCCAACCTAAACTCAATCCTAAATTTAATCAAAGGTACTTTTCCAAGACAATTACACTTTCTCCCGCACCCTTCAGCCCCACCTTAAGCCCTCTTCCTAAGCCATATATAATTTTATATATGTCATTTCAATACAAGAACTTACTGATTTCCATGATTATAATTTTTACAACACCCCATTTATACTTTATTCTTTGTTAAAAACCTCTTAGTATGTATATTCCTTGTATTATTAACTATTACCATAATAACATCTCATTTCACTAGTTATTCTTTAAAATAACATTTTCTTAGGATTTCGCCAAAAGTGATCTTTGCTCCAATACGGCTGATGATGACCCCTAGATGGGTCGAAACTAGTACCGTGTAATTTATAATTTTGTGAATATATTTTAGTATTGAAAAGGTGGAAACGTTTACGTTGTTATTATTATTACTTATATATTATTCTCAGTTCAATACGGACCAAAAACATGAAATTCATAACCATTAATTTCAATTACCCTGACATACTTCTGACTAAATTCTCACATATACACGCCCCTTGTTCATTTATAACTTCTGGACTTTCATACCTAGAAAGCGATTCTACCCATATGTACCGGTACATCCCCTTCCATTTTTGGCTAAACGACATATGACTACGAATAACGCTTGGCAACATGTTATCCTTAGCTGATTTCTTCGCTAAATTCAATTTCGTGGTATGTTACCTCAATTTATCCTTACTTCCCCAACCTTTCCTAACGCTACTTCTTCCGATCTTGCACTTTCTCCATAATTTTAAAATTTAAGTTTGTGCTTAACATAAAAATCGTACAGTCAGACGTACTTCTGTTCAAATGTTCATAGTTGCACAATGACGTAGTTGGACGGAAGGCTGGTGGCAAGAAGGAGGCACTTCCTCTACCTACCACCCATATAGTGTGTACATGTACAATCTAAGGAAAATAAATAAATAAATAAATAAATAAATAAATAAATAAATAAATAAATAAATAAATAAATAAATAAATGATTTTACTGTGATTTCGTGGCTCACGGAGGGATAGGTGGTGCCTGGTTTGAGAGGCTAGACAGAGGATCACTTAGAGCAAACATTTATTTTAACAAGATTTGGAAATTTTATTTCTTACCTGCCTTAAAATTCAATGTAGTAATTCAATTCTGCCATTACCTTATAGCGCTGGATCTTCTTCAAGCCTATTGCACCCTGTCTTCTGCCCTCCGTTAAGTCGCACTTTCAATATCTGGAGTAAATCAGAGTAAAAAGGAAAGGTCATTAAAAGGGCAAAGAAGCTAAAGTCCTGGAAGAGACCAGAACCTATGTGGGCATGCACAGGCTAACCCCAACTTAAAAAGTGACTAATGGAGGGGAAGAGGGAAAACATGTAAAAGCCGAGAAAAGATTTCCAAAATTTATTGTTGAGAACTTTAGTCTACCAGGTCAAAGTTTGAAGGGGAGAGATCCGAGGGTCACCACTCGTGTTCCCTTATATAAAATGTATTCCCAGTAGGGAATATAAATAGAATCCGAAGACTGCGCAGAAGGACCTACATTTCAGCCCAGAAAGAAAAGATTACATATTAAAGATTATGAAATCTGCTGAAATCTTCCCCTCGAAATACCCGCCGGCACAATCACATGTTTTGGTAAATTCTGCCATTTCCTCATATCGCTGGATCTTCTTCAAACCGGTCGCGAACTGTCTCCTGCCCTCCGTCAAGTCGCACTCTCAATATCCGGAGTAAATCAGACAAGACGGCCCTAAAGTGCTCTCCTCAAACAGTTCCGTAGGGATAAGTTCAAGATTAAATTAAAATACAAAGCGCTGATAGGCTAAATTTCCATACACACCCGGGATTTGATTGGCTAAAGAACGTAGTTACAGGCATGTGATAGGTAGATTACATTAGAGGAGGAATCAGGTGAAGTGCTGTCAACTTCGGTACATAAAAAAGCAGTCATCAGAGAGAAGGTCTACCGAATAGAACTACAAAACTATCTTATGCAATTAATTTATTTTAGTCCACCAGATATCACCAGGAAATATGCAGATGGCAGATCCATCTCACCATCGGGGAAGAAAATTTTAAAAAGTTTTTAAAAGTTTATGCTCACTGACATAGAAGGTCATAGAGAAGGCGCTTGGTTTAAATAGCCGGGGAAAGTGTACTCCTGGTACAACAACAACAACAACAATAATAATAATAAGAAGAAGAATAATAATAAGAAGAATAAGAATAAGAATAAGAATAAGAATAAGAATAAGAATAAGAATAAGAATAAGAATAAGAATAAGAATAAGAATAAGAATAAGAATAAGAATAAGAATAAGAATAAGAATGAGAATAAGAATAAGAATAATTGTTGGACTCATGTCTCCCTACTTGACAAATAAACGCAGATGATATAAAAATGTAGTTTTGAAAGTTTCACGTGAACTGAGCTGTGAAGATGTAGTTTACATGACTAGTACAAAACCTATCTATTTATTTTTCTTTCCTCATTGGCTAATTCGTTTACATCGTTCATTGTGAATGTCTACACCGCAATAATGTTTGGCTTTTAAGTATTTGTAAATTCTTGGTGTTAAGTGCACTATTATTAGCACTGTGGCCTTCACAAGTGTTGATATCAGACGATGTCACGCGATTTTACCGTACCATCTCCTTCAGTGCTCGACGGTTCCCGTCGGTCAACACACGTGGTTCTTTTGTCGTCGTGTCTTCCCGTTTCCAGTTCACAATCACGGCCTCAACAATCAACATGGGCAAATAAGAGGGGGTCAAGTTTGGAAGTCAGCTCTCGTAGCTGTCACAGCCGTAAAAAGCTGTGAATACATTATATTCCTCCACCCAAGACCCTCATGGAGTAACACGTTTAGCTGAGACCATACAATTATTATTATTATTATTATTATTATTATTATTATTATTATTATTTTATTAGCAATAGTAGCAGTAGCAGTAGCAGCAGCGAATAAACCAATTTAAGACCTCACAGATACTTAGAGGTTTTGTTTGTCTTTTTGTAGGGCTACCTACATTCACTTCATTCTTTTACTGCGAGTTTAATTTCTCTCTTTGGTCCAAGTAGTTCCGGTCCTTTCCTTCAGCGTCGATTCTTGGTCACCTTGCCACTTGTGAATTTTGGATCTAGAGATCTGTTTTCGATGTTCACTTGTGTGATCCTACCATTTAATTTAAGGTTTATTTCATTTCATGGACCCACGGCGTTGCGTTTGTTTTAGCTTTACTCAAATTTTCATCTAATTCGACTACCGTATTTTTGGAATTTGTCAATTTGTCAGTGATTATTATTATTATTATTATTATTATTATTATTATTATTATTATTATTATTATTATTATTATTATTATTATTCCCCGAAGATGGTTGTCCGTGGTTTCCAATTTTCACACTAGGCAAATGCTGGGGCTGTACCTCACGTAAGGCCACGGCCGTTTCCTTCCAACTCCTAGGCCTTTCATATCCCATCGTCGCCATAAGACCTAACTGTGTCGGTGCGACGTAAAGCCACTAGCAAAAAATATTATTATTATTATTATTATTATTATTATTATTATTATTATTATTATTATTATTATTATTATTATTGCTAGGGGCTTTACGTCACGCCGACACAGATAGGTCTTATGGCGACGATGGGATAGGAAAGGCCTAGGAGTTGGAAGGAAGCGGCCGTGGCCTTAATTAAGGTACAGCCCCAGCATTTGCCTGGTGTGAAAATGGGAAACCACGGAAAACTATTTTCAGGGCTGCCGATAGTGGGATTCGAACCTACTATCTCCCGGATGCAAGCTCACAGCCGCGCGCCTCTACGCGCACGGCCAACTCGCCCGGTATTATTATTATTATTATTATTATTATTATTATTATTATTATTATTATTATTATTATAAAACTGTACCGAAATTCAATTAATTCGTCTGAAAATAAGAATGCAATTCTAATTTAGGAAGTGTATATTTCCAAATATGAATTATCGTTCAAATGCTCGCTATAATTATGCATAATGAAACGCTTAATGTATGTATTGTAGGAGGTTGTCTACGCACAACACGCATACATTTCCGCTAGTATGACTTCGTTACTAATAGAGAAACACAAATAAGTCATTCCCTATAATAGTCATAGCGTGTAATATTATGCTAATCCCGACTAGGATATAATTATAATAATAACAGATGTACATCGGATGACAAAACAAACATATATGATCTCTTTCGACAGTAATTTACCGTAATTAATACAGGATTAGAGAATTCACTTTAAAATATAGAATAATTCATAGATAATTCTGGTTGATAATTTGCATCACTGGCTAACTACATTCGAACAAAATACCTGTTAAATTTTGATTATTTTAATTGTGCGCTGGAAAATGTTTTTGCAGCACATGGAATAAGATACTAATTGAGCCGTTATATTCACACAAGTGCGTAATAATGATATTTAATTATCACTAAAAATGCAATCAATACGTATGCAAAATCTGTGTTTAATTGGTTGCGCGTGTGGTGGCGCTGATTAGGAAATTAATTGTCCTGGTGTCCATGAACAAATTAGTAGCGAGAGCTTATATTCAGATGATCATATTAACATGGCTGGAAACTGACCGAAATGCTATAATATTACTTCATACCTTGACAACATGACGTGCTATTTCATGAATATCTGATTACCCTTCAGTTTAGTGGTAATTCAGGCATTTAAAACTCATTCTTCATTACTGATTGCAGTACACCCATTCTAGAGCAGACACCGCAATGACGCCGTTTATGGGAGAACTACAGATGTTATAGGTATGCTAACTTAGTACTACTGATAAAGACTTCTCAAATTCTTAAAATGAAACTTAATAAATTATTCAGTGTCTGAAAATGTGATCAGTCATATTAGAATAATCATTTTAAGAAGAAGAATAAGAAGTACAAGAAGAAAATAAATAAATCCAGAACAAAAGTAATGGTGTGCAGTAGGAAAGGTCGGGTAATGCAGGATTTTTTTTTGCTACAGCTCCGGCATTTGCCTAGTGTGAAAATGGGAAAGTACGGAAAATCATCTTCGGGGCTGCCGACAGTAGGGCTCGAACCCACTATTTCCCGATTACTGGATATTGGCCACACTTAAGCGACTGCAGCTATCGAGCTCGGTGTGCAGGAAATATTAGGTTAGGGAATGAAGTCTTAAAGGAAGTAGATGAATATTATTAGTTGGACAATAAAATAACTAACGATGGCAGAATTAAGGAAGACACAAAACACAGACTAGCACAACGAAGAAAGGCCTTTCATAATAAAATAAATTGTCTCATTTCGAACATTGGTATACGAATTAGAAAGATGTTTTTGATGACATTCGTCTGGAGCGTGGCATTGTAAGTAAGTAAAACATGGTCGATAACTAGCTCAGAAAGAATCAAAGAGAATAAAAGTTTTCGAAATGTGGTGTTACAGAAGAATGCTGAAGATGAGGTGGTTAGATCGAATCACGAATGAAGTGATACTGATCCGAATTCTGAGAGGAGACCGATTTGGCTAAAATTGACCAGAAGAAGAGATAGAATGATAGCACACAACTTAACCCTTTCAGACCTGAAAGAAAACTGGAGGCGTGAATTTTTGTTTGTTTGTCAAAAACTGACTAAAATGCTTCTCAATACACATATTGATAGTTTATTTTACAAAATAAAAACTAACATCCGAAAAAAAGGACCCACACAATTGTGCGTATCAAAATTCAAAACCTCGTTGTATCACATACGATGATGTATCTTCAAAATTTACGTTCACTAACCAATGTACACACTTCATTGAATATATTCCGGTATTCAGTAAAGCTTCTAGATTAATATAAACGCAATAAATAAATACTTACTTTTGGCACTACTGCTTCTCGTCATCTCGCCGATCAACTGTGCTTTTTAAACTCTTCTTCCTTCGCCCTGGCGGTCAAGCGCATACTAAAAACAATTGAAATAGACGCCACGTGTCCCGCACAATCACTGCAGTCCGGTCTAGCGCCGAAAAAACATCAAATACGGTCAGGGATAAACAAAATACGAACCCGCACAATTGTGCGTACTCGGTCTGAAAGGGCTAAGACAGCCAGGACTTGTGCAGTTTTGTTTGAGGGAACTGTAGGCGGTAAGAACGGTAGGTGTAGACCAAGGTATGAACATGGCAAGCAGATTACAGCTGATGTAGGTTTCAGCAGTTACGCAGAAATAAAAAGTTAGCACAAGATAGAGTGGCATGGAAAGCTGCAACAAACCAGTATGGATTGACGACTCAAACAACAACAATAATGAAAGTCAACAATATCAGTATTAGTCCTTAGCAAAAGAACACGGAGTAAAATAGTACTTTCATTGTACACATAGTACAATATATACAGATCTGCCTTTGTTGTGTAGTGGTTAGAGTGATTAACTTCCAGCCCTGGAGGCCCGGGTTTGATTTCCAAATCTGCCACCAAATTTGAAAAGTGATACGAGGGATGAAAGCGGGTCCACTCAGCCTCGAGAGGTCAACATAGTAGAGATGGTTCGATACTCACCTCAGCCATCCTCGAAGTGGTTTCCCGTGGTTTCCCACTTCTCCCCCAGGTAAAAGCCGGGATGATACCTAACTTAAGGCTACGGCCGCTTCCTTCCCGCTTCCTTGTCTATCTCTTCCAAGCTTCCTGTCCCCGACAAGGCCCCTGCTCAGCTTAGCAGGTGAGGCCGCCTTGGCGAGGTACTGGTCCACTTCCCCAGTTGTATCACCTAGCCCAAAATCTCACGCTCCAGAACTCTGCCCTTGAGGCGGTAGAGGTGGGATTCCTCGCTGAGTCCGAGGGAAAAAGTCGCCCTCGTACCACTTTTCAAATTTCGTGGCAGGGCCGTGAATCGAACCCGGGACCCTTGGGATGGCAACAAATCACGCTAACCACAAGGATACGTTCGGATCGCCGATATGGAAGTTTTATTTGACTCCCATAGGCAACTTGCGCTTTGTGATGAGGATGAAATGATGATGATGAAGGTGGAATTGTTTACTAATATGTTCCATATCGCTGTTACGATGACAATACGGGCATAAATATGAAATGTAATCCTTGCAAAGTGTATTGTTTGTAATACTTCCTCGAATCACTTTATTTCAGTTTCTAAGTTAATTGTGCACTGTGATCTAAGTTAAAATACGGTAACTTTGAGCCATGAATACATGAATTTCAGTTCCATTCAATAGCAGTTAGTATTATTCGTTGAAGGCTGAATGTATCCCACATACACTTGTTCGATTCGAAGCAATTATTCCGAAGAGCAAAGTAAAAATAAGTTGGTTGGTAATCATTAACACCTCTTACTCTTGTCTTCCTAGTAATGTCATTAGAACATTTTGCTCCTGCCTTTCTAGTAATGTCATAAACATCATCATCAGCAGAAGCAGCAGCCAATTCTATCATTACATGTTGTGACCTCTTTAAGTCGTGAACTCAGGTAAGTCTTTAGCAGAACTCTCCAGGTAGAATGGTCTTGAGTAGTTCTCTGCCAAATAGCACCAGCTATTCTCTTGATGTCTGTCTAGCGGTCTTCCTCTAGGCCTCTGATGATCTCTTGGAGTCCATTCTAACACTAAATTCTTCCATCTGCCATCTTCCCTTCGAGCAATATGTCCAGCTCATTGCCATTTTAAGGTGGTTATACTCTCAATAATGTCATTAACTTTAGTGACTCATCCGATGTCGTCTGCTCTCTTGGTATACGAGAGTCGAGTCATAAATCGTGGCAACTATTTTTTTCTCGCAATCAGGAGACAACACGGAAAATCTAAGACATGCATTTGGAAATATAGGGCATGTACTTACGCTCAGTGCCTGAAGACAAATTCTGACTTCAGGAGATTCTCGTAGGAAAGTGACAGAACACAGGCCATTGGTAAACATTGTTTTATTATGGTATACACAGCAAATACAGAAGATTACGTAAAAAGGACAGGTCTCCACTGGTTACAGACCTTCGAAATAATCACTCAAGCTTTCCACTGTGCGTTGCCAGCGGTGGGGCAGGCACTGAATACCATTCGCTGCATGTGTATCGCTAACGTGTGACAAATCTCTCTGAAATGCTGTTCGATGTCCTATTTGTTATCAAACCGTTGTCCACGTAATGGCTTCTTGTCTTTGGGAATTAGATCATAGTCACACACCTAATGCTTCCCGCAGCTCTGCATGGCATTGGAGTGCATTTCTGCCGCGGAGAACTGCTATTTTAATACAGTATCGTTGCTCCTGCTTGTTGACTTCCGTTTTGTGACGCTCTCACTCACACACTGAACTTAGAGGCATACGTACACCATATAGTGGCATCATACGCAAGTACATACGGTACGTTTCCAAATGCACATCTTAGATTTTCGGTGTTGTCTCCTGTTCGCGAGAAAAAAAGTAGTTGCCATGACTTATGACTCGACCTCAGTATTTTCTTGTAAAACCCAGCATTGACGTTTCGATGCCTCTCTGCGCTGTCCTAAGTTTCTCTTTCGTCAATGCGTTCAGTGTCCAGGTCTCACAGCCATATGTCAGCACTGATCATAAAGTATTTTCTTCAGATTTACTGGCATATTTCTTCTAAAGTCAGTTGAGTTTCATCCATGAGCCTGCCATCCTAGCTTAATGCGTCGAAGAATTTCTGGTCTTATATCACCTCTCATATTCATCAAATGGCCCAGACAGATATATTCATTGACGTTCTCTACCGGCATGTTGTTGATGTTCACATTTCCTGCTGTGACCCACTTGTTGGACATGACTTTTGTTTTGAAAAGGTTCATTTTCAAGAAGACTGACTCACATTCCATCGCAAAATCAGTTATTAATGTCTGGAGTTCGTCATTGGCGTTTCCCAGTAATGCAATGTCATCAGCAAATCTCAAGTTGTTTAAGTCAAATGATGAATGACATTAAGGTTAATAAATTCTACCCCTAAGAATGTATTTCGTAATAAATATTGATCCATTATAATAAAGGCTAGAACATCCCTGCACTACACAGGACCTAATCGAGGCGAACAACAAGGCCATCGGAGTTGCTACATTTTGGAAATGCTGACCGGACACGGAATGATGATGATGATTAGAATGCCGAAAATATATTTACTTTTGTAGCACATAGTAGGCCTACATTTAGAATTCAAGAGAAATTAGACCTAATGTAATCATTACGTACAAGTACACTTTACAGATAACTGTTTAGTTAAATATAATACCAATTCACAAACTTCAAGATTTATGTTAATATTATTGAGTTGGTTCGATTCTCAGCCAGACCTGGGAATTTAACTCCATATGGTTAATTCCTCTGGTTAGGGACTGGGTGCTCGTATTCGTCGTAATACACTTCTCTTCACTTTCACACAACACATCACAGTTCCAACCAGCACAGAAATACGCAACAATGTTCACATATGTTTGGCGTCAGGATTGGAATTCGGTCGTAATAATGGGCTGAATCCGCACAAGTGACAACCCCATGGGAAAAGGCCAGAATGGATAAGAATATATTTTCCATATCTAATTACTGAGAAACCATACCCCATCACAATTAGCTTAGAACCCTCTAACCCCGTTCGTGTTAATTCGAAAAACACATTGGCTTGTCTAAACTTCTGTCTGGGCTGTCTTGGGTGATATATTGTAAATATCCGCCCACTTGTTTGTTTAATTAGAGTAGTCTTTGTGATTTAAATATCTGGCCATTGGTTTCGACATTTGTTTATCCACATTAATTTAGATCCACTGTGATCACGTTAACTACCTGACAAGATAACAACCTGGGCTCGGGGTGAGCCAATGAGGAACGACGACCTGAAATGAGTAGAGAACGGCAATGGACTGCACTGAACAGCTCGTTTAAAAAGATTTACAACTAGTTTGAAACTAGTCAATGTATACAAATGCCAACGTAGAATTACTAATTACTTATTCAGTACAAGAACTGCGAATTTTAAGTTCAGTGTCTCTCAATAGTTCGCGTCCTTTGATAACACTAGCCTGCGAATTTAGACTTCATGAATTATTCAACCGAACATCGATGCGCTATATCTGAAAATCTAAGTCGTTTCTATTTTAGCTGACACTTAAAGAATATTGGTAAATTTTAAATGATTATACTTTTAGAAGACGGTGAAGGTGTGATTAGTTCACCCGGGAGGACATGAATTGGATTCACCGACAAGAAGTCGAAAAGTTTAAGAAACGAGGTAACCACTTCCAGAGGTGCATATGACACTGAGGTTCACTGCACTTACAACATAAATGAGTACTAGATTAATTCCTGGGAACAAAGGGGATCAGGTGCAGAGCAAACCACTCTACCCCCATCAAGTGCCGAGGTTACGGGTAGTGGAAGCTTTTACATCCACCCCTACAAGGACCTTAATGGTCTGTACGGAGATGACTTTGCTTTTCTTATTTTGCTTGATGGGGTTTAATAAAAATATATGATTTGGATATCCATTAAATCATTGAGTAAATGAAACAAAGAATCCCTGTTAAATGTGTGCTAGAACATCCATATAGAAGACAAATAACTGATATCAGCCTTATTCCTCATATGTGTACAATCATATTACTGCCGCTATCTCGTCACTATTTCCTGTATAAATCCAAATCAAAATGTTGATAAGTTACAACTTTGTGTTTTCAGTGACAGTGAAACTGAAAACAAATTAACCACACGTGGACTTGCAGATATTATTGTCAACACCGATATATCATTTTCAAGATTTTCCTGCTCCTTTTCCTTCCATGGGTGACTTCGGAGTTGTCAGTCTTGAGCATCCGGTAATAATCAGTAATCACGTTAGGTAGACCACGCGTCTCGGTGGATATGTGGATGACACACATCCAGTGAGCAATTATGCCCTTCGGCCTTAGGGGCCTTGAGTGCAACGTTCTATTGGTGATATTGCTGGACTGCATTGATGTTGTGTATGGTGGTACTATGGAACGGAATCGCGTTGGTCACAATGTGACCCGCACCCCTGAGGGTGGTTTAGTTTAAGGGAGACTTAGGCCTTTTGTAGCTAAGGCCGTCAGTTTCATAGTTACCCAGACTTGGGATAAGAAGGTTTGGATTATATTTCAGATTTGAGTAGAATTTTTTGGCTGATGTCAGGATTCTGGAGTAGATGTCATCAATATGAAGGTCATTGTGTGTGTCGTGATTCCGTTCGTACCATTGCGCACCTGTGATCATGCGGAGAGCACGATTTTGCAGACGCTGAACTTTATTGAGGTGCGTTTTGGCTGCGATCCCCCAGACGAAACTGGCATATTCGAGGATTGGCCGAATTAGAGATTTATGCAGCAGGAGCCTGTTTTCTAAATTGAGCCCATTTTCTGCTTTCATAATGGGTATAATTTCGTACAGGCGCCGGTACGCCTACGCCGAGATTCTATCAATATGTTGCAGAAACGTTAGTCTTCGATCTAGGGAAACATCCAGGTATTTCATGACATCGGACCACCGGATCTCTTCACCGAAAAAGACCAGTGGCAGAGGGTCTGAATGAATGCGTTTAGATAAGAGGGTAGCACTGCTCTTGGAAACATTTATTTTAATTCTCCACTGTCGAAGCCATGGTGGAGAGGGCTTCTTGTAGGTAATCTTGTACACTGGGTGTTTGCCAGGAGTTTGCAAAAATGGCGGTGTCATCGGCGTACATGTAGACTTTCACGCGCGGAGGACAGGGCATGTCCCGTTTCTCTTGATATTTATTTCTTCTCAACTCCCTTTAAAGTGTTATAGAATCATTCACCGTGTTCTTCACTCAAAGAATCAAGATTCCTAGGAAAATGATCTAGGTGTGTAAATCATGTACTTTCAGTCTCCTATTGCTGCCAAGTTCTTTGAATGCATGCGGCACTACTTTCGCAACATGCAGTCTGGAGACTAGTTGCTGCCAAGAAACATTGTTATGAAATGAAAATCCACAGCTTGTTTCCAGTCATTCGACCGGGTCAGGAATGGAATGAATGAAGCCCCCATCTAGTGGCGAGGATTGGAATTGTGCCGGCTGCCGAAGCCTGTTGCACTCCTCTGGGGCAATGGTTAATGAATGACACATGAAATGAAATGATATTGGAGAGTGTTGGTGGAATGAATTATGGCAGGGAAACCCGGAGTACCCGGAGTAACCGGAGAAAAACCTGTCCCACCTCCACTTTCACCAGCACAAATCTCACATGGAGTGACTGGGCTTTGAAGCACGGAATCCAGCGGTGAGAGGCCGGCGCGCTGCCGCCTGAGCCACGGAGGCTCTGCAAGAAACATTGTTATGTCTATTGTAAATGCTTTCCATTCTGACTTTCTTGCATGTTCTTTGTATAATCAAATATGCGTGCTATTCCTTAAATCAGGATCATTAAATATTTCTTTCTTTAATTTTCTTTCAAAGAGATCTGGAAATTTGTCATGGAAGTTTAAAAGGAAAATTTCAACAGACCAAGTTGTGTGTGGACAGGTGACAGATCACTAGAAAAGGATTGATAAGACTAATAAGGCTCACTATCAAATAGTCCGTTCGTGTTAGGAATGATCGGAAATTTGCTCTGGATCCAGCATGACGTCAGTATCGTAATAATGTGTAAATTCCCAGGCAGTCAATATATTTTCTGATACTGGTATTCACTTTATTTCGTGTATGACTATAGTGTCAAAATCTACATCCATGACCCTTCGACCTAGGAATATATCGTGGCGATAACGAGGACCGTTGCTGAGTCTGGAATGTGTACACGACTCTTTGCCTTCATCTTTCCTATTTGACCTCCCTGGCCAACTCTTCTTCTGACTCGGACTGACGATGTTAGGTTTGCAAGGTCCAAAATGTCTTAAAATGTCACGCCTTTCATTTTCCCGCTACATTAATTCTTTAGATGATGAATTATCTTCTTTTTTCTTCTTCTTATGATTAGTCGTAAGAGGTTTTATTCTACAGTGAGTTGTAAATTTGTCAAAGAAGTATAAGGATTTGATAAAAGGTTTCATCAAACCAAGGTATGCAACAATCACCAACAACTTCAAGAACTTGAATAAGTAACATTTACAGTGTGTGAGATCTTACTTGTCAAAATATATTTGAATGCTACGTGCTACTATCTATAACTCACTGAGTCGACTCAGGAGGCAGAGTAAAAGCTTAAATGAACTGATAAGCTTCTATCTCTAACTTTAAAATACTAACTAATTTGCTTAAAATATTTATGGTACAACTTCTGATACAACACCCATCTGCATATCGCGATAAATTCATGTATAATTGCATAAATCCACATAGACCTTAAAATAATGTATCTCTCCGACTAACTGCTATGTATTACTACATTTGTCGAACGTAAGGACATAACAAGTCAGTGGAAAAAATGCGTTTTATACATCCTTATTACTTTAAATAAAGAGTTTGTGAGACGTTGATGGAAAATATAACGGCATACTCACGGAATGGAATTGTGATGGTGTTTTGCCTTATAAAATATATATTATCCCATTTGACCCCACTGCTGCATTAATCGAACAAGAATACAGGCTCCTGCTCTTCGTTTGTTTATCACTGTCATTCGAAAATGCGGTTCTATTGCATTATTGTCTCCGTTCTTTTATCGGTGGATGCAGATTAGGTTCCGGCCTACAAGTGGTCACGGTTGGTCCGTGGTCCGACAGTTTTGCATCCCTTGTTAGCTCGTGGCGAAAGCGTTTGCCTACTACTACCGTAGGGGCCTTCGTAGCCTTATGTAGAAAACTTTGTCTTTTTCGTTGCTGGTTAGTCCAGGCCAAGCACCATTTAATTTTTGCCGAGATGATCGGCTATAATTGCAGAACACTTGCTTTCTGAGTCAAAGTTGTTGTTGATCGATTTCCGTTCAGTCCTGTTGTAATTGTTGGTGCTCAAATACGCTAACCTCATGCTGGTAGATTTACTGGTACGAAAATTAACACCTGTGGGACAACATAAGAGTGGTTAGTGCGTCTTAAAATCATTAACATTACTAATAGTTTAATAGTTTTCAATAAATTAGTATTTAAATAAAATTGCATGCATCAATAACTGGAACTATCGTGTCATATTAATGTTCAAGATTTCATTAAAATCAAGAAAATATATGCTTCAGCTGTTGGCGAATGTATGTTTATTGGTTTTTTTCAATGCACAGTGTCCGGCTCCATAGCTAAATGGTTAGCGTGTTGGCCTTTGGCCACAGGGGTTCCGGGTTTGATTCCCGGTAGGGTCGGGAATTTTGAACATAATTGGTTAATTTCGCTGGCACGGGGGATGGGTGCATGTGTCGTCTTCAGCATCATTTCAAACTCATCACGACGCGCAGGTCGCCTACGAGAGTCAAATCAAAAGACCTGCACCTGGCGAGAAGAACATGTCCTCGGACACTCCCGGCACTAAAAGCCATGCGCCATTTCATCTCTTTATTTATTTTTTTTCAGTGCACAGTTCCCACGCATGCATATCGCGTCAGTGTCAACTACTTCTACCAATAAACTTGCATATTCCTCTCAAAGACTGTACCTGCTGCTGTAGGAGAGTGGAGTGGATGAGGGTATGTTTTATCAATATTGACATTTCGACTTGGCCGCTTATAACGAAATGTATATTCCATAGCATGGTTCGCTTCTAATCACAGTATATTGACTTACCTTTGACGAGGAAATGATTAATTTGCACGTGCGAAGGGCGGAATTAGGAGGCATTTTAAATTTCTCCCCCTCTGGATCAGAGTATCAAAGATGTTGAGGGAAAGTGACGAGAGACGTAGGTAATTTTGGAGGAATTAAACATTTAAGCCCTCTCTTAAACACATTTGTGTGTTTCTCACTGTACAAAGTTAGTGTATGTGGCGTTTTTATTTTGTCATAAAGACACTATCATGGGCAAGTATTGATGTTATAGCCTCCTTGGCTCAGGCAGAAGCGCACCGGCCTCTCACCGCTGGATACCGTGGTTCAAATCCCGGTCACTCCATATGAGATTTGTGCTGGACAAAGCGGAGGCAGGACAGGTTTTTCTCCGGGTACTCCGTTTTTCCCTGTCATCTCTCATTCTAGCAGCACTCTCCATTATCATTTCATTTCATCTGTCAGCCATTTATCATTGCCTCAGAGGAGTGCGACAGGCTTCGGCAGCCGGCACAATACCTATCCTCGCCGCTAGATGGGGGCTTCATGCATTCCATTCCTGACCCGGTCGAATGACTGGAAACAGGTTGTGGATTTTCATTTCAAGTATTGATGTTATACATACCAAAGGAAACAAAATTCGATAATCAGACTTTTAGGGTTGATAGAGAAAAGACCGAAACAAATATGTTTCATTAGTTAATTAATTAATTGATTTATTATAGTAGTTTTCGGTGTGATTGAAAATGATACTATTCTACAATATTTTAATATTACTGTAATACTTAACAAAATATCGAGCAG
Source organism: Anabrus simplex (assembly GCF_040414725.1). Lineage (NCBI taxonomy): Eukaryota > Metazoa > Arthropoda > Insecta > Orthoptera > Tettigoniidae > Anabrus > Anabrus simplex. The sequence goes on from NC_090265.1 coordinate 1,527,241,388, forward strand.
GTCTGTGTCTGGTTTACGGCAGAAAATTCTTACATCAAATACTTACCGAGTAATAGATATTATCAGAATAGAGCAGGTACCTAGTAGGAATTTTTTTTTTATTTTTTTATGAATTCTCAGCAATTTACAGATCTTAAAAGCCATATGAATTCTAGCGAATTCTTTTTTTTTCTAGTGGCTTTACGTCGCACCGACACACGTCCTGTGGCGACGATGGGATAGGAAAGACCTAAGAGATGGAAGGAAGCGGCCGTGGCCTTCATTAAGGTACAGCCCCAGCATCTGTCTGGTGTGAAAATGGGAAACCACGGAAAACCATCTTCAGGGCTACCGACAGTGGGATTCGAACCCACTATCTCCCGGATGCAAGCTCACAGGCGCGCGCCTCTAACAGCACGGCCAACTCGCCTGGTCTCTAGCGAATTCTGTCGAAAGCATGAGTTCTCTTCTATGGTGATGTGCTAGTCATTTTACAGACTGAATGACTAGAGTGCAGCCGGCACATTTCCTATCCTCGCCGCTAGATGGGGGCTTCATTCATTCCATCCCTGACCCGGTCAAATGACTGGAAACAGGCTATGGATTTTCATTCAATGCCTAGAGTGCTAGCTTTCTGGACTCAAGTTCATGGGTTCGATCCTGACTGAGTCCAGAGTTATTAGAAGGTGCACAGATACACATATATGTCGCATTAATTTTCTTCTAAATAATCTCCTGTAGGAGGTTATTTCCGGTAGCACAAACTCTCCGAAAACCGCCAATTTGTTAGTAGGACATGAAACTAATAACACTAATATGTGTTCGTGATTTGGAGCGCAAATTTAAGTAACTGCGAGTAGCTTTTCCACATGATAATACACAGCATCTATTTGATTCCATGTTGAATCGTATCGAGGCATACAACGGTCCGTGAAGGTAAAAAATGAAACCTTCGAAGATGGGCAGGGTATTGTTCTGTTATGCTAATATTGTAATTATATGTTTAATTTTTTCACACCATCAAACGAATGGCATTTCGTTTAAAGCTAATGGTTCTTTTCGATATGAAAGTGTTTGTATCAAAATGAGTATACACCGTACATTCTGAGTTAACTGCTTATGGGAAGTATCACTGACATCATTAAATATCGTATATGCCACGCAATATATGGCAATAATCAATGATTTGTACACAATATTGATCAACGGCACTGTGGATGATTTATTTAAAGGATAACGCAGGATGTATTAAACCACAGTGTGAATACATCACTGACGCCAGCTAGTTGGTTTAGAACTACGTTCACTGGAGTAATTTGCAAGAACGTTAAATTTACACGGTCCTAATTTAGATGGCTCCTTATATCTAATTATGGACGCTGGTGAGACTGTAAATAGAGGGTAGCATGGATACTTATAGTAAGTTTTAATTATGTGAAGCCAACAAGAAAAATAATGAAATATTAAAGTGCAAATTAAAAATGTTCAGGAAGGAAGAAACATTTATATTTAAAAGAACGTAAAGTTTGGATGAAACAGATATCACACGTAATCCATCAAGTTACAGAAAAAATCAGATACCATCAGGAAACGTCGATCACCATTTTATGGTCACTTATATAGAATGGATAGGGATAAGTTCGCAAGGAAAATTTTAAATTTATCCTTCTCAATTAAAATCATTTAAAAGAAATCAGTGAAGAACTAAATGAAACTGGCATTGATGAAGAAACCGTTAAAGATTGAAAATAAATCAGAACCTTAATTCACAAACACACATTTTCTATAGAGTCCACCGGAATAAATACAGGATGGACTGAGAAATGTAAAGAGGAACACAGCGAGAGAATTAAGAGATGACAGAAAAAAAATAAAAAAGTGCTAACTTCAAACGCACTCGTTGGTTGGGCATGACGAATCAAAACAAAAGTCAGATATTGCGGAGTTTCAGAAATAATTATGAAGTGGAAAGTGGACTTTTTTTGGAAATATATGTCTTTATACACTTTTGAATAACACATGATTATTGTACTGGCAAAGAATACTTCGCATTTCTTCGTAACGTCAATTATGAGTTCACCAAACAACCAGCTAATAACAAATGTGCAAACTACAACGCTGTCTCTCTCTTTTCATTTTTGTTGTTTAATTGTTTGATGCTGCTTGCATTTGGGAGACGGTGGGTTCGAATCCCACAGTCGGCAGCCCCGAAGATGGTTTTCCGTGTGTCGGTGCGACGTAAAGCCACTAGCAAAAAGAAAAAAGAATTCGCAAGAATTCATATGGGTTTTAAGAATTGTAAATTGCTCAGAATTCACAAAAAATCAAAAAGAAAATTTCCGTGGTTTGCCGTTTTCGCACCAGGCAAATGTTGGGGCTTTACCATAATTGAGGCTATGGCCCCTTCCTACCCAATCCCTGCTCTCTCCCATCCTTGATTACCTTAAATATAACATTAAACCACTAGCAAAAGAATAATTTTTGAGATCTTCTCTAGAAGTGGCCGAACGAACGTGAACCATTAACCCAGGAATGTGCATAAATACAATGTGTCCAAGTTGCCTTAGTATGTAATTTTTTCTAGTGTACTGACCATTTACCGTTATACACGAACTGCATACAAACGAATCGACACGTCCATTTGACAGACCTTCACGTGCAAAACGAGCAGTTAGTTCCCAAACACAAATTGGGGAACCCCAACATACTAATTGTTTCGTTTAGTCTCCACATATATTCACTAACACACAAAATTCGTTTCACATTTTCTGCTCCAGCATTGTTAAATTATACAAATGCCGATTAATAGTAGCAAAAACAACACAAAGAGTACAACAGTGTAATTTCGTTCCATGAATAGAGTCAGCTAGTCTGATGGTTCGTATTTAGATATTTTAAATACTTGGATACATACACATTCTATGGTTGAATTGAGAATGAGTTATAGAAATGAGAAAATAGAAAACCATAATTCTACTGACTGTGGCTGTTTACTGGGAGATGTCAATGTACTTCGTGAATTAAAACGAACAGCACAGAAATGCTTGCAACGTCATTTAACCTTCAATTGTTCAATCTTGATGTAAATGTAGGTACTTCTAAAAGACAAATAGAATACGGGTGAGAGCATCAAAGATTTCAGAGGTAATGAAAATCTTGTAAGTACCGAAATGTAATGAGTGTTATGACTAGATTCATATCTCGTGGTATGTACAGTACAGTGAAGGCTTGCTATTGCATGGAGCTGGACAGAATGGCTCAGACGGTAGAAGCACTTCTGTTCTGAGATCAGGTTGGTGGGTTGGTGGGTTTGAACCTAGTTCAGTCCAATGATATTTGAAGCAGCCCAAATACGCCCGCCTCGTGCCAGTAGATTTATCGCAATTTAATATATTATAACCTGCGGGAAAAAGTTCTGGTACCTCAGAACCTACTAAAACCGTAAAAGCATGGATGGTTATGGTGAAGCAAGCGGGATTATTATTATTATTATTATTATTATTATTATTATTATTATTATTATTATTATTATTATTATTATTATTATTATTACATAGATTTGAATAAGACTTCGTTTGTTACTTTTATTAATCTGCTTCAGACTCATGTTTGGCTGAAGAGGGGAGGTACACCTGCCCCTACCTTTAATTTCGTAAAATACAAATTCTTATAACTCAACAACTGCAATATAAGTGATTTTTTTTCATTTTTAACATACGTTATTTATTGTTTATGAAATAATGATAGAATTTTTAGAAATAGTGGTAATTATTATAGTGGTATTAATATTTTGTAGCTGACTTGGACTGACACTTTCCATACAATAATTAATTGAATATTTACATTATTATATTCCTAAAATAATTTCAAGGCTTATAACATCATACTCCAGAACCTCGAAGGAATTTTCTTAATCGTTAGGCCCTACCATTTCGTATAAATTGTTATTATTGTTATTACTAAGTACTTTTAAAAGGTAAGTTACTTGGGGTCCGCCTCTGTGGTGTAGTGGTTAGCGTGATTAGCTGCCACCCCCGGAGGCCCGTGTTCGATTTCCGGCTCTGCCACGAAATTTGAAAAGTAGAGCGAGGGCTGAAACGGGGTCCACTCAGCCTCGGGAGGTCAACTGAGTAGAGGTGGGTTCGATTCCTACCTCAGCCATCCTGGAAGTGGTTTTCAGTGGTTTCCCACTTCTCCTCCAGGAAAATGCCGGGATGGTACCTAAATTGAGGCCACGGCCGCTTTCTTCCCTCTTCCTTGCCTATCCCTTCCAATCTTCCCATCCCCCACAAGGCCCCTGTTCAGCATAGCAGGTGAGGCCGCCTGGGATTGGTACTGGTTATCCTCCCCAGTTCTATCCCTCGACCCAGAGTCTGAAGCTCCAGGACACTGCCCTTGAGGCGGTGGAGATGGGATCCCTGGCTGAGTCCGAGGGATAAACCGACCCTGGAGAGTAAATAGATAAAGAAGAAGTTGTTTGTGCTGGAGAAAAAAGCTTTTAAAATGTTGTGTGTAAGAATACACTGATATACCAAATATCATGCCAATAACATAACATAACATTTTACTCATTTAAGTTACGGAAAATGAGCAACAAACGTATGGCAGTGTGTGACGTTGCAAGTGACATGCTTTGACAATTACAAGTATTTCTCTTATATTAGTGGAGGTATATTTCCCTCCAAATTAAAAAGGTACATTCTAAAGAGGAAAAAAATAAAATTGCAAATTTTGACGCATAAATGTGTACCTCCTCTCTTAAACAATATGAAAGTGCAGGTATGTGAGTGACACAAATAATATCATTCGTTATGCAACCATTTACTGTATGTATTATGTGACCGTGTCGGAACTAGCGCAGCACGTTGTAGGCCTATACAATCCAGTAACATTGGCAGCTTGTTATGTTGCCGCACGTTTTATCCCCGTGAGCAAATCAACTGGAAACGCCCTTAGGTCCCATTTCTATAGTATACCTCTTCACTAAAGTATAGGCAGGTGATCGTGGAACAGTCGTACGTACATTGTCCCTAACATTCCATTAAGCAGGAAAAATGAATACGCTAGAGAATGTATCCAAGTGGTTCTTAACATTTTTCATGAATATTATGATATTTAATAGATGCAAAGTACTTATAAGTTTAAGTGACCGATAATCGCGTGATGGTAATCCATGAAATTTAAGTTTAACCGTCGTCGCCTTCGTGTGCCTCTGTTTCTCGTAACCTCTACAGCCGGGGCGGGCATTCTACTGGGTAACCTACCCTACTATATTTGTCTTACGTGATCTCACCACTGAAGTAGCTTCATTCATTCATTCATTCATTCTCCTCTTCGCGAGTGAATTTCCTTCATTATTTCCATATATTAAATACATTGACTTGCATTACCTTTCAAATCCGTCTCCTTGGCAGAATGGTCAGCGCAATCGCCTTTGATTCAGAGGACTCCGAGTTCGATTCCCGGCCGGGTCGGAGATTTTAACATTAAATGGTTGTTTACCCTGCTGTGGAAACTCGGTGTTTGTGCTGTACCCAACATTCTTCAAACTCGCACACCACACTAAACACTCTCCTTCACTACAATAACACGCAGTTTCCTATACACAACAGAAGCCGCCCACCCTTGTCGGAGGGTCTCCCTTACAAGGGTTGCACCAGGCTAAAATAAATAGCCACACAAAATTATTATTATTATTATTATTATTATTATTATTATTATTATTATTATTATTATTATTATTATTATTATACCTTTCAAATGTTAACTGTAAAAATGAAGTTAGTTCAAAAATAATAACTTCAGACGTTGTCTAGTTAAGGTACAGAAAAACGTTTGAGCTTTTCAGCGATTAATATTTGATAAGTTTAACTGACTTAAGTTTAATAATGTAAAATACTAGTTAGACATAAATATACTCATTGCGATTTTTCTCCACTTTGTTTCAACATACTTTACTGTGATACTGATTTCTAGTAACATTGATGTATCTTTCATTACAGTTTTCTCCGATTGGTTAAACAATCGTCGTTAGTATTTTCATTTAGGTCTATAACTTATATATGATTTATCCCACCACGCTACGAAGAATAAACCACCGATCTGCTTTTTACTGTTCTTCTGTTCTACTGGATAGGAAGATGACGTTTTCCTATTATCCTCTTGAGATTCTGGATACACAGAAGTGCAATTGAATATCATAGAATCAATATCAATCAATCACTACTGATCTGCATTTAGGGCAGTCGCCCAGGTGGCAGATTCCCTATCTGTTGCTTTCCTAGCTTTTTCTTAAATGATCGTAGAGAAATTGGAAAATTATTGAACATTTCCCTTGGTAAGTTATTCCAATCCCTAACTCCCCTTCCTATAAACGAATATTTGCCCCAATTTTTCCTCCTGAATTCCAACTTTATCTTCATATTGTGATCTTTCCTACTTCCAAAGACACCACTCAAACTTATTCGTCTACTGATGTCCTCCCACGCCATCTCTCCTCTGACAGCTCGGAACATACCACTTAGTCGAGCAGCTCGTCTTCTTTCTCCCAATTCTTCCCAGCCCAAACTTTGCAACATTTTTGTAAGGCAACTCTTTTGTCGGAAATCACCTAGAACAAATCGAACTGGATTTTCTTTGGATTTTTTTCCAATTCTTGAATCAAGTAATCCTGGTGAGGTTCCCATACACTGGTTGGGGTCTTACCAGAGACTTATATGCCCTCTCCTTTACATCCTTACTACAACCCCTAAATACCCTCATAACCATGTGCAGAGATCTGTACCCTTTATTAACAAACATATGTATGTGATTACCCCAATGAAGGTCTTTTCTTATATTAACACCTAGATAGTTACAATGTTACTGAGAGGACGTTTGTTATTTTTGAAACTCACAACCTGACTTTTAATCCCGTTTATCATCATGCCATTGTCCACCGTCCATCTCACAACACTATCGGGGTCACCCTGCAGCCGCTCACAATCGTGTAACTTATCTCGTAACTATCCTACGGAAAAACCTACGTTTTACGGTATGGAGGTCACTGAACTTACTGAGAATAGGAGTTACAAGATGCAAAACCAAACTTCAGAAGAGGGATCCTGTAGGATCCAATGCACAATGTCTCCAGCCGACCAGGAAAACTCTGCACTCTTCAAGGCCTGCTCGAATTCAGGGACGAAACCATTGCGTTTACTGAACTTTTGGAATAATTTAAATTGGCCTGAAAACAGAAAGGAAACAAACAAACAAACAAGAAAGAAAGAAACGATACAGAAGAACAAACAAGGCGAAATAGATGTATTCAGAAATGTATTCAAAATCAATTAAATTAATCCAGATGTACAGTATTTCAAGCAGAGGTACATGGAATTCAGGTGGCTGTAAACTGGATTGCTCACAACACAGAAACCTACAAAAAGCTTAGATCCTTTCCAACAGAACAGAAACGAACAGAAATGATCTAGGCCACCATAGCTCAATGGTAGAGCAACCGACGCGAAATCGGGAGGTTGTGAATTCGGCTCCCACTTGTGTCCTGTTGGCCATTTTTGTTCTGTACCTAACATCTCTTCAACACGTACTATATGTACCTAACAATATTTAATACGTTGAAAGTCTATTTCGATTACGAAATGCATAAGATAAACGTATATCAGACCACAATACTGCATGTCGTGAGGTATGATAAAAATATTACATTACCTACAAAAAGCTAAAATTGTAGTTACGTCTGTCTGATATAAGCAGTGTAATATATCATATTATCGCTTTTCAACTACTGAGCAGGACACTGGTTAAGAACCCGTTTATAATTTGAAGACAAATATTTGTTCTAAAGTTTCTAAAACTTAATATACGAACACATTTTCCAGACAAATATCATACACAGTGTCAAGGTGAAAGCTATCACTCAAGAAAGCAGGGATGTAACTTTTCACTGCATATATTTACCGGGATTCAGTCTGCTTCCACCTTGGTGAGAAAGCAGTGACTATGCCACCCGGCTATCATGCACATCCTGTGTGCCCTCCTCCTCTCCCCCATGAACAAGATGGATCTATCCAAGTCGAATGAAGTTATCTCTTTTGTTACCTTTAAACATGGAATGTGTTTCCAAAAAAATGCATTGGCGTGTGTATGAGAGACTGAATGGGCATTTGAGAGACAAAAATGTCACAATTTAATGTTTATGAACTTTCGTGTAAATAGTCATGATTTAGTATCTCGAAATAGACTGAATATGCTATGTTTACAATGCCCGCTCGGTATACAGTACTGCAATCTTCCACATAAACACAGTTGATTATACGTTACGTATTCTTTGTGCACGGGCGAATAAGTACACAAACTAGACGTTTCATAGTAAATGTTATGAAATTAATGTCAAAGAAAGTAAAGTACTGTAACTCTTACTTAGAAAATGCAATGAGACGAAAATTGACATAAATTGATGCTGGGGTCGATGACCTAGATGTTAGGACTCTTTAAGCAACAAGCAGCGTCATCATCGTCGAATTATTGTTGTTAATTCAAAATGAATGCCAGAAAAATATATAATCTGTAAAACTGCATGAGTCACAGAAAGATATTTTTGAGAATAACGAAGAGGCTGTCTATAGTGCAAATTTTTTGTGGTAAGTCTTTATTGTTTACGGGACTATGAACTAATGTGTTGTATTTCAGGATCTGTATAACTGTTATTACCTCAATTCACTTTCGAAAATATTTTAAGGATGCGACTTTCTTTCTTCATATTATCTCATTTATTTCTGGGAACATTGGATCCACTCAGGCTAATTTTTTATTTTGGCCAAGGGTTTAAGTATTAGCCTAATATCCTTCCTGACACCACGTGAGTTTTGAGATTGCAATCTCAACCCAGAATCGACCGGGATTTGAATATGAGCCTTCAGGGTGGAAAGCGAGTATCTAAGCCTCTGGGCTAAATATGCCCCCTTTAAAAACATATATATCTTTTCGTGTCAACAAATTGCTCAATAATGATAACCTAATAGCCACTTTTATTCATATAAATGTACTCTTACTTGAAATGTGACACATTCTAGATTAAAAAGATGCTTGTCTAGATGCACTTCCCTATAAGACAATGTTCACCATTACCACCATCAGCACAGACTAGAAGACATTATAACTATACCTCGGATTTTCAGGTGGTAATAGGTTAGAATGCAAAGAAGTTTGGTTTGTAGGAAGTGTTATGCAACCCGTTGTACCATAGTGTAGGAAGAGTAGAATAAATTCAAGGCATTCTATAGGCTGTACCCCTAATGTCTATGCAAACCTCATAGCATTACCGTTGTACAGTGCAGTGTATACTTGTTACTGGCTTAAGTAAGTTTGCATTCTAACCTATCAGCACCTAATAATCCGGACTCTAATTATAACATACTTTGAAACCAGTATGTATTGATAGATGACATAAATATTGACGAGAAGGAACAAAGAAATGAAGAAAGAAAGAACCCAGGTACTGTACAATCTAGCTTTTTTACGCTGCTTCGCAAGCGTTGGAATTCATTTTGTGGCCATCAACAGAACTGATGAACACGGGATACTGTATCAAAATGCGTTTAGTGTATTTTTTGTAATGTTAGAATAAGTTGCTTTCTATTTACTTGTTGACAGGAGTTTAATATTTCCCAAAGGAAGAGAGTAGGAGTGTAGGGATACCATCGACACATAGAAACGTACTGAACATTGGCATACAACTCCCAGATCGGAAATAAATGCTACTACTGGTGCCTCCAGGGGATACTTGCTAAAACTGTGGTATCAAAACAACATGCCGGGTAGAAGAATAAGGTACTTCAGATGACTTTGGATTCCAGGTAGCGAGGAGAATACAAGGAAGTACCAAACGCAACCGCTAGCAAGAAACAATCAGAGTACCTGAACTTGGTATCGGTGGCCCACGAAATAAGTCCTGACTTATTATACCTGAAAGGCGGTGTTCTCGAAGTTGAAAAAAACAAGTGCAGGTAAATTGGGATGCCTCTACCTTACATGTAATGTGGACAGCGTACACATTTACCAATTTGAGTATATATGACATATTTTCGGGTCATTTTCTCACTCATTTTAAGTCATTTTCGGAGGAATTTTGGGTCATTTTATAGAAAGCTTTTCAAAATGTATTAGGTCACCAAAATCCGCACACTGATTACGATGATGATGATGATGATGATGATGATGATGATGATGATGATGATGATGATGATGATTACTGTTGTTCATGAGGGTCGCATGTTGAGAACATCGTCTCTAAAACAACATGTTACCACTGAGCTTATCATGCTCTCAGTAATAATAATGGTATAGTAGCCGCGCTAAGTGACTCACACATTAATGGAGTTGGCCTTCTGAGACCAATTTTTCAGGTTCGATCCCGGCTCTACCCAGTGATAATTGAAGAAGTTCAAATATCCGTGCATAGGAGGTAAATGACATATCTATTTGTTTACGTAAGTGAGGCCTTGATATATGTTAACTGTACTTCCTGCGTTCTTTTCCGTGATAAAAACAATTATCTCCTACGCGAAATAATAAGCTAGCCGTAAGGCACCGACTCCAGTATACTTCTAAAACAAATGGAAAGAAAATCTGAGAAGTGGGTGTTATATGGTCGAAAAATATTTGTATTATTATTTAAAAGTGTTTACAAGGGTTAGCAGTAAAAACAGGCAAGTGAAGCAATAACTAACTTTTACCCCTCCATCCTTTAAAATTGGATACAAGTGACAGAGTGACCTTTACCTCCGAGGGACAGATGAAGTCAGCCTCATTTGCCAGTTACTAAAACAACTCTTGGGAGACGAAATTCTAGTCGAACCACACAGTCGCCAGCTCTGAAGATGGTTTTCCGCGGTTTCCCATTTTTACACCAGGCAAATGAATGGGCTGTACCCCCTAATGAATTCCAAGGCCGCTTCCTTCCCTCTCCTAGCACTTTCCTATCCCACGGTTGCCATAAGACCTATCGGCATCGGTGAGTTTTTTTTTTGCTATTTGCTTTACGTCGCATTGACACAGATAGGTCTTATGGCGACGATGGGATAGGAATGGCCTAGGAGTTGGAAAAGAAGCGGCCGTGGCCTTAATTATGGTACAGCTCCGGCATTTGCCTGCTGTGAAAATGGGAAACCACGGAAAACCATCTTCAAGGCTGCAGACAGTGGGACCCGAACCCACTATCTCCCGATTACTGGATACTGGCCGCACTTAAGCGACTACAGCTATCGACCTCGGCAAAGCGACTTGTACAAAAAATCGTAGTTAGTGTGATACATAACCAATAACTTCTTTATTTCTTTTAATGTTATTGGTTTTACCCATTACTAATCACTTTTACTGTTTTCGGATTATTATTATTATTATTATTATTATTATTAACATTATTATTATTATTATTATTATTATTATTATTATTATTATTATTATTATTATTATTATTATTATTATTATTATTCATGTTCCTGGCCTGGAGAGCAGTTAACGAAGAATACTGAGTCAATATTTGTGTGTTATTGCAAACAGTGAAAAGGTTAACCAAATCATTATGTCTGTGAAGTTGAAGAATAACCTAAAAATTTTAAAGACTTTCATTTAAGTATCTTGGACCTACTGTGGCGTCAGTATAAAGGAAAATTCGTGCTTGTTCGAGTTTAACCAAAGAACACTTAGAAGGTGCCAACTCAGAGTTGTCTATTGGCTGAGGAGCGGAGTACGGGTATGAACATCCCAAAGACGTGGTTAAATCTGGTTTACTCCGTGGTCCTTCCTTACTTTTCCTAATTTACAATAGAAGATATCAAGAAGAAAGCTCTTCGAAGAGCCGTAGTAAAGGCTCGAGTATCTAAAATAGATCAATTTCTCTAAAGGTTCTAACCTAAGCCTTGGTTGACAAGTATAGTTGGACGCTGGACACGTATTGCTTGGACGATGCTTAGACCGTAGCAACAGTTCATCAAAGCCCACTTAGATAGGGTGGTTACATCCAAGTTGAATAGGGGCCGATGACCTTGGATGTTAGGCCCCTTTAAACAACAAGCATCATCATCATCGTGACCAAGTTGAATAGGACGGTGGTCAACTTACTTTGTCCAAGTGAATGTTATGTATGATTAAAATGTAGGTTTTGCTTTTGTTTTGTTTTATTTTCTGTTTTGTTTTGTTTCTTTTGTTTTGTTTTGTTTTGTTTTATTTTTCTGTTTTGTTTTGTTTCTTTTGTTTTGTTTTGTTTTGTTTTATTTTTCTGTTTTGTTTTGTTTTTCTGTTTTGTTTTTCTGTTTTGTTTTATTTTTATGTTTTGTTTTGTTTTTCTGTTTTGTTTTGTTTCGTTTTTCTGTTTTGTTTTGTTTTGTTTTGTTTTGTTTTGTTTTGTTTTGTTTTGTTTTGTTTTGTTTTGTTTTGTTTTGTTTTGTTTTGTTTTGTTTTGTTTTGTTTTGTTTTGTTTTGTTTTGTTTTGTTTTGTTTTGTTTTGTTTTGTTTTGTTTTGTTTTGTTTTGTTTTGTTTTGTTTTGTTTTGTTTTGTTTTGTTTTGTTTTGTTTTGTTTTGTTTTGTTTTGTTTTGTTTTGTTTTGTTTTGTTTTGTTTTGTTTTGTTTTGTTTTGTTTTGTTTTGTTTTGTTTTGTTTTGTTTTGTTTTGTTTTGTTTTGTTTTGTTTTGTTTTGTTTTGTTTTGTTTTGTTTTGTTTTGTTTTGTTTTGTTTTGTTTTGTTTTGTTTTGTTTTGTTTTGTTTTGTTTTGTTTTGTTTTGTTTTGTTTTGTTTTGTTTTGTTTTGTTTTGTTTTGTTTTGTTTTGTTTTGTTTTGTTTTGTTTTGTTTTGTTTTGTTTTATCTGAAGCCATCTCTTTCCATTTTCGACTCAGTTAATTTATAACTGTCAGATTTTTCAGTCTGCCGAAACAAATTTCGAATAAATAAATTTATAAACTACATGAAAAAGAAGATAGATGGTGAAAAAAGAAACAACTTAAATGCCGTCACTTCAGGAGACAGGAAACAGTTAGAAGGTGGATGGAGCAAGCGTAAGATTCGTGAAGCTATATGAGGCAGAATAGGTGTTGTGGAATGTGAGGTTAGCGGACTATAAGAAAGATTCACAGAACTCAGCAGTAGAAAGCATAAAGGAAAATCGGAAAAATCTCCAAGGGGCTCATCCCGAAATACCCATTTCAATAGTGTATTTCTTCCCTTGTTTTCGACGCTTCTTGATACATTTCATGATCCTGAAGCCTATAACCAAATCCGTGACTACTCCTACCTTCCAAAACCAAATCTGCCGTTTGATTAGTGTCCAAATTTCTAGCTGTGGAAACCAACTTGGACAAAGTGAACTTATCCAAGTGCACATAGTCCAAGTTGTGATCCGAGTATACTTGTACCATGTCAGCCATTCCTAAGTAATGTACGAGCAAGGGAGAAGTATCTTAAGAATAGTATATATACGTATAATGAGCTTCAAAGAAGTCATCTCCGCACAGGCCATGAAGGCCCTTGGAGAGGAGGAAGGTAAAGGCTTCCACCATCCGTAACCTCGGCACTTGATGGGGTAGAGTGGTTAACTATACGCACGGCCGCCTTTTCCCCCAGGAATTAACCTGGTACTCATTTTTGGTGTAGGCTGGTGAACCTCCGGAAGTGGAAATCTCGTTTCTTAAATTTTACGACTTCCTGACAGGGATTCGAACGCACGTCCTTCCGGGTGAACCGAGCACGCCTTTACCGCCTCGGCCAGGCAGCCCCTATAATGAGGTTCAGATATTATTAAAAATGATTGCCAGGCAACTCACAACTGGTGCTTCGACAACTGTATAAATAAATATATGAACCACATTGTCCACAACAACCAGCTAATTACTTATCATAAGCAAATGCAATTGCTTAAATAAAATCAATTAGTTCACATGGAAAGCATTTAAACGCGTTGCATCCCTTCATGTATTCCAATGGACTGCTATGGGTGAGCGGCAAACTACTACACTCACTAGCATCCTATGATCAGAGGCATCCCGAGATACTGTCTCCATCGCATCATATAACAAGACTCAATTGCTACTTACTCCATCTTTGAGACAGCACGTCTGGATACCTAATAGGAGATCGTTATTTATTTATTTATATATTTATTTATTTATTTATTTATTTATTTATTTATTTATTTATTTATTTATTTATTTATTTATTTATTTATTTATTTATTTATTTATTTATTTATTTATTTATTTTACGTGTCCATTATATCAATTTTACATAGTTAAGTAGAAGAATATGTAAGTATAAAAACTACATTACAAGGTTGAATGTGAGGACCAAAATTCAGCAGTCTTGATGGCCTTATCATTACCATAAATTAGATCGTTCATGTTGCAACTTTCAGGCAGGTTTCTGCAGATCAGTAGATGTTGTGGGTCCTGTAAATGACCACATTCGCAACGCTCGTCTTCAGTGATGTATCCCCATTTCTTCAGATTCACCTTGCATCAGAATATTCCAATTCTCAGCCTATTTAACGTCTTCCATGTAGCATTAGGCAAATGATAGCCCGCCGCAGGTATCTCCTTAACATTCTCCCAATGCTCTTCAGGTAACGAATCTCACCACATTTGGAGTCAACGTTTACTAAGTGATGATGTAATTGCCACCGTTGACTGCAAGAAGCTCTTTCTTGATCTTAGCCTAGGAAGGTGTTGGAAATTGATCCTGTGGAGGGAGGATCTGCCGCTAGCATTAATCCTAACGTTGCCCAAGGTACGCTCGATGGTTTGAGTTTGCATATTTCTTAATGATGTATATCAGTCAAGATCTTCGGGGAGGATCCTTCGGTGTACCCCACGGGAGATCGTTTACCCATAAAACATTTACAAACGTCTTCAGGGTTTCAGCTTGAAGGCAAGAACAACTAAGCAGCCCATGGATCAATTATCTCCTGCAAGACCTGAACAATTAAATCCATTTTCTAATCGTGGCATGGACTATGGAGGCCCATTGTAAACAAAATAAGGCTTAGTACACAGTAAGACACGAGTGTAGTGTTACGTGGAATTATTTGTATGCCTAATAACTGGGGAAATTCACATCGAATTTGTGTGCAGTCTTACAACGGAAGCATTCGTGGTAGTGTTTTTGGAAAGAAGTCACAGATTTAATAACATTTACAGTGAAAATGGCTCATGTTTTAAGGGTGCAGAAAATCGACTCAACAAGTTGCATTGCGTCTTTCAGACTGGTAGAAATCGTAATGAAGTCCTGAGTTTTCAAGAAGGTATTCAATGACATTTCACTCTTCCTTTGTCAGCCTGTAAGAATCTGGAATAAAATCAATGAAGTACCATTTAAGAAGAGCTGTAGGAAAGTCAATGTTGGAATTTGAAGAACTGCAATATCCACATTGCTCACAAATGCTGAAGCCTGGTGCTGATGGACAAGTTCGTGTTATGTTAGCTAACTATGTTAACTAAGTATCATTTGGAGGTAAACATTTACTTATTAGAGTCTCATCAAGATACTTGCGGTTTTGACTGTTGTCAACAATGTAGTCAGACTGTGGTGTTTATTGCTTCTCCAGCAATTTGAGCTGCACAAATTAGGTGAGTCGCATGTTCCCAACCCATGCAGCGGTTAATTTTTTACGTTGCGTTGGTACGAACTAAAGCACGTTTATATACAGGTTAGCAAAACTGATTTGCATTCTGTTTTGAAAAAAAAAAATGTACTCTACAGGTAATAAATTTCATCTTGATCGGTGGTGGAGTTATTATATATAACAAATTCCAATTTGTACTTTTGGGAAGTTCCACATTTCCACCACTTAAAACCTACGATTTTGTTGATAAATAATTAAACCAGTGGTGTGTAGATATGCGAGTTCTTGTAATATTCAGCCTTGATGTGATAAAAAGGGTATTTTTTTTTTTTGCCAGATAAAATGGACTAGGCCTAATTGTGTTTAAGGTCGAAAGCGACTCTTGTGGTTTGGTTGCGTCCAATTCTGGAAATGAGAACAAATTTTGGAGCTTGATAGCGAATTTGAGCTGCCGTGTTTTCTAAGACTTATTAGCCAAGGACAAGTTGTTTTTAATATTGAGTTTTACCTATGTTATTTGTGTTTTTCGTATATTTTAACTATCATTCAGGATCACGGCTGAAGATGTTTTCCATGGAAAATGAAACATGTACACACAAGAACAGAGAATTTAAATACATTTATGTTACTGTAATCTAAGAAAATCGTAAGATTTAACGTAGTGGAAAGGTGAAACTTCCCAAATGTACAAGTTGGAATTTGTTATATCGTCGTTCCTATGCCAAAACCACAAATGTGACAATGCTCGTCCTATCCATTAGAACTATTTTCGTTGAGTTCATTTTCCGTTGTGCGCGTGTAAAGGAAAATGAAGCTTACTGTACCGTACTGTAGGAATGTGTTTGCGTGGCATTTTCACCCACTCCTAGAGTATGATGTGTTTCAGGTTAATAATAAAAATATATTTTCATTATTATTATTATTATTATTATTATTATTATTATTATTATTATTATTATTATTATTATTATTAATTTTATAACTTTCTTCACCTAATCCCATCCTTGGTTCATTTTGAGATTTGGCCAGACGGTTTACGATCAAAAGTTCAGGAGAGATTTCTAACCAAGAATATAATGGAATATGAAACGCGGCCGCCCAAGTAGAAAGTAGTAGAAGTCACTATGCTCAACATTCTCCCGTTTCTTTAATTGAAAGATATCGGATGGAATATCTCATTTCTGTTTAGCGAGCTTCTTGATATTGCCGGACGGGAGTACTGTGTGAACTATAAATTGAAAGTGTCAGGTAAGATCGTAGCTTTGCTTGTGGTTTGTGGAGGGAATGGTCAGCAACCAGAGGCACGCACGCCACAGGCTAAGCGGATTAAAGCAGCAGTGTAGGTTTCATAAGCTCCAGACGGTTGCCATCGAAGTGAGCATCGGTCATTGAGGACAACATACTCAACTAATCCAGTCTCTAATGTATCTTCAATGTGTTAGTCGAGGTGAACTGTGACTTCTTCCTCATTCCAGAGGAAAGAATGGAGAAAATTTCCGTCTAAGCTTCCAAATTTATCACAGTATTGATTGTTATTAACATGACTCCTTGGCTGAATGGTCAGCGATGAGGCCTTCGGCTCAGAGAGTCCCATATTCCACTCCGAGCCGTGTAGGGGAATTTAATCGCGTTTGATTAATTTGTCTTGCTCGGGGATTGAGTAGTTGTGTTTGACCCAACACTCTTTTCATATTCACCCAACACAACACAACACAACACAACACAAAATAACTCAACACAACACACCACATTACCTACCACCAAAGAATCATGCAATAGTGATTACGTCCCTCCATATAGGGTTAGCGTCGGGAAGGGTAACCGGCAGCAAAAGATGGCCAAATCCACATATGTGACACAGTTCGAATCAGTGACCCTACAGGTGTGTTAAAATGGTAGAAGGATAAGAATAAGAAGAATTAAAATTGTGTGACATCTGTTATTCCATCTCCGTGTTCGGAGTCGTCTGACAATCTGAGTAGAATTGCGTCGGCCTGAGATAGGAATGGATATCCTGGAATAAGTTAGGCATTCTCTTATCATTTTCCTGCTATAAATATAATAGAATGTTTTATACAAACGATGGTCACTGTGAACGCCAGGAATAGCAAACCTACAAGTTGTGCAGCTTCTATGTGTTATCGTGCAGTGTCACTGACGCACTCGGTCATGATGGTGTGATTATTTGTTTTAAATATAGTTAACTGTAGAAATAAATAAAACGTTAACTAAAGTAAACTCCTTTTATGTAGTATCTCACTCTCTTATCAGAAATATTCCAGCACGAGATCTCATTTCGAATTCTGATTAACATTTCGTAATATGAAATAAGAATAATTGCAGATACACACTCCAGATGGAATACCAGAAAACAGTGTGATGCAAAAGAAACATGAGTTTTGGAAAGAAGATAAACTTGATAAATTTTTATTGAAGTTCTTTAAGGGTACAGTGTGTGCCATTTTTTAAATTTCATACTAAAAATTTATTTTTTGAAGATATCTTACGACATATGACCACCATATCTACCCACATATTCTTTCAGTTCCTGAAGGATATTTTCCATCACTTGACTTAATATTTCAACAGGAATCCTGGAGATTTCCTATCGAATTCTTGCTTTAGTTCTTCCGCCGTAGCAGATCTAGTACTGTAAACCTCACTCTTAAGGTAATATCTCAAGAGGAAATCATATGATGGAAGTTCATATGATCATGCGATCATACGATGCAAAATCATCATTCCCTGAAATGAAATCCCTGTGGGTGGGGGCGGTAGAATAACACCCACGGTATCCCCTGCCTGTCGTAAGAGGCGACTAAAAGGGGCCTCTGGGGCTCTGAACTTTGGAGCGTGGGTTGGCGACCACGGGGCCCTTAGCTGAGTCATGCCATTGCATCCACTTACTTGTGCCAGGCTCCTCACTTTCATCTATCCTATCCGACCTCTCTTGGTCAACTCTTGTTCTTTTCCGACCCCGACGCTATTTGGTTTGCGAGGGCTAGGGAGTCTTTCATTTTCACGCCCTTCATGGCCCTTGCCTTTCTTTGGCCGATGTCTTCATTTTTCGAAGTGTCGGATCCCTTCCATTTTTCTCTCTGATTAGTGTTATATAGAGGATGGTTGCCTAGTTGTACTTCCTCTTAAAACAATAATCACCACCACCCTGGAATGAAACCATTTCCGTACAAAAACCGTACAACCCCAATCAGCATTCTTGCTGTTTGTATGTTGTTCAGTTTTGTTGGAACTTAATGCTATCTATCTGTTGAGGAAATCTGGAGAGTTTTCCAGTGTGGTATCACTTAGCTGTAGGATATTGTGAAGAGCGATTTTTATGTCTTTCAGCTTTGCCGGCCTTACAAGGTTATCGCAACACATGTCGAAATTCACCGTTTCTTTGGGATGGTCTTCCGCAGTTCTTTCAATAGTGAATACCCATGGACAAACACACTGTTTCAATTTTTGATGAAACTGTCATAGTCATATATTTAATCACATTTGAACATGACAGTTTCAATTGACGTATGTTATATTTCAGTTAAGTAATGAGTACAGAACTGGTATATAAAGTCAGAAGAATTATGATCTAACTGATGTCCACTAGGTACTAGGAAATGCTACTAGGATATTGTCTTCCTCTGCGGATCAGTGATAGAGTGTCGGTCGCTGGATCCCAAGATAGCAGGTTCAAACCTGGCAGAGGTAGCCGGATTTTTGAAGGACGGTAAAATGTCCATACGACACTCCATGTCGTACGATGACTCAATGTAAAAGATCACTGGTAACAGATTTAGTGTTTACTCGACAAGAAGTTTTGTAACTCAGCCCTAGTCGTCCAAGAGAGATTCGTTATATTCTGCCATCTAGCAATCCTAGAATAGAACGGAACGTCGAAATTGAAAAGCAAGCAGCCAGAGAACGTCAAATAAAAATATCTGCTCGTGGTAGCTGAGGTCATACGATTATTATTATTATTATTATTATTATTATTATTATTATTATTATTATTATTATTATTATTATTATTATTATTATTATTATTATTAGAATTTACTTTACGTCGCACCGACACACACATAGGTCTCACGGAGACTATGGGAGTGGAAAGGGCTAGCAGCGGGAAGGAAACGGCCGTAGCCTTAATTAGGTATAGCCCCAACATTTGTCTGGTGTGAAAATGGGGAACCATGGGAAACCATCATCAGGGCTGCTGACAGTGGGAATCGAACACACTATCTCCAGCGCATCCGGGAGGTAGTGGGTTCAAGCCCCACTGTCAGGAGGATGGTTTTTTATGGTTTCCCATTTTCACACCAGGCAAATTTTGGGGTGTACCCTAATTAAGGTCACTCCCGCTTCCTTCCCACTCCTAATCCTTTCCTATTCCATCGTCGCAATAACACCTATTTTTGTCACTGCAACGTAGAGCAGATTACAAAAAAAATTCTAAAATCTAACTTTCGAGGCGTCTTAGAAAATAGAATCAACACATCTGTTGGTCCTACAATTATGTCTTCGAATGTTTATTTTATTGATTATTGTCAGTTTCTGATTTTTTTTTTAAATTTCCATGGGTGGGGAGGAGGTTTCTAACCCCCAGTAGCCCCTATTTGGTTACGCCCCAGGTATAGATAAACAAGTGAACCAGAGTTAATAGATCTGAAAATACTCATTATGCTTAACAGTCTTCAGACATATTGTGAAGATTTGAAACGTTATTGGATCTGAGATCGTGAATTGCCAGCGGTGAGCCTATGTGACTCTTTCTATGTAACAAAAAAGTGTTTATAGCACAAAGAGTATCACAGTCTTGGGAGTGGTGTGAACGTTGTTATAAATTATAACGAGGATTGCATAAGATGTGATTACGGTAGATTACGCAACAGGCATGACGTTATCACAAGATGCCCGACAATTTAAGGTCCGATTATCGCGGTTGAAAGTCAGTTGTCACGCTTGGCGCGCAGGTTTCACGAAGAGATGAGTGAGTTGTAATTTGGAACGTCTCGACTAGGTCTATTAGTAAACAACAAGAAAATCTAATACAGCGGTAAATTTTTAAAATATCGAAGGTTTTTTTAACTGATAATTAATTTTGTAATACAACTGTATCGAAATATACTTTTAATAAGCTGGTCAAAGATTATAGAAAACGTATTCAGGAGAAAACTAGACAACAAGGAATCAAATAAGTCCATAAGTTCATCTGCAAACCGAATGAGACAGTTACAAGAGCGTCACAAATTTGAGCCTGATATTCCTGTCTGCTATAAGAACACGTGACATTTTAAATCACACATCCATTGCTTTTCACATCATTTACCATTCTTCAATACTTTTTGACAGTATTTAAAAAATATTGTTTGTAATGAAATGGCATAGGGCTTTTAGTGTCAGGAGATCCAAGGACGGGTTCAGCTCGCCAGGTGCTGGTCTATTAATTTGACGCACGTAGGCGACCTGCGCGTCGTGATGAGGATGAAATGATGATGAAGACAACACATACACTCAGCCCCCGTGACAGGGAAATTAACCTATGATGGTTAAAATTCCCGACTCTGCCGGGAATCAATTCCGGGACCCCTGTGACCAAAGGCCAGCACGCTAACCACTTAGCCATGGAGCCGGACATTGTTTCTAATTAAAGTAAACGATGGACACTTCACGTAAATAACTGTACATGGTATAACTAGTACGCCATACCACGTCTTCTTTTTAATGAACTTTATTCCTCTGGAAGTTCTCTAAATTGAATAATATGTCAAAAATAATGTACATAACATGACATTTTAGAATTCTTTCAAATAACATATTATTTAAAACTAACATAACTATTTTAAAATAGCATTAAATAGAATGAAAAATAATATCGAAATGACATTATTTCATACATACATACATACATACATACATACATACATACATACATACATACATACATACATACATACTGCACCCGTCCACCTCCCGAGTCCCAGACTAGCATTTATCTCAGGGGTGTCGGTTCATTATTTAAGTCATCAAATATAAATATAACGGCATCCATGAACACGGGAATGAACGGAGCAATTAAAATTAAAACTGGGGAAGGCTCGATTGTAAACTTGAATTTAAGGACTCCATGATAGGACTAGGAAGTGACTGTTAACTTTAAAAGGGGCATCATCTAACTACAATAAAAAGATTATGAGAATGGTTTCCTATGAAATAATTGCCAGAAAGAGCAGTTTATTATGCCATCCGACGTACGAAACTTTGATACATTTGGCAACGATATTTAAATTTTCCACACATGTTACATAAACAAATCACTTGCTATACCGCAAGTGGTATCAATAGCGTGCTGGATTGCTTCTGAAATAAAATGACATTTTAAGGTATAATTTACGGATCGATTCCATTTGAATCGAACCGTTGTTCAAGGATATAGCTTCCTTCTATCGGGAACCCGAGCATAACCCATGTTACGGTCGGCTTCTCGATTTAACTAAGATGATGTACTCCGGCTATATACATTTTTCCGAGACCGGTACTCGGACTGGGTAATGTTTCTCGTGAATTACGAAAAATGGATTACACGGACAGTTCCTATTCTTACGATGTCCAGCTGATGCCATATCATTGAATTAGCATTTATATTTTATTTACACATGATTTGAAATGTTACAAAGTAGCCTCAGTAGACTACTGCCACAGATGAGATAGCGAGAAGTGGTTGGAAATACCGTGGCAATGACCTCCCCTCGCATCGCGGGCGAAGTAAACAAACACACCAAGTATTACTGTAACTCGTCCCGTGCGGAAACCGTACAATAACGAGGTAACAAAATGACTATAATATTATCACTCTTATTATTCAAACATACGAATCGAGGGATGTTGTCACCAAGTAATTAATTAACTATCGTCAGAAATATTCATTAAATCATCATCCTCGAAATTATTATTATTATTATTATTATTATTATTATTATTATTATTATTATTATCATTATAATACTCAACGGTTCCTGGCACTACCACGTTTGATTAATATCGTCATTATTATGCGGGATGCAAACACAAATGGTTATTAATGTTATTATTATTATATCCCTCTTGTGGTTATTATTATTATTATTAAATAGGTGACTCCAGATTTTATTATTATTATTCACGTCACTCAAGAGGTTATTATTATTATTATTAAATAGGTGACTCCAGATTTTATTATTATTATTATTCACGTCACTCAAGAGTTTATTATTATTTATGAACCGGTCACTTCCGCCAAATATATTAAGATATCGGTCGCAATTATAATTATTTCACTGATCAACCAACGGCATCATTACTGTTATTATTATGACAATTATTATTAAGCTGACCGCGATGATTTAACATCGTCCTTACATTATTATTATTATTATCGGTTGCATATTATCATTTAGATTCCCGTTTAACATCTTTATCAACGCTCATTTTAGTAAGGCGGTCCAAACCTTTATCTGCAATATTTATTATTATTATTATTATTATCACGACATCATGATTGTCATTACTCGTCATTACAATGATTACACTATACGATCATTTATGTGGACTCTGAACTCTCATTATCCTTAGATCCGTAGTATCTCGACGAATAGCTGTGCAGTCTATTTATTTCGTACATGCTGTCACGGGTTCGAATTCTACCCGCTACGTAAGTCAGTATTTCTCTGTGACACTGCCCGTACATTTTACACTCATTTCAATATCCTAAGTGTCTCTCGTACGGAATTTATTTTCCTTTCTATCTCAATATTCCTTGATTCATTTATTTCTCACAGAATTATCAACTGACTTATTTATTCCACTTTTGACATCGTACGACCTTTTATTATCTGACTGCAGATTCTTTAACATATCTATCTCATTTTGATCTACGCCTTAGTTCATTCTCCACAAATAATCGTAATATCTTGAAATTATATTTACCAAAATTTGACAATCATGGTTTCGTAATATTAGCCCTACGTGTTCCGGCTAATGAATTTCAAATTTAAAAAAACACGACATTTATAAGTAAAGAAAAATATATTGGACCGTAATTTAAACCACACGTTCATTAACATGTACGGATTATTAGCACCGATCTTAAATTTCAATATTATTAATTTATCAAGTTAAATGACCATACACATTAATTCCGAATTAAAAACGACATCCCGTCATTAAATGATTTCCGACAAACTCAACACCTGATCACTTACATTTATTATTACGCATTGATCACTAAAAATTCCAATATCTCATGAATTATTATTATATCCTAATTATATTTTAACAAAAAAAATTCTTCTAAAAAAAGTAGTTTTAGATTTATTTATTATTATTATTAATTTAAAAAAATATTAATTTTCGCCTGTTACACGGTAGTCCACTCTTACTATATTTAACGCATAACCCCTCTTACAATTTCGATTCATTCTGGCACTAATCAACTCCAGATACGATTTACTTGGAATATTATTATGATAATCGCTTCTCACAAATTTAACAACTTTACTTTGAAAATATGAACATACTAATCACAACAAAACACAACTGGTATGGCGAAGCTGGATTTTTCTTCAGTGTCATTACATAGCTCGTTAAAATGACAAAACAGAAAAACACATATCGGGTCTTATTTAACTATCATAACCAAAATCAAATGAAAGAAAATTATTCTACAAAGAAATATGAATGCATGCATGATTTAACGTACTACACTATATATACAAAATTTACATCTCCTACAAACTGAATACATAAAAGACCCGATTATTTACATTGTTATTTTTACTACTGTCCGTGCTACAAATTTAGGATGGGGTCGTTAAGCGACTTATCTTGTTACAGAAGGTAACCAAGTCTAATCAAATAATTCCCATTTTTCCCATCACGATAACATTTCCCAAATATTATTTACAGTTTAGTACTCATCTTAGTTATCGGTATTCCATTACAGCTTTGCAGATGAGAGGCTCCTTTCGGCCCCTCTCTGCAATTTACTCCTCCATTCTTGATGGCGTAGTTCCACAAAAGATTTCCTGGCACATTACCATTTTACACTAATACCTTAATTATCACAAAAACTTCACCATTGACAACGTTAACACTGAACACTTTAACTTTTATACAACAAATTAACCTCCTAGACCCAAAAATTTAATATTCACACTATTTTAATCTTCGTCCAATTACCGCACAATGGACCTGGACACGTACGACGAGGTGTCAACTTTTACGCCCGTCGCGATTTATGTCGTCTGACGCGATACGCCCGTTTTATACGGCACTCTTGAAGTGTTCATGATAGCGGTTCGATATTGCAAAGTACAGGCTACTATTCCCTTAAAGTACTGTTCGTCACACAGTAGGTTATTTACGTACTTATTGTGGTACAATTTATATTACTCTCCTGCAGTGCGATTTATTTACTTCACTGATATTTATAACTGACAAACACTGTCCTACGTTAACTAATTCCATTTCATGTTCTTTGAGCGCGATCACATTTTACAAACACTGGCGGATGCTCGCGCCATTAAATGTTGAGTTACTGTATGCCCGTAAAATTCAAAGTAGCTGCGACCGACAGTTCAGCTCCAGAGATTCAGTTCAAGTGTGTCTGCGAGGATCCCTTGTCCCTTATATATGGATGAAGCTTTCTCCCGCGGATTGAATGACGTCATACCCCTGAGGGAGGGGGTGGATTTTTAATATCGGTACTTGCACTCCGAATTGGACGTTAAAATTTACATCAAATTAATCCACTCCGCTAGCATATCTGCTGGATTAAATATGAACTCCTGGTGATCACAGATTTAGGAGATACGGGTGGATTTAGCTCCTCACATTTCGCGCCTTCGGAAGCGTCCCTTACAACGTGGTCTTCGTCCAGCCAATGACATTCAAGCTGTCTGGTTTCCAAGAAATCCAGCCTTCAATTTATTTAACTTGCCAATAATTATTGATTATTTTTCCATGCGTGACATCTAATAAATTCATTACATCGATCCGTGTACTCACAATAATTTATTACTAATTAATTTTGAAGTTACGAGAATATCTCATCCATCATTCCTTAAGATGGTATCCCTGAGTCTTCCATCAAATTTTTACGATTGGCCGGCAAGCGGTCACGTGATTTAAATCTCCACCTGCCCGAACCTAGGCTAGCGAATGTGCTGGCAGCCGCTGTAGTTTTCCATGACTGCACGGAATTTCCGTCCTGCCAAAAATATCCCAGTGCATTACTCATGTTGAGAGTTTCCTTTGTATCACATATCCCCTTTCTCTTTCTGACCAAGACTTATTTGTGGACTCTGTATTTCCTTGTTCGCCAACTAATGAGATCCCCTGCTGTGAACTAGCTAGATTTTGTTGTGTCGAGCTAATCCGTCAGGCTCCAGTCTGTCGTCCTTCCTTCGCTCCTATTTCGACACAGATGAAATATTTTCAACTACACTTCTGTATTTCAATAAATGTACCATATATTACTTTATCAATCAAATCATGACTGACTATGGGCCTAAGTCACTCGGGTTCATCTTCCTCTTGCCCAGGTGAAAAAAAATCTTGTGAGCATCATGAGATTTTTTTAATGATGTTTTCATATCATCACTATCATGATTTGACATCGGATCCTCTGTTCTGCGACGGCTATTGATTTCATCTCTCAACATCTGATTCCTGACCCGTAACTCGTCGTTCTGTCTTTCGATTTGATGGATCGTATTGAAAAATTCCTGCACATCGCTGTCTATCTCTCCACACCCCGGACATGGCCTTGCTTCAATTGGTGTATGGATTACTTGGACTTCTTCTTCCCTTCCGTCTTCTTCTTCATCCTCTTCTTCGACATCTTCTTCTTCCGCTTCATCTGCTTCCTCTCGTTCATCCTCTGCTTCCCTTTGGTCTGCTGGCGTGTGGTAAAGCTTTAAATTCGCAGCGTTATAGATGTTCTCTGAACTTCCATCCAAGCTCTGAACTTTGTAAGCATTGTTGTCATAAGTTTGTATAATCTTGAAAGGGCCCACGAACAATTTACAAAACTTGTGGTACACCTTCTGCTCTGGGTTAGATACACTAGGCTTCTTCACTAGAACGAGCTCGCCAACCCTCAACGGACGGTGGAATCGCTTATTCCTCAGCCTTCTCAATCGTCGTTCTGCTTGTGTCTCCAAATGTTCCCGTGTCTTTCTGATAAAAATTTCGCTGGATACGCGTGGATCTGCAGGACATGCCACTGCATTATGCCATGGCCTGGCCGGATATCTATTAAAGTGAACCACTTCCGGTATCTGGTCTGTTGCTTCGTGGATCGTGGTGTTAATACATTTAGTTATAATGGGCACCACGTCAATCCACCGCCAATGTGCCTCGGAACAATAGATCCTGCAAAATTTTGCAATCTCTCGCATGATCCTCTCTGATGGGTTCGATTCGGGATGGCTAATCGAACTAAGTACATGCTGAATTAGTTGTCGTAATTGATTTGCAAACGCAGCAGATGTGAACTGACTACCATGATCAGTAAGGATCTTCTTAGGCTTCCCCATCTGTGGAATGATATGTGAAGTAATCCCTCGTAGTACAGTTTTAGAATTTTCCTTTTGCAGCGGATACAAGGCTACCAATTTAGAGAATACATCTAAATTAACAAGGATGAATTGATTTCCCCTACGGGCCTTGGGGAACGGTCCGTACAGGACCATTGCGAATATCTTGCGGGGTTCAGTAGGTAACAATGGGCGCGGAGATTGCTTAAGTAAGTACGGATTAGGTTTAATCCTTTGGCAGACGTCGCATGATCGTAGTACATTTCGGACTGTTTGGTTCATTTTGGCCCACACGAATGTCTCTTGGATAGTTACCAAAACCTTCCCTATACCTCCGTGTCCAATGACCCGGTGTACATGGTTGACTACCGGTACTTGCATTTCAGATGGTATGACTGTGCGAAGTTTCGTGTGTTCCTCATCCAAAAACTTATGAAGAACCCCATTCAAATAATGGTAGCTCGCTGGTAATTTACTAGCTCTGTCATACTGTGGATTGTCTGGCTGCAATGTTTTGTTAAAAACTCTATCATCAAGTTAGTGAACCCATCTCTCTTCTGTATCGCTCCTATGTCCTTCAGATTCCTTAAGACCTCCTGATCCTCTTCTATCAACTCAATTTGGTGGATTACGACTTCCTCCGGGTTTGGATGTCGACTCAATGTGTCTGCCAAAATATTGAGTTTCCCGGGGCAATGTTCGACTGTTAGATCAAATTGCTGGATAAATAATGCCCAACGGCTAACCCTCTCACTTGCCATATTGGTTTTCATAATGAACGTCAGCGCTTTGTGATCGGTACGGTTAACAATCTGAAAACCATACACGATCTTCTTCCAATACTGCAAAGCGCTCACGATAGACATTTCCAATTCCGTGATAGTGTACTTTACCTCATGCTTCCGCAATTTCCGGCTCATGAAGGCAATATAGGTTTTTATGCTTGGATCATCGGGGTTTTCCTGAAGTAATACGGCTCCTATACCTATGGTTGAGGCGTCTGTTTGAATTATGAATCTGAGGCTGAAATCAGGGTATCCGAGCTTAACATTATGCAGTAATCGTTGCTTGGTCTGAGCGAACGCCTCATCACAAGTATGGTCCCACTTCCATCGATTATTTTTCTTAAGTAGGTCCTGCAATGGTGCTACTACGGTGGTGTAATCAGGGCAATGATCAGCGAAGAATTGACACATTCCAAGGAACTGCCGAACATGTTTTACTTTAGTAGGCTTAGGAGACATCCTAATGGCCTCAATTTTGACTGGGTTTGGTCGCACACCATCTCCATCTACAAGGTGACCCAAAAATAACACCTCCTTCTGACAAAAATGTGATTTCGATAGGTTGACCTTGAAGTTATGCCTTCCTAAATCGGTGAGGACCTCATCAATATTTTCCAAGTGTTCCGAAAGTGTCTTTGTAGCTACCAAGATATCATCCACATACATGATAGTCGCCTCTTTGACCTTTGGACTTAGATTACGGTCAAGAGCCCGAATGAGAACCGAACCCGCGTTCTTGATACCGAACGGGAGCCGTTAAAAACATAAGTCTGTTGATCGAATAAGAATCCCGTCAACAACTTAGATTTAGCTTCCAACAGTATATGATGAAACGATGACGTCAGGTCAAAAGTGGTAAAATATTCCATATCTTTAAATCTCTTCAGGATCTCTTTAATAGGCGGAGCCTGCTCATACTCTGGGACTAATCTCTCGTTGATAGCACGTGCATCAAGGCAAATGCGTACTGATCCGGTTTCCTTACTATCACTAAAGGATTCAAAAATGGCGTCGGTGACTTCGATATCAGTCCACTTGCTTCCATTTCTCTAATAGCTTCGCGGACTTGGGGATAGAATTTCTCGGCAATTGGATATAATTTCTTCTTATACGGGGACCAATCATTCACGTTTAATTCGTATTCAAAGTTTTCAATTTTTCCAGGTTTTGAGCCAAACGTGTCGCTATGCTTTGTTAAAACTTTGAATAAATTTTCCTTCCCCTCGGGACCTATTACAGCTGCATTAACTTTATCTGCTATAACTTTCCCACAGTTGACTTCACCTTCCTGCAATTCTGCCGCAAATAGTTTATAATCATCAGAGGTCACATGATCATCCGTCTCACTCATGACACTTTCGTCCGTCCTAAGCGAATTCATGACTTCGGTATTCCAAATTTCTTCATGCTCTCCTATCTCCGACTGAGGGTTCATGGTTGTATCCTCGATACCTTCCCTGTGCTTAAATCTGACAGAGTTATCTCCCATATCAATCACAGCCTGGTATTCGGTCATAAAATCAGCCCCTAGGATCAAGTTATAGTTGATTTTATTCATGATAATAAATGTATGAGCAAATTTTGAATTTCCAATTTCGATGTCCAATAATGCCTGGTTCTTACATACGACGGATTTATCCGGGATAATTCCACGAATCTTCAAATTTGAAACTGGGATAATCGGGATGTTTACTTTGGATTGTAGTTCATTTACCAGAACTTGAGATACTACTGATAGGCTGGCGCCTGTATCAATGAGCGATCGAACCCTCACGTGGTTGATCCTAGTATATATCACTGGTAGTCTCTTAATTTCCTTTGAAATTTGGATTTCGGGATCGTCAATTAATTCGTCAGAGGTCACAACCCATGTATCGACCTCTGCGATGATCCATTCTTCATTTAAAATTCGGCGTATTTTTTTCGCCCCGAGCCGTTCTTCAGATTCGAACGTCGGTGCATTCGGGTTCAAACCGCTGCTCCCTTTCCTTGCTCCTTGGAATTGCAAGCTCTCGGCTCCTGCCGCTTCCTCATCACGGCCTCGATCATGAATCGCCTCCTTCAATTTTCTCTTGTTCAGTTCTTCTATGTACCGCCTAGACTCTTGATATCTGTCATCCTTCTCCTGACGAGATCCTCCCTGGTAATATCTCGGGTTCCCTTGATTTCTAGATGGATACGGCCTATAATTATTTCTCTGGAATACACGGTATCCCCTGTCAGCTCGAAATTGACCTTGGTTGGTTTGCCGGTTGCCTTCCGCAAAATTCCTAGGTCTCGTCCATTGTCGCGGCTTCCACTCCGTATTATATGCTCGACGAGGTTCCGGATCAGTACTAGTTCCCTGGTTCTTTGTACTAGTGGTCTTCGGTTCGATTGTCCGTTCGATATTGTTCACCTGTTGGTCCCTGCTCCTAATTTGTCTCGGGTTCGAATGATGCGTTGTGAGGTCTAATTGACGTAACAAAGCCTCCGCTTCGCCAGCCGTCTGGACATTTCACGCTATCATCATTCGTTGGACCTCGAATGGCAATTGTTTTCCAATGGCGCTAATCAATTCTGTTTCGCTCATTGGATTATCAAGCTCCCGTAGCTTGTGAAATTGTGCCACAAAGTAATCTGAGAATTTCGTGGGCGAAGATGTTGAATATCGTCTGGAGTAGACTTCCAGCCTTAACTCCTGCTGTTCCTGAATGCTCCAGAACTTTTGGAGAAAAGCCCGCCGAAATACTTCAAAATCTTCAAAGGTATACAAGAAAGCCCTGAACCATACAGCTGGTGCTCCGTCTAGGAATTTCTCGACTGTTCGCAGTTGTCGCTCTACTGGTATCTTATTTTCATTTATATAACCGGCGATTTCCCGGATGAAACCTTTCGGGGTGATATACCCACGGGCATCGAACCTTGGTGGCTTGTCATCAGACATCTTAATGACGTGTACCACCGATGTCGGGATAGCATTCGATGACGTAGACGACCCATCTCTGTTCTCAAACTTGAAACCGTTTGTGTCAGCTTGGGATAGGCCCCCTTTCTTATGAATCCCCTGGTTATCATGGGGTTCGTATTCACGGTATTGGAGGTTAAAGTCTTGGCTAGACGCTGAAGGTTCCAACCTAGCCTTCAATATCTCCAAGTCCTTTCGGATGTCATCCATTCCGTCGGGATTACTACTTGACATTTCTTTTGTGCCGGAATTTTGCCCATTATATACCTTGCACTGTTCTAATAGGCGAACTTCCGTGTCGGCGAATGATTGGCCCTGTTCAATTAGGTCTTCCGTCCGCTGGAATAACGCTAGGTTTGCGTCTTCGCACTTGGTTATTCTCTGGCTACGGTCTTCTAAATTTACAGTTAGCTCCTCGACTTTGTTTTTCAGTCCTGCTACGATTACAAGTGTACGTGCAGCTTCCCCACGTAACTCGTTCATGCCCTTGTCATGCTTGTCCAAGGTGCCAACTATCTGCGCGCATTTTTCTTCTACTTGTCCCCGGACGATATTATTCTCCTTTCGACATTCATCCCGAATTTCCTCTATGTGTAATTCTATGTCTTGTCTGTCAGTTAATCGTAGAGCGGCGAGTTCCTTTACACTAGCGTTCAATTTCTCCTTAATCTATGCGCGCTCCATTTGAGCCTCATCTCTTACGCGGTCAACCCTTTCATTAATGATGGCAATGTATGAATCCATGTGCACTTTTAATTCATCTTTCGCGAAGTGACATGCTTCCTGGACTTCAGTTAATTTGTCCCTAAGTTCCTGTCCCATCGCTACGCTCGCGGCCTGAACTGCATCTATTTGTGCCTTGAGTTCTGTTTTATTAACTTCACACGCAGCCTGTACTTGGTCGATCTTATTCTCTAGTGAAACACTCGCGGACTGTACTTGGTCGATCTTATGAATAATTCCCTGTTTATCTGAAACACTATTAGCCTTCATTTGCTCAATAATTTCCTGTTTATCCGAAATCCTATCAGCCCGCATTTGTTCTGCAAGTTCATGTTTCATTGAAACACTATTGGCCTGCATTTGTTCTGCAAGTTCATGTTTAATTGAAACACTATTGGCTCGCAATTCTCGCATCACGTCCTCTAGCGTGAGAGCTTTCATCTCTCCCTGTCCTTCTACCACTATGTCCTGGGGTCGCTCCCCACCGTCGTCAGACATAACTTTTCTTGAGAAAACAGAGGGCCGATCGGCCTCTCACCTTGCTGCACACGAAGGAATACGCTACTGGGTCTAGGCCCTATCCTATGATATTATACCCCTACACTAACTTTCATTTAACAAAAAAATTTTGACTTTTAAACTTGTTTACATTTGCAGGTCATTCAACTTGAATTCTGGCTTGCGCCTAAGATTTCACAATAAACTGCTCCAATATAACAACAACAACAACATTAAAAACAACGATGAAGTTGGAAATCTCCTGCCCTGAAATACGTTAATTTTAATTGATACCATCTCAACCTCTTTTTAAATACTAACTTGAACTGGTGCTCAGTAATATTTTACCATTTCAAGCCTTCCTAAACAGCTGTTTATAATATTCATCTCATGACCAATGACATTTAAATGGAGTCCTGAATTACCAAAATAATATTAAATTTCATATGGGAAAAAGAGAAACATCAAATCTTCGAGCTTATTGAATTTTGAATCATTGCCAAACTTGAAGAGATTAGCAATGGATTATATTCATAAACTAGTCAAATCTAGCCCCGTTCGAAACTAACCTTACTCTAGCATGATAGTACGTTACAAGTGAACACACACTTGACCGTGATGCGGTCATCAATTAATAAAAATCAAAAATTAAAAATATAAAATTTGAAAAAAGTATAAAAAATTTTCAATTGATTAGCAATGATATTGGCCTCTTTAAAATGCAATCAAGCTTCGCAGTGGGCACATAGTAAAGTCTCACTTTAAACCAGCCATATTTCTTCTGTCCCAACTGTAACATGTCCTACAATTGGTCATCATTTTACTGATGTCAACCAACATGACTCGTAGTTCTTCCCTTAATTCGTTAGGCCCTCTCCGCCGTTCTTAAAGCACCACTTTGGGCAAGCCATTTTGCACCCGTCCACCTCCCGAGTCCCAGACTAGCATTTATCTCAGGGGTGTCGGTTCATTATTTAAGTCATCAAATATAAATATAACGGCATCCATGAACACGGGAATGAACGGAGCAATTAAAATTAAAACTGGGGGAGGCTCGATTGTAAACTTGAATTTAAGGACTCCATGATAGGACTAGGAAGTGACTGTTAACTTTAAAAGGGGCATCATCTAACTACAATAAAAAGATTATGAGAATGGTTTCCTTTGAAATAATTGCCAGAAAGAGCAGTTTATTACGCCATCCGACGTACGAAACTTTCATACATTTGGCAACGATATTTAAATTTTCCACACATGTTACATAAACAAATCACTTGCTATACCGCAAGTGGTATCAATATCGTGCTGGGTTGCTTCTGAAATAAAATGACATTTTGAGGTATAATTTACGGATCGATTCCATTTGAATCGAACCGTTGTTCAAGGATATAGCTTCCTTCTATCGGGAACCCGAGCATAACCCATGTTACGGTCGGCTTCTCGATTTAACTAAGATGATGTACTCCGGCTATATACATTTTTCCGAGACCGATACTCGGACTGGGTAATGTTTCTCGTGAATTACGAAAAATGGATTACACGGACAGTTCCTATTCTTACGATGTCCAGCTGATGCCATATCATTGAATTAGCATTTATATTTTATTTACACATGATTTGAAATGTTACAAAGTAGCCTCAGTAGACTACTGCCACAGATGAGATAACGAGAAGCGGTTGGAAATACCGTGGCAATGACCTCCCCTCGCATCGCGGGCGAAGTAAACAAACACACCAAGTATTACTGTAACTCGTCCCGTGCGGAAACCGTACAATAACGAGGTAACAAAATGACTATAATATTATCACTCTTATTATTCAAACATACGAATCGAGGATGTTGTCACCAAGTAATTAATTAACTATCGTCAGAAATATTCATTAAATTATCATCCTCGAAATTATTATTATTATTATTATTATTATTATTATTATTATTATTATTATTATTATTATTATTATACTCAACGGTTCCTGGCACTACCACGTTTGATTAATATCGTCATTATTATGCGGGATGCAAACACAAATGGTTATTAATGTTATTATTATTATATCCTCGTGTGGTTATTATTATTATTATTAAATAGGTGACTCCAGATTTTATTATTATTATTCACGTCACTCAAGAGGTTATTATTATTATTATTAAATAGGTGACTCCAGATTTTATTATTATTATTATTATTCACGTCACTCAAGAGGTTATTATTATTTATGAACCGGTCACTTCCGCCAAATATATTAAGATATCGGTCGCAATTATAATTATTTCACTGATCAACCAACGGCATCATTACTGTTATTATTATGACAATTATTATTAAGCTGACCGCGATGATTTAACATCGTCCTTACATTATTATTATTATTATCGGTTGCATATTATCATTTAGATTCCCGTTTAACATCTTTATCAACGCTCATTTTAGTAAGGCGGTCCAAACCTTTATCTGCAATATTTATTATTATTATTATTATCACGACATATGATTGTCATTACTCGTCATTACAATGATTACACTATACGATCATTTATGTGGACTCTGAACTCTCATTATCCTTAGATCCGTAGTATCTCGACGAATAGCTGTGCAGTCTATTTATTTCGTACATGCTGTCACGGGTTCGAATTCTACCCGCTACGTAACTCAGTATTTCTCTGTGACACTGCCCGTACATTTTACACTCATTTCAATATCCTAAGTGTCTCTCGTACGGAATTTATTTTCCTTTCTATCTCAATATTCCTTGATTCATTTATTTCTCACAGAATTATCAACTGACTTATTTATTCCACTTTTGACATCGTACGACCTTTTATTATCTGACTGCAGATTCTTTAACATATCTATCTCATTTTGATCTACGCCTTAGTTCATTCTCCACAAATAATCGTAATATCTTGAAATTATATTTACCAAAATTTGACAATCATGGTTTCGTAATATTAGCCCTACGTGTTCCGGCTAATGAATTTCAAATTTAAAAAAACACGACATTTATAAGTAAAGAAAAATATATTGGACCGTAATTTAAACCACACGTTCATTAACATGTACGGATTATTAGCACCGATCTTAAATTTCAATATTATTAATTTATCAAGTTAAATGACCATACACATTAATTCCGAATTAAAAACGACATCCCGTCATTAAATGATTTCCGACAAACTCAACACCTGATCACTTACATTTATTATTACGCATTGATCACTAAAAATTCCAATATCTCATGAATTATTATTATATCCTAATTATATTTTAACAAAAAAAATTCTTCTAAAAAAGTAGTTTTAGTTTTATTTATTATTATTATTAATTTAAAAAAATATTAATTTTCGCCTGTTACACGGTAGTCCACTCTTACTATATTTAACGCATAACCCCTCTTACAATTTCGATTCATTCTGGCACTAATCAACTCCAGATACGATTTACTTGGAATATTATTATGATAATCGCTTCTCACAAATTTAACAACTTTACTTTGAAAATATGAACATACTAATCACAACAAAACACAACTGGTATGGCGAAGCTGGATTTTTCTTCAGTGTCATTACATAGCTCGTTAAAATGACAAAACAGAAAAACACATATCGGGTCTTATTTAACTATCATAACCAAAATCAAATGAAAGAAAATTATTCTACAAAGAAATATGAATGCATGCATGATTTAACGTACTACACTATATATACAAAATTTACATCTCCTACAAACTGAATACATAAAAGACCCGATTATTTACATTGTTATTTTTACTACTGTCCGTGCTACAAATTTAGGATGGGGTCGTTAAGCGACTCATCTTGTTACAGAAGGTAACCAAGTCTAATCAAATAATTCCCATTTTTCCCATCACGATAACATTTCCCAAATATTATTTACAGTTTAGTACTCATCTTAGTTATCGGTATTCCATTACAGCTTTGCAGATGAGAGGCTCCTTTCGGCCCCTCTCTGCAATTTACTCCTCCATTCTTGATGGCGTAGTTCCACAAAAGATTTCCTGGCACATTACCATTTTACACTAATACCTTAATTATCACAAAAACTTCACCATTGACAACGTTAACATTGAACACTTTAACTACCCAAAAATTTAATATTTACACTATTTTAATCTTCGTCCAATTACCGCACAATGGACCTGGACACGTACGACGAGGTGTCAACTTTTACGCCCGTCGCGATTTATGTCGTCTGACGCGATACGCCCGTTTCATACGGCACTCTTGAAGTGTTCATGATAGCGGTTCGATATTGCAAAGTACAGGCTACTATTCCCTTAAAGTACTGTTCGTCACACAGTAGGTTATTTACGTACTTATTGTGGTACAATTTATATTACTCTCCTGCAGTGCGATTTATTTACTTCACTGATATTTATAACTGACAAACACTGTCCTACGTTAACTAATTCCATTTCATGTTCTTTGAGCGCGATCACATTTTACAAACACTGGCGGATGCTCGCGCCATTAAATGTTGAGTTACTGTATGCCCGTAAAATTCAAAGTAGCTGCGACCGACAGTTCAGCTCCAGAGATTCAGTTCAAGTGTGTCTGCGACGATCCCTTGTCCCGTATATATGGATGAAGCTTTCTCCCGCGGATTCATTGACGTCATACCCCTGAGGGAGGGGGTGGATTTTTAATATCGGTACTTGCACTCCGAAATGGACGTTAAAATTTACATCAAATTAATCCACTCCGCTAGCATATCTGCTGGATTAAATATGAACTCCTGGTGATCACAGATTTAGGAGATACGGGTGGATTTAGCTCCTCACATTTCGCGCCTTCGGAAGCGTCCCTTACAACGTGGTCTTCGTCCAGCCAATGACATTCAAGCTGTCTGGTTTCCAAGAAATCCAGCCTTCAATTTATTTAATTTGCCAATAATTATTGATTATTTTTCCATGCGTGACATCTAATAAATTCATTACATCGATCCGTGTACTCACAATAATTTATTACTAATTAATTTTGAAGTTACGAGAATATCTCATCCATCATTCCTTAAGATGGTATCCCTGAGTCTTCCATCAAATTTTTACGATTGGCCGGCAAGCGGTCACGTGATTTAAATCTCCACCTGCCCGAACCTAGGCTAGCGAATGTGCTGGCAGCCGCTGTAGTTTTCCATGACTGCACGGAATTTCCGTCCTGCCAAAAATATCCCAGTGCATTACTCATGTTGAGAGTTTCCTTTGTATCACCTATCCCCTTTCTCTTTCTGACCAAGACTTATTTGTGGACTCTGTATTTCCTTGTTCGCCAACTAATGAGATCCCCTGCTGTGAACTAGCTAGATTTTGTTGTGTCGAGCTAATCCGTCAGGCTCCAGTCTGTTGTCCTTCCTTCGCTCCTATTTCGACACAGATGAAATATTTTCAACTACACTTCTGTATTTCAATAAATGTACCATATATTACTTTATCAATCAAATCATGACTGACTATGGGCCTAAGTCACTCGGGTTCAATACATACATACATACATACATACATACATACATACATACATACATACATACATACACATTAACATTATAGACCGTTATGCCTTTCAGCATTCTGCAAGGCACTGTGAATTTACTAAACGTCGCCAAAATCCTCTATATGCAACTAGTGCTGTGGCCTCATTTAGTTCTACACCTATTATATTTAAAACGTTAGAAACTGAGTCTAACCATCGTCGTCTTGTTCTACCTCTACTTCTCTTACCCTCCAAAACAGAGTCCATTATTCTCCTAGGTAACCTATCCTCCTCCATTCGCCTCACATGACCCCGCAGCCGAAGCCGGTTTATGCGTACAGCTTCATCCATCGAGTTTATTCCTGTCTTTATCTCCTCATTCCGAGTATCCTCTTGCCATTGTTCCCACTTGATTGTACCAGCAATCATTCTCGCTAGTTTCATGTCTGTTACTTCTAAATTATGATTAACATATCATATAACAAAGCTGGTTTGAAAATAGAACGAAGTAATATATTTTCGTCCAGGAGCTGACTTCCTCCTTACAGAATACTGTTGATCGCAACTGCGAGCTCACTGCATTAGCTTTACTACACCTTGATTAAATCTCACTTACTACTGTATATTACCAAACCTGGGAGAACACACAACCTAAATACTTAAAATTATCTGCCTGTTCCAGCTTTGTATCACCAATCTGACATTCAATTCTGTTGAATTTATTACCTACTGACATCAATTTATTCTTCGAAACGCTAATTTTCATACCATACTCGTTGCAACTATTTTCAATTTCCAAGATATTGGACTGGAGGCTTTCGGCACAATCTGCCTTTATAACCAAGTCGTCAGCATAGTGTTGATTGCTTACTACATTTCCACCTAACTGAATCCCTCCCTGCCACTTTATACCTTTCAGCAGATGACCTAAGTTATGCAAACTACGAAAAGCAAAGGTAAAATATTACTGCCTTGCCTAACACCTGTATGAACCCTGAACCAAAAACTCATTCTACCCATCAATTCTCACTGCAGCCCTATTGTCAATATAAATGCCTTTGACTGATTTTAATAATCTACCCTTAAATCCACAGTCCCCAAGTATGGCGAACGTCCACTCCGTAGGTATCCTGTCATATGCTTCTCGTAACATTCTTTAATTAACTGGCGCATACCGAAAATCTGATCCTGACAGCCCCTCTATGGTCTGAAACCTCACTGGCTTTTATCCAACTACCTCTCAACCACTGATGGCACACTCCCTTCCAAGATGCCAGTGAATGCTCTGCCTGGTATACTAATCAATGGGATACCTCGATAGTTGTTGCAATCCTTCCTGTTCCTTTGCTTATAGATAGGTGCAGTTACTGCTTTGGTCCAATGTGAAGGTACCTTACCAACACTCCACGCTAATTTTACTACTCTATGAAGCCATATCTTTCCTGCCATCCCTATATACTTCACCATTTCAGGTCTGATTTCATCTATTCCTGCTGATTTATGACAATGGATTTTATTTACCATTTTTTCCACTTCCTCACGCGTAATTTCACCAACATCATAATTTCCCTATCCCCATGATTTTTCTGTTCGCGACACCACTAGGAAGATTTTCCTTTTACGTTGACAAGATGTTCAAAATATTCCCTCCACCTGTCCAGTGATTCCCTGCGATCTATTATGTGTTCACCTGAATTACACAAAACACTGTTCATTTCATTTTTCACTCCTTTCCTAGAATTCTTTAATACTGTCCAGAAAGGTTTCTCTGTTGCTTGACTTAGTCTTTCCAGGTTACTACCAAAATCTTCCCATGAATTCTTTTTGGATTCAACAACTATTTGTTTCGCCCTGTTTCTTTCATATCGTCCTTGTTTGGAGCCATTTCTGATACGCCTTCTTTTTACGTTTACAAGCTGCTCTCACTTCATCATTCCACCAAGATTTTCGCTTTTTCCTATCTTTATACACATTCGTTCCTAGGCATTCCCTTTCTGTTTCTAGTACAGCAACCCTGTCCCTTTCTGTATCCTGAACGGCTTACTATGCACTTTTAGAAACATCTCACTAATCATATCCATGGATTTCTGTCTAATTTCCTCGGCCTGGAGATTTTCTACCCTTATTCGTTTGCATACAGATTTCACTTTCTCTATCTTAGGCCTAGAGATACTTAGTTCAGTACAGATCAAATAGTGGTCTGTGTCTCGAAAAATCATCGAAAAACCCGTACATTTCTAACAGAATTCCTGAATTCGAAGTCGGTTAATATATAGTCTGTTATAGATCTGGTACCCCTAGCCTCCCATGTGTGGTGGTGAATAGCTTTATACTTGAAGAATGTATTCGTAACTGCTAAACCCATACGAACACAGAAGTCCAGCAAACTCTTCCCATTCCCATTACCTTCCATATCTCCCCCACATTTACCAATCTCCCTTTATTATCCTTCAGTTCTATTTCCAACTCTCGCATTGAAATCACACACAAGGGTTATCCCATTCTTGCAGTTGACCCTGACTACGATGTCACCCATTGCTTCGTAAATCTCGCCAACATCATCCTCGTCTGCACCCTCACATGGTGAATACACTGAGACAATTTTCGTCCTAATTCCTCCAACTGCCAAATCTACCCACAGTAGTGCCTAACATAAACTATGTTGCGTGCAATAGTATTCCTCATAAACAGCCTTACCCCAGACTTTGCCGTTTCCCTTTTTAACACCCGTCAAGCACACTTTATAATCTCCTATCTCTTCTTCGTTATCTCCCCATACCCGAATATTTCTTAATCCTAGCACTAAGCCAGTTCTACTTTATTTCTTCCATAAGCCCCATCAATATTGATAGCTCCCCATCGAATTCCTTTTCGTTCTCCAAGTTGTTTCCAAGTAGTCCCTCGCCTGACAAATGGGAGTGGGTCACCGTTACTCCAATAGTTCCGGGCCTTCTTAAAATGTTTTCAGCTCGGTAAGTTAATGAAGCAGGATGCTAGCCTACTTTCACATAGCCCAATTGAGGATCTCTCATCTAACGGAATAGGGTCTATCGGTGTATTGTATAGTCCTAGCCGCCTGAGTACAAGGAGGATCATGACTCAGATTATGTCCGATATCCACACTCCCATTCCATAGCAACTGGTATCCCGACTATCAGGACTACCTACTAGGCTACTCAGCCATTGCCCATGGTTCACGAAGTAGGACGTGACTACAGTAACCCACCCATGAACCATAATGATATTACTGTATTTCAATAATATATTATAATTACTTAATTGCATTTTTAGATAATAACATTCGTGTTTTCTACATTAACTGTATGAATGAATCGTAACAAATCTTGGAGAAACATACCTGCTTAAAGACGCACCTCATTAATCCCAGATGCCTCAGACTAAACCGTTTACAAAAACTGACAAACGTGTGCCTCAGCTAAACCAATGATTTCAACACAAATGTATTTATATTTTTCTAGATTGTAATGGAACTCGTCACCCAAGTGTAAAAATAAACTGACGTGATGTAGGAAAGGAAAATTGTATTTTATGGTCGCATGACACGAAAGAGCCCAGTGAGGTTGGCAAGCACAATCTTTACCTACTTTCTGGGAAAGAAAACAAAAAGGAGCCTCGCTCACTGAGGTGGAAGGAGACTTGCAAGACGTGGACTGAAAATAGGAAGCATTAATATTGAGAAATAATGAGACGTTACTGAGTAAATGTTAAATCTCGAGGAAGAAGACAGTACGATGAATGTGGTTCATAGCGGACCGAAATGACAAAACTACATTAATAATAATAATAATAATAATAATAATAATAATAATAATAATAATAATAATAATAAACACATCGTCACTTCCGGTCCCAAGCCCGGCGCCTCATCCTGTAAGTGATGAGGAAATGAGGAAGGATGAGGCTGAAGGGTAACATCTCGTTTAAAAACCTGGGTCCATCTGGCTCCAGATGGTAGCACCCTCTAAGGGCCCCTGCGTAGTGTTACAGGTGAAACACAGTCAAGGCTCCGAAAGGAGGAAGAGGAATCTCAGACTCCCAACGGTGGAGAGAGCGGAAGAAACTAGTGGAGTAAACCACGAAGAAAAAATAAACATTTCGGACTAACAATCCGATCTGATCTTAGAATTTATTTCCCACCCTATACTATGTACAATTTCAATAACTGAATAGAAAGACCGTTGAAAGAATGCTCTGCCCCAGGAATCCACCATTGCGTTACGCAATGCATCGGGACGTAGGGTTCTGGGTTCTCTCAACATATGCAATAAGGATGAGTCGGAGTATCTTTGGTATCCTCCCAACACAAGTTTTTAAAAAAAAATTCAGGTACTTTTAATGTAAATTACTCATTAAAAACTGGTAAACAGAAAGAACTGGAATTTTTTAGATAAACATGAAATAGAAATTCTAGCCGTACAAGAAACAAGATTTTTTGGATGAAAATGTAACAGAAACTAATAATCATAGAATTTTTAAGGGTAAACCAGCAATCAAATTTATGAAAGGAACACCACTAACAGGTACCGCTTTTTATGTTCATAAAAATGTAATAGATAATGTAACAGAATTAATATAGCTCAGAAACAATACCTCATCTCACAATTAAATGAAAAAATAACCGATATACCTTTGTAAATTCCCATGCACCAATACACGAAGATAACAAGAAAAATCCCAGTAATGTAAAAGAATTCTGGGAACTTTTGGAAGAGGTATATCCAAAATCCCTAAATTAAATATTGTGATACTGCTGGGAGATTTTAATGCGCAAATGGGGAGAGGAAAACATTTTCGGAAAACAGTAGGAGAATATCCAACACATAAAAGAACGAACAAAAATGGAATGGGACTAATTAATCTCTCTAAATCCTTTCAGTTCGTTTTGAAATCGATGTTGACTTTCTTCAGAAAAATAACAAGAATAGGTTAAACATGGTATCTCCGAGTCCAATGTTGGAGGAATTCCAGTTGGTTCATGTGGCTATTTCCCAAGGAAATATTAAGGAAGTTGCGAATGTAAAAGCAGTAAGAAATAGAGAATTTGACACTGATCACTACCTCTCTAAAGTTAAACTCAAACTTCTCCCTCATAAAAATCAAAGAAGACAAAAGTAATTAATGCGATATAACTTAGAAAGTCTCAGCATTACACAGGAAGAAATAAAACATTTTCAAGAAGAAGTTCAAGTAGTTCAACATGGAAACTGGCAAGAATTATCGAAAGAAATCAACTGTGCGGCAAAGAACGCATTCTAGTCAGCAAAACTAAAAAGAATGGTTGAACGAAACTTGTGAAGAAGCGCTAACAGAAGGAAAAAACTG
Organism: Anabrus simplex; assembly: GCF_040414725.1. Taxonomy (NCBI): domain Eukaryota; kingdom Metazoa; phylum Arthropoda; class Insecta; order Orthoptera; family Tettigoniidae; genus Anabrus; species Anabrus simplex. Next base: position 1,527,284,333 of record NC_090265.1, read on the forward strand.
TGTAAACATGTAAGTGCTCTGCAAAGAAAGAACACTTTGAGCAATTTAAGCAGCGAAAAAAACAGCAAGAAAAATGAATACTAAATGATATTTTGAAAAATCACAACTACAGGATAACTTTGCAAAAATTAACTCAATAAACGTTCAAAAACAATCTGAAGGGCTTTCAAGCTCCAAGTATTTGCTTCAGAGTTGAAAATAGCAGAATGGGTCTGACCAACACCGAGAACTGTGAAATATTAGCAAAACACTTCGATCAACTTCTGAACTGTGAAGAACCGAACCACAAGTTAGAATTTCCAGAGATTCTTGAAAATTTTGAATCAGATCCACCACTTACTGCTGAAGAAATTTAGAAAGCAATTAAAACCCTAAAAAAGCTATTGTAAATAATCTTCGAAGAAATCTGGAAAACAGAGAAGATCCCGGAAGAAAGAAAAGTGGTTCTTATACATCCTTTGCGTAAGAAAGGCAACAAGCAAGATGCCAACAACTACAGAGGTATGTCCCTTTAAGACATTTTCAACAATATTACTGAACATGATAGAAGAATCTCTTGATAGTCATTGGCAGTGGATTTAGAAAGGAAATGTCTTGCTCAGAACAGATATTGAACCTGAAGTCATTAATCCCTCACAGGTTAATGAACTCCAAATATATAGCAGTAACATTTATAGAATTTAAAATGGCTTTGACTCTGTTGATAGGGGAAATATAGATAAAATAGTCCGTGAGTTCGGTGTTAAAAGCAAATTTGCAAACCTAATCTGTGAAACCCACACAGACCCATATCAATTAAAAAATTATGGGTGGAATTAACCATTCGGAATAAATACAGGTACAAGTAAATGGTTTATCTCCACTCCTATTCAATTGCGTCCAGGAGAAAATGGTAAGAATTTGGAATGAAAAACTGAAAAAACACAAGCTATTACCAATAACACTGGGAAGAAAGAACAGAGGTGTTGAAATAAACCGTCTAATATTTACAGATGATTTTGCCATACTTTCAGAATCCTGACAAATGCAAAATTACAAGTCAATCTCTTGGAAGAAATACGCAACAGAACAGGTTTAAGAATTTCTGCAGAAAGTACCAGGTTTATGAGAAATATAAAAAATGCTCCAGAATTTCTAGTAACAAAAATTGGTCGAATAAAGTAGGTAAATGAATTCAAATATTTGGGAGAAACAATTCAAGAAAATGGTTTGGAAAAGTGTGATGTTTGGGATATCACTGCATGTTTTCAATTATTGAACTATATAATTAATTGATAAGATGTATATATTTAATCACTAATAGGTCATTTTTAAATTTATATATATATTTATATATAGGGTTTTATCATCCATTTCAATCATCATTTCATTTCATTGTATCGCGGCTATAACGTATTCTGAACGAACAAATAATTGGGTAAAGTATTTCAACATTATTCATATTTATAACTTGCAGTAAATTTTTCAATAGCCGTTGTGAGGTGACCAGAGTCAGCAGGCTAATTTCAGCCCATTTCCAGGAAAAGTACGTCATCTAGGTTACGAGAGACCTTACCCTCTCTACCTTATGAAGAGACAGTTGATACATTATAAACGCCCACTTTTCGAACTTCGCTACCTGACACTTTATTTCAGCGGGAAAGTTCAGCCTATATGAATGAACGTAATGAAGCAACGTGATGGATTCACAGCAATACATAGGAGAAGAGATGAGACTCGAATCTTACTGGACCATGTGATATGGCTGATGGAAGGAGACTTTTGAACCGATATACTTCGAAGACAAGAGCTGGAGAGGATATTCTTATTCTCACTCTTAGACACTGAGACACTCTTGGAAGACACTCTTACTACGATTCTACGTCTGCACATCGGAGAAGATTTTAACTTAGTTCACTTCGCATCTGAGTAGTACCGTAGGATACTACTCAAAAGTTACTCTCATTGGGACTTGTTATCGCAATGACGAGAGGTAGACAACGGGAGACCGGTTCTGACTGGTATAGGGGAGGAGAGCTTTTATTATGAATTTAGCTACGCTACTGTTCCGTAATACGGAAGAATACAAGTGTATTCTCTCCATGAACATAACCCATGGTGGTTTTGCACTTAAAATTAGGACTCATTACGACTTTATGTAAGGAGTAAAGTAGGAAGTGTTGAAGGCAGAAAAAGCATAAGTAGGACTGGAATCAAACAACAGATGAGGCAGCCGGTACGAGTGATCCACCCATCATCAGCTTCAAGACAACAGAGTCTACATATAGTGAGCTTATGGCATAAGTTACTGCAAGTCTTCGCGCAACAGTTCATTTTCTTAGAGTTAATTTCATTCAATTTTTCTTTTGCTTCCGTAAGTTCAGATTTCGTTAATACGCCGTTACGTCACGTTTTTCATCCTAATAAATAGCTGTTTTAATTTGTATGTTCTGAAATTATTATTAATGATCCTTAAATTCCAAGTTAGTGTACTTAATGATTTGTGTCCCGTCACCCTACCCCTGGGAGTTTTTTGAATCTCATTACGTATTATTATTATTATTATTATTATTATTATTATTATTATTATTATTATTATTATTATTATTATTATTATTGATTATCAACTTTCGTTTTCAAGCCATAAGCTTGAAGACTGGCGCCCATGGGATATTGTTTATGGAGAAACAATGAGATATCATTTATTGATTTTAATATTAAAGTGACCCGCCACGTTATAATTTTGTAAAACATCTGTGGGCCGAGTGGGTACGTCACAAAAGTTCGCTGTTGAAGAAAGGATACACAAGATGGAACGAGCATACGGTATAACTAGGAATATCTGCAACAAAAAGTGTTTTCAAAAACCTCAAAATACAACACTACAACACAGTAGTCAAACCGGAATGCCTATACACGAGTGAATTTCTAGTACTTAATTAGAAGCTGAATAAATCATAAGTATTGGAAAGAAAAATTATACGGAAAAATACTCGGCCCCTTAAGAACTACAGAAATTTGGAAATCAAGAATTAATGATGAAATACACCGGAACATAGAAAACATAACAGGTAGAAAGAGGAAGAAGCGATTGAAATTTTTTGGGCATTTATACAGAATGGATGAAGATAGGTTAACTAACTTGATCTTCAAATATCTTTGGAACAGGAAGTAAAGAACAACATGGATTCATGAAGTCAAGAAAGATTTGGAAAGAAACAGCATAAGTTAAAAAAGAAGAGAGAGAGAGAGAGTGGTTTTCAGAAAGAAAGTGTTTAAATTGGAAAGATTCGAAGGTCGCTAGGGAAGGAAAACAGGCTCAAAATGGTCTGAGGAGAGGAAAAGGAGGTATGGTGAATGGTTGAAGGTGCATTGGAGGAAGAAGAAGGAACAACAAAGGATGATGCATTGAAATTGTTTCGTGGTACCTAGAAGACCTCAACGGAGAAATAATAATAATAATAATAATAATAATAATAATAATAATAATAATAATAATAATAATAATAATAATAATAATAATACAGTCTGCACATCGGTCGGACTTGAGCTTCAACACAAACATCAATTACCGTCATCGTCAATATAAAAGGATGACAATGACATGTAGTTTTGTGTACTGTTCCAATTGATGAGCTGAATTCGAAATTACAGAGTGTAAACTACAATATTCTCAACTTCATAGTACAAAATATGAATTTTTCTCCGAAATTTTCAGTTTCACTATTTTATATTGGCTATAAAGCCATGGTGGCCCTATGGATGAGATGTAAACTTGCCTGTTTAACAGAGTGGGTCACGAGATTTAGTAGTGTCTAATAAACGTCGCTACTAGACAAGCCAATTGAGTGAACACTAGAGGTATTTTCTCCATTGACGATCCTACTGTGCTAAATACAGGTCATAGCACTGTCTTGAACGAATGGATCCGATCTCCTCCAGTGGAAGTTTTGGCAATGGCATGGATGTGCTCATTGAAAGACAAAACACTAATCGATAAAGGACATCAAAGAGTAAGTGTATTTTTTGAGTTTCCCAGTGATGCTGTTTATTTTACTGATTCTAGGATCTTCACAAAAGACTGACCTAGCTGATTAATGATTTTTGTTTCCTAAATTCTTTATAAAAATAACCAGTCCACTTTTTCAAGATACTTCTTCATCTTTAGTTTCACAATCTTTAGGGTATGCTGAATCTATCATTTCTCTCTGAGTTGTTCTTTTATTAGTGCCCAGTATTTCTTCATTCTTTGTGATCTTTGTTGGTCTCATTTTCCGAGATAATAAGGTTTGGCTTTTAACGTACATTTGTCTTGGAAACTTCTATTTTCGTCTTTAGTTATTATTTTAGCTGTTCGATCAAATAGTGAATTTTCTGTCATTTTTAATCCTACAAGGGCTTTTTCAGTTTCATTAAACCACTTGGTTTTTGATTTGCGGTTACGGAAGAAGTCAAAGGTTTGTTTGCTTAATCTATTAGAGTTCATTCTGAGAAGATGACCGTAAAAATGTATCCTTCTTTTTAGCACAGTATCTGAAAGTTTTTCAAGTTTATTGTAGATTGTTTCATTATTGATGTGTATTATCTTATTATCCTGATATTTTGGTCCTATGATCTTTCTTAAAATTTCTCTTTCTTTTAGCTCGAGTTTCTTCATCTGGTCTTTGAAACTCATGTTTTGTGTTTCTGCTGCGTATAGTGCTTCTGGTTTAATAAGTGTTTTTAATGTTTAATCTTGCACCCCCATGAAAGAGATTTCTTGTTGTATGTACCTTTTGTTAATTGGAAGGCCAGTTCAAATTTATTTGTCCTGGATTCCATTTCTTTGCCTTCCACAGCATTCCAACTAAACCATTCTCCGAAATATTTGAATTCTTTTACTATTTAAATCTTCATTTTAGCATTTTTTATTTTTCTTCTGTGTATATAATGGTTTTGTTTATGTTTTGCCTTGATGTGATTCTAAGCTCATTTTCAAATAAATAATATTAAGTAAACAGGAACAAAATTTAAAAAAACTTTAATTTAATAATAAAAGTCTGGGCTCTGGCATACAACATGATACCAATCACATTACCTGTTGAGAGTTAATATTCGCATATGAATGACTCTTTCAACGTTAATAAATTTCAAAATATTATAACTTCCGTCTTTGGTGTTCTACCTTTACAGACAATGCAAACATCGAAGAAAATTTGACTCTCCAGAGTTTTTTCTCTGACTATCTCGCTCTTGTAAAACTTCTCCAATTCACCCACAGACACATATTCGGAAAAGAGAGAATCTCTTTAGTTCCAAGCCGAGCTTTCTGCGCAGAAGTTTAATAGGATTGAATCTTGCAGAATGGAATTACAATGGAGAGGTAGAAGAAGGAGTAGTAGAAAGGTTTTACAGTAATATTCTGACGAGAAAATTAAAGCTATTGATTCTATTCCTGTTTATCGCGTTATAGTTTCTAACGTAATTTGAAAACAAGTCGTCAAACCAATTACGTTCCATTCCCTCCTAAGAAGATTGCATCGGGCTCTACAAGGGGAGTCATTTAGAAAACGCCTGGGAGAATGAGACTCTCTCAGTTTCATCTCTCGTTCAATTTCACTCTTCAATCATCTTCACAGCAGTCGGCGTATTGGTCTTCATTGTCAACACAGTCATCAACTTCATCGTCATTGACAACAATATATTATCAGTTTCTTTATAGCCTATGCCCTAGCTGGGCTGCGTAGCTCAGACAGTAGAGCGCTGGTCCTCTGAGATCAAGTTGGCGGGTTCAGTCCCGGCTCGCTCCGATGGTATTTGAAGCTGCACTAATACGTCAACCTCGTGACGGTAGATTTACTGATTCTTAAAAGAACTCGTGTGAGACAAAATTTTGGCATATTGGGGTCTCTGTAAATCGTAAAATATAGTTAGACGTAAAACCAATAACTTTATTATATTGTTTACATACCCTTAACTAATATGTGTAATGAATTACCTCAGTAGAGCAGAACCCAGCAGAAATATGGCTACCATCATCAATGATAACAAAATTAGATCAGTTAAATTATATTTTCCATGATCAAGTAAACTAAAATCAGGTAAAACAAAGCAATAGCCAATACCACAGTTATCAGTACGTACAAATTCTTGCCTTCTCTTCCGGATGTATGCCGTGGGCCAATGACAAAAGACGTATTGATTCTTTCGAAATGTGGCAGGTACTTAGATGACTAAGTATTCCTTATACTGTGAAATAACAATCCAAAATTAGATGATTGTGAAAATAGTATTTTTCTAGACCATCATAAAGAAATGTTCATTTTTGTGTTAAAATTTATACTTACAGAAAAGAAATCCCCGTGACATTACCTATTCTAAATATAGTTGATGAGATTTTTCTACAAAACGCAGAATATACTAAAACCTGGCATTGAAATCATAGGCTAGCCCTGTTTCATTTCCACTAAAAAGTACGAACCACGTATTATTCAACATTCTATGTTAGTAATAATAATGTAGTGCATTTTATCGATAGTTAAACTATGTTTTGCATGTTCGAGTTAACTAAAATCAGGTAAAACAAATCAATAGCCAATGCCACAGTTCGAAATTAGATGTCAAATAATTATATGGAAACAAAAATTAAACATAACTCATCCACTACGCCAAACACGAAATAAAAAAACTGCATGGTAGATTATGAGACGTGCTGTTAGAGAACGGTCAATAGTCGCATTTACCACCAAAACGCGTCTTCACTTCATTACTGAAATAATGCGTTCTACAAAAGCAATCGTTGTGTACACGAAAGACAAAATGTTACCTGAAGATATTAGGAAATTATTTAAATTAACACTTTTTTGTTATTCTGATGGCCCGTTACACCAAAAGTTCTCACCTCTGATACACAAATGTGTAGGAATGCTTCTTGGTCAGACGAATTGAAACTGTTGTTTATGCATAGAAGAATATTTCACTGCCACAAATCTGTAGACCTAAGCTGAAAACTGCCCTTCTATACACTACCACAACTACCTAATTTTACGGCATTCCAGGTCATGGAGATAATCTTATCTTACTATATATAAAAAAAGGATGGATGTATGTGTGTGTGTGTGTGTGTGTGTGTGTGTAAATGACACATCTACTCCTAAACCACTGGAGAAATTTCAGTCAAACTTGGTACACTTATGACTTACTATCCGTTGGCGGGTCAGGGGGTTTAGTTATAAGAATAATCGAAAATAATGTCGAATCCTCAGTTTTCGGGGTCGCAGAGATGAATAGTCATGTAACTAATATTTAAAAATAGCTTAAATATTATATTTAAGTGGTCCGCCTAATCAATACGTATATAATTCATTACGTTTAGTACTTCTTCCCCTAAGGGACATCATTAGCTAGAATAAATTACAACAATTCATCAGAATACAAAAATTACATTACTAAATTTTTCAAAATCCAAGTTAAGCAGCCTATTGGGTGGAGGGTCGAGGGGCGGAGTGAGATATAAAATAATCGCAAATAATGTCGAATCCGTAGTTGTCGGGGTCGCTGAGATGGATAGTCAAATTCCGAAAGTTTTCAAAGTCCAAGTGCAGCCCCCTTTTGGATGGGGGCGAGAGGATTGTGATATGAAAATAATTGAAAATAGTGTCGAATCCTAATTTTCGGAGTCTCTGAGGTTAATAATAACACTAAGGATTATTCAGTTCAGCCCAAGTTTGGATGGGGGGTGTGAGGGGGAGTGAGATATAAAAGTAATCGAAAATAATGTCGAATGCATAGCTTTTGGGGTCCCTGAGATGAACAGAAACACTCCTATATTTTTAAAGCACAAGTTCAGCCCCTTTTGGGTGGGGGTTCAGAGGGTTAGGTATAAAAATTATCGTAATTAGTTTCGAAACCATAGTTTTCCGGGTCGCTGAGATGAATAGTTACACGCCGGTTTTTTAAGTCCAAGTATAGCCCTCTTTTGGGTGGGTGGCGAGGGGGAAGTGAGATATGAAAATAATCGAAAATAGTGTCCAATCCATAGTTTCCGGGGTTGCTGAGATGAATAGTAATACTACCGGTTTTTTTGAAGTCTATGTTCAGCCCGCTTTCGGGTTGGAGGTGAGGGGGGGAAGTGTGTTATGAAAATAATCGAAAATAGTGTCGAATCCATAGTTTTCGGGGTTGTTGAGATGAATAGTAACACTCCGGATATTTTTAAGTCCAAGTTCAGCCCTCTTTGGCATAGGGGTGAGAAAGTGTGAATAAAGAAAATGACCGAGGTAATGGATGTATGTGTATATTTCCCAGCATAGCTGTCAACTAAATTTAGTACTTACTACCTGTGAAAAATGCTGTCGGGGCAAGACACCCCTAGAATTTCATTGGTTAATTCCAATGGCTCGGGGGCTGGGTGTTTGTGCTGTCCCCAACATCCCTGCAACTCACACACCACACATAACACTATCCTCCACCACAATAACACGCAGTTACCTACACATGTCAGATGCCGCCCACCCTCATCGGAGGGTCTGCCTTACAAGGGCTGCACTCGGCTAGAAATAGCCACACGAAAAAAAAAACCTAGAATCCCAGGGGAGGAGGCGAATTATAAACAGAAATCAAAAGGCCGATTTTAGCGTCGAATCCATAGTTTTGAGGACTACTGATTAGATCTCAACCAAGCTCGGTACACATATGACTTACTGTCAGAGGACTAACCGCATGGGGGTATGACACCCCTAGAAATCTTCAGTGGTAGGGGTGAGAGAGTAAGATACACGAATAATAAATAATATTGTCGAAACCATAGTTTTCGGGTTCGCTGAGTTGAATAATGACACTTCGGATTTTTTGTAGTTCAGCCTCATTTGGCATCGTGAGTGAGAAAGGGTGGAAAAATAAAATTATCAAAATGACTGAGAATATGGATGTGTGTGTGAATTTCCCAGCATAGATGTCAACTAAATTTGGTACAAATATTACTTACTATCTGTAAAAAAAAGCTGTGAGAGCAAGACCCTATAACCCACAGGGGAGGGGTGAAATATAAAAGTAACTAAAAGCGACAAATAATAGTGTCGAATCCATAGTTTACAGGACTACTGGAGTGATTTTAACCAAATTTGGTACACTTATCACCTACTATCAGGAGACTAACCGTATGTAAGATAACCCTAGCAACTCTAGGGGTAAGGGTTGGAGGGGGTGAGATACAAAAATATTCTAAAATAGTATCGAATTTATAGTTTTCGGGGTCTCTGAACGAAAAGTGTCACTGCAGATATCGTTTAAGCCCATGTTGAACCTCAAACGGCAGGGGGTGAGGGTGAGAAGGGATGAAATGAAAGTGTAAAAAGTGACCGAGATTGTTTTTGTGTATGTTCCAGCATAGCTGTCAACTATTGTACAAATATTACTTACTATCTGGAAAAAATGCTGGGGGGGGGGCAAGACGCCCCTAGAACCCCTGGGGAAGGGGGTGAAATATAACTAAAAACTGCCTGTATCAGTGTTGAATTCCTACTTGTCGGGACTACAGTAGTGATTTCAACCAAACTTGGTACACTGAGGACTTACTGTCAGCAAATATGGAAAACCTAGCACGCTTGGGGTGGGACGGGGTTGGATATAAAATAATTAAAAATAGTGTCGAATCCGTTCTTTCTAAATTCGCTGAGATTAATAGTGACACTCCTGAAATTTTTACGTCTAAGTTCAGCCTCCTTTCGCATGAGGGGTGAGAAACCTTGAAAATTTCCAAAGTGATATAGATAATGGACGTATGTGTGTATGTTTCAGCATAGCTCTCTACCAGAATTGATACAGGTATGAGTTACTAACGGGAACAAATAATTTTGGGGTAAGAGACCCCTTCCCCCCAGGGTGGAGGTAAAATGTAAAATAAAATTAAAAATTCCACCCTTATTTGAGTTGATTGCACAGTTTTTGGTGGCGCTGAGATGATCAGTGACTCTCTGGATGCCGTTTGATACAGTGCTTAGTACCAATCGGGCAGGGTGTGAGAACGGGTGAAAAAAATAAAATGTCCAAAATGACCGAGTTTACGGACGTGTGTGTTCTAACATAACTCTCCACCAAACTTGCCACACATACTGTATGACCTATTTTCGGAAGAAATTACTATGGGGTAAGATAACGCTAGCACCCCTAGGGGCGGGGTTAGCGGTATAAAATACGGAAAAAAGGGTGAAATATAAAAATAATTGACAACGAAAATATTAATGAACCGTCCAAAGTTTTCGGGATCGCCGTGGTGAATAATGACACTCCGGATGTCGTTGAAGTCTTATGTTCAGCCCCCATCGGTATGGGGATGAGAAGGAGTGATAAGGCAAATGTCCAAAATGATCGAATTTACGCATGTACTGTATACGTGTTTCTTTCAGAATATCCCTCATACAGTATTGGAACACATATGACTTACTATCTGTAGAAAATATTGTTGGAGGAAGTATCACAGTAAACGAAAATGACTTATAATTAACGTTGAATCCAGTTTTACGAGGTCGCTGAATTGAACTGTGGCACTGTAGATGCTGCTTAAGTGATAATTCAGCCGCGAGCGGATTGGAGTTTGAAAGGGGGTAAGAATGACCAAGATTATGGATGTTTCCAGAATAGCTCTCAACGAAACTTGGTACACATATGACTTTCCATCTGATTAAAAATACTCTATGGAGAGGAAACATTCCAATTCGCGTTAGGCGTGAGGAACGGGAGGGGTTAGTATGTAAAACAAAGAGAAAATAACCAATATTAATATCGAATCCCTTATTCATGTTTCTTTGAGATGAATTTTGACGCTCTAAATACGGTTTAAGTCTACGTTCAGCCTCCAATGAAGCGGGCGGCTGCCATGGGCTTAAAAGTAAATAGGCTAAAATAACCGAGATTTGTGTTGTATCCAATGCTCTTGTGGTCGGAAGGCTGATTGGTGACAGTCTCAATGACAGTTGAAATCGCGTACGTCGTATCTATAGTGCGATGGATAAATATGTAGTGCTATCACTCGTTATTTTTCGACGGGATCAAATAATTCATGGAGAATTCAAGCTTCCATTAGGACAAAGTATTACTCGAAAATTAAATAATCTAAATCTAGAAATCAATCTCATTTACACAACTCTAAAACTACGTAATACATCGTAAAATATCAATCAACTTGTCAAAAAGGAATTCTATAAAAATTCACTTCACACATAACTAACTGGTAATTCAAATCTTAAAGGTAAACATTCAAAAACTATCCGGTAACGCGGGGTACTACAGCTAGGCTATATATAAGAGTATGCATTGTACCTGACAGGGACATGAACCAAGGACTGATAATCAAAGGGACGCGCATTTCCTTGTCTGCTAGCAAGCTCGCTGGAATTTGAAGCTTATAACGCCACGGGTGTGGCCGAGCTTGGGAATCCCTGGTTGAAAATAAAGAAGAAGTCATTCCCACCGCATGTTGTTGCCGAGTGGGAGAGGTTCACATTTTAGCATCGGAATATGTGAGCCATCTTTAAATCAGCAAGATCAATTTTGTCTTTTATAATAAAAGCATAAACGAATTTAAAAGTAATGCGCAGTACAGTGATTCAAAAGAGCTGTTAGTGATTTGAGAATTTATGTAAAGTGCGTGACGACCTTTTTGGTGATAACCCTCTGTTAAAAGAAGGAATAGACGATTAAGTAACAGCAGAAAGTTACAGAGGCCATGTGTTAAATGTCTTCACACTCTCTTGACAAGGGGAATCCTGTGAGCGAGGGGGAAGTTGAAGACAAATATGTATTTATTACAGGAGATTCTACGATCGGATTTCGCACAGGTGAGTTTTATCGATAATATGAGATTACTGGTCACCAGGTTATCGCAATATTGCACCTCAAATACACCGAGAACAGGATGTATGGTAATTTTGAGAGGGAGGAAGCTTCTCAGTTAATATAAGGCTTTAGAGGTGTCACCCCACATTAGTCGGCGTTTTCTTCTCGCGAGGGAAGGATGTGTGTCCAGATCGAGCTCCAAGTTCTTTTGTCCTGAGTACTGTTAAAACAGAGAATAGGTAAAACGGCTTAATTCGAGTGGAATATGAAGTGAACTAAGAAGCGGGATAACATTCAAGTGCGCAGTTAAAATTTTTACGAGTCTCGAACAATAAATTCAACTAGTTGACTTATTATTATTATTATTATTATTATTATTATTATTATTATTATTATTATTATTATTATTATTATTATTACGTTTGTCCCCCGAGACAAAGAATGGAGACGTGCAATAGTATAAGCATTACTATGAGCATTGATACAGGGTTTAACTCACAGTCGAGTAATCAATAAGCTGTACGATACGTGTCGAAATACCCTGTATTAATTTATTTTTATATATCACTCCCCCTCGTCCCGCATCACAAAGGGGCCTGAAATTGTAAAAGTTCTCAGAGTCACTATTGATATTAGCGACCCCGAAAAGTACGCATTCGACACCATTTTCGATTAATTTTATATATCACACTTCCTCGCCTGATAAAAATTGCGAAGTGCCACAATTCTCCTAAGAGACCCTGATAACTATGGATTCGACACTCTGATTTTTTTAAAGGTCCAATAAATTCAACTAGTTATTATTATTAGTGATATAAAAAATAAGCGAAAATAGTATTGAATCCATAGTTTTCGGGGTCACTGAGATGAATTGTGAAACTCTGGACTTTTTTATTTTATTTTGTTTTTGCTAGGGGCTTTACGTCGCACCGACACAGATAGATCTTATGGCGATGATGGGATAGGAAAGGCCTAGGAGTTGAAAGGAAGCGGCCATGGCCTTAATTTGCTGGTGTGAAAATGGGAAACCACGGAAAACCATCTTCAGGGCTGCCGACAGTGGGATTGGAACCTACTATCTCCCGGATGCAAGCTCACAGACGCGTGCCTCTAAGCTCACAGCCAACTCGTCCCGTACGGACATTTTAAAAGTCCAAGTTCATCCCCTTTGTGGTGGGAGGAGAGGGGTGATGTGATAGAAACCTAATAGAAAATAGTGTCGAATACATATCTTTCCGGGTCGCTGAGGTGAATAGTGACACTCCTGATTTTTTTATAAGTCCAGGTTCAACCCCCTTTGTGGAGGGGGGAAGAGGGGAGTGAGATAGCAAAATAATCCAAAATAGTGTCGAATACATATTTCTAGTGTCGCTAAGATTAACAGTGACACTCCGGATTTTTTTAAAGTCGAAGTTCAGCAGTCTTTGTTGTGCGAGCGAGGGGGTGTGTTATATAAACATATTCGAAAATAGTGTGGATACCACAGTTTTAGGGGTTGCTGTGATGAATAATGACAGTCTGGAAATTTTATGTCCAAGTTTAGCCCCCTTTTTTGGTAGGAGCGTGACGGGGTGTGAAATATAAAATAAACAAAATATTGTTGAATCCATATTTATCGGGGTCGATGAGATGAATAGTAGTAAAAGTCGTATTTGTTAAAGTCCAAGTTTAGCCCGCTTTGGCAGAGGGGTTTGAGAAAGTGTAAAAATAAATTGTCCAAAATGACCGAGGTAATGGACGTATATATGTTCCAGCGTTGCTATCAACCAAAATTGGTGTAAGTGTGACTTACTATCTGGAAAAAGGACTGTTTGGGGTAAGACACACCTGGAAACACTAGGGGAGCGGCTGAAATACGCATAACTAGAAAAGATCAATAATAGTGTCGAATCAATAGTTTTTGGAACTACTGGTGCAATTTCAACCAACGTTGGTACACTTATAACGTACAGTACTCTCAGGAGATAAACCACGTGGGGTATGATAACTTTAGTACTCCTAGGGTTAGGGGTTGGGTGGGCTGAGATAAAAAAATGATCAGGAATGGTATCGAATTAATAGTTTTCGTGGTCGCTGAAATGAACAGATGTCATTTAAGTCCAAGTACAGCCCTGATTGGCATTTGGGTTAGGGGTGAGAAGGAGTGAAGAAATTCAATTGTCCAAATGACCGATATTATAGACGTTTGTGTGAACGTTTCAGCATAGCTGTCAAGTAAACTTGATACAAATATTACCTACTATATGGAAAAAATAAACTGTGGTGGCAAGACACCTCTAGAAGCCCTAGGGAAAGGGACGAAATATAATTATAACTAAAAACGACCGATATTAGTGTTGATTCCATCCTTTTCGGGACTACGAGAGTGATTCCAATCAAACTGGGTACACTTATGACTTACTATCAGGAGACAAACTGCGTGGAGGTATGACAACACTTGCACCCTTATGGGTGGGGGTTGGAGAGTGTGAGATGGAAAATGAATCGAAAATGGAATCAATTATTTTCGGGGTCGCTGAGATGAGTAGTGACACTCCGGATTTTTTTTAGAAGTGATTTGGCATAGGGGTGAGAAAATGTGAAAAAGAACATTTCCCACAATGGCCGAATTAATGGACGTACTCTATATGTGTACTGCATGTTCCAGCATAGGTCTCAACTAAAATTGATACATGTATTACTTAATATCTGAAAAAAATTCCTTGGTGGTGAGAGGTGGTGGTGGTGATTATTGTTTTAAGAGGAAGTACAACTAGGCAACCATCCCCTATATAACACTAATCAGAGGGAAATAGGGAAGGGATCCGACACTTCGAAAAATGAAGATATCGGTCAAAGAAAGACAAGGGCCACTAAGGGAGTGAAAATGAAAGACTCCCTAGCCCTCGCAAACCTAATAGCGTCGGGGTCGGAAAAGAACAAGAATTGACCAAGGGAGGTCGGATAGGATAGATGAAAGTGAGGAGCCTGGCACAAGTAAGTGGAAGCAATGCCAGGACTCAGCTGAGGGCCCCGTAGTCGCCAACCCACGCTCCACAGTTTAGAGCCCCTGGGGCCTTGGTGGTGAGAGACCCCTAGCCCCCTTTGGTAGGGGTAAAATGTTAAAATAACCTAAAGGACAGATACTTGTGTCGAATCCATACTTTTCGCTGACGCTGAGATGAACTGCGAGACTCTGGATGCCGTTTAAGACAAACTTCAGTGTCAGTCGGCAGAGGGCAGAGAACGAGAGAAGAAAAGAAAATATCCAAAATGACCAATTTTAAAGACGAATGTGGGTATGTTCTAGCTAACCTCTCAACCAAATTTGGTACTATCTGCAAGAAATTGCTGTGGGGTTACGATAACCTATCTGCCGGGCTGAGTGGCTCAGACGGTTAAGGCGCTGGCCTTCTAACCCCAACTTGGCAGGTTCGATACTGGCTCAGTCCGGTGGTATTTGAAGGTGCTGAAATACAACAGCCTCGTGTCGGTAGATTTACTGGCA
Source organism: Anabrus simplex (assembly GCF_040414725.1). Taxonomy (NCBI): domain Eukaryota; kingdom Metazoa; phylum Arthropoda; class Insecta; order Orthoptera; family Tettigoniidae; genus Anabrus; species Anabrus simplex. The sequence goes on from NC_090265.1 coordinate 1,527,299,613, forward strand.
CGTAAAAGAACTCCTGCGGGACTAAATTCCGGCACCTCGGCGTCTCCGAAGACCGTTAAAGTAGTTAGTGGGAGGTACAAGCAAACAGCATTATTATTATTACAATAACCTATCAACCCTATGGGTGGGATTGAATTATAAAAACACGAAGAAAGGGGTGGAGTCAGAAACAATATACTACGACAAATATTAATGCACAGTTTTCGAGGTCATTGAGGTTAATAATGATACTCTGGATGTCATTGAAGTCCATGTTTAGCCCTCATCGGCATGGAGATGAGAAAGGGTGGAAAAGAAAAAAGGCCAAATGACCAAAATTACAAATATGTGTGTGTTTCTTGCAGCATAGCCCTCGTACAAAGTTGGTAAACGTATTACTCTCTTAAAAAAATACTCTTTGAGGTAAACTTCCCTAGCACTCCTAGGGGAGGGGTAAAATATAAAAAAAACGAAATGACTGATATTAATGACGAATACATTGTTTACGAGATCACTGAATTAAACTGTGACACTCTGGATGGTTGTCATAATTCAGCCGCAATAAGCATGGATATTGAGAAGGGGTGAAAATGAATGTAAAAATAAACGAGATTAAGGATGTATGTGGATATGTTCCAGAACGAAACTTGGTACGCATATGACTTATTACCTGGAAAAATATGTACTGTGGAGATGAAACATCCCAAACCCCGCTGCGGGGGGTTGAAATGTAAGAATAATGGAAAATAAGCAATGTTAATGTTGAATCCATTGTTTATGTGTTTCTGAGACGAACTGTGATGCTCTGGATACCGTTTAAGTCCACATTCAGCCTCTATTGAGACGGTGGGCTGAAAGAGGTTTAAAAGTAAATCATCTACTATGACCGAGATTAATACGGAATCCACTGCTTTTGGGGTCGCACGGCTGATTGATCACAGTCCCAATGACAGTTGAAATCGTGTATGTCATAGGCAAATACACATAGTTATCACTTCTTAGAAATGAAACTTCCACGGTGTGTAGAATTATTTAGTTCTTTTCCGGGTTGAACCAAGTTGTAGTTTTCTGTGCATTACGTACAGTTTACCGAGGTTTCGATTACATTTCCGCCTGGGAGACTGATTACCTCGGATCAGTTACCTTGACAAAGTATACTGCAATGTATTCGAAACGTCGGCAAACTGTGCGTAATCTACAACATGGTTCAACCCGGAAAAAACACTAAATAGTTATCACTTTTTCAATTTCTAAAGGATAAAATACTTCCCTATCAATTCGAGCTTCCACTAGGACAAGGTTTTACCCGAAAATTATAAAATATAAAACTTAAAATCAAACACATCCAAATAACTCTAAAACTACGAAATAGATCGTAAAATCTCAAAAAATTCTATATAAAATAACTCCTCACATAACTAACTGGTAAAACAAATATTAAATGTAAACATTCTTAAACTATCTGGGCAACGCCCAGTACTATAGCTAGTCATAAATAAAGCAGTAGGTATAATTGGTTTTCATTTCCCTTAAGTATTTAGTGTGATTGACAATTCTCGTGATATAGATGTTGATTCCCATAGCGAACGTGAAATATTATTCCCGAATGAATAAATTTATATACCAATGTCCAGTAACGACCAACTATATTAGTTGCAATTCTCGCTCATCCTGATACTTGAAATACATGGTAATTACTACTGCTTCAAACAAGCTCGCACATGAAAAATAATCACCAGCAATATCTACTTCGGATAATCCTTTAAGAGACCAAGAATACTATTGTCTACCTCACAAAATAGAATCACCGTTATTAAGAGTCCGGTTTAGAAAGCCAAGAATAACGGCCGAGAGGATTCGTCGTGCTGACCACATGATACCTCGTAATCTGCAGGCCTTCGGGCTGAGCAGCGGTCGCTTGGTAGGCCAAGGCTCTTCAAGAGCTGTAGTGATATGGAGTTAGGTTAGGTTATTAAGAGTATCGGTTTTGTTCATATTTGCAATCTCAAATCTCAGATAATATAATTGATCATGTGTTCCCAACAGAGTGAATTCACTTTCGCCTGAAGCTTGTGGTAGAGTATGTTTAAATGCAATAATTCCTGTCATTAGCATACACCACGTTAAAGAACTCCTGCGGTTTTCAATTCCGACACACCAAAGTACCACAAAACCTATAGAAATTCAAGGGGCGTTAAATTATTTTAATAATATACCGAACGGGATGACTATTTGGTAAAAGCCGCGCAGCAGAAATCTTTCATTCAGGAAATGGCGGGTTCAAACCCCTCCACCTGAAGCTCTGAATATGGTTTTCCGTGGTTTCCCATTTTCAAACCAAACAAATAATGGGGCTGTATCATAATCAACACCACGGATATTAGCTATCCATGGCCATCATCAGCAACTGATACCAACGTTAGAATCGTTAAATTCCGTGCTTTCCATTATCGAGTTAACTAAAGTCAGGCACAACAAAGAAAATTGTCATAAAAAACGTGATTTAGTGTGATGCCAACCAACAGGGAAAAGTATTATCTTGTCAGAAACAAATATATACACAGTTACATCCATCTTACTGTTAAATTTCTTTCACCAAAACTTGGTCTATACATGATGATAGACAAAGTGAAAACTGTATTAATAGGTCATCGTCATATTGTAGAGGAACGATCTCCTAATATAATGGTGGGATCATCCATAGCAACTAAAGTTTACATTTGAAGGACAGTGTCGGAGGTACGCTCACAGTATTTATGACGTAGAAAGTGACTTTAACAGAAATGATGTCGAGCGAATTAGGTGCAATACAGGTTCTACAGGCTTGGTAGAAGAGTTGGGTTGTTCATCTCGTTGTGGGGATGCCTGCAGTTTCTTTCGCTCACAGTTGTCTGCGGCACGTTCTTCTACAAAATTCTTGGTCTTATTACTTTCCTCACATTTCATTTTATCCTTCGTAATGCACTTGTGGTGTCCGGTTGCACGGCTAAATGGTTAGCATGCTGGTCTTTGGTAACAGGGGTCCCGGGTTCGATTCACGGCAGCGTCGTGAATTTTAACCTAACTGATTAATTTCGCTGGCACGGGGACTGGGTGTATGTGTCGTCTTATCAACATTTCATTCTCATCACGACACGCACGTCGCCTACGGGTGTCAAATCGGAAGACCTGCATCTGGCGAGCCGAACTTGTCCTCAGACACTCCCGCCATTTCATTTCAATGCACTTGTGGTAGTTTATGATCGAATTAAAGTCCGACTCGTTGGCTGAACGGTCAGCGTACTGGCCTTCGGTTCAGAGGGCCCCGGGTTCGATTCCCGGCCGGGTCGGGGATTTTAACCTTAATTGGTTAATTCCAATGGCACGAGGGCTGGGTGTATGTGTTGTCTTCATCATCATTTCATCCTCATCACGACGCGCAGGTCGCCTACGGGATTCAACTAGAAAGACCTGCACCTGACGAGCCGAACCCGTTCTGGGATATCCCGGCACTAAAAGCCATACGACATTTCATTATCCATTTAGACTAAATATGTTTAGAAATTTTACAGATTGAGCTCAATATTCAGCATTTAAACTGATCGGGTCACGATGTTGTGGAAGTTATGGAACCAACGGTCGTTATTAGTATTGAGATCTACAAGACTAGTGAAGCGATATCACTTGCGACATGAAGTCGCGAGCTATAATTTGTCTTGAATTGATTTCAGCATAAAATGGTGGACGCCCACCACCAATCAACACTGCGTCATCGATTATTAAAACTAAGTTTAAAGAATATTTTCATCCTTCACCTTTTTAAGTGAATATTATGTGTGTAGTATTTATACTTGCAATTTAATAGGCCGAACTTACCATACTTTCCCACGTGAAGTTCGAAATACTGCGCGGGGAACAGTACAAGAACCATACAAAGAAATGTTTAGTACTCGTTAGCCCTCGGAATAGAACAAGAGTTCATAATGGAGACTCGGTGAAACGCATTAAGGAAATGAACTCTAGGGAAATAGTTAGTCCATTTCAGACTCTGATGTAGCCTCGTGTTTGTTATTCACGTCTAAAGATTCGAGTAACAACGAAGTCTGTTTAATTGCACAGGGAGATGGCATAGAACACTTTCTTTGAAATTACACTGATATCAAAATTTTCTATATGCTCCCAGTATTTATTTTACTTCTGTGCCGTCTACCTTAGGGTGATCTAGTAATCTGAGGTTTGGAGTGCCTTTACGCAGAACAATTAAGTATATAAAGTGCCACATGAACTGAATTATTTCAACTTATATAAGTGGCATGCAGTCCTCCATCACAATTCAGGAATAGTATTTGTCTTTACTGTTAGTTGTTTGCAATCCATATCACTTAGTTCCACTTAACTTGAAAATAGAGTTTACTTGTATAGTACATAAAGCTTACAATCGCCGGAGTATGGAGTCAATGTTGGCTTAGTGAACTCCACTCTGTACGTTTCGGCTGGTCTGCATAACGGACCAGACCATTGGGGAATTATTCACGAAGTTCTTTATGCGCTTGAGCTACATTTATCTGCCTCCCATTAAGCTAAATGCAGACATTGAGGAACCAGGGAGTAGTAGGCTTGCTTTCAATGCCTCCTATTCATCTGACAGATATATACACCATACCCTGAGTTTGCCATGTTTCACCCTTTTTTCAAATTTAATCCTTAGTTTTCCTTTCAAATACCATACATCATTTCTTCGTCTTACAATAATCTCCTGTTTTTCTGGTCCAAAGCGAATTATTTTATATCTAAATTCCTTCAAGTAGTTTAAAATATTTATTCAGGCAGATCAGTCTTCAAAATGAATATTATTTTGACTGCTTAGAAACTGCGAATAACAAACAATGGTAAATTACAGAATGGTTAAATTATTGCCATCGTCACAATTGTGATGGTTAGGATATTAAGGGAGACTGAAATTGAAAACCGAAATTGACTCGATAACTTAATTCACAATTATTCTTTTACAGAATTAGAACGCTTTGTTGAGCAAGATGTAACTGCAATAGGCAAACCTGATTGCATAAAACAAATATCTTACGATTTAGAGCATCCCTTAAGATACAGTATGGTCTATGAAATAAACATATTGATTTATGCATGTATAACATAGGAACTACATAATTCACAAATACTCATATAACCTTACATTATTGCCTTATAACTCGTTGGCTGAACGGTCAGCGTACTGGCCTTCGGTTCAGATGGTCCTGGGTTCGATTCCCGGCCGGGTCGGGTATTTTAACCTTAATTGGTTAATTCCCATGACACGGGGTCTGGGTGTATGTGTTGTCATCATGATTTCATCCTCATCACGACGCGCAGGTCGCCTACGGGTGTCAAATAGAAAGACCTGCACCTGGCGAGCCGAATCCGTCCTGGGATATCCCGGCACTAAAAGCCATACGACATTTCATTTCATTGCCTTGTAATTTTTAAATAAGATGGCATGAGTGATAACTTCCTTAGATACTTTTAATTCATTACTTGTCAAATAAAATCAACTGGCAAGGCTATAATTATTCACCTTTGCTCCTCGCAGTATACAACTGACCATTTCTTAGAAGTGTAGCTTCCACGTTGTGTAGAATTATTTATTTCTTCTTCCGGGTTGAACCGTGTTGTTGTTTTCTCTACAATTTGCCGACGTCTCGTATACATCGCAGTATTCTTTGTCAAGGCGGCTGAAATACCCCCACACGATCCGAGGTATTCAGTCTCCCAGCCAGCAATCAAACTACTTGAGTATTTACTGGCCTTAGCCTTATACACTGGCGGAAATCAATAGCCAAACACTATGAAATAAGGAATGTGGAATACAGAAATTTTAGCAATATATTTGTCGAGGTATTAAATGGCGGGGAGGGATTCATATGGGTGGCATTGTAGTAAGTACTTTGATCTATGCCGACGACTTAGTCTTAATGGCAGATAGTGCTGAAAGTGTGCAATATGATATTTTGGTGGCTGAAAAGAGATGCGGCATGTATGCAGTGAAAATTAGCGTTCTTGATATTAAATTGATGTCAGAAACGAAGGAAACAGATATGATTGAACGCCAGTCAGGGAATACGAAACGGGAAGTATCTACTCTAGGTGCAGCAAAACTAACACTGTGAGCTCACAGTTGCGATCAATTCTATAAGAAAGAAGCCATTTCCCGAACGAAACTATTTCTACATCGGTCTATTCGCAGACCGATTTTTTTGTACGGGATTGAAAGTTGGCTAAACTCAGGATATCTTAATCATTATCTCGAAGAATCAGACGTGAAAGTAGATGAGTACTCGGAATGAGGAGATTAAGACTAGGAGGTGCGCAAAACCTAGGTTGGGTGGTGAGTTCATACGATGTCATCCTAGACAGACCACCAAGGAAAAAAATGGTCATGGCCAATAAAAGCAAAAAAAAAAACGAAGATTTTTAAACTCAATTTTGATCAATTTAATGAGAAGAGGTGGTTAGTTAATTCTCAGGGGCTTGCGGCATGAACGCTGATGGGCATAAACACTCTATTATGATGATGTAAGCGTGTTTGTGTAGGCGTGTGTGTTTGGTATATTCAAAACTGTTAGATAAGGAATACACCATTTGAAATTAACTAAGGTGAATGAATTGAGTCTATTAACTAAGACAGGGATTTGGCCGAACTGCTTTCCGCCAGTGAAATACAGAACTTGAAGAAAATGACCAGGATGTCAGCATAGACAATACTAATTAGGATACAATATAGTATTTAGAAACAATCATTAAAACAGGATATTTACTTCATATATTAAATTGATTAATATGATTTACAAGATTTACGCAGATCATGTTTCATCTCTTCATCTCTATTCATGTATATTGGGGAACACATTCTTACAAGAAGAAATGAATGTACCTGCTGCCATACTAAAAGTAGCAACGTATCGATGAATATTATTTTACGGTCTCATAGCTCTATTAATGAGCGAGTTTATATGCCGATATCATTATCAGAGTATCACTAATAGAATTACTGTAATTTTACGACGATATTTCTTACTAAAATAACATTAAAGTGTTTGGGACTATTTTATGCATAATTTGAGATACATCTGCAGCGCAATAATTCGCGTAAATCTCGCAGAAATCAGGAAACACTGTTGTGTAGCCAACATAGCAATTTTCTCATGGCATTTTATCCAGCATTTGAGCACTAATGTTAAAAATTTTGGCAGTTATCATTGACACGTAAGGGACGGTAATAACTGAGACGCATTCACTGAAAATGAATTCGTTGAAAATGAAACTTATTATGTTACCTGAATGGCTTTTCAAGCCACTTTTACGATTTACGATTCTCAAATTTCATCAGAAATTCGGTCAGCCGAGTAAGAAGCTACTGCGTTCATCCTGGAACACAGCAGTGGACACTCAGATAGGTAATTCATTATTCCCTCAATCAGATAAAATTAAGAAATCATTCGCAACGTGTTAAACATTTCAAAACTTAAAAAAGTCAAACCTGGAATATACATCTTCCCACATTTTTCAGAAATAAGTTTTTGATACTATGAGTAATTACAATGTATTTCATTTGGCGACATGCATAGCCACCGTTACAATTAAAGCATTGCATTAATAGGTAGAAAACACCAGTATGTCAAAGAAACTGTAACCATAACTGAAAAGCTACATATCTCGAAAATAGAACAAATGATGTTTTTCCATGGTGTCCACTATCGAAGACTGAGATTGTACGTTACTTAAGGCTACCACCGTTTCCTTCTTAGGCCGTGTCATTCTTTATTCCATCGTCACTGAAAATCTGTATTTGTTAGAGTGACATTTAAAAACTAGCAAAAATCAATTAATTAATCCTTATTTTTAAATTTAACTTCATATTTTAAAAATGACTTCATACAACCATATTATGTATAATCATTAACGATAAGTGACACATGGGATATTCGGTTACACTATACACAATGACATTTAATTTCACCATTTTTGTATCTTTTGATTTACCTTCCTTAAGCTAAAATAACATGATCCTGTAGAAATTCAGAATTTCCCTCATAAGGTGAATTAAAAGCTGCGGTCTTTCTTAATGGTAGTGAAGCGGAGATTCCGAGATGTGCTCCAGAACTCTTGATATAAAGTGGTTAATAATACCCTAACCTTGTTTTGCAGTTAACTCTGCTTGCGGCATGTCATTATATTTAACTAGCAGCTACTGGTTAAACAAGGTAACACATATAGAGCCACTTAGGGTAAGCCAATTACTGTACCACCAAGCTGCTGGCCATACACTGAGCTTCACCTTCGGCTGGTTCAAACTGTATGAATTACTCGCTAACTCTTCATGAAGTTCACTAGATATCTTGCACAAATTGCTTGTTATTGAATTTATGACGGAGTTGGTGGCGATTGTTACGTTGATCAAGAAAAAGACCAGCTTATCAGTCCCTCTTGAAACTCAATTCAATTAATTTTATAAACGAGGTCTGGCGTGTAGTTTTAAGCTATGGTTTTTAAACAGCGGCCGTGATAAAAATACCTTTGCGATTTCCTAAACAAAATTGGGGCTTCGCTTGAAAACAACACGTGGTCCATGATTTTAGGTTATTTGGTTTTACACACGCTAACACTACAAAAATCGACACTAAATTGGAGATGAGATTAATATTTACTGAACAGCAATGAATTCTTTTGTTCCGAGATTGTTACATTTATTAGTTTACTGACAGTTACTTATTTAAATTATTCTTCGTTTATATTACGAAAGTATCATGAAATTACTCACGTTTCGCCCCTGTATGACACTGGGCTCGTCAGATTGATTGCCATGCCTTTCCTTGACGCTGGCGGTTAGTGTGTCTTTGAGACACCACTGCAAGTCTCTTTGTGAAGCACATGCAGTGACAGCAATCTACAGGAGATGCTTAACTCTGCTTGAATAAATTCCTGCCTTTGGCTTCTATATCAAAAATTGGGTTCCCACAGAATAATCACAATTTAATTTCGACTAAGAATATGGTAAAATTTTAAGTATTCAAAAGAACTTGCTATTGGATATGTCACCTCCTTAGAGAATAACTTAATTGCATCGGCAAAAGGTTGTAGCAATCCAATAAATCCTACCTTATTAGGTCCTTTACGAATCTGAATATAACCTAAAACCTTCCGCTCCAATAAAGTAAGGAAAGGTACCCCAATTATTACACAAATAATTAACATAACAGCCCCTAATATTCTTATTAAAATCACTATTAACAATACTACCTGTAATACTCTTACATTTTTGTTATAACAGTAGGAAGCGATTAAATTAAATTGTTGTTCCTTCTGAGAATATAATTTTTGCGTGCTTATAATATTCATTTTACCAACAATTTATTACGATTTTGTACACAACTTAGCACGAAATGGAGTCATTAATTCAAGGACCTATGGTACTGGTTAACCCAGGAATTGGGTCTGGATGTATAAATTCACGGCTGAAATTGAAATCGCAAGAAGTACGTTTCTAAAATTAAAGCATCTTATGTACAAGCGAGGTGTGTCGTGAAGTGTTGTGTTCACGGTGCTGTTTTACGATGTCGAAGGATAGACATTAAAGGCTTCGTTTAATGCTAATTTTACCTACTTCAATTACAAATTTTGTGATAACTATCAATAATAAAATTTTGAAATTTGGTATACATACATCTTAAAGGATTTTGTGACAACAGTAGTACTTAGACTTTGAAAAATAACCCGGCTGAATTTATATTAAAAAATTAACGGGCACCGATTTTTATAAATTTTTGAACACACTGTAACCAAATAAAATCCACAGTTTGTAAGTAATGATATTAAGAAAACTCCTAAATGCGTAAAAACTCAATAGTATGAGTGACTAAAATGCTATGCTCTTAGGCCTAGTACTACCTGAAATATTGGTAGACTACTTTGAGCCAATAAAGAACTCGAATGGAGGAAAACAAAGGGACAAGTTCAATTGCCTTTTTAATACATAACAGCAACATATTCTGGATTATCGAGGTCATCAGCATCTTTCCTAGAGCTTTCGTGCCTTCCCTGCACAGTTCTTAAAGCTTTGTAAATAATATAAACATCCAGGTCAGACACTTTCCTCCTCATATCAGCAATTTCTTGAAATGTATCGAGAGTGTTCACTTCTGGCTCGATCCCTAATAGCTGCATAACTTTCATCCTACCAGCACATCCCTCATTGAAAGTAATATACAGTATCAGAAACACCAATGCACAATGACTGATATTTATAAACACTGTCTTTGGAACACTACTCCATGCTACATTGTTGAATGATTCATTAGGGTTCCGAGTTCGATCATGCAAACATTTAAGGAGTAGTTCTGGATTAGAAAGTCTCGTAAACATAGGCTTTTTTTATGTCAGTTATTGGTGCAGGCAGGGAATGTTCGAGACTGTAAACTTCACCAGTAACTAAGTACCTGTTATATTTACATCACTAAAGTACCCCCATAGAACATAAAACATGCTGAGGATTTTCATCAGTGGATGCTTTTCGTAGAAATATTGCCCACACAGCTTTCCGCATATCGTCTAAACTAGAGGTATCCCTTCTTGTTGCCATCCCATAATAATTTTTAAGAATGTCAATTTCCTTTTGTGCAAGTCTTCCAGTTGCCGATAAGGGCGATTATCTTCAAGCTTCTTCCCTTTGCACTCATTACGCAACCTACGTAAACTACAACCCATTCTTTTTTGCAAATGCCCAACGCACTCAAGTTACATCATTTCAGTGTTACCATATTGCTTGCTCTCTGTCACATTCTAGAATGTCCGGCTCCATGGCTAAATGGTTAGCGTGCTGGCCTTTGGTCACAGGAGTCCCGGGTTCGATTCCCGGCAGGGTCAGGAATTTTAACTATCATTGGTTAATTTCGCTGGCACGGGGGCTGGGTTTATGTGTCGTCGTCCCGGCTCGTTGGCTGAATGGTCAGCATACTGGCCTTCGGTTCAGAGGGTCCCGGGTTCGATTTCCGGCCGAGTCGGGGATTTTAACCTTCATTGGTTAATTCCAATGCCCCGGGGGCTGGGTGTTAGTGCTGTCCCCAACATCCCTGCAACTCACACACCGCACACAATACTATCCTCCACCACAATAACACGCAGTTGCCTATATGTGGCAGATGTCGCCCACACTCATCGGAGGGTCTGCCTTGCAAGGGCTGCATTCGGCTAGAAATAGCCACACGAATTTTTTTTATCATCATTTAATCCTCATCACGACGCGCAGTTCGCCGACGGGCGAACATGTCCTCCGACACTCCCGGCACTAAAAGCCATACGCCATTTAATTTACCTTCTAGAATCCTGTCACCAGCACCTAGATAATTGCTGTATTCTACCCCATACTGTGGTACTGAACGCTGAAATATAGCTGCACCACCTGCTGCTTCCATCCCACCACTGACATCTGTATAATTTAAATTGCAGTCGGCAGATGTCTGGTGGGCTTTTAGGGCCTCAGGTTTGTTGCGAAGGTTTTCACAAGTCTCACAGTATTTCTTAAGTAACGCCATATCTAGCACATTGCCGCTATCCACACGTGTCATGGAATCTAAACCATTCAAACTAGTGTACCCTCTCCCTTGCCAGCTACCGTCAACTGCCATACTAAGATCTGTTGAGCTCTCATTCTCCTTCACTGCTTCACTGACAGCCTCAGTCATGGATTTCTGTGCGCAACATCTAATTACCTCATTTATGATGCCATTATATTTTCTGGACTTAGTTGGAGGTTTAGGCAAATTCATAACAGCACACTGCTGATTCACCCTTCTCTATGCAGCACAAACCATACACTTTTTTCCAAGTTGCTTTACGTCGCACTGAGACAGATAATTTGTATGGGGACGATGTTATAGGAAAGGGCTAACAGTGGGAAGGAAGCGGCCGTGATCTTAATTAAGGTATAGCCCCAGAAGTTGCCTGGTATGAAAGTGGGAAACCAGGAAAATTAATCTTCAGGGCTGCCGACAGTGCGGTTCGAACCCACACCCTCCCCAATACTGGATACTGGCCGCACTTAAACGACTGCAGCTATCGAGCTCGGCCAAACCAAACACAAACCCCATACTGTTTTCATAGCCTGTCTTAGTTTGCTGTCCGCGGCTGATCTCCCTTTTTATAGCTCGTGTGATGTGAACCAGAACATTCGCGATGTGGCGTTAAATCTTCAAGAAACTCACAGGTAAGCCAGACGACGAGAACAATACACGGAAATACCAGCCATGCCCTTCAGGCTGATTTACTAGCCCCTTCCAACAAGAAGTACCGAAATGAGCTACCACGGGGGTGGTACGTAGCACGTATCACTGTGAATAATTCTGGTCACTGTACTTAAATGAATTACAAAGAAATCTGCAATAACTACGGTACATATTAAGCTACAGTACCATCAAATATAATATGCAACATTTCAAACATTAAATAGCAAACTATGTGTGGTTAATTACTCTGGCTTGGGGACTGTATATTTATGACCGTCTTAATATATTTTTCATTTACATACAATCCATAACAGCACCAACCAACACACAAACATGCAACGGTGGATACATCTCCCTACATAGGGTTGGCGTCACGAAGGGCATACAGCCATCAAACAGCGCCAGATCCACATCAAGTGCCGACACAAATCAATTTCGTAAAAGACAAGGAAGAAGAAAAATAAGGAAATAAACGAACAGAAAGCAGTAATAAAACGTGTAAGCTGTCAACTCTTGCGTTTCACTGTATATTATTATTACAGTACTTAGCCAAAACAAGCAAACAAACCCCGCGGCACAAAACTCCTAACGGACCTTGGCCTACCAAGTTACCGCTGTTCAACCTGGAGACCTGCAGATTACGACGCGATGATGTGGACAGCACAACGAATCTTTCGGCCGTTGGTTATTTGGTTAATCCTGGTTCAGCTGGAATTTCTTGAAATCACCTTTAATTTAATTTGTCTGTAACTGTAAAGAAGTCACATTGCCTCAATTTTGAATATTACGTTACTTTGATTTGTATCCTCATTAGCTTTAATTTTGTTTAAATTACATAACACCACCTTCAAAACTTTTTGTGTACTGTGTAAAATGCGGCACACTGGTTCATGCCACCATTACCAGACACAAGCTATTCTTTGCCTCTTGCTCATGATGATCATCCGTCACTTTTGTTTTGTTTCTATTTTTGTTACGTAGAACTAGCTGTATTACCCGACGTTGCATGGATAGATTTTGAATGTTTATCCCTAAGATATGGATTACGAGTTAGTTATGTGTGAAGTGAATTTTAATAGAATTATTTTTGAGATGTTGATTTTACTACCTATTATGCAGTTTTATAGTTATTTAGATGTGTTTGATTTGAATATTAGATTATTTAATTTTCGAGTAAAAATGTGTCCTTGTGGAAGCTCGAATTGACTGGGGATTATATGATCCTTTCAAAAAATAGTAGGTGATAATTATGTGTATTTTCCATTCGAGCTGTGGGTAATTATGATGTTCACGATTTCAACTGTCATTGAGTCTGCCAACAACCAGCCTAGCAGTGTATTCAACTCTAACCTCGGTCATTTTAGACTATTTACTTTTAAGCCCCTCTCAGCCCTCCCTCACAATGGAGGCTGAATGTGGACTTAAACGGTATCCAGTGCATCACAATTCGTCTCAGTGACACAGGAACAATGGATTCGACATTAATGTATCGTCGCTGCCGGGACAAATCCTCCTATGTGAAATAGTTTAGCTTAGAACTTTGGCAGGTAAGGTTCTGTCATCTAAGGTGCAATATAGTGTGAATATTGTCAAGGCATTCTCGCTCTTCATAATGTATGTGCTGGCGGTCAGTATATCTCCAAAAAATATTATCACGTAAGAGGTTTTGTCCCGGCAACGACGATATGTTATTTCCCATTATTTTTTATACATCATCCCCTCCCATTCCCCACTCGCAGTGGAGTTGGTATGTTTTATCTCCATAGTATACTTTTTCAGCCGTTAAGTCATATGTGTACCAATTTTCGTTGAGAGCTATTCTAGTACATAAGGCCTACCCTTATGCATCCATAATATCGGTTCGTTTTACATTCATGTTCACCCCTTCTCAATCTTCGTACTTATTGCGGCTGAAGGATGACAACCATCCAGAATGTCACGGTTCATTTCAGAGACTTCGTAAACAATGTATTCGACATTTATGTCAGTCATTATAATTTTTTGTACTTAACCTGTACCCCTAAGAGTACTAGGAGTCTTTTATCGCAACAATTTTTCTGATAGTAAGTTATATGTGTACCAATATTGTATGAGGTTAATGCTGGAAGAAACACACATACATCCATAATTTCGGTTATTTTGTAAATTTTATTTTCCATCCCTTCTCATCTCCATGCCGATGTCCAGCTCCATGGCTAAATGGTTAGCGTGCTGGCTTTTGGTCACAGGGGCCCCGGGTTCGATTCCCGGCAGGGTCGGAATTTTAACTACCATTAGTTAATTTCGCTGGCACGGGGGCTGGGTGTATGTATCGTCTTCATCATCATTTCAACCTCATCATGACGCGCAGGTCGTATACGGGAGTCAAATCAAAAGACCTGCACCTGGCGAGCCGAACATGTCCTCGGACACTCCCGGCACTAAAAGCCATACGCAATTTCATTTTTTCCATGCCAATGGGGGCTGAACAACTACATCCCGAGTGTCATTATTCACCTAAGCGACTCCGAAAGCTATGGATTGTACATTAATATTTGTCGTTGTATATATTTTTTATATTTCACCCGTCTGTTTGTGTTTTTTTATAATTCTTCCCCTCCCCTAGGGGTGCTAGGTGTATCTTAGCCACGTAGCAATTTCTACTATATAGTAAGTCATGTGTGTACCAAGTTTGGATGAGAGGTATGCTAGAACAGACACTAATACGACCTTAAACTTTGTCACTTCGGACATTTTCTTTTCTTCACCCATTCTCACCCTCCTGCCGGTTGGGACTGAACGTGTTAAACGGTAACCATAGTGTCACAGTTCATCTCAGCGACCCCGGAAACTATGGATTAAACACGAATATATGACGTTCAGATATTTTTTTACATTTGGCTCCTACTTTAGGGTCTAGGGGTCCCTTACCCCTATGGTAAATTTTCCAGAGACTAAGTACAACTTTGATTGAGAGCTATGCTGGAACATAAACACATACGTACATTATCTCGGTCATTCTGGAAATTTTGCTTTTCATCTTTTCTCGTCCCTATGCTAAAGGAGGTTGAACTTGGTCTTCTAAACATCCGAAGCGTCACTATTCATCTCATCGACCCCGAAACGAATGGATTCGACACTATTTTCAATTATTTGTACAACTCACCCCTTAGTAGTATTGCTAGTGTACTCCTCGAAGTTTGTCGCCTGGTAGTAAGTCATCAGTGTACCGAGTGTGATTGAAATCACTCTCGTAGTCCCGAAATGTATGGATTCAAAATGAACACCGGTCTTTTTTAGTTATAATTACATTTCGCCCCCTTCCCTAGGGCTTCTAGGGGTGTCTTGCCCCCACAGTATTTTCTTCCAGATAGTAGGTATATATTTGTACCAAGTTCAGTTGACAGCTACACTGGAACGTACACACAAACATCCATAATCTCGGCCATTTGGACATTTTCTTTACACACTCCTTCTCACCCGCCTGCCAACTGGGGCTAAACTTGGACTTCAACGACATCAGCAGTGACACTATTCATTTCAGTGGTCCCTAAAACTATCGATGTGGCACTATTTTCGACTTTTGATCTCACCCCCTCCAACACCTACCCCTAGGAGTGCTAACGTTGTCATACCTCACCACGGTTTCTCTCCTGATAGTAAGTTATAACTATACCAGGTTTGATTGAAATCGCTCCAGTAGTCCTGAAAACTATTGATTCGACACCATTATTGTTCGCTTTTAATTATTAGTACAGTGTGATTCAGCAGCCCCTTGCAATATCACTTGCTGCAGTCCACCTAACGTGCATATGGTTAAAGGGATGCTACTCCCCTGCAGGCGTACTGTATGGTACCAATGTTCAGTGAGCACATTTTGTACACGGTTCTGAACCCTAGCGAAATCTTATATCATCCGTTCGCAAAACATGACGCCTTGAAATCATATAGCAAAGCCCTTTTACCAGGTAATTATGCTGATGTGTCGTGCCGCGTGACCGGGTGTAACGAAGAGGTGAATCAGTGCATAAAACTAGATAAAAGTGCAGTAATTAATGTCTTAAACACCGAACCAGACAGCGTATGTACTCTGCGCACGTCGTACTACCAGCATGTTTCCAGCAGTGCAACGTAGCGGATGTGGTTAGCCGTTCGCCTAGCAATCGCCCCCCCCCCCCCACCCTAAGGGGGCTGAACTTTGACTTTAAATATCCGGAGTGTTACTATTTATCCCAGCGACCGCCAAAACTACGGATTGGACACAATTTTATTATTTTTATAACTAACCCATCTGATCCCCCGCCCCTAAGGGGTGATGGCTTATACACAGAGTGCTCGTCCTCAGATAGTAAGTCATAAGTGTACCATGTTTGGTTGAAATATTGCTCTAGTGATTTAGGAGGAGATGTATCATTTACATGCATACATGCATACATTCATTTTATATGTATCTATTATTTCAATTTTCGTAGGGATATCTAATTGTTTTGAAAATAAAATACAGCCTATGTTACTCACTGGTAATGTAGCTTTCTATAGGTGAAATAATTTTTAAAATGGGTTCAGTGTTTATGTGTATATCCATTACAAGGATACAAATCATTTTTTCTTTATAATATTTGTATAGAATATATTATTGTTTTTACGTCCCACTAACTACTTTTGAAGGTTTTTCGGAGACGCCGTGGTGCCGAAATTTTATCCCGCAGGAGTTCTTTTACGTGTCAGTAATTCTACCGACACGATGCTATTTGAGCACCTTCAAATACCAACTGACAGTCGAACCTATCAAATTGAGGTCAGAAGGCCAGTGCCCCGACCGTCTGAGCCATTCAGCCCGGAAGAGTTTTAGAGTTCACTCCACACTGAGCCTGTTTCCATTATGCTATCTATAGGAATTGCTTTTAATCAATTGAATCAACAGCTGAGAATGTTATGATCACCCATGCGCTCTGTAGGTTTCCTATTTATACGTTTTTAGTGAGTTTTCCATCAAGTAAATATATTTTTTAATTTGAATATTGATGTGAATTTTTGTTATATCCGTGGATAACAGGAGCGCTAAAAGGAGGACTGTAACGAACTTCCATGACAACTAATTATTTAACATGAAGAAATTTTATAGGTTAGAACAGGACAATGTATTTGTGAATCTGACAAGGGAACATCGGCAATGGGTAAGTCGCCGATCGCGATGAAACTTGGAAAACACATTGAGGTACACGTAAAAACGATGTCGGCATCAATTTTGGGTGCCAACATTCATTAGGGCGTTAACTACGGAGCCTAAAAGTTGCTACATTACAAATTCCGCGCGATCAGTGATGAATACCTGCTGGCCAATGCTAAGCTGGCACACTGCGTACCTGGAGACACGCCTCTGCACCTCCTCCCCTAAACGCTCCAATTGGTTCGCCACCGCACGTTTCCCTTCTCCCCGCGGTTGCCGGCTGCGGTGGCGAACCAATTGGAGCGTGAAGGGGAGGAGGTGCAGATGCGTGTCTCCAAGTACGCAGTGTGCCAGCTTAGCATTCGCCAGCAGGTATTCATCGCTGATTGCGCGGAATTTGAAATGTCGCAAATTTTAGGCCCCGTAGTTAATGCTCTAATGAATGTTGGCACGCAGAATTGATGCCGACATCATTTTTACGTGTACCTCAATGTGTTTTCCAAGTTTCATCGCGATTGGCGACTAACCCATTGCCGATGTTTCCTTGTGAGAGTAGCTTAAAAGTGAAAAAGCAAAGTTATCTCCGCACAGTCCATGAAGGCCTTGGGAGGGAGTTTTCACTATCTGTGGGGTACAGTGGTTAGCTCTACGCCCGACCGCTTTTAAGCCCCCTCCCCCAGGAATTAACCTTGTACTCACGTTTGGAGTACACTGAGTGAACCTCAGGGCGATGTGCTCTTCCGGAAGAAATCTCGTTTCTTAAATCTTGCATTAGATGAGATATCATATGAGGCATGAGATTTCTGAAACAGTTTAAAACACTGAGATGAATTTCTTTAAAAATGAATGCTTTTATGCTTTTCAGTACTTAAAACAAAATCATAACATTAGACAGAATTATTCTATTTCACTGAATATGATTGTAAACAAAAGCCAAAGACCTACTCCAGGGTACTAACCTCAGATTTGTAACTAATGTTGTAATATATAATTGAAGACCTGAGCGCAAGAACTAGCTAATAACCAAAAGTTAAGTTCTGAGAAAAACGAGAAAAACATTTAAAACTATATAGATCCTATAATTCATTAAAGGTTTCAGTTTAATGTGAAAGTATATATGAATATACACTACTGTTTCAATTTTTAACCCTCTACCCCATTTAGAAATAATAAAAAAAACGAGAAAATATGTGATGGAATTATCCATTTCTTGCACTCAAATGTTTTAAGGAATGTAAAAACGAGAATAGAAATTGGAAAATGAATGCCATTACATGTTTTAATGTTTTAATTATGAAATATTGAGTTTTGAAAGGCCAGTGCATTACATACATAATAAGTATTAAGTAAAATATGGTTGAAAACAGTTTTTAGAACTCGTGGTATGATGCCTCACTTTCAGAGCCATATTCTTCATCCTCGCGTTCACATCTGAGATCGGAATATCATTTCATGTGTACAGGAGGAATATACTTCTGTGCCAATTTCATCAAACCTCTGTACTTCTTGTTATTCAAAGGCAGTGGAGTTTGGTATAACTTGGCGGGATGTAATTTTGGAGTACGTTTCGTCTTGAACAGACAAAATTTTGAATGAACAAAAGTGTTTTGACCAGCAGAAACAGATAAATCTTCTCCATTCAAAATATTTCATTTCCTGGCATTCCTTTGCCAGTTATCTTCTTTTCTTGTGCTTTTCTTATTCTTTGCTGGAGAAGAATCAGTAGAACTTGGTAGCGGTATCTAAAAATGACAGTCATTTATAAAAGCATAAAGTGTGGGCTTCAAACTTCCACATTTATTTGAATATAATATTTTGGTCTAAAATATTGTTGCATAATACAGTGTAACATTAAACTGAATATTCTGTAATATACATTCTATACATTTATCACTAAAATAGAGCTCTTAATGGAACCTACCTATGAATTAAAGCTTGCATTTGTAGCACTCAATAACTCACTGCATTCAGCCACCTTCCTTACTCTTCTTCAGCACGAGGGCAACAGAGCAAGAAGTGGATAATTCAGGTTATTATCCAAGTCTTGCACTCAGAAAGGAACCAGTTGAAATTTAAAGGCCATCTAGCAAGAAAAATATGCACTTTCTGAAATTAATTTCTATAGTAACTGATAGAGGGCAGTTATGGCTACAAATAGAAGTCAAAAGCTAATTTTCGCTAAATGTGGTCATTATCTAGTTCTTGCACTCATGTCTTCAATTGACGTTATTATTTGTTTATAAACGGTCACCAAACCTTTGGTATCTAGTAAAGAAATATGACACCTACAGGGACAATTCCATTCAAGTCTCATGTGTTTTAGGTTTATGCTTTACATAAAAGGATTGTGAACAAAGTGCAAAGCAAACAGTTTTGAAGAATGTCAACTAAGTTGGGAGCCATGATATTTGAAACAACACAACAGGAGTTTAAAGAAGATAATTTGTTATTAGCAAATTAGGCTAATTTTTGTTTATATACTGTGTATATACTGATGTTTATACTTTTGTTTTCTCATTCAAGTAACCTAAATTCCAATCCCGTAAAAGTGTAACTAAAAAGAATCATGGGTTTTAATTTCGTCATCACATGAAGCTAATTTCCCCTCTTCGCTCTCCCTCCATTCATTCAGAGGTGGTTAGGAACAATTCTCATTAAATGGAGTTATTAATTTGTAATCAGACCTAATTAGTTGAGCACATTGAACCGAAATAGCATTTTCTATTTCAATATTTGTAGCATAATGACGGCTATAGACCTGGAAATGGAGTTATCATCGCTAATGTGATAAAAGGCATGCAGTATGAAATGACCGCCATCCAATATAACACACATCGAGCATCAGGACATGCCTCCCTAACAGACAGCTGCGGACAATGGAAAGATCGATGTAATAAATTGATATTTCAAACGCGGCATGAATTTAACTGAAGTGCAACAAGACTGCATACTTTCGTCACTGCTGTACAACCTCTCTGGCACACAGTAAAGAGATAAGAGTGAAAATTCGACGGATATCTTTAATATATGATCATACATGCAAACGACACCCTTATCGTATGCGACCTCATGGGAGGTCTCCAAGAAATTTTATGGCAAGACTCTAACGATATATGCATGTATCTGGCTTTATATTTTCTTATTTCCTGAAGCCTTTGTTCTCTCTTCTGTATTAGAAAGTGGGTATTATATTATTGCAACATTGCTTTTGCATCATTTATTCGAACCATCCTGAATATAAACCCCATTTACTTTTCATTAAACCTTTTTTTCTTTAAATTGGAAGTAGATGTATCTGACAACTGATAATGAGTACTTGTATACTACAATAATTGCATTTCAGTTACACAAAAAAAAATATATAGTCCAGTAGAATTTAAATTACGTCATCCAATAAAGCCATAATGAATCTGCACAATGAAGTTAGAAAATCCGATGTTGATAACTTCATATTCAGAATGGAATGTTAATAACTTTTCAAGGAAAATGTATTATTTCCAAACTAGTCTCATAATTTGGATTGTAACGAGTAAATAATAACGATCCCGAGTTAAATTGCCGAATCATGGTGGTTTATGGGTTGTTTTCAGATAGTTGCTTTAAGGGGAAAGTAAAAACAAACTTATCACATTTTAAACAGAATCAATTCTAAAATATCATATGTTCGTTTTTTTAGTGCCCTTGACACTTCATTGAATTTCTTACCCTTGGTGTTATTGTGGCATTTAATTAATGAATAAAAGACTATCTAATAATGATATAATTTCAGAACATTACAATTTGTCCTTATTTCTTCTGTGTTTTTGTACCATGTAACTTCACTTTTCTACCACATTTGGATATGTACTTTTTCAGAGTACTGTTCAAAGATCATTAATAAAGTTATATGGGATTCTCCGTCTGTGGGATACTTCCTTTTGTGCTTTTCTGATTTTTTCCATTTCGGATAAACTCATTCCTTTCATGTAGTCTGTTCCAATATTATGATTAATCGGATTGTTATACTTCGAACATACATCACGTTTATAGTTAACTTTCCTAGTAACAGATTTTAAGATACATATGATTTCATGATCACTCAATGGACTGGGGATTCATGTGACGACTAAAACAGTTATTTCGTCGCCATAAGACCTATCTGTGTCGGTGCGACGTAAAGCCCCTAGCAAAAAAACACAGTTATTTATTATTTTCTCATATTCTCTTAATTTTATGTAAAATAAAGAATCTTGGTGAAATCATTCATTCATATTAAATATATTAACCAAATCATTCTTTTGATATTTCTTGAAATAACGGAGAAAATTATTGTTCTTATTGGGCATGAAACTGAGTCTATTGATTGAAAACACTGCAGTCTGCCAGTAACTGTAAAATGTTCTTCCTTCGGGGACGAGTGAGACATGAATTCACCATTCTGCGAAATACCATCGTAGGTTTTTGTAAAATTAGAAACCATGTGGTAACAGACAGTACGTGTATTCGTCTAACTTCTGATCTTCTTATAAATATATATATATATTCGTATCTGAACAGTGTTAAGTCTAGATGATTAAATTCGAACAGTTCGGGGACCAATACTGTGTAGACATTTTTCACGCTGGTAAGAGTTTCTGGCTCCTGCCATAATACTGAGCATGGAGTCTGCTATTCTATTTTTCTTCTCCGTTTTCTGATGCAGCTCCTTAATTGTATCCCTGGGGTTAAATGATTTTACCATCAAATATTTATGTTCAATTTTCCTATTCGGACAGGCGATTTATCCATTCTGATATGAGCTTTCAGATACTATAAAGCAATTCCTTCGTTTAAATTTCTACTCTGTTTCTTTAAAATTTCTTTTACACCCTCTTTTCTAGTTCATGGTGTGGGTTACTCTGGTCACTTCCTAATTAGTGAACCATGGGCAACGGCTGAGTGGCCTAGTAATTGGTCCTGAGAGACGGGACACCAGTTGCTATGGAATGGGAGTGGGCATCTCGGACATATTCTGAGACACGGCCCTCCTTGTGCTCAGGCGGCTAGGACTATACAATCCACCAGAGGTTCATAAAACGTTAGATGAGAGATCCTCGCTTGGACTATGTGTAAGTGGGGTAGCAACTTGCTTCATGAATTTACCGAGCTCAGGACACTTTAAGCAAGCCTCGAACCTATGGGAGTAATGGAGTCCCACTCCCATTTAAAGGGCGAGGAACTCCTTGGAAACAACTTGGCGAACGAAATGGAAACAATGGGGAGCTATCAATATTTATGGGGCTTATGGAAAAAAGTATGTAGAACTGGCTGAGCCAGCAAATATGATGCATCTGGAAGTGCTAGGTGGAGTGAAATTCGGGTACAGGGAGATTACGAAGAAGAGATAGGAGATTATAAAGTGTACTTGACGGGTGTTAAAAAGGGAAGAGTAGAGTATGAGGTAGGGCTTTTCATCAGGAATAATATTGCACGCAACATAGTTCCTGTTAGGCACGTAAATGAGCGAATGATGTGGGTAGATTTGTCAGTTGGAGGAATTAGGGCGCGAAATGTCTCAGAGTTTTCACCATGTGAGGGTGCAGATGAGGATGAAGTAGACAAGTTTTGTGAAGCATTAATTGACATCGCAGTCAGGGTAAACAGCAAGAATAGGATAGTGCTAATGGGAGAATTCAATGCGAGAGTTGGAAATAGAACTGAAGGACACGAAAGGGTGATTGGTAAATATGGGGAAGATATGGAAGCTAATAGGAATGGGAAGCGTTTGCTGGACTTCCGTGCTAGTATGTGTTTAGCAGTTACGAATACACTTTTCAAGCACAATCCTCTTCACCTCTACACATGGGAGGCTAGGGGTACCAGATCCATAATGGACAATATCTTAACCGACTTCAAATTGAGGAAATATGTTAGGAATGTGTGGATTTTCTGGGTATTTTTTGATGATACAGACCACTATCTGATCTGTAATGAACTAAGTCTCTGGTCTAGGATAGAGAAAGTGAAATCTGTCTGCAAACGAATAAGGGTATAAAATCTCCAGAACGAGGAAATTAGACAGAAATACATGGATGTGATTTGTGAGAAGTTCCCAAGAGTAAACAGTAAACAGGTTCAGGATATTGAAAGAGAATGGGTGGCATACAGCGATGCATACAGCAAGGGAATATCTAGGAACAACTGTGTGTAAAGATGCGAAAAAGCGAACATCATGATAGAATGATGAAGTGAGAGCAGCTTGTAAACGTAACAAGAAGGCTTATCATTAATGGCTCCGAGCAAGGGCTGATGCAGATAGGGAATTGTACATACACGAAAGGAACCGAGCGAAATAAATAGTTATTGAATCCAAAAAGAAATTGTGGTAAGATTTTTGTAATAACCTGGAAAGGCTAGGTCTTGCAACAGGGAAACTTTTCTGGACAGTAATAACCTTAGGAATAGAGGGGAAAAGGTAAATGAACAGTGTTTTGGGTAATTCAGGTGAACTCATAATAGATCCCAGGGAATCACTGGAGAGGTGGAGGGAATAATTTGAAAATCTTCTGAACGTAAAAGGAAATCTTCATGGTGGTGTCGCGAACAACGGAGCTCATGGGGAGGAGGAAAATGATGTAGGTGAAATTACACTTGAGGAAGTGGAAAGGATGGTAAATAAACTCAATTGTCATAAAGCAGCAGGAATGGATGAAATTAGACCTGAAATGGTGAAGTATAGTGGGAAGGCTGGGATGAAATGGCTTCGTGGAATAATAAGATTAGAATGGACTGTTGGTTAGGTACCTCTATATTGGACAAAGGCAGTAATTGCACCTATCTATAAGTAAGGGAACAGGAAGGATTGCAACAACTATCAAGGTATCTCGTTGATTAGTGTACCAGGCAAAGTATCTTGGAAGGGAGGGTGCGATCAGTCGTTGAGAGGAATTTGAATGAAATCCAGTGTGGTTTCAGACCACAAAGGGGCTGTCAAGATCAGATTTTCAGTACGCGCCTGGTAATTGTAAAGTTCTACGAGAGGAATAGACAGTTATAGTTATGTTTCGTAGATCTTGAGAAAGCATATGACATGGTACTGAGATAAAAGATGTTCACCACAATGGGAGACTGTGTGATTAAGGGTAGATTATATTAAAATCAATCAAAGGCATTTATGTTGACAATTGGGCTTCAGTGAGAAATGATGGCAGAATGAGTTCTTGGTTCAGGGTACTTACAGGGGTTAGACAAGGCTGTAATCTTTCATCCTTGTTATTCATAGTTTACATGGATCATCTGCTGAAAGTTATAAAGTGTCACGGAGGGATTCAGGCAGATGGAAATGTTGTAAGCAGTCTGGCCTATGCTGACGATATGGTCTTAGTGGCAGATTGACCGAAAGCCTGCAGTCTAGTATCTTGCAACTTGAAAGTAGGTGCAATGTGTATTTTATGAAAATTAGCTTTTCGAAGACTAAATTGATGACAGTAGGTAAGAAATCCAAGAGAACTGAATGTCATATTTGTGATTCAAATCTGGAACTGGTAGATAATTTCAAGTATTTAGGATGTGTGTTCTCGCAGGGTGGTAACATAGTATGTGAGATTGAATCAAGGTGCAGTAAAGCTAATGCAGTGAGCTCGCAATTGCGATCAACAGTATTCAAAAAAGGAAGTCAGCTCCCGGACGAAACTATCATTACATCGGTCTGTTTTCAGACCAAGTTTGATTTACGTGAGAAGCTGGGTGGATTCATGATATCTTATTCGTAAGTGAGAAGTAAGCGACCTGAAAGTAGCGAGAATGATAGCTAGTACAAACAGGTGGGATCAATTGCTGGAGGGTAGTCGGAATTAAGGTATAAAGGTTAAGGTAGGAATGAACTCGGTTGATGAAGCTGTGCGCATAAAGCGGCTTTGGTGATGGGGTCATGTGAGGCGAATGGAAAAGGATACTTTTCTGAGGAGAATAATGGTCTCATTATGGAGGGTAAGAGAAGTAGAGGGAGACCTAGACGAAGATGGTCAGACTCAGTTTCTGACGATTTAAAAATGAGAGGTATCGAACTAAATAAGACCGCATCACTAGTTGCTAATAGAGAATTTTGGCAAGGTTTAGTTAATTCACAACCGGGTGAGTTGGCCGTGTGGTTAGGAGCGCGCAGCTGTGAGCTCGCATCCGGGAGATAGTGGGTTCGAACCCCACTGTCGGCAGCCCTGAGAATGGTTTTACGTGGTTTCCCATTTTCACACCAGGCCAATGCTGGGCCTGTATCTTAATTAAGGCCACGGCCGCTTTCTTCCCATTCCTAGTCCTTTATGCCCCATCGTCGCCATAAGACCTGTCTGTGTCGGTGCGACAAATAACAAAAAAGTTAATTCACAGAGGCTTGCAGACTGAACTGTGAAAGGCATAACGGTCTATGATGATGTATGTATGTATCTCTTTTCCTCTCTAATTGTCACTGGACCATAACCAGCCAGGTCTTCATAACTTGCTACTGCTAAGTTTG
Organism: Anabrus simplex; assembly: GCF_040414725.1. Classification (NCBI taxonomy): domain Eukaryota; kingdom Metazoa; phylum Arthropoda; class Insecta; order Orthoptera; family Tettigoniidae; genus Anabrus; species Anabrus simplex. The sequence goes on from NC_090265.1 coordinate 1,527,325,462, forward strand.
TTTTGTTCTTATTTTACAATACGAGGTACTCACCACAATAATGCAATTCTCTACACTGTCAAAAGTTTTTTGATACTACTTATTAGCAAGTCCTGTGAATAAATTTCTCCTCAATTACGGTTATCCAAAAGCCTCGCCTGCTGTGACCAGTATTCAGTAAATTACAGTCCAAGTTTTCATGTTACAGCTTGCTTGACTACGAATCATTCCACCTTTCTTGGCAGCATGTTACATTCACACTTTCCTTCGCCATCCATATCGTCAAATATCACCTTAAATCCCGAAGTTTCCTTTACATTGCAGCATTCACTTTGGAAATCTGAAAATCCAATAAATAGATAGTAAACAAATGAACAAATAAAATAATAAAAATTAATTATCGTTTAAAAAATTCTATGGTGGATAAGCACGTACTCTTGTCTGGTGGAGATCTTAAAAGGAAGGGGTGATCCTGCCAGTCAGCTGATGGTGAATTTAGAAATAAAGAACTAGTTCTAAACGTTCAAAGTACTATCTTCATCAATATGAACTTGCATACCCCATAAAGCAGTCAAATTTGTGATTGTTATTCACAGGACGTGACTAGAAATATTATTTGTTAATCAATACCATCTGACTCGTGCTACAACACCTTTTATCGTCTCAGAAATCAGACTTTACTATTCGGTACATAGTACTGTGTTTCTAAATCGGAGTGTTAACAGTCTATATCCTCCTCAGTCCGTATGTGGCATACGCTCTACATGTGGTTTTCTTTACTTATAATAATACAAAACAATTTAAAGCAAAATTATAATTGTAGGAAAGTCAACGTACTACATACTTTGGTGAATTTTTTAAATTTATTTGAGGAAACTATAATCCATCGAATGCAGAAACAAGCTCGGGACTGAAGAGGATAAACGAAATGAGAAATGCTTTCAGTCCAGGTATAAAAGAAGAAAACACATTGCCTCGCACTGGCAATATTGCTTGCAAAACTGTTGATGAATAAATAAATGAGTAAATGAAATAACAAGAAGAAGAAATGCCTTTAGAATAGAAAAAGTGAGCTATGAGAGTCGTAAATATAAAGCAGAAAATAATTAACATAGTCAATCTTTAAAGAGAGTAGTACCAAATTAAGCTATTTCCTTTCGAGAGAAAAATTCTCTACCCCGTCTCTGAAAGATAAATCTTTGCTTTATTTCTTCGATATGTGAATGACTACTGAAGACACTTAGAGTCTAGTTAGTCTTTTTCCCTTAAAGAATGACTATACCAGAACGAAACTCGCACTCTTTAAATCAAATAGACTACTAATATGTAATTGCTAAATTGCTCTACTGATAAGTTCAGTTCCTTTGTGACATACAAAGTTTCGAATGATAAAGATGTAAAATCTTAATTTTAAATGTTTGTCGGTAAGCCATTACATAATCTTGTTATATGAGCTGTTAATCAGCGTTCATTTACATTAGTGCTTGAGGGGAAGTTAATCTTTGACGCAACATAACAATTAGTATTTCCCATTGTGCTATGTATTCATTAAAATTTGTCTATAGGCCTACTGTTCTCCTAAAGGTAACAACAAGTCTAAACACTGAACGTATCTTTCATCAGCAACACGAAGCTCATATATTACAGGATTGGGCTGTTCTGAGTTTGGGCTATAAGACATCCATCTGGGAATTGAACCTTTGTTGCATAAGAGGAAGCGAATTGGAGAGTGAGGGGCAGACAGGCAGACGGACGCCGACACTCTATAGTACCTGTGGCGCCTTTCTTGAGGACTTGAGCGTCCTAACTATTATGCAAGCTATGTTACAGCGCACGCAAATAACTCGTGTGAGTGCATTTAGGATCGCCAATAACGTCTGCAAGACGAGGATGTATCTCCTGTTCCCAGACTGGGCGCGCAGTTAAAACTCTCGGCTTTTAACGAGACCTTGTCAAATGAGACAGTAATCACGACTATTTCCACTTCAGAATATCAGTGATTCTGGTTTAGAAAAGTGATGCAATGAATGAGGTGTTAAGAAGCCAATTATTCGCTTACATAAATTCAAATTGGTTGGTTGCTTGCTTAATATGTTTTCTTGTTTTCATATTTCGCTTTTCTCCTTCATGGTTACCGGAGACGCTGATACACTGCAACTTTGCCTCACAGAAATGCTTTTTACGTGCTATTGAAATGTTCTGACACGAAACTGACGCGTTTGAGCACCGTTGAATACCACTGGACTAATATGTCATTGGAACCCTCAACTTGGGCTCGGAAAGCCAGCGTTGAACCGTATGAACCACTCAGTCTAGGAGTTGTTTGATAAGCTGAACAGACTTTTTTTGCTATTTTGTTTTACGTCGCACCGACACATATAGGTCTTATGGCGGCGATGGGATAGGAAAGACCTAGGAATAAGAAGGAAACGGTCGTGGCCTTGATTAAGGTACAGCCCCAGCATTTGCCTGGTGTGAAAATGGGAAACCACGGAAAACAACAGATTTTTTTATTCAAAGTGTTCTTAAACAGAAAAATCATATACGGTAGGTCCATCGAAATAAAAAATGCCTGGTAGGGACACTGCATATGCTGTTGTTCTCATAAAAATCTTAGAAGTAATGAAAATAAGTAAGAAAGCAAGTTTGAAGTGTTATACGTTTAATTTTGTGAACATGAGACATGTTATCTACAGTCAAATGAGGGATATGGAACACGGGAACGTTCTCTTATACCTTATGCATTGACTGCTATTCGAACCGCGATGAAATTTTGGCTTTCAGTGCCGGGATATCCCAGGACGGGTTCGGCTCGCCAGGTGCAGGTCTTTCTATTTGACACCCGTAGGCGACCTGCGCGTCGTGATGAGGGTGAAATGATGATGAAGACAACACATACACCCAGCCCCCGTGCCATTGGAATTAACCAATTAAGGTTAAAATCCCCGACCCGGGCGGGAATCGAACCCGGGACCCTCTGAACCGAAGGCCAGTACGCTGACCGTTCAACCAACGAGTCGGACTTCGAACCGTGACCATCTAAAGATAAAATAGTGAATACTTAACTAATCTATCACTCCCTAGTACGTATAGTTCTTTCGTGAACGGTACCTGACTTAATGTGGAAAGCCACGTGTAGCACAGCCGAGTTAGTAATTTGAACACAACTCATTTCCCTGAGCTTGAGTGAAGCATTGCTGATAAGGCAAAATATACCAGGAATCAAACACGAGCCACTCTAGTGGGGAAGCTACTATGCTGACTCATAAACCATGGAAGTAGCTTATTGCAGTCGTGTAATCGTCGCATCACTATTTCCCGAAATTTTTCTTATTTCATTTGAAATTGTCAGTAGCAGCTGAAAATCCCTACTTCTTTGTTCTAATTGAACTCAATAAAAGTAACTGTACAAAAATATACCCTGGGGCTGATAATCGAGTTCTTTGTTCCTGAAACCAAAAACCAAAATTACCACCAGGAAATATAATTTTGACCGTTTAGTTCATGGGTCAAATAGCGGTATAAGAACATTAGAATCTTCAACCAATCAACAGCTGTCTATCACCACGATATTATCGTATTGGTACTATCGCACCTATCTTCGTCATAAATATCTTTGTAGAGTCTTTGTTCTAATAACGTGCCTCGGTTGCCACCAGTAATACGTTTATGTAATTGTGTTATTCTGATGAACCCAGCAGCCGGAAGCTGTGGCTCAAAAAACGTATACTTCATGCTGAAGGTTTTGAATCTAAAGATAAGGGTGTATTCTGCCCGAAGGCAGGTCCGAACCTCCGTAGAGGTGCGCCTGAGCCGGAGTTGACGTACGGTGGGGTTGCCAGTTCCTTTCCGCTCCTTCATTCCCTTACACCCCACCAACATCGCGTGGCAACCCATCCAAATGTTGACCACGCCCAATGTTGCTTAACTTCGGAGATCTCACGGGATACGGTGTTTCATCACGGTTACGGCCATTGTCTTTTGGAACTATATCTACAAAAAAAATGGGGTGATCTTCGTGTTATGATAAGAACGATGGTGCAGTCGAATTGGAGGATTTTTTTTTTCTTTTCGAGCAAATGAGGTTACTTCACTACTTCCGGGGCCGCGGTTCAAATTGACGAACTCGCCGTATTTGCTGTGCCAGAACACAAGAGTCTAGCTCCTGAGGGAGCAATAGTTTCGTGTTCCGCGGCACAGTGCTGCAAGAAGATAAACGGAGCACTTCGGAAAACTTCGGTGCGTTTGCCACCGCGTAGCGCAGCAGGGAGGTAAATGTAATTCCTCGAACACAAGAAGACACATAACTATGGTAATAAGATTAAGACTCACTCATTCCTGTACTCCTGCACACTCATTTAGATTAAAGGTAAATGTTTTTTTCCAATGTGAGAAATTTAATCATCAACGGAAGAAATGTATTCAGGAATTAATGAAACTAAGTTTTCCACTGCCTTTGAATGTCTCTTGCCTGTTATATAATCCTACAGTAATAATAATAATACCACTTTTTGATATTTGGTTAAGTAGTCCTTTTCTGTCCAGTTATTTTTCCGATTCTCCAACACACAGTTGAAAAGAGTAGGTGTTGTTATTATTATTATTATTATTATTATTATTATTATTATTATTATTATTATTATTATTATTATTATTATTATTAAGAGTTGTTACTGTAATCAGCTCCTTGACTGAAAGGTCAGCGTAGCAGCCTCTGTTTCATGAAACGCCGCTTTCAATTCCCAGTGACTTTGGCCGCGGCTGATCATCCTCCCCAGTTGTATCCCCTACTTAATGTCTCACATTCCAGGACACTGCCCTTGAGTTGGTAGAGGTAGGATCCCTCGCCGAATACAAGGGATAAACCAACCCTGGAGGGTAAACAGATTAAGAAAGACTTAGGTTCATTGAATTCAGAATATCCGAAAACATGTGGAGAAATCCTACTACTCCAATTATTAGAGTATGAGGCCTCAAATGAATGATCAGTACTTTTGGGTATGGATATGGATGGGTTGTCATAAACAAAGAGTTAGAGGGTGGCAGATTCCTTCTCTGAATTCTGGGTAGTGAATGCTGAAAATTATTAGAGTTGTAATAATATAATTTTGCCTGCTGTCATTTCTTGATGGATACAGTACTTTTGCATCCATCTCTTGGCACAGGCCAGAGTAAAGTGTAGCTTCCACCGAAGTTCCAGTCAGCATCCATGGCTGTGACAATATGGAAGCTGCTGGGGTATGGGTAGTGCTGAGTAATGACATTCATAGCACGACTAGTGCATCTGAATGTTATGAAAGGTGTTGATCATAGGGTCAGTCGTGCTGAAATAGTACTCTCTGACCCAGTGAGGAAAGCAATGGTAAACTACCTCACACCTCATCTTGCTTAGTACACCTCATTTTGGTGCTGCCATTGGTTTTGGGGTTTCCTTATAACTGCATAACCTTTGGTAGTGCTATTTGAGGATCCAACTAGCCTCTGGGATGATGACCTAACAGATAGACATAATATAATTATAATAATAGTAATGATGATGATGATCATTATCATCATCATCACGTTCATGTCAATGAAAGTGTATTTGAACATACCACGTATATTATGTCCGAATAACGTTATATAGATTTTTCTGATTCTTTTCATATCAGGTGTTGTGGACATCTGATAGAATGTATATCGTGGGAGCTAGGAATTAATAAGCGAGTTTCCAACAAGTAAGATTGCAGTTGGTCTCTGGGGACATACATTATCTTGTCACGACTCTGTTAGTCCCACAAGACGTTTGCCGGCTTCATAGAATAAGCTACATGTAGACTGGACCAATTTTCTGTATACCTTGTCAATTCCCTGAGAGACTTGTAAGCAAAGAGCGTGAAATTGGGTCGTATTCTCAGCGTCGGTGCCTATACTGAAGTATTGTAGCATCTTCACGACCGTCTGTTGCTGATTTCTTTCTTAAAATCTGAGAGATCCTTTGACGTATCAGGCCGTCATCGAATATTACTTTTCAATAGTTCTGTTTGTGACTACCGTATGTTCGCGATATCGATGGTCTTTATTTTGGGGAAGTAAATTAAATTGAAACTAATACCCTTGGCATTGGTGAAAGGGTAAATTTTGGTTAATGTAACTTGATGTATAGCAAAGTATGTTTGAAGTTCAAAGAAATGAGTAATTAAATTAAGATCAGTGACACGTTATTTCATAAACTACAATGTCCGATCTAAGAAATAAATTTTACGTCATTGTATTAAAATAATATAAGTTATTCTACTAGATAATTTTCTGAAATACTTTATATCTTACTAACACTGATTTTCTATTTCGAACGTTCATAGTTCTAAAAAGAATTCACTGATTCTGGTTAAGAGATCAAAGTCATCTGCGAACAGTCCATGAAAACCCTCGGAGGTGCGTAATATAGACTCGGTAAATAATCTGGATAATAAGTGGGACAGTATGGTTAGCTCTGCTTGGCTACCTTTTCCCCCAGGAAGTAATCCGGTGATCATTTTAGGTGGAGGGTGAATGAACCGTAGATCCATTTGTCTCTGAAGACGGTCTCTTTTTAACGTTTCGGCTTTCTGATGCGAAACTGAATCCATGTCCTTCCAGGTGAACCAAACATGCCTTTACCACATAATTATGATAGGACGAAGCAATATGCCGGTACAATCGGTAATGGCCTGCCATTCATCTGTTGATACAGATGGAAATCATATAAAACTATTTCTTACCTCATTCCAGTCCTTTCAACCATTAGCTGAGCAGGGTAAACTAGGTGTAAAATGATAATCCTTCTTTCCAAAGGTGGGCCCGAATATAAGATCTGGCACTGTCGATCACTTAGTATTTGGGCAACATGGCGGGCATAAACAACAGTATAGGTGAGGTGTTCTCAGTTGATCCAGTTGGTTTGTGCTTTACGTTATCACGTATTGTGGCCCTAGGCTTATCAGACAGTCCATATCACACAACCAATATCGGCGACAATCAGTTATATTCTGGTTTTGAATCAAATCGTCAGTGGATGATCACCATGGTCTGTTGAAGCCACCAAGGAAACTAAGCTAATGTGAGATTGAGCTCGGTGAGGAAAATAATCGTTTTAGTCGATAAGGCGAAGAATTCCCGATGTGTAGAGAGTTTGGAGAACAGGCAATTCGGAAAGAACATTATGGAATCTGACACTAATAAATGCTAATGAGAAACGTGATCATAATTTACGCCTGTGAATAGCCCTTTCACTTCATTTTCTACGTTACTGTAGCATTTGCGAGCAGTGACACGTTATTCAGAGCCCTTGCAACATCTCACAGATATTCATTTAAGTAATATTATTATGCTCGTCGTCGTTGAAGCTTACCATTGACGTACAGCTACACCAGTCTGTCGCAATGTACCGACTGTCGTTCTAATGCAACAACATACATATTTCAAAAGTGCCTACCAACTCGCAATTACTTTTAATATTCATATTGTCTTTTTGTATACTTTGTCCTCAGGGACAATCTCCAGTTGGGGAAAGTCTAAATCAGGGCCTCTCAGGGTGCATGCGCGTGGTGCATGCACTGTGCACGGTGCAAAAGACGACTTGGCTTGGTTGACCAGAGTGCAGACCCCCACTCCTCGATTTGGAGCAATAGCGCTTACTCTCTCTTTCCTTACGCCTCTCTCGCTCGCTCCGCCTGTCTCCCTCTTACCCACTTGCGCCGTAGCGCTCCAAATCCGGGATGAGTTGAGCCGAGTATAGCCGAGTAGAGCCGAGCATAGCCGAGTAGCCCAGAGACGAAGCGTTGATCCGAGTCATACCGAGCGGCACCGAGCGGCACCGATGCACAGTGCACGGAGCTCTTGCGCCTCGCTCTGCACGCGTGAGATTTTGGGCGTTTGAGAGGCCCTGGTCTAAATAAATAATATTTTTCAATTAATGACACTTCTGTTTAGCTGAATATAATGGCCACATCCTTGATAGACGACGACTTGGTGAACGATGCTATTAGCGTTATGGAATGTAGAACTATTGAACATTACAAATAATCAGAAATAATGTGTATGTGTACCACTAACATGAGAATCCATTAAATCACTCTGAGACCAGTGGGACATCTGTTCCTGAAAGCTAATCTCAGGCTACAATTCAGTTTTATTCTGGACTAATTGTACACATTTACTTGTGCTAGGGATATGTTAAACCATTTCTAGTGCAGTATAAATAGTATCCTACAGAACGAGTTCAAAATTATCAACTAGCTAGCTTATGTACCCGTGCTTCGCTGCGAATTCTACAGTGTATAAAGAATTCTAGATGAAGTACTGCAGATGTTGTAAGATTTTATTAAATTGCATTGCTCTTCGTGTTACCCCAGGAAAAAACGGGGAGTAGCCATGCGTCGTTTCTCATGCGAAGACCAGGTTAACGAATTTACATTTTAATTGAAGGCCTCCTTGCCTACTGTCAGCCAAAATTTAGTTGGGAAATTTTCATTATAATGGCAGACACTCACTGTCCACCTGACTTTTAACATCCCCAGAAAGATTCTCTTTGTGGTTTACCCGAAGTCCTACAGGATCCGCCAAAGGACAGAAAACACACATGACTGTAATATTAACCCACGTTCATAGGAAAAAATAATGTTTTATTATCGGAATATATATGGGATAATTGGCCAGCTTATTGATATCGCGTAAAGCGATTCCCTAAACTGCATGATGTTTCCAGGACACATCGCTGAAATGTAGCATATCGTCGTTGCCGGGACAAAACCTCCTAAGGGATAATATTTTTGGAGACATACTGACCCGCAGCACATACATTATGAAGAGCGAGAATGCCTTGACAATATTCACACAATATTGCCTCTTACATGACAGAACCTTATCGGTCAAAATTCTAAGCTAGAATATTTCACACAGGAGCTTTTATCTCGGCAGCGACGATATCAACTTGGAGAACCTTAAGATTCAGGACGGTTGCGACGGAGCGAGCGTTAAAGCTATCTCTGTTATATTATATTATATTATATTATATTATATTATATTATATGATTGCAGTATCTGGCAAAGAACCTCCACGCCGTGGTAGATGAACGAGCGTGTTTTTGATTCTTCATTTGTTTGAACTGTTCAAGCTCCTTGTAAATCAACGAAATTCAAAATAAAATGAACTCACGTGTGGTGCTATTGTACTGCCCTCAAACTGAAGCGGAATCAGCTGTATATAGCTTGTACTTGGTTACTGCGAAAAGTAAGGAATGGGCGAGAGGGTGATTGGGTACCGTGACTCACGCATGAATATGTTTGTTGGTTCTCGAATTAAACAGTACAGGATTCGCCGTTTTTTGACTTATTTTATTCGTTTAAAGTAAGGAAATCATACTCGAACATTCAAAAGTACGCTCCAAAACATAAACAGTCCTTTCTCGGATATTATTAGAGTAGGGAAGAAAATGGATACGAGCAATTTCTGGCAAACCGAATTTTAAGTACACCTGCTTTTTTTCATTGTTTAATAGGACTAACTGTTCTGGCAGCTTATTCACTTTTAAGGGTCGCCGGTGTAGTGATGGGATAATCGAACACTTTTAATGATCGAATAACCTCCATCCAATTAATTAAATAATCGAACAAATAATCAAATAAAATAAATGAATGAGTTTCAAATATCACTCAGTTGTAGTGATGACATATCGAATAACCTCCATCCGTTTATTTAAATAATCGACTGAATAATCGAATACAATAATCGAGTATGTTTCAAATATCATTCAGTTGTATCTCATAGAATAATCGGATGCGCCATGAATAAATATTTCGGTTTAAGTGTGTCGGATGGATAATCGACTGAAATGAGCGAATAGATGAAGTCGTACGAAAAATAGAAAAAAGCATTTCTTCCAAACGTATCTACAAATATTGAAAGTAAATGAGTGTATTAACTGTCTTAATAACATCTGTAAAATTATTAAGTAAATGCCGTCTTCTGGCCACACAATGGAACTAAGCCCAAGTATTACCAATTGACAATTAGGCAATATACCTACTTTAATTTTATGCCGTCCGGTGCAAGGATATGTGGTTAGCATCCTGACCTTTGGTCCAAGAGGTCCCGGGTTCAATTCCCGGTCGGTTCGGGGGTATTGACTTTCATTAATTAATTCCTATGGCTCGGGGACTGTGTGTTTGTGTGGTATTCAGCCTTATACTTCACCTTAGGTAGGGCCCCATTTTCAAATGTTTTAAAAAAAGTATTGCGTTTCAGTAGTTTTCGTATGCTTCTCTTACATGTGAGTGCTATATATTTTGTTACTTTTACAGTAAATATTTGCCGTATTTATTGGTCTTTATAGCTATACCTGTTAATATTTCGATCACAAACATACTGTAAGTTTACTTTTCGCTGGAGGTTTTATGAAGATTCCAGTGTGTGTATAGTTTCGAAGTTCCCGATGAATGTTATTGTGGAGTTATGGTGTATGTGAAGCTAACGTTCTGATACTGAAGGTATTTGTACTGTGGTATTTATATCTAGTTCTTTTCTTCCGTTATACAACAAATTTGCGTTAAATTTATATTTTTCGGGTGCAATAATTGGTTAAATAGCTTTGGTATGGTTGAATGAAATTCATATGTATTTTTGTTTATATTTACAAGATCTTAAGGTGTACCTTTCATGTTTTATGATTCCTTTTTACAGAAGTGTATGCCTTGTTTTATTGTTTTGGATAGGCCAGAATTTGTAGATCTTCGGTCATTTTTATTTTATCATCAATAGCGTTTACCGTTATCATACAAAAGTGTTTGGACCCAGATACAGGTAGTTCTACAATTTGTGTTACAATTCATTAAGCTTCAAGTGCGTGTATAAGTTTAAGTTTATAGAGTTTATTTTTGACAGTTTTTTTTTATAATTTCATGTGAAATTGTGTATGGTATTTTTTACTGTTTCCGTGAATTTGTTTAACAGCATCTTTGGTTCTTTGATTCCTATTTGATTATTATGTCATGTATATTTTGTAAAACAATTTATGTTTGGGAAACAAAAGGCAGATATTCACAGAAGTAAAAACATACTTTTATTTTTTTTAATGTTAATATTACGTTAGTCCACTTCTGTGGTGTGGTGGTTAGCGTGATTAGCTGCCACCCGTGGAGACACGAGTTCGATTCCCGGCTCTGCCACGAAATTTGAAAAGTCGTAGGAGGGCTGGAACGGGGTCCACTCAGTCTCGAGAGGTCAACTGAGTAAAGGTGAGTTCGATCCCCACACGTCCATGCTCGAAGTGGTTTTCCGTGGCTTCCCACTTGTCCTCCAGGCAAATGTCAAGATGGTACCTAACTCAAGGCCACGGCCGATTCCTTCCCTCTTCCTTGTCTTTCACTTCCAGTCTTCCCATTCCCACGAGGCCCCTGTTCAGCTTACCAGGTGAGGCCGCCTGGGCGAGGTACTGGTCGTCCCAGTTGTATCCCCCTACCGCAAGTATCGCGCTCCAGAACACTGCCCTTGACGCGGTAGAGGTGGGATCCCTCACTGAGTCCAAGTCCGAGAGAAAAACCAACCTTGGAGGGTAAGCAGATTAAGAATAAGGAGACAAAGAAGGAGAAGAAGTTAATATTATGTAACATTTTGTAATGTATTGCTGTAATGTGTAGAATGATATTCTGTATTCTCTGTGGTGTGGTGCTTAGCGTGATTAGCCGCCACCAACGGAGAGGCGAGTTCGATTCCCGGCTCTGCCACGAAATTTGAAAAGTCGTAGGAGGGCTGGAACGCTGTCCACTCAGCCTCGGGATGTCAAGTGAGTAGAGGTGAGTTCGATTTCCACACGGCCATCCATCTTTAAGTTCAAGTTTACCCTATCCCGAAACTGGGAGGAGAGTGATTAAGGACTCCGTTTCAGTGAGTCAAAAAGCCTAGTTTCCAGTATTACGTGACTTTCAATCTTGCGATCACAAGCCTCGAGTCATCGTATTTTACGTGGACTTCGAATAACACCAATATGCATTGACCGGCAAGAGAACTTAGCCCTTCTTTGTCAAGAGGCAGCGATTACGTCACTAAGCTAACACGCTCCCTCAAACAGGCAATTTCAGTCAATTAATGTATCAATAATTTTTTAACAACGGGACAAATCGTTGTTAATTCGATTTTTCCTAAAAAAACTGTACATTCAAATGTCTCATTCGTTTATTTCGAAAGCATTCACTATTCAATTGCCTCATACATTCAAATGGAGTTTCAAATGAATAATCGAAAAAATAATCGAATAGAAAAATTCGAATGATCGAATAAAATAGAATAACCGAATAAGCGATTATTTTGTATTCGATAATCCCATCACTACCCCGGAGTACATTTTTCTCTGATTTTCTCCACATTTTCTTTCGCTACATGGCCCGCTTAAGAGATAATATTGTAGAAAAACACAGAAACGCGTCATTTTGTGAAATACTGTTAGAATTACGGAGGAAATGCTCAAAAATTGTTTCTAGGAAATAGAATTCTAAGCACACTCGCTGACTCCATTATTTATTAGGAATAATCGCTTCGGCAGGGTATTCACTTTTAAGAGTCCCAAACGTACATTTTACTCTGATTTGCTTCACATTTTACTTTCCTGCTCAAAGAAAATTCATATCAAATTTTGTTTTGGCAGATCGAATTTTAAATACTCCTTCTCTGCTCGAATTCTATGTTGAATAGCACTAACCGTTCAAGCAGCTTATTCACGTTTAAGTGTAAGTCTAATAGTAAGTAGACTACATGTTAAAGAAGGGTTCCATTTGTATGCTTGACAAATCTGAGCACGGTCCGAAGAGTAGCTATCACGTGAAAGAAACCAAAACGAAGAGGCCAAGTATAAAGCATGCACCAAAACACCTCAAAAATTTCCTCGAAAACGATTAGTGATACGAAGAAAATTTACATTTACAAAAGCTGGGAAATTGAATTTCAGGTACACTCAGTGCTCTCCACTGTTCAATAATTCAGTATCACCTCAATATTGAAAATATCTGAGGCATTAAATCGCAGATCATACCTGAAAATATATATAATGGTGGGGAACGCTTGCTTGTTGTTTAAAGGGGCCTAACATCGAAGGTCATCGGCCCAGGTGGAGAACGTATCCTAACACCAAGAAGGAATTGTTCTAGATTAACGAACGTTGGTAGGCGTCTAGATTCATCTAAAATCTGACGTTGATTCAAATTTCCCGCAAATCACATAGGCGTGGCGCTAGTAGCTGCCCCATGACCTTGCTCATCAGGTTTGCTTCCTGTGACTGTGAGTGGGTCAAGAATGTCTTTACAACGATGAAGTGGCCAGTATCAACAGCTCACTGTGGTTGAGCTACGTGAAGGTGAATTTTCCTTCCACGCTATTGCAGAACGACTTGGCAGGAACGTCTCCACTGCGCATGCGTGCTGGCAGAAGTGGTCAAGGGAAGGTATGTTCCCAGGAAGACCGGGCTCCGAACGTCTCAGTGGCACCACTGCGAGGCAGAACCGCCGTATTCGGCGTACGGCAACGACGCAGTGGACTGCGTCTGCAGCACCAATTCTAGGAGCACTTGGCACCACAGTGACGAAACGAACTGTTCGAAATCGGTTAGTTGAAGGACACCTCCGAGCCAGACGACCTGCGTCGTGGATGCCACATAGCCCAAACCACTGCCGTATGTGTTTTCAGTGGTGTTAAGCGAGAGCTCATTAGAGGATAAAGTGGAGATCCGTTGTGCTTTCTGATGAAAGCCGGTTTTGTCTTGGTGCCAGTGATGGCCTTGTGTCGGTTAGGAGGAGGCCAAGTGAGCGCCTTCATTCCACTTGTCAGCGGCGTCGACACACTGGACCTACACCGAGAGTTCTGGTCTGGGGAACAATTTCGTATGACAGCAGGAGCACTCTCGTGGTTATCGAACGCACCCTGAGTGAAGATTATTCAATCAGTCACTACTGATCTGCATTTAGGGCAGTCGGCCGGGTGGCAGATTCCCTCTCTGTTGTTTTCCTAGCCTTTTCTGAAATGACTGCAAAGAAATTGGTAATTTATCGAACATCTCGCTTGGTTATTCCAATCCTTAACTCCCCTTCCTATAAACGAATATTTGCCCAAATTTGTCCTCTTTAATTCCAACTTTATGTTCATACTGTGATCTTTCCTAATGTTAAAGCCACCACTCAAACTTATTCATCTACTGATGTCATTCCACACCATCTCTCCACTGACAGCACGGAACATACCACTTAGTCGAGCAGTTCGTCTCATTTCTCCCAAGTCTTCCCAGCCTAAACTTTGCAACATTTTTGTAACGCTACTCTTTAGTCGGAAATCTCTCAGAACATATCGAGCTGCTTTCCTTTGGATTTTTTTTCTAGTTCTTGAATCAAGTAATCCTGGTGAGGGTCCCATACACTGGAACCATACTGTAGTTGCTGTCTTACCAGAGATGTATATGCCCTCTCCTTTACATCCTTACTATAACCCGTAAATACCCTCATAAATATGTGCAGAGAACTTTACCCTTTATTTACAATCATATTTATGTGATTACCCCTATGAAGATCTTTCCTTATATTTCCAAAGGGAAATTTCACCCCATCAACGCAGTAATTAAAATGAGAGGACTTTTCCTATTTGTGAAACTCAGAACCTGAATTTTAACCCCATTTTGCAGTTGCTCACAATTTTGTAACTTATTTATTACTCTGTACAGAATAACATCATCTGCAAAAAGCCTTACCTCTGATTCCACTTATTTACACATATCATTGATATATATATAAAACAAAACATAAAGGCCAAATAATACTGCTTTGAGGAATTCCCTTTTTAATTATTACAGGGACAGATAAAGATTCGCCTACTTTTAATTCTCTGAGTTCTATTTTCTTGAAATATAGGCACCCATTCAGCCACTCTTTTGTCAAGTCCAATTGCACTCTTTTTTGCCAGTAGTCGTCCATGATCTACCCTATCAAATGCTTTAGTTAAGTCAATCACGATACAGTCCAATTTACTTCCTGAATCCATGATATCTGCTATATCTTGCTGGAATCCTACAAGTTGAGCTTCAATGGAAAAACCTTTCCTCAAACAAAACTGCCTTCTATCAAACCAGGTATTAAATTCGCAAACGTGTCTAATCTAATCAGAAAGAATGCTTTCCCAAAGCTTACATGTAATGCATGTCAAACTGACTGGCTTGTAATTTTCAGCGTCTATCACCTTTTTCTTTATACACAGGGGCTACTATAGCAACTCTCCATTCATATGATATAGATCCTTCATGCAAACAATAATCAAATAAGTGCTTCAGAGATAGTAGTATATCGCAACCCATTGTTTTAGTATTTTCCGCGAAACCTTATCAATTTCAGCTGTCTTTATAGTTTTCAACTTTTTTATTTTACTCTAAATGTCATTGTTGTCATAGCTAAATTTTAAGACTTCTTTAGTATTAGTCACCTCCTCTATCTGGACATTATCTTTGTAACCAATAAACTTTACATACTGCTGACTGAATACTTCTACCTTTTGAAGAACCTCGCATACACACTCCCCTTGTTCATTAATGATTCCTGGAATATCCTTCTTGGAATCTCTTTCTGCCTTAAAGTACCTACACATAATCTTCCATTATTCACTAAAATTTGTATGACTGCCTGTTATGCTTGCCATCATGTTATCCTTAATAATAATAATTCTATTCGCTTTACGTCCCACTAACTACTTTTTTGGTCTTCGGAGACGCCGAGCTGCCGGAATTTAGTCCCGCAGGAGTTCTTTTACGTGTCAGTAAATCTACCGACACGAGGCTGACGTATTTGAGCACCTTCAAATACCACCGGACTGAGCCAGGATCGAACCTGCCAAGTTGGGGTCAGAAGGACAGCGCCTCAACCGTCTGAGCCACTCAACCCGGCCATGTTATCCTTAGCTGAGTTCTTTGCTAGATTCAATTTCCTGGCAAGTTCCTCCAATTTCTCCCTACTTCCACAGTCATTTCTAACTCTATTTCTTTCCAACCTGCACCTCCTTTTAGTCTCTTTAATTCTCTGTTATAAACCTACTTTCACATTCCTCATCAATTGTTTTAAACCCATCCCAGAGTCTGTTTACATATTTATTTACCGTTTTCCACTGATCATAGTTACTTTCTGAAAACTCCTTCATGCCTGTTTTATCAGCCATATTGTACTGCCTAATAGTCCTAATTTTAATATCTTCCTTTCTTCCATATTTATTTTTAACTACCACAGAAACAGCTTCATGATCACTAATACCATCTATTACTTCGGTTTCTCTATAGAGCTCATCTGGTTTTCCAGCACCATATCCATAATATTCGTCCCTCTAGTTGGTTCCATCACTTTCTGAATCAGATGCCCTTCCCATATTTATTAGTTGGTATTTATTGGCCAAGCTTCCTGTCGTTCGCATCACATTCCCAGTTGATATTTGGTAAAGTGAGATTACCCGCTACAATCACGTTCCTTTCCTTATCATTTCCTAAATAGCTGATTATCGTATCAAATAATTCTGAATGAGCGTCAGCGCTACCCTTTCCCGTTCTGTATCATCCAAAGACACCAGGTTGCCTATTATCTATAGAGGTGTGCCTTACACACAGAATTTCATATTTGTCATCTTGAACTTTGTTGTAGCTTTCAAATACTTCTTTCACTGTTGTATAGATACGGTACTAGTACCAACATAGTTGGGGATGTGTGGGACCTGGTAAATGCAGAACGGGTGAAGTTTAAGGAAGCGAAGATCGTTATCAGGGGAATACTGTGTTGGAGGGATACTGACTGGAAGGTGGTTGGAGATTTAAATGAGACTATGGAGTGGGTATGGGGGGGAAACTGGGAGTGAGATTTCTAGATCCTAATGGGTGGGTCCAGGAGATAGGATTCTGCGCTCAGATGGCCTTCACTTAAACTGGAGTGGTACATATAAGTTTGGAAATTTGTTTGTAAGGGTTATAGGGAGGAGCATTCAGGGAATTACATGACGTTATAGAAATTTACGGGAAAACTAGCCAGCTGGCCTCGCTGTGCACCACCTTGCACTCTTCGCTGAGATACGAAGCAGAGCTGGAACACTTCATTAAGATAAGTTTCAATTATTAGAAGGGTATAAACAGAATGTAAACATAAATGCTTTTACATTTCTTAATAATATTCATCAACTCATAATATACAGTATATATAAAATAATTAAAGGTAAATTAAAAATGTGATTTAATGGAAGCTGGTCAATAACAAACATGTTATTTTGTTTTTAATTAATGTTATATGTTTTCAGGTATAATCTGTTAGTAAATGTTTTCTTTTTCAAGTAACGGTATTTTCTGAATTTATGTTATACTGAATTCGTTTCGACAGACTGGAGAGCCTCACAATTTAGGAAAGGTATTATATTCAGATGTTCATGAAACATGCTTAGTTGTGTATATTCTGGGTACTCTCCAGGTTAGTACGTCCTGCGTAAGACAGCTGACGTTCATCGAACACTACGAAATGTTGTTGATAGTGGGCACTAAAGGTATCAAATATAAATAAGGAAATAATACTTGAAAGAGAATGCTAAAAATTGTGAACTTCCTCTGTCAAGAAAAGCGATAGGATAAAGATTTTTCTTTCTCATTCCATTAATTTCGGCAGCTAAAATTCTAGGAGTTATATACGTATTCTAATGTAACCTTTTTTTCCTGTGTGTGATAATTTGGAGTGCGCTTTCAAAATGCACACATCAATATCCTTATTCTTATTTTCCAGCATTATTATTCTTGATTAGTCATGAGCTTGTTCCATGGGCTGATTTTTTATTTGTAATACCCTCCTCCCATTATTATCCAACTCTCCTCTCAGTAGGAGATCATAACATACCAGATGCAGATCGCGAAAATTGTTGCTGATTCATGTCAAAGGAACGTACCCTCCAATAGAATAGAACGATACTTCCCCCGCCCTGTATCGCAACAGTCTCACCTGTATGGTCTCTTAGTTTTTCATCTTCTGGTTACAGACCAAACCATTTTCGGTATAATCCACGCGACAGTCTAAAACTTTCCTTTAAGTCTAATGGATGCTCATATTGCTGAATACAGCATTGACCATTCTACTTAAGCTCTGAAATGATAGTGCTTCCCTCACGTTTGTGAGATCGCATAAATCCACTCACTTTTCTCTTATGACAGCAGTTTTAATACCCCTTGTATTACTAATATTAATTCCTCCCTGAGTACAAAATAGATTTGTAATGAATTGCTATACTTCACCTTCGCTTTGGACGAAAAATAAATTAACACATTCGAACGTTATTGAATCAGTTTCTATCGTCCATCCTCAGCAACTCACTCCCGGAGAGGAACTCTTGACATTTTGTCCTATGCTAAATTCTTTATTAACGGTAAAGTTTGTAAAGGACCAAAGGAAATGAATTGTGAGGGTTGTTCTTGAAAATAAGTTTAGAAACGCTCCAGCAAGTAATTTCTATACCATCCTAACACGCAGCCAAACCAGTGTAATTCATTTCAACTGTTATAATTACGTAATAGACATCAATATCGAAGAAACGCACATTTTGTTCGTACGGAGATAACTGTGTCGCTCATAAGAAAAACACTGCACTAGAGGAGGGAACTGGGGAAAGCTGTAGTAGCAGCGGCAGGAGAGCTTAGCTAGGGTGGAACTTGGCACTCGGCTCTGGTATTAGCATTACTCCCACCCTACGCGTTCATAATTCACCAAGAAATACATAAATAGCTAAAGAGTGCAACCACAACCACGAGCCCTTGGTCCTCTCTACAATAATTGGCTAGGGCCAGAAGGGATGAGGCAGGTGCTCTAATCTCCAACCCTCCACCCTTCCCTGTTCCATAATCAAATGCAAAACAAACAAAGTAAATAGAATTAGCGTCTTACGGATTGAATTACATGGTAATAACAGTAAGTAGCCGAACCATCACAGCAGTGCATTCATTGCACGTGGATGAAGGGTTCAGTCCAAATCTTCAGTGATCATTCTGACCAACAATATTTTCCTGTTTCCATTATGTTTGCTAGAAAAATGTTTATTGGTACTTTCAAGTATTTTTAGATCCTATAGGAGGCTAACAAATCTATTCAAAAGCTGAGATAATTGTGTTTCGTGTCTTAAATATTCTCTTCGTCACCATTTCAGTTTGTAAAATTTACCAGGAGAAATACATCCCCTTTCACTTTACGTACGTTTTGATATCAACCAATGCTATTTCTCATCTAAAGTATTATTATTATTATTATTATTATTATTATTATTATTATTATTATTATTATTATTATTATTATTAGTATATAATATAATATATAATTTATTATATTAATGATAATAATATATAATAATAATAATAATAATAATAATAATAATAATAATAATAATAATAATAATAATATTCAAATGTGTGCTGTGAGATTACTGAAGAAATCCTCAAAATTTTCATAACAATAATTATGTATGTCAGAACATGAAAATATTATCACAGGTCACACAGGTTGCGTACACAAGCTAAAAATATGGTATTCTATTCTGGCTATTATTAATTTATTGACTACTTAGTTAGTAAAATTACTACTACTTAGTTAGAAAAATTTGTATATGAATATTAATAAAACAAACAGACTCACAAAACATGGAACATAAAAAATTCAGCTTGGAAAATTATATTTTTCCACACTCACACCAAAATATCTATACAACAATACCAAACAACTGTCAACTGTTTCGAGTTTACTTTCTTCTGAAAATCACATCCTAGTGTCCTTGGTTCATCTCTTCTTAGATGCAGTTTCCAATCACGTACTCTGTCGTGTTTCCTATCCAGGTGCTAACTGAGATGTTTAATTTTCTTGCAGTGACAATACAGTCACACTCATAGCAATAGCTCTTTGGCCATGGCCTCCTGAATGGAGACTCACATACAAACCGACGAATGATGTTGAATTAAAAAAGTGAGACTAAGACGATCGTTCTCACTCAGCAGGCTCCAATTCGTCGGTGTTCGCGCAAAAGGTCATATCTCCCAATGCTCTTCCTATCCATTATTTTCCTTAACACTGGTCACGCCTCCCAGCCACGTGTGGATATTTAGTCCATCAGAACAATATTCGTTCCGTTCATTTTCCTATGCTTACGTGTAAAATAAAATGAACTTTATCGTACCGTACTCAAGGACTGTATGTTCGCATGGCTTATTTACGCACTCCTACGGTATAATGCACTTAAGGTTCATTTTCCTTTATACATTAGCATAGGAGAATGAACACAACGAAAATTGTTCTGATGGACTGCATATTCATATCGATGGCCTAGAATGAAAACCTCATATCTCACAAAGTTCTTCCTATTCATAATTTCCCTTAAGACTGGTTACGCCTCCCAGCCACATTTGAATTTACCGTCCATCCAAACAATGTTCGTTGTGTTCTTTATTCCTATGCCGACGTGTGAAGGAAAATGAACCTTAACGTACCGTACTATAGGAAAGTATGCCTGCGTGACGTATTTACTAAATCCTAGAGTATAACGTTTATAAGGTTCATTTTCCTTTACGCATCAGCATAGGAATATAACCCCAACGAACATTGTTCTGATGGGCTGCGAATCCAAATGTGGCTGAGAGGCGTGACCAGTCTTAAGGGAAATAATGGATAGGAAGAACTTTGTGAGATACGAGGTATTCAATCTAGGCCATCGATATGTGGTTGGGAGGCGTGACCAGCCGTAAGGAAAATAATGGATAGGAAGGGCATTGTGAGATATAACCTTTCGCCCTAACAGCGACGTATTATAATAGTACTAAGAACTGGGCCTATACCAGAATGTACCACTTCCTGTGTACAAAATTATCTTCATTGCACTGGAATGTTCCAATATCAGAATGGCTGCTTTGTAATATTAAAAATCTACTAAATCAATTATATCTAAAATCTGAACCTATTTACAATATTTATACTCGACTATGCCGAAAAATAAATGTTATATGCCAGACAACTGAATCTTAATGAGGCTCATAGTTCAAGTTCATTATGATACAGGTTCTCCACCAATATGAGTTCATATTTTCATTATGATACAGTTTCTCCACCAATCAGAGTCAGATTTTCGTTAAGATACAACTGTTTGACTTATTAGGAAAGGGTAGCATGGCACCTGCGATCAACGCACTAGCTTCGTACTTGTTTCCAAAATCAAACATATGCGACACACATATTAACATCAATGCACATTCTACTTCCAATATTCTACAACCACACGGCACATTCCCGCAAATTCACTTCACCAACTGTGCAATAAATAATTGTATTTGAAATAAAGCTAGGTTATGGGAACCTTTTATCAAAGCTTTGAAAACACATGACATTGTCAAGGTCTCTGATCCACTCACGGAAAACCAATAACCCAGCGCATGCACTCTGCGCTCTGTTCAGAAAACTCAACTCTCAAGCGACATCTCGACAGAAATTTATGAATATTTAAAAAAATATAGCTATAATTATCGTCGTCCGGCTCCATGGCTAAATGGTTAGCCTGCTGGCCTTTGATCACAGGGGTCCCGGGTTCGATTCCCTGTAGGGTCGGGAATTTTAACCTTAATTGGTTAATTTCGCTGGCACGGGGGCTGAGTGTATGTGTCGTCTTCATCATCATTTCATACTCATCACGACGCGCAGGTCGCCTACGGGTGTCAAATAAAAAAAGACCTGCATCTGGCGAGCCTAACTCGTATGGAAATTATAAAACACGCTTCGCTCGTTTTATAAACATACTCGTGTCTTAATTATTGCCATTATAGGCTTGTTGCATAATTTACTATTAACGTTTGAGATTATATAATTACGTAAGTTCAGAACATCAAAATATATTACATATAATTACATAAATATTTAAGGAACAAATTGTTGCTTAATAATATGTACCATTTTACATGTTAGAACGATGCCTACCCTGTCTAAGACCTTTCCTACTCAATCATCACCGGATACCTATCATTGTTCGTGCAATGCCAAACTCATACGAAAAGTACAAGAAAAACAACATCAACTTGAAATGTTTAAATTATTTAAGCTGGTGTTCGGTTTATGTAGTCATTTGTTATAATATATTCTTTATGTTTTCGTTTTGAGTTTTGGTGCTACAGAACATATTTTTATAACATTATTGTTTAAGCGCCAACTTCATTTATAGACCTTGACAATAGCGAGGAGTGATAACGTGCAGATATTAAAATGCAGTCTTAAGAATAACAGCATCACGATGTAAATGAGTGGTCATCATCACCTGATTCTGTCATATGATGGCGATAACGACGATGTGATGACGTGTACTATATCTGTGACTGTATTCACAGTCTAACACTAACATTTGTGGTGATCATCAAGACCACTGTCACACGAGATTCGACGTTAAACGCGATCCCTTCAAGCAGTCACATGTTATCTAGCTACCGCATCCAGTCCCCATGTCTGAGGAAATCTTCTTCGTTTATCTTCTTCCCAACAGATGTATCAATCCTAGATTCAAATACTATGCAATGAGCTGAAATTAAATTTCGCCCAAAATACAAACTAACAGAACCTTTTCCTGAGAATCAAACAAAAAATCTGAAAATTTTTGGCCGTAAATATTATGTTATATTATATTATGTATGTCATGTACTGAAGAATTCTTGTAGAATACGTTCAACACGGATTATGATCAGTGAATTATCTGGTGACTTTAAATACAAAGGGATGTATATCCTTAATACATGATCAATATATTCGTCGGGATCTATTCTAAACACCTAATACTTAAGAGATGTATGGTAGAACTCCAGACACGCATAATTTCAGTGCGTTTTGCAAAGTAGAATGTCAGTAAGGTATCAATAACGAACTTAAAAGCTTCCCCATTTCAAAGAGAAAAATAATATAAGTTAAGGAGGTTCTGGGCAATACTGCTGAGTTTCAAAATTTAAAATCGATGATGTTGAAAATTATACTCTCTCCACCGGGCAAATCAGCTATTAACCAATTCAAAAGCCCTCATTAGTCAAGAAAATCTAAAGCGTTATCACAAAGTCCCAACTAAAGTTTTCTACAAATTAACTTATAGTCCAACAATTGCCTCAAGAAATAGTAGAAATGACTTGGAAACGTTCTGTATAATTCTCAGGTATATAAGGTATGAATGTTGAACTTTGCTTGACTTTCTCTTCGTCATTTACTGTGCTGTCTCTTTACATTTCCAGACAGTTACTCCTTGGGACATTACAAAGAACGTTTCATTTCTTGTTGTTTTCAGTACATTCCTTGGTCGGTGGGCAAGTTTGGAAGAGGTCTTCTTTCACAAGTTGTGACGCACACACATGGTACAAGAGAGCTAATTTCCCTCAGCACTCATCTTAAACGTGACGGTCTTCTCATCAAAAGGAGCATGTGAGTAAGCAAGGCGTATTTCTAACTTCTCGTATGATCTTCCTCTAAACTCCAGACTAACTTCAGCAAGCCTTAATATCTCTTCTGCCTCTAGGGCTCATGGATAGCACAAACGAAGAAAACTAAACTTTGGGCTGCCATAGCTCGGGAACATCTCGTGATAACATTTTTGTGATAAAGTATTCCCGTCAAAGTTTAGTGAGGAGCTGGTTCAAAGTGCTAAACCAGTCAAGGAACGATTTAATCATTCATTAAATATTAAAGTGATTTTCAAATCTATACTGATATTGACTTAATTTTAAATTAATGAAGATGGATTCTTAGATTAGATTAGTACCTAAGAGATATTTAAAACTGAAAGAGATATTTTAAATGTTTAAATTCTGCTGTACTGTTCGTAATCTGGCACTGGTTAATCTCAAACGCCTGAAAGATTTTACCCAATGTGAATAGATACTCAAACTTCACTTCTTGATAACAATCTAAGGTTGAAGATTGAATGCTTACATTATATGTGTGTATTTCACTTTAATAAATACAGTATAAAATTATGGGTTTTACGTTTTACTATTGCTTTTACACTACATTAAGTTTTGTGCCAAGCAGCAAAGCAGTCTACATGCAGTCCAACGCTGCATACACAACACTGTTTCCTTGAATTATTCCTGCAAAGAGCACATATCTTTTCTTTTCCATGCTCTTGCTTTCTATCATATGCCCGGTCCTTGAGATTCTGACTTCTACTGGAACACGTGACGTATATGGTTTTGTGTTTGACGCATGTCCAGTCCACTCAGGTTCGAAAACGCAGACGATTCAGCAAGATATTCCCTTTCCACCATCCTTCTTAACCGAATCAATGGAAGATATCCATTTACGAGGCATTAGATGACGTGACCAGTGTCTAAAGTGCGTTGATCAGTAATGGAAAGTACCATTTTTTCCTTCGAATTCTGACGCGGTGTTTCTGCATATTCCAGTCCCGTTTATTGACACACCCAATGTGCTTGTTATATTGCCCCGCCAATATTGGCCGTGGGACGTATATCTTTCTCCTAGACATCACTCCATCACTTGATGAACATTACTGGCTGTACTGTCTCATAGTTTGATATCATCTTCGCACTTTTTTATCTTTCCACATCATTGCCACGATCTCCATGCTACTGTCAACCTGAATTCGTAGGCTCGTCTTTCCTTTTTCATCATATTATTCTAACTTTCTAAGGGTCGGCTGTTCGTTCTGTATATTAGGACGGTCCGCGTTTCCGTCCCTTCCATTTCTGTTATTCATATCGTCAGACGTAAACTCGTAAGAAGAGTTATCCAAATAGATGTTGTGAAGTTCTGAAGTTTGTAGCTTGCAAAACACTTTCAGTGCTACTGACGCAACAAGTCCTACAACTAAAATCGTGAATACTTCGTAGACTGACAAGTGATATCTGTAACCACACTGGGAACAACTCATAGCCCATTGCTTGAATCTCACTGGCTTCCCGCGGATTATTTTTTTGTGGTATTGTTGCCCGTAGTGACGAACCATTTGCTCAATGATGCTCAGATATTCAGATAAAACATCAAATTTCAAGATTTTTGGGGGGGATGGTCATTAAAGGGACGAATTTTGAATAGTTTGTCCTTATCAGCCCTCGAGATGCTATTAATGAGCTAGTTGTCATTGATGTGCAGGTTGCGTTTGATTTCAAGATATCTGTTACGATTCATGTATTTATATGCAATCGCTACATCAAAGTACTCATCTTCATTCCAATATAGTGATATCCAGCGAATAACAGGATTTCTATGAACTATTTATGCATATTTGATACACCTGGAAGCTGTGATTGTACCGGGAGGCAAATGGAACTTTTACACTGACAATCAACACTGCTTCATCAAACAGTTCTTCGAAACATTCATCTACAGTCTTCCGCTTTAAAGCAGCTATCAGACTGAGTCTCCACTATTGAAATTCTTGATAATCAGGGTAGGTATTACAGCATGTTATGTCTTCCTTTATCCACTCAGAAGTGACGTTAACGTTTACTCTTTTCCTTGGAGGTCGTTCATCGTTCTCTTTCCGTTGCTTAGTACTATAACAGCCCTGTTCTTGGTTAGTATGCACTTCAAACTTCCCGGTATATCAGTTGGGAACGTAACTTCCAATACAGTTTCGTTAACCTCATCACAGTCCGAAATCTCGTCAACGTGATCTGGTGGTAGCTCGATGATATCAGTGACCATTGGCAGATCCATCACTATTTTTGTCAAAACTGGAACCCATAAAGTCATTGAAAATTTTCTCGATTTCTCTAAGACAAACTGCCTTATAGCGGCTCTTTGGATTCTTGTAAAGGAAAAATATTTTTATATGTTATCTGTCATGAGTCCCAAATGAAGATCAAGTTTTAAAAATCTCCCATGGCTAAATGAAACTAGACTTGAAGATAATAGGTCATTAAATACATTTTAACGAGATTATAAGATAAAACACTTGATAGGAGTTGCATATAACACACATCATAATATGACTTACCGTTATTTGAAACGCTTCAGGTTCAAACATTTAAAAACCTCCTCATCACACAAACCAGAAGATGCAACTCACTAACTTAACAAAAATGAACAAACATTTGGCTCATAAGCTTCATCAAGATCTCAGGAACATCGCCAGCATGTAGCCATTGTCGTAAACCTTAATACAGCTTCAAAATCTCGGCTGAAAAAAGAAATCCCCTGGCTGGGGATCTTGGTGCGTATTGGAAAGAAAATTTGGGTAAACGCTCTTTCATTAGGAGAATTTTGAAAAAATTCAAACGAACCTCACCGATTAGACCCCAACGTAAGCAACAATTAATTGTAGAGTCATTGTGTTAATTCACTGTGTTAATTTCGTGCCAAAAACTAGTATCATTTCTCCATCAGTAT
Source organism: Anabrus simplex (assembly GCF_040414725.1). NCBI lineage: Eukaryota > Metazoa > Arthropoda > Insecta > Orthoptera > Tettigoniidae > Anabrus > Anabrus simplex. The sequence continues at coordinate 1,527,351,835 of NC_090265.1, forward strand.
CCAAAAGTCGTACGAAATTAATTCGACAGTTGCACATCCAGTGGTTTCAAATGGACCATATTCCATATCAGTATTACTTTAGCAATAGTAATATGACTTAATTCTATTTGTAATTGCTTGGTATTCCATAAGTGAAAGGAAAAATACGTTTTAACGGACAAACACAACTTTTATTTCCCTACTTGCAGTAATAATATCTAGTACTTTTTAGTCGCCCAAGAAAACTGATGTTTTAAAAAGCTTAGGCATTCTTACATGCCAAATATAACTTAGATCTATTGAGTGTAATCGAGAAACGCAAAGAATTATACTTAATTTGCTATTGGAGCATTTAATACTACTGGATACGTATTGTGTGCGAGAACTACCTGCTTTCCAATGTTATTCAGGTGTCTGTACCAGTGTGAGTGTTGGCTACAACTAGAAGGGAAGCATCACGACCTATTTGTTAAGACCAAACAAACATTAACTTGATGTAAACGTAAGAAAACTACCGTAGTTACTTATAAGATGTGTCAGGGTGATATTATAACCCATCTTTCCTCTTAACTGTGTTTCCTGAAGTTAAATGCCTTCGAAAAAGCCTTCAAAGAAGTTACAATGTTGGTTTCTTTGCCACAGCTCAGAATTATACCTAAATCAAACAGGATGGGAAGTTATTTGCAAACTTTCAGTCCTGGTTTAATATACTGTATACATTCACCAAACAATAGTGTTCCTCGTTAGACTTATCTCCTTAAATATTAATGTATCTCCGTTGCATACTTGTTGTTGCAGTATTCAGTTAAACTCTAGTGTTGATATGAAGTTGTTGGTTTTAATATGTATGTGTAAAATAAGTTTAGTATAATATTGTGAATCACCCATACGGTGAATAAATATATAAACGTCCTTGTAGATACTTTTCTTTGTTTCCAAAATGTTTATATACGGCATATTAAATTACAATTTGCGTGTTATTTCTGGCGTCCCAAACTAACTATTAGTTAGACGACTAGAGAACAAAATATTATGTTTTGCAACAACGAAAAGTAATGCCATTATACATTGTTAATATTTTAATCTAACTCTTTTCTAAGTTGCTATTCATAAATCAATTCGCTATTCACTTTTACGTTTTTCGTACTTTAGTGCAGTGTGTTACATGCAAGAAATACTGTAAATAAATCACTTATGCTCTTAGACTCAATTATTCTGTCCTATACTTTTATACAAAGTATTTACAGTTTCAACAACTAACATAATCACAACAAAGTATGCAAGTAACAAACAACACTCATGATTTCATGGTGATTAAGTTACGGTGAAGTTTTTATCAGAACTGTGAATTGTTCAAACTCTTCTACTTTGGTTTCATGAATGAAGAAAGATACATTAAAATTAATTCCAATCAAATAGGTGAACAAAATTTGAACAATGAAAGCACAATATTTACACGATGAAATTACATCTAACACTGTATCTAAATAATTGTCTACTAAGCTGTTCTGATATAAAAGTACCATCTGAGCGAATATTGCCCCATACTAGTCCTGGATAAGTATACCTAGATTCAAAACACCCGACGTTAGCCACTATGAATTGTTGCCGATGGCTGTGTTCGCCCAAGGACAATAATACATCGTAACCCTCCTCGCACTGCCCAAGGCTATGATTTACACTCCCTCCCTTGTTATCACGGCAAGGGCATTAATTGATTAATTAATTAATGACATGCATATGTTAGGGGAAGTGGTGTGCGAGGGGGAGGAGGCGAATATAGTACTCTTACACTCCATGTACTTACCTAATTGAATGCCCAGCTAGATTCATTAGCAGAATTCGTGCAATATTTAGCAACCAGATTTAGGGGTAGTGCAACAGCAGAAAACTTCTGGATAGCTCGCTCTAATATCAACGTAATGACCTCTCGGCTTAGTTAATTACTGTTGGCTTATAGTGTACAGAGGATTTCACTGGAATATTCGTAACATGAAAAGTATCTTAAAGAAATGATGTTTCCCAGTTTGGATCCAAATTTCTTGGTTTACTCAAATGATAAGTGAAATAATTAATTAAATGTTTAAAAACGTTTAACGCGGCACGGGGCACGTGGCCACTAAAAACAGAAGAGGATGCATGGTGATATATTCCCTCAGCCATGAAATAAAAATTATCATTTTAGTACAGGTTTAGATTAAGTTGGTTAATTAAAGCTTTCTGTATATTTATTTTCATATGAATAAATCCAACTTTACAATATCTTAGTCACAAATTATTTTACCTTGTCTAATTATGCCAAAACTCAATAATAAAGTTATTCAATAATATATAACAGCCCCTATATCCCAATAAACAAGAAACAGATCAAAAAATGGTAAACTGTTTTTATTCAAATTGAGTCGAATTTAACCGAAATGTTTTAATATTACTATCTTCACGTTTTACATTCCCGCGACACATGAAGCACAGTACAGGTCGTGCGTGATTCTTGCAGACTGGTACGAGACAGTCTGCACAGTAATGTTTGGAGTAACGATTCTTCTTCCTGAGAGACAATCTGCGTACATTTCTATCTATGACCTATATATATGATGTAACTCTTTAGATGACATATATCCAACATGCGTGCAGAAGATTTTGAATGGTAACCTCTTGGTGCGCATGTGCTAAGGAATATATTTTGATGACATACTTTGCTAGCTTATTTAGCATGTGTTGTTGGTGTTGTTGTTATTGTTTGAGTCGTCAGTTTATAGACTGGTTGGATGCAGCTCTCAATGCCACCTTATCCTGCGCTAACGTTTTCATTTCAACATAACTGTTGTGTCTTCCATCTGCTCTAACCTGCTGGTTATATTCACACCTTAGTCTACCCCTACCGTTCCTACCGCCTACACATCCCTTAAGAACCAGCTGAAAAAGTCCTGGGTGTCTTAAGGTGTATCCTATCATTATATCTCTTCTTTTAGTCAAATTTAGCCAAACTGATCTCATCTCACCAATTCGATTATCTCTTCATTCGTGATTTGATTTATCCATCTCACATTCAGCACTCTTATGTAATACCACATTTCATAAGCTCTATTCTATTTCTTTCTGAGATAGTTATCGTCCATGTTTCACTTCCATACAATGCCAAACTCCAGATCAAAGTCTTCAGAAACATCTTCCTAATTCCTAATCAGTGCTCGAAGTGAGCACATTTATTTACTCAGGAAAGGCCTTACTTGCGTGTCTAGTCTACATTTTATATCCTACTTACTTCTACAATCGTTAATTAATTTACTTCCCAAGTAACAATATTCATCTACTTCCGTTATAATTTCATTTCCTAATCTAATATTACCTGCATCATCTAACTTCGTTCGACTGCAATCCATTACCTTTGTTTTGGACTTATTTATTTTCATGTAGTACTTCTTATCCAAGACTCTGTCCATACCATTCAGCAGTTTGTTTAGATCTTCTGCAGTCTCAGATAAAATAAAAATATTATGGGCAAATTTCAGGATTTTGATTTCCTCTCCTTGAATTGGGATTCCCTTTCCTTAGCTGGCATATAATATCGAAAAGGACATCTTCCCCAGAAAGACTCTAGTATTTCATCAAAATGCTCATGTGATGTCCAGAAGTCCTCACATTTCACGACGAATTATTATTCAAGAAATGCCTTATGCTAGGAGACTCGGACTATACATTCCAACGGTTGCCCCTAACCCGTTAAAGGGGAGATTCACACTGGGAGAGTGTGTAGGTAGTGTAGCATCCATCTTCTTGCTTCCAAATGTGGCCGCCTATGGACCGCATTGAACCTAAGCCTTTCTCTTCTTCTTCTCCTTCTCCCAGAACCTCTTCATAATTTCAGTTCTAATCTTCCTTTCTTTCTCACATATGATCAATTTTGGTCTACATTTGAGTGGTTTCTCCTGGAATATTTTGATGCTGTCCACTCGGCTTCTAAATTCTTTTCTGTTGTGAAATTTCAGTGAGCTCGCTCAGAATGATTCGAGCAAGCCTCACACCTATGGAAGTAAGTCCCACTTCCATTTGACAGGCGAGAAAACAACTTGACGAATGAAATGGTATTCGATGGGGAGCTATTAATATTAATTGGGTTTATGGAAGAAAGAAATTAGAACTGGCTGAGTCGGCAAAGAAGGTGCATCTGGATATGTTAGGAGTTAATGACATTCGCGTAAGAGTACGTAACGATGAAGGGATAGGACAAAGTGTTCTTAACAGGTGTCAGAAAGGGAATGGTATAGAGTGGGGTAAGACTGTTCATCAGGAATACTATTGCAAGCACTATAGTAGGCACGTAAATGAGAGAATTATGTGGCTAGGCGTAGCTGTTGGATGAATGAACGAGAATTGCGTCTTTGTATTCAGGTTTCAGATGAGGATGAAGTTCACAGGTTTTATGAAGCACTGAGTGGCATTGTGGTCATGGTCAACAAGAACGATAAGATAGAGGCTAATGAGCGATTTCACTGCAAGAGTTGGAAACAGTACTGAAGGATACAAAAAGGTGATGGGTAAATGAGGGAAGGTATGGAAGGTAATAGGAATGGGAATCGTTTACTGGACTTCTGTGCTAGCATGGGATTAAGAGTTGTGAATACATACTTCAAACGTAAGGTTATTCATAGTTACCCTCGAGAGGGCAGGCGCACTATATCTATAATATGCTATATCATAATCGAATTGATTGGTCCTACTGCAATATTTTGTTTGGTAGAACTCATGATCCCAAAATATGGAAGAAGCTAGGGTCAGAGCCATTCTAAAACCAGCTAAAGGTAAAAAAGACCCTAGAAGCTACATACCAATATCCTAATTGTGTCATCTTTTTAAAATTTTGGAGGGACTTATCCTCAATAGGTTGAATGATAAAATCGAGCCACTTCTTACTCCACAGCAAGCTGGTTTCAGGAGAAGGAAAAGCTGCACATCGCAGGTGTTAAAATTAAGTCAACCCATATAAGATGGTTTTGAAAGCCAGAAAATCACAGGAGCTGCATTTATAGATCTTTCGGCAGCATATGATACTGATAGTCACCAAATTCTCCTAGAAAAAGCATACGGTGTGACAAAAGACATTGATCTGACTTGTGCCATTAGAAACCTACTTCAAAATCGAAGTTTCTTCGTTGAGTTCCAGGGAAAAAGAAGCATGTGGAGGATAAAGAAGAACGTACTACCTCAAGGAAGCATGTTGGCACCAATGCTTTTCAATATTTACAAAAATGATCAGTCTCTTCCCGCCGGGACGAATAGTTTCATCTATGCTGATGATTGTGTCATCACTTCTCAGGGGAATAACTTTGAGACGATTGAACAAACATTGTTCAAATCTCTAGACACTCTCGTTGGCTATTATAAGAAGAATCGACTAACACCAAACCCACCTAAGACGCAAACCTTTGTTTTACATCTAAACAACAGAGAAGATTCCCGAACTCTTAAATTCACTTGCAAGGCATAGCATTACAACTCTGTCTTACCTCTAAGTACCTCGGAGTCACTCTGTATCGTTCCTTAACTTACAGAAAACATTGTTTGAACATGAAGCAGAAAGTGACTGCTAGAAACAATATTGCGCGGAAGCTAAGTGGAACATGTTGGGGAGCACAGCCATACACAGTGAGGACATTTGCCCATTCGTTCTGCTATTACGCAGCTGAATACGCATGCCCGATGTGGTACAAATCTTGCCATGCCAAAGCAGTTGATATAGCACTCAACGAGACATGCCGCATAATTACTGGATGTTTGAGACGTACACCTTTGGAAAAGTGTACTGCCTTGCAGGGATACCACCTCCCGATATCCGCCGTGAAGTGGCAGCCAAGAAAGAAAAGCGAAAGACGTTGATATCTGAAGCCCACCCTTTGTTTGGATATGAGCCACCCCGCCTGCGCTTTAAGGCTAGGGAAAGCTTCTTGAGAGTAACCAAAACACTTCCAGGAACAGCGCACCAAGCAAGAATTCAAAAATAGCGCGCTAGGAGTCAACATACGAGTATCAGTCAATGGATGACCCCAAAACGTGGAACTCCCTCCTTGTCATGTTACAGATTGGGTGAATGGGAGAGCACTGAATAGACTGGGCTCTGGTGTTACGTGGTGCAGGGTCAACCAGAAGAAATGGGGTTTCGAACTGGACAGTACCTTGTGTGTATATGGAGAAGCGCAGACCACAGCCCATTTGCTGCAATGTAGTTCATGCCCATTCAGTTGCACAACAGAAGATCTGGTTAAAGCGAAGCCAAATGCACTTGATGTGGCAAGGTTTTGGGCTCACATAGTTTAATATGGATCTTCGTCACTAAATATTTTATATTATGTTTTATGTTTTATGTTCTATGTTCTCTCCTCATATTTAATTGAACACTTGCGTATGTTTCTGACACGTTATAAATAAATAAATAAATAATCGACTTTGAATTCAGGAAATTTGTTAAGAATATTCGGGTATTCCGGAGAATATTTTATGATACAGGCCACTATCTGATCTGTAGTGAACTAAGTATCTCTAGGCCAAGGAGAAAGAAAGTGAAATATCTCTTTAGCCGAATAAGGGTAGAAAATCTCTAGGATGTGGATATTAGACATAAGTAGGTGGATATGATTAGTGAAAAAGGTCCAAGCAGTAGACAGTAATCAGGTTCAAGGTACAGAAACAGAATGGGTGGCATGTAGGTGGGCTGTAATAATTACAGCAACCGAATGTCTGGGGAAAACTGTACGTGAATATGCGAATAAAAGCAAACAACTTGGAGGAATGATGAAGTGTTGTAACCACAAAAGGAAGGTGTATCAGAAAGGGCTCCAAACAAGGACTGATGCAAACAAGAGAATCTACGTATATTGAAGAAACAGTGCGAAAAAATAAATGGTGAATCCAAGAGGAAGTCATGGGAATAATTTGGTAATAGACTTGAATGGTTAAATCAAACGGAAGGGAAACCTTTATGGACAGTAATAAATCAGGTGAACTCATAGTTGATCCCAGGTAATCACTGGAATGGTAGTACGAATATTTTGAAAATGTTCTTAACGTAAAAGGGAATCTTTCTGGTGACATCGTGAGCAACCGAACTCGTTGGAAGTAGGACAATGATGTTGATAAAATTACTCTTAAGGAGGTGGAAAGAATGGTAAATAAACTCCTGTATCATAAAGCAGCAGGAAGAGATGAAATTAGACCTGAAATGGTGAAATATATTTGAAAGCAGTGATAAAATATGTTGATAGGGTAATACTTCTATCATGGAATATTAGTAGGGTACCTTCTGATTGGACGAGATCAGTAATTGCACCTATCTACAAATGAGATGAGAAGAAGGACTGTACTTCATTGATCAGAATGGTACTAGGCAAGGTGTTCACTGGCATTTTGGAAAGGAGAGTGCGATCAGTGGTTGAGGTAAGTTGGCTGAAAACCAGTTAGTTTCCGATCATAGAGGGAATGTCATGATCAGATTTTCAGTATGCGCCACTAATTGAAAAATGCTACGAGAGGAATATTTCGTAGATCTGTAGAAACCATATGACAGAGCGTACCGTGGGGATAGATGTTAGTCATACCGGGGGATTATGGGGTAAATGGTAGATTATGAAAATCAATCGAAGACATGTGTTGACAATCGGGCTGCAGTGAGAAATTATGGTAAAATGAGTTCTTGGGTCGAGGTACACGGGATAGACCTCTGTTGTGTATACATTGATCATCTGCTGGCGGGCATAAAGTAGAAGGGAGGCATTCAGTTACATGCAAATATAGTAAACCGTTTGGCCTAAGCCGACTACTAGATCTTAAGGACATACTATTGTGCAGAAAACCTGTAGTCTAATATCTTGGAAGTTGTAAATGGGTACAATGAGTTTTATGTGAAAATTAGCCTTTACATGACTAAAGTAAAGTCAGTCGGTAACAAACCTAAGATAATTGAAGATCATAAAGGGAATACAGAGCTGGAAATGGTAGATAATTTCGAGTATTTGTGATGTATATTCTCCCAGAGAGTAGTATACTAACGAGATTGAATGAAGGTGCAGCAATGCTAATGCAGAGCTGTCGCAGTTGCGATCTACAGTACTGTGTTAGAAGAAAGTCAGCTCCCTGAAAAACTAGATTTACATCGGTCTGTTTTCAGACCAACTTTGCTTTACGGGAGTGAAACCTGGGTGGACACAGGACACCTTGTTCATAAGTTATTAGTAACAGACTGTTAACCATAATAATGATCTCTGGTAGAAAGAGGTGAGAACAATTTCAGGAGGGTATTTCCAATTAGGAGATAAAGGATAAGTTGATGAAGCTGTACCCATAATCTGGCTTCGGTGTTCAGCTCATGTGAGGCGACTGAAACATTATACGTTACCTAGGAGGATAATGGCTTGCTAGTTATGGGGGGTAAGAGAAGGAGATGAAGACCAAGACGATGATGGCTAGATTCAGTATCTAATGATTTAAAGATAAGAGGTATGGAGCTAAGTGCGGGCACAGAGCTTGATACAAGTAGACGGCTGAGGTGGAGTTTAATACATTGACAGAAGCTTGCATGCTGAACGCTGAAAGCTATAAAAGATTGTATGTATGTATGTATGTATGTATGTATGTATGTATTTATGTATGTATGTATGTATGTATGTATGTATATATGTATGTATGTATGTATGTATTTATGTATGTATGAAACTAAGTTGTATTTTTCTCTTCTTTTCTGCCTGGTATTTATGTTATTAAGGCGTGGGATGCATACATGCACACAGAAGCTTTTATGAGACATGAACAAAGAATCTATCTGAGCTTGCTTCGTTAGTAGAACGTAGGTCTTCTAGATTAAAATGAGAATTCTTCATCTTACATATATCTGCCAATTTGAGATATGTATAATGCACAATTTATTCTAAATTTCTATAGTTTATTCATGAGATAGTAAATGCCATGATTCCACTGCAGAATTTGCCTTTCGTGCTTGTAATCTGGCACGTGGTAGATGTCTCAAGAGATTCCTATGCCTAGTTTTATGTTTCGTGTTCCTGAAGTGTTGATGCCACGTGGCAACTCCAATTTTCTTTGTGTATATGGATCTATTTATTACAATTCCTGAGAACTCACTATCGTTATTTTGTTTATTTCTTTCAAAATTATCTACTTTATCATCACAGCAAGTGTCGATTATATCATCTGAATCTTCGTCTGTTTACTCCTTACTGTTCGTCTTCATTTCCACTTCATCTATCCACTGTAACACTGTGTGTGCAGTCCTGCCACCCATACTTTAATATACCGAGCGAGTTGCCCGTGCGGTTAGGAGGGTGCAGCTGTGAGCTCGCATCCGGGACATAGTGGGTTCTAATCCCACTGTCGGCAGCCATGAAGATGGTTTTCCGTGGTTTCCCATTTTCACACCAGGCAAATGCTGGGGCTGTACCTCAATTAAGGTCACGGACACTTCCTTCCCATTCCTAAGCCTTTCCTGTCCCATCATCGCCATAAGACCTATCTGGGTCGGTGCGACGTAAAGCAACTAGCATACTTTAATACATTCACATATAGTTAATATATTTACATTATTCAACAAAAATAGTAACATAAGGCGCAAGATGAGGGAAAATCTCACTCGGTTGTAAGGATGAATACATTCCACTGCAAACGAAAACAACGAAACTTCGCCAACAAGCATCAGGTTCATACTGACGTGAAAAATAATGAACATGGAATACGTAGAAAGCCACGAGCTCATAACCATTGTGCATTGGGATGTGTCGAAATCAAGGAAGGAGGGATTAGTTCACCATGCGCCCAGAAGCGTTAATATCCAGAAATCTATACATTTAAGCCAGTTTCCAGTACGTAGAATCAGACAATAGGAATTTCATATATTTCGCAATCTGGTGACAAATATAAAGCATCTAAACCATTTGCTTATTCTAATCGTTTGTACTGAGGACCACAGGGCTCGTTTTGTATATTGACGGGATCTCTTGCTTCTCCTCGGTCCGGAGCGTTTTCATTTTTTTTTCCTGTGTGCTTGCCTTCTTGAGTCTTTTCACTTATGTTTGATTCTCACTGTGCTCTTCTTGCTAGTGAAGGTCAGTGGAAAGAGACCTTGCTGAATGATCAGCGCAAATTGCGATTTCTCCTATATAGTATCTATTAGAATTTCGAATTGCTCCTGGTCTGATTTCACTGAAATGATCCGCTTGTTATTGGAAGCATTACCTCTACCCGTCACGGTCAGTACACGGTTTGCAGGTACACATGCCTGTCAAGTGTCCATCGAATTCTAGTCGTCTTTTCCTCAGGGTCCTCAGGGTCCTCAGGGGTGTGATAAAGTCTTCCAGATGTTTTTAGACCACATTATTGTGCATGACTCTGTAAGTGCAATACTCTTCTCATAATGGTCCTACTGCCATCGTCAGGACTTTCCTTTCCTTGGGTGTTTCCTGACTGGATCCTTCCTAATGGAAATTCTAAATTCCCATGGAGGGAATTAGATATTTTTCCACCAATAGAGCATATAAAAAATCAGATCAAAAATTAGGAGTATGGCTTTTCAGGCGTTTGCTCTATTAACCAGCATTTCGTCTTAGGTCTGACACTAGACTCGTCAGAGTGGGATGTGTCAGACCCTACCCACTGATGCTGGGGTGTATGCAGGTGAAATTTATCAGAAGCCTATTTATGAGGCACAGTCTGATAACTGCATACGGGAGATAAAACTCCACAATGGAACCACAATGGAGGCTTCTGATAAATTTCACCTGCATACACCCCAGCATCAGTGGGTAGGGTCTGACACATCCCACTCTGACGAGTCTAGTGTCAGACCTAAGACGAAATGCTGGTTAATAGAGCAAACGCCTGAAAAGCCATACACCTAATTTTTAATCTGGATCCTTCCTGTTCATAAAGAAACATTCAGAGGCGTACAGTACGGAGGATATTACTGCGGAGTTGCAATAGTTGAGGTTCTTGGAGGTGTAAATGTTTCTACTGGAGTGGCAAGTCCTCTCCAATTTGGTGCATCTGTGGTAAAGGACTCACTCTCGTTTGCTGAGATTTTCTCTCCTGGGTACTAGACTGCAGAGACTTTACGTATGGTGGTGCATTCTAGCGGGATTGTAGAGGGGGATCCCTTTATGTTATTCATGAACCCAGCTTTATTTACGCTGACCTTGAAGCCGGTATTAGCTCTCATGCTATATAGGCTCTGTAGTCGGGGGGTAGCCTCCTCTATATTGTTGGTTAATAAAGCGAGGGCGTCAAGAGTGTCCAGGCAGGACACACTGAGGCTGCCTTTCTGGAATCCAGTCTTCAGTCCAGCACCTGATGGTAGTGTAGCAGTCATGGACGTGATTATGCATTCCTAGGTTTTATGCAGCTCATTTATCACCATCATCATAAAGCGTTCTGCCCACTGTCACTTTCCTGATACCACAACTGTTTCCATATGCCCCAGTTCCAGGCCAACAGTTTGGTGCTTTGGTACCTTCCCCTTATCACTTCAATCAGAATTGTTATCCTTCTACTTCCTAGTTTATTCTCCCCAACCCCTATATCATCAAGGACTGTGTTAGAAGTCCTTTTCTTCTCAATATCACATCCAGTGTCCGGCTCCATAGCTAAATGGTTAGCGTGCTGGCCTTTGGGCACAGGGGTCCCGGGTTCGATTTCCGGCAGGGTCGGGTATTTTAACCTTAATTGGTTAATTTCGCTGGTACGAGGGCTGGGTGTATGTGTCGTCTTCATCATCATTTCATCCTCATCATGACGCGCAGGTCGCCTACGGGTGTCAAATAAAAAGACCTGCATCTAGCGAGCCGAACTTGTCCTCGGACACTCCCGGCACTAAAAGCCATACGCCATTTCATCAAATCCAGTTCGCTTTCCTCTTTTTAACCGGGTTTAGGAGAGTTCTTTGTTCCTTGATTTTTTCAGTAGTGTACTGTTCTTCATTTTAGCCACCCATTTTCTTTTCTCCATTCTTCTACAAACCTTCATCTCGAATTCTCCAACTCTTTCTCTTTCCCTCCTCTTCAACGTGGAAGTTTCACGGCCGTACAGGAAACATTTACACTGAACATTTAGACAGTCTTTCTTAACCCCCCCCCCCCATTATGCTGTTCTTCTTTTTCTTAAAAACTTGTTTTACAATTTCTGTACTCGTTTTTACTTCTTTCCCATCCATCCAGGTGTCAGTAATGTTTCCCAAATATCTGTACAGTGAAACCTGTTCAATTAGACTTTCAGTTGTTTTACCTTCATATCTCTTTGTCATATACTCTCATCACCTCTGTTTTCTTTGTGTTCATTGACACTCCATCGGGCGAGATAGTTCGTGCGCAACCTCGGTCGAGGTAACACGGCAAGCAGCCAAGCGCTGACAGTGAGCTAGTGCGAAAGTCATTGCGACTTGTGTTCTCGTTACATCTTTGGAATAGCCTCAGTACTAATATGGCAAGTATACGGAAAAATACTATTAAATGTTTGTTTGAGGATAGGAATAATAGGCCTACTCCACTGGAAATTCATCGCTGGATAGGAACAGAACTCAAACTTAACAAGGACCAAATTATAGCCATTCAACTTCATAATGGGGAAAATGCAGTGTATATTAAATTAGTCTCTGTTGTACTATATGAAAACTTATTATCCCGGCATGAAGGTGTGAAAGTATTCCGTCTTTCTACTGGTCTTTCAACTAATGTGACAATTACTGCTGCGGACACCTCTACTAAGCGAGTGCGTGTATTCAACTTACCACCTGAAGTAAACAACGAACGGCTTGACCGCGTGCTGTCAACTTACGGGCTGGTCAAGGACATTCGGGACGAGAAGTGGAGTGACCCCTACGAATTTTCTGACGTGAGTAACGGCATTCGTGTTGTCAATATTGAACTTAAGTACCCTATACCCACTCAACTAACTGTTAATGACTGTAGAATTCTCCTAACGTATGAGGGCCAAATGAAATCATGTTTTTACTGTAAGGAAACGACACATTTACAAGTAGATTGTCCGCATCGTAGAAGCCGACCGGCTTTGAACGTCAGGCAGCCGACATACAGCACTGTGTTGACTGCTTCTGACGGAACTGGCAATATAAATAACATTACTGAGGATGGTGGAGACGTTAGTTCACCACCACTTCCTAGCTTAGAAGACCTTAATACTTCACATGCAGATCTCACAGACATAGACAACACCATGGAACCAGCCGTACAGCACATTAACACAGATGAACCAGCTTCACATACACAGGATATTGAAGAAGTAGTACTAGAACCTTCCGCTGAGGGACACACACATAACACAGTGACAGGCCAGACTGTTGAACAGGGACAAGAGGATAGCAAACTTAATGTTAATGCGGCTACCGTAGTGAAATCCTCCTCATGGGCGGAACAGATGGACGTCCTAGAAGACAATGAACCCCAGTTACATAAACTCCTTCCAGTGGACATTCATCATGAGCCTGCCAACCATATGATGCCGTCACACCAACACCAATTAGTGCCTGTAGATGTCACTAAAGACACTGAAGTCGCACCTCCTAATATTGACATCGTACAGCAACTTGAGTCTACACTAACACCTGACCTGAGGACGGACTTAGTAGCCGTAGAACAACGAATATTACCTACTGGAAATCTGGATAATAAGACACCCACGCCTATAGTTCCTAAAGATTCGTTCACTCTAACAACGAAAGCTGCCAGTAAAAATAGTGCTCGAGAGGGAGCTAAACCGTATCGTACACAACCCCGCAGTACTTCCCGAAGCCGTCGCAAATCTCCAGAGGCTCGTAAATAGATTGATAATGGGACGCACCTTTGATAGGATATTGTGTACAAGGGAGTTGGTTATATTGCTGATGGTGCAGATTCTGACTCTCGCTACTGTAAACATCAATGTCATCCAAAGCCACCTTAAATTTCAAGTGTTTGAACGATTTCTTCGTTCTAATGATATTGACATTGCTTTTTTACAAGAAGTCGCACTCCCTGTGTTACCCACATCCTCATACTTCAACCAATATATCAACATTGGCAATGCTAGTAGGGGAACAGGATTCCTTACCCGGCACGACATGAAACTGGAAGATGTGCACAGTCACCCTTCAGGAAGGATCATATCTGGACACATTAATGACACTACGCTAATAAATATTTATGCACCATCAGGGAGCCACAACCGTGTTCAACGTAAGAACTTCTTTCAGAACGATATACTCCAACACCTGCATAATATGAAAGAAAAAACAATCCTCGCCGGGGACTTTAATTGTGTTCAACGAACAGAAGATTCGACGGGGCAAACTTATGCGACCAACCCTGCCTTAAATGATCTCATAACCTCATTAAACCTGATCGATGTTGTGGATAAGTTGCATGTACCCCTTCCCCACTATACCTACATCCAGTATAACTCCTCCTCCCGCCTTGACCGTATGTATTTTTCCCGAACACTCATTCACCCTAGAACTTACGAGGTGATCCCCGTTAGCTTCACCAATCACCACGCAGTTGTATGTAAAATAAATTTCCCACACAAAGTATACTATATAGGGAGAGGGTACTGGAAACTGAACTGCTCACTGCTACAGGATGATCAATGCACGGAAGCTTTTCTAAGACAACGGAACAAATGGTTACTTCAGAAATGTAAATATAGCGATAGTGCAGAATGGTGGGATCAGTTAATCAAACCGGGGATAAGAAGATTCTTCAAAAATATTGCGTATCAAAAGGCCCAAGAGAGACGCGATACAGCTGACTTCTATTACAGGGTTCTCCGACAGCTCCAGGAGAGGAATAACGCTGGCGAACGAAATTACCATGAGATTACAGATGTTAAAGATAAACTGTTGACGGTACAGCAGAGGACGCTCACAAAATTAAACGTAACCCTGAAGGATCAAACGGCACTACCTGATGAGGTTGCAAGTGTCTATTATATTGCACGTACACAGCGAGAGCAACAACGCCGGTACATTCATACAATAAGATCGTCCGATGGAAGAGAGGTGACGTCACAAGAAGACATCAGAAGAGAAATTTCCTCATTTTATCAACAATTCTATGCCAGGGAATCTATCGATGTACACGAAGTCAATACCTTGCTTCAGTCCTGCGATGCCCACCTTACTCCAGCAAGTAAAGAACTGTTTGGCATGGACATTACTGATGATGAAATTCAAGCCGTCATAAGAAATCTTCCGACCAATCGCTCTCCAGGAATCGACGGGGTCCCTTATGAATTTTATAAACAGTACTGGTTTATTATTGGCAAAGAGTTTTGTGACGTTATCCGCACTATCTTGAGACGTCGTTCCCTATGTAAAACCCACTATGAAGGTATCATAGTTCTCATCCCCAAAAAGAAAGGAACCCTTCAGGTGGAGGACTTCAGGCCTATTACTCTACTATGCAGTGATTATAAAATACTAACCAGAGTGTTATCCCGTCGTATGAAGACAGTCCTCATAGATATAATCGGACCCGAACAGTGTTGCAGCGTTCCCGGACGTACAATTTTGACCAATTTACGAACACTACGTGATATCCATCTGAAAACAGCCTCTCAGCCGAGTGACCACCTCAGTCTCCTGAATATAGATCTTGATAAAGCATTTGATCGTATCAGCCATCAGTACCTCTACATCGTTTTAAAGCACTTCCAATTCCCTGACACAGTGATCGATTACATTCGAATGATAAACTGCCACTCTATATCTCGAATCCTTGTTAACGGCTTCCTCTCGACGCCCATACCGATAGAAAGATCAGTAAGACAGGGATGCCCCCTCTCCATGTTACTCTTCGTCATAGGCCTGGAACCATTTATTAGGACACTTCAACCAAAGTTACAAGGATACAGAGTGAATATCCATACCTTTTCAATGTGTGTTTACGCAGATGACATATCGATATTAGTCAGAGGTGAACAGGACATTCAACATATCTCTCAAGCTCTCAGCACATACAGCGCCGGTTCAGGGGCAAAAGCCAATCCAAGGAAAACTACTTTACTGAACTTAAACGATGGGCCCGGCATCGTACAGAAAAACTGGTTTAACATTGTTGATGAAGTGAAGATCCTTGGTATTAAATGGACAAAGACTGTGATAGGTACTTTAGAAACCAACTGGGCTACTGTTATTGCTAATGTCAGGGGTGTGATGATGAACTTTCGTACACGAACTTTGAATATAACTCAACGGATTGTGGTGACAAACAGCTATGCTCTCTCAAAGGTTTGGTACTTAGCTCAAGTGTTCCCGCTACCCAACAACTTTGAAAGCCAGCTCTCAAAATATATTGGCTGGTTCATCTGGCAAGGCTATTTATTTAGAGTACAACGGGAACAGCTGTATCTTCCATGTAAACTTGGTGGATTAGGACTCATCGCACACGGAACGAAATGCCAAGCTCTACTTCTTAAAAATGATATTTCTATATTATTACAATCGGACAATTTCTCGAAGGCACTGTACAAAGACACTTGGAGCCCAGATAACAGTGACTCTAGTTCCTTGCCGAAAATTTTTAGAGATCACCAACTGAAACTCCAAAGGTTCGTCAGTGAACTGCCGTCTGGAACGAATGCTACTACCAAGACCATCTACACTATGTTACGACGAGCTGTGCACTTCACCCCGCGCATTGAGTCCACGGCACTCTACGCCCACTGGTCAACGGTGTGGGTCAACTTTAGCCGTATGAAACTCTCGTCCCACGCACGTTCCCAAATATTCCTTTTCCTAAACAATCTGGTACCAACAGCACAACGTCGCTACCAAATACATCTGGAACAATCGCCTTGGTGTACGGTGTGTGGTCAGATGGACACAGTGATACATCGCTTGACAACATGCACACATGCCGTGCGCACATGGAGCTGGTGTAAACGACAGGTGTGTCGCCTCATGAACCTTCCTCTTGGAGACATCGATGACAGGAAACTGATTCGCCTGTCTGTAACGGCCTTTCCTCAGATAAAACAGCAAGCGATTGTATGGCTCCTAGGTCACTACCTTACATACATGTTGGACAGTGTTGATGGTGTCATACTACCGGCTCTCTTGTACCATCTAAGGAAAGAGAGATGGAAACTGAGTGAAAGTGGACAGCTAGAAGATAGATATGGCCATTACTTGAACTGTCTTGATATATAATGTGTCTTTGTGTTTTTACGTTTTAGTTTTGAATGAACACCTCGAAGGTATCAGTGATTTTTTTTAAATTTTTTTAATTTATTTTTTTATTTTTGTAATACCAGACAGTGCATGAACAAATGAACTATTTCAACACTATTTCACCAATACCTGGCAAGTGCAGATTTATTTCATGTGTGAATGTAAATATTGAAGTATAGAATAAATAAAAATAGTTGAAAAAAAGATGGCCGAGCGGATAGGGGCGTGCGGCTGTGTGCTTGCATCCTGGAGATAGTGGGTTCGAATCCCACTGTCGGCAGCCCTGAAGATGGTTTTCCGTGGTTTCCCATTTTCACACCAGGCAAATTAATTAATTAATTAATCTAAAACCTGAAATCAAACACATATAAATAATTTTAAAACTACATAATAGATCATAATATATCAATCTGCAAGTCAAAAAGGAATTCTATAAAACTTCACATCACACAGACCTAACTAGTAATGCAAATCTTAAAGGTAAATATTCAGAAACTATCCGAGCAAAGCCGGGTACTACAGCTAGTCTACAATAAATCACAAAAACCTAACATGTTACAACATGAAAATTGATATTTGGAATCCCCTTTAAAAATAAAAGAAGACAAATATTCGTTTCCAGAAAATCCACTTAAGGAGGGGGAGTTGTAAAAATAAGTGAGGAAGGAGTTGAATTATTTATATGAGGATACATATATCTCAAAATCTGAAGACGTTACAGACTTTAAAATTGGTACTTGGAATCTCTTTTAAAATGAACACACTCTTTTTGGAAAATCCACTTAAGGGGGTGAAAAAATTAAAAAAGCGGGTGAATTTTTTAAAATCAGCATCTTCTATCGCTTTACACACACCCGTGGGGTTGCGGGTGCGAACTGTGTCGCACATATGGATTTCACCCTGTTTTATTGCTGGATGCCCTTCCTGACGGCAACCGTATGTGTAGGGATGTAATCTATACGTTTATACTAATATTATAAAGAGGAAAAGTTTGTATATTTTTTTGTAACGGATAGACTCAAAAACTACTGAACCGATTTTAAAAATGACTTCACCTATAGAAAGCTGCATTGCCAGTGAGTATCATGGGCTGTATTTTATTTTCAAAACAATTCGAGGGGGAACGGGGGAAGATATAAAAATATTAAAATACTAGGCTAATATAGGCGAAATCGAATTTGTCGTACAAGGACGAGACAAAGCTCATTTTAAGCCCCTTGACACAAGGAACAAAATTCGGAAAACCCTTCGAGCCCGAAAACCATGCTTTAAGGTCCTAAAACCAACCGTTTTGGATATTGGAACCACACTACCTCTGCTCTAAAAATCGGATAAAGAAACGAACTGCCGTAACCATGGCAACGGCAGCCTCAGGATTCTACAGCAGCTAGATTATGCATGTACGTTTGGGCATAACTGGCAACCAAAATTGATACACATATGACTTACTATCTGGAAAAAATAAACTGTTGTGTAAGACGCTCATAGCACTCCTTTGGGCGGCGATGGAAATCGAGTAAAGTGTAAAAATAATAGCCCCGGAGATCTCCGGAGTACAGCGACCAGCGGTTGCCGACGGGCCTCCGTTTTTACGTACTGGCTTAGGTTTCAGCATTTTGCGGACTCTGTTACCTATAGTTTAAACTATTTTCTATCAAATCATGGAATAGTAGGATCACTGATGTTATTAGTACCGATATTTTTGTCCACTTTTACGATCATTGCAACCATGAAAACAACCTATATACCGTACACAATTGTCAAGACGGTGCGCCCATGACTTGAAAAAATTCTCAGTATTGATACTCAGATTCATTATATCATGTGTGACATGAGTAACAGCCCTGAGATTCATAATTCTCGATAATTAAAGTAGTTTCTTTTATGCATCGCGTATTTCCTTGATCATTTGTAATAGTTACGAAATGTCGGATCAAACAAATAATAATATTTATCTCTGTGGTACTATCTAGCGGAAGTATACTTACACCAAACCTGCAGCTTTGTGAAAGGAGCATAATATTGTATATCTAGGTGGGAATGAAGGAAAAACATGGCAGCAAAATATCTTAGAGGTCGACACTAATAAGGAACTAATATTTAGATGCCTCCATGAAGAAAAGAAGAACTACACTATAATTCCAAACATGACAAATAATTTCTACGTACTTAAGAAAATACACCGGTGATATAAACATCTAATGAAGTCAATCATACCGATAGTACGAGTAACTAAAGCCAGTTTCTGATAACCCGTACGAAGAACGGGTACTTTTTGTATTTTTTATTATTATTATTATTATTATTATTATTATTATTATTATTATTATTATTATTATTATTATTATTATTATTATTATTATTTCCCGAGTTGCTTACTCTGTATAAAAGCGCGTGTTTCATTGATAACTGGGTGTGTGCGAGGAAGATGGCATTCTGTAGCCTATAGTGGATGATAAACATTGTTGGGGAACAGGAAGGGGATGCAATTACGCCACAGATGTTCTCCATTTACATCAAAACAGATACATCCAAGGTGGTTATATCAACAGTGAAACGAACCATGAATCAACACCGGAAATGAAGACTTTCTTCAGAAGCAAGGAGGAAGCAAGCTAGCCATTCTTGAGTTGAGATTCCGACTTGAGGAAGAGGACGATGCCAGGGCACCACTCAAGCAAACAGGCCTCTAGCCCCTTGCGGGCAGTCAGGCGGCAACCCGCAACACTCTTCCCTTAGATAACTTGCATACGCCACAGGAACGCCAAGCCAATAAATTTTACTTCCTCTTCTCTGTATTCTCTCTCTCGCAGGCTGCCTTCTCCTATTCCAACACTTGCTGCTGCTTGCTCTCTAAAGAGAGGATTTCAATTAATTCTGCAGACGTAATTATAAAATGGTGTTAGGCAATCAAAGGGAAACTCGTAGGGTGTAAAGAGGAGGCGGAGGTAGGGAAGTAGTTTCGAGATGCCGATTGGAATGACAATGTGTCCAATCAGTAGACCTCTGGTACCTATCTATCGTCATATTACTGATATCTTAGAAATCACTCATGGTTATTTATACCAGTTGTTACGTTAAGCTATAATTTACTATATTTTCTATTTGTCTTTCAGATATAATATTAGGAGGATTTCCAGAGAAGATAAATAAGTTATTTCCAATTGTTATGCATAATATACTTTATTTTATCATAGTAATACTAATAATAATAATAATAATAATAATAATAATAATAATAATCCCAAGCCTTCTGGGCCCAACATAACATGTCCGGTCCTGTCTCAGTCCGGTGGTGTTTGGAGGTGCTGAAATACGGCAGTCTGGTGTTGGTTAATTTTCAAGAAAAGGAAAGAATTCCTGCGGGGAAAAATTCCGAGACCTCATCGAAAACCATAGAACAAGGATTACCGAAAGTTTGTAACCTTGTAAAAAACAAATTTTGAATATATTAATTATAATCGATAAATATATTTTTCTAAAAATTCAAATCCATAAATAAAGTAATGTGGTCAATTTCATATATGTTTCAACTATCACTTCAATTTCCATCTCACTCAGCAGTTATCGTAAATTAGGGATTCATAACCTCTTCACAAATTCCATACAAGTAATGATCTGCAATTGACTGTGAATTTCTTAAAACATATATACAGGTTTTATTTACTCCCGGACCGGGCGAGTTGGCCGTGCGCGTAGAGGCGCGCGGCTGTGAGCTTGCATCCGGGAGACAGTAGGTTCGAATCCCACTATCGGCAGCCCTGAAGATGGTTTTCCTTGCTTTCCCATTTTCACACCAGGCAAATGCTGGGGCTGTACCTTAAGTAAGGCCACGGCCGCTTCCTTCCAACTCCTAGGCCTTTCCTGTCCCATCGTCGCCATAAGACCTATCTGTGTCGGGGCGACGTAAAGCCCCTAGCAAAAAAAAATATATTTACTCCTGGAACTGACATGCAAACACAGAGAAAGAAATCAACTGGAAACTTTACGACTGATCCTTATGCAACTAAGAGAATCCCAATCACTTCCAAACCTCCATTGGAAGTAAATTACTTAGAGTCCATTCATCCTGTTGTCAAATTGTTTGCCTGAGTATCATTTTCCTCATTGTTGGATCCTTAAAAAATCCGATCTTCCGTTTTCTGTTGATCATCACGATGTCGGCATGTTTATGTGATCTATCAGTTTAGGCACGATTTATACCATTATAAACTTAAAATTATGCAGTTTTTGTAGGTTAGGAAATGCTACTCCTTACCTCGAAGTGCTTCTTGTTCCTTTGATGCATAATCCAAGAATATTAGGAGAATTCTCGTTGCAGTGACAGAAACGGGCATTTTGGTTACTACCGGGAACGCTTCCGACATCTATTATATTTTAGTTTACGTTTTTGGATTTAGTCCACTGAGAATTTAAGAGTCCATTCTTATTATAAATCCACGCATTCAGTTTCGGCCATTCTGAAAAGTTCAATACTCCTTTTTCCATGTCCCAAACTGTTAACTTCGTACAATTTTCTAACGCCGTACTTTATAAATCGCATCAGAGATTAAACCAACGCTCCATAAGGTAACCTATATTTTCTGATTGAAATTCATTTTAGCCAGAAGTGGGTCAACAATGCAATGCAAATGGTGACATATGTTGATATATCTAAGGAAATCTCCCCACGACGCTCTCATAACTCGAAAGCGACAAGCTTTTCTTGCCCTATACGGCACACGATCTGGTCCATCTGTTGGTAAACCAATTATTTCCTTTAATCATATCTTAGTGTCTTATCTGTTACTATACATCGTAATAGAAATAGAAATGTCGCTGTCCGAAAATGATGGTAGATGTGAATCGTCATGGTCATTTGTATGTCTTCATTGGTCGTCCTTTCAACCTGTTATTTTCGTAATGGTGTTGGGTCACACTAACACGCACATACTTTCGGTAACACTGGGATTGTAAAAGGCTGGAACCGGAAGCTGGAGTCCCAGCATTAATCTGGCGTGGAATGAACCCATTGGAAACCATCTTCAGGTTTGGCGATGATGGGAGCCAAACACACCTACTTCCAAACTCAGGCATATATTTATTCGACATTTATCATGTAGTCATCTCGGCAACATGTCTGGCAATCCTTTCCGTATCTTTACTACAGAAAAGTTGTTTTTATTCCAAACATATCGAAGAAATTGCTATAATAATAGTATGGTTATAGATTAATTTCCCGCTCCCATAATTTATTAAAGAGGTGGTATGCAAATTGGGCTCTTTAACTACATGGCGAAATATGGTATGTTATTCTAAGGTCTTTTCGTTCAAAGAAAACTAAATAACCTTAACCATATTCAGTAGCAACCATTCCCTTATGATATTAAAAATATTTCAGCTTGACTTCTGACAAGATATCTTGAAAAGGACCTATATGTCGAATTATTCCTATGCATATATTGTAGAATTTAAAACTCTTACAGTAGTTCATTATAAGATACAACTTATATTTACGATTTTTGATTGTTAACAATATTACTTTATCTCTATTTTAACTCCAGATTTTGAAATTTAGTCTAGGAACTAGCTGATGTACCCGTGCTTCGCTACGGGATTCTCAGAAAGACTGACTTGGTGGTTTTCCTAACTGAATTCAACATAGGTCATTACAAAAAACTTCAGTAGGAATGTAGCGATTGAAAGCAATGTTATGATATAAAATACTCGATCATATAAAAAACCGCACACTTTCTCACTTTCAACGAACAGTACTACGGTGCCGATCTAACAGTCCAAAGTTCCAGAGCTGGAATATCCAGGTCGCAAACTGCCGTGAACACTCCTCTGTCATTATTCCGTTAAATATGCACACTACTCATTCCAAGCAGTGGCTCAGAGTAGGGATTGTATAGCTCGAATACTATGATGAACCAGTGTGTTACGTACCAGACATATCAGAGAATGTATGAACCATAGGAATGGCATGCTAAAGAATAAAATTATCTTAGACCCCAGCTACTTCCCACCATTATACAGGCAGGCTGTTACAGTCGGTACGCCCAGGCGAGTTGGCCGTGTGGTTAGGGGCGCGCAGCTGTGAGCTTGCATCCGGGAGATAGTGGATTCGAACCCCACTGCCGGCAACACTGAACGTGGTATTCGGGAGATGGTGGGTTCGACCCCCACTGTCGGCAGCCCTGACGATGGTTTTCCGTGGTTTCCCATTTTCACACCAGGCAAATGCCGGGACTGTACCTTAATTAAAGCCACGGCCGCTTCCTTCCACTTCCTAGACATTTCCTATCCCATCGTCGCCATAAGACATATCTGTGTCGGTGCGACGTTAAGCAAAAGAAAAGATGGTATTCCGTGGTTTCCCATTTTCACACCAGTCACGCCAGGCTGTACCTTAAAGCCAAGGCCGCTTCCTTCACACCACTATTCATTTCCTATCCCATCGTCGCCATAAGACCTACCTGTGTCGGTGGGACGTCAAGCAAATTTTTAAAAAACCTCGGTACGCTGCAGTAATCCTATCTATCGGAGATGAGAGGAAACAGAAGACAAAAAGTACATCACAACAAACAATGGTCAATGTAGTGTTATTGTTGATAACTTTTATGAGCTTTCTATATTGCAGGCCTTCACATTAGTTTCCTTTCGACTCTGTGATATTAGGGTGTCTTACAAAGTTATTTATATCGTAGACTGTAGTTCTTTATTCTCAGACTTTACACACCTATTTTCACTAAATTCCCCTTACCCATTTTCTCGTGACTCGAAGCTGATATGGACTTAGTACAAAAATCCAAATTCATGAATATTTCCGATTATATGCGGTACGGTAACAAGGTATAAGACATAAGTGATCGAAAATTTAATAACTTCTTACATAACTACTACTAACTTACGACATATACTGAGCTCGAGAGCTGCAGTCGCTTAATTGCGGCCAGTATCCAGTAATCGGGAGGTAGTGGGTTCGAGCCACACTATCGGCAGCCCTGAAGATGGTTTTCCGTGGTTTCCCATTTTCACACCAGGCAAATGCCGGGGCTGTACCTTAAGTAAGGCCACGGCCGCTTCCTTCCAATTCCCAGGCCTTTCCTATCCGATCGTCGCCATAAGACATATCTGTGTCGGTGCGACGTAAAGCAAAATTGCAAAAAAAACTTACGACATAACTAAAGTTAGGTTAGTTATGTAGTATTTATCGATACGACCACTAATAACATAACATATATGAGAATTACATTTCAGACCTTCCCCTAAACTACCATTTCACTCAGCGTGAATAAAATAATTTGTAGCCTAGATTGCAGTGGTTCATCACCCGTCATTACATACCGATTTTCATTA
Organism: Anabrus simplex; assembly: GCF_040414725.1. NCBI lineage: Eukaryota > Metazoa > Arthropoda > Insecta > Orthoptera > Tettigoniidae > Anabrus > Anabrus simplex. Next base: position 1,527,376,370 of record NC_090265.1, read on the forward strand.
AATTCTCCTCAGCCGTTTTATCGTGATGCGTGTACATACATACATACAGACAGACAAAAATTGCGGAAAAGTAAAAAACGCATTTCGTTGTCACTGTGGACATGACCAATACAGAAACACCATTCTTTTCAAATTCTCAGTAATGTACAAACAAAACTCTTATTTTATATATATATAGATTTATCGATACGACCACTAATAACATTAATAACTTATTTGAGAATTACATTTCAGGCCTTCCCCTAAACTACCATTTCACTCCGAGCTTGTAGTGGTTCATCACCCGACATTACATACCGATTTTCATTAAATTCTCTTCAGCCGTATTCTATTGATGCGTGTACAATCATACATACATGCATACAGACAGACAGAAATAACGGAAAAGTAAAAAATGCATTTCCTTGTTACTGTGGACATGACAGATACAGAAATGCCATTCTTTTCAAAGTCTGAGCAATGTAGAGGCAAAACACTTATTTTATATATAGATTACATTTCAGGCCTTCCCTTAAACTACCATTTTTCTCAGCGTGTATAGCCTATATTGTAACGACTTATTTTCCATCTTTGTCTAGCGATTTTCATTAAGACACGACCACTAATTACATAAATATTTGAGAATTAAATTTCAGGCCTTCCCTAAACTACCATTTCACTGAGCGTGATTAAAATCATTTATAGCCTAGATTGTAGCGGTTCATCACCCGACTTTACATTCCGATTTTCATAAAAATCTCTTCAGCCGTTTTCTCGTGATGCGTGTACATACATACATACAGACGGACAGACAGACAGACAGACAGACAGACAGACAGACAGAAATTACGGAAAAGTAAAAAATGTTTTTTTCTTGTTACTGTGGACATGACCGATACAGAAATACCATTCTTTTCAAATTCTGAGCAATGTACAGGCAAAACTCTTATATATATATATATATATATATGTATATTGCATTTCAGGCCTTCCCCTAAACTACTATTTCACTCAGCGTGATTAAAATAATTTACAGCCTAGATTATAGCGACTTATTTCCCGACTTTGCATACCAATTTTCGTGAAGATACGACCACTAATAAAATAAATATTTGACAATTAAATTTTAGGCCTTCCCCTAAACTACCATTTTTCTTAGCGTGTATAGCCTATATTGTAGCGACTTATTTTCCATCTTTGTCTAGCGATTTTCATTAAGACACGACCACTAATATTATAAATATTTGAGAATTAAACTTCAGGCCTTCCCCTAAACTACCATTTCACTCAGCGTGATTAAAATAATTTATAGCCTAGATCGTAGCGGTTCATCACCCGATTTTACATTTCGATTTTCATAAAATTCTCTTCAGCCGTTTTCTCGTGATGCGTGTACATACATACATACAGACAGACAGACAGACAGACAGACAGACAGACAGACAGACAGACAGACAGACAGACAGACAGACAGACAGACAGACAGACAGACAGAAATTACGGAAAAGTAAAAAATGCATTATCTTGTTACTGTGGACATGACCGATACAGAAATACCATTCTTTTCAAATTCTGAGGAACGTATAGACAAAACTCTTATTTTATATATATATAGAATTTTGTAAGATAAATTAAGTCCTACAAATAATGTACTGTTTAATTATGTCACAAAAGAAGCAAATGCGAAATTATTAATGTATAGTGACGACATGGTAATGCTAACCAAAACCTCATCACCCTTCAATCTTCCTTCAGTAGTCGAAGAGGATGGACTGAGACAAACTCATTGAGCGTTACCAATGCCACGACAAAGGTCATGACATTTTTAAGAGGTGAAAAGACAAGTGCCAAAGATTACTTCAACGATAAACGTTTCGTCGGAAGTAGTACTGTAACAGTAAATGTGGTACTTCGGTAGACATGAGACGGAGGGCGTGTACCATTCGTTGAAGTGCGTACAGAGGGAGAGGGTTTGTTTAGAAAAAAATCTTAAATTTTTTTCCTCTGAGTTTATTAATAAATTCAAAGTCATGTGACCTCTGTACAGCAGATGCAGTAGAAAACGTTCCTCGTCCTAGGGCTGGCGATGTCCTTGGATTCCGGCAGCTCCTTTTTCCATACCAGTAAACCACCATTCATCCCCCGATGGAAGTTCTAGAAGATCTATTCGACGTCTTGAAGATCTATACGGTGCTGATGAAGGGCGTTGAGGTAGTCCTCGTGAATGATGAACGTGAATGAACATCGTTAAGCCTTGGGGCGAGTTAATGCAAAGACTGCTTCTGCACAGATGAGAGGAAAGTTTATTAATGTTTTAACAAGGTTCAAACACAAAATGTATCCTTGAGAGTTTATCACACGGTGAAATGTCACTAAATTTTGTCCCGTGTTAAATGAAAGAAGGCCACTAGACTCGAATGAGCATGTAAGTTTAATACTCATAAAAATAAAAGTGCACTCGAAACTTATCGTCGAATTTTAACAGAGTCACTTAAAGTTTGTGGCACCTAGTACAATGTAAAGTTATGCCGCACGACTTAGTTCTTTGAAGCAATGTTCAACATAATTTAATTGGATTCGAAAATAAAGATGTTCCACTCGTGAATTAGAACTCATTCACGTATTGATAACATGAAATCAGAAGACGAAATTAATCGAGTATTGACAGTCCTCGGTTCGACTGTTCGTAAACTGAATGTTCGTAGAATTGAAATGTGCTGTTTAGTAGAACTGAAATGCACAGTTCACACATGCACAGTTCACAGTTCATGACCTAAAAATATTTACACAGTTCATGAAATGGTAAATTAGTGACGTAGTCATGCTTGGAATCGAGTAAATCTGGATTCAAACACAGTCTCATAAACTCGAAGTATATAGTACTCTGTAAGGAGCAAACTGTTCTAAGTCCTGTCCATAACATGAAACTTCAAATTACGAGCACTCGAAAACATTCGCAAGTCTTAGACACTCGTGTAGAATAACAGTCACTTAATAATGTTCAGACGAAGCACAATTTATATCACGTCCCATCGGAGTAAAAAGTTGTCACTCACAGTATAAAGAAATCCGTACAAGTCTATATTCGACGCGATTAGGTTAAAGTCCACGGACTCGAAGATTAATAGCTGCTTCACGCTCGATCACGGTGCTCGCGAACCGACTGTGTGAACTCCACTGCCTAGCGTGCACATACATACTCAGGCCACACACTGGCAACACACTGGTCTGCTGAGCGAAGCAGTACGTATTTATATCTGATCCGGGCCTTCACATCTCGTTCCATAACTTTATCGCCTCATGTCAGATTTACGCGAAAATCGGCAGGAACATAGATAAGGGATCGAGTTACATGGTGATGTTAAATTTGTTTAATTATTATTGTGGGGAAAGTTATTACCCATAGAAACTCGAAGAACATTCCACATCAGTCTAGGCTCTGTATCTCGGCGAGGCATGGTGTGACGTCACCCACTCTCTACGTCACACGCACACAGCTGTTGCTCGCCGTCCAGTCAGTCTTTCGTAGGCGGCCCGGAGCGTAACACGTAAGTTTTTAAAAGTTCTATGACGGGGACTTAGTTTGTACCGCCGTTACCGGTACAGTACATCGTTATAAATAATGGGGTATTAACAGCACATACCACTGGAACAACAACCAGGCAAAGAATTAGTCAGAATTGGTAACCGGCATTCAAGTCTGTATATGACAGCCCGACAGCCACAGCCTAACTTCAGGCGTGGCAATAGCTGTGTACATTCATAATCTCGCTGCTGTAGAATCCTCGTTTTAGGTCCCGTAGGGCTTACCGAGTTTTGTTCTTTCCTTCAAAGGGCTTAAAATGAGTTTTGTCTCATCCTTGTACGACAAATTCGATATTTAGCCTTATTATCCTATTATTTTATGTCTCCCCCCGTCACCCCCATCATCGAATTGATTTGAAAATAAAATACAGCCCATGTCCCTCAGAGACAATGTATATTTACTTTAGTAAAATAATTTTATAATCGGTCCAGTAGTTCCTTATATTAGCCATTAAATACAAACAAAGTTTACCTCTTTATATATGAGTATAGACTAGCTGTTACCCACGGCTTCACTCGCGTGGATTTAGTAGTTTTCATGTCCGTAACATGTTATGCTTTCGAGACATTCTCATTTTAAAAATTTACCGATGTTTTCTATTTCTTCACCCTCGTAAGTGGATTTTCCGAAAAATATGTTTGTTTTTTTCTAAAGGAGACTCCAAGTACAAATTTTTACGTTTGTCACAAATAGGGTTTTACAGATATACCGTACTATAAGTATCATCATGAAAAGAATTTAACTCCTCCATTACGTCTTTCCAGCCAGCCCCTGTCCCCGCTTAGTGGGCATACAGAAAAAACGCACGTCTGTAAAATGAAAGTATCAAGAATGATTGCTGGTACAAACAGGTGGGAACAGTGGCAGGAGGGTACTCGCAATGAGGAGATAAATGCTAATTTAGGAATGAACTCGATGGATGAAGCTGTACGCATAAACCGGCTTCGGTGGTGGGGTCATGCGATGCGAATGGAGGAGGATAGGTTACCAAGGAGAATAATGAACTCTGCTATGGAGGGTAAGAGGGAGACCAAGACGACGATGGTTAGACTCGGTTTCTAACGATTTAAAAGAGGTATAGAACGAAATGAGGCCACAACACTAGTTGCAAATCGAGGATTGTGGCGACGTTTAGTAAATTCTCAGAGGCTTGCAGACTGAACGCTGAAAGGCATAACAGTCTATAATGATAATGTAATGAATGTATGTATGTATGTAAAATTCTCAGTATCCCAATTAAAGTATTCAACCAGTTTCTCCGTCCTCTTCACCCCTCATAAGTGCAATTTCCCGCTAACAAAACATGCGGGTTTTTTTTTATTTTTAAAGGAGGTACCAATATTAATTTTCACGTCTGTCACATGTTCACTTTTTAGATATGACTATCATCATAAACATTACTCAAGAACTTTTACGGTCTTTTTCAACCCTTAAATGGATTTTCCGAAAACGAAAGATATGCGTTTCTTTATTTTCAAAGGAGATTCCAAATACCAACACTCATTTTCTGAGATATCAGTATCCTAACTAAAGGATTAAACCGCCTTTTCAGTCCATTTCATCCCCTAAGTGGATTTTCTGTAAAAAAAAAAAAAATACTTGTTCCTTTAATTTTAAAGGAGATTCTAAATACCAATCTTCACGTCTGTAACATCTTCAGTTTTGTAGATAAAAGTATCCTCATGAGAATTTTCAACCCATTTTCACTTACTTTATCCCCCCAACCGCCATGAGTGGATTTTCAAAACAAACAGTGCTTCTTGATTTCCATGTTGCAGTTTTCACGTCTGTAACATCTTCAGTTTTAGAGATATAAGTATCCTCATAAAAAGGATTCCACCCCCTTTTCACTCCCTTTTGCCCCCATAAGCGGGTTTTCCGAAGATGAAAAATAAGTGTTTCTCTATTTTGAAATGAGGTCCCAAATACAAATTTTCACGTCTTTAATCTGTTAAGGTTTTGAGATATAGATATATTCATTTTAAAAATGTATCTCCAATTTCACCCCTTATCGATGGAATATCCACAAATCCTTCCTTAGTGAGCACTTACACTGTAATATAAACGTATCCCCCAAAAATTTCATATCTTTATGTCCAGTAGTTTTGGCTGGGCAATGATGAATCAGTCAGTCAATCAGTCAGTCAGTCAGTCTGTCTGTCAGTCAAATGTTATTTTATAAACGATTATTTTTATACTCCCTCCCATTCCAACCCCACCCAAAGTAGTCCCATGAGCGTCTTACATAACAGTATATTTCTTCCATATAGTAAGTCATATGTGTACCAATTTTGTTTGGCAGCTATGCCAAAACGTACGTGCGTAATCTCGCTGGTGTATAATCGTGGAGCTGATGTTGCCATGGTTACAACAGTTCTTTTCTTTATCCGATTCCTGGAGGAGGAGTAGTGTGGTTCGAGTATCTCCATAACGGCTGGTTTTAGGGCCTTAAAACATGGTTTTCGGGCCCGCAGGGCTTACAGAGTTTTGTTCTTTCCGTCAAGGGGCTTATAATGAACTTTGTAGAGTCCTTGTACGACAAATTCGATATTTCGCCCATATTAGTCTATTATTTGTATATCTCCCCCGTCGTCCCCTACCCTCGAATTGTTTTAAAAATAAAATATATCCAATATCCCTCAGGTATAATGTATATTTACATTAGTAAAATATTTTTTGGAATGAGTCCTGTAGTTCCTGAGATTAGCCATGACATACAAAGTTTACATTTTTATATATTAGTATAAATTATTATTATTATTATTATTATTATTATTATTATTATTATTATTATTATTATTATTATTATTATTATTATTATTATTATGCCGACTCGTTACCTGAATGGTCAGCGTACTGGCCTTCGGGTCAGAGGATCTCGTGTACGATTCCCGGGCGGGTCAAGGATTTTAACCTTAATTGGTTAATTCCAATGACTCAGGGGCTGGGTATTTGTGCTATCCCCAGCATCCCTGCAATTCACACAACACGCATAACACTATCCTCCACCACAATAACACGCAGTTAGCTTCACGTGGCAGACGCCGCCCACCCTCATCGGAGGGTCTGCCTTACAAGGGCTGCACTTGTCATGAAATAGCCACACAAAATTAAAAATATTATTATTATTAATGTATTTATTTATTTATTTATTTATTTATTTATTTATTTATTTATGTATTTATTTATGTATTTATTTATTTATTTATTTATTTATTTACTTTTAATTTTGTTTCATTGGAATTCGCTTTTTCACTAATCGTACGAGAATTAATATTAATATTGAAATAAAATTTTCAGTCTTAAATTTGATGCTTAACAGTGAAGCAAGTACATTTTTTAATGAATATTGAATTTTCACGACCGCATTGTAATCGAAACAGACTTTCAGCGTATTAGGTCGTGTTACGTACATGTAGTACGTGTTGAAGAGAGGTTAAGTACAGAACAAATATGGCCAGCCGGACACCGGTGGGATCCAAACCCACAACAGCGGTCGCTTGGTAGGCCAAAGCCCTTCAAGGGCTGTAGTGCCATGGGGTTTGGTTTTAGATAATTTGCAGGATTGTGAGCGACTTGAAAAAGACCTCGGCATTGTTGGCAGATTGATAGCGGTCAGTAGCATGGTGGTAAATATGACAAATGAGGTTTTGAAGTTTCTCCAAGAGGTAAAGTCCTCTCGGTTTCTATTACTGTGTTGAATGGGTGATAGTACCTGATGGGAATCACTGTACGTACCTAGGTTTAATATCTCTTCACCCGGGTAATAACATTAACGAGATTGTAATGTGTTACAGATCTCTTAATTATGGTTTTGAGAGTATTTAGGGGTTGTGGTAACTGTGTAAAGGAGTCGACGTGTGGTTCCAGTGTATGGGACTCACACTAGAAATACTTGATATGAGAACTGGAAAAGATGCAACAGAAAGCAACACGACTTTATTCGGGTGATTTGCAAACAAAAGAGCAGTTTTACGAAAATGTTGCGAACTTTGGACAGCAAAGACTTGGAGCTTAAGGAGACGAGCTGCTCGACTAAGCAGTATTTTCCGAGCTGTTAGAGGAGAGATGGTGTGAAATGACATTAGTAGGTGGATAAGCTTAAGTGGAGCTTTTAATGGTAGGAAAGGTGAAGATAAGTTTGGAATTGGAATTCAAGAGGACAAATAGGAGAAAATATCAATTTACTGTATGGAAACAGAAATTAAGGATTAGAATAATTTAGTAAGGGAAAACGTTCGATAAATTTCCCAAGTTCTTTGAAAGTATTTTAGAGAAAACTAGATAAACAAATGACAGGGAATCTCCCATCTAAATGATGATCAATTTTGATTGATTGATTGATTGATTGATTGATTGATTGATTGATTGATTGATTGATTGATTGATTGATTGATTGATTGATTGATTGATTGATTGATTGATTGATTGATTGATTGATTGATTGATTGATTGATTGATTGATTGATTGATTGATTGATTGATTGATTGATTGATTGATTGATTGATTGATTGATTGATTGATTGATTGATTGATTGATTGATTGATTGATTGATTGATTGATTGATTGAAGTTATCTCTTCTCCTTTCAATTATGGTTAACTGTAATATAAATATTAGAGGTAAAGAAAGTTCTATATCCCTCAGACACTAAGGAGACAATGGTGGCAGAACAGTAAGACTAGCACTTTGCCGAACAGTGAAAAGAGTGATATTGCGATGTGTGTCAGTAGAAGAGACATCAGTTATTATCAAGAGTTGGTAGACAGCAGCGTTCGGCAGCCCTGAAGATGGTTTTCCGTGGTTTCCCATTTTCACACCAGGCAAATGCTGGGGCTGTACCTTCATTAAGGCCACGGCCGCTTCCTTCCAACTCCTAGGCCTTTCCTATCCCATCGTCGCCATAAGACCTATCTGTGTCAGTGCGACGTAAAGCCCCTAGCAAAAAAAAAGACAGCAGCGTTGCCAAGCTGCATATCAAAATCAAATCAAATCAAAATCTCTTTATTTGCAAATGAGGTGTCTACCTCGGTGGCAAATGGTACACAAAAATACATTATTGTCAAGCACTAAATATTAAATTAACAAGAGAAGAAAATTTTCCTATAATACAATATTATACAATTTACGCTAACAATTTTTTCTATTAAACACACAGCTCATCGTTAATAAATGTATATTGTTTACAAAATTCTACTTATAATATCTCCTGTACTACTTACAAATATAGTCAACTTTTATACAGCATGTGGAATTACTTCAAATGATACTATACAACTGGTATAAGATTAAACTTTACATTGCATTTATTTACTTTTTCCCCCTCATTCTGGAACCTAAGTAGCATAACGACCTGCTGCGTCTTAACCAGAGCCCCCTTTTGCCACCACTTTTCAGAGTTCCTGAAGGGCCTTCACAGCTACCGTAGTGGTTCCAGGGCCCTCGAAGTCCCCACTGTACTTCACCCCTACAGGCAGTCCCTTACTTTGGCTGTCCAAACTCCTTAGACCAGAGGTTGGAATTAATTCATTCACACACATTTTTTATTTAAAATAACCTGCACTGGTCAAATGCCCTCTAACACTTCATTTATTTTCTCTGTTGCTGTTTATTCTCTTCTTGAATATCTGTACATATTTTGGAAAAAGATCAAACACTACCCCTGGTAAACTGTTCCACTCCCTCACACCCTTCCCAATGAATGAAAATTTACCCCAATCGCTTCTGCTAAAATTCCTTCTATGGTAATTTTATACTTGTGGTCAGTCCTGCTGATATAATTATTTTCCAACTGAAGCCTCTCACGGATATGTTCCCATGCTTCTTCTCTTGTGTAGGCTCTATATAATCCTATAAGTCTAGTTTTCTCCCTTCTCTTACTTAAAGTTTCCCACCCAAGTTCCTTTAGCATTTCTGATACACTACTCTTTCTCTTAAAATCCCCTGTTACAAAACTTGCTTCTTTCCCCTGCACACTATCTATTTCCTTTACTAGGTATTCTTGGTGAGGATCCCAAACACTGTTTGCATATTCCAATAATGGACGAACCATACTTAAGTAACTTTTTTCTTTTAATTCTTTATTGCATCCTTTAAGTAGCCTCATTATGACATATTCAGATATTCAGGGAACCAGTCACTCGGGAGTAAAAATATCAGCTCCATCGCAGTTTTCTCGGTGATTTAGAGAGTAATCAGAAATGTGAAGTGAATAAACATTATTGAAAAAAGAGACATTTTACAAAGAGTCAATATATATTTACAGAAATTAACAGAATATAAGAAAACATTGAAAAACTTTTTTTTGGTCGTCCTGTAACTGCTCGGTCACTGAGAGATGTTTATGTATTTCAGTGCCACTTATGGAAACATAGACTATAAATATGAAGTTTACTCGAAAATTATCAAACACTTTCACCGTGATTTGGAGCGAACAAGCACAAGCACAAGCACAAAAGACGCAGCAAATTCCATACAATTGTATTTATTGCTATTTGCTTTACGTCGCACCGACAGAGATAGGTCTCATGGCGACGATGGGGCAGGAAAGGCTTAGGAATGGGAAGGAAGCGCCCGTGGCCTTAATTAAGTTACAGCCCCAGCATTTGCCTGGTGTGCAAATGGGAAACCACGGCAAATCATCTTCAGGGCTGCCGACAGTGGGATTCAAAATTCATAATTCAGTCATAAATGCTTCTTCTCCAACAATTCTAACGCAAAGGGAGGAAGTAGAAAACTTTCAAGTTCCACCGTTGAACTTGTTCTTTCTAGATTTCCATTTCAGTTGTTTTATCTGACTAACCTTATTTAATGGAATTTCAAGATTTCTAAGTTATTATGTTCTTTTTGTAGTTGTAGCTGCAAATACTAGTAGAGTGGACGATAGATACAGAGTATAATATCAGAGTGATTTCTTCACTAGTGTCTTGAATCACTGTGAAAGCAAGAAACATTTCTGAAGTGAATGTGCGTTCCAGTCACTAAGATTCCATGTAAAACGTATAGGCCTATATAAATTTGAAAATCGTTCTACAACATTTTCAGGTTGTTATGATGATATGGAATACCCAAAACATACGGTCGGTTCATATGTAAATTTACATATTGTTTAGGAATAATTAATAAGCATGATAAAATTAATCCGCAGTGACATCTAATAAGACCGATAAGCATGGTTCCTAAATGTAAAAATAAAAACTTTGATCACTGTTATGGGAAATCTGTTTATGAATGATTTCGTGAGTTCTGACTTTTTACACAAATTGTCAAAAATATTAAGATGGTCACACTGGATCGAAACAGTAAGGCATACACAACCATTGGTTCGAGATGGTATTTTTCTCAAACGAAATCAGTAGTTGGTCCGTATGCGCACTTCTCAGCGGGAACGACATCGTCTGACTCTTGTCGTCTCGAACCTGATGGCAGGGTAAGTAATGTATTCATGAGTAAAATTGTACTTAAATGTGATGATGTCTAGCCCTGCTTCGCTCTCAGCATCAGAGACCCATGCACTTCTTCTTGGCACTGAGCATGTATAGCCTTGATTATCGTATGCCATATCTTGATTTCTCTTATCCTGATTTATTTTATTATATAACACACGTATTGTGTTTATTTGGTTTATTAATCCATTTTATGTTCTTAGCTCTGATTTATGGTACATTTTATTTCCTAAGAAGTCTCCATTATTCAAAGTCCAGTACTGTTTTTTGCCCAAGGAGAAGCTATATTACAGACCTTTATATATTACCGTCTCCCTTCCATTCTTCATTCTTCCCTTTTATTTGTTGTGGATGAAAGTGGAGAGGGTGGAACGTAGATAGGGATAGGCTTAATCTCGTCTTCTTATCACACAGCAGCTTCCCTATCAGTCCATAACTTTATCTGATACTCTCTGGTCGTCCATAATGGTATTATCACCCTTCTCGAATCGATGTCTGCCCCTGTTACTCTCCTCGAAATTGTCGACGTATTTATCACTGTCCTCGTGTTTGAGAATATTGTAGTCTGAAGGCAGAAAATTGTAGAAGGGAGATTTGTGATTCACTTATTCTTCATCTTCCCAGGTCTATCGAATTATTGGATAATTATATATTAATGAACAAGTGCAACGGACAACATCCTGCTAATGAACTAAGACAAATATAAACCATCTCGTTCATAATCTCCCCCATTTTTAAGTATAACAGATTGTATAAAGTAATTTTCTTGTTTATAAAAATAGATAATTAATTTTCAAATCCTATTTTTCCTGTAACTCACCCAGCTCTGACTGTAAAAAAATCCTTAGTAAAATGGCATCCAATTTGATGTATTATTTGTTCTAGAGGGTTATATGTTCCTTGCTTTGAATAATATCATTATCTAGTATCCTGGCTTGTTTTTAAGTCAATTAATGCTCCTTGATCCTTAATTTGTGAATTACCATTTAAAACTCCCTGGAGCGCCTAGAAAATCGCTTCAAAGGTACGAAACACCATTCATGGTCTTGTTTTCATCGTCATACGCTCCCTTCCTTTAAAAATGATGCGTTCTCTTTGAAAGAACTGTTTATACAGAAATAGTTTTAAAAGCTGAGAAGGGTAAAGCGTTGCTGTGAATATGATTCAACAAAACAGTGGAACGTAAAAGAGACAGTAATTACTATATTTTTCCTTTCATGATATTTTTCAATACATGCTGTCTGTACATTGCTCAGAATTTGAAAAGAATGGTATTTCTGTATCGATTATGTCCACAGCAACAAGGAAATGCACTTTTTACTTTTCGTAATGTCTGTCTGTCTGTCTGTCTGTCTGTCTGTCTGTCTGTCTGTCTGTCTGTCTGTCTGTCTGTCTGTCTGTCTGTCTGTCTGTCTGTCTGTCTGTCTGTCTGTCTGTCTGTCTGTCTGTCTGTCTGTCTGTCTGTCTGTCTGTCTGTCTGTCTGTCTGTCTGTCTGTACACGCATCACGAGAAAACGGCTGAGGAGAATTTAATGAAAGTAGGTATGTAAAGTTGGGGGATGAACCACTACAATATAGGCGATAAATCATTTTATTCACGCTGAGTGAAATGGTAGTTTTGGGGAAGGCCTAAAATTTAATTTAATATAATATTTATATTATTTGTGGTCCTATCGATAAAAATACTGTATAACTCAAGTTATATAGAATTAAATTTCCGATCATGTATTTCTCATACATTTTTACCGTACCGTCTATGTCTCTATGATAACACAGATATTCATGAATTTGTACTTTTGTTGCTAAGTCCACATCAACGCCGAGCCACGAGAAAATGGGTTAACACAATTTAATGAAAATAGGTATCTACAGTAGAGTCGGGGAAAAGAAACTACAGTCTAAGCTATATACAATTTCATTCCCCCTGGATGAAACTGTAGTTTATGGGAAGGCGCCTAAAACGTAAATTTTAAATACCTATATTATTGGTCCTATCGAAAAGTACTACATAACAAAAGTTATAGAGAATACAATTTCCGATCATTTATGTTTTATTCCATTTTACCGTACCGACTATGATAAGAATGGTATTCCAGGGTCAGAAGAAAAATAAGTGTGAAGGCCTACAATATCAACAGCGCATAAAAGTGATCAACAACAACATTACATTGACCATTGTTCGTTGTGATGTTCTTTGTCTCTTATTCTGCCACTCAACTCCGATAGATGGGATTACTGCTGCGTACGGAGTATAATAGCCTGACTGAATATTGGCGGGAAATAGCTGGAGTGTTAGAAAACTTTCTTATTTAGCATGCCATTCCTCTGATTCATACATTTTCTGATACTGCTGGTCCGTAACATACTGGTTCATCATAGTATTCCAGCTATTCGATCCCTAAACTGACGCGCTATTTTGAATGAGCAGTGTGTACACTTAAGGCAAAGTCTCTCTTAGTAGTATTATGAAGTGGTCTAGAATTACAGTTTAAGCCTATTCCAAATTATAGCACCACAATATAATAAATAACTAAATTCAACCCTGAAAAGAGCCGTTTCTTAAGAAAAGCTTCTTCCTCTTCACTTTTATTAAATTCTACATTCATTTTATTCAATTAGCAGTGAAGAGGGGGTTTCTTCTCTGGCTTGGAGGACAAATTTGCCTCCATGTCAGATAGGTATTTCCGCCGCCAGTGTAGTGAATTGATATTTTCCGACTCATCGGGTACTCCTAGGAAACAGAATAGTGAAAGGGCATAGCTTTTGCCCAGGGACTCTCCATTATTTGACGCCCCGCTCTCTCCTCCGAAAAAAAGACGAAGAGTGATCACGGTTGTGTGCGGCTTGGTTATTCCAGCTCTGGAACTTTGGACTGTTAGATCGGCAACGTAGTACTGTTCGTTAAAAGTGAGAAAATTTGTGGTTTTCCATTTGATCGAGTATTTCATATGAAAGCATTGCTTTCAATCGCGCCATTCCTACTGACGTCATTTTAATGACCTATGGGAAACAACTAAGATAGTCTTTCTGAGGATTAAAATGGCAGGTGGAGAATACGTGTCTGCCATTATAATGAAAACTCCCTAACCCGATTGTGACTGATGGCAGGCATGCGGGCCTACCATTATAATGGAAATTCTCTAAGCCAACCTTGATACGAGAAGAGGCGTTTGGTGAATTCCCCGTCGCGTTTCTAGGGTAACGTTATGAGCTATGCAATTTAATACAATCTTGCTCACAACGTGTACACTACCTAACCGAGAATTCTGTATAAAATGTAGAATTCCGTAGCGAAGCATGGGTACATCAGCTGGTTTCTTAATATAAGCAAGTCAAAGTGTTCAGTTAGTAACTTACATTTGCATGACAATAAATGTCAACATTTTTAAGACTCCGGAGCTCCTACTGTTCTAGACGATCAGTAGACCTTTCAAAAGCTTGCTAGAAGGATGACGAAAAGGATACGACTCACTATGGACGAGAGCAGTAAATGCGATACATAGGTAATCTGATATGCCTATAAGAGAACTGACTTTCCGATTGCCATCTTCATACATGTGGACAACACTTCAAACGCGATTAGGGAAAAACTTTAAGCTATTGAATGAGTTGCTACATGTTACGTATCGTGTATAGTTTGTCAAGGATTTCATAAACATCGTCAAATACGGTGTAAAAGTATTTATTTTGCACAGTTCTTTGTAAACAGATGGCTGGACGATATTTGTATGACCTATAGACTTGCCAATAGCATTAAAATGTGGTGGTGGACTACAGTGATGCATGTTATGTCCCAGAATATCTGTACTATAGGGTGCCATTACTTATATGATGGATTATATCATAATCAGAACAAACCACCTGGCGACCATTTCGGCAAACATAATCGGTAAATACTTTGAAGCGTAGATTTATTTCGTCGTATTCTCCTTGGCGCTCTGTGTCTAATTGGTAACACTGCCGACTCAAAGCAGTACTAGGCTGTCAGCTAGTCAGTCAGTCAATATTTTCAGGGCCAGAGTTGGCACAGGGTAATTCAAGATTTTCCTAAACTTAACGGAGGATTTAAAAATAACAAATGCGAAATTCGGAAGCGAATGCAACACATGGTTTGTTTGTGTCATTTAGCTGCCGAATTAATACTTGATGCCTTCATGGAACTGATTTCAGATTCACTTGCACTAATTGAATGTATGAGATACAAATTATATTGAAACGTCAAACTTTCCACTGATTGTATGGACCGCGACACCTGAAATTGATGATGTGTGTGTTTGAATCATACCACAGCGAATTGGTTGAGGAATTTTGTAAAGCACGTACTCCCATTTTCACTCTAACTGGAGTTACTACGTTGAAAATTCATGAACGGCGGTCACATTGTTGCAGTATAGGAAAGAGAAAGGAAAAGCTCATGCAACAGTATCAGATATACTCTGATGTAGAGCTGACAAGTAACCGGTACTTTGTAAGCATCGGATAATGCATTTCTTATTGTGGTGTTGCAAAACATACTTGTATTCACATTTGAAATTTAAAATGAAAGACTGCCCAATGATTAATAATTTTCCAAAATGGCCAGTAGCCAACAGAACAGACCGTGAATGTGCTCTTCATATGAGACAGGCGTCCGTGCAACCCATATGGCTCAAACAACCCCCTCTTCAAAGAAGTTATATGAAGAAGAAGAATTTGAGACAAGCAAATGTAGATGACTATTTCCTATACCCTACCGAACGTTATTTACAAAATATGTCAGATGTTCCAACACCGTGCGAATGTTAGTCAGTTCTCTAGCAGTAAACGTATGATGAGTAGATTGTTATTAGGTTCTGTCATATGATGCAAACAGACAACAGCAGACAGTCTAGTTACGGAGCTCAGAGTATTCATAAGAGCGGCTACACCCACATTTACGACGCTTCTATCAGGAAGGACTGCTTTCCTCCAGGTCACTGCTTACTACCCACAAAACTTATTAAATTATATTCCCATGCGTTCTAAGTCCAAATTTATATAATGTTATTTGCTTTACGTCCCACTAACTACTTTTTTTTAAGGTCTTCGGAGACGCCGAGGTGCCGGAATTTAGTCCCGCAGGAGTTCTTTAACGTGCCAGTAAATCTACCGACACGGGGCTGTCGTATTTGAGCACCTTCAAATACCACCGGACTGAGCCAGGATCGAACCTGCCAAGTTGGGGTTAGAAGGCCAGCGCCTTAACCGTCTGAGCCACTCAGCCCGGCAAGTCCAAATTTATCTACAGTAGTTTCTAGTGCATAAGTAGTGCATATTTGGACACTTTGTAGTGCATATTTTGGGATTGTTCATTTAATTCTCAACACTGGACATTACTCAGCACCATGCGCATCTCAGCAGCTTCCGTTCCTGTCACTGCCAAAAATGAGACTGGGACTTCATGTTCAAAATACCGCATGCTTCAAAAAATGGCTATTCTGCGATATGTGCGGTAGAAGTGATATAAAATGTTGCGGTTCATTTCTTATGCATATGCTACTTCAATATCCGATACAGCAGGCGCTCTTTAATCCGGGACGTTCGGGAACACGGTCGTGCCGTATTAGCAATTTTGCGTCATTATCAAAAGTTAATTTCGTAATTCTAGTAACTGCAGGGTTTAAAGAAAAACATAGAGTACTAAATTAAATTAAAACAGTGAATATTTAATTTCATATTCTTCTATTAACAAACAACACAGTACACACAAAAAATTAATACAGTACATTGATATTTAAAAGAAATTATAACAATTTGCTCTGTGACAAGAGAAAGTACTGTTGAAAATAGTCCATGATATCACATTGCTGCCGTGATTCGAATATCTTTTTCAGAAAATCGTTACAGATCGTATACAAATTTATGAGTTATGCAGAGATGTAGGTTTTAATGGATTCGGCAAAGTTTATAAAAGTATATAATGCGTCAGAAGCCTGTTTTCACGAAGAGACGGCACTTTTTAACTGCGAGAAACACAGATGAACAGCAGGTGACTAAGGAAAATTTAGTGTACAGCCAAGGCAGTGGCGCGACGTAGTGGTCAAGGTTGACGAAACCACGAATCCAGCTGAAAAAATCCGAACGCGAGTGGCTCGATCGTTGCCGGATTACAGAATATGCCGAACCGTAGAATGATGAGTTAAAGGGCGCCTACTGTACTACGATTTACTTTTAACTAGCGAGTACTCACCAGTACTCACTTTCTTCTTCTTCGTGCCTACTCCTGAAAGAAGTTTGGTGATCATCATGAAGTTATTATGCCTATCTTGCGCTTCCCGTGTCAGAATCACGGAAGTTGAATCACTGTCGGACATTCTGCACCCAGGATAATCTTCTCATGTTTCCCTTCTATAGTTCCTTTTAATCATTTCTCATTTCTCTATGTACACGATCAGTATTACTGTTTGTTCCTACACCCTTGACATTGTTGGATCATTTGGCCAAACGGTGGAACGAGACTAATAAATATGAGGCAGGAGTTCTCATTTGGGTCTGGCAAAGCTAACCACTCTAACGTGCTAATGAATTAGACGTAGCTCTGAACTGAAACGGACCTTTTTCAGATGCGCTTGGATGAACTTCTAAGACGTCTCTTCTCTCAGAGAGAAACGTGCAAATGACAGCCAGCCGTCTCTACTCTGAAGACTGTTACTAAGGATAAATGCAGACATAGTATATATTTGAAAGTCACCTTTTGAAGGGAGAGTTTCCGTTTAACGTCTCGTTAAGTTAACTAAATCTACGATGACGTCACTAGCTTATTGAAAGGTAAGCGGGCGTGTAAAATATTTTCAAGCTTCGTTTGAAAAATAAATTGCTTGCTCTCAAAACAAGCCAGCAACACAACTGGCATATCGCGTAATGCATGGATAAACTTGGTAAGAACCCTACTACTCACGTAGCCAGCGATCTGTGTTTCAATTAATTACAGACAGTAAATGTGCTCTGGACCTTAATGGAGCTAGCTGACTCCAGTTAAACCTGTTACAACAATAATTTCCTTTCATAATCGCTAATAGGTCGTTTTCCATCGCTGCCACTTACTCAGTTCACAAACATTAACGAGAAGAAAATTTTGCATAAGTCACATAGAGGTAATTATTCCTACATTTTAAGAGAATCAGACATTTATTTTCGTGGTAAATAGGAAGTTATTTCTAAAACAAAGGCTCACATGGAAGGGAATAATGGTCGATGTAAAAACACGAAATGAAGCATTTGAAATGATGTGTTAGAGAATAAACTGGGCATAAGAATATTTCAAAATCTGTTTTGAGAATTTATTAGAAAATAATTATAATTTTAATTTCTGAGGGAAAATCACAGATTTTAGTTCTCCCATGTCCTAATGGAGAAACGGGAATAAGAATTAACTGGAAGTTATAGGAATCAATATTCAAATTCGTTTTAAATGTAGTCACTTCACGATAGAGTGGACTCATGTATCCTAAAGCGAACTCATGGTAATTCAGTATTTATTCTGAAGATCTCTCAGCAGATGACGTCAGAGCAATGAGGAAATTATTATCTAGTTATTTCATATTATTTCCTAGTGAAAATTACGAACTCGTTACAAAATGAAGAAGAATAGATTCAAGTTCTAGCCCTGCAAAGTAGTTAAATTATTAGCTCCTTCGTTACATAAGAAGAATACGACTGATTTTCAGACGCGTTATTTGGCACTTCCTATATTATTTTTGTGCCGGCTCCGTGGTGTAGGGGTAGCATGCCTGCCTCTTACCCGGAGGCCACGGGTTCGATTACCGGCCAGGTCAGGAATTTTTACCTGGACCTGAGGGCAGGTTCGAGGTCCACTCAGCCTACGTGATTAGAATTGAAGAGTTATCTGACGGTGAGATAGCGGAGCCGGTCTAGAAAGCCAAGTATAACGACCGAGAGAGGATTTGTGGTGCTGACCACACGACACCTCGTAATCTGCAGGCCTTCGAGCTAAGCAGCGGTCGCATGGTAGGCCAAGGCCCTTCAAAGGCTGTAGTGCCATGGGGTTTGGTTTGGTTTTTATATTATTTTTGTTTTCATCCCATTCAATTTACGGCCCTATATATCCTGGCATTGAGGAGAAAACTTATCACTCTATTCCTTCCTTCTCTATGCAGAAAACTGAAGATAATTATTTACGTAGTAGAGAGAACAGCATTAATCTCCTCTGAGACTTCTAGTGTCTGAGATAGAACTTCTTCCTCTATTAGAGAGTGTTAGATGGAAGTGATGTGCGCGATCTCATATCTCGACTTGACTATGCCGTGCCATTACACAGACGATCTCTCCACTGCAGTACGCGGTCATTAACAAGCAAATAAGTACTACATATTTATGATACTAGACTTCTCTCAAACTCTCATTGCAATAAGGAAAGGCTTCTGCACACCTCTTTTCCAGTAACTAGATCCCTGCTAACGAGTTTAATACTAGCGCTTGAGACACAGACAAGTTTAAATGTCTAAAGAGAGGAATAAGATTTCAGAGAGAAATTATGCGATTCGGAGCGTGCATTAGGCGTACAGGGCGTTAATGACGTTCCATTGAGCTGTTATGGGATGTAACTAGTAGAAATGCTTTGTAAAGAAATAAGTTTTATACGTTTGGGACTTGTTATTTGTATGATGTAGACCTAAAATATTAATCATTGTTTAATCTAAATATTCATTTTTCATTGCGAAAACTAACCACTGTATATTGCATTAGTCATATGTAGCGGGTAGTTTATTATTTTGAATCTTTGCGATTACCTGCAAATCCAATCAACGCAAAGTCATTTACGCACAGACCATGAAGGCCCATGGAGGAGTGGAAGGTGAAGGCTTTAACTAGCCCCATGCCGGGCAGCCTATTCCCACGAGAATTAACGTGGTGTTCATTTTAGATGAATACCTATTGAATCTCAAGGCCATGTCTGAGTTCATCACGTACCACTCGCGTACATTCACTTCATTGTTCGAGTTCATCGCGTACCACTTGTGGACACTCACTTCATTGTCTGAGGCTGTCACGTACCATTCGGGTACATTCACTTCATTGTCCGAGTTCTTCACGTACCACTTGTGGACACTCACTTCATTGTCTGAGGCTGTCACGTACCATTCGCGTACATTCACTTCATTGTTCTAGTTCATCACGTACCACTTGTGGACACTCACTTCATTGTCTGAGGCTGTCACGTACCACTCGTGGACATTCACTTCATTGTTCTAGTTCATCACGTACCACTCGTGCACAGTCACTTCATTGTCTGAGTTCATCACGTACCACTCGCGTACATTCACTTCATTGTCCGAGTTCATCACGCACCACTCGTGCACAGCCACTTCATTGTTCTAGTTCATCACGTACCACTCGTTCACAGCAACTTCATTGTCCTAGTTCATCACGTACCACTCGTGGACACTCACTTCATTGTCTGAGTTCATCACGTACCACTCGCGTACATTCACGTCATTGTTCTAGCTCATCACGTACCACTTGTGGACACTCACTTCATTGTCTGAGGCTGTCACGTACCACTCGTGTACACTCACTTCATTGTCCTAGTTCATCACGTACCACTCGTGGACACTCACTTCATTGTCTGAGTTCATCACGTACCACTCGTGTACACTCACTTCATTCTGAGGGTCGGTGGGAGTTAGTCAACTGTGGGACGAGACAGTCTGTGTCCCTATCGAAAGAAAAAACATGAATGGAAACACATAATAGGATAAACGCAATGGCGAATAAGTGTGGGAAGATTGAACAGCAGGAAAATTACATAACAACACACGTTAAATCACAGAAAGTCAAAGACAATCTCCACATCATCATACACCGCGCTCTTCAGATATACAGTCTTCCTACTCATCAATTATATAGTTCATCTTAGACTTCGACAAGATCATTTCTGTTTCCGAGCTTCATGATGAGGGCGGGCTTCAACACTTATTCAGGGTACATTTGGATAGATCTTCTGTCTTTTTGTGTGAAGTGTATGATGAGAAGAAATCTGTATAAAGACAGGAAAAGGAAGGAAACAAAAAACAGATAAAGATTAATACAGATAGTAAAAGACCAATAGACCGTAGACCAATACCGAAGGAAGACAAGGAACCGAAGGGATCAATGTAAGTAATAGAAATGAACAAATCAGTAAAAAATCATGTAATATACAGAAAGACAAAACATGAAAGAGGACCATGTAAGAAGGGGCAGTGAAAGAAAGAGGAAATATAGACAAATATTAAAACAGAGAAGGAAAAGGACGATCTCCATATCTTCATAAACTACCACCTTCAAGTAGATGGGCTCACTTTTCATTAGTCTCCGTTCTCCTCCTTTCTTCCAAGCTTTATCAGGAGTGCAGGCTTCAATACTCATTGAGGTGGTGGTGGTGGTGGTGGTGGTGGTGGTGGTGGTTATTGCATTAAGAGAGGCCGTCTTGATAGATCTTCAGTATTTGGAAACAGCAGACTAAGGAGAAAGCCAGATAAAACAAGAAAATAGAAGGGGATAAAAAATGTGTAGTATATCCTTAGTTCTTTTGGATGCACGTGAAACTTACGAAGTTTTGATAAAATGATTTGTGATTGCTTAACACTATATTACGTAATTGGATTTCGTACTTAGAAACCTCAAAGCGTTTGGCAAGGAGAGGGTGAGGAAGTCTTATAGCCTTGGTGGGGGAAGTTACCACAGGGAAGTTGTTTAGCATAAAACAGAACAGAGCAGGCTGATCCCTTGTCTCACTATTTAAATGTCCTTCCAGTTCTGCTTATTGTCTTCGTCGTTGAAGAGGGACGTTAACATTTAGCATTCCGCCCTTAACGACATCATGGGACCCCTCCAGAACCCTTCAGTATTGTCTCCTTCCTAATGCCATCAGCTGATGGACTGGGCTTCAAACACGCCCGCACAAAAAAGAAATGTTTAGTATTCATTAAATAGTAATGATGCGTAGAGAGGGAAGGAAAGCTAATTTGGAACTACAAGCAGATGTAAGGATCCCAGTTAAGATACGGTAGAGTCGAGTCTGGTAGAAGAACTTCATTGGCATCGTCGGAAGTAAAGTGTCCCCTAATGAGGTGGAGTCTTTAAAGGCCAGTTGTAGATAGAAATTATTAAAATAAAATGGGGAAATATGGAGCTGAGTGCTCTGTGAAGGAAAAGGATTATAAACCTTCATCGGGGAAGGATCCTGCGCTATTTCAAGGAACTGTTCAATTCTACCCATAGTATGGGTGTAACGTGACTGATTCTTACCCGGAAGCTCTTGATTCCTTTCCCGGCCAGCCTAAGGACTTCAATTCTGAACTCAGAGCTGTAATGGTGCTCACTCAGCCCCGTGAGACCAACTGATTATTTTTCTTGTTTGAATGATAGCTTATTCGGTCACCAAAGTCATGCAATAGACTGAGTATATCTTTGTATTGACCAGGTAACACTCTAATATCTGCAAGATATCTGACTCGACAGCTGTCTCCTTGGAAGGTCAAGGTATGAAGATATTACCGGGAGTCCGACTACTCAGCAGATACAAAATTTCATTTTAATTACGTCCTTCATGGTTGGACCATATCGTAGTCGTCGTCTTATGTACAGTCGCTCAATAAGTGAATGGTACTTTATAAGTTCCTCGGAGGTAGAACTTTCTCAGAATATATATTATGTTTGTCGTGGTTATTCACAGCGTTTTTGATCTACATGAGAGTCTGTTAAAATATAACATGCGAGGGACATAAAATATCAAGCATTCATTCTTTTTAGTGCGACTATACATCATATACGCATGTTAGGAAAGTTTTGAGTGTATTAAAACATTATCTACCAGGGTGACTGATGAATCCCTATTGTGTTCGGATCGCCAGTTCTGTAACTTCTTTTCCCGGTACACCCGATGGGTTGAACTACATGCTCCGCTGAGCCTATGGGTGTATGTGTAATTGTACGGGATAGGAATAGGAAGAAAGAGAGCATGTTCTTGAGAAAGGTACCTTCCCGGCATTTGCCTGGAGTTGAAATGAGATACCATGGAATTCCATTTCAAGGATGGCCGATGCGGATGGGGATTCGAGCCACTGACCATGCCCAGAGCAGTGAGCTAACCTATTCGGTATGGGTACATTAGACAGTGGGTATAAGCATGACAGCACACTTGCCAAGAACTAATTCAATGAGTAAGGTAAACATTCCAAATAGTCACCCAAATGCACCCTGAGAAGTTTGAATTTGCTCGGTAAAACTACTGAAGAATTATCAATTTCAGAATATCGTCATATTTTCTAGAACACATTAAATAGGGGAGGGTCTATCAATGTGCTGGGAAATTCAAGCAATTCAGTCCGGTGATTATCGTAGATATATTTCTCTTCCTATAGCGTTCTCACAACCAAAATACGAAAACAGGTCTTAGTTATTTATTAGTACAATTAGCTTACTTGATGATGGTGATGCTTGTTGTTTTAAGGGACCTAACATCTAGGTAATCGACACCTAATTGGTTTACTTACCTCATCAGTTCACATTAGAATACTATTAATGACACCCAAATGACACAGATTATCAGGAAATACTCACATTTCGTAAATACACATTGTGTCTAGGCCCTGAATTTACAAAAGTTGCGAAAATCTGCGCGAAAAGGTATGAATGGGGTATCAGTCGAAATTTTCTTCACTCTAGCTGGAAGAATTCAGATTCTGTTGTGGTTTAGTAAACATGTTTGCTTAAAAAAGTAATAGAACGAAAGGCGACAATGAAATGAAAATTATTCCTTTAGATCTACACCGCATTTCGGGCACTTACACGAATCCGATTTTAGCTAAATATACAGGATTTGACAGCCCAAACAGATGTATTTTGAAGTTCATATCTGAGAAGGTACTTTACCCTTTCGTGAAATATGACCCTGTGTGTACAGCGGAAAATCAAAAATAATTCCTATCCTGCTTTTTGTTTCATCCGCATTAAACGCCTTTTCACTACACATTTAAGGATTCCGCGCACATAAATTCATGAGAATTCACTTGGACATTTTTTCGAAAGTATTTCCGAAAGCTACAGTTTTCACCTTTTGGAATAAAAGACCGCGTGGGAATTTCGTATCCAGAATTTGGCTGCTCATAACTTCCGATTTGCTCCACCCATTTTGACGTTCTTGATGTCATCTTGAATACTTTTATTTCTTCTTTTCGAAGGATATCAAACACATTAAAATGGATTACAGTCCGATAAGGTGGAAACGAGCTGAACCCGAGTGAGACGAAAATATTTCATGCAGATTTATCCCTTTTCCTGACTTCGATCAAGTCACGGATTTCCTTGAAAATATATAATAATATCGGCTTTTTACTGTATTTGCTTTTATCGTTCTTATTGTCGTCTTGAAGCTCATTGAATTTCGCAATGATAAAAATATTTGAAAATATGTTATAGTTTAATAATAACTAAACAATGAGCCGGAACCACGTGAGACGAAAAGGCGCTTTTGTGCAATTTTTTCTAAGAAAACGCTCTATTAGCCCACCGAAAACTATTGCACTGCGTCACGTTATTTGTAGGATTATTTTATCTCATCGCCGCTACCGCGACCTCATATAATAGATGATTCCGGCAGAAAAGTCAATATTTTAAAAAATTCATTATTACCCTAATCGAACATGAACAAAACACCAATTTTTAGTCGGTTCTCTTAGAATAAATTCCATATAATGTTTCCTGGAGCATACCCCCCTCTTTCTATATCCATACAGTATGTATAAAATATAAGTATGAAAATATCCGCAACACATGAAATCTTTGGAACACTCTGACAGCACTGGAGCGTTCTTTACAATTCCGGTGACATCAGGCTGCGTTTCACGCCTTCTGGGTTAATAGATGTGTTTCGTTGTGCGATTCTCCTTGTTTTATACTGCAGTTATGCGCAAAATTTCGCCTCCCGTTCGCCGGCAGTGTGGCTTCCTGCGAGCCATATCGCCGGTCGTATCAGGAGGCGAATGCACACAGAGAACAAGTATAAATGTATTCCTTTACGTACAACCTTCAGTGGCATAACTGTCTCAATTTCAGATATCGGGAAAGAAAGCACTGGAAAATGGGATGCTTAGTTCTAACATTTTATATTAAATGGTTTTGTAATTTTCGTGAGAAACGTCTTTTTTAGATGGGACACACCGTTATCGAACTATACTTTTGATCCGTTGAGAATAGAGAATTTAACGTGATCTAATATGTTATACACAAGCAATAACCTTGATGCTAGAAAATGAGAATTACGATATTCATCGGTAAAACACTTCTGTGAATTACTTCTCGGTGGTCAATGTAACACCTTTTGTGACCGTGGTCTATACATTTTTTGAAACATTATGTGTGACTACATTAGCCTTATCTACATTCAACTTAAATGCGAGTATTTTTCACTTTAAACACCCCTTGATTTTTCTTATGTACATATTAATAAATTTCCTGAATTAAATCTTCCAGTGAAATAACACTTTCAGAAAATTGAAAAGCAGGTACTGGAAGAATATTCATAATACTGTATATAAATGAATTTTGTGAAAAAAAATTTCCACAACATATGTGTATTTGCATGTAGTTTTAATAACATCGCGTGCTGCTTCATGTGATTATAATTTGAGCAAATTAATTACTTAGCCTAATGTCCTGCTTTTCTGAGTATCTCTCATTTCTTTTGTACATGTTGTGTGTACTTCAGATGCATTTATATTTTTAACTGCCGTGTGTTCTGATTCAGTGTGCCGATTTTTAATAAATTATTTCTCACTTTAATGTGATACTTGCATAACTCAGTATTATGAAATTACGGGTTTACCAACAGTGTTTAAAATTTGAAGTAAAATCTGATAGACATAAGAGATATTAGAAAGGCAGGGCTTTATACAAGTGCAGGTACATGTATATATCTCACCCAGTGCACTGCCACTTCATCGCAATACAAAGCAGACTTGCAGTAGTGTCTCAACATTCATTCATTCATCATCACTACGTCACGCCTCTACATTTTTTGCGGCTGGGTGGCCCTGTGGTCAACGCTGACTCAGCCGGCCCAAGGACAAACAAATAGGCAGACGCCTAGTTGCCTGTCGCCTTCCCTCCACCATGTACACCTGTATCAACAAAGGCGTGGACACCTCCTTCTCGGACTGGTTCATTTGCAATGAAGTTGATGGACACGGACACTCGATTTGGGAAGTTGCCCGACTTCAGGACAGATCTTCTGGTCAAACTTCACCGGACGTCCTCGCCTTCTTCCAGGAACAAGCTCCAAGTGGACAAATTCATCGCCCATGGCGCCATAATCTCCGGTCGACGGCATGAGGTGGTTCCTACTCTCGAGAATATCTTACATGACCTGCGCTACCTTCCTGACCCCCCTCTCACTGTTCAACCGCGTTCATCTCGCCAACAGACGTCCCCACCACCCCTACCTCCATTACGTATACCTGCACCACTCCCACCTCACCACTTCTGCCTCCACTCCATTGACCACTTCGCCTGTCCTTACTACGACTAGCCACTCTTCTCCTATCATGTCCACTTCTACCATCTCCCTACCTGTCTCTCTCCCGAGTCCATTGCAAGCCCTGCCAACCCCTCGACTGTCACCTCTGCGGCTCAGCCCGCTCGCCAAGGACACACTCCCAACGAAGCGCCACGACAACTCCAATCATCTCTGAGCTGGGTCATCCGTGGCATCAACCCTGACATCCCAGAACAGGATATACTGACCGAACTTCAACAGGACGGTGTTCCGGCCCGTCGAGCGTTCCGCATCTTCAACGATCAAGGCCTCACGTTCATGGTCCGTCTTCAACTCTGACCAGCTGTTTACCACTGGCGTCCGTCTCCGCAGAAGAACTTATAGAGTGGAACATTTCCGCTCCCCACCCCGCCATGTCCGTTCTTCTTCTACCACCCCTTCTTATAGCCCCTCTCCCCGTCCCACCGCCCAACCCACCGCCGCCACCCCTTAAAGTATCCGCTCCGCAACCAATTCTTTTTCTGCTGCCCCTCCCGATCTTGGACCTTCTTCGTTTACTCGCCACTTCCGTCACCAACATGACCACAACCCTGTACTACCTTCTTTCGCAACACTACCCTCCTCCTTTCTCCAACTTCCTACCGCACCCGCTCAGTACTTCAGCTCAATGTATGTAATGTCATTCTGTAACTCTATGTAACATTGTTTTTTTCGGATTACGCGCCCGAGATACGTTCCTACAAATACATATCTCGTCTCCTTTCCCTTTGGTGTTCGCGGGGTTTGCTTGTGCGGGGTGCTTTGCGGGTGTCCCCTGGGTCCCGACTTATTGCCCCGGGCTCCTTGCGCCAGTTCACTCACAATCTCCTTTCTATGGTATGTCCAACACATACCCCCTACATTTTCTCTTCTTCATAGCTTCTTTCCTTTCTATGCCCTAAGAGCTCCTTGGTTGAGCTGATGGCCCGCCCCTCCTCGTCTGAGGAGAGGGAATGAAATAACTTGTTTTCACTTCGCTTTCGCTTCGCTTCGTGTCTCAACGGTGCACTAGCCACCAACGTCTTGCAAAGATGACGTAATCAAAAAACGAGCCCACTGTCACACTTGGGTGAAACACTAGTAATTTCACGGTTGAAATATGACTAAGAACTTGAACATTTTAACATTCACAATCGATGAAACTGAATTGCTGTATCCTTCTGTTTTTATACGAAAACCAAAGGTTGCTTTTATGCAATAGGAGGTATACACCTTCCCTAGTGCCCTTTCACTGCATTGTCTTACAAAGGAGGCTTTCAGTGGTGTTTCAGCACCGAGCATAGCGGGATTCAGTTCAACAGCTGCTAGTTTTACTAGCCTTGATGTTCTGCTGCCCATCGTAAACTGTCCTAAGAAAGGTTTTCAGTAGTTCTCCAATCTCCTTCACTGAGGCAAATGTCGGAACAGTTCACTTTATAGGCCACGACTGCCACCATCACATTCTCTGCACATCAAATTACCGCTTCAGAGCTCCTTGGCCTGGAGAGAGGACGGAACCCTGTAGAAGACCGCCACACCACTTTCGGGTACGAAATGAAAATAGTTATTTTGCAGTTGTGTCTCAACTGTACGCTGGTAGCCAATGTCTTGGAAAGGTGTGGCAATCCAACCGACGAGCCCAGTGCCATACTGGGTCGAAATCCCTGACACATGAGAGAGGGATAGGGCGGGTCAATCCCAAATGTTGTTGGCAAAGGTGAATAAAGGATGCTTGAGAGGGAGAGAGGGAGGCGTGGCGCATGGGGTGCTGGATTCCAGCACGCGTGTGGCATGTTATGAAAGGGAATGGTAAGGATATAGCTTTGTCAACTGTGTTAGAGGGCCGGACGTGTCGTTCCAGGGAGGGCGGATTCTTTTCTTTCCTCACCAGGGGGGACGGTACGGCCGGTCAGTAAGGTAGTCATAAGTGCGGTGCTTACATGTGGACAGGTTTCCACCCACGACAGCGTCCACATGATGGATTTTGTTAATTTTTCTTTTTATTTTGCATTTCTTCTTTGTAACGGGAACATGTATTTAGGCCGAAAGCCTTCTTCATCAATAAATACATAAATACTGTGTCGAAACGCTGATAATTTTACGGTTGAAAGAGCCTAAAGGGAATGAATATAATTTTCTTGTTCTTCTACCGCCTTTTCCAGCATCTGTGGGTTCTCGTGTGCGAACTGTGCAGCACATACGGATTTGGCCCCGTTTTACGGTTGGATGCCCTTCCTGGCGCCAACCCTATATGGTGGGATGTGATGATACTTGGGTGTTTCTGTGGTGGTTGGTAGTGTAGTATGTTGTCTGAATATGAAGAGAAAGGTGTTGGGACAAACATAAACATCCAGTCCCCGAACCAGAAGAATTAACCAGATGCGATTAAAGTGCACGACCTGACCAGGAATCGAATCTACGACCCTCTGAACCGAAGGCTTTAATGCTGACCATTCAGTCAATGAGTTGCACAGATTGAATTTTAAAAGAGATTGTTTTATTAAAAGTGTCATTAATGAGAGTAGTAGTGAGAATTCGACAAAGTACGAAGTACCATATATCGTGGGGATGAGAAGTTGTGAATTTACTTTCGGTAAAATCACAGAAGAGTTTAGTTTCTGTTTATTTCTTCTTAACAAATTACTGCTATTAAGGTCAAATTATATGACTGATTGCCTTAGAAGAAAATAATCTCAACACTTGATTTCACTGTCGAAATAAATGTTGCACACTGGGATAGCAAATATCCAATCAAATGTAAATCCAAAATCAAAAATAATAAAGTGATAATTAAAGTCAATTATCTCAGGCCGTGTTCAATTATTTGAAAATAAATGTGTACAGAGGGTCTTAATTCACGGGCATCTATAAACATGCATAGGGTAGTGTAAACTGGTAACTTACGAAATAGAACAATGGAAACTTCGAATCTATGGTTTATGTAAAGAATACCATTAAATGAAAGTATATTTTGTGAATAATATAGACCGGTATGCAGCGATACAGTACATCACGGCATTACTTCTACTGAAACAGAAATTAACTATGATATTTATCCGTGCTCTCATTTTTATTGAGCTTTTTTTTCTTAGGCGAATATTATTTTCATCACTATGGCAGTTGCAGCTTCATATCAAAATATTTAAAGTGAATAAATTTTGAACTAATGTTTACTTGATTTTCATGCAGCAGTAAGAAATATATTTTTGAATCAAATCTTGGTGATATCAAGCTTAACATACAGGCTGTTTGTTGTTCTCCCTGCATTTGACAATGTCGTTGTAGGTCAATCCACGTTCATGTCTGCTCAACAGCATAACGGGAATAGGGAGACACATATATTGGTGAAACTCAGTATGTAATTACAAGATAAAAGGGGGAAGAAAATGAACCGAAAGTTATTTTTAGGAACTGAAGGGGAGGGGGATTTTTAATAGAGGGGGCTCATGTTGGTTTTCACATCAAGACGGGAAAACGGCGGCACATAATTTTCTGAAACTCAGTTCTTAAGTTCAAGATAAAAGGGCGAAGAAACTAAGCTGCAAATTATGTTAGGAACTCAAGGGGACGGGGATTTTAGAGGGGGCTCATTTTAATTGTTACAGAAATACGGGAAAATGGTGGTACAAACATTTGTGAATCTCATAATTTAATTTCAAGATAAAAGGGGACAACAAAGTAATCTGTAAATCATTTTATTAACTCAAGGAGAGGGAGTTTGAAGGGGCTCATTTTGGTTTTCACACCAATACAGAAAAACGCCGATACATAAATTTGTGAAATCTGTACTTAAGTTGAAAATTAAAGGGGAAGAAACAAAACTGAAAATGATGTTTATGGACTCAAGGGGACGAATATATTAGAGGGATTTTCACAGTATAATGCCAAAACGGCGGCACAAAAATCTGATTTCGAGTCAAAAGGAGGAAGAGACTAAGCTGAAAATTATTCAAGGACCGTAAGGGGCTGGTGATTTAAATGGGGCTCATTTTAGTTTTCACATCCCAACCAGCTAAATTTGTAAAACTCAGTAACGAGTAAGCTACAAATTATTTTTATGAAATTTGGAGTTTAGATTTTTACCGCAACTTGGGTAAACTACTGCACTTACAAATCCTCACTATCGATGTTCAAGGCAAATTAGGAGATAAATAAAAAAAAAAACAGATAATTGCTATAGGCTCAAGGACAATTGATTAAATTTAATAAATTTGCTCAGGCAACGCCGGGTACTCCTGTGCCGTCGTAACGCTCCATGAAAACAATGGTAAAAATTAAATTCACTTCTGAAAAAAGTGATGAAAATAATATTCACTTAAGAAACAACAGCTCAATAAAAATGAGAGCACGGATAAATATAATAGTTAATTTCTGTTTCAGTACAAGTAATGCCATGATGTACTGTATCGCTGCATACCATTGCATCAAAATCTTCGGTCAGCTGCTGTACATGCTAGAATATTAGAATACACGAAAAAAAATGCACGACTTCTCTTCAATAGTGATAAGCTGTCGGCGATTCACAGCGTGACGGATTATGCATTACTTGTACCAAAGCGATTCAAAAGGGAAATGAAGTAAGGCAACAAAGAGATGGCTGTTCCCGCCATAGTGCTTCCTCCCTACGAATATATTTATGAAAGAGAGAATGTTAAGTAGATATTTTAATATCTCACAGGAGAAAAGCTAATTCTTTTTCTTCCCTTGCCGGGCTGAGTGGCTCAGACGGTTGAGTTACTGGTCTTCTAACCCTAAACTGACAGGTTCGATCGTGCCTAAGTCCGGTGGTATTTCAAGGTGCTCAAATACGTCAGCTTCGTGTCGATACGTAAGGAACTCCTGTGGGACAAAATTTCGCCATCTCGGCGTCTCCAAAAACCGTCGAAAGTAATTAGTGGAGCGTAAAAACATAATTTTTTCATTCTTTCAAAATGAAGTATAAAGTACATCATAATATTTCCTTACTTACGAGGAATTATGGGTTTCTAAGACGGGGTGTATACATTCCTCGTATATCCATAAGAGCAGTACTATTTTCTTAACATGGAATGATATAGTGACTCATTACTGAGTAATTGTACTTCCTTCTTGTTTTTTCAACTCGAGTACCCTTTTTGTTCGTTTACACATAATTTTTGTTTATAGAAATGCACTACCTTTGCATACGCTTTCTAGGTGCGCTAGGATATGACTAATAGCCACGGAATTCCCTATTGAGCGTAATGTGTTCGTATTGTTACGATAGAGTTCAAGTCACGAGGTGGGGTTGTTAACTGCAATGTAACACCCACCTAATTCATATTTTATAGATTCGAATGAATCGCCTTGTATTAATATATGAGAACTTTACCACCCAATGTACTGTATTCATACAACCAAACATAAATAAGAAACCACTGCGCTATATAAATATCATTAAGTGCATTGATCTGTGAAGACGACTCTCACTCAATCGGGTGGCCTGGAGATATTGGAATGTCTCGTAGTCAGCGTAATCACTTTCTCACTTGTATTGCTTGGTCTCCTTTACAAAGTGTACTGTCTTCAATGTTCTCAGATGTCCTCGCAAGGTTCAGTAAACCTCATTCAAGCTTTCAGTTCAGGAGCCTCAGTGAAAGTGACAGACAAGTCACCCTTAGATCACAGGGTTAATCATTTAATAAGAAATCTCACAATACACCCGTAATTGCAAACAGTTTATGCTGGTTCGAGCTGTGAAAGTTTTTCTAAGGTACTGTTGCTACAGCATATTTTATCTGGAAAATTTTTGCATTCAATAACTGAAAAGTGTAAGAAAAAGAAACTTAATTTACCAAAGCTTTCATTCAGGTATTTGAATATATAAATCGCAATATGTGTAAGAAGGATTACGTATAAACTAATTCGTATTTTATTTTCCTTTTTTAGTGTCACTTACGCTTTATTATCCATTATATATAGAATAATTAAAATGTGAAGCATGATATAAATCACTTAATATAACCCCATTTATATTAATTTGAACGTTCTTTTTTTGCTAGTTGCTTTACGTCGCACTGACACACATAGGTCTTATGGCGACGATGGGACAGGAAAGGGCTAGGAGTAGGAAGGAAGTTGCCGTGGCCTTAAGTAAGGTACAGCCCCAGAATTTGCCTGGTGTGAAAGTGGGAAACCACGGAAAACCATTTCCAGGGCTGCCGACAGTGGGGTTCGAACCTACTGTCTCCCGAATACTGGATACTGGCCGCACTTAAGCGACTGCAGCTATCGAGCTCGGTAATTTGAACGTTAAGTGCACTACAATACAAAATTAATATTGATACGTTTTGTAAATTTAAAATATAAAAAGGCACATTCATTGGATATACAACGAAAAGAATGGAGAAATTTGCGAACATTTAATGTAGTAACGCTCTGAACATAAAACATATTAGTGTAAAACACGTTATGAAAATATTAACAAGATACTTGTGAAGAATGCGATCATTTGAAGGATAATAATATTATTATTGATTTTACGTTTCACCAATTCTTTTGCGGATTTCAGAGACGCCAAAGGACAGGAATTTTCAGTCTCAAGAGTTCTCTTACTTGCCAGTGTACCTATATAAATATACAACTATACAACTACCATATTTGAGTACCTTCAGATACCATAAGACTGAGCGAGGATCGAGCCACCAACTTAAGCTCAGGAGAACAGAGCTCTACCGTCTGAACTACTGAGATCGACTAGTATTAACAAATATCATTTTTACCATTAACAACGCTATCACCAACATTTTCACTGTCTTTAATATTGACAGGAAGTTCGGTAGCTCTGTAAGATTATGCTCGGAAATTCATTTAAATATCTCGTACGCGGTTTAAGATATGTTGCCATCGGACTCGGCCCAACTGCAACTTAAAAATGTCTTAAATAATTTATTAACGTCCAATTTCTTAGTTTCCCTTCCATAAACCTCCAAAAATTTACTTTACGTCGCACCGACACAGATAGGTCTTGTAGCGCCAAAAGGTTAGTAAAGGGTTAGGAGTGGGAAGTAAGCGGCCGTGGCATTAATTAAGGTACAGTCCCAGCATTTGCCTGGTGTAAAGATGGGGAAACCACTGAGAAACATCATCAGGGCTGCCGACAGTTGGATCTCAACCCACTATCTCCCGAATGCAAGCCTACAGCAGCGAGCCTCTAACCACATAGCCAACTCGCTCGCCATAATCCTTCAACATATTTCCGAAATCACACTTAAGTATTGAAATAAATGTCATTCACGTATGATTTAACTTTGCGAGAATACATGTGATCCAGTTCATCTTGGTTTCATCACCTCCCTGTCAACACCATAAAGGTCACAGTGACTTGTTTATCGAGTTTACTTGCAGTTTTTTTTAGGGTATATTGTATCAAACCTCTTCAGTTGATCATGATGATACGTAAGAAAAATCAGATCATTACTACAGTAGAAAGTGATTAACTTGAACCTTTATGAGTCCAGAAAACGGAAAAATCGAATTAATAATGAATTCGAATTAAATAATATCACACAATTTATTCCCAGATCCCTAATTCTAAACTATTCCTACTTTTTCAGTGGCTTCTCGCGTTGTAATGACAGAATATGGCGAAACAATAACAGGCAATACAATTTTACTTGGCATTTTATCATAAAAATTCATCAAAAATGAAAAATAAAGAACACATCAATCAAGACACTACAAACATTAATAATTATTCACAACAATTTAAACGGGAAATTTTGCATTGTTTCTTTGAATTTATTTACGTGTTACGGGCACACTTCGAGTTTATTGATTGATTTAAACAAGTGATTACCTCCATTTTCTTGTCCATCGATAGAAAACCCAAACCGTTGTTATTGAATCCATCTGCAATTAATGGTGGATTACCTAGTGTCCTCATGCTGCAACATTCAAGCCTTCTGTGACCAGTGGGAGTCTCATTTCATCTGCTCACAGCTGTCAATCAACTTCACGTGGAGTTCTGGGTTTAGGAATGATGAGCTAATTTTTCCAGTTATCGAAACACAAATTCGCTACCTAGAAGACTAGTCAAGGAACATATACTCAGGCGGCCAAAAGTTTCAACTTTTCATAACTTCGCTACGACTATAATTCCTTTTCCGGGGCCGGCAGAATTTTACACTACTGTATTTTTCTCTTCCAAATAAGCTGCGATCCATCATAATCCATTTTTTATAAATCTGAGAATTCTTATATCGTTGCTGCGAATGTGACAACGCCCTTCCTATCCATTATTTCCCTTAAGACTGGTCACGCCTCCCAGTAACATATTGATATGCAGTCCATGAGAACCATTTTTGTTGAGTTCATTTTCCTATGGGCGTGTGTAAAGGAGAATTAATCTTACTGTACCGTACAGTGGGTTGTTTGCATGGCATATTGACACACACCTAGAGTATGAGGTATTTAAGGTTCATTTTCCCTTACAACCGCGCAGTGGAAAGTGAACTCAACGAATTGTTCTGATGGATCAATAGGTAGCTGGGAGGCGTGACCAGTCTTAAGGGAAATAATGGATAGGAAAAGCATTGTCACATTCGCGATTTTAGCATAGGAGCGAAAATATGGTATTTTCACTTCGATTTAAACAGTATAGTATTCGAATTAAGAGCCTCCGTGGCTCAGACGGCAGCGCGTCGGCCTCTCACCGTTGGAAACCGTGGTTCAAATCCCGGTCCTTCCATGTGAGATTTGTGCTGGACAAAGCGGAGGCGGGACAGGTTTTTCTCCGGGTACTCCAGTTTTCCCAGTCATCTTTCATTCCAGCAACGCTCTCCATTATCATTTCATCGCATTTATCAGTCGTTAATAATCGCCTTGGGAGTGGCGACCCCATTGTAACAGCAGCCTATATATGGTTCATTCATTACATCCCTGACCCGGCCAAAAACTGGACAACCAAGTTGTAGGTTTTCATTTTCAGTATTCGAATTAACATGAAATTCTATGTTGTTTTTTTTTTTTTTACAAAACACCAGCTCTGCGATCTAGGGGTAGTTAGCCTGCCTCCTAACCGGAGTCAAGGATTCGATTCCCGGTCAGGTCAGGGATTTTATCTGGATCTATAGGCTGGTTCACTCAACATACATGACTAATTACAAATTGTGAAGCTATATATGAGTTAAGTAACGGCGCCGATCTAGAAAATCAAGAATAACAGACGAGAGGAGTGATCGCGCTGATCGCATGTCACCTCGAAATCTGCAAGTCTTCGGGCTGAGCTGAGGTCGCAAAGTAAGTCAGCACCCATGTTGACTAATGCAATATACGGTTTGGTTTTATTTGGTTTTTGGTGTTGTATAGGAATATTCCGCGAATTACTTATGAATTCGAATCAACCAAGTTTTACTCTACTACGTCCGAACATGGTGGCAGTGAAGAGGTAAGTCAGGCACAGCAGAAAGCATATGTTTTGAGGAGAGGAGGACAAATTACATTGCGCACTATCGGATCAAGTCATTCCGGACCAGCTCCGGAAATGGAGGTTCCCGCAGGAAACCAACTCTCTGGGAAGGGTTCTCCAAATTGGATAGCAAAGGCTTCGTCGGGAATACACAACGTGCTGGTGCTGTCTAGCTGCCACGAGCGAACTGTTGAGCTGACTTTCTTCCTCAAGGATTTGCATTCTTTTGTGGTAGCACTAGAGGAGGCGGAACGAGACAAACTTATAATTAGCCTCTTTCTCTCTCTCTACCAGAGCCAATATTAATTCTTCGTCAATATCATCGCCAGAGAATCTTTCTTCTAACTTCAAGGATTTCTTCTCCCTTGTCTTTGTGTGCACTAACAAAAATGAAGCTAATTTGAGAACTCGACATTCGGAACACGTTCTGCGGCAAGGGCCGCTCCGTCAGCGGGCGGGCAAACTCAGAAAGGGATTCCCTTCTTCTGCTTGTTAGATTTAGCACTTTCTTCAAGAAGTATCATTAATATTTTTGTAATTTAAGAGTGGTAAGTATACGTGCCAGGAGTTTTCATTTGCCGGGAGCAAGAGCTCAGTTGTAAGTTCCTTTTCGAAGTTATCATTTGGTTTGCACTTACGCGATGCCTATACTATAGTTAAGAGAATAATAATAATAATAATAATAATAATAATAATAATAATAATAATAATAATAATAATAATAATAATAATATTATATTATATTATATTATATTATATTATATTATATTATATTATATTATATTATATTATATTATATTATATTATATTATATTATATTATATTATATTATATTATATTATGCTTGCATTATTTGTCCGACTCCTTGGCTGCAAATTTAGCGTACTGGCCTCTGAGGGTTCCGAGTTCGATTCCCTGCTTGGTTTAGCTGCGTTTAGTTGAATTCCTCTAACGCGGGGACTGGGCGTTTGCCTTAATATATATCGTCGTTGCCGGGACAAAACCTCCTATGTGATAATATTTTTGGAGATATACTGACCCCCAGTACAAACATTATGAAGAGTGAGAATACCTTGACAACATGCACACAATATTGCACCTTAGATGACAGAACCTTACCGGCCAAAGATCTAAGCTAAAATATTTCAGATAGGAGGTTTTGTCCCGGCAGCGACGATATTTTCAACTACACACAACACATTATACTAAAAGCCACCGTAGTAACACACAGAGGATTGGCTTCTGAAAAGGCATCCGACCGTAAAATTGGGCTGGATCCATACAAATTTTTGACCCCAGGTAACTGATCAAAGGCCAGAACGGAAAAGCAGAAGAAGTAGAAGAAGATATTTGCATAATTTAGTGACGAAATTATTATTATTATTATTATTATTATTATTATTATTATTATTATTATTATTATTGCTGTTGTTATTATTATTATTGAAATACAGGGAGAAGCAGCGAAAATTTACTACACTATGCACGGGACGGCGGGGAACAGATAGCTCGTAATCCATTGCTACACTCATCGGTAAAATGTAGTCAGCGTGGGCGTGCATTCTGTTTCATATGGTAGGCCCAAATTATTAGTTAAGAGTTATAACGAAAGAATTGGAAACTAATGTGTATCTCACCTTTCGTCAAGGCAGCAGTTCAAAATGATTACCATCATTCACGGCATAAACGCAGCGTCGACGTAAAAACAAAAAGCCGTAACACTCGCATCTTCGCATCTGAAATTTCACACCACTTGATTTCATTAATTCATTAAATACGTGAATTTTTATTGTACACTTTCTATTTTATGTTTTCAAAAAAACAATAAACAGTCACTTACAACAAGGGGGCCAAAGTCCTTGACTAATTATCCGTTCATTGAACATTTGTTCTGGCGCATACGTCAGCATACTGATAGCTACAACAGTAAGTGTAGGAATTCAACAATAATGCCGATAATAACATGTGCTAAAGAAGAACCCCACTCGTGCACTTTAATAATTTCACAGGCTTACCGCTAACCATGCTCGTTGCGCCTAGCTGCCGCTCACTCTGTCCCCGCCACTGGGGGAAAAAGCAAGCGTTTCCCCAGCCCAACTGCCCGGCAACATCAGCTAAAATAACTATTCGTTGCCTCTCCCCGTACAAGGGCGATGAAAATAAGAACTTTCATATCAGCCGAGTTTGAAGTTTGGAAAATTCAAGGGAGTTTGTTGTATTGCTCTTACACAGTGCAATGCCACTCCTCTTCGACCTATTTTAAATTGGCCTTGAAAGACTTAGAAATAAAATGTGGTAGAATAGGCACAGAGATAGTTGAAGATAACTTCATTTCTTTCGGTTTAACAGATGACCAAATAGAATTGGTCATTGATGAATATGATGCTAGTACAAGGTACAGAAATGTAATCAAACCTAGCTGTAACAGGGACGTCGAATAATTACTTTTAAAACCAGACGTATGGTTGTTTGAGGAGAATTAAAATATTTTGAACTAATTTTATACTCACCACACCGACAAACTTTGACCGACACCTAGTAACTAATAAGTCAAGTTTTGTCTCACTCCTTTCTACATTGCTGCTAGTATTTTTTTTTAATAGCCTTCGTTTCCTATCACTGCAGAGTGAATTTTGTATAGATTGTAGATAATTCTTCTTTCTAGGTATCTGATCCCGAGCACTTTCAGAACATCAAATAGCTTGGTAGAAACAACATTATGGAATGTCTTTCCTAGATCTAGGAATGCCATGAACGTAGGCTTTTCTGCCTTAGTTCGGTCCTCCAAGATTAGATGTAAAGTCAAGATTGCTTCACGTATTCCTATATTTCTTCTGAAGCCAAACTGAACTCTCCCAACTACGCTTCAACTTGTCCTCCCATCCTATTGTAAATAATACGTGTATAAAATTTAGCAAGACTGATACTAAACTAATGGAGCGATAGTTTTCACACTTGTCAGCACCTGATTTCTTGTTAATAGGTAAAACTACATCTATCCAATATCGGATGGCATTTCTCCTGTATCATACACAGTAAATGGTATAACTTCCCCATGCTCGTTTCTTCTAATTTGGTCAGTAATTCTGAGGGTATGACATCAATTCCAGGTGCCTTGATCCTATTTAGGTTCCTCAAGGCTCAGTCGAGTTCTGACCTCGAAATTGGGTCTCCCATTTCATCAGCATCAATAGTTCCTTCTTCCAGAACTTAATCATCCATGTCTTTCCCTTGATACAACTGCGTAATATGTTCCTTCTGCCTTATCTTATTTCCCCAAAAATGGTTGTCCATCTTAGGTTTTAATGTTCATGCAACTGGTTTTCCTTCCTCCAAGGGTTTCCTTGATTTTATTGTTTCCAGCATCTACCAGTCCGATAACCATACAACCTTCAAAATCCTTGTACTTCTCTTTCACCCATTCTTCCTTAGCTGACCTGAACATTCTATCAACTTCATTCTCTAACCACCTATATGGTTTTCTGTCCTCCTCACATTTTGCATTCATGTATTTTCGCCGTTCATTAACTAGGTCTAATATCACTCGAGTGATCCATTGATTCCTACTTGATCTTGCCCTACTGACTTCATTCTTCACGACTGTCCATGTGCATCTATTTTGTATCCTTCAGCCTTTTCATTTGGTCTTTATGCAACATACTCTTTGAAAGAATCCCTCACACTTTTTTGTTTCAAATTATCTAGGATAATAATAATATTATTTATTTTACCACTGTATACTTCTTTTACGACTTGTGGAAATCTCAAAAATTATCTAGATCCCATTTTCTTGCACTCTTTCCTTTCTTCAATTTCTTCAGCTTCAGATGACATTTCATTACCACCACGCATTGCGGTCAGAGTCAATGTCTGCTTTTGGACACGTCTCGCAATCCAACATCTGGTTTCTGTATCTCTGCCTAATCATAATGACGTCTATTTGATACCTTCCTGTGTCTCCTCATTTTTTCCACGTGTACATCAGTCGTTTGTGGTGTTTGAACCAAGTACAGTATTAGCAAGGACTAAATTATGATGTGTGCGGAATTCATATAGCCGATTCCTTCGCCCCAGTCCGAATTCTCCTACGGTATTACCATGTCTTTCTTCGCCTACCACTCCATTCCAGTCTCCCGTGACAATTAGATTCACGTAACGTTTTAGATATTGTATTACATCTTCTATCTCTTCATATATGTTTCGATTTCTTCATCATCCGCTGAAGTAGTAGACATATGCAATAAACCTGCACTATTGTGGTGGAGATTGGCTTGGTGTCTATCTGGACAACAATAATTCGTTCACTATGCTAATCGTAGTAGCTTAAGCTCTGCCCTATTTTTTTATTCATTATTAAACAAACTCCTGCAATTCCCATGTTTAATTTTGTGTTGATAATTCTGCAGTTGCCTGACCAAAAATCTCGCTTCTCCTGGCAATTTACTTCACGTATACCAACTATATCTAACTTCACTCTATCCATTTACCTCCTCGGATTCTCCAAACTACCATAACGATTCAAACTTCCGACGTATCACGCTCCGACTCGCAGAATGTCAGTATTCATCTTCTTGGTGATTGCCCCCATCCTGTGCAGTCCCCACCCGGAGATCCCAATGGGAGACCACATTACCCCCGGAATATTTTAACCGGGAGTAAGCCATCATCAGTACAATATTCATACAGAGAGCTGCATGTCCTCTGGAGATAGTTGCTGCTGTAGTTTCCAGTTGCTTTCAGTCGTGTATCAATATCAACACAACTAAGCCGTGCCAAAGACTATTACAATGCCATATCAGTCAATCATCTAGACTGACGCCCTTAACACTTCCGAAAGGATAATTACGTTATTGAAAGCAGAAAGGGAAGGTCGGAGATGCTGTGAATAAATTTTATGAACCCATCATAAGATGTTTTAGGATCTCAACTTGGAAGCATGTTTTTGTTATCACAGGTTCCCTAGCCGAGTCTAACATTGCTTTTACTTACATATACCGGGCTCTTCGCAGAGAGCTTTTCTATTCGATCTAACTAGGACAGCTCTAGTTTTCCGACCCTAACGGTATTATGTTACCGAGTCCTAGGAATTTTTTTCATTTTCACATCCTTCGTAGCCCTTTCTCCAGTACCACCATTCTCTGAAGTGTCGTAACTTCTTGCTTTGATTTGTGTTCAGACGATTGGAGTAATCACAGAAATATGATTGTAAATAAAGGGTACAGATCTCTGCACATGGTTATGAGAGTATTTAGGGGTTGTAGTGAGGTTGTAAAGGAGAGAGCATATTTGTCTATGGTGAGACCCTAACTTGAGTATGGTTCCAGTGTATGGGACCCTTACCAGGATTACTTGATTCAGGAACTGGAAAAAATTCAAAGAAAAGCAGCTCTATTTGTTCTCGGAGATTTCCAACAAAAGAGTAGCGTTACAAAAATGTTGCAAAGTTTGGGCTGGAAAGACTTGGGAGAAAGGAGACGAGCTGCTTGACTAAGTGGTATGTTCCGAGCTGTCAGTGGAGAGATGGCGTGGGAGGACATCAGTAGACGAATAAGTTTGGATGGTGTCTTTAAAAGTAGGAAAGATCACAATATGAAGATAAAGTTGGAATTCAAGAGGACAAATTGGGGCAAATATTCGTTTATAGGAAGGGGAGTTAGGGATTGGAATAACTTACCAAGGGAGATGTTCAATAAATTTCCAATTTCTTTGCAATCATTTAAGAAAAAGGCTAGGAAAACAACAGATAGGGAATCTGCCACCTGGGCGACTGCCCTAAATGCAGATCAGTATTGATTGATTGATTGATTGATTGATTGATTGATTGATTGATTGATTGATTGATTGATTGATTGATTGATTGATTGATTGATTGATTGATTGATTGATTGATTGATTGATTGATTGATTGATTGATTGATTGATTGATTGATTGATTGAGATGGTTGCCTAGATGTATTTCTCCTTAAACAAAAAATCACTACCACCAACCCGAGGAAGCGAGGCCATGACTACCAGCAATTTGTCTATCGTGTATATCTCCAATAATATTGCATACTTTGAATAATCCGGAAAGATAATGAATGTTGTTGATTCGTTTTAGTAATAAATATGAGCATACTGTGTGTGTAAAAATATTCTGATAAACACAGTTTATTGTGTATATTTGTTTTCCTGTCTCCAGGTTTGGATTAGGTACATAATTTCAGGAAGTGTGATGAAAAGGAATAGGGAACTACAAGTACAGTGTTAGCAAGTGATTGGAATCTCTTTTGAACTGTGCAATAACGCAGTCCTATTATGAAGCTAAATCAACATTGGATGATACACTTGAACATTGTTTCTTTTAGGAAAATATATTATTATTTTGGCACTTCATCCATTCGACGACTTTCCCTCCGTTACAAAGCACGTTAGCTCGGTCTGCGCGGTAGGATTGTGAAACCGAAGATTTAATCCCTGCGCTGAAAGCGAATATCCTAATTTTGGAATTCCGAAGATTCATTTTCAATATTAAATCAAGAAAAATGTTGAGATAGAACCTCATGAAAATTGAAGTCTAAATAATGACACTTACATTCCCTCAAATTCCAGAAACAATCAGGCAGGTCTTAAAAGGCGTTGTTCTTCACCATCACCAGTTACACTACACCAATCAGATGTCGACAATATCGAACGTCCATAAAATTGCCAACAACAATCTTCTCGGTACTGGTAGGCAAGTTGATGACTTCCACCAATAATACAGTCTAAAGCGCACAGTGCGATGTATTTCTGCCCGTGTTATCTAATAAGGCGTTCAACAGGAGAAATATAATAATGGGATGAATTCACATCGGAATATTGCGAGGGAGTTTGGTCGGACTGGATATCAAGTCATAGAACAGGAAATGCATAGAATAATGATATAAGAACAATCCAAGCGGAATGTGCAGGAACTTCCAGCCCCTCCTTTCGATACATAAAACTTAGGAGAGTTACACGTAAAATTTGTTTAATTGCTTTCAGTGTTTCGGCAGCCTGGGATAAATTTCACAAGTCACGGTTGCTTGTATCTGACTTCCAACATCCTTCCGTCCCTCTTATTACTTTACCCCTAGTTCATCTACATC
This sequence comes from Anabrus simplex, assembly GCF_040414725.1. Lineage (NCBI taxonomy): Eukaryota > Metazoa > Arthropoda > Insecta > Orthoptera > Tettigoniidae > Anabrus > Anabrus simplex. Next base: position 1,527,419,449 of record NC_090265.1, read on the forward strand.
TTCCCCTAAGACTCCCAGAATTATTCGTCTGGAAACAGATTTAAAGTCGTGCATACTGGAAGGGTTATGGTAGACGACAAAATTGAATTTGCCAATGCTTGTTCCTTCCCTCTATAAATAAGATTTGAAATTATACCCAAAGAAGTCAGTTTGTCATACGCTTAAGGAAGTTAATCGTCCTCCATTATGAATGAGCCAACATTGCAAAAGGCATGATACAAAATGAGGTAGCAAATATATCATTATAGCACTGCATAATAACCACATCTCTATACAATGTGATGGTTTATGATAGCCATGGTAATTTCTGCTCACCGTTAGGACAACTTCTATTAACATTATTCATTTAATATGCATGAAAATGTAGTTATTTCTTCGTTTAAGAGATGATGAAATAATATATCGTCGTTGCCGGGACGAAACCTCCTATGTGAAAAATTTTAGCTTAGAACTTTGGCCGGTAAGGTTGTGTCATCTAAGGCGCAATATTTTGTGAATGTTGTCAAGGCATTCTCGCTCTTCACGATGTATGTGCTGCGGGTCAGTATATCTCCAAAAATATTATCACATAGGAGGTTTTGTCCCGGCAACGACGATATACATTTAGCCCTTTCACCCCATCAAACAAAATACAAAACTCATAACGCAATAAAAACCTTATAAAAGAACACATTAATGTACATCGATGGCGTAGTTCTAATACCACTTATCTGGAAATTCTTTTCCTATCAATGATTCTCCTTTAACTCTGGCCACGCCTCTCAGCCACATATGGATATACAGTCCATCAGAACAATTGTCGTTGTGTTCATTTTCATATGCTTATCTGCAAAGGAAAATGAACCATATCTACATTATTCTCTAGGAGTACATAAATACGCCATACAAGCAATCTTCCCACAGTACGATACGAAGCGGCGTAGCAAAACGAACACAACGAAAATTGTTCTGATGGACTGCATATCCATATGTGGCTGGGAAGCGTGTCTATTCTTAAGGGTAATAATAGATAGGAGCAGCACTTTCAGATACGTGGTATTAGAACTAGGCCGTCCATTTTTTCAATGGACAGAAAGAACTGAAAGGTTATATTGATTCAGACGACACTCAATTGCTTCCTCCTTAACAAAATATCGAAATAATCAACTCTGCATGTATAAAATGTTCTTAATTTTGTGTGATCGCAGTATGAATACCAGTATAAGAATAACTATTTTGATAGGTCTGCACGGTTGAAGACGATGTCCCAACATTTACGATTACAATAGAGTTCTGTCCAGCGTTAGCCTACTAGATACAATAGGCTTATGTATGTTGAGTGTTCAGCCCGAAGGTTGGTTGGATCTTCAACAGCTACGCCATCAGCTGTCAGATGGCCTATGCGTCACAGTACAGGCATACTACAGAAAGGAGGAGCAACATAGTTCCCTGTTGCTTTCATCACCAAGGCAGAAATAGCCAATGCATGTCAGTCTGTCAAGCCCACTGAAATGCACGCACCGAGCTACCCTATGAACGACATTTTCGCAAAATTTAAAACCTCATACCTCGCCACTGATATATTCTCAAAGTCAAGGATGAGTATGAGATAGGTCAAGGAAAGTAAATTTGTTCTAGCCCATACCAGAAGATAAGGTGCACTCTAAACACTGCATCGTCAGCAAAGTCAAAGTAGGTACAATGGTGGGTATTTTAGGCATACTGTCCTCTTTAACGACCGCCAGGTATTTGAAGTAACAAGTGATAATGTTGCCAGAGTAATGTCCGTATCCATGACTAAATGATCAGCGTGCTGGTCGTTGATCGTGGAGTCCCGGGTTCGATTCCCGGCTAGGTTGGCGATTTTAACTTTCATTGGTTAATTCTGATAGCTCGGGGACTGGGAGTGCATCATTAGAATTCATCATAGATAGGGCCTAATACTCACAGACATGCAGGTCACCTGTACAGTGTCAGCTCGAAGAACCTGCGCCAGGTCCCTTCTGAGGCCACACTCCATTAATTGCTAAACCAGAGTATTGGAACCTATTATTCTTCACCGCACCAATAGGCCTAGGTTGCATTTACTTTTTTCATTCTCCAATAGCAGCGATACAGCAGCTTGCTGACCCTTGCTTAACTACCCTACGTATTGTGAGCATTGCAATATTTGAGAGTCATGGCCAGGGATGAGATTTTGCCTATTTTATTCCCGCGAATATAAACCTAGACTTAAAAATATAAACTCGTTTTAGGCTCTTTTCAGCAAAACATTCGTTGGTTTATTGTGCCTATAAATGTCTATTTCAAAGATTCGTGCCTATTTTGGAGTATAATTCCTTATTTAATGCCTGCTGACGATTTTTCAAAGAAGACAATTTTCTTGTAATGCATTATATTCTATTTGGTGTAGTCGAAAGAATTATTTTCTCGTTTTTCAATATCTGTTTACCCACTAACAAAAAGGACTCCGAAGTCTCCAGAAATTGCACTTGGAAAATTTCCTTCAGAACAATCAAAAGATGACCTGGAAGCCTTCCACCCTTCTCAGATGATATGCGAGAGCCAAACACCATCGAGCTATATTGACCACACCCATACCCACTACCTACCTCTCGCTGCGATTAGTTGAACGTTTTGTCTTGAGATAATTTTGAGATCTATTTTGAAGAAGTGTGTTCGGCAATGCCTAAAGAAAAATCTTCGAAGTCCTACAGGCTAAAACAGCGGATCACCACTGGAGATTCCATTTTCACTGCCAGTGAAAGGGTAGGCTTCTGCCATGATTTGACTAAGGAGGTGTCCGACTCGTTGGCTGAATGGTCAGCGTACTGGTCTTCGGTTCAGAAGGTCCCGGATTCGATTCCAAGCCGGGTCAGGGCTGGGTGTTTGTGCTGTCCTCAACATCCCTACAACTCACATACCACACATAACACTACCCTCCACCAAATTAACACCCAGTTACCTACACATGGCAGATGCCGCCCACCCTCACCAGATGGTCTGCCTTAGAAGGACTTCACTCGGCTAGAAATAGCCACACGAAATTATTATTAATAAAGAGGTAAGTTCATTTTCATCTTGTGATTGACGACTAGGATAGCATTCAACTGTAGAATTTACAGGCCTGTTAAGGTATGCATTGTGTCAAGTTGTATTGTTTCAACGCTATATTATAGAAGATGTGAACTTTCAGAAGTGAATATCGCCAAAATTAAAATAAGCATACATATCTAGACGAGGAGCCCGACGGCATAGGGGTGGTTTCTTTTCACAGAGTGAACGAAAATTAAGAATTAGTGAACAGTGATTCATTTCCTGTGAAATATTGCACATAGTGCAATTTTTAAAATTCCCTTTTAAATAATTTGTACGTAACTCTCACCAGCATAATGTCTAGACTCTAGTGAAAACTATACGACACTGCCAAATCCAAATTATAACTGAAAAATATTTAAGGACATAATTATTGCCATGTAAATTACGAATTAGTTCCTTCTCTCCCAACTTATGGTTTCATACTTCTGGGAACATTGTCATCTCTGGTCGTTTTCCTTTTCGTATGAAACAATAGTAATGTTATTGATTTTTACGTCCCACTCATTACTTTGACAATTTTTGGAGACTCGGAATTTTGTCCTACAGAAGTTCTTTTACTTGCCATTAAACCTATCTACATGAGGCTGGCGTATTTGAGCACCTTCAAATACCAGCGGACTGAATCAGATCGTACCTGCAAATGTGGGACCGTACCGGAAGGCCATTGCCCCCAAACGCTTGAGCCATTCAGCCCGGCTGTATAAAACAGGTACGTGATATATGCCAACTATTATTGCCAGTAAACCCGACAATATTAATAGAATGTTGATGAACTCAATTTTTAAAAACAATTTATTATAAAGTTCATCGTAATCATTGATTCGTCATAATAAGTGTATTTAAAAACATCTAGTACATGTTTCGGCACAACCGTAAGTATAACCTTAAAGAAATTACAGACAGAAGCAATGTATTATTTGAAGAATTTACAAATATTAGCAATCATCTGTAATGTTAGTTTCGACAGGTTACTTCCTCCCTTCCTGTCGCTCCAACTTCCCCTTCACCACCATTTCTCCTTACATGCAACAGTTCAAAGCAAGCGATAACACACACGACCACTTCACCTGACAACATCAACACCAGATGTTGGAAGACAGGACATAAGTCTCTGTCTTCAATTATCTACCGTATCTTATCAACGCAACAATTATCGCAGCAATTCGTGCTATCATCTTCCACATTCTTTCACTTTCTATTTAGATCTTGATAACTAATTTACGAAGATATGTACGATTTCAGCTAGCATTATATAAACTTCCACAGGTTCCATATTAACAACCCAAGTTATACACAAGAGCAACAGCATTTCAACCAAGTGTACTGCTACCAGCACCTTTCGACACTATATTTCACTAAAGACAACGTCGTCGCTCATGTGCCAGAACCGCCAATGTGACAATGCTCTTCCTATCCATTAATTTCTTTAAGACTGGTCACGCCTTCCAGCCACATATTGTATCGGAAACGCCGCTACGATAAGCAAAGTTCTAAGTACGAAAGTTAAACTTTGCGCCAGGTGAAAGATAGGCAAGCCCGCCGAACTCCACTGACGTACGCAGCAGTGACGTAGCCACCGCAGGCCGGCTTCGCACGGCCAGCATGATCATATAAATGGCAATGTTGCGATCCATCTGAAAAAAGGGATCACCTCACAGGCCAACCTAGACTGCTTTTGACCACTAAGTGATGTTATGACGACATACCCTTGCATACGAGGGCAATGCTAACCTCGCCTCCCGCTTGGAGTAGCCGAGTCGGAAAGGTCACGGACCGCTTTGGATGAGGCGAATCGACCGGGAGCCCATGGATGAGCCACAAATCGGTTAGGTGACCTGCAGATGAGGTTAAGACGTCATTATGAAGTGTCAAACTAACATTGCACACGAACGCTAATCTAACCGTTTGGAGGAGTCTAATCGGTTAGGTGACTGGTAGTTCAGGTTATGACGTGTAAACCTAACCACGCTACGAGGAACGCTAACCTAACCTCAGACGGGTTCCCCTTGGATTAGCAGAGCTAGTGAGGTGACTTCTAGGGTTAACACGTGTGTTAACCTAACCTTGGCCACGAACGGTAACCTAACCTCACACACGCTCTTTCTCGTCTCCCCCATGGGGTAGTGACAGAACTGTGACGTAATAAGCGCGGGCGATTTAAAAATGCGTGCTTATTCTTTCATAACCGAACGCGCAGGCCTTCACCTGACAGAGCTGTGACGTCACAGCGTGGGTGATTTGAAATTCGGACTGCTGGCTAAGGGTGTATGACGTTATAACCAAACGTATGTCCATTCCTTGTCCCGTAGAGGGGTTTGTGGTGAGATGAATCTGTTAAGATGGACGTTTTATAACCAGATGCCCTTCCTGACGTCAACCTCATCAGGGAAGATAATAAGATGAAAGGAATTACATGATATATGATAGTGGGAAGGTAGAGGGTAAAACCCAGGAAGGTGAAAAGAGTAATGGCGTGGCCCTTAGCAGGGCGAAACTGGACCACACCTTGATAGGGGCAGCCATATCGTTCGGCACCACGACCGGCTGGAGAGCAGTGTGAGGTAGTTGCTATAGTCATAAGTTTGTATTCACCCAATGAATTACCTGTGACATGTTGCCTGATGTACCCATTGTTTGTCATGGAACTTTGTTGTGTGTATGGTTGCAACAATAGAAGTGACAAGAACAGAAAACCCGGCATTGCTTTCCATCGGTAAGTTTTCGTTATTGTAGGCTAGTACTATCAAAAGCAGACGCACATGTATATTTTTTCATAGAAATAACGTCATGTTTTTAAACATGGATTTGGTGTAGGTTCGCTAATAACCCAGAGCGTCGGGCCTTGTGGAATAAAGCACTTGAAGAACTGAACACCTGGTGTTAATAATGTTATTTGTACGGAGCCCTTTACCCCTGACCAAGTGAATAACGGATACTTATCCAGGCCGAGACTGAGAGAGAATACCTTCCCGAACGCATTCCTTGCCTATCACAGCTACGTACAGCCATTAGCGCCTAAGATAACTATCGCTTGAGAAATAAAATTAAGACAGTGGCTGATATGATTTATTTTTTCCGTTTGGATGACATTTTGAATAATAATGGTTTTCAGAAAAGGAACGAACCACGATCCAGGGATATTGACAACTCGAGCCAAGTAGTCTAATATGGTATTGGAGGGGTCTATCAGTGCCATTAATACTGTTCAGGTGCAAAAGGAAGAGCTTTGAAAGCAACAGACTGTACTCAAATTATAGTTCGGTATTCTAGTTTGTTTATCCAGAGTGTTCAATCCCCGGACGTGGAAGAATGAGAAATCTTTGAACATGCACAGTGTCAAAAGAAAGAAGAGAAATTGTAATTGATAGTTAGGTAAATGAGGGCTTCATTGAGACGTACGAAAATTATCATTTGAAATTTACGATGAAGGAATGCTGGGATGACAAAACGAAAGCGACAACTACGAAAACTTTATTTCATGACTTGAAATCAAAACGGCTAATAACAAGTGAATGCGCTATTCAGCTTACTGATATTTAAGGCGTTTGACTAAGACACTTATTCAGATTGTAAAATGAAAACGTCCAGGGAATAAAAATTAGACAATATTTCACCCAAGTTATGCCGTTCAAAGGACAGTAATGCTCAATGCTGGACTATGATTTAAATGCTTGCTTTTATCAATTTGTGGTCTGTGACCAGCTTTAGTTTGATCAAAAGTACAGTTGTATATGTTACAATTGTGTGTACAGTGTAGTATATTAATTTAGGTGCCTTGTGCTTGAATGGGAAGAAAATCTGTTTTAATCGCGTTTCTCCCTCATTCAGTAGCGCACAGTCCAATCCTTCCACTTCGTAGGCCTGCGTAAGTGTGGGGGAACATGTAGCTACTGACCATTCAGGCAGCGGTTATCTAGGATCTTCTTCATTTTATGTGCTATCTAGAAGTAGGTTAAATGAAAATGGGAAGAGAGGATCCAGGGTTTAAACTAGAGCTTGAACTTTTGTACAAGGAAAGTTAATAACGACCTTCCTATCCACCCTCGAAATACCCTGCCTTGTCGTGCGCTTGGAATAGTCTAAGAATGAAGTTAATGCGTCATCCCAGCCGTGTCCCTACCCCATAAATTGTCCCTGTTCGTGTTCTTCAAGCGTACGGATGGTCCCCCGGAGTATTCCAGGATGGACCTGACTTAAGGAAGAGACTGGTTAATTGGCGAAGCGGGAATCTATTAGCCGAGGCTGATGCGATTACTTGAGACCACTAAGCCTTACGGCCACGTCGGTGATAACATTATGGTGACAGTATAGGGTCATAAATATCTCGACCACAGTACGACATTGCCTGCAGTCTTGTGGCTCATAACAGCATGAAGGCAGAAAAATTCCCATTATACACTGAAATCTGATATTTTCTCTATCCTAATGGTCAGTTGCAGTTAATAATATTAATATTAATAATAATAATAATAATAATAATAATAATAATAATAATAATAATAATAATAATAATACCTGTGGACTGTGAGTGAGACCCTACACACAAAAACTTGAAGCCTTAGAAATATGAGTACTGAAGAATGTCACGAATCTCTTGGGCGGAAAGAGTGAGAAATTCCAAGATGGATAGACTAGAAAAGAGACCTGTACTTATTAAGGATTCGCCGAAGTGCCAGCACGATCGTCACCTTTGTGGATTTTAAGAAGGCGTATGACTCTGTGGACAGACAGACAGTATTTGATACTCTAGAAGAACTCAGAGTGGACAAGAAGACCAGAGCACTTATCCAGCAGACCCGCACAAATACGACCTGTAAAGTGAAATTCCTTGGAGAAATCTCAGAGCCTTTTGAAATATGTACGGGCGTTCGTCAAGGTGACGGAATCTCCCCTATTCTGTTTAACATAGTTCTAGACAAAGTTATTAGAGAGTGGGGAAAGGATATCAAGGGTGTGAACATCGGAAATTTGGGAAGCAAGATCAATGTGAAATGTTTAGTATTTGCTGATGATCTCGCAATCATTACTAAGACCAAGGATGAAACAAGGTATGCCATAGAGAGACTACACAATATTGCATCAAAGGCAGGCCTCCAGATATCCTACGAGAAAACCAAGTACATGAAAAATCTACGTCAAAATAGCAAAAGAACCCCGCTAGAGATGGAAAACGGCACAATACCTTGGAGAAATTATACTACCATCAGGATTAGACAGTAGTGCCAATGTAGAAAAAAACACCAGACTACATAAGGCATACAGACTGACGTGGAATTACTACAACAAAAGAGTCATGCAAAATTACGACACAAGACAGTTGTATTGTCTGAAGCTTTATATGCCTCAGAAACCATATGCTTAGGTGGTCACTCTAAAAATACAGAAATTGAAAAGCAGGAGCGGAAAATTCTCAGGAAAATTCATGGTCCTACGAGAGAAGATGGAATGTGGATTAAGGGGAGAACAGCGGACCTCTACTCCTTCACCGACAGGTTTACTGATGCCGTACGGAAAAGACGCCTTAATTTCTATGGCCATATCTACAGAATGAACAGCGATAGACTAACTAAAAGATTATTCAAAGTAATCAACTCAAAGAAGGTCAAAATAAAATGGCTAGAAGAATCTAAGGCAGACCGCCAAGAAATAAATATCACAGACGACATCATGGAAAATCGTGGAGCTTTTAGAACAAAAGTAGCCAATCATAAATTTAGGAAGAAACCCAAAAAGACAGCTGGTGGGAAGTGGTCGATAGAACGCAAGATGCAACACAGTGCATTCATGAAGAGATTTTGGGAGGATAAGAAGGCACAAACCATCAAACCAACTAAGAACTTCAAACACGCTCTATGAATGGGCATAACGAAGAAAGAAGAAAGAAAGGAGAAGAAGAATGCCTTTGCTGGCGAGATGTAGACTGTACAGTACACTATGTCTTCTGGTATGGGCTAGAAAAAATTTGTTACTTTCATTGACCTGTCTCAGTCTCATCCTTGGCTTTGACAATATGAAAGTGACCGAGGTGTGAGCGATGCTAGTAATACCATTCCTTATTCAGCCAGTCCCTGTTATGAATGGTGTGAAGGTATCACCTATAGTGTCGGTTGGTGCATGCATTTCAGTGGACTTGGCAGACTGATACGTAATAGCAACTTCTGGCTCGGCGAGGAAAGCAACGGGAAACTACCTCACTCCTCATGTGCCTAGTATGCCTCTTCAGTGACACCAGTGCTATCTATGACAGCTGCTGGCGTAACAGTGCAGGATCAAACCAGCCTTCCGGCTGAATACTCAATATAACCAAACCAAACCCCACGGCACTTAACGCCCATGAAAGGGCTTTGGCCCGCCCAGCGACCGCTGCTCAGCCTGAAGACCTGCAGATTACGAGGGGCCGTGTGGTCAGCACGACGCATCCTCTCGGTCATTATTCTGGGCTTTCGAGACCGGGCCCGCTATCTCACCGTCAGATAGCTCCTCAATTCTAATCACGTAGGCTGATTGGACCTCGAACCAGCCCTCAGGTCGAGAGAAAAATCCCTGACTTGGATGGGAATCGAACCCGGCACCTCCGGGCGAGAGGCAGGCACGCTACCCCTATACCACAGAGCCGGCGAATACCCAACACTGTGTACGTAATAATAACAACAGAAGAATGTAACGCTTTATAGATAAGGAATAAAAGTATTTTCCTGTTCAACTTGAGTGTTTATACAGGGTACGGTGATAAGCTGATACTGGTGTTGACGCATGCTCAAACAGTAGATTGTGTTTACCGCTTGACATAGAATTCAGACCAGGGTGAGTTATTTCACTCGTACTCGTGGCAGTTTGGAGAAGAATTACCTCGCATTATTTCTACTACCAGCCTCTTAATTGAATTTCCTGCGATTAAGCATGAGTGGGTGCCCATTTTTCTACATTTCTCTGTGAAAGGTCTAACTACCCATACAGCCACCACGTACAGTAAGTGTATGAATTGTTGTATGTCCTCCGCTCTCTTCGCTCAGCGCCAGCCAGCCGCACGCACGCAAGCGTGGATCATTCGAGACTCGACGCGCAGTCTTCAGTGCGCGTGTCTGTTAAGTCGTGTGAAGTATATAAGGAGCTCCCTGTCTGTCACTTATGAGGATTCTCCCCAGTGTCCCGCTCCAGAATACACTGAACGTCGAACACGGAGGCTACTCCTCTTAAAAATGTGTCTCGACCAGGTGGACGGAATTCTGGTAGTATGAGGTTTCACCTCAGGTCACTGCTCCACTTTTCCGTTCCTTCATCCATGTCGAGCCCCGATGTTGTATGCCACACATCCCAAGCTCACTCAAGCTCCGTCACACACATTAGATTCTCTAATTGTGAACATAGCTTTCATTTAGTACAAGCTTATGAACTCAGACACTTCAAGTTAGAAGGAACTCTCTTAGCTAATCTATGCTAGTGCAAATGATAGTTTTCAACTATCACGAACTATATCTTTCCCAAGAACTATCTTTTCAAGATAGCAGTGAGTGTAAATACCTTCAGAGTGTACATAGTGTATAGAAACAGAAACTCTCTCAAGATTAATCATATACTTTGCTTCAAGACAATTTTATGTTTTATTCTTGTACATACTGTAGAATTCTGCGTAAAGCAAATAAATAAGTTGTGTTCTTGTAAACCTTATCTTGTTTACAACATGAATTATTAACTTCAAGCATGAGATAATCAAGAAAAGGACAGTTTATCACCAATCCTTGTATAGAATGACCTCCACTTCTAAGGCAGAAGTGCTTTCAATCCCTGTCTTCAGATATCATTTCCCAGAAGGGAATTGAATTAACCACCCTTATGGATGTCAGTCTTAAGTCCTTCCAAAGTCAAACTCTATGTTGAGATATCTATGGCAAAATATAATTCAGCAGTATAAGGAACAAAATCTGGTACTCCAGATTGAGTGCATCATACGGTAGAAGCGCTGACCTCCTGAATCCATGTTGGCGGGTTCGACCCCAGTTCTGTCCAGTTTATTTCAAGGTGCTCAAATACGCCAATCTCATGTCTGTAGATTTATCAGCTCGTAAGAAAGAAACTTCTTCAGGAAGAAATTCCGGCACCTCAGTACAGCGTCTCAAGAAACCGCTAAAGTAGTTAGTACGACGTAAAACTATTATTATTATTATTATTATTATTATTATTATTATTATTATTATTATTATTAACTCGAACGCATTTTTTTTCAATTTCCTGTTTTATTTGTATGATAATGAAACGTCCTATTTTTCGAAGGTGATAAAAGGAAAAATAGCATTACAATTGTAACCTGTGACATTACGCTATATCATTTTAACGTATTTCCCAAGTCTTCAAAGACGGTACGCAGCATCCCGGGATGATTGAAATCCGTAAATATGTATTACATTGGAAAAATACCTAGCGTGCGAGGTCCTGTGATCTGAGTTTACGCGGCTTCCTACATTGGTGAAATATATCTGTCTGAGTCTTCGCGAATCAACTGACAATTTCTCAGCACAAAAGGCGTCACATTCGGCGGACATTCCAATCCATACAACGCGTCACACCACGCCGAGTGTCCTGAGAGTGCAAAAGTGAATCCAACAATGCAAGACACTAGATCATCTGAATACATAGAGCAACAACAGTAATAATAATAATAATAATAATAATAATAATAATAATAATAATAATAATAATGTTATTGGACTTATGTCCCGCTAACTACCTTTCGGTTTTCGGAGACGCAGAGGTGCCGGAATGTTGTCCCGCAGGAATTCTTTTACGTGCTAGTAAATCTACCGACACGAGGCTGACGTATTTGAGCACCTTCAAATACCACCGAACTGAGCCAGTTTCTAACCTGCCAAGTTGGGGTCAGAAGACCATCACCTCAACCGTCTGAGCCACTCAGTCCAGCGGCAAAAACAATTGGTAGAACTCCATTTTTCCTCTGATGCGCAGATATAACTCAACTGATAATCACAAAATTGACTATAAATAATAATAATAATAATAATAATAATAATAATAATAATAATAGATCACTTATACCACTTATCACATCAGTTTCTCCACAGAGCTAATAGGCTTTTACCAGCATCACGTCTAGAATATTCCTTCCTCTAGGTGGTTCCATCACTTTGTGGTTCAGCTGTCCTTAACAGATTAAGTTATTTACCATTTGTTGGATTATTATTATTGCAACAGCCCAAGGACACTCGAAACAAACACGGTACAAACAACCAAATACAAGAACAAGAAACAAATGCTACTTACCTAGGGTGCAGCAAGTTACATAAATAAAGTGTGGAAGAGACCCAAAATTAATTAGAAGTAAAAAACCAGGATCGAAAACAAAATTAACACATGACATGACAAAATATTAGTTAATTTATCCTGGAGTATCACATTCCATTTCCCCGGCTACTGAACGTGGTGCGCCAAACAATGGGCAATAAAACGGAAATAATATCCCAATACACAGGTCAAATACGTTCCAATGAATAGAGTTTAACTTATTCACGTTTCAGTATTCTCCCCTCCTGAAGACAGAAAACAGGGGTAGACAAAAGTTCAAAACGGTGACACAAGGTTATACTGCATAATTTTGATGTCAAAAAAAAAAAGATTTTCAGAGTATGTACCAGTCCAAAATTTATGAAGTGGAATTAACATGGAGTGGTCTTATTTGGTTGATGAAAATCAGAACTTCAGAATTGACTAGGTGACAAACACTCTTAATGATTTTTTTTTTTTTTTTTTTTTTTTTTTTTTTTTTTTTTTTTTGCTTTACGTCGCACCGACACAGATAGGTCTTTGGCAACGATGGAATAGGAAGTGAAAGGAAGCGGTCGTGGCCTCAATTAAGGTACAGCCCCGGCATTTGCCTGGTGTTAAGATGGGAAACCACGGAAATTCATCTTCTGGGCTGCCGACAGTGGGGCTCGAACCCACTATCTCCCGATTACTGGACACTGGCCGCACTTAAGCGACTGCAGCTATCGAGCTCGGTCGTAGATGTTTAATCACACCAATACAGAGTGCAGCAAACAACCATAAGTATTATACATTCTTGCTCTCCGAATAGTAGTTGCTTTGACGGAAAATCGCGTAAAAATATCTCCAACAGAAGTATGGAGGAGCACAGACCCTGTCCAATAAGTCCAAATCACGTGGTGGCATGACTTGCCTAATGGCTACAGTCACTGGTACAGTCTAAAATGAAGCAGCACCCGATAATATTCAGAAGAGAATACCATTGTAAATATAGATATCTCTTGAAGTATAGTAACACAAATGATTCATATAAAATTACACCGATATCAATAAATGACATTATACCTAGCGTATGGGAAAGGTACATTATTTTGAACTGAATTAGTGAACATAAATTTAGAAGGAAATACAATTTACATGATCATTAAATCAGTTTACAAAATTTTAGTGATTATCATCATCATCATCATCTGTTTACCCTCCAGGTTCGGTTTTTCCCTCGGACTTAGCGAGGGATCCCACCTCTACCGACTCAAGGGCAGTGTCCTGGAGCTTCAGACTCTGGTCGGGGGATACAACTGGGGAGTATGACCAGTACCTCGCCCAGGCGGCCTCACCTGCTATGCTGAACAGGGGCCTTGTGGAGGGATGGGAAGATTGGAAGGGATAGGCAAGGAAGAGGGAAGGAAGCGGCCGTGGCCTTAAGTTAGGTACCATCCCGGCATTCGCCTGGAGGAGAAGTGGGAAACCACGGAAAACCACTTCCAGGATGGCTGAGGTGGGAATCGAACCCACCTCTACTCAGTTGACCTCCCGAGGCTGAGTGGACCCCGTTCCAGCCCTCGTACCACTTTTCAAATTTCGTGGCAGAGCCGGGAATCGAACCCGGACCTCCGGAGGTGGCAGCTAATCACGCTAACCACTACACCACAGAGGCGGCTTTTAGTGATTAAATGGGCTTAATTTGACTCAAGTGTACTCATAATGCGTTTGGCAACAGGGTCATACTAGAGTTTAAAAAAATCTAACACCTTACAAGGACCATGATAACGAGCAGCTAATTTCGCAGAAAATGTATATATAGCCTTACTACTAGGTATGACAGTGTCATCAACAGATAGACACTGCGACTTTTATCATACTTCCTTTGCACGTTAGCATAGGAAATTACAAGTTTAGATCTCGCTCTGTCCCATATATTGCGAATCTCCTCCGGATGTGGATTGTCAGGAAGGAGAGAATCAATGTCAAACACATCAGAGATGGGGGAAAACGGAGTAAATCGAAGCATTAAAGACATGGGTTTTTGCCCATGTGATTCGTGAACAGATGAATTAAATGCATAAGTAAGCCAATGAATGCAGAAATCCCATTTAGATAGCTGGTTATGATGGTATGCATTGAGTGCAGCACGTAAGTTTCGGATAACTCTGCCGGGCTGAGTGGCTCAGACGGTTGAGGCACTGGCCTTCTGACCCCAACTTGGCAGGTTCGATCCTGGCTCAGTCCGGTGGTATTTGAAGGTGCTCAAATACGTCAGCCTCGTGTCGGTAGATTTACTGGCACGTAATAGAACTCCTGCGGGACCAAATTCCGGCACCTCGGCGTCTCCGAAAACCGTAAAAGAGTAGTTAGTGGGACGTAAAACAATTAACATTATTATTATTATTCGGTTAACTCTTTCAGCAAAATTGGGGTTTGGATAATAAGGTGTGATGGTAACATCAGAAATAGATAAATCAAAGCAAAATGAACTAAACAGCTAAAGATTTAGCATTCTCAGATACAATAAACTTAGAAGGACCAAATATAGAAAAGATCAAACTGAGACAGGATATAGTGGTCCGAGCATCCTTGTCGGGAAAATCTATGTAAAACGGGTAAAACCGTCAACACACACAAGTGCAAATCGATTTCCGTTAGAGATTAAGGGGAAGGCTCCCACATAATCAATGAAAAGTCTCTCCATAGGTTTTGTAGGGTGAGAAAAGGACAAGAAAACAACACGGGTATCCATACTAGGTTTACTTGTACTGTACAGTTTACAAGACTTGATCATTTCCCTAATGTGAAAATCCATATTACCGGGCGAGATGGCCTTGCAGTTAGGAACGCCGAGCTGTGAGCTCGCATCCGAGAGATAGTGGGTTCGAACCCCACTGTCGGCAGCCCCCAGTATGGTTTCCGTAGTTTCTCATTTTCACACCAGGCAAATGCAGGGGCTGTACCTCAATTAAGGCCACGGCCGCTTCCTTCCAATCCCTAGGCTTTTCCTGTCCCATCGTCGCCATAAGACCTATCTGTGTCGGAGCGACGTAGAGCAAAAAAAAAAATCTTCCAAATGAAGTGAGTTCGAATCTTTTCATGAGTTTTAAGGAAGCCTAAATATCCTCTGGGGGTATAGTACTGATACTACTTAAATGAGAAGGTTTTTGCTAGTGGCTTTACATCGCACCGACACAGATAGGTCTTATGGAGACGATGGGATAGAAAATGCTTAGGAGTAGGAAGGAAGCGGCCGTGGCCTTAATTAAAGTCCAGCCCCAGCATTTTCCTGGTGTGAAAATGGGAAATCACGGAAAACCATCTTAAGAGCTGCCGGTAGTGGAATTTGAACCCACTATTCAAAAACAAAATTAACACTTGACAAATCACTAATGGCTCTAAGTATACCAAATGATAAGAAAAGACCGTCTTAATGTGAAAACAAAATATTTAATAAATAAATTTAACTTGTAATAAATTAAAACTGGAAGAAGTTTGAATTGTTCCTTGAGTTTACCAAAATTTAAAGGAAATAATAATTGATGTATAACAGAAAACAATTCTCAAATAAATCTAAAATACTGGCCATTAACAATAGTTTCCTTTTGATAATTCAATTTTAGTAAATTGGATACAACAAATCGACTTAAATAAAGTTGAAATTGGTTTCAACATAATTGACATTAAAACATTTAAACAATAATAATGGTAAACGGTCACATTGATTCTTCAAATCAAAATGAGACCAGAACTGAAATTAATATCGAACCAATTAAATTTTCAAATTAAATGATTGAATATACAGTCATAATGAAATATTCCCTGATACAATCACAATATTTTTAAGGGAAAGTATGAGTGTTTCACCAATACTACAGGACAAAATCGCACAAGAACTGTAATGCTGCTTCCCAAGCCAAGCTACTATTATTAACAACTATCAAGGACAAATTACGCAAGTAATTATGAAAAGGAAGAAAACAAAACACGAATGTGGATAATTCAGGTGAGCGTTGAGAAAAGAAAATTAATTAGGAGGATCAAATTTCAACTCTCTACTAACCGCGGTGATACTGACAATAAAAATAATAATAATTACATTAGATGGTATGATTTGAATTTCATTGCACATAAACATTAAATTTAACATACGGCAAAATTACGGTTATTGAATTTAATGTGAGGTGGCTTTGGAAGCGGCATGATGCACATATGAGGTATAATTTAAGTACACAACACCAGAAGAGGAGGAAAAAGAAGAACAATCCCATTACGAGGAAACAGCCGACACAGGCCAAACCCACAATCAAATGTACTACAAATAGAGATCACATTACCACGAAAAATTGGTATAATAAAATACACCACAATAAGAAGAGGATACCCCAAAAATCAGGAGTAAATATTAAATACAAGCAAGAATCCCATACGTATAAATAAAAAACTTACTGGATGACTTTTACACTCATAGACCCATATACAGCGGTTCCAAATTACCTCAGTTACCCCATTAATAATATAATTACTTTCACATAACATGGTTTCAAAATTTTTTAACAACCAGAAGTCACGAATTAATGCACATTAAACAATGTGCAGGAAACCGTTGCCGAAAAGTCCTTTTTAGGTACCCTGTAGGTACATATTGCACCAACCCGCGTCCAGGTGGGGTACACGAGTTTCCAGACTAGCTCTTAATAATAATTCCATTTGCCAACTATTGCTGGGTTGTGAGTTCCGCGTGAGAAAGAACACCTATGGCTTACGGTAAATCCCAACCTACGTAGATGAACGTCTTCAACACGCTATGAGTCGGATACCGTACTTGTATGATACCGAAATTTATCGTAAAAAATCAGATTGTCATGGCTTGTCAAGAATTCCGTGTATGTCATTATCATAATCGCAATCAGAATTAGTCATTATTAGCTTATATCTAGTACTTATTCTAAGTAGACATTGAAAGAATTTAATGTTTTCCACTACTTAGCTTTTATTAATAAATTGGTCTAAATATGAGTTGAAATAAAGGTAGGGTATCTTGAAAAAAATATTTATACACTGTGGCTGGTTTCCTACGCAATCAGCTTCTAAATAATGTACTTATGTTACGTTGGAGAAAACAGGTTTAGGGAAACCTCTAACATAAAAAAGAAATGAAATCAGGCCTCATTTATCTATGTCTTAATCCTGGCCTATCGAAGAATTGTATCATAATTAAGTAGTATCCAGGAAAATTAAATGAAAAGAAAAAAATTATATAATCAAGTAAAATTATTCAACATAATTGTAAAAATTGGATGCATCCAAATGATTTAAGTAAAACAAGCTATACGCCCTACTATATACAATGTTCAAATTGGGTTTCAATTGAAAATGTGAAAACGCAAAGAAAGTGGCCAATAATTAATTAATTAATTAATTAATTAATTAATTAATTAAGATCTGGAATCTTTCAATATTAAGCTGGGTTGCTTCTTAAAATTACCAAAATTCAATCGTATGAACCTAAATTCACATGCAATTACAGAAATGCATATCTCTCGGCTGAACACTCCACATCAATGTCCACGCATAGTAGAAAAAATCGTGTGAGAAGATTAATGTCTGTCCATTAGGGTTTTTCTCTAGTTGAGGTTCCAAATTATTTTATGTTTCATATTTCATCCTAACTAACCTCCATATAAGCAAATCTAAGTCCACTTTAAGTCGTAAGCAATCTCAAATTAATTCCATCGTAAGGATTATATGGCTAAATCATTCAATTATTATTTTAATTCATGGTTGAAATTCAATTAAAGTGCGTATATAACTTAATATAGCATTACCAAGTGTATTTAATTAATCTTCCAACGAATAATACCATAGATGGAAAAATTGACACATAGGAAGACTCTATCTTCATCTAAAATCCACATATGAAAGACTAAGTTACCAGTGATGTATTAAACTGCTCTCATAAAATCATAAGTTAAATTGCCGTATGTGAGAATGTATGAAAACAATCGTAGGTATGTCAGTGAAGGCCTAAATATTGACGTAGGTGGCCTCTCGGCTCTTCTGATGATCCTACTCACTCAATTAATTCTATACTGATGGCATTGAGATCGTATCCTAATCTGTATTATATATATTAGGGAATAAAATAGCAATCGGAAACAGTACGTTTCAATACCTATACCTTAGCATGTGCAACCTACACATACTACCATCTCTCGAAGAAATACTATGACCAACTTCCTAAATAACAATAACTATCACCATCAAAATATACTATCAACTCATATGCTAATTACATTCACCATTTAACACTTCAATTATCGCGTAACATTCATATTCAAAGCACTCGTTTCATCAAAATGCGCAACATGTGTGCCATAACCTACACATATATAAATCATTATCATTACTGTCATAGTATCAAAGAACCGCACATCGTAACCTTAAAACTGTGCCACTATATTTTATTGAAAACATTCCCTAAATACGATCTTTACGTTTGTTATTTTGTTAAAGCCATCACGCATATAAATATTAGCTTCCTCTTAATACTCTAACACTTCACTGACA
The DNA here is from genome assembly GCF_040414725.1 of Anabrus simplex. NCBI lineage: Eukaryota > Metazoa > Arthropoda > Insecta > Orthoptera > Tettigoniidae > Anabrus > Anabrus simplex. The sequence continues at coordinate 1,527,438,358 of NC_090265.1, forward strand.
ACGAATCAAGAAAAATATCACTCACTTCTCCAATACCATATTGACAAAACTTACGAACGGCATTCACTGGTATTTTACACCTATGTCTGGGATTTACGGTAACTTCAGATGAATACCTATTTCCTTGTAAGTACACTCGTATATTAACTACGCACACACAATGTCATAATGCACATTATATATTAACCAAAAGAATAAGGTTTTCTACTTACGACACGACTCAAATGGGGACTTAACTTTGCTTATTGGGTATTGACTTCCATCTCGCTGTTAATCGTCATGGGCTGGTAGGCCTCGCTCCATGGTTCGGCTTAGGTAATCGGGTCCATCTCGTCCTCACAGCTGATTACCGCCCTCCTGGATCATCGATCTCGTGAAGCGTCACCATAGCCAGAGTAGTCTTTGCCTCAGCTTCTTAGAACATCATGGTGGTTTTCATTGCGTCAAGGACAGAATAACACAAGGCATTAGTTGATTTATACATGCTGTAATCTACTTAGTAGTGCTAATGTGAAAAGTATATATGTATTCTGGTCCGTCTAATTTATTTATGATCTCTAAATATCGTCTTATTTCAGCTGCCTTGCTCGCCGAAACGGTGTGAATTTTACGTGCTTTTAGAATTGCACTCTATTTTCCGTTTAATTCAGTTCTCTTGACGTTGTGCAGTATCGGGCAAATACAATGTTCCGAGCCCAACCGTGACGTAGTACAGATCCAACTTGACGTTTCCAAACAGCTGGTCTATAATCTCACGTATATGTGTCAACCACAGCTGATGTTAAGCGGGTTATCGTAGATTTGATCTTATCTCCAATAATTGATTAAAGAATCCAATAAGTAGCTGGTTTCTTTACTCGATTCCGTCTTTTCTTCGATGCAGTGCTGAATTGAGATTTGTTCTAATGGAAGACTTTTTTTAATAATCGGTTTAAATAATCCGCTCTCGTCATTCTTTCGCACCGCCTTCTAAAAGTGGTTCTTTTCGTGATTGCCAGTTGAATTTATTGTCTCTTCAGCTCGTACCGCTGTTAATTGCTTTTATTCTGATCCGTTAATAGCCGGAGCGCCATTTTTGTTCCTAATACAGCAACTATAGAACGGTGAAATGGCACAATATTAACAATGTCATGAATATCTTGAATAGACACCATAACGGTTTTCTTTGTTGAGTCAGTTTAAGATAATATCTTCTAAACCAACGGATAGTAGAGTTCCAGTTCCAAATATGTAACACGTGGAGACTACTTACATCGGCCGACAGGAAAAATAGAAAATGTAATCCAAACCTTCACATAGCACTCACTTGAAGATCGGCACAGAGCCGTTTGCACGTTTTAACCCATGCCACCGATATTCATACTGAAACAAAAGGAAGAAAATAAAAAAAATTAAATGTTTCAAAGTACATGTAGAAATTAAGGCCTGGCCTTAAATATTAGTTTATCCTGGAGTATCATACTCCATTTCCCCGGCTAGGAATCGTGTTCCTCTTGGACACAAGCGTGCACACATCCATCTTGGATCCCAGGCAGGCAACGAGTGCACGGAGGAACGTACACTAAATGAAGAAGACGCGTTCAGCGCATGCGCGCCAGTATTGATTTTCCAAGGGGCCACTAGACTTCATCTCAGCCACGACGCAATAAATATATAGCACACATTTAAATAATGATAACGGTAGAATACACCAATAAAACAGGCGCACAAAACAATGGACAATAAAACGGAAATAATATACTAATACACAGTTCAAATATGTTCCAATAAATAGAGTTTCACGTATCCACGTTACAATTATTATCATTATTTTTATTATTAAAATGCTATTGGTTTTACGTACCAAGTATTACTGATGCAGTTTTTAGGCGCACCAAGGTACCGATAATGTTGTCCCTGCACGAGTAATCCAAAATCTATCGACAAGAGACTTTCATGTATGAGCACCTTTAAATATCACCAATGTGAGCCAGGATTGAACCCACTTCATACCAAAAAATATTGTGAATAATTATCGCATGCTGCTGCCACATTTTCCACACCCATGCGGTCACGGGTGCGATGTGTTTCGTGCATAGACTACATTCTTAGGTAATTTCTAATGCTGGCTGCCCCTTCTGACGCCAGCCCTAATATGGAGAGATATAGTGTACCATTTCGGGTCTCTGTGGGGATTGGTAAAGTGCAAATTATCAGGTATGTGTTAAAAAGTGGAAATACCCAGTCCCAGACGAGGCTAACTCCCACCCGGCTAGGAGTCGATCCCTAATTTCCTTGAACCGAAAGTCAGTAAGTTGAACATTAATGATAGGAGCTGAGCGAATAATAATAATAATAATAATAATAATAATAATAATAATAATAATAATAATAATAATAATAATATTAATAATAATATATCCAGAAACAAGCAGAAGTGAGTAAACGGGAACGAGCCCCAGAGGCTCACAAATGTTTTGCTTGGAGTGGTTAATATGGGATTTCTAGCTGAATCTGATATTTCTTCCAATTACTTGCGACTTTTATACCTGTCTGAACCAAACTCCCTTAGTCAACTCTTGTTCTCTTCCGACCTCGACGGTATTAGGTTTGCAACACACTGCACACTTTCATTTCCACACCCTTCGAGACCCTTCTCTGTTTCCCTTTACCAATTCCTGTTTTCTTTCATTACAGTTACGAAGGGATAGATATTCCGCAGGAAAAAATATTCAGCACAGTCACAATCACAGCACATCTCTATTTGACTCTTTAGCTCCTACGACTACGATGTACATGCCTCACTTGTCCCTCCTACATTAATGAAACCTATTTACAATCGGCAACCTGTAAACAAGAGTGTTACTGATACTCAATGACATATGGACTGGCACATTTCACTTTCGGATCATTCTGTATACAAATTTCTGTACTTCACATCCAATTGAGACGTTGTTAAACCTCGAGCGGTTGCAACGTGAGCTCTTTTTTTCCGGGTTGTAGACAGTTGATATCGGGGGTTTTCACTTCCTACACTTTTCGTGATAATAATTTTAACACGTAGTGCTGGGACAATCACGATGCCAATATAGGAGTAGGTTATATGAGTACCTTCGTCAAATTTTGTGGAGTATTCTGCTGGTGGCAGGCTGCTTAGCCAAGGTTGTAAAAGCGTAATTTGCCTCTCCCTCCCCCTCCCTCTCCCTTTTAAGGTCGTGAGTTCGATTCTCCCTCAGGAAGTCTGAAATTTAGGAACGAAAATTTATCTTCTAGATAGCACATAGCTCTGGGGTTCACTCAGCCTACATCATATTTGAGCATCGGGTTAATTCCTGGGGTCAAAGGTGGCCAGGTAGAGACTTAAGTACTCTACCTGACTTACAGCCGAGGTTACCCATAGTGGAAGCTTTTACCTTCCACTCCCGTGTACAAAGACGTTGGTTATCTGTACGGAGATAGTTTTGCATTATTCCCTTGTACTTGGTTTACTTGCTAAGGAGCACTTTGTATTTCTACATCTCGTCAGGGATACGATATTAAGAGAGCAAGCAAACAATGTTCAACAACGACTAAGACTGATGATCATGATGATGATTTTGATGATGACGGTGGTGGTGGTGGTTGTGTTTGTGATTAAACTCGTATTACTCTTCATTCTATAGTAGTTATGTTTCGTTAGTTAAGTCCGTCTGTACAAATGTTTCGAAGGATATTATCTTGGCCTGGAGAAATTACTTCTACAGACAGAAATATTTCAACCTGGAGTAAATACCTTAGAACATACAGACGACTACTGCCCAGTCTGATGACCTGTATTTTGACAGGCCACGGGGTCTCCTTGACGACTTCTTCAGCCGTACTACTGATCACTTCCACTGTGTTTCATATAAAACACCTCCTCAGTTGACTTAACGAAATTCAGTGGGATGGGTTTCAACCATCAGTCTACCGTTGGCAATCCTTGGACGAGCCAGAGATTGAAATGTGTCTCCTCCTGGTGACACAGAAACACGCTACAGCACACCACGAGGCTAATAACAATACATCGAGCTCGATAGCTGCAGTCGCTTAATTGCGGCCAGTATCCAGTATTCGGGAGATAGTAGGTTCGAACCCCACTGTCGGCAGCCCTGAAAATGGTTTTCCGTGGTTTCCCATCTTCACACCAGGCAAATGCTGGGGCTGTACCTTAATTAAGGCCACTGCCGCTTCCTTCCCACTCCTAGCCCTTCCCTATCCCATCGTCGCCATAAGACCTATCTGTGTCGGTGCGACGTAAGGCAACTAGCAAAAAAAAAAAAAAAAAATTATAGATTTTTAAATCTATGGCACAATAACTCATTTTTTCCTTGGCCTGCCAAGATGACTGCTGCCTATCCAGATAATCTAATAGAGTTTCACATGGTAGTTTGACGACATAGTGAATCGAATTGCCTGCCTTTCGTGTCCAGAGTCGGAAATAAATAATAAAAATATCTCATTAGTGAGGCTTCATTTGACACATTTATTACTAATTTTATTATGTCGCTAGTGGTTTAACGTCACAAGGATGGGATAGGCCTAGGGTATGGAAGGGAGCGGCGTAGGCTAGAAAGCCATCTTCTGGGCTGCCGACGATGGGATTCCAACCCACCATCTCACAGCTACGCGACCCTAAACGCACGGCTGACTCACTCGGCGACACCTTTATGAATCCGAAGGAAAGTTAGGTGAACAGCTAGTGATTTACTGGCCGCCTGTTTTCCTAACATAGGTTAAATAATATACATGTTATTCAGAATGAAAATTCAACTTATTTTGGCCACAGGGCCTTTTAAAACCAAGTCAATAAATACAACAAAGCCTATTGAAAATTACTGTACCACGGACAATTGCATTAAATTCATTCAGTTCATTCCATTTTGCTGCGAAGAGAAAAAAATAACAAATGAGGGTACGCAACACAATAAATATCCCCTGATAGCAGAGATGATACGGTGGGAAATATTATCTGAAGAAAACAGATCATCCAAGGCTGGATATTGCCATCTGTGAGTAGGGGAACTACAATGTCACCACGGTACCACCTGCCTGTCATAAGAGACGAATGAAAGAGAAGCACCACCATCTAATCCCAGGAGCGTGGGTTTAACGACCATGGAGATCCTGAATGAGTCTGATTGCTTCCATATAATAATTGTGCCAGGCTCTTCACTTTCCTTTCCCTACCTGACTTCTCTTGGTCAACTGTTCCTTTCTTCTCACTTAGGCTAACTGTATTCCATTTTTGAAGTGTTTGAAGTTTTTATTTCACGCCTTTTACGGCCCTTTTTTTCTTTCGCCGATACCCTCACTGTTCGAAGGGTCGAAACTCTTACAGTTTTTCTCTTATTACTCTTAGGCCTAAGAGAGGATGCTTGTCCAGTTATACCTGTTCTTAAAACAAGATTTACCACCACCACCACAATCAGCTCTTCCATGATATCCTCTTCTACATATTATTATTATTATTATTATTATTATTATTATTATTATTATTATTATTATTATTATTATTATTATTATTATTATTATTATTATTCCGATCACCTGGATCACTTTGTATGGATTTAGTCCAGTTTTGCGGTCGAATGCCTTTCCTTTCACCAATGCTACGTGTAGGGGGGATGTATTCACTACTGCATATTTCTATGATGTCATGTGATGTGCTGTGTGTAAATACAGATTAGTATGAAAACAGACACAAACCCCAGTCTCCGAGTTAGAGAAAATAACCAGAATCGATTAAAATTCCCGACCCGGTCTGGAAACGAACCCAGATCCTTTTGAATCGAAATACAGTACGCTGACCGTTCAGCCAAAGTGCCGAACATTCATGTTATCATATGATTAATATTAAGAAATGACGGTTGTATAGCTGTAATACCTCTTAAAACAATAACCATGCCACCATTACCACCACTAAAGCTGTTAACATTGTGGAAAATGGTGCTGAGGATTCAAGTCGTTCATTTCCTTTTATCAGTCTGCAGTCTCCTTACTATAGGAGTGAGAAATTGAATAAGTGTATCAGTGTATTTTAAACCCTAATCCCAGTTATTTTAAAGCCATTTGATATTTTTGTTTAAGCTTCCCTAGTTTCTCGCACGTTATAGGCTCTGCAACTTCATAGAGTTTCGATAAGTGGTGTATCCGATAACATTTCTCTGATCTGCTATCTATTATACACTACAATTTGTTTTTACCCTCACTTTAATTCCTTAGTTGGGATTACGGGGACTGCAGAAAGTTGAACTTCGAAATTTTCTCCCCTCTCAGCAATTGCATGCACGGTCGACTGCATCTTAAGACCCAGTCGGTTCTGAAAATAACTTTTCATAATACTGTGAACAGGTTTCGTTGGAAAGCACTCCCAGACGAGAACTTTTAAAAATATCTTAAGTATTTTATTTCCTCTCTTGCCTATATCCCCTGCCTGTGTCTTGGTTTTGTAATCCTCGGCTTGTAATGGGATGTAATTGTATTATCCGACTCAGTCCCTTCGAGGGTCGTTGCTTCCCTTACGACACCTCAGTGGAGCCACCTTAATTGTACCTTATACGCGCCCTTTAAAACGGGAGGTAGACTGGGAAGAGCCCTTAAATTATGCAGGAGGTAATTTCAATCCGTACGGCTGGAAGTCTTGCCCCAAACTGCTAGAGCATTTCTTTTTACATTCTTCGGCCGCTGGTGGTGAAGGGAGAGACGCTGGGGTAATATATGAGATGACTGTGTAGATGTGAAGACGGTCACATAGCCCGAGGTAAGAAGCACTTGTCTGAATGAGAAACGCAGGCAAAGAGAAGTTGGTTCAAGTCCATTCACCGAATACCAGGCTTTATCTTGGGTAACGTGGTTAGATAAATGTCATTAGCTCCTGCTAGTGGTCAAGTAATTACTAATTAGCGAGCTGGTTTATTTCTTCCAACCCAGGTTATGAATTTTTGAAGAAGGTAAAATCCATATTCTACTATACCATGAGGTCCATGAGTATTCTAATCCGTCTACAGAAAGTTCTTGGTTTCGCTACTAGTATCTACGGCTACGCAAGCTGCCAAGGAGAATAAGTCTTCGAGAGCCGAGACTATACGATAGTATTATTTTTTGTATGCATGCCCATCCCTTGTCCCTTGAGATGAACCTTCGCAACGAGTTTTTATGACCGGAAGCCCTTCCTGACGTAAACGTTATACGTAGGAGGAGTTTATGAGATGAAATGAATGTTATATATGAATGTAGGTGGGTCACGTAGCTAACAGCTTGAATTCGCGAGAAAGTAAATTTGAACCCAACTGTCGGCAACCCTTAAAATAGTTCTCCATTTTCACATCAGTCAAATGTTAGGGATGTGCCCTAATCAAGGCCACAGTTGCTTCCTTCCTACTCCTAGCCCTTTCTTATCCCATCCTCGCCATAAAACCTGTCTCGGTACGACGTAAATCAGATTATTAAAAATGTAAAAATGTAAAATTTAAGAAATGAACGTAGGAAAAGAGAGGGTGAATCCCGGTCCTGGTACATAGCTTACTCCTGTCCAATAACACCGAGGGGTCTGTTTAAGGCTTAACGTCCCCATCCGATAGATGAATCACCATCAACAATGATAAGAAATCGTACACCACTACCACTGCTACCCTGCCAGCCAACATTCTGATGGTGACAAATGGGACTCGAACCGGCTAACCACGGTGTCAGAACATACAGACTTGATGCATTAAGGATCATGGCCTCCAGGTGGGCTACGATATTATTATTATTATTATTATTATTATTATTATTATTATTATTATAATTATTATTATTATCAGACTCCTTGGCTGCATGGTCAGCGTTGAGGCGTTCGATTCAGAGGGTCACGAATTCCATTCTCGGCCAAGTCAGGGATTTTTAGCAGGACCTTAGGGCTGATTCTTGTTCAACTCAGCCTACGTGATTAGAATTGAGGAGCTATCTGACGGTAAGCTTGGTGTAAGAAAGGGCATCCGGCCGTTAAACGGGGTGCACATGGCCCTGAGGTTCACTCAGCCTACAACAAAAATGAGTACCAGGTTAATCCCTGGGGGCAAAGGCGGCCGGTCGTAGAGCTTAACCACTCTTCCCCATCAAGCGCCGAGGTTACGGATAGTGGAAGCCTTTACCTTCCACCCTTCTCAGGGCCTTCATGGCCTCTACGGGGATGACTTTACTTTGTTTATTACGTAGCAGAATTGAACTTCCTTTCTCGTGTCTACGTCTGAGTATCTCCTGAGCTCCGTTTCCCTCTTATACTATATTTAACTTTGCCTGTAAGCGAGTGTTAAAAAAGGATGACTAAATTTTTCTCGTGGTGTGCGGTACTATTAATCCATGACTGACTGGTTGTTCATCACTAACTATTTTATACGAACCTTACGGAAACTTCATCGTTTCATGTATACAGTTTCAAAGCTTTTTGGAACATATTTTGTGTTGAAAACAACTACGGGTTTTGAAGATTGCCAGAGACAGTTGAATTATTGCCTGTAATTAATTGCCTTTTTAAAATGTTCAATCGACCAATAGTTTCACAGAATAAAATTTTTTCTAAGAACTCTGTACTTAAATTGTGGTGTGAAATGCTTCAGATGGTGTCAGAATGACACAATATTAATTGTTACGCGCAAATGTTAGTGTGTATTGTGCTTCAGACGTAGTTTGGTTCTATGCAGCGGCGTATTCTCCTTGCACGCAAGGTATTCATTGTATGCGCTATGATAGGGCGAAGAAATGTCTTAAGTACGATTTGAGGTTGTTTTAAGTCAAATATTGACAATTTCATCTCTCAGAAGTTCAAAGCTTCCGCACAACTGCACTAGTTCCGTTTCTTGACTACGTGTGGTGCTGGTATAGTCTCACCATCGAATCCACTGTAGACAGAAAGAGAAAGCAAATGGAGAAGTTAAGAACGTAACGCATTCAATCCTTAAATCGCATTCGGTGGCCACGGTCGACTGGATCCCTCGCTGCGCTCCAGCGACGTATCAGGTTGGCCGTGCGGTGGCAGACATAGTTCTGAAACCCTCCGAATGATGTCGCTGCAATTGAAATTTGGTCACCATCGATGTGCTAACCTCTGCTGTCTGGTAATAACTTGTAGAAAATCGGCATGTCCTAGCTTACAGCGAGCGGAAACCACTGATTACCCCCTAGCAAGAACACAACGTGACGAAAGTGACCACTGTCACTGGGGTGATTTACTTCCAGTGCTTGAGTAGTGGCTGACTAGGGGTTCATTCATTGTCTGTTTTGTTGATTAGTGTATTCATTAATTGTGTGCTGTTTCTGTGCTATTCCTCGTGCTCGATGTTTTATGCATTAACGATAGATGAGTCCAAAATGGCATGCCTCTTTGGTGAAGTGGTTAGCGTGATTAGCTGCCACCCCCGGAGGTCCAGGTGGCTCGATTCCCGGCTCTGCCACGAAATTTTCAAAGTGGTATGAGGACTGAAACAGGGTCCAATCAGCCTCGGGAGGTCAACTGAATTTGATTCCCATCTCAGCCAACTTTGAAGAAGTTTCCGTGTTTTGCCACTTCTCTTCTAGGCAATTGCCGGGATGGAACCTAACTTAAGGCCACGGCCACTTCCTCCCCTCCACCCCCACAAGGCCCCTGTTAAGCATACCAGGTAAGGCCGCCTGGGCGAGGTACTACTCCTCCTTCCCAGTTGTATCCCCGACTAAATGTCTCACGCTCCAGGGCACTGCTCTTGAGGCGGTAGAGATGAGATCCTTCGCTGAGTCCGAGGGAAAAGCCAACTCTGGAGGGTAAACGGATTAAGAAAGAAAGAAAGAAAGAAAGAAAGAAAGAAAGAAAGAAAGAAAGATTCTCTGAAAAGCCTTATACAACCCGTTCGTTTGATGCAAATTCAACATTTAAATTTTTTTTAAAGTACAATCCTGAAACTTACAGTAAAACTGCTTGGCTCTCAGATACGTTCATGTTGTTGAAAGATTGCTTGGTTCCTATAATGTGATTTCTGATAGGACAGTGAATGCATTGGTGAGACTTGCGATTGAGTGTCTGGATAACATTGACTGTCGCGAAAAATTAGTTGCTCAGACTTTCGGTGGAGCGGCAGCGCTTGAAGGTCAGCTGAATGGTGTGCAAGCTAAATTAAAAGAAGTGGTTCCTGAGGCTGTATTCACCCACTGCTACGCGCGCAAACTTAATTTAATTCTTTCTAAAGCAGTGTCATACGCGAAAGGATGCCGTATATTCTTCGCAATGATGAGTGGTTTTGAGACATTTTTTTAGTAGTTCTTCTAAGAGAACTAACCTGCTGGACAGTGTCCTCAGGAAAAGGTTTCCTAAACTAAACCCAACAAGGTGGAAATATTCCAGCCGATTATTACAGGCGGAACATCCTGTTCCTCTCCAAGAGCTTTGCGAAAGTATTTTGGAGGAACCAAGGAACTGGGATAACATTACAATCAATGAGGAAAGCGGGTTTCTTGCGAAGTTAACGGAATTTCAGTTCAATTTTCTTCTGAATATTTTTAATGAACTGTTTTCATTGACTGATGTCACACATAGGCCTAACATTCTTCAATCTAAGACCCTAGACATCTCATTTTGCACCAGCGAAGTGAATTCATTAGAAAATAAAGTGTCAATAATGCGAGACATTGGCTTTGCTCATATCTGGGACAGAACAGAAGAGACATTTGATCCACCAATGAAAATTCCAGCACAGTTAAAATATCGCTTCTGATCATTAGGAGATTTGTCTTTTACTGAAATGCTTGGGTGTAAGAAATTTTTACTTTTTCTGGCAATTTTCCGAAAGAGCAATTTAGTAAATTGATTGAAGTCTGTGGGAAATATTTTGATATAGTACGGCTTAGATCCGAATTGAGGGATTCATTCCATTTCATTAAGATAAGATGGTTGCTCAAATCCAGACATTCATATTGACCAGTGGTCTCAACAGCGGTCTTCTCGAGCTTTATAAGTCAGAGTCGTATCCCTGCATTAGGAATGGTCAATGGAAAAAGATCTTCATGTTGAAATGAAATCACGTGAGCACTTCTGCAGTGACGTCACTAAGGAATTCTGCAAATAGAATCGCAGGGTCAAGTAATTAGGGGGAAAAGAATTGAAATTTACTTACGGAACTACATTTTGTTACTGCATCGTTACTAGTTGTATACCTCGGTGGCGAATCCAGGATACGCCACTGGTTCTATACGATTTCATATGAGCCCTATTTTTATATTTCATTTAAACCAGTTTTGTTCTACAAACTGTTTTATAATTTTAAAACTTTAAGGTGCTGTAGAGGTCATCTTGAGTCCAGATGGAACACTTATTCAGCATTTAAAATTAATTTCTATCCTCGTATAAATTTCCAGAGTGGAGGCAGGACAGATTTTTCTCCGGGTAGTCCGCTCTTCCCTGTCATCTTTCATTCCAGCAACACTCTTCAATATGATTTCATTTCATCTGTCAGTCATTAATCATTTGCTCTAGAGGAGCGCGACAGGCTTCGGCAGCCGGTACAATTCCCATCCTCGCCGCTAGATGGGGGCTTCATTCATTCCATCCCTGACTGAACAGGCTAAGGATTTTCATTTTTTCCTTGTAAGTTTTGTCAGTTTGGGTTATGTGGTATTGCTGTCCTCCTTATCTCGCGTTATCTTGATTGCGGTACATGGTGAAATATCGTGCTATCTATCTTATCTTCTGTGCTTTGAATTCCGCATTTTTCCTTGTTTTCTTGTTTTGTTAATTGTTACGGGGGACTCGGCCCGGTTGACATATGTATGGCGCTGTGAAGTAGGGGGGTTTGGTGCCCGGTTCTGTTATATTATATGACATGTTCAATGTGTGGAATTTTATGTTATTTGTTCTGCTGTACTTTATTTTAATTTATGGTACTGATTTTTTTTTCTTCTCTAAAATATGACTTAACATTGCCGTTCTTAACTTGTGTTGCGATGTCCTGCTTGAGTGACGTTTTCTCTTGTCACTATCGTAGAGTGTCTTACTTGCAAGATGCTTTACCTGCTGCTTTATTTTATATGAGCAGGTTCGCGTAACTTCATTTTCCTTGATTTCATGGCTCGTTTTGTACGTGTTTTTCTTGGGACGTGTCATCGATATACCGGGATCAGAAGATGCTACTTGGGGTCCGATAATTGAAGCGTGCGGCCGAACAACGGGACAAACCCCACCGAGCAAATCTGGAGGAGAGGCAATTGTAAATATCTGAAAACAATTCAGCTCATGCTGCATCCACCTAGGACAGACTGGGCACGTGTCCGATTGTTTCACTCTACTTCACGCAATCAGAAAATCTAGGAATCACGACAGAAGAGGCCTCAATTCCAAAGTTCCACAGAAAATTCCTACTTTCCTCAAGTTGGTGCTTATCCCGTTCTACGGCTGCACGCTTCAGTTATGTGAACATCGTCCCACATTAATAAAGAGGTTTATTTATGTGATTTTGAAGTTATCCTTGTGGAATAATTACCGGAAAGAGGGAATGCTTGGACAATATTTATTTTTCTCTTCTGGTGTAAATTTATATCTTATGAGGGTAATAACTGCTAACATGTTTTATTTCTATTTTACGTCGACCAAAATTTCCTGAATCTCCTAAATTATTTATTGCCTTTTTAATTGTTAAGCTCCTTGAATGTAAGTTATTTTATCATTTGTTTACTGTACTACATTTATTTCTTTGGTTCGTATCCCAGTTTTATTTATGGGAAATTATTATTCTAGTGTTCCCAAATTTCTAGTTTATTGTTCTGATATTTTTCATACATTTATGTTAATTTCATTAAATTTAGGATAAAACCAAATCGTGTTAATTTCAATTAGTTCGTGTTGTCATGCTTCCTGTGTTTGAAATGCTATTTTCAGGCGCTTCTTATCTGCCTCCTGGCAGTGGGCGGTGCCTTTGCATGTTCCACAAATGCGTCTTCCGTTATCCTTGCTATTATTGAGGTTTGAAGGACAATGGGAGAAAGAAAAGTTTCTCTAGAAACATACCCCTTGCCTCCACAATTTTCGTTCTGAAATCTTCCTGTTTCCTACATCCTCTGCCTGGATTCCACATAGCAGACCTTAGTGGATTTCTTTCACCTTTGGAACCTTTGTCTTCCTTTATTCCCCTGAAGGGTGTGTTACTTATTTAATGAACTTTCTTTTCTCATTTCTGCGATATATTATAGAAGGCCCTTCTCTTCATCTGCGTGGTGAGGAACTTTTCAAATATTTCGTATAACTATTAGTACGGTCTCAATTCAAATACGAAATCCCCTGTTATTCCTTTTTTGGATTCAAGGATCTTCTTTAGAGACCGCTTTTCTTTTCTGTTTCTAAGAATAACTTCCTGCTTATTGCCCCTGCTGGGTACAACTACTCCAGTTTGTTTGAATTTGGTCTCATAAGACAGAGAGATATATATTTATATGACTTCTGGCAAAATATGAATGCTATGTTCCTCATTCTCATCGTTTCTTCGGTAGCTGCCTTTTCGTTGATGTTCAGGATAATCTCACCTAAATATTCTTTCGAATGTCCAGCTATGGATCATGACAATCAACATTTTTGCTTAGAGCGGGAAGGTTTGTCCAGTAATTGCTCTTTTCTCTCATGTCCTCGAACCTATTTCGCCTCAGCATTCTTCGTACAGGTGATCGGCCTCTAAAGTCATTTCCTGTTCCGCCAGGTCTTTAACCACTTCCGTTAACCACGGTTTCCTAATCTGCGTGTTTTTCCAGTAGGTGACAAGCCGGTTAGTTAGCCTGGCAGGGTTCATCCTCATGATATGTCCGTAGAAGGTCAGATTCTCTCCGTGTCCATGTCTGTGTTGTTTCCCGTATAATTATAGAGCTTCCGGTTGGGACGCCTCCTATATTCACACTCTTTGAGTGGTCTCAGGACCTTTCTCTCCTTAACCTCTAGGTTGTCGATATTCGTTTTTAGGGCTACCCCTTTTGCTTTGAGAGACTGTTAGCTGTGCTGGTAGGAGTGGGGGGGGGGGGGAGGGTGGTCTCACTGATGTTTATGAGGAACTTTATCTTCTCTAGCGACACTTGTAATGTTACTTCCAGTTCCAGCAGGTCTCATTATGATGAGCTGGGTCATTCTTATTTCTATAGAGCTCACCAGAAGTGCCAAGTCTTCAGCGAATGTCAGGTAATCTAAGGTAAGTCCCTCCCGTGGTGTCCAGATAAATCTCACTCGGAACCTCCTGACCATCCAGCACCTTTGATCTTCCTCTCCTCCCTGTCTCGTACCTGTCTTGAACCCAAACTCACCTACGTATTATTATCGGACTCGATAAAGGACCTCACCCCATTGCTACCTTCAGGTACTATCACGGGCCTAGATACGCTCAATCTGGCAACAAATGGAAAAGGAAGAATTAGCCCTTTCGATTAACGGGTCTTTCCAGATATAGAAATCAGAAAGGGATAGGCTGCAGTATATTTGAAAGAAGGCGACCTAGACATTAAATTAGGTACTATTCCGTTATTTTCCATTTCCTTTGTTTCTTTCTTTCTTTCTTTCCTTATTTTTTTCTTTGCGTTTAGGCCATCTGTGGACCACGGTGCTTGTGTTCTAGCTGTGCTTTTGTCATCATCTGCCACTTTTAGCGTACTGGATTGTGTTCTTAATGGCCTCTTGAGCCTTCCTGTTGGCCCAGTATTCCTTCATTTTATTGCTGAATTCTTTCCTGCGCTCCTCTGACCAATTCCCGGCTCCTTTGTGGCTAGCTGATGTAAGGGATGTTAGGAAATGTTTAGTTTTGACCATTAAACGGTACGCATTTCTGTTAGTAATGGCGGCTTGATTAATATTAAGCTCTGCAAGATCTTTGTCCACTTGTTTGGTCCAAGGGAATCCAGTAGCTTTACCTTTGTTAGCAACCTTGAAGATCTTATGGGATAATCTATTGGGATCCATTCTGTATAGGTGTCCATAGAAAGTCAGACGTTTTCTCTTGATGGCATCTATAGGGTTTTCTTGATGCTGGTAGAGCTCATTGTTGGGTTTGTACCATCGCCTTCCATCTGGTAGGATCCTTGGCCCTATTATTCTTCTCAGAAATTTCCGTTCTTGCACTTCCAGGGCTCTCAGTGGGGTCTTTTTAGTTAGGGATAGGCATTCTGCTGCGTAGAGGACTGATGGTCTGACTACTGCATTTTAGTGTCTCAGTTTTACATTCTTTGATAAATGCTTTGAGGCATACAGTTTTCTGCAGGCAGTGAGAGCTAATTTAGCCAACGAATCCCTTAACTACTCCCACGTTACATACAAAATTTCCGAATTCATGGTATCCCAAGTGTACCAGTCAATAAGTAACCTTAGGCTTCAGTTTATTTCCCTTTAGTTTACGGGCTTTCAGTTATGAGACACACTGCCTACAACGACGTATGCAATGGACCACAAACGATACGTTATGCTGTCACGCGGAGTGACGGTAAAATGTTGCTTTGAGACAGTTATTGCCAATAGTATGAACAATTCTCGTTCTTCATAAAAGTGTCTGTGCGTAGGAAACAACACCGGAAGTGTCCGCCTCAGTAGCGTAACGGTGAGTGTTATTAGCTGCCGTCCGCGGGGGCCCCGGTTCGATTCCCGCTACTGCCAGAAATTTAAGAATGGCAGGAGGGCTGGTATGTGGTCGAAGTGGTTCATGCAGCTCACCTCCAACGGGGGTGTGCCTGAAAAGAGCTGCACCACCTCGAGATGAGGACACGAGTTTACTTAACACCGGAAGTCAAAAATACCCATTTCATTTTTTGTGAAATAAGATTAAATGCCGCTTTCTTGAGTAGTCTACAAAAATTCAGGGTCCTAGTCCCAAAACGAACGATTTGTTATGAATATTGAAAGTATTTGGCATGTCAAACTTTTATTGAAGAAAACAGTTGTTTGAAAATACGGTACTATGTGAAGCTAGAAATATTATCTTACAGATAATTTTCCTCCGAACTGACTACTCTTATGTTTACTTCTTGACGTAGTTAAAAGATGAAACCAACAGGCACACCCAATACAACAACTTCATTTACGTCGCTCCGACGCAGATAGGTCTTATGGCGACGATGGGACAGGGAAGGGCTAGGAGTGGAAAAGAAGTGGCAGTGGCCTTAATTAAGGTACAGGGGAAACCACGTAAACCACGGAAAACCATCTTCAGGGCTGCCGACAGTGGGGTTCAAACCTACTATCTCCCGAATACTGGATACTGGCCGCACTTAAGCGACTGCAGCTATCGAGCTCGGTTAATTAAGGTAGAGCCCTAGCATTTTCCTGGTTTGAAAATGGGAAACAACGGAAAACTATCTTCAGGTCTACCGACAATGGGGTTTGAACCCACTATCTCCCGGATGCAAGCTCACAGCTGCGCGCCCCTGACCGCACGACCAACTCACCCGGAAACCCACAGATAGCATTGTAAACTATAAGGTGATAATTTTGATTAAGCACTCGGTTTTTCTGTCTTTTAAAATCACGCTTGGTGACTTTTGTATTAACACCAATAGCTTCTTAGTTTCACTTCTTTTTTCTTCCTCCACGTCAAGTGCATTCTCCGTAACTAAGGTTGGGGTTCGTTAAGGCAGATTAATTTCTGTCGTGTCGAAACGCATCTTCTAATTTCGTTGAGAGTGTTCCTTCCTAACGCATTTTGTACTCTTGAATTCCCGTTTTCCAAAATTTTAAACTCAAATATCAAAATTTTAATCACTCAGTTACTTGCAAATCAGCTTTCTCGAATGTCAAATTACCGTATATTCTTGAACAGTAGCGACCTACGACCTCACTCACTCCTGAACAGAATTAACCTAACAAAGATATTATCTATATTATTATTGTCAACTAACATAGCCTATATTTATAACGCTTATACTTATTTTTGATCAGAACTGGATAATAATAATGGCGTGTGGCCTCCGGAGAAGCCTGGTGCAGGTCTTTTGATTTGACTCCCGTAGGCAACCTGCGCGACGTGATGAGAATGAAATGATTATGAAAAGGACACATACACCCAGCCCCTGTGCCAGGGAAATTAACCAATTATGGTTAAAATTCCAGACCCTGCCGGTAATGGAACCCGGGACCCCTGTGATCAAACGCCAGCACGCTAACCATTAAGCCATGGAACCGGACGAAAGCTCATGTCCTCATCCTGACGTGGTGCAGCTCTTTTCAGGCACACCCCGAATGGAGGTGAGCTGCATGTACCAGTTCAACCACATACCAGTCCTCCTGCCATTCAGAAATTTCTCACAGTACCGTGAATCGAGCCCGGACCCCCGAGGACGGCATCTAATAACACTCACCGTTACGCTTCGGAGGCGAACATCAGTACTGGGTGAGGAGGGTAGTTAAGCGCATCGGTACCGGATTTTCAAGGCTGTCGGCCGCGGAAGTAGAGATGGCTTCGGCTGAGTCTACATGTCACCACGATCCGACAGCTCTGCACTCCCACCGACTAACCAAGCAGGGGACCGGTGACAACGGCTCTACCGGAACTTTACACCTCTGCATTCGGAAAATGGAGAAGGGGTGAATCCCACTGTCGGCTGTCCTCAGAATGGTTTTCCGTGGTTTTCCATTCTCCTACACTAAGGCGAATGCGGAAACAGTTCCTAGTATAGGCCACGACCACCCACTCTTTCACCTTCAACATTTCAAATCTCCTTGGCCTGTGAAAAGGCATCGCCTTCTAAGAGGCCTGCTGTAACCCTTCAAGGTGCAGAATGATAAGGTGAGAAATCTACTGTAGACTGGAGTGCATTAGAAAGCCAGGCTTTCTCTGGCCGATACCTTCATTTTTCGAAGTGTCGTATCCCTTCTACTTTTCCCCTCTGATTAGTGTGAACAGGGTATGGTTGCGTAGTAGTACTTTCTCTTAAAACAATAATCACCATCACCATCTCCATCTCACTTTAATCTATCCCATCTGACCTCCCTTGGTCAATCTTGTTCTTTTCTGACCCCGACGGTATTAGAGCTTTCGAGGCAAAGGGAGTCTTTCATTTTCATACCCTTCTGGCCCTTGCCTTTCTTTGGCCGATACCCTCATTTTTCAAAGGGACGGACCCTTTCTATATTTTCCCTCTGATTACTATTAATAGAGGATGGTTGCTCAGTTGCTCTTCCTTTTAAAACAATAATCACCACCACCAGAAATTCCTTCCTCTCGCTTCTCCCTAACTCAGTTCCGGATTTAGTTTTTGGCCAATCCAGTAGCCGAGGTACTTGAATCTGTTTACTCTTTTGAACATTGTGCCGTTTATTTCAGTTCGTAATCGAACGTTTACTATTCTTGCAGAGAGCCAATACTTTAGTCTTTTTGAAGTTTCACTTCCGATCACATCTGTATTTGGGGTGTTGTAGGATCTAGGGCGTGGATATAAAACTATGATTTATTCCCGGAATCCTCAGACGTTAGCCAATATTTAATGTCGTGAATTGTCTGGATGAGCGAAGATATTATCTGCAAGTAATATATTCTGAACGGAGATAACTATTTGCTTTAGTCAACAGATACAGACATCTATGAGGATATATTATCACCTACTCCGAGGTAAGCAATGTATCTCACTTACCCCCACTCTCTGTCGCTCGCTAAGCAGACTGTTATAATCTCAGCTAAGTAATGATAGAACAACAATTAATTGTTAACTAGCACAACAGTAATTGAGATGTATAATACAAGGAAGCACTAAATAGTCTACCTGCGGTTCTCACAATGACGTGGTTCATTTATTGTTCCAGGAAGTGCGTCAAGTCTGTTACTCAATGATGCATCGGCACATCGTAAATTACGTCTCATCTGTATGGTTGATTACCAGACCATCCCTATTTACACGAACGGTAAGAGGAGATTTAAAGATTGTGAAGTCTGAACGCCAGTTAGTCCAGTTGACTGTTAATGTACATTTAAAATCTCTTACACAGAAACCCACATAGTTCATGAAATATTGTATTTATACTGGATTACGCACGTCATGTTTTTATTTACCACTAGCCAAATCTTATCTTTTATTCTTGAACGAAAATGAGTCATTTCTGTTTGAACCTTAAGAAGTGTAATGGTTAAATATTTTAACAAACATAGTTAACCCTCTTTCAGCCCTTAATCGCAAAATATCGGAATAAAACATCCTTATTTTTCTTAACTGGTCTATAGAAAAACTTGTGCCAAATTTCAGCCATCCAGCTTTGTGGGAAGTGAGTAAAATAATAAAATGTCGTATGGCTTTTAGTGCCGGGATATCCCAGGACGGGTTCGGCTCGCCAGGTGCAGGTCTTTCTATTTGACTCCCGTAGGCGACCTGCGTGTCGTGATGAGGATGAAATGATGATGAAGACAACACATACACCCAGCCCCCGTGCCATTGGAATTAACCAATTAAGGTTAAAATCGAACCCGGGTCTGAACCGAAGGCCAGTACGCTGACCGTTCAGCCAACGAGTCGGACGTGTGAAGTGAGTGATTTAGTGATATTGGTGAGTGATTTAGTGATATTGTATTTAAATTAGTCAGCCCAATGTAAGACTCTTTACGACAAAACATGGAAATGAAATATATTTAATTTCCATAAGGAACACCTGTGCCAAATTTTGGGAAGGGTGAGATTTCTTGGTATAGTGTTTAGTGTAGTTACCCCAATTTCATTCTATTTACCACAAATTATCGGAATAAAACATTAGCTTATAAGAATCACTTGTGCCAAATTTTTGTCCCTCTGCCTTTGTATGAAGTGATATTGTGATTAGAGTATTTACCTCAAATTCAGCCCCTTTATCACAAAATATCGGAACAAAACATCATTGCATTTCCTAATTAGCTTATAAGAAACACCTTAACCCAATTTTAGCCCTCTAGTATCGTGGAAAGCATGAGAATTTATCATATTGCAATTAAAGTAATTACCCCAATTTAACCGCTTTAATCACAAAACATCGGAATTAAACATCTTCATATTTACTAACTGAAATTATGGGAAACATCTGTGCCGAATTGCAGCTCTCTAGCTTACAAGGAAGTGTGAGAATTGTAATTTGAGAGCTAAACATATTTCACCCCTTTATCATAAAATATCGGAATAAAACACCTTCATGTTTCTAATTAGCTTATAGGAAACACTTGTGCAAAATTTGAGCCTTCTACCTTCTAGAAAGTGTGAGGATTAGTAATGAGTGGATCAGTGAATCAGGGCTTTTACAGAGATAAACTAAAACATGCTTTCCAAAAATAAACAGGCAACTAAACAAACAAATCCGTTGCGCAACAGCTTATTAGGAACTTGATTAGTGAAGACGAGTGCTGCTCAGCAAGTGGCCTGCAGAAACTGGAGTTTTACAAGGTCAACGTAACGAAATTGTCAGGTTTTATTTGTCAGATCCCTTGCCTCCACAGTTAACCTCATGGGGGTGAGTGAACTCATTTCCAGCCCTCCTTGACCTGACCAGGAATCAAACCAAAAGTTATCCAGTTAGGAGGCAGGCACGCCATTCCAACAACAAGGAGCTGACGTTTCAAAAATATGAACTAAAATTATTCAGTAACTGTACAGTATATGATAAAAACTACAAACGTATACGTACTGAAGAATTGTAGGGAAAAAAAGATTAACACATTTAGATCTAGTGTCTGTTATGATGTACGCAGGTCTCTAAATATTTTTGAAAAATGTCAATTCCTAAGGTTTTCAAATGTCATTGCCATATTAATGGACTTTGTTTTATTCTGTTGGTAGCTGAATGTTCTGGAACAGTCAATGGCATACATTTAATGACAAATAGTACAAACTATGAAAAGTGGCGTGTGAGGAGTAACATTAAATATCAGAAATATTTACACTTCCTCATTTTGTGTCCATTTAGGGGCGAAGTTGTGTAAATTTTTCCTGTCTTTTGGAAAAAACTTAATTTTTTCCTCTGTGGAAGGGGACGGTAGAATACATCAACGGTATCCCCTGCAAGCCACAACAGAGGAATAAAAGGGAATACCTAGGACTCTTAGTTTGGGAGCGTGCCTTGGCAACTACGGGGCGCCTAGCTGACTCTTGTGCACTTTACACTTTTTGTGCCAGTCTTCTCGCTCTCATCTTTCTTATCAGAGATTACTTGGTTAACTCTTGTTCTCTTCCGAAACCAAAAATATAATATTTGGGAAAAAACGGCTGAGCATAATTTCTCGAAACTCGGTTTTTATAACTTGATTGTAATACTGTGGCGTATATATATTAATGGGAAGAAAAAAGGAAACACCAATTTTCTCTGCTAATATTAGCAGTACATAATAAAAGTTATAAAAACCAAACCCCATGGCACTACAACCCTTGAAGGGCCTTGGTCTACCATGCGACCGCTGCTCAGCCCGAAAGCCTACAGATTACGAGGTGTCGTGTGGTCAGCACGACGAATCCTCTCGGCCGTTATTCTTGGCTTTCTAGACCGGGGCCGCTATCTCTCCGTCAGAAAGCTCCTCAATTCTAATCACGTAGGCTGAGTGGACCCCGAACCAGCCCTCAGGTCCAGCTAAAAATCCCTGACCTGGCCGGGAGTCGAACCCAGGGCATGCGGGTAAGAGGCAGGCACGCTACCCCTACACCGCGGGGCCGGCAATAAAAGTTATACGAAATATTTTTCGATATTTCATGTGGCCTTTTTGTCAGTAGGACAAAGGATAACAGATATTAGCGATTATTATATTTTTCACAGAACCCAAATATTTCCACAAATAATTGTTATATGCGAAATCATTACCGTACATGATATAGAAACTGCAATTTGTTATGCTTCACTTACCTACTTTAACCACACGA
Source organism: Anabrus simplex (assembly GCF_040414725.1). Lineage (NCBI taxonomy): Eukaryota > Metazoa > Arthropoda > Insecta > Orthoptera > Tettigoniidae > Anabrus > Anabrus simplex. The sequence continues at coordinate 1,527,460,177 of NC_090265.1, forward strand.
GTTAAGATAACTGAGCCATTCACTAATTTTGACTAACTGAATAAACCTCACGCTGTCTCCTATCAACCAACTGCTTTTTCTTCTGGTTAAATATCGACAAATACAATGCTGTGCAAAACTTAAGGACGAGATAGATAAAGCAACATATCAACTACTCGATGGAAATGAATGACAGTGCAGTAACATATTGCCAGAGGTTCTTACCAACACGTGCACAAAAACCTGGCGTTAGGCCATATTGTAATGAGTAACACCGCCACAGTGCACTGTAAACAGCTCGCTGATTGGCTCAACGGTGCACTGTGGCGGTGTTACTCATTACAATATGGCCCGGAGACAACATATGGATGACTTCACACGGGGAAGAATGATCGGGAAACTGGAAGAAGGACAAAGTTGACGAGTGTAGCCCAGGAGTTTGGTATTGCTCACAGCATTGTTTCACGTCCATGGAGAGCATTCTGAACCACGGGCACTACTCTCCGAAAGAGAGGAGGGGGTCGACCACGGTCAACTACAGCAGAAGATGACCGCTACATTGTGCAACAGGCGATAAGAGATTGACGTCAAACGGCAGGTGCAATTGCAACCACATTTAACAGGACTGCAAGTCACCCAATCTTACGTTTCACAGTGGCACGGCGACTGCATATGGGTGATCTGTTTACTCGATGACCACTACGTTGAGTTCCGTTGACACCCGCACATTTGCGATGGTGCCAAGAGCATCAGGTCTGGACGGACGAGGAGTGAGGTCGCATGCTCTTCTCAGATGAAACCAGATTCAGTGAGTAATGATTCTAGACGTACCTTCAACTGGCGCGAGTTGCGAGCAGGTAATGCACCGAGGAATATTGTCGAACGTGATGATATCGGTAGTCCAAGTGTTACGGTGTGGGGAGGCATAATTTTTCATGGGCGTACCGACCTCCAAATGTTTGAACGGTGTACACTCACCGATCAACTTTATTGTAACAGTGTACTTCTTCCCCATGTGCGTCTCTTCAGGGCTGCATTCGGCCCTGACTTCACTTTTATGGGTGACAATGCACGACCACATCGAGCAGCGCAGATGGAGGAGCTCTTGGAACGAGAGGATATTCGGCTAATGGACTGGCCTGCCCGTTCTCCTGACTTAAATCCCAACGAACACGCGTGGGACATGTTGCGCAGATGTATTGCAGCACGTCCACATGCACCAATGACCATCCAGTAGATGTCAACCACGCTGATGGAGGAATGGAACTCCCTACCGCATGAACTCTTAACCAATCTTGTGGCCAGCATGGGAACACGTTTCAGAGCATGCATCGCTGTCTGTGGTGATCACACGCCCTTTTAAGAAACATGTCCCTTCGTTTGTGATGTCCATGGGACATCATATCGCAGTGACTAACGTGTAATTTATTGCTTTATAGAAGTGTTATATGTGTTCGTCCCATCGCATAGTCCTTTCAGTTGCCTACCATACCATACTGAAGCAGTTCTACCTTTGTAAGGTTCAAAATTCATCGAGCTATGTTACTTGGCAGTGACACAACATTCGTCCCTAAGTTTTGAACAGTAGTGTAATTTTGCACTTGTCACCACAATTCAGTATCTCTTCGTCCGACTCGTTGGCTGAACGGCCAGCGTACCGGCCTTCGGTTCAAAGGGTCCCGGGTTCGATTCCCGGCCGGGTCGGGGATTTTAACCTTAATTGGTTAATTCCCATGACACGGGGGCTGGGTGTATGTGATGTCTTCATCATCATTTCATCCTCATCACGACACGCAGGTCGCCTACGGGAGTCAAATAGAAAGACCTGCACCTGGCGAGCCGAACCCGTCCTGGGATATCCCGGCACTAAAAGCCATACGACATTTCATTTTTTAGTATATCTTCATTTGAGTTCGATCTACCTTAATCCTAGAATGGTAACAATACGCCTCATAGACGTACGCGCAAATGTAAATGCCCGCGAAAGTGAGTGACCTTGACAGGGCATCCCTACCCTCCAGCTATGCTTCAAACAGCCCCTCCCTCCCCCCCCCCCCCCCCTTCGTGTTTCAGTCACGTCCCAGCCGGGTTCCTGTCCACGTTCGGTGAGTAATAATCCCTCTTACGTAATGTAGTGCGCCTGAGAGGCGCATAGTTACCATCAATTGGTGTGATTCTTGCTAGTTTATTTCATATGCGTTTTTATCAAATTTGTTGTACGTTATTTTTCTTTAACTTGAGTTACTTCTGGAACAAGAATTTACTTTCAACAAGCTAGTAAGACTGTCTTGAGAGTCTAGTTTTTTTACTGGTTTTTATTTTTATGTACCACTTGTGCCTTGTATATCTTGTGTTGGAAATAAAATAATTAATCCAAGTTTCAGAAAGAAAATATAATTGAATTCACCTCTATACTTAGTGATGTAGTTAACATAAAGAACGTTGGAAAAAAGAAAGGAGACAGTACAGACGTTGTTTTGAGCCGTGTACGCCTTGGAAGCGTATAGTTACTAATAAGCGTTAAATTTCCTTGTTACCATTCTAGGGTTAAGCATTCATCAGAAACACCATGCTTTTCAATCATTTTTATTATCCAGCCTTCTGCGCATGTTTATTTTCCATAATTTACTTTCATACAATGGGTAGCTCCTGAAAGGAATTCTCAAAGTGTATTTATGCATATACACATTGAAAATAGTCATGGTAAGTAAAACGACGAAGAAGAGGAAGAAGAAGAGGAAGTCGGATGACAACAACTAAAGAACAAACATTTTAGTGGCTGTTAATTACAAGATTCTATCCAAGATCGTTTGAAAGAGCAAGTGGATGAACAGATCGGAGGATTTAGGAAGGACACTTCTTGCGTAGAACAAATTTTGAATCTAAAAAATTGATCATCAGATGCTACTGTCTTAGGAGCAAAATATCTTGTCATTACCTTTGTAGACTTCAAAAAAGTGTATGACTCCGTCGACAGAGAAACACATATGAATAAGCTTGAAAAACTGGACGTAGATATAAAGGCAATAATTAGTGAAACAGTAATACAGTAGAAAGATATAAAAAATAAAATTCCGTGGAGAAATCACAGAACCGGCTGATATCAAAACTGGAGTACGGCAAGATGATAGCTTTTCCCCAATGCTCTTCAACTGCGTTTTGGAGAAGGTAATAAGAGAACGGAACCTTAGACTTCAAGGGAAATGTAATCCAAGAAATCCGGTTAGGACAAACAAAACTGGACCTAAAACGTAATTGTCTAGAATTTGCAGAAGACTTTGTACCATTTTCTGAAACAATGAAACCGCAGCTGAAAAAGGGACCGTGGAAAAGGTATTGCTACAAATTTCCTTGGAAAGACAAAATTTTTATCGAATATTAACAATATTCCAAGTTTCCTAAAATAATTGGAGTTAAGTTCAAGTACCCGGGGGAAATAATACAATCAAACGGCCTAGATAAAGAAGCAAACAGAAGAAGAGCACAGAAAATGGAATTGGCTTTTCAATTAACAAAAAACATCTATATCTATATATAAATGTCATTGTATGTATGTATGTATGTATGTATGTATGTATATATGTATGTATGTATGTATGTATGTATGTATGTATGTATGTATGTGTGTATGTATAAATGTATGTGTGTGTGTGTGTATGTATGCATGTATATGTGTAACTTATGTATGTATGTATTACATCTCCTCCTAAACCACTGGAGCGATTTCAACCAAACTTGGTATACTTAGTATTAGGAGACAAACCGCGTTGGAGGTAAGACGCCCCAGTCACACTTAAGGAGCAGGGGGGAGTGAGAAGGTGAGATTTAAAAATCATAGAACGTAGTGTCGAATCCATAATTTTCGGGGTCGCTGAGATGAATAGTGGCACTCCGGAATTTTTTGAAGTCCAAGTTCCGACCTCTTCGGGATGGGTGGCAAGAGGAGAGTGATGTATAAAAAGAAACGAAAATAGTTTCGAATATATACTATTCGGAGTCGCTGAGATGAATATTCACACTCCGGATTTTTTATAGTCAAAGTTCAGCTCCCTTTGGGGTGGGGGGCGAGGGGGAGTGATATAAAAAATAATCGAAAATAATGTCGAATCCATAGTTTTCGGGGTCGCTGAGATGAATAATAACACTCCGGATTTTTTAAACTCCAAGTTCAGCCCCCTTTGCGGTGGAGGATGCGGTGTGAGATATAAAAATGAATCGAAAATAGTATCGAACACATAGTTTTCGAGGTCGCTGAGGTGAGGAGTGACTCTGCGGATGTTTTATAAATCCAAGTTCATCTCCCGTTGTGTTGGGGGGGTTAGGTAGGAGTGATATATAAACATAATCGAAAATAGCGTCGAATCCGTAGTTTTCGGGGTAGCTATGATGGATAGTAACACTCCGGATTTTTTAAAGTTCAAGTCCAGCCTCCTTTGTGGTGGGGGGGGGGGGCTGGGGGAGTGCAATGTAGAAATTAATTGAAAATTGTGCCGAATCCATACTATTCGGGCTCACTGAGATGCACAGTGACATAACAGAAATTTTATAATTCCAAGTTCACCCCCTTTTGCGGTGGGAGTGAGTGGGGAGTGAGAAATAAATATAATGGAAATATCGTCGAATTCATCGTTTTCTCGCTAGCTGAGATGAGTAGGAATTCTCCGGATTTTTAAATTCTAAGTTCAGCCTCCTTGGTGGTGGGGGATGCGGTATGAGATATAAAAATTAGTCGAAAATAGTATCGAATACATAGATTTAGAGGTTGCTGAGGTGAAGAGTGACACTCCGGATTTTATGAAGTCCGATTTCATCCCTCCCCTTGTGGTGGGGAGTGATTGGGGAATGACGTATAAAAATAATCGAAAATTGTGTCGAATCCATAGTTTTCAGGGTCGCTGGGATGAACTGTGACACTCCGGATGTCGTTTAAGATGATGTTTAGTCCCAATCGGCAGGGGAGTGAGAACTAGTAAAGAAAAGAATATGTCTTGCTATTTGCATTACGTCGCACCAACACAGATAGGTCTCATGGCGATGATGGGAGAGGAAAGGCCTAGGAATGGGAAGGAAGCTGCCATGGCCTTAATTAAGGTACAGCCCCAGCATTAAAGAAAATGTCGAAAGGGACAGAGTTTAAGGAAGAATGTGTGCATGTCCCAGTATACCTCTCAACCAAACTTGGTACACACGTGACTTACTATTTAGAAAACATTACTATGGGGGTCAGATACATCTAGCATCCCTGAGGGCGGGGGTGAATTGAAAAAAAAAACAGAAATACGAGTGAGATGTAAAAAATAATATACAACGACAAATATTCATGTACAGTCCATCGTTTTCGAGGTCTCTGATGTGAATAATGACACTCCGGATGTCGTTGTTCAGCCCCCATAGACATGGATATGAGAAGGGGTGGAAAAGAAAATGTTCAAAATGACCGAAATTACGGATGTATGTGTGGTTTTTCCAGCACAGCCCTCATATAAAATTGGTGCACGTTTGACTTACTATCTGGAAAAATACTGTTGGGGTAAAAAAAATCTAGCAATTTTAGGTGAGATGGTGAAATATAAAAATAAACCAAAAAGGCTGACATTCAAGTCGAATACATTGATTAGGTCACTGGATTGAACTGTGGCATTATGACTGTTAAGTCATATTTCATCCGCAATCAGTGTGGATGTTGGGAAGGGGTGAAAATGAATGTAAGTAAAACGGAGAGACTTACCATCTGGAAAAAAAAACTTTTTATGATGAAAAATCACAGCTCCCGCTGGGGGTGGGGAATGCGAGGATCTGACAGGTCAAAATAATGGAAAACCGATATTAATGTCGAAATACGTTGTTTATTTTCATAGGAATTGTGACGCTCTTGATGCCGTTTAAGTCCACGTTCAGCCTTCATTGAGGCGGGGGCTGAGGAGGGCTTAAAAGTAAATAGTCTAAAATGACCAAGGCCCTCTGCTTTTGGGGTCGCAAGGCTGATTGTGACAGTCTCAATGACAGATGAAATCGTGTAAATCATATTTATAGTCCGATATACACATATCACTTATTATTCTTTTTTTTAAAGGATCAGATACTTCCCAGTCAATTCTACCTTCCACAAGCTTCGAGAATTAAATAATCTAAAATTTGAAATCAAATACATCTAAATAACTCTAGAATTTCATAATAGGTCGTAAAATCAACATCTCAAAAAGAATTATACGGTCGCCATGAGACCTATCTGTGCCTGCGCAACGTAAAGCAAATTCTAAAAATAGAAAAAAAAATCTATAAGCAATCAATTCATACTTAACTAACTGGTAGTACAAACATTAAAGGAAAATATTCAAAAACTATTCAGGCAACGCCGGGTACTACAGCTAGTTTACAATAAAAATCATTCTCAGTTAAAACAGGTACCCAACATTACAACACTGTCATAGAACCGAAATGGCTTTGTGAAAGAGGATGTTCAGTCTTAAACAAGAAAAGTAGAAACTGAAGAACTGGAGAAAAACGAAAGGTAGTAATTACTATGGAAGAAAGCTATACCAAGAAAAGATGGGAGTATTTGAATGAGATGAAGTAAAAAAGAAATGTATAGCCAAAATTATGAATTATCAGATGCCTACGGAAAAAGAAGTTGTTTTTAAATCTCTTGATCCGAAGGAATGACTTAGTTTTGATTAATTTTGTAAACACCAAATGTGTCACCAGAAATGTTGTGCGTGCCGACTTCGTATGACATGGTGTATTAAATGGGTTTTCTTCCAGCTTGCAAAATCCTTTCACCCGTGTCGGGCTTGAACCGGCGATCTTAGAATCTGGAGGCCGACACTCTACCATTGGTCCACAGAGATGACTACCGTTGTAAAATCAAACAGTTGCACGGTTATGTGTATTGAAATTTCCTTTCAAAAATACAGAAGTAATCTATGTTCGCTATGAATTCCTGAAGAAAGGAAGCTAATTATTCAAACCTTTTATCCACTTTTATTTACTTTTGCTTCGGAGAAATTAAATTCGCGTGACAAAGAAACTTCTTTCATAGCTTATATTCTTTTATATATTTCAATTTTTCTAATTATATCTCATTAATTAGTTGGCACACTGATGAAAGCGAGTTTTATTTTACTTCAAACCTGACTTTTTCTTCTACCAAATGATGACCTGTAGCCATGAGGCTTGTCGTAAAAAGTTATTCCTCTCTCGTTTGGAGAAATTAGTTAGTATGTGTTCGCCAATATCACTTCTTTTTTATTTTATTTTTAACTTTCTTCCCATCGTCACATAATTTCCATTTTCCTGTTCTCTCTCTTCCTCGTTTTCACTCTCTGCTTTCTGTTGCTTTGAAAGAAGAGCGTAGATGATGCAGTACAGACTGGACTCTCAACCTTCCTCCTCAGACTTCCCTTCTTCTATTTCAACGTCAGGACGTAACTTGCAACATTTTTCTTCTTTATCCTTCCTTCTTTTCTTCTTTCCTCCACACAAAACTGTTCCGCAGAATTCGTAAGCCAAATTAAATTCTACCTAATTGCTGCCACCATTTTGGTTACGCTGTAGGTCGGAGAGGAAGACAGGCGTGTTAGTAGTGAGGGAAGGAAGTGCATGGCAAGAGAATTCTCCTCCCTTTATTTTTTCTTTTGTCTTGGTAGTGTGAGAACGCGCCAGGCCATTATACTCACATTTCTGCGTTCCACTGCGTAGGAATCTTTTGCTGTGGAATATCCTAAATGTATTGACACAATTTGCATACGACCATCAGTCATCAGAGAGCAGCAGGGAGACCCCTTGTGTCAAGAGGAATCTTGTGGAAAATGGGTTTGATTATATTAGTGTCAGTCAATGTTATGGCAGTTTAATAGTCATACATCGTTTTTTATATAAACATAGTATGTACCTCCACATGACGTTATTACAATAACGTTTCCCGGCACTACATATTTTGTAAATGTATTCCTAACGTTGTTACTCGCAGTTGGAAAATAATGGCAGTTTGCTTGGAAAGTTCTGTGGCTGTTGAAAGCGTGATCTTCCTTGTTTTAATCTTCTGGGCAATTTATCAATTACTTGGGATCGGCACCAGACGTGGATTAAACCCATTTTTTGACAGATGGAGTCCTTTCCTGAAGCCAATCCTACCAACCCTATATGGAGCCACGTAGCCAGCATTGCGTGTTACTCTGATGGTCGATTGAGTTGTATGTAAGTAAAGATATGTATTGACGAACGCAAACACCCAGTCCCCAAGCCGAAGGAATTAGACGCAGATAGAATCCCTGTCCCTGTCAGGAATCGAATCCGAGACACGCTGGAACAGAAAGCCAGAACGCTGACTATTCAGCCAAGGAGCTGGACTCAGGATATGGTAATGATGTGTACTAAAAGTAAACCTACCGAGCTCGATAGCTGCACTCGCTTAAGTGCGGCCAGTATGCAGTATTCGGGAGATAGTGGGTTCGAACCCCACTGTTGGCAGCCCTGAAGATGGTTTTCCGTGGTTTCCCATTCTCACACCAGGCAAATGCTGGGGGTTGTACCTTAATTAAGGCCATGGCCGCTTCCTTCCCAGTCCTAGCGCTTTCCTGTCCCATCGTCGCAATAAGACCTATCAGTGTCGGTGCCTTGGCTTCCAAAGAAGACTGCTGCCCATCGAGAAGTATGAACGCATGTCACGAGAAAATGGCTCAAGAAAATTTCATGAAAATCGGTATGTTAAGTCAGACAATATGGCACTGAAACCTAGGCTGTAAATAATTTTATCCTCGCTGAGTGAAATTGTGGTTTAGGGGAAGGTCTCCAATTTAAATCTCAAATATCTGTGTTATTAGTAGTTCTATCGATAAAGACGATATATTATAAACGTTATATAGAATATAGTTTCCGATCATGTGTGTCTTCTACAGTTTAACCGTACCGGCTATTATAACAGAAATATTCGCGAATTTATACTTGTGTTGCTTAGTCCATATCAACGCCGAGACACGAGAAAATGGTGAACAGAATTTAATGAAAATCGTTAAGTTGGGGAATAAGGCACTATAGTCTAGGCTATAAATGTATTACCGAACTCGATAGCTGCAGTCGCTTAAATGCGGCCAGTATCCAGTATTCGGGAGATAGGTGGTTCGAACCCCACTGTCGGCAGCCCTTAAGATGGTTTTCCGTGGTTTCCCATTTTCACACCAGGCAAATTCTGGGGCTGTACCTTAATTAAGGCCACGGCCGCTTCCTTCCCAGTCCTAGCCCTTTCCTGTCCCATCGTCGCATAAGACCTATCTGTGTCGGTGCGACGTAAAGCCAATAGCAAAAAAAATATATTAACGCTGGGTGAAATATTAGTTTATGGGAAGGACTAAAATGTAATTCACTGAGCTCGATAGCTGCAGTCGCTTAAGTGCGGCCAGTATCCAGTAATCGGGAGATAGTGGGTTCGAACCCCACTGTCGACAGCCCTGAAGATGGTTTTCCGTGGTTTCCCATGTTCACACCAGGCAAATGCTGGGGCTGTACCTTTATTAAGACCACGGCCGCTTCCTTCCAATTCATGGGCTTTTCCTATCCCATCGTCACCAAAAGACATATCTGTGTTGGTGCGACGTAAAGCAAATAGCAAGAAACGTGTAATTCTCAAATATATTTGTCATTATTGATTCTGTCTATAAATACTAATTAACAAAAGTTATTAAAAAATACAGTTTCCGATCATTTATGCCTTACTATTTTACCGTACCGGCTATGGTAATACAGACATTCATGAATTTAGACTGTTGTTGATTAGTTCATGTAATCGCCGAGTATCGCTAATTTGTGGATATTGTTCTTTGGTGATGGTTGTGGGTTTTGTCGTGATTGTCTTGAGGTTTAAAACAGAATAGTTAACAGCCCATATCGACAAGAAAAATTGTGAAGATGACTGTCAAAATAAGAAAAAAACGTGAAGGAACGAATGGAATTGTAGAATAAGAGGAGAGGGAATCAGGAAAGGTATAGAATACAGAGTCGGAAGAAAAATAAATGTGAAGGGCTATAATATCGAAAGACCTTAAAAGTGATCAAAAATAATAGGCCTATTACATTGACTTCTGTTTGTTGTGATATGCTTTGTCTCTTCTGTTGCCATTCGTCTCCGGTAGATAGTAGCATGCCATTCCTCAGGTTCATATGACCATGTTATGAAAATTGATACACTCGTTCATCATAGTATTCCAACTATTCGATTCCTAATATGAGGCTCTGTTAAGAATAGAGAGCATACTCGCTTAACGGATAGCGGCAGAGCAATATTCACCGCTGTCTGTTGCTGGATCATTCCAGCTCTGGAACTTGGCAATGTCAGAAAGCCAGCGTAGCATTGTTCGTAAAAACTGAGAAAAATTGCTCTTTTTCATTTCATCGAACATTTCAACCTTTAACCTTCATCCGCTTGCACGGCCTGGCTCGCTCTGCCGCCCATCATATTTGATCATTCACATTAAATTTTCTCCATTTCACCCGCACCGCTTCAAATAATCAGGACTGCAATTCTAATAAAACTTCATAAGCACAGTTTTGACCAAAAATATTTATTAATTAATTCACAGAAATATTTATTACGTTCACCGCAGTAATCTTTAAGATGAATTTATTTCTTCTTACCTCGTCGCTTAAGTGCGGCCAATATCCAGTAATCGGGAGATAGTAGGTTCGAACCCCACTGTCGGCAGCATTGAAGATGGTTTTCAGTGGTTTCCCATTTTCACACCAGGCAAATGCCGGGGCTGTACCATAATTAAGGCCACGGCCGCTTCCTTCCAACTCCTAGGCCTTTCCTATCCCCTCGTCGCCATAAGACATCTGTGTCAGTGCGACGTAAAGCAAATAGCAAAAAAAATATTTTTTTCATTATTTCACACAAAATAGGTTTATATATATATAAAATGAAAAAGACGTTTAAGGCTATGTAGTTACATTTTTTACATTGTTTCTTTTTAAATAACAATACAAACCTAGAACTATTACTTCCTCTTCTTCCTTCCCCAGTTCGAATATTATCTTCAGAATCGCTGTATCGTTGAGCCCTGAACAAAAGAGTGGGTAACTAGGTCAGTAAACTCATCGTTAGTATTTTCTGGCAGAGTAAAAGAAGATATACTTCAAAGAAAAAATAAACGGGAAAAACTTTATGCCACAGTACAGATGAATTTAATTCCGAAATACTAGCAAAAATAAGTAAATAAATTTACTTACATCTTCTGTTGGAGGATGGAAAAATAGTTGTCGCTTCCGCTCGCAAGACGGCAGTATGGCCTTCAGCGTCAGCTTGCGGATTGTACTGAAATGGTGAACGGGCTAAAATCGAACTCCGGCTAGCGATAAGGTGAGAAATGTGCGTCATAATACAAAAATGTGGCCAATCTGCTGTCTGCGCGAGTGGATGAAGGTTAACTACTACATTCCAGTCGGTTCATATCGTATTCTGACAAGAATACACTGACGTCATTTTAATGGCCTGTGCCGAGTTCAATCTATGTCTGCAACAGCATCATGGGGAAATGGTTGCGTGAATTTTAATTATACTTGGTACTTCAGGTTAGGTCCGCCTCTGTGGTGTAGTGGTTAGTGTGATTAGCTGCCACCCCCAGAGGTCCGGGTTCGATTCCCGGCTCTGCCACGAAATTTGAAAAGTGGTATGAGGGCTGGAACGGGGTCCACTCAGCCTCGGGAGGTCAACTGAGTAGAGGTGGGTTCGATTCCCTCCTCAACCATCCTGGAAGTGGTTTTCCATGGTTTCCCACTTCTCCTCCAGGCAAATGCCGGGATGGTACCTAACATAAGGCCACGGCCGCTTCCTTCCCTCTTCCTTGTATATCCCTTCCAAACTTCCCATCCCCCCACAAGGCCCCTGTTCAGCATAGCAGGTGAGGCCGCCTGGGCGAGGTACTGGTCATCCTCCCCAGTTGTATCCCCGACCCAGAGTCTGAAGCTCCAGGACACTGCCCTTGAGGCGGTAGAGGTGGGATCCCTCGCAGAGTCCGAGGGAAAAACCGACCCTGGAGTGTAAGCATATTACGAACTTCAGGTTAGAATAAGGTACAGCCGGGTGTTAACTATAGGTTGTTCAATCGATTTCAGCAGGAGGGGCTGCTTCACAAGAGGCCTAAAGCATGAAACTCGATATATCTCCCTCACATTTACAGTAGTTGTACACGAAAACAGCTCATGACGAATTTTTGTTTTATACTGTACCTTTTCCCGATACAGAGAAGAATAAGGAAAATATCAGTGCAGTCTCTTGAAAGTCGTCCAAGAGCCAGAATTAACCTTGTGTGCCTGGCGAATTGGCCGTGTGGTTAGGGCGCGCAACTGTGTGCTTGCATCTGGGAGATAGTGGGTTCGAACCCCACCGTTGGCAGCTCTAAAGACGGTTTTCCGTGGTTTACCATTTTCAAACCAGAAAATGCTGGGGCTGTACCCTAGTTGAGGGCTTCCTTCCCATTCCCAGGCCTATCCTATCCCACCGTCGCCATAAAAACCTATATATGTCGGTGCGACGTAAAGCAAATAGCAAAAAGAAAAATCTCTGTAAACTGTAAACAGAGTTGCTTTAGACCGAGCTCGATACCTGCAGTCGCTTAAGTGCGGCCAGTATCCAATCATCGGGAGATAGTGGGTTCGAGTCCCACTGTCGGCAGCCCTGAAGATGGTTTTCCGTGGTTTTCCATTTTCATACCAGGCAAATGCCGGGGCTGTACCTTAATTAAGGCCACGGCCGCTTCCTTTCAATTCCTAGGAATTTCCCAACCCATCGTCGCCATAAGACATATCTGTGTCGGTGCGACGTAAAGCAAATAGCAAAATAGAGTTGCTGTAGACATTTTAAAGACTTTGTGCATCTGTCAATATGTTTGAATATTAACCCAATATTTGCCTTTCTTTTATACCGGAAGGAAGAGATCAAATCAAGATCAGCAATAATACAAAACATACGGAACAGCAAAGGGTTACAGAAAGCAAGGAAGTGAGTACGTCTCGACGAGCCGCTGACAGGGGAAGGTATACCCACTATGTCATGGTTTTTGTCGACTTCAAAAAGGCTTACGATTCAGTAGACAGAATTTCACTACTAAACATGCTAGAGGAATTTGGAGTTCACGCAAACAGATCAAGAGCAAGAAAACTGAAACTAGCATGTCAACTGACTAAAGATACCTACAATAAAATGAGTATCTGAAGGAAAAGTAAAATAAAATAATACAACACAGTAGACATGAAATGGCGTATGGCTTTTATTGCCAGGATGTGTCCGAGGACTTCAGCTCGCCAGATGCAGGCCTTTTGATTTGACTCCCATAGGTGACCTGCGCGTCGTGATGAGGATGAAATGATGATGAAGACGACACATACACCCACTCCTCGTGCCAGGGGAATTAACCAATTATGGCTAAAATTACCTACCCTGCCGGGAATCGAACCCGGAACCCTTGTGACCAGCACGCTAACAGTTTAGCTATGGAGCCCTTCAACACAGTAATTAAACCAGAGTCTGTAAGCACTGAATACGCATTCTCTATGAAAATCAGTGAAGTAGAAGAGATAGGGAAGAAGGAAGGAAAATATTGAGGAAAATCTGGGGACTATTGTAAACGAAGGAAGGAGAGTTTAGACATAAGAGGGATAAAGATCTATACAAGGCCGAAGAAAATGAAAGGATGTCAGGCACAATCACAAAGAGGGGAATAACTTTTAGGTAACATAATGAGGATGGATAACAGCAGATTGACAAAACGAGTGTTCAGCCGTGTTTACAAGAGAAAGAATGGTAACCAGTTGATCCGTGGAGTAAGAAAAGGTATGACAGAGATTGGAATAACCAGCATCACTTTCAGAAGATGGATAGAACATTTCAAGGGTTCGTAGGAGAAGGAGAAAAGAAAAGGTAATAACATTTGGATACAAGACAGGAGGAAACAGCAAGAGAAAGGATGAAGAATTATTGGAAGCCAAAAAAAGAAGAAGGGTCAAATGCACAGAGTTACTTTCCGTTGTCCTTAAATGTCTAAAATCGAATGGAAGAAGAAATCTCTGAAACCATAGAAAGGCGGATTTGGAAATGGGACGAAGCTAACAATACAATATGATTAATACAGTTCGGAGGAGATGAGTTGGAGGATACAAGTGATAAAGACAGTTGCGTACAAGGTAAGCCAACCACGCGATGTAGGGGTGTAGGGTTTCGTGTAGCGTATTTGCCTTTCACACGGATGTATGATATGGGATTTTAATTCTGGACTGAAGGTTGGAATAGGGTTCCCTCAGCTTCGTGAAACCAATTGAGGTGCTGTATAATACGAGAAGTGGTGGACCCGGTCACGGAAGGCAAGTACGTATTATGGATGAAGATGTCACTACTACCTGGTACTCCAGTATCTGCCAAAAAGTCGTCTTCGCATTCCAACGTCATAATGAGCTGTTCGGCTACGGATTTATTTGTTCTGTTTCAGGTAACTGAAAAATGCTGAGAGGGTAATAGACAGTTACGTTTATGCCCCGTAGACCTAGAGAAAGCATGTGACAGAGAACCGAGGGAGAAGATGTTCTGGATTAAGGGTAGATTATTAAAATCAATGAAATGTATGTATGTTGACGATTGGGCAATGAGAATTAATGGTAGAATTAGTTCTTGGTTCAAGGAACTTGCAGGGGTTAGCCAAGGCAGTAATCTTTCGCCTTTGTTATTCGTAGTTTACATGGATTATCTGCTGAAAGGTATAAAGTGGCAGGGAGGGATTCAGTTAGGTGGAAATGGAGTAAGCAGTTTGACCTATGCGGAAGATTTGGTAGTAATGGCAGATTGTGATGAAAGCCTGATGTCTAATGTCTTAGAGCTTGTAAATAGGTGCAATGAGTATGGTATGAAAATCAGTATTTCCGAAACTAAAGTGATCTCAACCGAGCTCCATAGCTGCAGTCGCTTAAGTTCGGCCAGTATTCAGTATTCTGGAGATAGTGGGTTCGAACCCCACTGTCAGCAGCCCTGAAGATAGGTTTCGGTGGTTTCCCATTTTCACACAAGGCAAATGCTGGGGCTGTACCTTAATTAAGGCCACGTCCGCTTCCTTCCCACTCCTAGCTTTTTCCTGTCCCGTCGTCGCCATAAAACCTATCTGTGTCGGTGCGACGTAAAGCAACATGCAAAAAAGCAAAAAAGTGATCTCAGCAGATAAGAAACTTAAATGTATTTTATATCAGGTTGGGAATACAAAGCTGGAACAGGTATATTATTTCAAGTATTTTGGATGTGTATTCTCCCAAGATGGTAGTGTAGTAATTGCGATTGAATCAAGGAGCAGTAAAGCAGAGAGCTCGCTGTTGCGATTAACAGTATTCTGTAAGAAAGAAGTCAGCTATCTTTAAAGCGGTCTGTTTTCAAACCAACTTTGCTTTAGGGGAGTGAAAGCTGGATGGAATCATGATATATTATCTATAAGTTACAAGTAACAGACATGAAAGTAGCGAGAATGATCGCTGGTGCAAACAAGTGGGAACAATGGCAGGAATGTACTCTGCATGAGGGTATAAAGGCTAAGTAAGGGGTGAATTCGATTGATGAAGCTGTACTCTCAAACCGGTTTCGGTGTTGTGGGTCATGTGAGGCAAATGGAGGACAGGTTACCTAGGAGAATAAAGGATTCGGTCGTGGAGGGCAAGAGAAGTAGAGAAAGGCCAAGACGACGATGGACAGCATAAGGTTCTAACGATCTAAAGAGGCTAGATCTAAATGATGCCACAGATTTAGTCTCAAATACAGGATTGTAGCGGAGTTAATTAAACCACAGCGGCTTAGATTAGGGCTGTCTGCCCGTATAGCATCACTTTACTTGCGGTCATCATCCACAACGCCTTTAACGTAAGTTAGATGTCAGTCCATGACATAGTCACAGGTCACATCGATTCAATTAAGGGTCCATGCCGTACAACCACTGTGTGGCACATACAGATTGGACTGCCTTAATTACACCAAGAGTCCAGAGCTCGTGTTATGGGGACTGGATCATCATTATTATGGTGTTACATGCAATCTCACATGGAAACCGATCTTAGGGATCTCCAGACTTTCTTTTTCATTCTTAAGTCGGTGGTTTCTAGTAAGGATGCCCCTCAGGCAATTGAGTGAAGGTCTCTCATCATCGTTATTATGAACCGATATATTGTTATTATTTTTAAAACGGACTAGAAATGAATATCATCAAGTGGTTTCGCTATAATCCAGTCGTTGCCCAGTAGATGTCTCATCATTAAAGAGCTAAGTGTGTCTCGTTCGAAAGCGGGCGGTTTTAGTGTAATGGTTAATGCACCCATCCGGGGAGCGGAGATTTTGGTTTTAGTCCCATCAACGGTCAAATTTTGAGCTCATTTTCACTTAAATATCATGACCATTTGAAGAGAAGCTCGAGTCATTATTAATTTTTACAAGTTATTTCTGTTCAACTGGGTATTTTTGTTATCATTTAATATTTAAAATATTTCTGAGCAAATACTGGTATATGTTAATTATTTCCAGGAAAGCTATGTTTTCAATTCGCTGGTATTTCAATTATTTCATCTCGTGGCATTGTTTTTTACATCGTTCGTGTACGACTATTGTGTCGGAAGGGACATTCATTAATTTATAATGAAATTCCTGGAAAAGAAATATTTAGAAAATGTTATGAAGTCATTTGAATTAAATGTCTCTGTAAGAGTGGTCAGTTCATTATTGCATCAGAGGACGATGGATCGCATAAATACGAATATTTGAATGTGAATTTGAAATTCAAATTCTATAGCACGTTTGTATCCAACTTACGCACATGTTTTGTATTTTTCAGTCGTCCTGAACCATTTCATGATGTTAATAGCAGCATAAGTGCCTACAAAAGAAACATCTTGATTCCCGTATTGCAGTAAGCCATGGTTTGACTTACTAAGGACTGATGGGGAGATAAATAAATAAGTTTAAACTGATCGATCGTAGATCACTGTTACACTCTTTAGCTATCCCGAGTGCCATAGCATATATCCGAGTCTAGCTCCAAATATTTACTAACACATACCAGTTCGAGCTCTTCTGGACTGAATGTATAACATTATCTAGCATTAGAGTGCACCTCTCACCTCGTAGTCTGTCTGTCTCATGAATACATAGGTACACACACACACACACACATGCACACACGTACACATACAGTATGCCCCTTGAGCTAATAATATCTGTCACAGGCCCTCACTGAATCCAAAATAAACTGCAGTTTTAATTATAAACATATAACAACATTTGTGTTACATCCTGCCATTCTCAGGTCAATTCCCTCCGTGAGATTTGGAAATATTCAATTTTTCTAGGGTTCTTAGGAAGAATAAGGTCCTCTAGTAAGAGTTAAGTTTATATAGTGCCTAGAAGTACCTGCTTAATTCAAATAAATTGTAATTTTCATACCTACCTTTATCATCGCTACATTTTGCAGTTTGTTAGTATAGATAAAACCCTGCTGCCTTTTCCAAACTCTTCATTGCTCTGTGTTCAACAACATGCACTGGACGCTGGTTCATTGACACAAATAAATTTCTTGAGACTACTGGTTTAATGTAAACTTTAGTGTACACAAGTATAATATGCAGGATAACGAAACTAGATGGGACTGAACTGCCAATTTTAATATTATTGAAGGATCTTACATTAAATAGGCATATTGTTGACTAAATTGACATATGTGACAAGTTAAAACGTTGGATATTCATGTGAATTACTTCTAATGTCACGATTATTTTTATTCTAGTCCCGGCCTTCACTAGATTCAAGTACACGTAGGAGAATAGTCACCACTGTAATGTGAGAAAACTGCTTATCCAAAGTATGGTAATGCCAATATTCGACTACTGTGACGTAGTATACAGTAACCTGAAAGCCTCACTTTCCATCAAGCTCCAAAAGGCACATAACGCATGCGTTCGATTTATTTCAGATATACCAAGGTTTAGCCATATTTCTCCCGCATTTGGTAGGCTTTCATGGCTACGCTTAAGAGAGCGACGAAATTTACACACTCTTTCCTTGTTACATCGTATACTGAACCTTAACACACCTGAATACCTTGCCACACAATTCCATTACCTAGCATCACCTTCTAGTATTCCTACCAGATCATCATCCAGCGCAGTACTAATCATTCCCATTCACCGCTCAACTGGCTACAGTAGATCATTTATAGTCGCCGCCAGCCGAATTTGGAATTCCCTACCTGCTGAAATAAGAAACTCTGTCAAACCTGGTTAATGAATAATAATAATTTCTTATAACATAGTAGGATTAGATCATAGCTGAGTTATTAGGCTAATTAAAACATTTAATTGATACCTTAAGATATTAAACTGCAGATAATTTAGTGTATATTTAACTCTTTATGTAGGTGTATGTATGGTCGGACAGAATAGCAGGCTTCATAGCCTGAGTCCCGCCATATAAAACAAGGCAATAAATAAATAAAAAATATGCGCAAAAATTAAATTAATGAGAAAATGACACAAGAATTTGCTTGCTGTGAGACGACTACATCAAAATGTATCCTAACCTAGGACGCACTTCCACTTAAACTTACTAAACTACGTCAAACTAATTAAACTTTTTTTACTTTCTCTCCTTTCTTTCCCTATCACCACTGCCAACGGGTATAGTTAAAGGTTCGACACTACAATAACACAAATAAAAACTAGACACAGGCTTTTGGGTGCCTCCACAATATAAACTGATATACAGCCTGCATGTACTTCAAAATTTGACAAATACGGTTAATCAACATCCACATTTGACACGTCGTGAATGAGTGACTACTTAGTAAAATGCACTGGTATTAACAACGAATACCACACATTCCAAAGACCTATTCGCTAAATGCCACTTCAAACTCGTAAACAATTGTCTAACACCATACCAACAAATAAATTAAATCACAGTTAAGCAACATTTACGGCGGTGTCCCTTGGATGGGTGACTACCAACACACATTGCACGGTGACCGTCAGGAATAGCAGCAAGTCTCCCTTAGCTAGAAACATTACTGCAAACACTCAGGTCCTCTGGAACAGTCTGTAAAATGGTCGTCTGCTGGAAAAAATATTCCAATAATATTTTTACTGTACATAGCGCACTGGGTTCGAAACTCCTATCACTCCGTAAATATCTAGGAAAAGGGGAATATCATGGGAAGACACGTAAGAATATCAGGTTGATCACCAGAAAGTCCACATGAAATGGCATATGGCTTTTAATGCCGGGAGATCCCAGGACGGGTTCGGCTCGCCGGATGCAGGTCTTTTGATTTGATGCCCATAGGCGACCTGCGTGTCGTAGTGAGGAGGAAATGGTAATGCAGACGACACATACACCCAGCCCCCGTGCCAGGGAAATTAACCAATGATGGTTAAAATTCCCGACCTCGCCGGGAATCGAACTAGGGACCCCTGTGACCAAAGGCCAGCACGCTAACCATTTAGCCATGGAGCCGGACACCACAAAGTCCAAATACCCATAAATGTAATAATAACAAAATTAGCAACAACAATTCATCAACAGTACAGAAATGAAACAAAATCTCACATCTGATCAAATATGCACACGATTGAATCTGGTACATTCTCTTCAAGATAAGACGAATACCCCTCCACCCCTACTCATCCCCCTCACACGTGGAAGAGTGTTTCCTACTGCAGTCTCTTCAGTGTCCGTGACCTCCTCAGCTTGTCAATGTGAGATGTATAACGTGGTGTTACCCCCGACACCTCCTGACCATCAATCGCCAGCCATCAGCAGGCTCCAAGCTCCATTAATCAAGGATCTGCTGTGTTTCAATGCAGACAGCTCATTGCATTGTCCTTTCTTCTCCGCATGCTTTTTTGCGGTTGCATGGTAATGAGTTGATTAACATTCTTAGCTTTATAATTTGATTATCTCCGCCGCGGTAGGGGTCACTTCTGACTTGCTGACGGCGACATTGTGTTACCACACAGAAATTTGCATCCCGGCTGTCAGACTACATTATAGTGAGTTGTTGTTGTTTCATGCTAGATATGAGACCTTGTGGTCAAACGCCCTATGCACTTCCATGTGTTTGCAACACTCTTGATAACTTTGAAATAGATTTAGAATAGATTAAATTATTTATTTATTTATTTATTTATTTATTTATCTATAATTTGAAGAGCCCGCCTGGTGGGCATGATCGTTAAGGCGTTGAAGTCCAAACGGTCTGACACCGTGGTTAGCCGGTTGGAGTCCCGTTGGTCGAAAATATTTTCACCATCAGAATGTTGGCCGGCAGGGTAGGGGAGGTAGTGGTATACAACTTCTAATCACTAGATTGCGTTCCAAAAGCCTGGATTAAATTCCAAACATATCATCAGTGCTCATATGGAGTGAGGGCATATGAGTCTGTTTGATGATAATTCGTCCGTCGAATGGCGACGTTAAGCCTTGAGCAGAATCGTTGGGGCTATTCGATAGAAGTAGGCTACGTGCCGGCACCGGGTTTCACCCTTTTACCTTTCACCCTTCCCGGTAGGGTCGCCGGGGCGAACTATTTTGGGCATTAAGTTATAATCGACCCTGTTCTACGGCTGGATGCCCTTCCCGACATCAATCCTATACGGAGGGTTGTATTGATTTTTACGTGTTTCTATGATGGTTGGTTTGTGTTGTATTTTATTGTGTTGTGTTATATGTATTTGACAAGTAGTGTGTCGAAATAATCACAAACACCCAGTTCTCGAGTTAGAAGAATTTACTGGATGCGATTGAAATACCTCACTCAACCGGGAATCGAATGCCTCAGCGCTCACCATTCAGCCAAGCATTCGGACATGAAGTACAGTATATCAATATGAAAAAAACTAACATCGTTAAAAAACTACATAAAAATGAATTTCAATTCAAATATAATACTTTTGCTATTTTAGGTCTCTAATATTCTTCGAGCTTCGGCGAGCAAAGAATGGAAAACATTTTTTTTCTATTTTGCTTTTTTTTTTTTTTTTTACGTCGCACAGACACAGATAGGTCTTAGGGCTACGATGGGACAGGAAAGACCGAGGAATGGAAGGAAGCGGCCGTGGCCTTAATTAAGGTACAGCCCCAGCATTTGCCTTGTGTGAAAATAGGAAAGCACGGCAAACCATCTTCACGGCCAACAGGCCCGGTAAAATCACAAACACACAAGCTTGAAGTTCGTCCAGGAAACGAGTGCCAACAAAAACTTCTAATACCTGCATTTCCGTTGCTATGTTGACCATATTTTTTCAAGTGTTATTGGCGATAGTATTCGATTCCATTTGTCTCCATATTCTACGAGTGCACACAAAACTGCTGGTATTGGGTTGTTATAAGAGTCAAAGTGATAAGAAGGAAGAAAGAAAGAACTGAAGCATGAAATACGGCAAAGGGTATATTGCAAATAAGTTGAAATAAAAGAATGTGAGGGATTGTTTCGAGAAATATGTTTGCACAAGAACTGAATAGAATAGATGAATAGATGCTCGCCTCTCAATTCAGAATCTCAAAGAAAATATTGAATACAATAAATAAATTCTGCAAGGGTCTCGTAACCCTGATATCCTTTAATATATTGGTTCGATGCAGAAGATCGTGCGATTCTTATTTTTTAAAATTTTATTTTATTTTATTCTCACTGTGACACACTGTAACTCACAATCACAAACACTCAGTGATGTATTCACCTTCACTCTCTAGGACCTTCTGCCAACGTTCAGGTAGCAATTCAATGCCTCACTGTAGAACTGTTTTGGTTTTGACTGGAATAAATCTGTTAGCCATTGGTCAAGAGAAGCTTCGTCAGGAAACACTTGCCCCTGAATGTGGTTAGAAAGAGAACGGAAAAGATGGAAATCTGAGAGAGCAAGGACGGGGATGAGGAAGAGGTTCCCAGCAAAGCTCAGGAATCACACCTTTGGTCAATTGCGCTGTACGCGGACGAGCGTAATCATGGAGCAATAAGACTGGTTGTTGCCTTTGTCTTTTCTTGTCAATAGCAACGGCAAGTCGTCTTAGTTGGTCACTATACACAGCAGAGGTGATCGTTGCGTTTTTCGGAAGGAGTTCATGGTGAAGAATGCCATCTTTGCTCCACCAAACACACAATATGATTTTCTATAGATGGGCACTATCCTTGGCACGGGGAATTGCTTTTTTTTATGGGCAGAGTCACTCTTTCCTCTTCTTCATGTTGATATACAGGCACCATTTCTCGTCATCGGTGACAATGTTCGAAAGGAATGCTTCGCGCCTATCACAACCCAACCGGTGCCGGGCAAGCAATGACGAACAGTTGTTTACTCGTTGATCTTTGCTACTATCACTTAGCACATGTGGTACCCATATACCCAATTTTTGTACCTTACCCATCGAATGCAAAGGGCGTACAATAGTTGACTGATCACATTAAAAAATTTGCACCATTTACCGCGTTGTTTGACGAGGATTTTCAAGAACCGGCTGATTCGAGCGATTTTCGTCAAAATCTGAATGTCTTCCAGAACTTGGATCATCAGACAAGTCAAACCGTCCCACTAGAAAGCGTGAAAATCATTTTTGTGCTGTTCTTTCAGCAATTGCTTCATTCCCGTACACTTCACAAATTGTTCTCGCAGCTCCTGCTGCACTGGATCCTCGGTTAAACTCAAGGAGTACCGAACTCGATAGCTGCAGTCGCTTAAGTGCGGCCAGTATCCAGTAATCGGGAGATAGTGGGTTCGAGCCCCACTGTCGGCAGCCCTGAAGATGGTTTTCCATGGTTTCCCATTTTCACACCAGGCAAATGCCGGGGCTGTACCTTAATTAAGGCCACGGCCGCTTCCTTCCACTTCCTAGGCCTTTCCTATCCCATCGTCGCCATAAGACATGTCTGTGTCGGTGCGACGTAAAGCAAATGGCAAAAAAATCAACTCAAAGAGTAAAATGTGTCGGAAATGCTCACTTTTCTCAACTTGACATTCCATACCCTTTTGTCTGAAATATACACAAATAAGACGTTTACAATCAAGAAAACCTGTATTTCACAACACAGAAACTCCAAACTCAGTTAAAACAACGGAATAAAGATAAACAATCCCTTCACGCCACATTGTTGCCAACCCAAAAGAATACCGCACGAACTTATGCATTGACCCTATATTTCTGTCGAGTTGAGCACCACGAACAGACTTCAAAACTTTGCAAATAATCTGACTTTCATTTTCCTGTAAGGTAAATGTAACCGAGCACGATAGCTGCAGTCGCTGAAATGCTTCAAGTATCCAGTATTCGGGAGATAGTGGGTTTGAACCCCACCGTCGGCAGCCTTGAAGATGGTTTTCCATGGTTTCCCATTTTCACACCAGGCAAATGCTGGGGCTGTACCTTAATTAAGGCCACGGCCGCTTCCTTCCCACTCCTAGCTCTTTCCTGACCAATCGTCGCTGTAAGACCTATCTGTGTCGGTGCGACGTAAAGCCAATAGCAAAAAAACAAAACAAGAAGGTAACTTTGTGATCTGTTTCCTTCGTGTTTCCTGTTCTTTGATTGCAACTCATCATAACTTTACAATGGACTTAAATCAAAGCAGGAAAACGTTATCGATACACGGAGAAGCATAGAAACATGGATATGTCTTGGAAGAGGAGAGAGCGAGTTATAACATGTAACGAAAAGCTTACGTTAAATGTTTTAAAATACATTGTTATGTGTATTTACAATCGCATTAGAGCGAATACCTATCTGCGAGTAAACGACGGGTCACTATATGGCAACAGGTTCACGATACATACGTAGCGTGTACCTTGGTCGCCTGGTTACTGATTCTTTCAGGGTGGGCCGCGGCTGACTAATCAAGTATTCCATTACCTCGTGAACTACTTACCGGATTTTGAAAATAATACCACGCATGAATTTAAAAGTCCATGACTCCAAATCTAAGTGCGGCCAGTATCCAGTGAGGTTGTACGTGGTATGGTAAGTTTGGAACAGCCTATCATATGTGCACTGTTACAGCCTGAGTCTGGAGAACTTTCAAGAACTGATCGAACTAAACACGTGTAGCCTATGGAGATAAACATTGCCCATTGCCTTTACTGTCGTCTTTATAAACTATTACCCAATTTATCTTGACGTGACTTAAATTTTAAAGGAACATTATCATTATTATAATACATTACATTTATAATTATTATTAATTATTATTATAATTTTATTATGAATTTATTATTATTATTATTGTTATTATTATTATTATTATTATTATTATTATTATTATTATTATTATTATTATTATTATTATTATTATTATTATTATTATTATTATCGAAAATAAACAAGCTTGTAGATCTACATGTCTGTCGATGTAAACATTGTTCTTGTATGGCAGTGGGTTTTATGATTTTCTTAAAAGTAGTATGGAAGCTTGAATAGGAAAATTTCCATGGCATCAGGCAAGAGTCGTGACATGCATTCTTTCACCATATTATTGGAAGACAGAATATACGACGGCCTAGAAGAAGATGAATCAATTTCTAGTCTCCAAGTGGAAATCTTTATTTTTCAAACAATTTTATACATTGTTTCGACTCTTGCTGTTCGTCATATCCTCATTAATTTCACCTCACCATATCCATACCTTCCAATTATCCACGACACCGCTTTAACAATTGTGCTGTGCGTTAGATATGCCATTCATGTGATTATGAAATCATCCACACAGCTGGTTACTATCGTGATGAAAATGCGCTTAAAAGTTTTGCCGATACGGTTGTGTTGGGTTATTGTCCGCAAATGTGGGAATAAAGAGGTCCTCACTTGTACAATGGCTTGGTACTCTACAATAAGTGTAACCACTTCGTGAGTGATCATTTGATTTCACTTCAATGATGGTAATTCAGATTTAATAACGTTCATCAGAAATCTAATATTGTGCAAGGCCAATTTATAGTAGGCCTATTGATTTTCCTTTCAAAATGATATACCCAGTAACGTCTCTAATTTCAGAGGGAATAGTTCCTAAGTTTATATAAATAAGGTGAAGTTTGGTTTTAGAGATTCGATTGTTAAAATGTATTATTCTTATTAATTATTATTATTATTATTATTATTATTATTATTATTATTATTATTATTATTATGACACATTCGTTTTACGCCACACCGAAACAGATAGGTCTTAGTATGACGATGGGATATGAAAGCGCTAGGAATGAGAAGGAAGAGAGCGTAGCCATAATTAAAGTACAGCCCCACCATTTGCATGGTGTGGAAATATGAAACCACGGAAAACCACTTTCAGGGCTGCCAACAGTGGGGTTCAAACCCATTATCTCCCGAATGCAAGTTGACAGCTATGTGACCTAACCACGCATCTATTTGTTTGGTATATTACACTGAAGAACGCTGTATGTGTTTGATAAGATTGTTTGATAACTTGCATTAAGGACCGAGCTCGATAGCTGCAGTCGCTTAAGTGCGGCCAGTATCCAGTATTCGGGAGATAGTAGGTTCGAACCCCACTGTCGGCAGCCCTGAATATGGTTTTCCGTGGTTTTCCATTTTCACACCAGGCAAATGCTGGGGCTGTACCTTAATTAAGGCCACGGCTGCTTCCTTCCCACTCCTAGTCCTTTCCTGTCCCATCGTCGCCGTAAGACCTATCTGTGTCTGTGCGACGTAAAGCCACTAGAAAAGAAAAAATAACTTGCATTAATACGTCTCTTGTACTGGTACATTTATTTGAATAATTTAAAGAATGAACTTATATAACGAAGAAAGAGTAATGGATCTTAAAATAATACTTTTTTAGTTGGAAACAAATGATGGAGAAACGCAATTGAATTTAATTTGAAAAATCGTATAGCCCTGTTATGCTCAGTTTTCGACCGAGTAATTCAGGACAATCCCGGTAAAAATGCCTAGCAATACGCATCAGGACACAGTCACGATGACTTTGTGTCATTCCAGTGTCTGTACGCCAACATGTGGGGTAGCAGCCGCCTTGGAAGGCCAAAGTTCTGATGGACAATTGTGGCATAGGTTAAGTTAAACCAAGGTAGCTGATGGTAATTAATGAAGGAAAGGAAATGTCCGATAGATGGAAAAATATTAAAAACAAGTTTTTGCACAGAATGAGGTTGACGACAAGTTATATAAAAATAGCATCTTCTCGAAATATAGAAGTACAAGTTCTTCACAGTTTAGGGCGATGGAACAATTAATTTACTTTTGTAAATAAAAAATGAAATGAAATGACGTATGGCTTTTAGTGCCGGGAGTGTCGTAGGACAAGTTCGGCTCGCCAGATGCAGGTCTTTTGACACCCATAGGCGACCTGCGCGTCGTGATGAGGATGAAATGATGATGAAGACGACACATACACCCAGTTCCAGTGCCAGCGAAATTAACCAATTACGGTTAAAATTCCCGACCCTGCCGGGAATCGAACCCGGGACCCGTGTGACCAAAGGCCAGCACGCTAACCATTTAGTCATGGAGCCGGACTTTAAATAAATATTTCAGTCATTAATATATACAAAATGTTGTATGACGAATCAAAATATATACTGTAATTAATAATGACTTTCGTCCGACTCGTTGGCTGTATTGGTCAGCGTACTGGCCTTCGGTTCAGAGGGTCCCGGGTTCGATTCCCGGCTGGGTCGGGGATTTTAATCACTTCTGATTAATTCTTCTGGCTCGGGGACTGGGTGTTTGTGTCCATCTCAACACTCTCCTCTTCATATTCACACAACACACTACACTATCAATCACCACAGAAACTCGTAATAGTAATTACATCCCTCCATGTAGGGTTGGCGTCAGGAAGGGCATCCGGCCGTAAAACAGGGTCAAATCCACATGTGCGCCGCAGTTCGCACCCGCAACCCCACAGGTGTGGGAAAAGCGGTAGGAAAAGAAGAAGAATTAATAATGACTTTCAAATGAGTTAACAGATATAGAAGTTTCACGCATGCCAACGTGTATATTGATAATATTATAAAACAGTGGGAAGCTAAAATTAGAACCTGGGAGTCGTGGGCGAATGTCTACGCCGTACATGTGTACGTCCAGCACGTGCATACAAACAGAACCTAATCTTGTCACTGGACACAACAGAGCGCCATTCCCCTTTCCAGTCGACTCTTTCATGACACCAGAGTAACCGTGCTTGACGGTGTCATGGTGTCAGTGGTAGCCTGGCCAGAGGTACACGTTATTCTAACCCTGCTGCAAGCAGGCAGTTCTCAATGGTCGTTGGTAACACAGCACCAGCAACATGTGACCGGATATTTTTCTGGATGATGTTCGGTCGGTCGGCCACCGTTGCTCGCACAATGCGTCGATCTTGACGTGAATCTGTACTATGCGGCCGTCCGGAGCCTGGTCTACGGGTGTGGAAATCTTCCACAGACCACTGCAACGACACACCACCGATACACTGGGCCGAACATGTGCAGCAAACCATCGATACGTCCATCCAGCTTCCCCGTTCAAATGGCTGCAGGTGTTCAACAAGAGCATGTACTCGTTGTCGGGGCATAGTTATGCCCTAGAATGAATGTTGCAAACACTGCTCACCTCTAACATCAGCAAAGTTACTGCTTGCAGAGTCAAAACAGAGTGCCCACGGACAGGCCTACTGAGCGCCATATGATCGCAATATCCGTGACAAATGAATCACTAACTCAGCAACCCCTCAGCATGCACAAATTAAGCCCTGATGCCACTGAACAAAGTCCTTGGGGCAGTGTAGAAGAAGCAGCTAAATTAAAACCATATATTCTCCTCGGAGTGAGAAAATCCATGTGAGTTTCCACCCACACAATCTCATTCACATCCAGGAGCCACCACACAGAAAGAAAGCATGCCAACAGACGACCCGTACAAGGAATCGAACTTGTTCTCTCAGACGCAAGGAATACAGTATTGCGGCTGCCCCAAGACTCAGAGCATGTAACCAAATCTTCCTCGAAAACATACGTATAACCATAAGGCAGCATCGCATATTTCACCATTTCACACATCAAACCAATACATTATCTCCTGTATTTAGCCTCGAAGAATATCGTAATGGCCTCAATCAAGGCACGCAACAGAAAAATTTCTCAGAACGGGGCCATTTACAGCAAATACGAAAAAATCCCAGGGGCTCAGAACGAAATAAGACCAAAACAAAGCGCTCCAACACACACACACACACACACACACAAACACGCACAGAAATAAATCGCATGTCGTCTCATTACAGAGAGAGAATCCAAGCTAGACAAAGCACATCACAATTGCATACAGCAAGGAAATGCAGAAATGTCTAGCCCGATTCGAAAGTATGAATCTAAATCTAAATTATACGAGGCTTTAAACGGTTCCAATCAAAACACGTCCGAAAGTTATGGAACTACGCCATAAAGCCGGCGAGAAGAACACAAGCAATAATTATATATCTCTATCTGCTGCTACTACTAAATGTTTTCATTCATCCCCTGAAGAGGGAGGCGGGCATCCTAGACGGATACGCCGTCTCTCAGGCCAGGAGATTTGTATCGGAGAAAGAGATGTGTGGATTAGGCGAGAGGTTTGGCGGCCGTGGCCCATACTAGAAAATGTCTCGGCATTTGCCTTAGTGCAGGAGAATAGAAAACCATTCTCAGGACAGCCAACGGTTGGGGCCAGCCGTGAGATCCGGCCCTGTCCCGTCTCCCGAATGCAGAGGCGTACAGCCATTGTATGAGCCGTCAACCGCCGACGAAACAAGGCCCCAAACAGGCGATCAACAGTGACTAGCCCCATTTCTTAAGAATTGAAACGACAAAAGTATGAAGTAGTAGCACAAGAATGTGATGCTGGAGATTAGGACCTCCATTTTTTCCACGAAGAAGGCCACAACAAAATCCCCAAAGAATACAAAAACAGCGGTAAGAAAGAAGAAAATAAAACTATTCGCAAAATTGGAGTCATGCTTCCGTCTGGTGGATGAGATATGATAGACATAGAATAGAACGTGAATACAGCGTGAGAAACATTACCTAAAATGGACATTAACAATATGACCTATGAATTCGAGGCCAGAACATTAAAAAAAAACACTGAGACAGAAGCCTGGCTCACAACCAAATAAAAGCTCCAAACTTTAATCAGGTGGGATCAGAAGAGGCATGGTTCTTCAATACACCGTGGTGTTTCTACCAAGGCAAACCTCTTTGCACATTCAAGTCATAGCTTTCGTTTAGTCAACCACTATTAGTTCGGGTTATTTCGTAGATATGTTACACTATTGGTATGCTTGGGAAGCACGATGCTTATACCAAGAACGACTTTCTGGGCGAAGACAAAGACTACTGCGGGTTAAACGACGCCTCCGTAAAAGTATGTCCGTTGGAAGGCAACCTCCTGCTCGGAATGCTCCAGTGATAACGAACAAGCAATTACATTATTCAATTGAGAAAAACCTACAAAGCAGCCAATTTGAACACTAGCTTCGTTACTTAGTTAAGTGTGGGCTAAGGAATTGGATGTTGATCCATACTTCCATCGCGCTACCGGCTGTAAGAGCAGCTTCCTCTATAATCAGCCCTTTTAAGGTCTACCAAATATGCAGCCATGGAAGAGTTACAGCGGCTCCAGTGGGATTGAAAAAAAAAAGCATTAAAATATTTTGTCAATTCTGAGTTTGAATCTCCGAACACGAAATACATTGTTGGCCGTTAACTAGCACGCTCACAGAGAAGTAACATTCACTTCAAACTTAGTAGCACAGTTCCATGCGATCATTCATTATTACCTTCTTACTGCTGGCTTGTCATCAACGAATGCGGGTGTTTGATGCCTTGAACGTACATATGAACTTTTTATCGAATGCTAGGATAGTAGCAGCAGAAGATAGACAAGCAGTCAGATCCTTGGGTTATTAACTGCAGGCTGCATCATTCCGAAAAAATAGGGGTCTCTGACTCACCTGTTATATAACAGAAGGATTCAGTCTTCTTGTAGAAGAGATAAGTATAATTTCCTTAGTAACATTTGTTTTGAGATTGAAAACCATGCAAATCAAAACCACAGCAAGGATCTTTTTGACAAAATTAGAATAATCACTCGAGAATTCAAGCCATATTCCTGGAATACAGAACTCAAAGGGGGATGATGTTGTGGATATAGAGAATGTTCTGGAAACATGGAGATTATACTGCCAGGATCTATACAGTGAACAATGTAATGCACAAGACCAAGTGAAGATAGACAAGCAGTCAGATCCTGAACCTGACATCCTCCGAGATGAAGTAGAAATGGCTTTGAAAATGCTGAGAACTGGAAAAGCGTGTGGACCTGATGGAATAAGTGCAGAAGTCTTGAAAGCTACAGACGGTGCTGGAATTGAAATGCTGTTGAAAATCTGCCAAGCAATATGGAATTCTAGAAGATGGCCCGAGGAATGGGTACAGTCAATCTTTGTCCCAATCCACAAGAAAGGATCGAGGAAAAAATGTGAAAATTATCGCTTAATTGCTTTGATTTCACATGCCAGTAAAGTTATGCTTCATATCCTGCACAAGAGACTCCGGGCATTTCTAGAGTATCAAATTCCTGAAGTCCAGACTGGATTTATGAAAGGAAAAGGTACTCGAGAACAAATCTTAAGCCTAAGACAAATCATAGAAAAGGCTAGAGAATTCAATGTTCCGATATATCTGTGCTTTATTGACTACCAAAAGGCCTTTGATACTGTCAAATGGAACCATCTTTGGAAAATTTTGGATGACATGGGTTTGCCACTCCATTTAATTGATCTCCTCAAGTCCTTGTATAAGGAAAATACAGCCACTGTGAAGATTCAAAACAAACAGTCTCAGCAGTTTCGTACAAGGGCTGGAGTTCGCCAGGGATGTATCCTGTCACCGTTACTTTTCAATATCTATGGTGAATATGCAATGAGAACTGCATTAGAAGGCTGGGACAAGGGGTTTTCCATTGGGGGATGCAAGATCAACAATCTGAGATTTGCTGATGACACCACCTTGATAGCATCATCTGAAGAGGAGTTGACAGAGCTGATCAAGAGAGTAGAGGAAGCAAGCCTAGAAATTGGATTACGCCTAAATTGACAGAAAACCAAAGTCATGATTGTTGATCGTAAGAACAACAACAGTCCACATATCAAACAGATTGGAGGGTGTGAAGTTGTACATCAGTATGTATACCTAGGCTCCTTACTATCCAATTCTGGTGGTTCCAATGATGAAATAAAACGCAGAATTGAAATAGCAAAGGTAGCAATGATCTGTCTGCGGAAGATCTGGAAAGATAACAACATCACCATTAAGACAAAAAAGAAGCTCGTTGAATCTCTAGTCTTCTCAGTCTTCTTGTATGGCGCAGAGACGTGGACCATCCTCAAACGTGATCGTGAACGGATAGAAAGCTTTGAAATGTGGTGCTGGAGGAAAATGTTAAGGATTCCTTGGACAGCTCATCGCACGAACACATCAATCCTGAACCAACTTCAGATAAAAGTTCGTCTATCGTGTAAGGTCTCTCAACGAATTGTACGCTACTTTGGACACATAATGCGCCGAGATGGTAGTCTACAAAAGATGATTGTTGAGGTCAAAGTCCAGGGAACCAGACAACGAGGACGAATACCAACGCGATGGATTGACATGGTGAACGGCCCCCTAGAGTGCTCTCTCAGAGTAACCACATTGAAAGCTTTAGATAGGGAAGAATGGCGGAGTATGGTTCATCGGCTAGAGGGCTGAATATTATGATAGTCACGACGCCTCAGTCATGAGGCAAAACGAAGAAGAAGAAGAAGAAGAAGAAGAATTTTCCGTTACCATTTAATCAATTATGTCTTCATACTTCTTTATAATTTATCATACTATATGCTTACAGACACATAATTATCATCAATATCTACAATTACATATGAAGAGTGTGTCTATCTTGATAATAATCAAATTTCTGGGTTGAGTAATTAATTACAGACTGCTACGTCCATGTAAGCCTGTTTATGACTGCTTCACTATCGAGGTGAAGAACAAGCTATGAATTTCTCCGTGTGAACGTTAGTATAACGTAACTATAACACTAACATGTTTTAAATCGTTCTGTGCAATTAAATCCCAACAAAGCCGTCTCCGAGTATTCAGTTTCAGTAGTATTAATTCATTCTTATGACAGTTACATCAGAAATGGTTGAAGTCCTATATTCAAAAGCATACGTGCGAATGACGGAAATCAAAGCCACCAAATGGTATTTGTTAAAATATACATCCTCTAACAGTAACATCGAACAATATCACCATCTGATTGGTGGACAGGAAACAATAGATCATTTCCAGGCAGCAATGAAAAGCTAAACATTGATATATGAAGCAAATACAATGTCAGTGCATTCATAATGTGTACCTACTGTTCTGCATGCACGGATTAATGGTTGCTACATTGAGGCTCGATTTGTTGACGGAATGATTGCGGGAAAAAGAACACTAAGTAATTCACGACACTTGACAATTAAATATCCTGCAGAACTAAACCACACAGCTGCATTATATACTACAAATTTAAAATTTAATTCAAGTCCGTTATGGCTCGGTTTAGAAATATCAAGCAAGCTCTCCATGGTTCGTAGATAGTGGGATATCTCTGCAAGAGTTCCAGTGTTTCAGAGTGACGAAGTTTAAAAATATAATACCACTGAACATCGACCGCAACAAGTGTGTATGTTACGGACTACAATAATATCACAGAAAACCTGAATAGCTACTATTACTTCATAGTTTAGTTGAATACCATTAGATAACTGAGAACGTCAAAGACCAAGTATGCCTGTTATAAACATTTTGAATGCAGTCTAGTACATTTTTATCAAGATATGTTCAATAATATTATTATACTGAATTATAATCAATGAAAAAACTAAAATTATTTGGGTCTCAGAAGTTTGAAATCATTTCGGAAAAGGCTAGGAAAGCAACAGATAGGGAATCTGCCACCTGGGCGACTGCCCTAAATGCAGATCAGTATTGATTGATTGTTTTATCCTATCTTCTTCACCCCAAAATTAATTCGTTCAAGCCACTTTCACACTAGATTCTTCACACCGGACTATTATTACTGTTTTCTCTTTTTACCACATTCGCTGCAAGTGTTCGCTTAGTCTTTCACTACATTGTCAGTAGCCAATTAGTATGACACAAAATTTGTAATGGCTCAGTGTAAGGAATCAGAAATGGGTGGAAATATTTTAAGTATTTGAACGTTAGGCCAGCCCCGTGGTGTAGGGGTAGCGTGCTTGCCCCAGGTTCGATTCCCCGCAAGGTCAGGGATTTTTAAATGGACCTGAGGGCTGGTTCGAGGTCCACTCAGCCTACGTGATTAGAATTGAGGAGCTATCTGACGGTAAGATGGCGGCCCCGGTCTAGAAAGCCAAGAATAACGGCCGAGAGGATTCGTCGTGCTGACCACACGACACCTCGTAATCAGGAAGCCTTCGGGCTGAGCAGCGGTCGCTTGGTAGGCCAAGGCCCTTCAAGGGCTGTAGTGCTATGGGGCATTTGAACGTTAGGCCTATATATGGCACAAATATTCCAAAACAACGCAATGCGCAAGGAAACCTGCATGTGAGACTCGAACAACAAAAGCCCTCATGTGCATAATCAGTTCTACGCTGAACAGCATGGCAAACAACAAATTAACAATGGACTAGCACTATGCTAACAAGAATCACCCCAATTTCTACCATCTCATTTTTGAAGTTATCCGTGAGCAAGATGACACTGAACGCATGATTGTTGAAGTTGGTCAGGAAAAGAAGTCGTAAAGAATTCCAAAATATTAAAGAAATGTACAAATACTAAATAATTTGGCGTTTAATCCTTGGACTGAAGAAAGATAAGATGTATGCAAAGCGGAAATAAATCTGGTTAAACGTGTACAGATTAAACCGACAAGGGCTAAAGATTTCGTGTGAAATATCTGGTGGCAAAACAGACAGGGTCCAAAGCATTAGAGAGAAACGTACTGGGTGAAACGTCTAGAAATCAACTACCTATTAATGAAGTAAATTCAAATCATGAGAATTTTGTAAGGCAGTGAGTTTTCAGAACAACATTTCCTTACATTAATTTTAAGGTGAGTTTTGCTACACATAAGAGAACATACAGCTGTGAAATGAACTTCGGAAGCCGTAGACATAAGCTGAAAAAGATATTCTGTATATACTGTATGTGTGTAGTGTCAAGGCAGTGTCCCTTGTTTAATTCTGAGAACATGTAATTGATGACATATCAAAAGAGAAAAGAAAGATTTAGTCACTAACGCACGTTACACGTTTCATTGTCAAACAGCACTTTAGCATAAGGATGGAAGATGGAAAATGGAACTGCAGTCGAAATCGGTCACAAGACCTCATACCGAAAATTTCCTCAGTGGATTAGTGTCCTGTTCATGTGTTCAATAGTAGCCCAGGTATCCGACTTGTAAAAGGCTGGCAAAGTTCTCCACACCATTGTTGTCGTCATGTTACAAAAATTTCTCAATGTCAATCAATAACACGGCAGAATTAATTACGTAGCGTTACAAACCGTCTAGGGAGTTTCTAAGAGCTGCTAGATAGCAACGCGTTCCGATCATAACAGCTAAAATGCTCCCATCATAGTTTTACACATACTTCAGGTCGCTTGTCGGTGCTTTGCTCGACTCAAGTACCTTACTTCCTGAAAAAAGAATGTAACCATGCCCATGTTCATTAGTTGCTCCTCAATCTGCAAATAGACCAACTCAACAAGAACGTATAGTGAAACGTAGACTATGTGGATTGAGATTCTCTTGCATGGTTCACACTTTAAATCTTAGTCCAAGTGTTGTAAAAACATTTCAGATAATCCCTTCAATGCATCCTGAGAATGGGTGCCCAGTTTTACTTTCCCTTAAAACAATAATCACCACCACAACCACCACAACCACCACCACCACAACTTATTGCATCCTAGGACTCTCTATGTTATAACTGAGATTATTTCCTTCCCTATTTTCCAGACTCATGAGATCCTATGAATGTTGAATGTTATATTCATTAAATATAAGTTTATCGTAGCAAAAATAATTCTACAGCATTTGTTTCACGTCCAAGTACCTACTTTTACAATTTTTGGAACGTCGAGGCACAGGAATTTGGACCCGCGTGAGTTGTTTCACGTGGCATTAAATTTACTGACATGAGGTTGGCGTATTTCGGCACCTTCAAATACCATCGGACTTAGCCGGGATCGAACCCGCAACTTGAGCTCTAACGTTTGAACTACTCAGCTCGGCTGTAAATTGATCTTCTGTGCTACGCACATCGACTTTCAGGAATAGCTAAAATGTTGATTGTAACATTTTAAAGTTTGTGTCTTAATGTGCAATGTTTTGTCTACTAATGTGATTAATATGTCTCTTACAATGAAATTGAATGTAGCAATAATAATAATAATAATAATAATAATAATAATAATAATAATAATAATAATAATAATACCCAGAGAATGCCTGCGTGATTTGGGCCACGTAGCTATCACCTTGCATTCGGGAGATATTCGGTTGGAACCCAACTGTCGGCAGCTCTGAAGATGGTTTTCCGTGTTTTCCCATTTTCATACCAGGCAAACGCTGATGCTGTACCTTAACCAGGTCCACTCCTAGTCCTTTCCTGTCTCATCTTCGGCATGAGACCTACAGTAACTGTATCAGTGCGAGGTCAAGCAGATTTGTAAAATAATAATAATAATAATAATAATAATAATAATAATAATAATAATAATAATAATAATAATAATAATAATAATAATAACCACCTCAGTCCCGGAGCAAGTTTTAGTCATGGAAATTTCTGTTTTTGCATTCAGTGTGTTATAAGAGGCTAAAATAACTTGAAAATGCTAACCAAAAAAAATTAGTATGTTTCGTTAAGCCATTATGGCATGTAGCGTATATGCTACATCGGGACTGAGAAGTGACTTTCCTACAATTCTTGTTTTTTTCTTATATTGTATTTTATGATTGTAAGTGCACTAAACACTTAAAATACATTAATAAATAACAACATCACACACTTTTATTCTCTCTCACCATGTTCAAAACAAATTGTGACACAAATTATAAAGCATATTTACAACAAATTAAATGTAAGTATTGCTCTTTTTTTGGTAAACAAACACAAAAACTTGGTGCAATAATATTCCTATTATTTTCTATGAAATGCCAAGAAACAGTTTTTTTTTCCTGTAAAACACAGATTTATTTTGCACTGAGTGCACTGTACCAAAGGGAAACCCTTACAACCTGGTAGCCTACATCTTGACCTACTTTTCTGTGTTCTGTTCATCATTTCTGGTAGGTGCAAAGCATGGTAATTCCTGGACTGAAGTGGTGGCATAGCTGCGGGAACCCTGCAGCGTTTCAGTAATGCATCTTCTTCCGATTCAGAACTGCTTTCATCGATAGGTGGAGTTGCAGCGTTGATTCTCAAGTCATCTTCATCAATATCATCATCATCATCTCCATCCAGTTCAATATCTGACACATCAAGGTTGATAGTGTCAATAAGATCCGCAATATCTGTTTCCTTCAAGGCTAAAATAATGAAAGGTAAAATATAAATTGTCGCATTCTTCGTACCATTCATTTAAATACTGTAGTATATAATGATATTCAAGTACGTACTTAATATTGAAGGCAACTATGGTTTAATATTAACAACTGCAGCGAGAAAACGAGTTAAGAAAAGAACAGTAATTTTCTGCTGTATGCACAAATTTTCTAGGTTATTGCGTAATGTAGAGTATACGCTACATCATCAAAAGCGTCATGCTGTCGGCAGTATACAATATCAAATGAGTTCTGATCACTAGCATAATACTTATTGACCTATTATAAGCTATCTTAAAAACATTCACATTAATTAAATATACAAATACATAACAAATACCTGCACGTCTCGTCTCCATGTCTTGATGTCAACAAACGTGTATATTCTCACTAGTACTGCCACCTATACACTTGTGCGATAAACAAAAACAAGTGATGAGCGCGAAGCACACACCGTAGACTATACGCTACACCCGGCAACCGCGCGATAGAGCCATTACCCGACCGGGAAAAAAATAAAGAACTCATGTAGCATATATGCTACACAGGGACTGAGGAGGATAATAATAATAATCATACCACATAGCTAGTTACAAACAGAGGATTGTGGAGGAGTATAGTACTTTCATAGTGGCTTTGAGACTGAACGCTGAAGGGCATAACAGTCTACAATGAAGATGAATGTATGTATGTATGTATGTATGTATGTATGAATGTATGTATGTATGTATGTATGTATGTATGTATGTATGTATGCATGTGTGTATGTATAATAATAATAATAATAATAATATTGTGGTATATTTAATACAGTGACATAGCAAGTGTCTACCTGCCAGATGGCCAAGGTTCGAATCGTGAAGGATTCAAGAGTGGAATTTTCACCTAAAAAATCATGCAGAGTCAGGAAAACTCAAAATGAGCCACAGTAGCTTCAATTACCTAGAATATAATAAGAATCAGTTTGAGTGGTGTCTTCAAAAGTAGGAAATATCACTATATGAAGATAAAGTTGGAATTCAAGAAAACAAAATGGGGCAAATAATCGTTTATAGGAAAGGGAGTTAGAGATTGTAATAATTTACCAAGCAGATGTTCAATATTAAACTTCCAATTTCTTGAAATTCATTCAAGAAAAGGCTATGAAAACAACAGATAGGGAATCTGCCACCTGGGTAACTGCCTTAACTGCAGATCAGTAGTGATCGATCGATCCCGCTGTATATTCCGCTAGCAAAGCACATGGATATAGCGCTCAAGGGTAAGTTCTGTAAGTCGTCGGCATTGTCGCGAGATTCTCATCAAGCTCACCATGCCGGTCCTGTTCAGCGCATCTGATGTTTCCGAAATGAGAACAATGTTGTGTTCCTTAGAAAAACATTAAGTTCCGTCAATTACGATCTTAAAATGTTAGTTCAAGGAACTATAAAACTCCAGTAAACGGTAACAGGTTTCCCAGCACAAGAATATACAGGAATGGCAAACAAACATATCCGTAGCTCTTTAATGTTAAACTTAGTGATTCAGTCGATTAGTCGTTGTCCGTTTCTCTTTCAACACGATTCCAGCTAAGTCTGGTGGCATTTAAGGATATTCCATTAGAACATCACATCTCCGAATTGTTGGCTGATGATATTATAAGACGGAAGTCCCGCGAATCAAAATCCCAACAAATAGCATCCGTTCGAACAGTTGTCAAATAAATGAGTAGTAGTAGTTGTAGAAGTAGTAGTAGTAGCTGCTTAAAAGAAACGGTGGCAATAAAAGTTTGAATATTTTTCTTCATAGGATGTTTGTAATAAAGTGTCAATTAAAAATAATTTCTGATTTTTGTCGTTGGTACAGGCCAGCCTCCACCTCATTATCTTGAATTTATCCATGAAAATATAAAGAAACTGATGGTCTTAGAGAATAATTACTTCCATCATCTTAAATCCCTCCTCGATGTTCCATGTCGACCATACAGGGAGCACACATTACTTTCTCCATCTTAATAATTGAAAGGTGAGCTGATGAAAGGTCAAGAAATATATATTTCATCTACCAGAATAATAACTAATAATTCATTTTCTCCTTATAATTACTTTAATTTTTTTTGCTAATGGCTTTACGTCGCACCGACACAGACATGTCTTATGGCGACGATGGGGCAGGAAAGGGCTAGGACTGGTAAGGAAGCGGCCGTGGCCTTAATTAAGATACAGCCCCAGCATTTGCCTGGTTTGAAAATGGGAAACCACGGAAAACCATCTTCAGGGCTGCCGACAGTGAGGTTCGAACCTACTGGATACTGACCGCACTTTAGCGACTGCAGCTATCGAGCTCGGTTTACTTTAATTTGAAGTATACTCTAAACTCTTGACGTATGAAGGCATGATACCTTGTCGAGAGGTCCAGGAGAAGCAATCAAATGTTACTGAAAACAGAAAAGTATGAAGAGAGACAACTTCTCCTTTTTTCAATCTGTAACGTAGTGAGTTACATTTCCTGCCGGATAATGAAGCTGTGTAGTAAACTCTGATATTACACAATTCCCTTCTTGTTTGGCAGGAGTAGTAAGTTGTTCGTCCTGGGGACAAGAAGACCGGACACCCCATTTCATCTGGTGTAGCTCGCTCAGCTTGTATATAGGCGGAGGGCGTTAAATTAATTTATGGACGCCAAGGGTGTTAGGGACGACACTACCCTGTTCGTCTTTGCCCTTACCAGAGGCGTCGCGTCGTATCATTTTCTTCCTCCTCTTGGCTTTATATATAAGAAGAATTAAGGAAACGATCTACATGCAACATCATGGAAGAAAGAAAGCCAATTACTGAAACGTGCACTATCAAAAGTGAAGGGTCGTTCCAAGGCTATGTCTGGAAAAAGTGATGTTCGGTTCAAAAACATCATCCTGATGTTACATTCTGAAGAGGAGCGTGTACTTCCCAACCTAAGAACTTCTCTAAATTTAGGGAATTTCTTTTTAACATACATTGCTACTAAACTCCTCTAAATATTAACATTTTTCATTAGTTACAAACTGCTTGTAATATGTATTACGCTGTAAATTATTACCGTGTGAAGAGTTAATTTTCATATGGTCGTGTTGGTGCTTCAAGTCCTGTGGAATTAATATGCTGTTCATCGTGTAATTTTTGTACATTATGTACATATTGTAAACGTTGCGAATTTCAATTTTAGCTGTCGGAGAAGACTGATTACATCGACCTAGTGGGGGGTATATCAGGTGCCTTGACAAAGAATACAGCACTGCTTTCAAGCATACATAGTATGCCTAGAACAACGACACGGCCCAACTCACACGAAGAACGTGTTTGTGATTATTCTTGAGATTTATTCCAGGAGACATAGGTGTTATTGATTATCCCCGTCTTACCTTTCTTTGCGTTTCCGTTATTTCTCAAATGTCGGCTCAAACATCCAACCTGCTCATCATTCCTCACCATCGAACTGCCGCATATAACAGCTCATTCTCGGTGTTTGCCGCACGAGAATGGAATCGTTTACCGGAAGACGTCAGAGGAATACCAACTACAGTGTCATTTAAAGGAGCGTTAAGAAGTACAGCAGGATACG
The DNA here is from genome assembly GCF_040414725.1 of Anabrus simplex. Lineage (NCBI taxonomy): Eukaryota > Metazoa > Arthropoda > Insecta > Orthoptera > Tettigoniidae > Anabrus > Anabrus simplex. The sequence continues at coordinate 1,527,500,396 of NC_090265.1, forward strand.
AGTGAACTGTGCACTTCTGATATTCCAGTGATCGTGCAACTACAATATAATTACTATGTATTATTATTATTATCATTGTTATTATCATTACTAGTCCGCCTCTGTGGTGTAGTGGTTAGCGTGATTAGCTGCCACCCCCGGAGGCCCGGGTTCGATTCCCGGCTCTGCCACGAAATTTGAAAAGTGGTATGAGGGCTGGAACGGGGTACACTCAGCCTCGGGAGGTCAACTGAGTAGAGGTGGGTTCGATTCCCACCTCAGCCATCCTCGAAGTGGTTTTCCGTGGTTTCCCACTTGCCTATCCCTTCCAATCTTCCCATCCCTCCACAAGGCCCCTGTTCAGCATAGCAGGTGAGGCCGCCTGGGCGAGGTACTGGTCATTCTCCCCAGTTGTATCCCCGACCAAGAGTCTGAAGCTCCAGGCACTGCCCTTGAGGCGGTAGAGGTAGGATCCTTCGCTGTGTCCGAGAGAAAAGCCGACCCTGGGGGGTAAACAGATGATGATGATGATTATAATTACTATTATTATATTATTATTACTACTATTATTATTACTTTTGTATGTATGTCTCACTGTGGTGGAATTTTATTTCAGTTATATTTTGATTGTGTTTAAATTTTGTCTTATCTAGTATTAATTACGGTATTATATGACTTTAATGTATACTAATTGGTTTAGTGTAAGAGAAGGCCCAATGGCCTTAACTGCGCCAATAAAGACGTCTATCTATCTATCTACCCTTGACTTATTTCGGAGACGCCGAGCTAACAGTATTTTGTCCCCCCCAGGAATTATTTTACGTTCCAGTAAATCTACCGACACAAGGCTGACGTATTTGAGCACCTTCAAATACCACCGGCCTGATCCAGGATGGAACCTGCCAAGTTGGGGTCAAAAGGCCATCGCCTCAACCGTCTGAGCCACTTAGCGCGGTAGGGGTCCGACTCGTTGGCTGAACGGTCAGCGTACTGGCCTTCGGTTCAGAGGGCCCGGGTTCGATTCCCGCCCGGGTCGGGGATTTTAACCTTAATTGGTTAATTCCAATGGCACGGGGGCTGGGTGTATGTGTTGTCTTCATCATCATTTCATCCTCATCACGACGCGCAGGTCGCCTCGGGCGTCACATAGAAAGACCTGCACCTGGCGAGCCGAACCCGTCCTGGGATATCCCGGCACTAAAAGCCATACGACATTTCATTTCAGAGCGGCAGGATAAAATTAGAATTGCAAAGAAGTGTAAAATGAATTTTATCCTACATTCAAGAATTATCAGTTATCACTCACGGACCTAAATGGCATCTAATTCACATTCTATTTAGTTCGTTTTCCGGGTTGAAACTTGTTGTTGCTATTGTACCTTATATACAGCTTTGCCACCCGGGCATCCTGAAACATGAGAATATAGATGCTCCCTGGGTCTGATGGTAGCCGGTGGAAGGAGAGACTATTTAAGACGCGGCACAGTGACCACATTCGTCACCTGGGGAGACTGATTGCCTCGGATCTAGTACGGGTACCTCAGTACTGCTATGTATTCGAAACGTTAGCGACCTATACATAAGGTAAAAACAACAATACGTGTCAATCCGGAAAATTAATTACCGGGTGGACAAAATAAACACAGGTGCGGAAAATATTTACAATAGGAGTTGATTCTTGTTGATGAACCTGACAGAAGATGCTGGAAATAGCCTCGTCTGAAGAAATGAAAAACTGAGGATCCAGAACTCCTGACTCCACTTCACTTAGAAACCACCGGCAGAACTTAAGACGCGAAGATTCGTCTGGACGCTTCAACGTATGCAAAAGGGTAAATTTGTAAGGGCACAGATGCAGATCCTTTATGATTACATTTCAACATGACGATTTATTAATTCCCACTTGCTCAGGTAAATGGCATTGATATTTCATCGGACTTCGTTCCAGGCTTTCTTTCACTCGAGCAATGTCTTCTGGTGTTCGAAATCATTTTTTGAACAGTTACGGTTTTTATTGGCTACAGAGCTCGTTTCATGTTATTCTGCCACTAAGTTTGCATTGCAGACTTTCCTGCAGATTTTGGCAAAACGCACCCAGTCTTAAACTCTTGCACAAACAGTTCCGCACAGGATTCCCATTCATCTTGTTTCGCATAACAGTCGACAACGAACATGCGCTGTTTTTTGTGAGCACCATTTTGTGTTGCATTCAACTGGCCACTAAACAGGTCTGGTCCCCTCACTCACTCACTCACTCGTAATGACACAGTGACATACTCGGGACAGAGCATGTGCGATTTGCGCACTCGCAGACATGTGTCAGCAACCGATTGGTGCATCGAAATCACGTTTTCCAGCATTTTCTGTGCTGGGCAGTTCTCCCGTTCATTAACAAGGTCCAATTCCGAGTCAGTCTTATAAATATTTTCTGGACCAGTTTTACTTTTCCCACCCAGTATATATGGTGAAGCAAAATTCGCGCACTCGGGCGTCGCAGTGCGACTCCTCACATGCCACCAAAAAAAAAATGTCTTTCACAAAAGATCATCCTGCGAGTATATCCGGCAGAAAAAGAACGTACAAGAGTGGCAATCTAGCAACACTGTAACCACATGCAGGGTAACTACCTCTGTCAGCGCCTATTAGCCGTGCTGTAAAGTTGGTGCAGTGGATATAGTTTTGGGTTAGCATGCAGGAGGTCGAGGATTCGATCCTGGGTTGAGGCGCCTTTTTTTTATTTGCTAATTTCCATCGGACATTAGATACTGAAAAACAGTAAGACACCGTTTCTTAGGTCACATGTATCCTACATTTACAAAATTTAGTAACGCTGAACACGTTGTAACGCATCTAGTAGATGAAGTGGTGCGAATAAATTCACGCCCACGACGTGGAAAGGGTGTCTTTCAAAGCTGACCAAAAAAAAAAAAAAAAAAGAATGTTCGTCCATTTCTAGGATCGTAGTATGTAAGTGCTAATGGTTTCTAACGGACCCGCTGCTGTTGACGATTAAGATGCCGGATACAATACCACCTGGACTACATCTACGAAATTAAAAAACATACGCCTCAACCCAGGATCGAACCCTCGACCTCCTGTATGCTAACCCAAAACTACATCCACTGCACCAACTGTACAGCAAGACTACTGCGTGCTGACAGAGGTAGTTACCCTACATGTGGTTACAGTGTTGCCAGATTGCCACTATTCAACGATCTTTTTCTCCCGGATATACTCGCAGGACGAACTTTTGTGAGAGACATTTTTTATTGTTGCCATGTGAGGAGTCGCGCTGCGGTACCCGAATGCACGAATTTCGCTTCATCCTGTATAGTAACTGAACATATCGTGCAAGCTTAACATCTAATATAATTCATATTAAAATATTATTTGTTTCTTTTATTGGTTGTCTTAACATAAAATGAGTATTTTTTTCCTAGTTTCTTTACGTCGCACCAACACAGATAGATCTCATGGCGATGACGAAATAGGAAAGGGCCAGAACTGGGAAGGAAATAGCCGTGGCCTTAATTAAGGTACAGCCCCAGCATTTGCCTGGTGTGGAAATCGGAAACCACGAAAAACCATCTTCAGGGCTGCCGACAGTGGGGTTCGAACCCATTATCTCCCGGATACAAGCTCACAGCTGCGCGCTTCTAACCGCGCGGCCAACTCGGCTAGTAAAAATGAGTATAGTTGTATGATTTTGAAATTCAAAATGTACACTTTGCGAGAAAATATGTCCTCACAATTGTGAGTGTTAGGTCTGCACTATGATAAGAACAAATACTTGATTTTTTGAGGATACGCACGTATACAGTTTCACTTCATTCACAATCAGTGCATAAATAATGTCCCTTTACACTTTTCGTCATATTAAAATTACATTGGATATTAGGTTTCATCAGCATTTTCCAATGCAAATTGTTCTGAAATTGCTGTAAGAGAGATTTTCCCTTTCGATTTTCCAGATTCTGTTCCTAACATAATCTGTTACTGCTTGAAATTTCCAAAGTTCCTTCTCCTTACTGTACTCATCAGATACCCCGTATCTTTCCACACTATAAAGATCGACATGCAGTGGAAAGAACCTATCACTTGCCTATGGGGTTGAGTTTATATCTCGAACTCCATACCTTCCGCAATCGTGGAAACTTTATGCAACAAAGCAGTGAAAATTTTAAAAAATACTTCATTTTCTTGCAGTACGAGGGGATTAAATTTTCCCACTTTTCTCCACTTGGTAGTCATCATCATCTGTTTACACTCCAGGCTCGGCTTTTCCCTCGGACTCGGCGAGGGATACCACCTCTACCGCCTCAAGGGCAGTGTCCTGGAGCTTCAGACTTTTGGTCGGGGGATACAACTGGGGAGAATGACCAGTACCTCGCCCAGGCGGCCTCACCTGCTAAGCTGAGCAGGGGCCTTGTGGAGGGATGGGACGATTGGAAGGGATAGGCAAGGAGGAGGGAAGGAAGCGGCCGTGGCCTTAAGTTAGGTACCATCCCGGCATTCGCCTGGAGGAGAAGTGGGAAACCACGGAAAACCACTTCCAGGATGGCTGAGGTGGGAATCGAACCCACCTCTACTCAGTTGACCTCACGAGGCTGAGTGGACCCCGTTCCAGCCCTCGTACCACTTTTCAAATTTCGTGGCAGAGCCGGGAATCGAACCCGGACCTCCGGGGGTGGCAGCTAATCACGCTAACCACTACACCACAGAGGCGGACTCCACTTAGTAGTCCTCTTCAATAAACAGATATGCGGTAAAGTTCATTCATCATCTCCCGCTTATCCATCTCAATTAAGAGAACAAAACAAAAAACAGGAAAAACTTTAGAATGTGTGTTATTGAAACATTTGTGACACGATGACTTCCTTTCATTCTGATTTGTGCAAGTGATGAGTGTTTAATCTCACTTATTACGAGCCGTTCGTTTCTGAATTCATTGAAGTATTGTCCATTACTTACAACTACTTTATATAATGAGATTTAATGGTACTGTGATCATCCTTTATTTTAAGCATTTCAAACATGCCAGTAATATTATTATACTCTATCGTTTAATTTCACTTTTAAAATTTATAGATTTAATAGCTTTATTTCAAGCATAGTAATTAATAAAATCTATAAAACTATCTTCTCAAGCCGGAATGTCCTTAAATATTACCAAAGAATGGCTAATGCTTATGGAGAAATTGAAAGAGCCCTCTGTAACCTTACATTTGTAATTAACTTTGTCTCAGGCTGCAGCTTCTTAGTATCATGTAAGCTCGTTGAAGTTCTCTTGCAACAGTTCATCAAAAGACTTTTAATGGTTAAAAGAATCAGCTTTGCTCTTTTAAATAAAGAATTTCTCCTGCCTTAGATGAAAGCTAATGCAGTCATTTCCCTTAGAAGAGAACTTCTTTTCGCTGCTCTTTTCTTATGTCTTCCATTAGGATAACTCTAAAAGGTTTAGTAACTTCAGCTAAAAATTTAAAAACTTTCCTTAAGATTCATTATCATTATAATCAATAGCCGTACACATTGGTTGCGTTTCGATACTCTGTGGCCTCAAAAACTTTTTATAATCCAAATACAAAAGAAATAATTCCGTTTTAGGAATTAATTATATAAGTGACTTACAATTTCATTCGCATTCACAAAAGACTTGATTGGATGATGGCAGTTACTTGATAACATTTTGGAATGTACATTTGGCTCACGATTTAGCCTTTGAGAAAACTCTGAATCTATTTGATTTAGGTCATTGTTCAAGGTGGCGTTTTGGCAAACGCTTTACAAACGTCGAATTCCTAAATACAATGAATTATGGTTGTTTGCAGTGGGTGTTTAACAAGTTCTTCTACATCACAGCCCACATAAAATCACTCTTATTTGTAAACTGCGAATTTTTCGGTACAATATTTTATTAATAATTTAATATGTTCTGTAGCTTTAATGGGCAAGTTATATCTTCCCTTTCTAATAATAGATACATACGCCTTACATCTAGGAATAAAATTCACCCTATAAATTGTAAAGTGTAAGCGTTTCAAAATTCAATAGGTAGTGAGTATAGGAAATTCCAGTTAAAATGATGTAGGCCTAATGAAAATTCTTTACTTTAAAAGCGGGCAAGTTACGGGTGTATTATTATGATTCCAAAGTTTCTTCAAACTTTAAAGTCTTGCTGTTTCTGGTATTACGAACTATTCTCCCTGTATCTAAGTGATGACTATCCAGCGTCCATTATAAAACAGTCGTCAGTCTCAACAAAATGATCTCTGTCGTAATTAGAGAAATAAGTGCAAATATACTGAGATATATGACATGTCATACTCTACTCCATCTGTATTATAATATTGTGGTGCTTCTATGGCTTTGTCAGTTTCTTTACAGGAATGATGCAACTAATCGGACTAAGAATTGTTTGAACCTAAAGGGCTTTGTGTGACCATGTTTCTTCAGAACAGGGAAGCTGCTCGTTGATTTCATGTTGGAGTAGTTCATCGTATAACGCAGAATTTACCGCCTATTTTAACAGTTCAAAGGCAGGATAAAGGGGAAAATCGTCTACTATTTGAATATTACTATGTCTAGCGAGCATACAGTAACACAGTTGGGGTTTCGAAAAGAGCAAGTTTTGACAAAAGGAGTCTTAGAGGAAAGAGAGGAGCCTGGCACAAGTAAGTGCTGCAGTACCAGACTCAAATGTGGCCCTCTGGTCATTACTCTACGCTCTTAAGTTGTGTCTTCGGGGAAAGTTCAAATGAATATTTTAAAATTTCTTGTGGAAATCATATTGAATCGAAAAACTGGCCAACATGAGCATCACTTGCCAAGCATTGATTTGTGGGAAAATTGTGAAGTTCATTAGGCAGATATGAGTAGAACGATTGTGGACTACTTTTTCTAATCCAAGAAAACAGATTTCGCCACGTCTCCAACCAACAGCAGGATAGTCTGAACCAAAGTGGTCATTACAACGTTGTGAATGATCCGTTTCTCAGCATGAAAGTTTCAGGGAATGTAAGCATATTCCTCTGTGAACCGTGCTAGTTCCATTGAACGTAATGTTTCATCTCATAAAAATATGGACTGATGATAGCCATCGGTGATGAATGAAGCTGCTACCGACAGAGAAATATATCTATATAATCTTTTCTTTAATATTCGAAGCCATATTGCTGTGAATGTTAAAGATATCTTATTTTGAACATGTTCTAAAACACATATTTGAAAATTGTATCTAATTCAAAGTAGGCTATCATTGTGTTTATATATTAGTAATTATAAACCATATTTCCAATTAATATAATCATACTCGCAGATCATTTGCACATTTTCGTTCTATGTCTCGGTTCAAAGAAAATGAAAACGTTTATGTACAAGGATGTGATCTGGAAGGACTATAATGTGTAAAATTGACCATAAGTAGTATAGCAGAGTTTCAGGAAATACCTTATGGTGTGCAGAACTTTCCTACGAGACGGAGAGAGAGTCACAGCTTGGCAGTCAAGTAATATACCAGCTGAAGCTGAAGAAACTGACGACACACAAAAAATGTTCTTATAGCATTTGTGGATTGCCATAGTAAGTATGCGTACCATAATATATATTTAGTTACATTGTGAAATGATATATCGCTTATTTGTAACTAACTTACACAGTTATTCTATTAATTCATTAATGAGACTAAGGCATTCAAAATCGTTCTCCTGTAAACAACCAGGCTGATGTTCGGTTGGCCACTTTTGTTCTGTACTTAAGATCTCCTGATTATGTACTATTACGTCGCCTAAGAAGCAATACCTCTGATCTCGCAATGTTCTTCCTGACCATTGTGTTCCTTTAAGATAGGTCACGCCTCCCACCCACTTGCGGATGTCCATCAGAACAATTATTGTTGTGTTTATTACCCATGGTTACGTGTAAAAGAAAGTTAACCTTATCACACAGAATTGTAGAGATGTAGGTTTGTATATCGTATTTACGCATTCCTAGAGTATACTGTACACAAAGTTCAGTTTCTTTTATACACAACCATAACAAAATTGTGAGAAACGAGTTATTATTTCTTAGTTGTCGATATATACTGAACACGACCTAAAATGGTGAAAGCTTATTTCGAGACTATAATCACATTCAACACTCCTCAATACCAAACTACTGGCAGGACCAACGACCTTTCTCAGTCCAAACTTAACAGTTGAGTGTCGAGGATGTACAGTAGCTGGGCTGCACTAATGGAAGTTTCGGAAACATGTTCTCTTTTCTTAGCATGTTGAACACAGCACTTTAACATTCAAATTGTTGTCGATCTTGTTCATAAGCCAACGGCCGTAGCCGTGTTGAAACACCGGATCCCGTGAGATCTCCGAAGTTAAGCAACATTGGGCGTGGTCAGGAGTTGGATGGGTTGCCATGGGTTGGCGGGGGTAAGGGAATGGAGGAGCGGAAAGGAACTGGCCACCCTACCGCACGTAAACTCCGGCTCAGGAACACCTCTGCGGAGGTTCGGACCTGCCTTCGGGCAGAATAACCCTTACCTTGTTCATAATATCAACCATTCATAATCAGCAACACGTTCATTCTACTTAAACATTACAATCGCACTTAAAAAATAATATTGGAGGCATAGAAAATCAATTGATTGTAAACGAAATATTTTATCAACCTTATGAATTCTATTTAAAACATTTGACAATTTTTAAATGTAAATGGTTCATTTACATTTCATTAAAAATTTGACCTCTTATTAAGCTGTATACCGTAATTAAGCAATTCTTAGTTTACAATTATACTACCTACCTTTCTTTTGTGTTTGATATTAAGTATGAAAACAAAACAGAATATAAAGTAATACATTTTAGATTCCCATCGCAATGTTACGATAGTTATGCCAGTTACACTCGTCTGTTGCTGCCGCGCTCAAATAAACAACTGTGTGTAGATTCCTGCTCGTTAGCACTGAATGTACTGCCGTAGCGACTCTGCCCGTTTCTCTCTTTAAGATGAGGGTGCATATTATAGCAGATTAAAAATATTCGTATTCAGAAATCTTACTTAAAAATAGTGGACACTTCTAAAGAATGAGATCAGTATCAGTGCTAAGGAAGAAACAGAAAAAAAATATATAGTAGGAATCATTGAATCACTCATAAAATGCTAGACCTAACTGACGAACATTTATAATAGAATTTACGACTACAGATGCTAATTACGGAAGGAGAAAAGTACTCGTGAGCCAAAGAGGATTGCGGCGGACTGAAATGTGAAGTTGAAAATTGCATAGTCGAAGGAAAGGTAGATTTTGCATTCGGAATTATTAAAAAGAAACTTTCTTAGAATAAATGCGTAAATATGCCTTTTCTAGGAAAGGAAGATGAAATATGGCCGATACACGATCAGCAAGTGAATTAAGGGAAAGAACAAATAGACTGAAAAGAGTCAGAGCTGTTAAAGCTGACAAGATGATACATTATTATCCTCTCTTATGTAACAAGATGTACACCTTACCTGTACGTTACTCACAGTTAATACATCAATTTCTCGTGACACCGAACTTCCGCTATCGAAATTTAGTTCCGTTAAATTTCTTCCACTGATAATTTCGCTCAGCTATACGCTACTTTGATCCGGTTCCTACATCTGTGACGCCTTCATATATACATTACCATGCAATAATCTCATTTCAGATATGTTCTTGGGCTGAACTGCTAGGCATAAGACAAAAAGTAGAATTAAACGGTTCGGTAGACCTCCTAAAACTACTTCCCAGTCGATGGCAGAAGGAACCTAACAGTATGTCTGCACGGTGACCCCTCATATTTTCTGTGTTTGAAATTTAAATCACCAGTAGCTCGGTATAGCTGAAGAGCTCCCTTTATGGTAGGGTGTTGGCTTCTGGATCGTAAGATCATGGGTTTAAAACCGCAAGTAGTCGAATATTTGAAGGGTGGAAAAACCAATCCGCAATCTACTGCGTACTATGTTGGCATTTTAAGGATCCCTGGTGACCTATTCGGTGTTTGATCGCTCGAAAAAGATAACTTAAGAACTCAGCAAAAATAATTGTCATACTAGAATTCTGGTGTACCTACCATCTGGTAGAGTGAAACGGAATGTCGAAACTGACATGGAGGTGGCCTAAATGGAGTTCTTATTCTTCTTTATCTGTTTACCCTTCAGGGTCGGTTTTTCCCTCGGACTCAGCGAGGGATCCAGCCTCTACCGCCTCAAGGGCAGTGTCCTGTGGCTTCAGACTCTGGGTCGGGGGATACAACTGGGAAGGATGACCAGTACCACGCCCAGGTGGCCTCACCTGCCATGCTGAACAGGGTCCTTGCGGGGGAATGGGAAGATTGGAAGGGATAGACAAGGAAGAGGGAAGGAAGCGCCCGTGGCCATAAGTTAGGTATCATCCCGGCATTTGCCTGGAGGAGAAGTGGGAAACCACGGAAAACCACTTCCAGGATGGCTGAGGTGGGAATTGAACCCACCTCTACTCAGTTGACCTCCCGAGGCTGAGTGGGCCCAGTTCCAGCCCTCGTACTAGTTTTCAAATTTGGGGCCGATGACCTTCGATGTTAGGCCCCTTTAAACAACAAGCATCATCATCATCATCAGTTTTCAAATTTCGTGGCAGAGCCGGGAATCGAACCCGGGCCTCCGGGGGGTGGCAGCTAATCACACTAACCACTACACCACAGAAGCAGTCCTAAATGGAGTTTCTTTCAAATAATTGTTCATAATGCAACTGAGGCCGTGCGATTATTGTTATTATTATTATTATTATTATTATTATTATTATTATTATTATTATTATTAGTAGTAGTAGTAGTAGTAGTAGTAGTAGTAGTAGTAGTAGTAGTAGTAGTAGTAGTAGTAGTAGTAGTAGTAGTAGTAGTAGGTGCAACCGAGTGAATTCTGTGCTGGGCCAAGGCAACCTCAGTTGGCTGCCAGAACAAAAGAGACAGTTCTCATGCTGCCTTGATTGCTGCACACTGGTAAAGTGTTTGCTTTTAAGAGGTCAGTATAACTTAAGTTATTACGAATGGAATTAAAAGTGTGACGCCTGGTGCTAGTTGATACGTTCATACATAACGCGGCACGGTAAGGCTGAATGTGAACATGCGCTTTTAAATGGTAGGTAAAGTGATCCAATTCGGAATTTGGTGTTTAAATAACTGATTCAAAACAGTGTATTCATTATTGTGGTGTTTTGGAATTGTATACAATGTTTACTAACCCGAGATTGTGTTTATTGACGACATAAGTTTGATGCAAAATAAGATACCTTGCTCCGTGTTGAGAAAGAAATCGGTGAAAAATGCGTAGGAAATAGATTAAAATTAGTAATGATCTAGCTTCGGAAACCGGTTCGTCGATAAATGTACCGTTACCTCAAACTTCTCTGTATCTAGTTAAACTAAGTGATCTTTTCACCACTAAACTGACTAATTAAATTCAGTTGCAATGATTAGATATAAAAGATATGTTACCTGTTTTAGTGGACATGCAGCATAATATTTGATAATAAATGTATTACACTTTTATAGGTTGTTACAGTACATTATTGGCATGACTTTGCTGGCGAGACCTAGTGTTTGCAGTGCACTGTGTATTATGGTATAGGCTAGAGCAATTTTGTTACTTTCATTGACCTGTCTCAGTCTTATCCTTGGCTTTGACAATATGAAAGTGACTGAGGTACGAGTGATACTAGTAATGCCATTCCTTATGCAGCCAGTCCCTGCTATGAATGAGGTGAAAATGTTGCTCATGCATGATGCATGCATTTCAGTGGGGTTGGCAGACTGATGTGCAATAGCAACTTCTAGCTCAGCGAGGAAAGCAACGGGAAACTACCTCACTCCTCATTTCCCTAGTACGCCTCTTCAGTAATGCGTAGGCCATCTACAGCTGATTGCGTAGCTGTTGAGAATCCAACCAGCCTTAGGCTGACGATTGAGTATACATACACATAGATATCACCAGCTGTGGAACCTAGACAGCCAGTGCTACGAGAACCCAGCATGGAATAATAATGAGTGAAAAGAACATCTGATCTGGCTGATTGGCGCTGCGTTACTTTGATCGTTCGTGACAAAAATTTCGGAAGCTGCTACGAAAAATTAATATTCGCTGTAATGTTCCTCTCAATATTAAAAACATATTGTATTGCACATATTCTAAAAACACATATTTGAAAATGTAATCTAGCTCAAAGTATCATTATATTTCTCATCTAGAAAAGAAATTTGCTCACTTCGAACATTGACATGGGAATTAGAAAGACGTTTTTGAAGACTTTCGTCTGGAGTGTGGCATTGTGTGGGAGTGAAACGTGGACGATAACTAGCTCAGAAAGAAAGATATTAGAAGCTTTCAAAATGTGATGTTACAGAAGAATGCTGAAAGTGAGATGGATCATTTAGTGGTAAAAGGAAATGTTTCTATAGTAACCCGGCTTGCAACTCGCGGCATGACAAGTAGTAGGCATATTCTCCTTACGATAGTTAGTTGACACGTGTGCTGAAGTATACGTCCAACTTTTCTTCTGTAAGGGGAAATTATATTTTCATTTTTCAATTTGCAAGAAAAGAACACCAGATGTTTCGCCTATTTATTATTACCGGAAAATATCACAGAATATTTATAAACACACCACCGCCTTAAGCAGACAAAAATGCGCTCCTTGCCTTCGTGATTACAGCATCGCTGCTGGTGGCGAAGAACATCCACGCCCTGTCTTTTAACATCTCGTTCAGTGGGAGTCGTCACACTATTCACTTATTTAACCTGCTTTTTTGTTTAATAAGTATATTTATACACTGTTTGTGTCCAAGTATTGCTAATTATACAAATGTTACTGGAGTATGTATTCCCATAGTTTGTTAATGTGTTAACACTATGACGGAGAATGTTTATGTTTGACACTCTTGTTGGTGATTTTTAGAGCAATTGCTTGGTAAACGTTTCCCATAGAGATGCAGTACAAAGACTTGTTCTTGGACTTACTAGGGTGAGAATTCTGAATAATATTCATAGGTGAAAGAGTTGTATTCCGGCGAAATAAAGCCTTGTTCAAACTGCAGGAATATTATAACGTTTGGCAAAGAAGACTTTGCAAAGCTTGCACAGGAAACAAGCTTCTTATAATTTTGAGTTTTTTAAAGTGATTAAACTTCTAAAAATGGAACTTGCAGAGTCTCCATATTCCATGAGCTGGAACCATGTGACAATGAAAATCGAATACATTTCGTACATTGGGTTTCCCAGAACATTGCATATTCACAATCGAATTATTTACTCCGACTAAATAATTTAATCTGTATTTTAGAACTGAATTTGTACTCTACGGGAGATTATTGTTATTCAAGTGTTGTAAATTGCCGAGATTATCGTAAATATAGCCCTTAGGATAATTTATCACGAAGAAAGGATATCAATCAATCAAGCAAGCAAGCAAATCAGTCAATACTGATCTGCATTTAGGGCAGTCGCCCAGGTGGCAGATTCCCTATCTGTTGTTTTAATAGCCTTTTCTTAAATGATTTCAAAGAAATTGTAAATTTATATCAGAATATTATCCCTTGAATTAAGGAAATGAAAAAAATGAACATACTCGAATCATCCAATTTCTGCTTCCATTTCCTCGTTTCCAAATTTCAAAGCATATACGGCTATGCAACATTCAAAGAGATGTCTAAACTAAGATTAAATTCTGACTAATAATTAAAATGGTCAGGATAACTCACCGCTTAGTCACTAGAGATATGAATTTCCATTTTCCAAATGGAGCATCTACATGCTACTTGACATTTTCCTGCTCATAGTGTAGTCTGGAAGTAATCGCGGTAGTGCACGCTGTCTTGAACAAACCAGGACCGGCACGTACGGTGCTAATCTCTAATTGTTTTATTGCGTCGGCTGACACTGCAGCCAGCTGACATCTGCATACGAATAACGAACCCCCTGTTGTTTGACTTCCATTAGGCGCTCGTTATACGTTATAGGGCCGCAAGGGGACTTACAGACGTATAGCTCGCAACAGCAAACACCAGCTTGGAACGTCCACAACCACATTAACTAATTAACAAATTATTTAAGCGACTGTGAACACGAGAAGCGTACGAGCGGCATGACTCCCAGGGAAATATAATCGATTCTTCCACCTCTTTCTCCCAAATAATATGATAAAGTCACTAAGTAATTAAGCACCTAATATTCCACGCAAGCTTATTATTTAACTCCTTTTTATCACTATACATATTATGCGAACGTATATTTTTTGTGGTTCCATTTATTTTTAAATTTTTTGTGTATTTAATATCTGAACTCTGACATGCTAGGGTTAAAAGGCAAGTTTATTGCAAAGTTATGTCCTCAAGTACCACAATGATCTGTATTCTGTAGTCGGTCAGCATTGTTAATTTACCAGGAATCTGTCTAGGTAGGAAAAATTGAATGCTATTTAACTCGATAGGCCAACCGATTAAGGAGTCATTAACTTATTGGTAACAGACATTCATATTTACATACTTAAAAAAATATTAACTTTTTGCTGTAGTTTTAAATGGAAAGTGGTGTATCGAAAGCATCGCTTGCACTGAAACTTAGGCAAATGATCAATTAAGATAAAAGAAGATCTCTGTACACCTGCTATTGCTATGTAGGTTTCCTATAGCGTGATAAAATTAGTGTTTTTTGTACAGCAGCAACTTCCTCGTTCGTTCTAATAATGTATTGTCAATAGCGTGCACGTTAGTCCGACTCATTTGTCTGAATGATCAGCATTGAGGCCTTCGGTTCAGAGGGTCCCGGGTTCGAATCCCGGCCAGGTCGGGGATTTGAATCACCTCTGATTAATTGTTCCGGCTCGGGGAAAGGGTGTTTGTGTTTGTCCCAAAACTTTCCTCTTCATATTCACACGGCACACTACACTACCAACCACCACAGAAACACGCAATAGCGATTACATCCCTCCATATAGGATTGGCGTCAGGAAGGACATCCGGCCATAAAACAGGGCCAAATCCACAGGTGCGACACAGTTCGCACCCACGACCCCACAGGTGTGGGAAAAGCGATAGAAAAAGAAGAAGAATAGCGTGCACGTTTATACCAGGCGTCCCGCGAGCCCGATACTTTCTATTTATAAATGTCCCGAATGCACTAGTGATGCATGGGATGCCTTGTCACTTGTTTTCAAAGGAGTGCTACAACGTGCTGTATTTCGGATGTCGTGAAACAAATAGCAGTCATTTTACTATACACCTTCTCTAACAAAGTGCATTTGTAAATGCGCCAAAGATGCAGAAAATAAAATTTAATAACGTATTCAATTATATACGTGCCGACATTCCACTGTATAAAAGAGTTGTTTGTGTGAAACAAAAACTATTACATGTTATTTTAGCTTCAAAGCTCATAAAATTGAAATGTCATACCTGTATCTACCAGTACATTTCCTTCTACAACTACCCATAATATATATGCTCAAAAACTTGTCCCTGACGGTGCAGGTACTACTGAACACGTTTCGCAGTTTCTTCATGGACACGTCTCAGTATTTCACGTGTCACTGCAACACAGGGCTCACGAATTCGTTGTTGAAATTGTTCAGCATTTTCTGACTACTGTAGGCCTACCATATACCAGCCTAGTACTATACAGTCGGAAACGAGGCTTACTAATGTAAGGGGGTGCATTTGACGGGTAACGCTGAGGAGCATGCTGTCAGCGAACCTTCGGTTGTTATCTCTTCATATTTTGACGTAACCTGCCTATTGGAAGTAGTGCCCCTCAGACAATCAGTTAGTAGGCATCCCAATCATCTTTAGTGTATGCCGGACATTCATAAGTAGAAAGTACGGTGCTGGTGAGCAAACTGGTATACAGTTGACCAAGATTTCATGATGCATATCATTATGATTCTATTATAAAACTATTCAAAACGATTAAAAACCAAAAATTTCAATATATGTATGTCCTTTACCTGTAGGTTTGTAGAATGTAAAATTCTGTTTATGTCGCCAAAATCTTATTCCCAGTATAAGGTAGTTTATGCAGCTGTAAAATAGAACTATTGCAATATTTCTATAGGGGATACGCGAGGTCATTCTGTGTCCTTGTCACCAAACTGTTCCAAACACTGACTTCGTGGTGTAGGCCTACTGCCTGTACTGTAGCCCCGATGACGTCAGGCAATGAGGCAAGCAGTTTCCTCCGTCCGACCGGCGCAATGCAAGCACATGATACGTCTGTGCATTGTAGTTACGAAATATTCCCATATGAATTAATATAACAGGTGAGATTTAACACCTGTAATCGTTTGATAACTTATCTATGTAATACTATGAAAAATGGGCTTAAAATGTGATGGAAATTGTCAAATCATAACGATTGTTTCACTAGTCCGTGTACTCAATAAATTGTAATTATTGTGCATAAATAAAAATATGGAGACAAGAAACTAATAATAATAATAATAATAATAATAATAATAATAATAATAATAATAATAATAATAATAATAATAATAATAATAATAATAATGTACTGGGACCGCAAGATTATCACGGATAAGACAACTATCCACAACAGACCGGATATAGTGGTGTATGAGAAGGGAATAAGACGTGCCGTTCTGATCGACATAGCTGTCCCGAACACCGGGAACCTCTATGAACAGTATACTGAGAAAATCAACAAGTATACACCACTGACAGAACATACTCAAAGATCATGGTACTGTGAAGAGGTTATCACTGTACCAATCATCCTTTTGAGCGCAGCTGCTATAACTAAAACTCTGGTGGAAGGACTGAAGAAATTGTATGTCAACACCAACATCTACAAGACCATGCAGAAGACGGTGCTCATTGCCACGATTAGAATTGTACGGATATTTATGGGTTCTACGTAAAAATGTGGTGTAAATTAAGGTGTATTGTGCTTGGATTTTCTAAATTATTTACAATTGCTTCAATATCATTACCACGAAAGTGGCCAAACTAAATAAGGACCAATACGGTGACATCAAAAGAGCTACAAAATTTAAGTACCTAGGAGAGATTTTGACTCCAAACATGAATAAAAGAGCAGCAATTCACGAACGTGCAAAAAAAGATGGAAACTGAATTTATATTATGTCAAAACACCTACAAATCTAAGTCACCCTCCTACCAGTCCAAATTAAAGCACTAAAGCACGATAGTCAAACCTGAATATTTGTACGCAGCTGAGACAATAGCCACGAAGGGACTCTCAGATTTGAAAAATAAAGAAAGGAGGTTCCTTAGAAAGATTCTTGGACCCAGAAAATCATCAG
Source organism: Anabrus simplex (assembly GCF_040414725.1). Lineage (NCBI taxonomy): Eukaryota > Metazoa > Arthropoda > Insecta > Orthoptera > Tettigoniidae > Anabrus > Anabrus simplex. The sequence goes on from NC_090265.1 coordinate 1,527,517,698, forward strand.
ACAAATTTAAATTTCGCATGAGACCAAACCAAGAACTATACAAACAATTTGAAAAACATCACCACCACAATGAAAAAGAGGATATTGACGCCCTACGTACATATTAAAAGGATGGGATCAGAAAGACTCGCCAACAGGAACCTCACCTTCCTGGAGAACAGGAAAACACAAGTCCCATGGGTAAAAGAAGTCCACCGAGATTTAGAAAAATGTGGGATCACGGCAGAAGAATCTTCAGACAGAGAGTTGCAGAGGTGAAAGGCGTAGCTGATGAGAAAACGAGGAAGAATAGAGTATTATCGGCAGAAGAACGAGCACGAGCAAGCCAACAGATGAAGGAATACTGGCGAAAGAGGAAGGAGAAATAAGTTGAGAAAGCAATGGAAGTTGCGTAATCACAGCCCATAGTTGTCTGAAACGAAAATAATAATAATAATAATAATAATAATAATAATAATAATAATAATAATAATAATAATAATAATAATAATAATAATAATAATAATAAAGTTTTGCCACCTTAACTCTAGATGATCATAAATACAGTGCAGATTTCGTGGGTTTCTCTTCTTGGCACTTCCGGCACCATCCTTGAAGGAATTAAGTTCCGTTGCTTGTAACACCTAAATATTGTCTACTAGCAATATTTTAATTTAAGCTTTCTAAAGTGTGTGTACAACAATACCAATATCATTTAACAGAAGGTTGGATTTTACAAATTGCATTTAGTTCTACACATTTGATTGGATTATGCTTTTATTGCACGTTCTTAATAATACATAACCCAAGAAAAAACACAAATATAGGTTCACTTGGTTACTGACCATCTATGTTTACTTCAAGATTGTTCTGTATCATCAAAAAAACGCACTCCTTTGAATTTAGATAACAAGAATAAGGCCAATAGGAGAACTCGCCATCAGCTCCAGAATGAGTGAAACATACTCCTATATTCTTCGTACGATTTACGTTTTTGGACATAAATAGGTCTTATGGCGGCGATAGGTGAGGAAAGGACTAGGAGTGGGAAGGGAGTTCCCGTAGCCTTAATTAAGTTACAGCCCAGCATTTTCCATGTGTAAAAATGGGAAACCACGGAAAATTATCATCAGGGCTGCCAACAGTGTGGTACGAACCCACTATATTCCGAATGCAAGCTCACAGCAGACAATTATTAATTGGTCAACTGATGTAGTAGAGGTTTTAATAGACTCATGATTCATAATGAATTCACAGCAGACAGTTATTAATTGGACAAGTGATGTAGTACAGGTGTTAATTGACTCATGATTCATAATGAACTGATGTGACTGCACTTGGTCCTAAACTTGCATTGTGTGGGTGTGTCAGGTACCTCGAAAAGTTTCATTCAGTATTTACATCCATATGTACCGAGCTCGATAGCTGCAGTCGCTTAAGTGCGGCCGGTATCCAGTATTCGGGAGATAGTAGGTTCGAACCCCACTGTCGGCAGCCCTGAAAATGGTTTTCCGTGGTTTCCCATTTTCACACCTGGCAAATGCTGGGGCTGTACCTTAATTAACGCCACGGCCGCTTCCCTCCCATTCCTAGCCCTTCCCTGTCCAATCGTCGCCATAAGACCTGTCTGTGTCGGTGCGACGTAAAGCAACTAGAAAAACATCCGTATGTATAAATCCCAAAGTACGACGGTCTCAGGATTCTCTGTAGCAAGAAAAAGCAGTTTTGTGTTTATTTAAAATACGCGACAATATCTGTAGCTGAGTTTCAGTTTGTTGACCACGGACAGCGATGCATGCTCTGCAACGTGTTACCATGCTGGCCACAATGTTGGTAAGCAGTTCTAGTGGTAGGGCGTACCATTCCTCCACCAGCGCGGTTGGCAAACTGCTGGATGTCGTTGGTGCATGTGGACGTGCTGCAATACCTCTGTCGACCATGCTTCACACGTGCTCGATGGGATTCAGGTCAGGGGAACGGGCAGGCCAGTCCATTCGCAGTTCATTTCTCTCGTTCCAAGAGCTGCTCCACCTAAACTCTTTGATGCGGTCGTGCATTGTCATCCATAGAAAAGAAGTCAAGGCCGAATGAACCCCTGAAGAGACGCACATGGGGAAGAAGTACACTGTCATAATAACTTTGACCGTTCAAAGATTTGGAGGTCGATAAGCCCATCAATATTATGCCTCCCCAAACCGTAACACTTGGACCACAAAAATGATCATGTTCGACAATGTTCCTGGGTGCATTACGTGTTCCCACCTCTCGCCAGGTGAGGGTACATCTAGAATCACTTCTCAGACTGAATCTGCTCTCATATGAGAAGAGCACACGACCCCTGATGCTCTTGGTACCATCACAAACGGTGCCACCGATGCGCGGGTGTCAACGGAACACAACGTAGTGGTCGTCGGGCAAACAGACCATCCCCATGCAGTCTCCGTGCCACTGTGGAGCATGAGATGGGTGCCTGACAGTCCTTTTAAATGTAGTTGCAATTACACCCGCTGTTTGACATGAATCTCTTCCTGCCTATTGCACAATGTAGCGGTTATCTGCTGCTGTAGTTGATAGTGTTGGACCGCTACCCTCCCTCATAGACGCTCAGGTCGCCTATACGGCGTCAACTGGAAAGACCTACACCAGGCCTCTTCGGAGGCCACACGCCTTTAAATTTTAACTACTTCTCGGGAACATCTACCCATATTTCCGAAAGGTGATACAGTCCTGATGGTCCTTGGCCTACCAACTGACCGCTGCTCAGCCCGAAGGCCTACAGATTATGTGGTGACGTGTAGTCAGAACGAAGAATCCAATTGGCCATTATTCTTGACTTTCTAGATCGTTGGAGAAGTGGGGAGTATAAGAACATTATCCTTTAAATAATTAACTGCTTGGCTGCTCAGACGGAAGAACTGCAACAAAATAATTTGAGGTGTATATAAAATTAACTTTGCTGCTGTGCAAAACTTAAGGTCGAGATAGATAAAGCAAAATAACAAAGCAACTACTTGGTGGAAATGAATGAATGTGCGGTAATATGTTACGTGTGCATAAACACCTGACGTGAGGATTCAGCGCGACTATAGCTCCAAATGGCTCTGGTACCACGAAACGAGACAGTTGAAGGAACGGGACAAGACAGTGTAAGTAAATCAGCGAGCTGTTATGGTGCACAGTAGTGGTCAACATAGGCCGGACATAACATTTGGATGACTTCACACGGGGAAGAATCATCGGGAGAATGGGGGAAGGACGAAGTGTGACGAGTATAGCCGCGGAGTTTAGTATTGCTCACAGCATTGTTTCACGTGCATGGAGAGCATTTCGAACCACAGGCACTACTGCCCGAGGGAGGGTAGCGGTCCAACACGATCAACTACAGCAGCAGATGACCGCTACATTGTGCAACAGGCAGGAAGAGATTCATGTCAAATATATCTGTGCCACTGCCCTAAATGCAAATAAGGATTGATTGATTGATTGATTGATTGATTGATTGATTGATTGATTGATTGATTGATTGATTGATTGATTGATTGATTGATTGATTGATTGATTGATTGATTGATTGATTGATTGATTACTCGTTCTCTGTCGTATCTTTATCATAAAAATTAACTATCCTATCCACGATCTCATAATCCCCCCAAAACGCTAACATACTTTCCCTTTTATACTCTGTCATATGTCTTCTCTACATGTACAAAACATAAGCATATTTTAAATCCTCTTGTAGCATTTTTAATTACGTAATTGACGCATAGTGAAAATCTAATCCCGACAATACCTCTGTCGTCTGAAACTATACAGGTTTTCATCCAGTTTGCTGTCCATTATTGATCGCCCCTCCGTCCAGCTCATGGTTGAATAGGTAAGGTAAGGGTTATACTGCCCGAAGGCAGGTCCGAACCTCCGCAGAGGTGTTCCTGAGCCGGAGTTTTACGTGCGGTAGTGTGGCCAGTTCCTTTCCGCTCCTCCATTCCCTTACCCCCCACCAACAGCGCGTGACAACCCATCCAACTCCTGACCACGCCCAATGTTGCTTAACTTCGGAGATCTCACGGGATCCGGTGTTTCAACACGGCTACGGCCGTTGGCCATGGTTGAATATTCAGCGTAATGACCTTCGGTTCATAGGCCTTCGGGTTCTGTTTTCGGTCTATCAGGGAATTTAACAGTGTGTGGTCTAGTGTCAGTGACCGTCTTAATACACATCGTAATCTACACACAACGTACCACGCTACAAACCACCACAGAAACGCGCAATAGAGAACGCATTCATCCGCATAGTGTTAGCGTCAGTTAGCGGCCATAAAAGTAGGCATAATCTACATTGACAGGTAATGTTTACCTATAGAATGTAGGCCGAAGGTCTAAGGGAGGTGGTGGTATACAACATTTTATCACATAATCGCGTGCCGAAAGAGTGGAGTTTTCGAAAACTCTCCGCATACTTCATGTGCAGTGAGACTATATGAGGCTGTTGATGGTGATTCGTCCGGTGGAAGGACACGTTAAGGCTCGAGCAGCCCTCTTGGTGGTATTCGATGGGGGTAGGCTATATGGGCTGTGTACCGATACCGAGTTTCATCTTCCCCTCATCTCATTGTCATCATTACCCCTCACCCAGACGCGCAAGTCACTCATGGATGTCAAATTGAAAGATCTGCACCAGACAAATTGAACCTGTCCTCGGACAAATTACACGCTATACGGTAAGTAAACAAAAATCGTATTCCCTTCTTTAAAGAGTAATGCAACAATAATCAGAAAAATCGTTTACATTTGCTTCGTCATATTCCAGAACTCTCAAATAGGGACTGACTGGAAATCTTTTGTATTCCAAAGTAAAATGAAAAGGAATTATTACATGGGATTAAATAAGAGGAATTTCAATCATATGAATTTTAACTGGAATTATAAATTTGAGAAAATCAGGAAAAGTGTTAATATAAATATTTTTTTCATCCCACCTCATCTCCTCTCATCTTAGTATCTGAAAGACGGTAGCATTAGTAAGGTTATTGACCGTAAAATTACCTTCTGCTGCACCTCAATGTATTTCTCCTCTGATATAAATAAACTTCAATAAGACCAAAAGAGTGGTGATAGGAATTCACTCTCTCGACTTTCGGTATGGATTATATCGTAATTTCTCCTGAATAAAACAGCAAGTTTAGATGGGGTGAGGTGCTGATCTTTGAATAAATACACAGTGTGAGTCACCGATTACGGATTCAACATTGGCCTCGGTTTGTGGTTAAATGTAGGCTGAAATATTTATTTCTTCGTGATCGCAAACACGCTGTTATCTAGTGGAGGGGAAACGAAACTACTTAGTAAGAGAATGAACTGTTCTCAACTCTAAAACGATTGCACAGTGTTCCACAATAAAAGCTTTCAATGGAGGTATAAAGAATTCATCGTAGGCAATAAGGCACTTTGCCTTTTGGTACTTGATTATTCTGACCGCTAAGCTCGGTGGAACCAATTGGACCAAAGCAGGTCACGGTTCAAACTTATCTTCCACGTCTTTTCTTACTTTTAAAGTCCTTGAAATCTGGTAACATTAGCGACATTATTGACAGCAAAGTTAATTTTATATGCACCTCAAATTATTTTGTTGCAGTTCTTCCGTCTGAGCAGCCATGCAGTTCATTATTTAAAGGATAATGTTATTATACTCCCCACTTCTCCAACGATCTAGAAAGTCAAGAATAATGACCAAGTGGATTCTTCGCTCTGACTACACGTCACCACATAACCTGTAGGCCTTCGGGCTGAGCAGAGGTCACTTGGTAGTCCAAGGACCATCAGGGCTGTATCACCTTTCGTAAATAGGGGTAAATGTTCCCGAGAAGTAGTTAAAATTTAAAGGCGTGTGGCCTCCGAAGAGGCCTGGTGTAGGTCTTTCCAGTTGACGCCGTATAGGCGACCTGCGCGTATATGAGGACGGGGCACTACCTGCAATGAATTCTAATGATGAAGGCGACACACACACACCCAGACCCCGAGCTATTGGAATTAACCAATGAAAGTTAAAATCCACGACCCGCCCGGAAATCTAACCCGGCAACGCTTGGGCCAAATGCTAGCAAGCTATTTAGTCATGGAGCCGGACAAGAAGTAGTTCATTTGTGGAATCCGCCGACAAAATATTAATTCTACCGCTCAATTACAGATGATAATGTACTGTTAGATACGTATATCTAGCAAGAGAACATTCGTCGTCTGTATAATCGTTTCCATTAGAGAGTTTCAGTCTTCATTACTGCACGAGAAGGGTACACGAAGTAATGAATATGTCTTTCGAGACGCCCAGCGGACACTCTACGCACGAACATGATCTCATACGAATGGCTGTGTGCGATACATTATCAATACGGTATATGAATACTACTCGTATCTCATTGCACTGATTCAATGACTTCATGGTGTTCTATTCATAGCTGAAGTGGTAAACGTAGGCATGGTTCGTGCAGAAGATTTTGGGTTCGAATTTCAGGAAGTCGTAAATTTGTATTTGGATTTCCACTTGCGGAGATGAATATGATCGTAGAGGTTTACTTATTCTACACCATAAATGAGTACCAGATTAATTTCTGGGTAGAGGTGACCGTGCATACAATTAGCCTCTATCTTTTATCCTACTACTAGACGTGGTACCGGGCGAGTTGGCCGTGCGGTTAGGAGCGCGCTGCTGTGAGCTTGCATCCGGGAGATAGTGGGTTCGAATTCCACTGTCGGCAAATCTGAGGATGGTTTTCCGTGGTTTCCAGTTTTCACACCAGGCAAATGTTGGGGCTGTACCTTAATTAAGGTCACGGGCGCTCCCTTCCGACTCCTAGGCCTTTCCTATCCCATCGTCGCCATAAGACCTATCTGTGTCGGTGCGACGTAAAGCAACTAGCAAAAAAAAAAAAAAAACTAGACGTGGTTACGTATAGTAGAGGCCTTTAACTTCCACTCTTCTAAGGGCCTCTTAAGACCTGCACGGAAATAGCTTTGCTTGGTAATTAAGTACAATGTACACATAGTAATATAATGGAAAAACTAATTGATGAATACGCACTTTTGTGCACAGAGCTCATCATGTTGCAACTGTAACCACGAAGCTGTAGTGTCCTGTTCACAATCTTTGAAATGGTTACAGCTACAAGGCATTGCATTTAATAGATGATGATGATGATGATTTGTTTTGTTGAGAACGAGATCGCTCTTACCAAGCACTCGTTATTATAGACCTAGGTGTGTGTGGTACTTTCTCGCAAAATCAATTTCAGTTGTTTGAATGGTAATCAATCCAAGAGGTGTTCACTGTGAATGTGCTTAACTTCGTCCAATGTAGAATGAATGTAGAAACGCATACTATTTGCACCTCTGTTTATGTTCCCCCTATAATGCTTGTTAGGTTGATACGATTGCTCAATGAATTGATCGGTAGCTACTCACTAAGAGGGCCTTGATCGGATCCAGTCAATGTAAGCGAGATATTATCAAATGAAAGTAACTTCCCAGTGGTCCCATTCCACGAAACTCTGCGAGGGTCGTAGATTATGACTTAAGATTAGTAGCCATATAAAGCTTTAAGATTGCTTGGTACTTATTAAACAATTTGAATAAGTGTGCTGTTTTAATTACTAGCCACCATTATTGAGCTCGATAGCCGCAGTCGCTTAAGTGCGGCCAGTATCCAGTATTCGGGGAGATAGTGGGTCGAACCCCACTGTCGGTAGCCCTGAAGATGGATTTCCGCGGTTTCCGATTTTCACACCAAGGAAAATGAAGCTTATCGTAACGCAATCTAGGAATGTATTTTTGCACGACTTATTTACACACTCTACAGTATAATGTACTTATGGCTCATTTTCCTTTACACGCTCGCATACGAAAATTGTTCTGATGGACTGCATATCCATACGTGGCTGGGAGGACGGTGCACTTAAGGAAAACAATGGATAGGAAGATCATTGTGAGATATGACCTTTTGCCCGAACAGCGACGAAATAAAATCAGTTCCAGTGAAAAATATACATAAAAGAAGAGAAATGTGGTTCATATAGAATAAAAAAGGTAAATAAAGTTAAAAAGTAAATTTAATGAAGTTAATAAATAATGTACTAACTAGATAAATAATATTAAACACATACAGAAGATAAAACATGTGTAAATCTAGTTTAGAAAAGCCATATGTAATTTAGTTACAGTAGTCCTAAACATACGAAAGTACTAATATACTCATGGATGTATGTGCCTTATTGTGAATGAAATAAATAGTAAGACTTCTTGCTTCCAGTAATAATTAATTTTACAGCTGTTGGTACTTTATATAACCAGGCTCAAATATGAGCGAAGTTTGCAGTCAAGAATACTTTCGAATACATCAAATACAAAACAAACAAAAAGGACGATGAATACGGTCCGCTATTAGGGATCTTGGTCTCCAGGAGGACTGCTCTTCAGCCAATGATGTGGAAATCTCAGAGACTTAAGTTCATTATAAAGCTTCATTATCCTGGCCTGGTTCAAGCTGACGAGAATCAATTATTTTTCGCATATCGCATTTCGGCAAAATATTCTCACTTTACCACATGAGACTGGGATAAGGTAAAATCAATGAACTGGGGATCGCATCCGGGACATCCCACCAAAGGCAGTTTCGCTGGCAATATACGAGTACATTATGGCAATACCCAAAGTGTAAATATTAAAAAACTGATTGACAAATCTCAAAATCGAAAATCTGCCCTGTGAACAAGAAATCTTATTACTTCCTTACTTTTTCGATGATAAACAGCAATTCTCCTTCTTCACTTCTTGTATTTTACAAACACTACATTCCCGCATGGTATTTCGCATTCAGGCCTATATAATTAATAAATTGATAATGTACCGTAGTCTTCGCCTGCCACTTCCTCTCTTGTCCTTTCTTCTGCAAAACATTTACCATGAAGGCGTTATGTCAAATACTTCAATCCCTTCGTTTCAATAGCTCCTTCCAAATACAGTACTTAAATTTCCCCCCGCTCTAGTAAGCATAACCTTATCAGTGACGTTTTCCGTCCATTTTCGCTTGCAACACCACCACTCGGTTTCCTCTAATATTCTATTGTCATTTCAGACAATGGTCCATGTTTCTGAACTGAGAAAATATATCCCTCAAATAGAAATCATAGGATATGAATTTGCATTAGGTATGTCATGTAAGGAGTACGGTAGCAACTCTCAGAATAAAGTAAGAATCATCTGACTTGTGTAATCTATCAACTATTGGGAACAAGGCGCAGTATACGTTCTGTACAGCGAATTTACCCTTCTCAAATTGGAATAGTGGCTTGGAGGGCCAAGTACAGTTTTCTTTGCTGTCGCTGAAAATTGTAGCTATTGAGCAAGCATCGGTGAGAGCTGTGAATTAGGTTATAGTGAAAGTGAAGTATGGGGAATAGAACACCGGAAATTTTGCCTGCACTACTACGAAGTTCGAGTCATAAGTCATGGCAACTATTTTTTTTTTCTCGCGAACAGGGGACAAGACGAAAAATCTAAGATATGCATTTGGAAACGTACGGCATGTACTTGCGCATGATGCCTCTAGATGATTTATGTAAACAACAGTGTGGGTCTAAGAATGACCCCAAGTTCAGTGTGTAAGAGCGTCACAAAACGGAAGTCAACAAGCAGGAGCAACGATCGTATATTAAAATAGCAGTTCTCCACGGCAGAAATGCACGTCAATGTCATGCAGAGCTGCGGAAAGCATTAGTTGTGCATGACATGCCCTATAGAATAGTGGCGAGGTGGGTAGAGACCTTCAAATGAAGTAGAGTATCAACAACTGCCGATTTTCCTCGCCCAGACCGTCCAGTGTCCATGGGCATGGAAGGATCTTCAACACCCACCTTATTCATCTGATCTGAGCCCATATGACTATGATCTAATCCCCAAAGTCAAGGAGCGATTACGTAGACGACGGTTTGCTAACAAAGAGAACATCGTAACAGCATTTCGGAGAGAGGTGTCACACGTTAGCGATACACATGCAGCGAATGGTATTCAGCTCCTGTCCCATCACTGGCAACTCACAGTGGAAACCTTGGATGATTATTTCGAAGGTCTGTAACCAGTGGAGACCTGTCCTTTGTACGTAGTCTTGTATACTTGCTGTCTGTACCACAATAAAACAATGTTTACCAATGGCCTGTGTTCTGTCACTTTCCTACAAAAATCTCCTGAAGTCAGAATTTGTCTTCAGGCACTATGCATAAGTACATGCCCTATATTTCCAAATGCATATCTTAGATTTATTTATTTATTTATTTATTTATTTATTTATTTATTTATTTATTTATTTATTTATTTATTTATTTATTTATTTATTTATTTATTTATTTATTTATTTATTTATTTATTTATTTATTTATTTATGACACTTGTCTGTAAGAGAGCTGCACTCCAATTACAACATACATTACGAAATATAGTACAATAATATACACCGCATCCTGTTCTCGAGAAAAAATGTAGTTGCCATGATTTATGACACGACCCTCGTAAATATAGAATAGTATGAAAATTAAAAGGCAAATTCAAATTAAAATATATTTCCTATGCTGACTGTCTGTATGTTGGTTTCGAGTTCTCTTGTAATCAGCCGGCGAAGGGTCAGTATATTTGTACCTGTCTTTTGAACAGGAGGTGATAGAACTTTATTCTTTAAAAAAATCTGAAACAACACTACAATTTTCTTGCTGGTCGATTGTCGGGGCAATATAAACAGAGAATTTTGTAAATATCTTACACGAGTGTATAAGTAGTATTCTCTACGAAGTTAAATTTATTGACATATTTCTCATTTCTAAATAGTTTTTAGGCAATATCAGTAGTGATACAACAGCGCGTGAACCATCTGAGTGAAAATCTCACTCTGCTTCACCAGTGATTAAGCGCGAATTTCCAGTTTGAATACTCTTACACTCTTCTTCTTCTTCCTTTTTACTTCTTACCGATCTTCCTCCCAGTTTATTGGAGTTGGTACTTGATGTAAATTTAGTCCAGTTTTACGGCCAGATGCCAAACCCTACAGTATGTATTTTTCAGTAATGTTCAGAAGTGTGCTGTGATGTTTATAAATTAGGACGAACACAAACTCCCATCCCTGAGCTAATAGATTTAACCGAGAATCGAACCCAGGGACCGCTGAACTGAAGGCCAGTGCACTGACCATTCAACCAATCAGCCGCACGCCAGTTTAAACACTAATTTCAAAATTCCAGAATTTTCATTCTGTTCCATCCTACTGATATAAAATCGTCTTTAACCTTAGTATTTCAACTCGCAGAGACCGTTTTGAATTGTGAGACTAATGACTAATAGAGAAACAGAAACCCGGAGCATGTTAGCTTAAAATTGGGCTATTGTATTGCACACTTCCATTGACAGATTTCTAATTATTAAAAAAACACAACCTCTGTGCGAAATTATTTACATGAGAGCCACATCAATAGATGTTAAACACTTACGGCTCCAGTGCCAAGTAACTTTTGGCATTAGTGGTTGACAGCACTTGGCATAGTCCCTCCCATATTTTAGTGTTTTCTGCAATTCTAAACGCAAATTACATAGGAATAAATGTGACCTCTCTGTATATTAACAGTCAGCATCAGACTAACCAACTAAATTACTTGAATGAAAAAATTGGAATTTTGAAATTAGTATTGAAACTCACGTGCGGCTCATTCTCTGAATGCTCAGCGTACTGGCCTTCAGTTCAGTGGGCCCTGGGTTCGATTCCCTTGCGTCTACTGGCTCAGAGACTGGGAGTTTATGTTCGTCTTAATTTATAGACATCACAGCACACTTCTGACCACTACTGAAAAACACAATAGTAGATACATCCCTCCACATAGGGTTGGGTATGTGTCCTTCAATCTAGGCTAAATTCACATAAAGTACCAACCCCAATGAGCTAAAAGAAAGATCTAGAAAGAGAAGAAGAAGTGGGTAGAAGTATTCAAACTGAAATTTCGCTCGTAATCATTATTTGGTCATTGGAACTAAATAATCGTTTGTGCATTTGTTGATTGTGTTTCACGTTTACCCTAAGTTTCCTACAAGAGATTACCCATTCTCAAATAACAGAAATAAATGTCGATGAAATCAACTAGTATTACTATCAAAAACAATATTTTTATGAATAATACGTAACATCAATAATTATATAAACCTGAGCTTCTGTTTCGTTTTGTTGTGTTTTTATTAAGATTTTAAACTTTTTTTCAATATGTGTGTTTTCATGCAATGGTTTTGTAAATTATATTGAGATAATTCTCTAAATAATTGTTATCGAACATGTATTTACATCTATGTCGCAGTTGTTAAATCAGTCATCACGTAGATTATGATTATTTACAACTCTTCCAGGAAAGTTCTTTTTAAATCTTATGTTTACTGATGCAGGTTATTCAAATTTTATTTGTATATTCTTTGTAACCAGTGAAACTCAATTTTACATGAATCCCGATTTTATACCTTTACGAATCCCTGCTGATTTTTACTTCATTATTAATAATCATCATCATCATCATAATCATAATCAACATCATCAGTCCAATGCGAATCTCTTCCATGGTTCACGAACGTAGGCCAACTGTAACCATTTAGTCCCCGTAAATGTTCTGATCTCATCGATCCATGTCATGTGAGGCCTGTCTCTGGGTCGTTTATAGCCAAGTACCTCATGTGTCCACCGTCCGTCTGTTTAGACGTGTGATTTGGCCTCTTCTTTGCAGTAGCGATGACATCATTCACAGAAGTTTGAGCTCAAATATGGCCCTTTCTATTTCTCTCTGGTTACTTTGAGTTTTTGGATATTCTTTGCATCTAGCCTCCAAGTCTCACAACCGTACATCGAGTGGATGTGCAAAGTGCACTTCCAATTTAAACCTTCAAAAGCACCAACATACGCGGCGGGTAGGTCCCCGAAACACACGCACTGACATTTTTGCTTATATCACCTACTTCAACCCATCCTCCCGACTAGAAGGTACAGTCTCAGTATATGCATGCATGTATTTTACACAAGTCTTACAGTACACTTAGGAATTTATTTCTTAAGTATTCCATTTTCAAGGTAAGTACATCTGTCTGTTTTACCCATTCTACAACCCAGTCATAATGCATGCCTAACAGAAGCAGCAGTTCCGGATATTTTCAATTAAATGTTTAATACACCTTTGTACACTGAATTTACCTTCAGCGTAGTAACTTCTTGTATTTTTAACAGGACATCCAATACATTATATGCATGTGGTTGTGGTGAGTAAAATCGGGCATAATAATGCTGATAATAAGACGTAATCCCATTGGTAGTTCAAGGCTGGAAACTTAAGGGCTCCAAAGACCATAAGGCTGTTGAGATACGACACTGGAGCGATGTATACGTGTCGTAAACATATTCGGTGAAGGACAAATTGTTCACCTTCCACTTCATAACTTTTACCTGCTCAGTGTACTCACCGCAACTTCCAGGAAGAACTGAATAAAGTTTACGACGAGCGTTATACATTGCTTTTCGCAGCCTGCACATATCTTCATTGCAAAGATTTTCTTTCACTGTTGAAGTAGTTGATTGAAGCTCCTCTCTCATCAGCTTGTTGAGTCTGACATCCTGTCTTCTTATGCTCTCAGGCTTAGGCACACTATAACGACGTTCTGTGATATCATGTATTATGTCAGCGGGTAATGGTTTTGTGGAAAATGCAGCATTGCAAGAACGTATTAAAAGGAAACGCCTATCATAAAGTGGAAAGAACTCCTTTCCACTAAGTCAATTAGCGAACCTCAGGAAATGTGTGAAGAAGTTGTTCTAATTTATCCTTTCATGTGGTGAATAAATAACTTGTTCGAAGGCAAGGTGATGGGAAAGAAAGGCAGATGGAAACCACGGAAGAAGATCATTGAAGAGGTATTTGAGATGATGGGATGCTAAGGTTATGGAGAGATAAAAAAGATCGCAGAGAGAATAGATCAATGGTTGCAGCGACAAGGCAAAGCCTTTAGATAATGATGATGATGATGATGATGATGATGATGATGATGATGATGTGGCGAATTTGTTTTTACTGTCACCTTGCATGTACGACAGACAAAACGAAAGAAACAACTTCCACTTTGTAAAACTTTATCTCACTGAATTGTTACTTATACCTTCATATCGTTGTCCTGTCTCCGTTGCTTGGCCTATGGTAACGTCCGTGACAGATTGTTAACACAACACACACAGAATACCACATGGGCTCAATGAAATATTCTACGACGTATCTGTCATAGCTATCTGACTATCGACAGTGCGCATTTTTTTGGCCAAGTGGTGTGCATCTATTACTCGTACTAAAGATGTTTTGCAGAGTATGCTTCACGGATTCTCCACCGCACATCATTACAGGAAGGAAACAGTCATCGAACACTTATCTTTCTAGGCTTAGTGGTAGATTGCTTTTGAAGATGATATTAAGCCTGTCGAAGGAGCTCCATGCACTCTTGACTCATCGATTTATTTCATTTGTTAAGCCGCCACTTGAAGATTCCAGCTGGCCTAGGTACACATAATGATCAACTGAGTTTATAAACACTAAATTTATTATCTCTCCCAAGGCAATGGATATTGAATAAAACTTTGACCATGTCCAGATTCAAATAAAGTAATAGCCGTAAGTGTTCTAGCAAGTGCTTCTAGCAATAATAATTATCTACAAATTAAGTATTCTATAAGTAATATAGTTTTTCCTTGAACTTAGATAGGCTTGGACACATGGAAACACTCGCTGAAGTACCAAGTTCGGTACTACAAAATATTCAGAAACATCCATCATGTGGTACCTTACTAGTTTTAAAGGGGCGAGCAGAATTTTCACTGGCATTATCTCTCCCAATTCCATTCCCATATAGCTACGAAAAAACACATCATCCCAGAAGTTACGATTATTTATTTGGCAAGATGACCGCTAAATCGATATATCCTTAACGAAGCATAGACAGCAAAGTCATAAAATCCAAAAACAATGATGAACAATAATTTAAAATCGGAGATTGCATTGACGTAAAACAATCTTTTACTTCTATTTCTTCTTCTACTGCTACTATTAGTATTATTATTATTAGCAGTAGTAGTATTATTATATAACATGATTTGGTGATAAATAGTAGATTTCATTTCATTCTGTCAAATTTGAAAAGCATGAAAGAGAATTTGATGGACTGAGCTATAATTGTTTCTGACTGATAGCCAATACTGTGCGCCCAAATTCCAGAGGAATTATAAATTCTGTTTCATTGTTATTAATATAAGGGCAGCAGCGATGAAACCTGTGTGCTTCATTGTTTCACACAGATAAATTTCTCGATTTCATCTGGGAAGATTAATCACCCTGGCTCTTCCTTCTGGTCGTCCCCCTTTTCCGTTTCCTTTCCTCCAGCACAGATCTGGCGACAGTCTGGAACTAGTCAAGAAGAGGATTATATATGTTATTATATTTCAAATTCATGTTCAAACAAGTATAATTTACTGAGATTCGTTTTGACGTTACTTTCGTCGTTACCAGTGTCGATAACATGTTTGCAAATAGAGGAAGAATATCACCGTTTAATTTATGTTATTATTGGTCTCTTGCACTTACATATGGTATGTTATGAAGAACGGGACAAAGCACCTGAAAGTTCAGGTGTTTCATAAGAACGATGATTCTCTACCAAATAATGCCAAACGTTTGCATATTCCACAGAAAGGTAAATAGAGATAAATTTTGTAAGGAAACAGCGTGCCCGTCAAAACAATAAGAAAGCGAGATTAATATCGATGACGGAATAACAAATGAAAGCAAGGGAAGGCAAATGAGGTAAGAAACTAAATGAGGTAGGGTTGGAGAAAGTAAAACTGCCCATGAAAAGGGACTGAACTATTGAATGAAGAGCTTGATATTATGTAAAAGGCAAGTTAGGAAAATTCTACTGCTTCTTAAGACGCCGTCTCCATACGAAGATTGGTGATCCACGTAGCCTCTGATCTTGACAATGCAACATGAAAAGCTTCTTCTGACGTACATATGTGCTATCTTCGAATGTCATTTAGCCATGAATTTATCCGTCTCCCAACGGACCGTTTCCTTTGTATGTTTCCTTCAATGAAAATGAAATGGCGTATGGCTTTTAGTGCCGGGAGTGTCCGAGGACAAGTTCGGATCGTCAGGTGCAGGTCTTTCGATTTGACACCCGTAGGCGACCTGCACGTCGTGATGAGGATGAAACGATGATGAGGACGACACATACACCCAGCCCCGTGCTAGCGAAATTAACCAATAATGGTTAAAATTCCCGTCCCTGTCGGGAATCGAACCCGGGACCCCTGTGACCAAAGGCCAGCACGCTAACCATTTAGCCATGGAGCTGGACCTTCCCTCAATAATTAGCTGTAATAATTGATACCACTCGTCTTTCATAACATGCCGTAAGTATTGTGTTTATTCTTTGTTTTATAATATGTAGCAGTTCATTTTGCTTTTTCATCCGAAGAAGGACCTCGACATTTGAAATTATCAGTATCCAGGGCATGCGCAAGAGACTGCGATACAGATATATTTCAAAGACAGCTATCCAGGGTCCATCTTTCACATTCATATAGAAGAATAGGGAATATGTAGCTACGGATCATGCATATTCGTAGCTGCAGACTGAGATGATATTAAATGATGATGATTATTATTATTATTATTATTATTATTATTATTATTATTATTATCTCATTTTCCAAAGAAAATACGGAAAACATCCGCTTCATTCCATGTTCAGGAACTAATGACCTTGGTGTTTATTCCACTCGATAATGCCTTAGCCTAATAAATCGTCGCTGTTAGGGCAAAAGGTCATATCTCACAATGTTCTTCCTATCCATTATTTTCGTTGTTTTTATTTTCTTCTGCTGATGTGTACAGGAAATTAAACCTTTAGTACATTATACTGAAGAAGTGCGTGAATAAGTCATACAAATATACATTCCTAGAGTGCTGCACGGTAAGGTTCATTTTCCTTTATACGTAAACATAGAAAAATGAACACAACGAGTATTGTTCAGATGGATAAAATATCCGTATGTGGCTGGGAGGCGTGACTAGTCTTAAGGAAAATAATCGACAGGAAGAGCATTTGGAGATATGACATTTTTCCCGAAAAGCAACGAGTTTTTCTAGTAACAACCATTATATGGGGGACAGGTTTTATTTTCACGTAGGGGGTCCCATCAAAAGTATTCTGTGCAAGACTCGTGTATCATTAGAGAAGGACCGTATCGCAAGAATCCACGCAGAGACTGAGATACTGATCACACAGCCACATGTCTTCGACCATGTGCGCCAATGTTTTCACCACCGATGTAGGCTCTCTAAACAGCTGAGTGGTCGGCATTTCGAACCCCTTTAGTAATTTAATGTACAATATGATGCTTTTGTTGGCTTGGTGGACGTTCTTTTACGTAGTGTGAAACGCACTTCCTTTACTATATCCGAAGCTTTCAAAAAATTGACATCCATCTGCGCCCAACATTGGATTCATCTTGAAAAATGATCATTTTTCTATCCCTCACAACATACCAGGCATTGTCAGTGTTATTGACGTGAATTTGTCTTGGGGCCATCTGTAACGTGACGTGGCACGACAAAATGAGTAAAGGAAGTGATGTCACAAAATGTTTTACCTAGCAACAGTGACGTAGGGCTGTACATTTGTGTAAATGGAGGGTGTTGAAATACAAGGCACTCTTACAGAATAGACTGTGAGCCAAGAATTATTTTCCAATTCAAATGAAATGTGTTGAAATATTATGCACTAACACATTTCAATAGGAAATGTATAAATAGAGTGTTATCAACTTTTATTAAAGACATTTTCTTGATCACTTGATTTTCGCAAATGGAAATTTTCTGCGCCCTTTTTATTAATCACCTTGCATTTAAAATATGGTTAAGACAAAAATCACAAGTTTCATCGTCATCTTCGTAAGATATATATTTTTCCGTATGTAAATAGTTTTTCTGGCATGTTATATAATGTAGGGAGAGTAATGAAATATCATATGGCTTTAGTGCCGTGAGTGTCCGATGACAAGTTCGGCTCGCCAGATGCAGGACTTTTGATTGACGTCCGTAGGCTACCTGCACGCCGTGATGAGGATGAAATGATGATGAAGACGACACATACTCCCAGTCCCCGTGCCAGCGAAATTAACCAATGATGGTTGAAATTCCAGACCCTGTCGGGAATCGAACCCGGGACCCCAGTGACCAAAGGCCAGCACGCTAACCAATAACCGTGGAGTCGGTCTGTAGGGAGAGTAATGTTTGTTTATGAACAAATCCGAAGTGAATTGCGATATATTCAAACCAGCATTATAATGGTCTGATTTAATTTCAAGATATTCCCTCGTGCAAGCTACTCCCACGCAACCAGAAAAACAATTCTACAGCCAGCTGACTCAGTTACTATAACTCTAAAGCTTTCCAATCCCTTGAAAACCCGAATTATTACACATAAATACTATAGAATGCCTGTAAAAACACACAAGCCAATAAAAAATGACATGTTTCGTTGTATAAGAACCTCCTCAGATTCTATCCACACGAATGGTTCACAGTCATTTTTTGAACAATTTGTTAGAATGCTCATATAGAACGAAACATGTCATTCTTTGTTTATTAGTGTGTGCGTTTTCACAGGTATGTTATCGTTCATACATGTTATAATTAATATTTTAGACAGACTTAAAAAATTAAAGTTTCAGGAAGTAATTACGCCAAAATACCTTACAGAAGAGATCAGAACTATAAGACAATACCAGCAGGATGTTTCATGAGTCCTCACTCGACCGCAGACAGCTGTACGAGACTTGCTAGTAGGTCTCACTACATCCACCATATAGAACGAAAAAAAGCAAAATCGTGCTTTGCCTTGTTTTATGATATCTGTAGAATTAGTTGAAAATATGATGGGCTGATAATTTCAGACTTGTCGAAATGCATGCCGATGATTTATTTGCTCCCATTTCATCGATCAATAAAATCCCACGTTAGTTAGAAATAAGGTCAAAAATCCTAATTAAATTCTGTTCAATATTCATTTTAAGAAAGTGCCCAGCATTTTATGGACAACAGGAAATTTGTAAAGAACGTGATCATTTTCAAGAGAAGTCGTTGTGTTGTTACTAAATGTTATTATTCTTATTTCTTGTCGGTTTAGAGGTAGCGTCCCTGCCTCTTACCCTGTGGCCCCGGGTTGGATTCCCAGCCTGTTCATGAGTCCTGTACGTGAAAATGAGGGCTGGTCCGAGATCCATTGAGCCTAAGTGATTACAATCTGAGGATAAGATAGCGTCTGCAGTCTAGAAAGCCGAGAATAACGGCCTAGAGGATTCGTCGAGCCGACCACACGACACCTCGTAATCTGGCCGAGCAGTGGTCTCTTGGTAGGCCATGGCCGTTCGGAGCTGTTGCGCCATCCAGTCATGGGAATATGTTTATTTCTTAGATAACTAAATTCTTCATCTTCTTCTTCCTGTGTTATCAGTTATCATATATGTGACCATTTATTTATCGTCCACTGCTTGAAATACTGTAGTTCGAAAGTGGAATTTTCATGCATGTTCCGCAGATTTTTTGGCTACGATGTTCGTCTTCAATCGACCCCTGCCTTGTCTTACCTTGCCTTGCCATGTCTTGTATGATTGCAATATAGCCCTTAAAGTAAAGGTAGATTTCAATGTATTTTAAATCAAGAGGTGATTTCGTGGAAAATGAGGTTCTTTCACTTTCGTAGGGAGTGCATCTTCATGGAAAATCCAACTTCACAGGGACAACACACCTACTCAAGGTGATTAGTAATCACTCTGTGTGTCGTGAAGCACGTAACCATGCGACACGCCACATTTACAATGAGGAGACAGTCTTGACAATGAGTCACTGTTCGTTTGGTTAGTGAAGTCCCGTTTTAGTACAGCGGATCTATTCCACTTTCATCCAAGATTTCTATAGTGCACTGATAGATCGCAAGTTCGTTTATCTCTTACCATCCAAATTTCATTCCACTTGATACCGACGTAAGATATTTCGCTAAGATGTAATTTCACACTTTCATTCAATACCGGCCAACTATTTGCATATATAATATTAATTTCGTGTGGCTATTTCTAGACGTGTGCAGCCCTTGTAAGGCAGACCCTCCGATGAGGGTGGGCGGCTTCTGCGTTGTGTAGGTAACTGCGTGTTATTGCGGTGGAGGATAGTGTTATGTGTGGTGTGTGAGTTGCAGGCATGCTGGGGACAGCACAAACACCCAGCCCCCGGGCCATTGTAATTAACCAATGAAGGTTAAAATCCCCGATCCGGCCGGGAATCGAACCCGGGACCCTTTGAACCGAAGGCCAGTACGCTGACCATTCAGCCAACAAGTCGGACAACTATTTGCATCTAAAAATGAAACAAAGTAGCCGTTCTTCTTGTTCTTGTTCTTCTTCTCGCTCTGGGGGTGTCTCCTCTCAGAAGATTGGTGACCATCATAGAGAAAGTATTCCTATTTTGTTTTCGGTTTTTGACTTTGTTTGCTATTCGTTTTACGTCGCACCGAAACAGACAGGTCTTAAGGAGACAGTGACAGAGGAAAGGGCTAGGCCTGGAAAGAAAACGACTATAGCCGAAATTAAAGTACAACTCCAGCATTTGCCTGGTACGAAAATGGGAGACCACGAAAAAAACATATTCAGAGTTGCCGACAGTTGAGTACGAACCCCCCATCTCCCGAATGCTACCTGATAGCTATGTAACCAGACCGTGCCGCCATCTCACTCGGGTTTTCTATTTCTATTTTCAGTTTCCATTATCGTGGACGTCAAACCACTGCCGGAGGTTTGGTGTCCAGGATAATCTTCCCCGCCCATTTATATAATTAACATGATAATTTTGTACGTGCACTTCAAGATTTAGTCTCATAGTTTCTTTATCATCTCGGATTAAATATACGAAGTCCTAAGGAGATTTATTTCAGTTTGTGCCTTTCTGCATTTTTCTTAATACACCAAGGGAAAATGACTCAACAGAAATTCTCCAAACACGATATAGCACTGTGTATATTGAGTATTCAGCCCAAAGGCTGGTTTGATCCTCAACAGCTCCGCCATCAGGTGTCATAGGTAGCCTAGGCGTCACTGAAGAACCGTACTAGGGAAGTGAGGAGTGAGGTAGTTTCCCGTTGCTTTCTTCACTGAACCAGACGTTGCTGTTACACATCAGTCTGCCAAAGCCACTGAAACGCATGCACCAACCGAATCTATAAGCGACATTTTTCCACGATTTATAACAGGGACTGGTACTTAAGGAATGGCACTATTAGCATCGCTCATACCTCCAAAGCTAAGGGTGAGACTGAGACAGGTCAATGAAAGTAACAAACTTTTTCCAGCCCACACCAGCAGACACTAAGTCTCACCAGCAAAGGCATCAGTATTGCACTTATCTTACGTCGAGCTATGATAACGGAGATATTCATGAACTTATTCCTTATTCTCCTTAGATCCCTTTCTAACGACATATGTTGTGCAGAGTGTACTCTGTTTCCTAGTATGAGCTAGATCAACCGTGTTACTTATGCTTTTCTTAGTCTCAACCTCGGCTTTCACGATGTGAAGGTGGCTGAGGTATGAGCGATGCTAGTAATGGCCATGCCTTGTGCAGTCTGTCCCAGTGATGAATGGCGTGAAAGTGTTGGTCATAGAATCAGTCAGTGTATGCCTTTCATTGGTCTTGGCGGACTAATATGCAATATCGCACTCTGGCTCGGTGAGGAAAGGAATGGGAAACTAGATCACTTTTCTATTACACCTTTTCAGGGACATTTAGACCACTTATGGCAGCTTGTGGTGGATCTATTGGGGATCCAACTAGCTTAAGGGTTGAGGCCTGAACATACATAACTTACACATTTCTTATTTCTAAGTAAACGGCAAGCATCGCTTGAATTGAAAGTGTTTAGCCGCCATATTAACGAGTTAACCAGCGATTTTGGTGATTGTCATCTTGAGTATTTTATCGTGTATAAAACTACATGCTCATCAGCATCTATTCGTCATGAAATTCATTATACTGACAATCAAAATGAGAAAGAAAATATAAAGGAATGATGAATCAAAAACTGAGTAAAACAAATTATTGTTATTTTTACCAAATCAAACCCCATGGCACTACAGCGCTTCAAGGGCCTTGGCCTACCAAGTGACTGCTGCTCAGCCCGAAGGCCTGCAGATTACGAGGTGTCGTGTGGTCAGCACGACGAATCCTCTTGGCCGTTATTCTTGGCTTTCGAGACCGGGGCCGCTATCTCACCGTCAGATAAATCCTCAATTCTATTCACGTAGGCTGAGTGGACCTCGAACCAGCCCTCAGGTCCAGGTAAAATATCCCTGACCTGGCCGTGAATCGAACCCGGGGCCTCCGGGTAAGAGCCAGACACGCTACCTCTACACCATGGGGCCAGAAGTATTGTTATTAGTAGTAGTAGTAGTAGTAGTAGTAGTAGTAGTAGTAGTAGTAGTAGTAGTAGTAGTAGTATGGAAAACAGTTGGGGTATGATATTAAAATTAAAACTTCTAAGACTAAAATGATGTCAGTAGGGAAGATGATTAAATGGCAGGTCGGTAACGTAAAACTGGAACAGAGAGATCATTTCAAGTATTTGGAATGTCTATTCTTCCAGGTTGATAGAATAGTTAAGTCAAATTGAGTCAACGTGCAGCAAAGCTAACACAGTGAGCTCGCAGTTGCGATTAGCAGTATTCTGTAAGAAAGAAGTCAGCTACCGGACGAAATTATCTGTAGCCTAAACCGGTCTGTTTTCAAGCAGACTTTACTGTACAAGAATGAAAACTGGGTGAACTCAGGATATGTTTCTCATAAGTCAGAAATAACGGGCATGAAAGTAGCGAGAATGATAGCTGATAAAAGCAGGTGAAAACAATGGTAGGAAGAAACTCGGAATGAGGAGATAAAGGCTGAGTTATAAGTGAACTCAATGGACGAATCTTTACGCATAAATCGGCTTCAGTGTTAAGGTAATGTGAGATGAATGGAGGAGGATAAGTTACCTTCGAGAATAACGGGCTTGCTCATGGAGAGTAAGAGAAGTAGAGGGTGACCAAGATGACGATGATTATCACAAGTTTCTAATTACAGGAAGAAATTGCGCACTTTGGTCTATGGGGTCACGGAGAGTCGAAAGCGACTAAACGACTAACAATAACAACAAGAAGAAGAAGAAGAAATATGGAATTAAACGAGTCACAGAGCTATAAGTCTTTCCATGTTAAGAAAAAAGTATTGCTCTTAAGACAAGGTTGCCATAGAGAACGGTTCTGCTCAACAATAACAGTGGAAAACGCCGGCACATATATCAATGAAACGCAGAATTTCATTTCAAGTTGAAAGGGGGGAAGAAACTAAGTTGAAAATCATTTTTAGGAACTCAAGTGGACGGAGGTTTCTGAGTGGGCTCATTTTTATTTTCACAGCAATGCTGGAAAACGGTGGCACATAAATTTGTAAGAATCAATAATTAAGTTCAAAATGAAAGGAGGAAGGAAATATGCTGCAAATTATTACTCTCATGCCTTCGTATTTTTAGGGAGACCTTTCCGACAGAAAGTTTGGAATAAGCGGAAGTTATGTTAGATTCAACTGTAGTCACGACACATTAGCCCCACTATAAGAAATTCTGAAAGGAATAATGAATTAATTACAGTAATAAAATTAATTAGATTCCAACCTAAGGTCAGTCCGAAGGATGAAGTTTTGAGTCAGTTCAGTAGTGCTGCCAAGCATCTGTTGGTGAACCTGTCAATGCTTGAATAATCCTAGAAAAACGCGTGAGAGAGCAGTAGACCATTTTAGAAGAACCCTGTCTTTTCTTCGCTCGAGTCCCATATACAGTGAACGGAAATTTTACTCAGAGTACAGTAATTACCCGTCTGAACCATCAGAAGTTCAATCATCAATCCTCCGAACCACCAAGAACTCAGCCGTTGATCATCTGAATCGGTAGGGGCTGAATTAATAATCTTCTATGCCAATAGGAGCTCGTTTGTTAAGAAGGAAGCCATTTTATTTTTCAGCGTCGGCTCAGTCAATATATCTTTTCAGTCCGTCGAAACACTGATTAGAACACTTGTAAGCTCTACATACTGTACCTGTAAAAGGGTGTGTTCTGCTCGAAGGTAGGTCCGAACCTCCGCAGAGGTGTGCCTGTGTCGGAGTTTACATACGGTAGGGTGGTCAGTTCCTTTCCGCTCCAACCATTCCCTTACCCCTTCACCAACAGCGCGTGGCAACCCATCCAAATCTGGACCACGCCCATTGTTGCTTAACTGCTGAGATCTCACGGGATCCGGTGTTTCAACACGGCTACGGCCGTTGGGTACCTGTAAAAAAACACCAGTAAATAAAGAACTGACATCTTTCGTTCTACAAGAACATCCACCGATTCTATCAAATCATTTTACTCTTGGTTAAAAGTGATTTGATAGAATATAAGGATGTTTTTGTAGAATGAAACATGTCATCCGTT
Source organism: Anabrus simplex (assembly GCF_040414725.1). Taxonomy (NCBI): domain Eukaryota; kingdom Metazoa; phylum Arthropoda; class Insecta; order Orthoptera; family Tettigoniidae; genus Anabrus; species Anabrus simplex. The sequence continues at coordinate 1,527,542,328 of NC_090265.1, forward strand.
TTTTTTTAGTGTGTTATGTTTGCAAGTACGCTGCAGTGTTATGTGTGTTATAGATGGTTTTTCGACAGATTGAAAAGCTTTATTGTATAAGCAGCTCAGCAATTAACCGTCTGTACGACCAGAGTTCAGCAATTATACGTCTGTGCCACAAAGAGCTCAGCCATTACCGTTTGAATTACCAGGAGGTCTGACATTACCGTATGAACCACCAGGAGGTCAGGCATTACCGTTTGAACGACCAGGAGGTCAGCCATTACCGTCTGAACCACCAGGAGCTCAGGCATTACCGCTTGAACGACCAGGAGCTCAGCCATTACCGTTTGAATTACCAGGAGGTCAGCCATTACCGTCTGAACCACCAGAATCTCAGGCATTACTGTTTAAACGACTAGGAGCTCAGCCATTACCGTCTGAACCACCAGGAGCTCAGGCATTACCGTTTGAATGACCAGGAGCTCAGCTATTACCGTTTGAACTACCAGGAGCTCAGGTATTACCGTTTGAATGACCAGGAGCTCAGCCATTACCGTTTGAACTAACAGGAGGTCAGCCATTACCGTCTGAACCACCAGAAGCTCAGGCATTAGCGTTTGAACGACCAGGAGCTCAGCCATTAACCACCTAACCACTAGGAGCTCCGTAATTGACTGACTGTACTACTAGTAGCTCGGACATTAACCATCTGCACTACCAAGTACTCACCACTTGACAATCTGTATTACCAGGAACTCAGACAGTTGCTACTAGAGGACGCCCTTCACCCACAGATCTCTGTGCCACGCCGTGGCGGAAGAAAATTATGAAATATCTCTCATACCCCTAGTTTCCTTTTTATATACTTTAAACCTTAAAAAATCCAAGGTCATCTAATGTCGATCGAAGATTATTATGTCCTAATAAAAGTTCCCCTTGTCCCAGAGGCCTAATTTTTATCCGAGTCTCCCCAGTTAAGTACTGTCGGCTGACCCTTTATTACCGCAGACCCTCCAGTATTGTCAATATTGTTTACATTACCCTACCTACAGATCCTATCACAGTATAACAAAAATATGTTATAGACCAATCATGTCTTCTACGATTTGTGTTATGTACTCAAGGGTGGTTAAATAAGCCACTTAGTGATCAAGTTTTGAATAAATCTCTTCCGTTGACGGGACGTATAATCAAATTACAGAGGTAACTGTTTGTTGAGCTACGGGGGCAGTACTATGTAATCAGAGCTTATGAAGTAATAAAAGAAGATGCGGGGGGAGGGGGGAGGTAAGGGAGTGAATGAATCTGTTGCTGAAGGCGCCAGGTGGTCCCCCATGGTTTCACCTGCGCCTCAATATTATTAGGTAATAAGGATAAGTGCAGTAATTTTATCATTATTGTACTAGACGACTTAGAGTCCAAAGAACATTCTTCCTTCGTGGTATGGTTGACAGATGGTGTAAAATGAAGTAATTGGGAGGTCTTTTGATATTGTTTGAAACCTTGCTTTATTATAAACAAGCTTTAACGTATGTCGTCTCATCGTAACAGCTGGTAAAAGAAACATATTGTATTTTAATAACTAGTAGATAGGCAGTTCTCGGTACCAATCTGGACCATAGGAAATGGGGAAAGCCTGTAATAAACTAAAGTATGAATGTGTAACTTCCAGATTGTCACCACGACCGATATACGGGGACATTTACTCAAGGGTAGCAATGAATTTCTTGTTAACTCCAAGGCTTTACCTAGAACAAGAAAGAAGAGAGTGGTACAACATGTAATTTTAGATCGCTTAAGACTGCTGAGCCGTGAAACAAAGACATGAGAAAAATCTTGAATAACAGGATACCACTGTAATGAATAATAGCCATAATAACCATAAATTGATTCGTATTACGTCATTTTTAAAGATATTCAAGGAATTCAGGAAGGTCAAGCTTTCAACTATAACCTAAAAAACTGAGTTCTGTTTCAAAATATATTATTATTATTATTATTATTATTATTATTATTATTATTATTATTATTATTATTATTATTATTATTATTATTATTATTATTATTATTATTATTATGGGGTGAATAGAGTTGGTCAGACGCTTTCCAGCTGGACTCTTAGCTTCGGAATCGAATCCTAGAACAGCCAGTTGGCAAGTAATATCCCTTATACAGTATCCGAGAGATGTGTGTCAGTGAATTTACTGGCGCATTAAAATTCTTTCAAAGAGAAAAGGCCATCTCTGCGGCGTCCTTTAACTCCGTTAAGAATTTACCGGTCATTGATGATGATGATGATGATGATGATGATGATACTGAACAAGTAGCCACGCGGTTTGGGTCACGTAGCTATCAGCCTGTCCGCCTCTGTAGTGTAGTGTTTAGTGTGATTAGCTTCCACCCCCCGGAGGCCCGGGTTCGATTCCCCGCTTTGCCACGAAATTTGAAAAATGGTATGAGGGCTGGAAAGGGGACCACTCAGCCTCGGGAGGTCAACTGAGTAGAGGTGGGTTCGAGACCCACCTCAGCCATCCTGGAAGTGGTTTTCCGTGGTTTCCCACTTCTCCTCCAGGCAAATGCCGGGATGATACCTAACTTAAGGCCACGGCCGCTTCCTTCCCTCCTCCTTGTCTATCCCTTCCAATCTTCCCATCCCCCACTAAGGCCCCTGTTCAGCATAGCAGGTTAGACCGCCTGCGCGAGGTACTGGTCATCCTTCCCCGTTGTATCCAACGTCTCACGCTCCAGGACACTGCCCTTGAGGCGGTAGAGGTGGTATCCGTCGCTGAGTACGAGGGAAAGACCAACCATGCAGGGTAAGTAGATTAAGAAAGAAAGCTGTCAGCCTCCATTCAGTAGGTAGTGGGCTCGAACCCCACTGTCGGCAGCCCTGAAGAGTGTTTCCGTTTATCCCCACTTTCACACCAGACAAGTGCTAGGGCTGTAACTTAACTAAGGCCACGGCTGCTTCCTTCTCACTCCTAGCCCCTTCCTATCCATTCATCGACATAAGACCGATCTGTGTCGTATAAGTTAGGAAATTTGTTTGGAAGGGTAATAGGGAGGTACATTCAGGGAAACAGGATGGCCTAGGGAGCGGTGATAAGGGAACAGGGAACTGGAAATCAAGTAGGGATGACATAAAATTGTTAGTGTTGAACTGTAGAAGTATTGTAAAGAAAGGAATAGAATTAAGTAATTTAATAGATATATATTTACCAGATATTGTAATAGGAGTTGAATCATGGCTGAGAAATGATATAATGGATGCAGAAATTTTCTCACGGCACTGGAGTGTGTATCGTAGAGATAGGATAGGAAAGGTGGGAGGGGGAGTTTTCATTCTGGTGAAAGAAGAATTTGTAAGCTACGAAAAAGTTAAAGATGAGACACATGAAATTCTAGGTGTAAGGCTCATTTCTAAAGATAATAGGCAACTTGATATATTTGGAGTGTACAGATCGGGAAAGGGTAGCACTGATGCGGATTCGGAATTATTTGATAGGATAGTCAGCTATGTGGGAAACGACATGGAAAGAAATGTGATTGTAGCGGGAGATCTGAATTTGCCAGATGTCAATTGGGAAGGAAATGCGAACGACAGGAAGCATGACCAACAAATGGCAAATAAGTTAATATGGGAAGGACAGCTGATTCAGAAAGTGATGGAACCAACCAGAGGGAAAAATATTTTGGATGTGGTGCTGATAAAACCAGATGAGCTCTATAGGGAAACTGAAGTAATAGATGGTATTAGTGATCATGAAGCTGTTTTTGTGGTAGTTAAAAATAAATGTAATAGAAAGGAAGGTCTTAAAAGTAGGACTGTTAGGCAGTACCATATGGCTGATAAAGCAGGTATGAGGCAGTTTCTAAAAAGTAACTATGATCGGTGGAAAACGGTAAATAAAAATGTAAACAGACTCTGGGATGGGTTTAAAGAAATTGTTGAGGAATGCGAAAACAGGTTTGTACCTTTAAGGGTGGTAAGAAATGGTAAAGACCCACCTTATTATAAGAAGGAGGTGCAGACTGGAAAGAAATAGAGTTAGAAATGGCTGTGAAAGTAAGGAGAAATTGAAGGAACTTACTAGAAAATTGAATCTAGCAAAGAAGGCAGCTAAGGATAACATGATGGCAAGCATAATTGGCAGTCATACAAATTTTAGTGAAAAATGGAAGGGTATGTATAGGTATTTTAAGGCAGAATCAGGTTCCAAGAAGGACATTCCAGGAATAATTAATGAACAAGGGGAGTGTGTTTGTGAGGATCTTCAAAAGGCAGAAGTATTCAGTCAGCAGTATGTAAAGATTGTTGGTTACAAGGGTAATGTCGAGATAGAGGAAGAGACTAAGGCCAAAGAAGTAATAAAATTTACATATGATAACAATGACATTTACAATAAGATACAAAAGTTGAAAACTAGAAAAGCGGCTGGAATTGATCAGATTTCTGGGGATATACTAAAGACAATGGGTTGGGATATAGTACCATATCTGAAGTACTTATTTGATTATTGTTTGGCCGAAGGAGCTATACCAGATGAATGGAGAGTTGCTATAGTAGCCCCTGTGTATAAAGGAAAGGGTGATAGACATAAAGCTGAAAATTACAGGCCAGTAAGTTTGACATGCATTGTATGTAAGCTTTGGGAAGGCATTCTTTCTGATTATATTAGACATGTTTGTGAAATTAATAACTGGTTCGATAGAAGGCAATTCGGTTTTAGGAAAGGTTATTCCACTGAAGCTCAACTTGTAGGATTCCAGCAAAATATAGCAGATATCTTGGCTTCTGGAGGTCAAATGGACTGTATAGCGATTGACATGTCTAAAGCATTTGATAGGGTGGATCATGGGAGACTACTGGCAAAAATGAGTGAAATTGGACTAGACAAAAGAGTGACTGAATGGGTTGCTATATTTCTAGAAAATAGATCTCAGAGAGTTAGAGTAGGTGAAGCTTTGTCTGACCCTGTAATAATTGAGAGGGGAGTTCCTCAAGGCAGTGTTATCGGACCTTTATGTTTTCTTATATATATAAATGATATGAGTAAAGGAGTGGAATCGGAGGTAAGGCTTTTTGCGGATGATGTTATTCTCTATAGAGTGATAAATAAGTTACAAGATTGTGAGCAACTGCAACGTGACCTCGAAAATATTGTGAGATGGACAGCAGGCAATGGTATGTTGATAAACGGGGCTAAAAGTCAGGTTGTGAGTTTCACAAATAGGAAAAGTCCTCTCAGTTTTAATTACTGCGTTGATGGGGTGAAAGTTCCTTTTGGGGATCATTGTAAGTATCTAGGTGTTAATATAAGGAAAGATCTTCACTTGGGTAATCACATAAATGGGATTGTAAATAAAGGGTACCGATCTCTGCACATGGTTATGAGGGTGTTTAGGGGTTGTAGTAAGGATGTAAAGGAGAGTGCATATAAGTCTCTGGTAAGACCCCAACTAGAGTATGGTTCCAGTGTATGGGACCCTCACCAGGATTACCTGATTCAAGAACTGGAAAAAATCCAAAGAAAAGCAGCTCAATTTGTTCTGGGTGATTTCCGACAAAAGAGTAGCGTTACAAAAATGTTGCAATGTTTGGGTTGGGAAGAATTGAGAGAAAGAAGAAGAGCTGCTCGACTAAGTGGTATGTTCCGAGCTGTCAGCGGAGAGATGGCGTGGAATGACATTAGTAGACGAATAGGTATGAATGGCGTCTATAAAAGTAGGAAAGATCACAATATGAAGATAAAGTTGGAATTCAAGAGGACAAACTGGGGCAAATATTCATTTATAGGAAGGGGAGTTAGGGATTGGAATAACTTACCAAGGGAGATGTTCAATAAATTTCCAATTTCTTTGAAATCATTTCGGAAAAGGCTAGGAAAGCAACAGATAGGGAATCTGCCACCTGGGCGACTGCCCTAAATGCAGATCAGTATTGATTGATTGATTGAATAAAGCGATAGATAGCAATAGACAGTTTATAAGAATGACTGAGAGCAGGCTGACAAGGAAGGAACATTCAACTACATCACTAAAGTAAAAAACGACCACAAAGTTGGTTCAGAGAGCAAGAGAAGATATAGAAAAAGTTGGTTTACGTACAAACGAGATCCAGAATCGCACAGTGTTTTAAACTGAGGTTGATAAATCTAAGGGGTTCCACAATCAATATGCAAAGGCCAAGACCACCTGGTCAGAAGACAGGTGGTGGAACCTCAGTGAAAGCATGAAAATAAAAAGAGACGAACTAATAAAGCAGCTTATTCCCGAGGTCCAAACTAGCTCGAAGTCAGCATAATAATAATAATAATAATAATAATAATAATAATAATAATAATAATAATAATAATAATAATAATAATAATAATAATAATAATAATAATAATAATAATAATAATAAGATAAGTCAATATGAAACAGTTCTGAAGCCAGTAGTTCTATATGCAGCCGAAACCATGTCTCTAAATGCCAACAAAGGACTCCTTGAAGAATTGGAGAAAAGAGAACGCAAAATTGTGAGAGGAATCTTGGGATCAAAGTACAGAAATGGAATCCATCAAAAGAGATCCAACAAGGAAGTCTAAACAAAAACAGAGAAAATTACCGACACAATCAGAAAAAGACGGGCACGATTTTACGGTCATCTGAAAAGAATGGACGGAAGAAAGTTAACTAAAGAAATATTTCACTTTTTTGATTCAAACCCCAAAACCACAATTCCCTGGTTAAGAAATACCAAAGAAGACCTGCAAATGCTACATATCTCAGCTGAAGACGCCCTTAACAGTGATCTCTTTCGCAAGAAAATATTGACGAACGGGCTAAACCGAGACGAGCAACCGAAGAGAAGACACGGTGCCCCTTGGACAGAGGAGCGTAAGCAGGCCCACTCACAAAGAATGAGGGAAATTTGGGCTCTAAAGAAGGCCAAGTTCAGTGTCAAATGCAACAAGACTTAACGTGGTCCTTGATGGCCCCAGCGAATTATATAATAATAATAATAATAATAATAATAATAATAATAATAATAATAATAATAATAATAATAATAATAATAATAATATAATCGTGTATTGTCGCTTTTACTATGAATAGTCTCAGCAAAACCATGATGCAGGAATTATTATTCTCAAAAGCAAATGTGATGTTTCCTTTAATTGTAAACGACGGTGGAGAGTTTCGATTTCGGAACCATAACTTTCATCTTTGGAAAGTACAGTACTTGCAGGTGCGTAACTACCGAACCCTCCAGCCGACTTCGTAAATAATGGTGAGCTATGTTGTTGACAATACTCTGTAAAAGTCAATGGTCCAATTCGTTGGCTGAATGGTCAGCTTACTGCCCTTCGGTTCAGAGGGTCCCGGGTTCGATTCCCGGCCGGGTCGGGGATTTTAATCGCTTCTGATTAATTCTTCTGGCCCGAGGACTGAGTGTTTATGTCAGTCCCAACACTCTCCTCTTCATATTCAGACAACATACCACACTACCAAACACCACATAAACACGCAATTGTAATTAAATCCCTCCATATATGGTTGGCGTCAAAAAGGGCATCAGGCCGTAAAACAGGGCCAAATCAACATGTACGACGCAGTTCACACCCGCGACCCCACAGGTGTGGGAAAAGCGGTAGGAAAAGAACAATAAGAAGAAGAATATGTAAAAGTCAATGGATCGATTTGCGGATATTATGTATAAACTGTTCATCATCTTAGATACTTCAATCCACCATGAGCTGTTGGATTTTCAAGACCGAAGGGCTTGTAGACAAGGGAGTTTTAGACCCTAAATTATTGAACGATCAGTCTCCATTCAATTTTCTTGGTCATTAAGATATTTAGTGAAATGAAATGGCGTATGGCTTTTAGTGCCGGGAGTGTCCGAAGACAAGTTCGGCTCGCCAGATGCAGGTCTTTGATTTGACTCCCGTAGGTGACCTGCGCCTCGTAATGAGGATGAAAAGATGATGAAGACAACACATACACCCAGCCCCCGTGCAAGCGAAATTAACCAATTAAGGTTAAAATTCCCGATTCTGCCGGTAATCGAAACCAGGACCCCTGTGACAAAGGCCAGCATGCTAACCGTTTAGCCATGGTGGCGGACAAGGTATTCACTGACGTTCCTTGAAGTTCTTGCGTTTCAGTTGATATGTTTGGACCCTATTTTCTACCTAGTTTGTGAGTTACAGTTGATCATGTTACGTACTTCGATATTCTGGTCAATTTCCATCTTGTCAGTAAAGCAGCAACACTCCTTTACACTACAGACGGAGTTGTCTACGCTGTTTGAGTCACGTAGCTAGGAGCTTGCGTTCGGTAAACCGTATAGTAGGTTCGAACTTTGCAGTCCGCAACGCTGAACATGGTTTTCAGCGTTTTCCCATTTTCACACCAGACAAATGTTGTGGTTGACCTTAATTAAGACCATGGCCACTTTCTTCCCAATCCCATCCCATTGTCGGTCTCCACAAAAGCTAACTGTGTCGGTGCGATGTAAAACAAACGCGAAAAATTAATCTCTTTTTATCTGCCCATTTTTCTGTAATGTGTGATCATTTATTACCTTCTTGTTCCCTCTCATCCCTCTCCTATCTGTGTCGGTGTGACGTAAAGCAAATTGCAAAATAATAGTAATAATAATAAGAAGAAGAAGAAGAACAATTGCATCCCTCTCCACCTTATCATCTTCATTTCCAGCATCATGATTATTGTCATCTTGGAACCAAATGGAAAGAATTATGCTGACAAAACTTAGATGTTAAAAGCCGTTTTATACTGAATGTGATTTTTCTCACATGTTTCCTTTGCTGTATCTGTTGATGTTTCGTTGTAAACACTGACGATATAGCCATGAGGTTTGATTTATTGTGGTTTAATAACCTAATTGGGTTTCTCGTTCCACTAACTACTTCCGCTACCGAACAGGTTAACTCAGTGCGTTTCATCTCGGCCAGTTTTGGCTACTAGCAGCGTCCTCGGGAAACAGCTATGCTCGAATCTCCCGTCGGCGATCCTCGAAATGTTTTCGTTTGTTTTCCGTAGTTTTCCATTTAATCTCCATGCTATTTCCGGTGTGGTATATTTCTCAAGGTCACGGCCACTTCCTTTCCATTCTTAGCCCATGCAATTCCACCTACACTTAAAAACTAATTACCCCCCTCTCCCCCCGGGCTGTACCGGAAAAGAGCAACTACAGAAATGGCGATCAAACATATCTTTGAAAAAAAAAAAAAAAAGGAAAAAAAGCTACTGTTTTCAAAGACGACTGGGCACCAAAAATGTTATCCTGAAGGAGTTCTTTTTGGTGCTGGTAAATGTACCAGCACGAGGCAGACGTATTTTAGTACCTACAAATACCACCCCACCGACTCTTGTGGTTTAATTGGACCTGCTATAAGCTATGACCGTCACCTACGAACTACTATAAGGCTGGCAAATAAGCGGTTGATGGTGGGCGGCAAGCTAATCGACAATCACTCTCCAGGTTCGTAGTTTAGCTCCCTACTTTCTCAAGTTTTAAATGCCCTCAGTTTGTACTAATGAAGTCTTTTAATCTTAAATCAACTCATGCCTCATACTGATATTTACAAAGCTTCATTCCCGCACTATCTTCTCAAATTGAACATGCAACTTCAGTAGGCCAAGGTTGCTGAAAGAAGAAAAAATTAACAATCACCAAATTAAGGATGCATATCATTTATAGATAGAAATTGCACCGCTTTCTTGGTTTTGCCGTTAAGGTTTCACTGAAGTTTTAAAACCTTTCTGTTGAGATGATTCTTACTGAGTTTTATAAATCGCTCGCACTTCTGTAAACGATTTGTGGCAATGTTACTTAAAAGTGACTTTAGAACTTTTCCTGTGGAACCCCATCATCACAAGTCATATTTTATTTCTCTTTTGAATTTGTCTTTCATGATATTGGAACTGTTTCGTAATTCTCTATGAGCACAGCTGCAATAAACAAATCAGAGACAATTATCTGATGTGATTCAAAGCTTAGTGCAGGGGTCTGAATTGCAGGACTCGATATTTTTTCTAAACAACCATCAGAATTTGTTCTTTATTCTACTATGCGGACCAAGTATCCTGCTAACATAGCAATTGAAATGTTGGCCATATTAGCAGCAGTTTTTGAAAGAAAATAGTAAGTGTATATAATATTGAAATTAAAGTAACTCGAGAGATTAATTTATTTCATTTAAAATATTTATCTATGATTACCTTGCATTGATTTGTCCAATATTTGAAGAACATGCACTGAAACCGTACGAATTTCGACACATAACACACACATGGTCCATTTTCTTAATAATTTGGCGCACGATTTCCTAGTTCAACATTCCCGTGTTTCGAGGCAGCTAGACCTGACTGAACTGTTGACTTAATGGAATATATACAAGACCTTACGTCCATTATGTCATTATCGCCCGTTTTACCCCTTAAATGGCTGAAGAAGAGTTCGGTATCTTTCGAAAGCTGCCAGTACTGAAGTCAGCATCTCTGAAATGCCTAATACATATAGCGGAGCTATTATCTGTTGCCTTACCTTGAAATAACTAAAATCCACTGTTGTCTTGTTGCGGCTCCAGATGGGAATTTATGGAACGACACCCCCCCTTGGCTACTATTTTTTCGATTTGCCGGTGACACAGTTTACACCAACTCCTTGACGTACTTCGCATATGGGTGAAACAGTTGACACCACATCCTTGGGGAGATGAAGGTGGAAGTGGCGCACTGATGTTGATTGACAATTCTGATTACTATGAGATATCTAAGTCAGCAAGTATACTGAGATGTTGCAGAAAGGACTCCATTACAGAATTCCGGCAACCGTGCATCTGCTAGCACCGTTAACGATACAAACATCGTCATGTAGCCTTATTATTATTATTTTTATTATTATTATTATTATTAGCGTATTCTCCCAATAATGGAAGACGTTAAGCAAACAACTCAATCAAGCTTTCTTTGGGTTCTTCTTGTTCTTCCAATAGGCTTTCATTCTCTCTGAGAAGGCTTGTTTACGTTCTTCCGACCATTTCGGTCTGCACTGTTTTTGCTTTGGTTGCTCTGATGTAACTTCCCACTTGTTGACTTTGTGTCTGAAGGTGTCTCTTTCTAAAATGTCTGTTGCACATATGTTTGCGTTTTTGAGGTCCTTTCGAAGTTCGTCCAGCCAAGGTGTTGAATTCTTAAGTGAGCTAACATAATTTAATATTCTTTTTGACAGTCGATTTTCTGGTAATCTTGTGAGGTGTCCAAAGAATTTAATTCGTCTTTTCTTTATGTCAATTTCAATGTTTGAAACTGTTTCTGTTGTTTTGATTGATTGTAGCCTGTAACCATCTTGGGTATATCTTGCTCCTAGGATTTTCCTGATGATCTTCCTCTCTTGCTTTTTTATTTCTTCTAAATCTTGTTTACTGTTAAGTGACAATGTTTCACTTGCGTAAAGGACTGTTGGTTTTATGACTGTGTTGTAATGCCGAATTTTTGTCTGTCTTGACATGCATTTTTTATTGTAGATGTCTTGAACTAACCCTAATGCCTTCTTGACTTTTTGGAGACGGTTTTGCTGCGAGATCTTCTCAAGGCCTGTCGGTTCGATGAATTCTCCGAGGTATTTAAAGTACGAGACCCGGTCGATTTTACCATATTTTGTTCTCAGGCTCGTGATATCTGTCTTTGAACAGAAGAATTTAGTTTTCTCAAATGAAATCTGTAGTCCCACTTTTTCTGCAGATTCCTTAAGTATCTCAAGCTGCTTGATGGCAGTTTCCTCATCCTCTGTTAAAATCGCCAGATCATCCGCAAATGCAAGGTATGGTACGTAGAGGTTGTTTTTGGGAAAGCCCAATCGGATCGGTTTCCAAGATTCACGTTTCTTGAGTTCCTTCTCCCATTCTTCCATAACCTTGTCTAGGACGACGTTGAACAGAATAGGAGAGAGTCCATCACCTTGCCTCACACCTGTTTGAATGTCGAAGGGTTCTGAAATTTCTCCCATAAATTTCACTTTAGATTTTGTGCCCGTTAGTGTTTGTCTTATGAGTTCTAGGGTTTTGGGATCTAGTCCTCTCTCTTCTAGAATTTGGAATAGTGAGGGTCTGTCTATCGAATCATATGCCTTTTTGAAATCTACAAATGTGCATACTGTAGGCTTTTGTCTGAGGGCTCGTAGTTTAAGTATGGTTTTGAGGTTGAAAATTTGTTCTGGGCATGACCTGTTTGGTCTGAATCCTGCTTGAAATTCTGATAATTTGGGTTCTAATTGTTGTTGTGTTCTATGCAAGAGACAGGCTGATAGTATTTTGTATGTGACTGATACAAGTGAGATTCCTCTGTAATTGTTTACGTCTAACTTGCTGCCTTTTTTATGTAGTGGATGGATTAGAGCAATCTTCCAGTCATCCGGGAGCTTTTCGGTTTGCCAAATGTTTTGGATTATTTGTGTAATTTCTCTGAGTGAATTTGGGCCTAAATTTTTCAGAAGTTCAGCTACAATTCCGTCTTCCCCTGATGCTTTGTTGTCTTTAAGTTTCTTGATATGTGAATAAATTTCTTCTTGAGTTGGTGGTGACGAATTTTCCGGTATGATTTCTGGCTGTACTTTCGCGAATCTCTTTTTGGGTTCTGGACAATTTAAAAGCTGTGAAAAATATGTAGCTAATTCTTGGCAGTTTTCCTTATTTGTCAAGGCTAGTTTACCATCGTGCTTCCGAAAGCAAAGGTTCTGTGGGGAATATCCTTTAATTTGGTTCGCAAAGGTCTTGTAGAAATCGTGTGTATTGTAATTTTTGAAGTTGTCTTCAATTGACTTCAGTTGGACATTGACGTATTTCCGTTTATTTTGTCTTAAAATCTTGGATACATGCTTGCGAACTTCGAAGAATTTCTTCTGTGTTTCTTCTGATTTGTTACAATTGTAGTTTTGAAATGCCTTTTTCCTTTCTTCTAGTGCGGTCTCACATTCTTGATTCCACCAAGGATGTTTTGGTTTCTTGCGAAGAGGGATTAGGTCCTTCGCCGTTTCAATGATTTTAGTCTGGAAATTCTCCCAGCTCTCTGCAGGTCGTTTTTCCCATTCTTCTGAAATTTTGGAGTCTTTGATTTTGTGCAGATCAAATTTTGGAATCACCGATGTTTTCCTGTTGAATTTCCCTTTGGGTGTGAATTTAATTTTGATTCTGCTTAAATAATGATCCGAATCGATGTTAGCACCTCTGCGCACTTGCACATCATGAATTTCCTTTTGGTAATCATATGATATTGCCACATGATCAATCTGAAATTCTCCTAAATGATGGATGGGTGATCGCCAAGTTTTTTGCTTTTTGGGATTCTTCCGGAGTGATGTTGACATAATTTTGAGGTTATTTTGTTGGCATAACTCAATGAGGCGTGTGCCATTTTTATTGGTGAATCTGTGGGCTGGATAGTCTCCCACTGTCCTCCTGTATTTGTATTCCCTGCCAAGCTGTGCATTGAAATCACCGAGTAGAATTTTCACATCATTTTTAGGGATTTTGGCCATTTCTGTTTCAAGTTCTTCCCAGAATCTTTCTGTTTTTTCAGGCTCCTTTTTATTGTCTCCGTTTGTTGGTGCATGCACATTAATAAAGGTGTATTTTTTGTTTGTATGCCTGATTCTTAAGGTCATAAGCCTATTGTTGATGGGTTTCACCTCTATTACTGAATCCAAAACTTTTTTGTCTACACAGAAGGCCATTCCTAACAATGCTGCTCCTTTACCAATTTTCTTGTTTGTTCCACTTTTGAAGATCCTATAATTATTGTAATCCATCGTTTCTGAATCGGTGAAGCGTGTTTCTTGCAGGGCCAGAATTTGGATTTTCTGCTTTGTAAGTTCTGTTGTGAGATTGTGCAGTTTTCCTGTTTGAATCAGTGTCTGAATGTTGAATGTGCCAATGAAAGTGTGAGTCTTTCGTGGAAGTTTATCAGAGCACTCCGACTTGCTCTCTCGTATTCGCCCAAGCTCCCCAGAATCCGAATGCTTGGTTGCCACTTTAGAGTGGGTGGATTGTCCACCTGGGGTAATTTTGTCTTTACTTGTACGAGTCATGTCTGCTTGTAAGCAATCTTCTAGCTTTCGCTAGTGGTGTAGAACCAGGGATTGTTAGTTCCTGGAGCATATTTACAGCCGCACCTCTGGTGATCAGACGCTGACCACTTGCCGCTTGCTACAAGTCAGACGCGAAGTGGATTTGATTCGGTTCTTCCGCCCTCTCTGCCATTGGGATATGTCCTCTTCTGCCGTCGAGGCCGTTGACCATTTCTCTGTTTACCTCAGTTGATCCGCGGGTGCTTATTTGGCTAAGCCTTATTCACACCTGTCCTGCATATCTACAGGAGCTTCCCCTATCAGCCATATGGGACTCGCCGTGTCGGGGTTGAGGGCCCCCACATTATTTTTATTATTATTATTATTATTATTATTATTATTATTATTATTAACTTAGAGTACTTTGTTTCGGTGGACCTACTTGGTCAAAAGCGAGATACGGACAGCGTCACCAACAGACGTATAGCATAAGTGTATACTCTGCTTTGGTCTTAGTGAATATAAAACATTGTTAACTATACATTCAGAGTATGAAAAATAATCCTGCGTGTATATTACATGTTTTCTTCACCTATTTTTTGTATTTTAAACACTCTTAGGATAAATAGAATTTTTTTTATTGTGAGAATGAATTCGGAAGTAACTGAGTAAAAGTAAACCAATTATTTTTAACGATTATATTTCAATTTTTTTCACTTGCAATCCTTACTCTTTTAAATGCAATTTTCACTCGTAATGTACACTTTGAAATAAAATTGTAATCATTACATTCTAGTAATCGATATACAACGCATTGAGAGTTTGGCAGCTTTCGAGCCCCACCATTCGCAAGGCGTTGCTGAACGGTTATAATGCCCAGAACACGACGGGCACTCGAACATTTACTCACAGCTTGTTTTTATTACTGGTTGAATTTTAGATAATAGTGTACTACGTGGTCGAGAACAGAACCAGAATAATCATGTGATAGCGAAGGGGTTAAGGAATTTCCATTCCCCTATTTGAATAAATATTTTCAATTACGTCCGCCTCTGTGGTGTAGTGGTTAGTTTGATGTGCTGCCACGCCCGGAGGCCTGGGTTCGATTCCCGGCTCTGCCACGAAATTTGAAAAGTGGTATGAGGGCTGGAACAAGGTCCACTCAGCCTCGGGAGGTCAACTGAGTAGAGGTGGGTTCGACTCCCTCCTCAGCCATCCTGGAAGTGGTTTCCGTGGTTACCCACTTCTCCTCCAGGCAAATGCCGGGATGGTACCTAACTTAAGGCCACGGCCACTTACTTCCCTCTTCCGTGTCTATCCCTTCCAAACATCCTATCCCCCACCAAGGCCCCTGTTCAGCATAGCAGGTGAGGCCACCTGGGCGAGGTATTAGTCATCCTCCACAGTTGTATCCCCCAACCCAATGTCTCACGCTCCAGTACACTGCCCTTGAAGCGATAGAGGTGGGATCCCTCGCTGATTCGAGGGAAAAGCCAACCCTGGAGGCTAAGCAGATTAAGAAAGGAGATGAAAGATTTGAATTACTTGGCCCTGAAAAGAATACGGGCTTGCGATCAAATTGTGAGTTGAACGTTGCATCGGAGCAATCAATTTGAAAGGTTGTTAGACTCTCTCAGTGAAGATAGCTACTTATGCGACTCGTTGGCTGAATAGTCAGCGTGCTGGCCTTCGGTTGAGAGGGGCCCTGGTTCGATTCCCGGCCGGACCTGTTCGGGGATTTATTTTCAGTAATTCTTCTGGCCCGGGGACTGGGTGTTTGTGTTCATCCCAACACTCTCCTCTTTGTACTCAGACAACATACCACACTGCCAACCACCACAGAAACACGCAATAGTGATTAGATCCCTCCTTATAGGGTTGGCACATGTTCAACGCAGTTCGTACCCGCGACCCCACATGTGTGGGGAAAAGCGGTAATAAAAGAAGAAAAAGAATGAGTGACGATAGGTATTTATTTTGACTATGCTAAGAAAAAATCGTATGGAGTAATGTATTTTTCCTTACAAACGTAGTTATCATTCCAGCCCCATGTGCGAAGAACGTCAGTAGTTTTCAAATGACTCGCATTCTGAAATAATTGTAATTTTACTGATTACCTGTTGAAAAAATATTTGTAATTAACAGAGTAAAATATTTCTCAGGTAACTATAATTCAGTCCGCCTCTGTGGTCTAGAGGTTAGCTTGATTAGCTGCCACCACCGGAGGCCCGGGTTCGATTCCCGGCTCTGCCACGAAATTCGAAAAGTTGTACGAGGGCTGGAACGGGGTCCACTCAGCCTCGGGAGGTCAACTGAGTTGAGGTGGGTTCGATTCCCACCTCAGCCATCCTGGAAGTGGATTTCATGGGTTTCCCACTTCTCCTCCAGGCAAATGTCGGGATGGTACCTAACTTAAGGCTACGGCAGCTTCCTTCCACCTTCCTTGCCTGTCCCTTCCAATCTTCTCATCCCTCCACAAAGGCGCCTGTTCAGCATAGCAGGTACTAGCGAGGTGAGGTACTAGCCATTCTCCCCAGTTGTAACCCCTGCCCAAAGTCTGAAGCTCCAAGACACTACCCTTGAGACGGTAGAGGTGGGATCCCTCGCTGAGTCCGAGGGTGAAACTGACCCTGGAGGGTAAACAGATTACGAACAAACGAACGAACTATAATTCAGCACAATTACATTTATGTTGTACTTTTCCCACAAATGGTCGTAGTGATTGTAAACAGTCGTGTTATATTAATAAAAGAGTAACGTCTGAGCTTAACCCCTTAGTAGTTCATACTTGGAATAAGTGTAATTTCATCTCTGGAGGAGTGAGTAAAGCCGGATGATAAAATATCGTGGCTGCTGTGCCAAAACCTCGAATGTGACAGTGCTCTTCCTATTCATTATTTCCATTAGGATTAGTCACGCTTCGTAGCCACATATTGATATGCAGTCCATCAGAAATATTTTCGTTGTGGTCATTTTCCTATGCAAAAGTGTAAAGGAAAATGAAAAACACATGATACTTTAGGCGCGCATAGGAAAATGGACTTAACGAAAATTGTTCTGATGGACTGCATATCAATATGTAGCTGGGAGGCATGACCATTCTCCAAGGAAATACCTAAGGAAGTGCATTGTCACATTCGAGGTTTCGAACAGCAATATTGATATTTCTTTAACGAAACCAACAATTCAATTATTTTTCAAAGAACTTCTGAACAATTCTGTGTCTTTTGGCTAAAACGTTTTGGTATCAGAATGAAAATGAAAACCTACAACCTGTTTTCCAGTCATTGACTGGGTCAAGAATGTAATGAATGAAACATATATAGGCTGTTATTACAATGGGGTCGCCACTCCCAAGGTGATTTATTAATGAGTGATAAATGCTATGAAATGATAATGGAGAGTGTTGCTTGAATGAAAAATGACAGAAAAACTGGAGTACCCGGAGAGAAACCAGTCCCACCTCCGCTTTGTCCAGAACCATGGTACCCAGCGCGGTTAGAGGCCGACGCGCTGCCGTCTGAGCCACGGAGGCTCCCTTGGTGTCAGAATAAATAGATGAATTAAATAAATAGATAAATGAATATATAAATAAATAAATAAATAAATAAATAAATAAATAAATAAATAAATACATAAATAAGAGTCCGCCTCTGTGGTGTAGTGGTTAATGTGATTATCTGCTACCCCCGGAGGCCCGGATTGGATTCCCGGCTCCCCCACGAAATTTGAAAATTGGTACGAGGGCTTGAACGTGGTCCACTCAGCCTCGGGAGGTCAAATGAGTAGAGGTGGGTTCAATTCCCACTTCAGCCATCCTGGAAGTGGTTTTCCGTGGTTTCCCACTTCTCCTCCGGGCAAATGACGGGATGGCACCTAACTTAAATCCACGGCCGCTTCCTTCCCCCTTCGTTGTCTATCCCTTAAAATCTTCCCTTCCCCCCCTGCACGGACCCTGTTAAGCATAGCAGGTGAGGCCGCCGGGTCGAGGTATTGGTCATTCTCCCAAGTTGTATCCCCGGACCCACTGACTCACTTTTAGCATCTCTCATTTGTTATTTAATGGCTTATGTACGCCCGGAACGAAGTGGACACTGCCCTTGAGGCTGTAGAGGTGGGATCCGTCGCTGAATCTGAGGGGAAAACCAACCCTGGAGGGTATGCAGATTATGGAGAAATAAAAAGGAATGCATTTGCATATTTGCGTCGTGTTATTGTTAAAGAGGTGTTCTACGAATGATGTTTCCACGATCAGCTAATTACGTAGTAGTGCATGAGAGTCATAATAAACTTCTGAACACCCATGACTGACAGCAAAATTGCCATTTCCCTCTAATGAATTATTTCACTGAGTGAGAATGAAGTAATTTAGTCACCTCTTCTCTTTGTTTATGTGCAGTCTAGCTTACAACAGTCCATTCCCCGGACTCGTGTATGCCACACCATATAATTGCATGTGTAGGCCTACAGTTAAAATGGACACAAATCCCATGGTGTGTGTAACATACAAAGTGGACACGGCCAGACCTTTAACAACAACTTTCACAAATTACCTCCACAAAGTGCTCTTTAGAGCAACATTCAGATGCACATCGTGTGAATTATTGTCTTTCAGTGGATACCACTTCGTTCCGGGCGTACATAAGCCATTAAATAACAGATGAGAGATGATAAAAGTTTGTCAGTGCAATATGAGGGGATATAACGCATATTGGATTCTTAGAATAGCGCTGATAATTTATCATTAAGAGCACCATTCGCAGTCATAGTATTTTAAAGCACATTGCAGCAAGATGCGAGGTGAAACTGCACACCTGACAATCAGTAACCTCCGGTTAAGATCGATGTAATATATGTGTTAAAGAATAATTATTATATTTATATTTGCTAGGCCATATTTCCAATGTAGTTCACTTTCAAATTCAATAGCCTCTCCATGTTTCTCCTTGATTAAGCCAAAGAATAAAGAATTCCAAAGGAATTATTTCTCGCCGAATACCGTCATATACTCACGCCATCATCGCTATAAATAAAAATGTATACTTGGGCAGAATTGTATGACACTTGTCACAAATATTTTCAGAGCCTCACCTTTTATTTCAAAATGAAAGGTATGCTACTTGCGAATTTATTTCCGAATGATCACAAACAGCTTAAAATGAAATGGTGTTTGTTTCCTCTTTACTCAATCACGTGCAAACCACTTGAAGTGAAATTTGTATATCATCAATATCCAGTTCAAAAAGAAGTTTACTCTAAATTTGGTAGGGATATATCTTAGATACCCAGTTAAAAAACAAATCTACTCTAAATTTCCAATAATTAACGTATTTACGGAATCTTCTTATGCTTTATCCACTATTAACTTAAAAAAAATTGGCAAAATAAATTTCAGTGTGTGTACTTAAAGTTCAAATTTTTACCTCTTTAACGATCATGGTCACCATTAGACTGACGGACTTATTAACTGATGTCTGCTCCGTCTCTACCGCTGCCAGTCATCTCTGCTAGAAATTGTGCAATATTAACCCATCAACAGCGGAACGAGTACTTCTAGTTTCAAATATGGATTAAAGGTACTTGCTTAAATTGCGCCACATATCAACCAAGCTTTACTGATAGACACTGTCAATTCTCATAAGCGCGCAGGATCAACCTTATGATACTTATACTTGAGTCCGAAGAAATTGTGGACGAACAATTTAAAACGTAGAAAGTAATATCAGTGCTAAAAGTTGATATTGTGAACTGTCTGAACTGTATTTGTAATGATTAATGACTGTTACAATATTTTTCAAAAAGTGGCGGTACTAAACACAATATTTTTTCAAAAAGTGACGATACTAAACGTCTTCTGGACGAATAAGATCAGTATATTTTCTGCCAGTTGTAATCGAGCTAGCGAAGAGAGTTTGTATTGTGTTGTGAGTGCTGAGTGAAGGAAAAGGGTATTCTGCCCTACTAAGCCCAGAGGGGGTACTTCAGTTTAAAAAGTACTGACGCCCAATTATTCCTAGTATTAATTTTCATCTAGCCGGCCCCGCAATGTTGGCGTAGCGTGCCTGCATCTTACCCGGAGGCCTCGGGTTCCATTCCCGGCCAGATCAGGGATTTTTACCTGCATCTTAGGGCTGGTTCGAGGTCCACTCAACCTACGTGATTACAATTGAGGAGCTATCTGACGCTGAGATAGTGGCCGTGGTCTAGATAGCCAAGAATAACGGCCGAGAGGATCCGTCGTGCTGACCACACGACACCTCGTACTGAAATGGCGTATGGTTTTAGTGCCAGGAGTGTCCGAGGACAAGTTCGGATCGCCAGGTGCAGTCTTTTAATTTGACGCCTGTAGGCGACCTGTGCGTCATGATGAGGATGAAATGATGACGAAGACGGCACATACACCCCGCCCCCATGCCAGAGAAATTAACCAATGATTGTTAAAATTTCCAACCCTGCCAGGAATCGAACCCGGGACTCCTGTGACCAAAAGCCAGCAATCTAACCATTTAGCTATGAAGCCGGACAATTTTCGTCTAATACTAAAGTATAGAAGTCGTATCCAAATGGTTTATTTGCATTATAAATCCCGGGGTGTCTTCTATGGGTGTGACCTCCGTAACTAAGCATACTGGGGGTAAGCAGTAAATCTTTAGGCAACAGGGTGGTATCTGCGAGTACATACAGGAAAATAGGCTTAAGATTGTACACTTACTGCTTTTCTGGCTTAATAATGCAACTTTTACCGTCAAATTTAGTTATTATTGTTGATTAGTTTACGAGTGGCAGTGAGTCTTAGCTCTTCAAGAAAGTATTTCATATTTTGAAGGACGTTCTTACTATTCGCGGGAATCTTGCCAGGTATGTAAGCAATATTAAACAAGTAACCTGAACTTTATTGCCTCTGATATTGCACAAAGGAACATGGGAATTCATTTGCACGATACTTTCATTTTGTTTATTTCATAATTAGTAGGGGATAGATGATTTCAGATCTGGCTCTCATTATGTCTGAGGTAACTTCCAATGAACAGGAATAGCAAGTTAACAATTCACCTCATGAAAACTTGCAAACAGAAATAAATGAAAAACGGGGTTTTTAATCCGGAATGCAGAAAGCATAATCCAAAGCTTTAAAATAGATAATTACAGCAATATTGAAGCAGAAGAAGAAAATGTTACGGAATTTGTCAATAAAGTACCAGCAACCGTTACCACAGAAGTAGAAAATTTATTGGAGGTTGAAGTTATCCCCACAGAAAATACAACCGATAAATCTGAAAATTTTGAACTGACAGATGCAAATGAAGTACTCTGTGACGTGACTAGATAAAGAAGAAAAAAGGAAGACGCGAAATTTAAGTACAATCGTGCGAAAAGGAAAGAATCGAAACATATGAAGCGAAAATATGAGCATACAGTTAGACCAGGCTGCATGAAAAATTATTGGAAAAAGTGTTATGAGATGTTATTGATTAAGACAGGAGAGCAGATATTAACAAACAATGAGAAAGTGATGGAAATGACTCAGAATAGTTTGTTTCGTAATACTGTAATATGTCAGTTTTTATATTTCATAATTTTAGTAAAACGTTAGTTTTAATGAAACATGCTTATTTTTTGTGTAGTTACTATTTTACATCTTTTAAATTATCTTTCATAATTTTAATAAAACTTTATAGTTTTGGTGGAACATGTTTGTTTATTTTTGGTGTAGTTACCGCTTTTAAGCTTAGAATATTTATAACCTACCATAAGCTGGGAAGTTGTAAGTACGTTTTATTCGCTTAAATTAATTTAAATTACAAATCCACGTAAAATAACAGAAAGGTCGTATAAGAATACATCCTTCTCTGGCTGGCAAAGGCGTAAGTGCCTCCGATGTTCTTTAACCCTCGATGGCTGTGGCAGAACATGCCCTACACAATGACCATCAAATCGTTTTTGATGCAACGTCCGTCATAAATAAAGAGAAACATTTTATAGCTAGATTCATTCATGAGGCGGTAGAAATTGCTAGACACCCGATTAATTTTAACAAAGGTGACGGCTATATACTGAGTAGATCATTGCTACCCTCCATAGTTCACTCGTCAATATCTTTCTCCTTGACTCTGGAGGATCTGGAATGAACTATACCGAGTGGTATACTTGCCACTATCTTTTCAAGAAAATATGCAACCAGCTAGGATTTATATGCCTCTTAGTCCTGTCTTACGCAACATCTTACAGCAATTTTATGCGTGGTTAGCCCGAAATGGACTTCCCCACACAATGTAAAAACGGTGCAAGAAGCAGTAAGTGAGGCCCATCTCAAAAACACTGTACCATTTTATGTAGAGCGGAGTCCAATACTATAGTCTTCTTCTTATTCTTAATCTGCTTACCCTCCAGGGTTGGTTTTTCTCTCGGACTCAGCGAGGAATCCCACCTCTACCATCTCAAGGGCAGTGTCCTGGAGCGTGAGACATTGGGTCGGGGGATACAATAGGGAGGATGACCATTACCTCGCCCAGGCGGCCTCACCTGCTATGTTGAACAGGGGCCTTGGTGGGGGATGGGAAATTTGGAAGGGATGGACAAGGAAGAGAGAGGGAAGCGGCCATGGCCTGAAGTTAGGAACCATCCCGGCATTTGCCTGAAGGAGAAGTGGGAAACCTCGAAAATCACTTCCAGGATGGCTGAGGTGGGAATCGAACCCACCTCTACTCATTTGACCTCCCGAGGCTGAGGGGATCCCCGTTCCAGCCCTCGTATCAGTTTTTCAAATTTTCGTAGCAGAACCGGGAATCGAACCCGGGCCTCCGGGGGTGGCAGCTAATCTTACTAACCACTACACCATGCGGAATACTTAACCGACATTTTCTTCAGTGACGAATCCAGAGTTCACAACAACGGAACTGTTAATCGTCATAACTTCAGTTACTGGAGCGTTCAATTGCTTCACCGGCTAAGGGGACCTGTACTTCACGTAATAATTTCGTGTGGCTATTTCTAGCCGAATGGAGACCTTGTAAGGCAGACCCTCCGATGAGGGTGGGCGGCATCTGTCATGTGTAGGTAAGTGCGTGTTATTGTGGTGGAGTATAGTGTTATGTGTGGTGTGTGAGTTGCAGCGATGTTGGGGACAGCACAAATACCCAGTCCCCGAGCGAAGGGAATTAACCATTTAAGGTTAAAATCTCTGACCCAGGCGGGAATTGAACCCGGGGCCCTCTGGATCAAAGGCCAGCACGCTAATCCTCTAACCATGGAGACGGACTCGATTTCAGGTACAATGGGGCGTCAACGTGTGGTACGGTGTAATAGGCGACTAGATAACTGGACCATATTTCTTCGAAGGGAACTTCGCGGGACGACGCTATCTACAGTTTCTTCGTGAATAACTCCCGCTCTTTCTGGAGGATGTGCCCCTTATGACACGGTTAAGGACGTGGTTCCAGCAGGATGGAGCTCCTCACACTGGTCATTGGCAGTACGGAACCACTGGCACTGGACACATCCTGGACGATGAATTGGACGACGGGTGTCCTGTCGCATGGCCGGCTAGACTGAACCTACTCCATCATATTTTTCCTCTGGGGTTATTTAAATGAAATAGTCTATGAACAGGAGCCAGAGAGTCCGAATCATTTACGGCAGCTCTTGACTGAAGCTTGTAGGCAGATTGCAGCAAGCAAGAATGTCTCTCCTCCACCGTACTCAAATTTGCGTTAGCGAAGGAGGTGGTCATTTTGGGCTTTTGCTTCATTAATCGAATGCCCATACACAAGCCCATTGTATCTCTGTCGGTAATAACTTACTTTACTGCAATAGCTCTTTTTTTTTTTTTTTTTTACAAGTTGCTTTACGTCGCACCGACACACATAGGTTTTATGGCGACGATGGGGCAGGAAAGGGCTAGGAGTGGGAAGGAAGCAGCTGTGGCCTTAATGAAGGTACAGCCCCAGCATTTGGCTGGTGTGAAAATGGGAAACCACGGAAAACCATCTTCAGGGCTGCCGACAGTGGGGTTCGAACCCACTACCTCCCGAATACTGGATACTGGCCGCACTTAAGCGACTGCAACTATCGAGCTTGGTAATAGCTCTTTTAAGAGCTACTTAAAAATATAGGAGAGTACCTGCAATATGAGAACTGATCATGTTTTAGATTTGTCTTCAACAACGCGACTCATACGAACGTTAAGAACGAAATAAAAATGATTGTCCTATATCGCACTCGAACCTCCGACTAAGACCACCGGTATGTTTATCTAACTTTGTAGCACGCCCCGCTATGACAAGTTGTCAACGCCCGCTGTTATGTCCATACAACGTCAAGTCCAATTCTCTATACATGGCGTCATTGTGATACAGAATTTTCAAGATTCTTTACCATCATTCGGTATTTTATCATCAATGCTGATTTTGTTGATACGATGAAACGAATTATAGAAAGTGTAGTAAGACGAGACATTGGTGTGATTAGCCAAGGTCAATGATTTTAGGATACACTATACACTGCGGATTGCATAAATCTGAGTGAATAGGGGCAGCTGTACCACACGGTATTTCAAACGGAGTCTGGTTACTATGGAGTGCCAATTGCCAATACATTATTTGTTATGGTTGTGAAGACGATCCTGGTTGCAGGATCGGAATGCGTGAGCAGATTATAAACATTAAGTGACCTAATATCCACAAATTAAATTATGTAATGTCATTTAGTGGTCATGAAAGTCTACGTGTTAAGATAAATAATATTATTATCTCTTGTAACACGTTGTTATTTGAAATAAATTCGGTATTTTGTAGTGCTAAACAAGAATCTTTTTTTTATTTTTTATTTTTTATTTTTTTTTGCTATTTGCTTTACGTCGCACCGACACAGGTATGTCTTATGGCGACGATGGGATGGGAAAGGCCTAGGAATGGGAAGGAAGCGGCCGTGGCCTTAATTAAGGTACAGCCACAGCATTTGCCTGGTGTGAAAATGGGGAAACCACGGAAAACCATCTTCAGGGCTGCCGACAGTGGGATTCGAACCCACTATCTCCCGATTACTGGATACTGGCCGCACTTAAGCGACTGCAGCTATCGAGCTCGGTAAAGAAGAATATTTAAGATGGCAATATACTAGTAATCTCTCCCCAGTCTCCGTGTTCGGGAGACAATAGCTACGGTGCGCGAGCAATACCTTGTATCCTACAACGCTCTTCCTATTATCCTCCTTAAGACTGGTCGCGCCTCCCAGCCGCACATGGGTATATAGTCCATCAGAGCAATGTTCGTTTTGTTCCTTTTCCTGTGCTGCTGTATAAAGGAAAATGAACCTTAAATGCATTACACTGTAGGAGTGCCTACATACTTCATGATCATATACATTCCTACAGTACAGTACAGTACAATAAGGTACACTTTACGTTTTTTCATAGGAAAATGAACGCAACGAACATTGTTCTGATGGACTGCATATCCATGTGTAACTGCGAGGTGTGGCAAGTCTTAAGGAAAATAATGGATAAGAAGATACGAGGTATTGCTAGCGTACCTTCGGTAGTATTCATTCATTCATACATACTTTCTATAATTGTCTTGTTGAGATTCACATCTGCAGAAATGTACTCTTAAACAATTCGTCATCCAAGCTGTGTTTCCACGAATCCAACAAAGGAGGACAATACCGCGGACCCCGTTGATGGTGACGGTAATGATTCTTGTCTTCAGAAGCTATTCAACCGAATTATCAGTCCAACTTTGCACTAATCACAGCAGAAACAATAATAGGTCTATGTAAGGATGAAGATAGGCCTATATGTTGGTATAAAAGAGGGGACGATGAAAGGTTTGAAAATAATGACTTACAAATAAAAATAATTGTCTTATTCAAATCTGGACGTTGACGGCCTAGTCGCTGCTCCCAGCTAAGCCAGGGTTCAATCAATCAGTAACTACTGATCAGCTTTAGGGCACTCGCCCAGGTGGCAGATTCCCTATCTGTTGTTTTCTTAAATGGTTGCAAAGAAATTGGAAATGTATTGAACATCTCCTTTGGAAAATTATTCCAATCCCTAGCTCCCCTTCCTATAAACGAACATTTGCCCCAGTTTGTCCTCTTGAATTTCAACTTTACGTTCATATTGTGGTCTTTCCTACTTTTAAGGAAACCACTGAAACTTATTCGTCTACTGATGTCCTCCCATGTCATCTCTCCACTGACAGCTCGGAACATACCATTTAGTCGAGCAGCTCGTCTCCTTTCCCCCAAGTCTTCCCAGCCTAAACTTTGCAACATTTTTGTAACGCTACTCCTTAGTCGGAAATCACCCAGAACAAATCGAACTGCTTTCCTTTGGATTTTTTCCAGTTCTTGAATCAATAATCCTGGTGTGGGTCTCATACACCATACTCTAGTTGGGGTCTTGCCAGACTTATATGCCCTCTCCTTTACATCCTTACTACAACCCCTAAATACCATCATAACCATTTACAGAGATATGTACCCTTTATTAATAATATTTATGTGATTACCCCAACGAAGATCTTTCTTTATATTAACACCTAGGTAGTTACAATGATCCCCAAAAGAAACTTTCACCCTATGAAAGCAGTATTTGAAATGGAGAGGACTTTTCCTATTTGTGAAACTCACAAAATGACTTAACCCCGTTTATCATCATAGCATTGCCTACTGTCCATCGCATAATATTATCGAGGTGGTCCGACTCGTTGGCTGAACGGTCAGCGTACTGGCCTCCATTTCAGAGGGAGTCGGTTCGATTCCCGGCCGGGTCGGGGATTTTAACCTTAATTGGTTAATTCCAATGGCACGGGGGCTGGGTGTATGTGTTGTCCTCATCAACATTTCATCCTCATCACGACGCGCAGGTCGCCTACAGGAGTCAAATAGAAAGATCTGCACCTGGCGAGCCGAACCCGTCCTGGGATATCCCGGCACTAAAAGCCATACGACATACCGCGGTCATTTTGCAGTTGATCACAAACTTATTTATTACTCTGTACAGAATAACATCGTCTGCAAAAAGCCTTATCTCTGATTCCACTTCTTTATACATATTACTGATATATATATATATATATATGAAAACATAAAGGTCCAATAATACTGCCTCTTAATTATTACAGGGACAGATAAAGCTTCGCCTAATCTAATTCTCTGAGTTCTATTTTTTAGAAATATAGCCACCCATTCACTCACAATGTTGTCCAGTCCAATTGCACTAATTTTTGCCAGTAGTCTCCCATGATCCACCCTGTCAAATGCCTTAATTGATCAGGCAAGCTGAGCCGGATTTTACATGCAAATAGGTGGCCAGTTCCTTTCCGCTCCTCCTCTGACAAGGACGCGGGTTCATCGCAATGTTGACCCCGCCCTATGTTGCTTAACTTCAGATATCTCACAGGATTTGTAATTTCAACATGGCTACACCGTTAGCTAATAACTCAAAATTACTGTTCGGGGACAGAAGTTGATAGGAGATACCGAAGGAAGGTCGGATCCTCACATAAGTGGAAGCAAAGTCAAGTGCAAGAAGCATGGTCGCAAATCCACGCTCACAAGTTGTACACCGCTTCAAGTAAGAATATTACAGTTCCTTGCAGGATAAATGTCATTACCTGACTTACAAATATCTTTAATTTAAGGTGGTCAGAGTTCAGCGATTAATTAAACACCTATATATTATTATTATTATTATTATTATTATTATTATTATTATTATTATTATTATTATTATTATTATTATTATTATTATTACGGGGTTACCCGTGGAACGCAGAGGTGAAAGAACGTACCGGGGTGAATGGGTCTAACTACAATGTCAAGGAAAGAATTTTAAAAACTTAACTGAAGGTTATATTTTGAAAAACAACAAAACAACTTTAGTGATATAACAATGACAGCAATTTAGAAACAAGACTTAGAAAAATCCAAGATTTCAAAACATTAACACACTTGGGCTACAAGCACCTAGTTTTAGAATTTATTTTGAGCTTCCAGCTCAAACTTTACAGAGGAGCATAAATTCACAAAAGGGCAGAAGTTCCCTAATACCTGGAGCACTTGCTCCCAAAATGGTAATGTTAAGCCTCCCAGAGGCACTTTTACAACACATGAAAAAGAGCTGCGTGCTCTCAGCTTTCCAAGCTTATTCAAGGCAATATTAGAAAATTACCATCACTCGCCACCAAGGCACAACTTACAAAATTTAAAACAGGGATATCTAGTACCCAACCTATTGGGCCGTTGCGGAAAAGAACAGGTTAAGAAAATGGCCCGAAACACAAATTGAATGGAGGCGAGTACTTGCACTCCTAAATATGCATTCTTAAAACCTAAGGGGCACTATGCCGATGAAACAGGGGCTATTCCCAAACTATGGAGGTGACTCGTATAAGAATAAATTAAGACTTTACGGGAAGGAAGAAAACCAGTTACAAAACGTAGTCACCTCAAACCAATATGAAGGGGAGTTCGAAAGGGTACATCACTCTCTATCCCAGATTTACAGTTAAAGGTCTTATGAAGTTTTTACATTAGCCGGCAGCAATTACATTTTCAGAAAAGTATATTACATAGTTAAAGTTTCGGACCTCTCCCTCGGGTTAAACTGCAGAGCTAGCAAGAAATAAAGATGTTAATTGTCCGTTACCTTGCTGAAGAACTGCTGCCTGATGAAAGAGGTAGAAACAAGTAGAAATTCACACAGTACAGGAAACTTCAAAATAAAAAAATTTCATTAGATATCTGTAGTGACATCTTCTGAGTAAAGGTTGAAGTAGGTCTAGTTTCAAGTTCACGATTTCTCCAGAAGAGGAGTTCTTTTTAGGCGCAAGATTTAAATGTACGGCTTAGAGGTGTAACTCCCGGTACAATTATTATTATTATTATTATTATTATTAATATTATTATTATTATTACTGGAGCCTCCGTGGTTCAGACGGCAGCGCGTTGGCCTCTCACCGCTGGATACCGTGGTTCAAATCCCGGTGACTCCATGTGAGAATTGTGCTGGACAAGGAGGTGGGACAGGTTTTTCTCCAGGTACTCCGGTTTTCCCTGTCATCTTTCATTCCAGCAACACTCTCCGTTCTCATTTTCATAGCATCTATCAGTCATTAATATTTTACTTTGGGAGTGGCGATCCCATAGTTCTACAGCCTATATATGCTTGGCTGAATAGTCAGCGTAGTGGCATTCGTTTCAAAGGGCCCCATGTTCAATTCCGGACCTCGACGGGGTTTTAACCACGTCTTGTTAATGCCTGTAACTCGGGAACTGGGTCTTTGTGTTCGTCTTAAGACAAATCTTCATTTACGCTCGGGACACGTCACACTGCCAACCACCACACAAACACTGAATACTGAATCCATCCCTTTACATGGACTTGGCTTCGAGAAAAGCATCCGAGCTTAAGACAGGGCTTAATCCGTTGATAGCGCCGCCCCCAGTAATTGAAGAAAGGCCAGGAAATTTATTATTATTATTATTATTATTATTATTATTATTATTATTATTATTATTATTATTATTATTATTATTATTATTATTACATCCAAGAGTTTTACTCTCTCATCACCTAGTTCAGTATACAATGATCCTGAGCACCTGAAGTAATTCCACTCGGATTTGACGAAGCTGAGATATGAGTGATGGATCTCTCACTGAATTAGAATACCCAATTCTGAAAAATCTCATTGATCGAAGCCTGCAGTGTTGGCATTACTTCAACTAACGATCCTTGACCTCATACCAAATTTGATAGACATATGTAACAATGGAAATCCGTAGAACGAAATTACATTTCCTAACTGAAGGGACTGTGACTGATTACAGCACAATTTGCTAGCAACGGTTTTAGTATTTTTTCACTCTGTGTGTTACATATTGACTCGTGAATATAGCAGCAGTTAAACGTGCTAGTTATTGGCAATCCATCACTGCCACGATGTTTGGGTTTTGTCAACACACCTCTGGAAGCAACAAGCAAATTATGCATGAAGCCCAGAACCAGTCACTGGAGTGGACGCGAGAATCACTTTGTTCACGACGGCTCAATGGTTCATCGTACCTCTGTAACATTCATTACCTGACTACGGACTGGAATGTTCCGCTCAATTGAATTGCCTCCTAAACAATATTTTTCGCCCGATGAAACGAAAGCCAATTGTTTTGTTGGATGTCAGGTATCATTTGTACACTATCACGCTCAGGAGGTATGTGCCATTTGTATTCCCCATTTGACAGAATAAAAGTGTTTGACTAAAAACCTTAGATTGAGAATATAATTTATATACTAGCTGAAGACAACCCGCTTCACTGGGTTCTTTTGGTATATCAATATGGTTTTCTATATATACTCTAATACAGAAGATGTTCATTGAAAGACCACACTTTTTCTGTTTCTTCTCTTATTTCTATTCTTTTTTCGTGATACATAAATATCTTACATACTAAGTCATTTCATAAAAATACAGTCGTATATACTACATTTGATATCTTGTTGTCTGGCGCATGCACAAACACATTTTCGGATTGTCCGACACGGGAGAAAGCAACGTAGAGCTGGCCATGTCTGAAACAGGAATTTCAAATTAACTTCGCAATAGTGGAACTTTTGATCCTGAGTCTCACTGATAGTGAAAAATATAAGCTAATCTCACTGGAAATTGCAATCGTTTGAAACAAAATTACAAATCATTCGAAATCAATGGAATTCTTGGAATGTAAATCAATTTTTATTTTCTTTGTCACTTAGGATTTTTTCCTAAATGATACTGTAAATGAGCTGTTTCAGTGAGTATCTGTTTTGGATTCAAAAATTACAGAAAATACTCACAGATGTATTCAAGCAGCAAACTATTATGGTTCTGTAATCACCATACTCCTGCCAGATGAATCAACGATGGTTTATAAAGCCAAGCCTTCTAGAGTACATTCTCACTCCGGTCCTTCCAATATATTCTCATTCACATTATTACATTAAATGAAGAAGTCAGCCAATTACAAGCCCCATCACATCTCCGAAACCAGCACAACTACAGACACGGAACCCCAATAGTGCACGACGGGAGACTCGAAGCTACTACCACACGTAAACATCAGTGGTCTGTGACGGTAGTTTTGGGTGCAACGTCAAATATACGAACACATGTGTCTCTTTTTATCTATATAATTGGCCAATTTCAACCCCCATACATCTCCCACACCACCACAACTACCAGCACGCAACCATTGTGGTGCAAGATGAGATACTTGAGGCTACTACCACATTAAATACCAATGTTCCCTGGTGTATATTTGTGACTGTAATGTGAAATATACGGACATACACTTCTATTTGTATATGTAGTCTGCCACTTTCAACCCACACATCTTCCACACCACCACAGCTACCGACACGCAACCACCATACTGCATGACGGAAGACGCGAGGCTCCTACAGCACAAAAACATCAGTGGTCTGCGGTGGGCAATTGTGGGTTCAAGGTGAAATATGGGAACACACGCGTCTATTTATATATGTAGTCGGCCAATTTCAACACCCACATCTCCGACACCAGCACAGCTACCGACACATAACCACTATAGTGCATGAGGCCACTACCATACAAACACACCAGTGGTCTACGGTGGTTATTTTTATCTGCAAGGTGAAATGAACGGAAACTCACATCTGTTTGTACGTATGGTGGGCCACTTTTCAACCCTCACTTCTACCACACCATTACAGCTACCGACACGCAACTACTACAGTGCACGACGGAGGACTCGATGCCACTACCGCACACAAACACAAGTGGTCTGCGATGGGTAGTTTTGGCTGCAAGGTGAAATATAAGGACACACATCTATTTATATGTATAAGTTTAACATACTTCAAAGAAACGAAGTAACTTTTCCACTCGTTTGGAGACAAAACATTCTGTGATTTTTAATTTTGCTGTGAATTTTGCACGTGCGAAGTTTGGTACTCTGTTAGGAGAAAATGTGCCTCCGTGGATCAGTGGTAGAGTGTCTGACAAATGATTCCAAGTTCATGGGTTCGATCCTAGCTGAAGTAACGTTAGCGATTTTTGGAAGACAGTTAACATTTTACCATTCCATATCATTGTTGTCGAAATGTTAAAAATCTCCGGTAGCGACTCAATGTCACCCGACAAATTTAAAATTAATCTGGCTATAGGAACTGTCTAGTAGAATTCCGCTTTCGTTGGTAGATAGAAGCAAGATCGGAATGTTAAAATTGATCCACCGGTCACTTGGTCGTGGTGGTGATTATTGATTTAAGAGGAAGTACAACATAGAAACCATCCACTCTTAACACCAACCACAAGGGGAAAAGGAAAAAGAAATCTGAGCCTGCGACGGAATCGGCAAAAGAAAGATGAGAGTCACAAAGGACGTGGAAATGGAGAATTCACAAACCTAATGGCGTTGGGGTGGGAAGATAGCAATAGTTAACTAAAGAAAGTCGAATAGGAAAGGTATAGAGCCTGTAACTAGTAAGTGGGAGGAAGTCCACCCTCGGCTAGGCATCCCGTGGTTGCCATTTCTCTCTCCTTAGGTGATAGCACCTAGGATCCTCTTTTCGTCACCTCGCACGACAGGCTTGGGTCATCGTGGATGTATTCCACCGCTCCAGCGTACAGGAGGAACCCCATTCAGAATTCGCTAACTCGATATGAGGAATGAAACGGTGTTATTATTGTTGGAAGAACATATACTTAATGAGCAAAGTATCTCCACATGCTGGCTTTGATCTACAAAAGAGGAATAAAGCTATTTGAATTTAGAATATCGAATTCAAAAACTGGAGATTACAAATATAAAGACATGAGGCTGTGAAATATCGATAGCTTTCTTTTAAAACCTCGTATGTCACAATTACCGAGCTCGATAGCTGTAGTCGCTTAAGTGCGGCCAGTATCCAGTAATCGGGAGATAGTGGGTTCGAGCCCCACTGTCGGCAGCCTTTCCTATTCCATCGTCGACGTAAGACATATCTGTGTCGGTGCGACGTAAAGCAAATAGCAAAAAAATGTCTCAATTCTCTTCCTACCCATTATATTCTTTAAGAATGGTCACGTCTGTCAGCCACAGATTTATATGCAGTCCATCAGAATAATTTTCGTTGTGTTCATTTTCATTTGCTAATCTGTGAAGGAAAATGAACGTTGCCATACCGTATTGTAGGGATGTTGTTTGCGTGGAAAATGTACGCACTCCTACGGAATAATGTATTGTAGGTTCATTTTCCTATACACATTAGTACAGAAAAATGAACACAACTAAAATTATTCCGATGGACTGCATATAATTATGTGGCTGAGAGGGGTCACCAGTCTTACGGAATATCATGGGTAGGAAGAGTATTGGAACATACAAGGTTTTAAAAAGAAAGCCATCAATATGGAGGTTATGCTTACCGTATCTTTGGATTTCCGAACTTACTGGCGAGAAATCACGGTACGAAGTGGGCCATTCGCCAACGCCGTGTCCCATTTATCGATCGCTACGTGCGCAGCACAGCGGCGCATTTCACATCATGAGCATACCTCAGTGATGTCAGTCTACCCTGCAATTGGCATAAAGTTCTGACCACTCCTTCTTGGTGTTGCATTTGCTCTGTCAGTCAGTGTATTACGAGTAGAGATTATCATTAAATCGGAAACATTGTGCGATGAGATATTGGACGTTATTAAAGTGATAGTTTGGCTGTGTATATTCATTGATTTTTCGCTTCACTAGATATTTCGTGAATAGAGGTGTTTGGAACAGTGAGATGGTAGGCGATTTTTGGGCCTCGTCCTAGAATTACAGTGTGTATTTTTGTTATGGTGATGATTAATGTTTTGGCGATATTCACGTAATGTTAGATGTGTGCTGAAATTTTTTTTTTTTTTCCAAACTTCACTGCGTGTGTCTTGATCGTGTTTGAGTCGTGGATTGAGTAGCCGCGCGTTATTAATTTTCATTTTTACGTTTTATTGACGAGATAGGGACTTAGTTACATTTCCAGACTTGCGTTCATTCTGTGGCAAGATCCGTTTCATTGTGTGCTATGGTTTCGACAAGGTTTCAAGCCAAATAACAGTAATTATGTTTGAAGTTGCGATTTCGCCTGACATTTGATAGGATGAGTAGACATCCCAGTTTCCGCTCGACAATAGATGTAGGACGTTACGCGTATCATACGAGTATACTGATGAGTAGACCTCCCCATTTACGCTCAACGATAGGTTTAGGATGCGGTGTGTGTAAATTGATGTTATTGTTAGGGCGTGTAGACACTGTAGGCTCGACGACAGGATTAAGGTGTCGTCTGTATATAGTCAAGTCTTAGGTTAGGTGTTTTAGCGAAGTGACTTGAACGATGGTAGTGTCTGCAGTAGTGTATGTAATGCGAAGAGTGTTAGCAAAGTAATATTGAGGCCATGTTTCGGCACAATTCTTACCAGCTGGGAGGTGTTTACATAAGGGCATAGAACTACCAGAGGTATAACGTGAGGGTTGTGCAGCATTGGATATTGAGCTAACGGTGATTGATTATTACTGCTGTTTGCCACGCGCGTTTGAGTTCATTGAACTTTAGTATTTTTAATTTATTTCCGGACTTAATTATTTTGTCGTTAAGACGTCCGATTGCTTTGATAGTGCCGTGTAGATACTTAGCTTATTTCTGTGAGACTTGAGTTACGAATGCGGTTTCGACTCGTCAGGTGGGAATATATTTTATTTTCAATTTTTGTTCTTTCATTTTATAATAGGTATGACATTGATCTGTCAATAACTTGTAATTAGTTTATTGGGACAAACAAAAGTAGGCGGACTTGTAAGAGTAGTCATAATTTGTAAAAATGGAAAGAATTCCGTAGATTGTTTTGGTACTTTTGTGTTTTATTTTATCATGTGGACTTGTAAGTTTATTAAACTTAACATAACCGTTTATAACCTGAAAGTTGGTTTTGTAAGAAAGTTTTTTAAGTGAGCTATCACTTGTTTCTTTAACTTCAGTGTTTAGCATTTCTTCTAAATGCATGATGAGTAAGTGTTTCCTGCATTTCGCAGTTTTGTTCCTTCAGAACGACGTAACGTAAGATCCTCTCGGACCGAGTTGTTGTTGGTTCCTTCTGAACATCTGTTTGGAGTGATGCATGTTTTCGCACCGGGATTCATCTGTAACTTCAGGGTGTCACGAGATGACAATACATGGTGGAATTTTATTGTTAATTATGACTGCTGCTGTTAACTTGTAGTGAACACCATGCTTTCCAGTAGTATTTCGCAACCTATCCAAAGCAACTAATAGTCAATTTGGTTCCTTTAAGGGTCCATTCGGCGGGTGTTCCCATATCCGACAGGGTATTTGACTGGTGGATAACCTTAATTAAATGTAAACCTGGAATTCTACTTGTTGAAGGTCAGATTTTCCAAGGTTCGTGTGGATTAATTCTCAGTTATCGTTTGGATCAAAAGGTGCCCGATTTTCTGTTTTTTGTTTTTTTCTAGTTTTCGCTGTCCACTAATTTGTGATATTTTCTACCTTCCTCCGAAGAAAGTTCTTCGATAAATGTAAAAGGGATCACACTCACGCAATGCAATGTGACTGCGTTTAAATGTTAAATAATTAAAATTTTCCTTTCTGATGAATGATTTTATAACATAATTTTTCCATTTTGATAATTCAATAAAAGTTAGTAAGCACATATTTTCTCCTCATTTCAAGTAGTTAGAATCTCTTCTGAACCCCATCGTTTGGTCAAGATCGTGATCGAAATATACCCACTACGACTCCAAGAATTAAGAGTTCGATATTGCTCTTTTGCAGCAGCTGTGGCTGACCAACGATGGAATGGTAAGTTCAAGGGTTCAATATAAATAAGATTAACTCCGAACTTAACAAAGGATAGATTTTTAGGTTTTACTTCCAGAAAGTAGGATTTTACAGACAAATTTTTGCCAGACTTCTCAAATTCAGTTCGTAACACAGAACATGAATGTATGTCCTCCATTTCCCAGCAGTCCCCGTAATAATGTGAGAAATAGCTGTTGGCTCCTCTGAAAAGTTTCGTTTTTGGCAATTACTACCTTTCCCATGTCAATATCTCAATATTATCTCGCTACGTCTTCGATATAATAGTTTTACTAGCACTGATAATATCATGCACACATTACAATTTTATTTTTTAACATAAATAATGTCAGGAACAAAATTACTATTCCTAGCATGAGTTCTTATAACATACTCGATATATCAAAGCCATCTCTTCTTAAGTCAGCAACTGTACCTACCATATATATGCAGATGATCTATAAATCACCCAACGAGTTGGTCGTACGGTTAGGGGTGGGCAGCTTTGAAATTGCATTTGGGAGTTAGTGGGTTCGAACTCCACTGTCGGCAGCCCTGAAGATGGATTTTCGTGGTTTCCAATCTTCGTGCCAGGTAAATGCTGGGGCTCGTCTTAATTAGGGCCACAGCCGCTTCCTTCTCACTCCTTGCCCTTTCCTGTCCCATCATCGCCATAGACCTATCTGTGTCGGTGCAACTTTTTTAAAAAGGACCTATAAATCTATTACCTCCATGATTTTTTATATTGACTTTGGAATTCGTCAGATGATCTCTATGTTAAACCGTATTACCCCTTATATTAGTGAGAGCTGTCTATGAATTAATCCTAAAAGGAGGCAAACGATCAAAATAGGGCAACAAAGGTACCTAAATGCCCTAAGCAAGAGGTCATTGTTTCACTTTTGCTTTGTGGTGTAGCTATACCATTTCAGAAGTCCGTAAGAAATCTTGTGATTATCATAAGTGACAGACTAAACTGTAGTGTGCACATAACAAGAAAAATTCACTCGTCACTTCGGCCTCTAAAACTTGCCAATCGCTCCTTCCACAGAGCATGAAAATTAAACTTATCCAGATCCTCATATTTCCCATACTTAGTTGTTGTAATGTTGTAATGATTGATGCCATCGTGGACAACAAAAATTAAAATTGCAGAAGCCAATAGACCCATGTATTAAATGTATACTTTCATTTAAATGCTCACCTCACGTCTCCCCATATTATAAAATACTTTCCTGGTTAAAAATCGACAAACTACGAAATTTTTATAATACAACTTTTGTATTTAGTCTGTTGAATGAATCAAACCCCCAGTGTGTATTCACAAAGTTTAATTTATTATCCTCATCTCACGAACATATCACACGATCCCCTTCTATACTCTCAATACCTGTGCATCGTTCATCAACATACCCGTTCCCTTCAAGTGTCTGGTACAAGGTTATGGAATTTCCTTCCAGTTAGTGTTAGGAATTGCACCTCTTTAGCATCTTTTAAGCCATCTTGCCGAGATTACCTGTTAAATATCGTTACTGCTGTAGCAAACCGTGAATATGACAAAGTTATCTATCCATGATCTTCCTTAAGACTGGTCAAGCCTTCAAGCCACATATTGATATGCAGTCCATCAGAACAAGTTTCGTTGAGTTAATTTTCCTATGCGCTTGCGTAAAGGAAAATAAATCTTAAATGCATCATACTCTTGGAGTGGGTAAATATGTCGTGAAATATATATTCCTATAGTAAGGTACAGTAAGGTTCATTTGGCGTCCATCAAGCAACTTCAGCAAGGAACCATCAAAATGTCGGAGAGGATTGGTATGCCCCTTGTGGAATCCATTAGGATTATGAAATGAGTTATACGAATGTAGCTGCTATCAGGGAAATGTTTGATAGCGGCCTGCTATGAAATCAAGGGTGGAAACAGATAGCTAAAATAGTCTATTTGCTACGGGATGAGCTAGGTGGAGCATATAATAGGTAAATGTGTCTATTGCTAGCTTGTTACAGCTCTTGAAAGGCAGACCCTTTGACCAGAGTGGATGGCAATGCCGTGTATGGGAACTGCGCGTGTAATTGTAGTGAAAGATAGTGTTGTGTATGGTGTGTGAGTAGCAGGGATGTTGAGAAAAGTACAAACACCGAGACCCCGAGACTTTAGAAATAACCAATTAAGGTTAAAATCAACGACCCGGCCGAGAATCGAACCCGAGGCCCTCTGAACGGAAAGCGACTACGCTGACTATTCAGCCAAGGAGCCGATCGGTGTAGCAGATAAACTCGCTTCAAAGTTTTGTCCCATTCCTTCGAGTGAAATTGAAACACCCTTCTCACTACAGTATACAGAAACATTCTTCGTTACAAGAGTGTACTATTAAATTCTACGTAATTTTTCAAACCTATTTGGTTGCCTATTTTACATAATGGGGCCTATTTACGTGTCTATTTTGGCTATTTTAGTGCCTTTATGCCTACCTGTTTTAACTGTTTTTAGTGTCTATAAATTCAGACTCTAATGATGAGAATGGCTCATTTCCATTCCGTTAACAGAATGTGGTCACCAATCAAAAACAAGTTCGCGTATAACGTTTCTCAAATTCTGCGATAATAGTGTGCCCTGTGAACATTATCAAGCTGTGGGCCCAAAGAGAGATTAAATATTTGTATTTTCAGAGAGAGACAACAACTTGGTTAAGATGATTTCGAATGATTGACATAAAGAATATGGAAGTGGGCCTTAAAATTCAGTACCAGTAGCATGCAGTTTATTGTCAGTGTCCATGGATATAATGCATTGCATTCACTGTAATTCTTTACAGACACCATGCTCTGTTCTGTTCTCTTAAAATGAGGAGTGGTTGAAGAGTTTCACTCATAAGTAGTTTATATCAAAATCATCTTGTAAACGGTAATCGAACACCCGGTTATTATAGATGAAAGCACTCTTCCTATGATGACAGAGACACAGAAGTGAACGCTTTCACTGGTTGAGGGAATAAAAAATGACTTGTATTTGGGCCGAAACGTGGCTTGTAGCAAGCAAGCTAGAAATTGCCTCCGTATAAAATATGGAAGTTGCTCGCTTGCCGTGTATGACTTACAATGCACACGAGCAGACGAATACATCAACAAGAGCCGAGCGAGGATTTGTTTCTCCAAACCTATCTAAATAATGAATTATTTTTTCTGAACTATATGGGCTGCATGGTAACTTGTCGCTAAGTGTATTTGATACTTCGAGAAAGGAGGATAGAAAGTAAGAAAATAGAACTATGGCAAAAAAGACTGCTGGAAAGAGAAAAGTAGGAAGGGTATTTGGATAAAACTGAAGGGACGGAGGAATCACAGAAGGAATACTATTTGCTTTACGTCGCACCTACACAAATAGGTCTTATGGCGACGATAGGATAGGAAAGGCCTAGGAATGGGAATGAAGCGGCCGTAGCCTTAATTAAGGTACAGCTCCAGCATTTGCCTGGTGTGAAAATGGGAAACCACGGAAAACTGCCTTCAGGGCTGCCGACAGCGGGATTCGAACCCACTATCTCCCGGATGCGAGCTCACAGCTGCACGCTCCTAACCGCACGGCCAACTCAACCGGTACAGAAAGAAAAAAAAAGAGGAAAGAGTAATAAAGGTAGAAGGATAAAGCAGAAGAAGGAAGAAAATGGGCAAAGTGAGAGGAACAGAGATAGAGATAGAGATAGAGATAGACCGAGATAGGGAGAGGAAATAGCGTAAGTAGGATTTGATCAAAGGATGAATGGAAGATTCAAAATATATTGTAGTACCAATGCCTGTACTGTATACGGAATCAGATAGGACACAAATATATTTGGAGATATACCCACATTAAAATAAATAAATATGATTAAATGGATTAAAGTCACTTACTTATTACAAAAACAAAGGCGAGCTCTCCGCCAAATTACATTAGCCTTCATCAGGGCAAGTGGAGGTCTGCTTCTGACAGTGATCATATAAATTTTTCACAGAACATGGAAGTCATATTACACACGCCCCCCCCCCCCCCCATACCATCCCTAAATGGATTCAGGTATCATCGTGCTGTGCTGCGGTGGTTGGGAGTGAAGAAAGGTCTATATACAGAGGCACTGCCTTCGTGCTGTACAAGCCGTACTGTAGCTCTGATGACGTCACACTTTGGGTGGGTCTTCAAGGCGATACGCATCCGCTTCTCTTGAATAATGCACTCGTTCAGATTACATAAAAAACTGTTAACACCTTATAACACCAGAAACTATTCATAAATGTGTGTTAATTCTGACATACAATGCATATTCTTTCCTGTAACGATCTATTTCTCGCTTATATCCGTTCGTTTCCGTGAATACAGGATAACACTTTGAGATATTCTCGCGATTTCTATCAATTTTCTAGTCAACTGGAACATTCACATCATACAAACTGATTAAAAAAAACGTGCAACCAATTACCAATACAATATACGGACTAAAAATGTAAAATATTTCTGTACCACCAATTCAGTACCTACAAGAGAGATTACGAGTAAGCTAACCTCCAACAATAACCAAACATTTACTGTCACTGTCATGAAATTCAGTTATTGTTAAAAAATTAGATTTCTAAACAACAGATAATGCCTATACAATTATTGTCATATGCATTTCATTGGAATATCCTAGTTCCATTGCCTATTACATGAAGCTCGATAGGAAAATTCTCAGCAGTCTTATTTCACAATACCGGGCGAGTTGGGCGTGCGGTTAGGGGTGCGCAGCTGTGAGCTCGCACCCGGGAGAAAGTGGGTTCGAATCCCACTGTCGGCAGCCTTGAAGATGGTTTTTCATAGTTTCCCATTTTCACAGCAGCAGATGTTGTACCTTAATTAAGGCCACGGCCGCTTCGTTCCCATTCGTGGGCCTTCCCTGTCCCATCGCAGCCATAAGATCTATCTGTGTTGGTGCGACGTAAAACAAACAGAAAAATATATACGGTATATATTTCACAATACATTTCTAAAATGCACAAATTAGACTTGACTTATTTTCAAATACACCGAATTGAAATAAGTCGTCTAATTGCGTAAAAATATACCTTTTGACATAATAAGAAGTTTTAATTCACCATCTGGGCGAGATACTCTTATTTACCTCAACATTTAATCTTCAGGAAAGTGGTTGATACAACTGTGTGGTGATTCACTATTAACTTCTCCCTAAGAATAGCAATATCCATAACCTAACTCTTTCTTCATCAGAAATACTGGAGTGAACTCCCCTTGTTTATAATTGACTTTGCAACCAGGCACATAACAACTCTTAGCATGGTGGTTTCTATCACTGATAACCTTAATTCAATTATATACACATCGTGGTTGATAATGAAACACTGAATGCATAACTCAATTAATCGTTCACTACGGATGTAACATTACACAAATAAACTACAAAATTAAAACACTGCAGAGCGATATACTTCACCTATAATCTCACATGAATACACACTGACACTAAGTTTTCTTCGCTAATTAAGAACTTGTCACTTAATAATGCAGTTGATGACGACTCAGTCTCATTATATCTGAGCAAACATGCGGACAACGTTTAAAATTTTAATAAAACAACGAAAAATTGACATGTAACTCAACTAACTCAAGTACTGAACTTGCCCCCTAACGATCAGTTGATTGCTTTCCCGCTCTCGCTACAGTACGGTCTGTACATCACGAAGGTAGTGACACAGGTCTGTTCACGCTCCCAGAATTCTTTGCGGCAGCGGCCATATTGGGACCATAGGTCTCCACTGTGCGTCACACAGTGCAGTGAGATTAAGTTGTTATGAGTTATTCTGTCACTCAAAATTGTAGAAGTCATTCACGTAAAGGGACCAGGTTATTTATATTCCCGAAAGGTAAGAACAAGAGGGCAAAATGGGTTCAAAATTACCGACCTGATAAGTGGCAGTCCACAGAACATTCGCAGGTGTGTGAGGTTAGTATAACATTTGCTAGATAAAAATAAATCATTCCCAGATTTCATTGCATTTGCTTCTGTGGTGTAGTGGTTAGTGTGAGTAGCTGCCTCCCCAGGAGGCCCAGTTTCGATTCCCTGCCCTACCACGAAATTTTAAAAGTGGTACGAGGACTGGAATGGGGTCCACTCATCCTCGGGAGATCAACTGAGTAGAAGGGTGTTCGATTCTCGCCTCTGTCATCCTTGAAGTTGTTTTCCGTTGTTTCCCACTTTTCCTCCAGACAAATGTCGGGTTGGTATCTAGCTTAAGACCACGGCCACTTCCTTCTTCTTCCTTGTCTACTCCTTCCAATCTTCT
Source organism: Anabrus simplex (assembly GCF_040414725.1). NCBI lineage: Eukaryota > Metazoa > Arthropoda > Insecta > Orthoptera > Tettigoniidae > Anabrus > Anabrus simplex. The sequence continues at coordinate 1,527,584,546 of NC_090265.1, forward strand.
CATTCCCCGACAAATCCCCTGTACAGCATAGCAGGTAAGGCCGCCTGGGTGAGGTACTGGACCACCTTCCAAGTTTCATTCCCCAACCAAAAAGTCTCACGCTCCAGGACACTTCCCTTGAGGCGGTAGAGGTGAGATCCTTCGCTGAGTCCGAGGGGAAAACACACCCCAGACGGCAAACGGATTAAGAAAGAAACGATTAAAGAAGAATAAATAAGGTAAAATTTGCATAACTTATTCAATTATTATTATTATTATTATTATTATTATTATTATTATTATTATTATTATTATTATTATTATTATTATTATTATTATTATTATTATTAACAAGTCTGAAGCGGGAAATGTTCGGCATGGTAATATGCAGATTTAAGACAACGTATTTAGTACTTTTGTAGCACGTAGGAAGAATTTTTCACGAGCCACAACTGCTAATAACACCTTGATTCGGATGATTATGTTATGGATTGACTCAACTAATATCGACTGACCTTTATTTGTGGCAATAATAATAATAATAATAATAATAATAATAATAATAATAATAATAATAATAATAATAATAATAATCATCATCATCATAATAATAATAATTGCTAGTGCCACACTTTAAATATGGATAATGTGGGCTCATTGGAATGTATATCGTCGTTGCCGGGACGAAACCTCGTATGTGATAATATTTTTGGAGATATACATTATGAAGAGCGAGAATGACTTGACAATATTCACACAATATTGCACTTCTGTTGACAGAACCTTGTCGGCCAAAGTTCTAAGCTTAAACATTTCACATAGGAGGTTTTGTCCCGGAAGCGACGATATTTAGATTGTAGTTTTAGTGATTGCTGTGATATTCGTAGATATTTTGTAGTAATTATTTTCATGCTTATGATATCAGTGATGAGCGAGTGAGGTCTAACACTTTCGCATTGTGATGTTGTTTCCAATTATTGTTGGTTTTAAGTCAACCCAACATCGATAATTCTATTTTTCGTCTGTGCAGTGGATAGTTTTGTTGTAAATATTTTACTGTGATTTTAGCCGTTTAAGTCATTTTAATTTTTAGAATAATTTAAATTATGAATTAATTTATCGTTGAACACACAACTAGATCTACAATCGAAGGATATAAACATTTGTTTGACTTCCTCCATAACTTAATGATTAAATTCAGATTTAACTTAGTTCACTATTGTGATGTGTTGTGATGGCTTAAAAATTGAAACGAGCGTTATCTTCTTCGGTTTTCGAATATTACAGCTACCACCTGCACAGAATCAGAATAAAAATAAGAATAATAATAAATATAAAATTGTAATATTTAAATTTATTGTACTGAAGACCACTTATTAGTTATGATCGTTAAGGATTTTCTGTTATCCACCCTATTTGCTTGAAAGATAATTTTGAAAGAAACCTTTTGCCTCATTTTGTTATTAATTTCCGGATAATGTAGTGATCATTCTTCGTCATCGTTGAACTAGCTAGGACCTTTGTTTGATAATTTTACCCGGTTTTCTTTTACTATTATCACGAATAAATTATGACGTCTTTTTCCGTTAGCATTTAGTTAGCCCTGAAATTTCATTTCTTCATTCCTTTGGTAACACTGTGTATTTTATATCCGATCACTTACTCTCTGAGGTAAATATTCGTATTCGGGCAGAGTATATCATACCTTATTTCCCAACAACAACCATTTAAAGTTCTAATCTATATTTTAAAGTCACTTTCTTCTCGTTTCCGAATTTGGCCGCCTATGGACCGCATTGAACTTAAGGCTTCTTCTTCTTCTTCTTCTTCTTCTTCTGCTTCTTCTTCTTCTTCTCCTCCTCCCAGAACCTCTTCATTCTTTCACTTCTGATTTCCCTTTCTCAGATATGACGATTTGGGGTCTACATTTTGAAGGTTTCTCCTGGAATGTTTTGATGCTGTCCACTCGACTTTTAAATTCTTTTCTGTTGTGAACCATATCCACTGTAAGTCCACTTTCTATTGCATCTCTTTTTACCTCTTCCACCCACTTCGTCGAAGCTTTTAGTCCAGTGATGTACTTGAATATTTTCTTAGTTACCCTTTTCTCATCCATTCTTTCTAGATGCCCATAGAATTTTAGCCTTCGCTTTCGCATGGTGACAGTGATTTTTTCGGTGTATTTATAGAGGTCATCATTTTTCCTATTTCTCCACTCCCCATCAGCATTTTTCTGTGGTCCGAAAATTTTCCTTAAGATTCTCCTCTCCTTTTTTTCGAGATCTTGAAGCTCACCCTTTTTATTCATTGTCAGGCTCTCTGAAGCGTAGAGACCCTCTGGCTTTACCACTGAGCTGTAGTGTCACTTTATAATATTCATTTTTCCTTGCTTTTCATATATACAAAAATATCGAAGTTTCTTGCTCATTCCCGTAAGAACCCCTGCCCTGTTCACAGTTAACAAAGATATTATTGAAGCCGAATACATCCTGAAGGGTATTACGAGTCTAAAGGTTTGCACCCTCAATGTAGCTGTCAGCCATTTGTTATTCATTGCGCCGTAGCAGGAATGGAGGAGGTGGGGGGAGTTGGCTCATCAAAAACAAATGAATATTTGATCGCTCCTCAAGACACCTGCAACAGTATTCGAATCTCTCAACAGTTCTTGCGTATGCACTTGTGGTTGCGTGAAGTCTTTGAATGTTTAGCTAGTACCTCAAGATGTGTTGTCATCAGGAATGCGTAGAACACAAAACACTCTCGGTATTTCAGATAGTTTCGGGTTGTTTACACAGCAAGAGGGAGTTAGGAATCTATTTACACACTGTCGGGACTAAACACTAATACAAAGAACTTTCTGACATATTTTACAATGATAATCCTTAAAAAAAAAAGAGAATTTCTTATCATAAATTAAAGGAAATATTTTCAAAGATTAGCTTTAATAGCTAAAAGAGATTGGTTTAAATAATCTTTAATATGACTATAGATGTGAAATACAGATCAAAGTTAGATTATTAATAATAACATAATAACATAATAATAATAATATTATACATACACCTTCCTTTAAGACTGTTACATCATTCAGGGCTCTGTCTGAAGGTCTCTGTGATTTAATTTTCTCCACAATACTCCACTTACAACTAGTCCTGTGGCCCAGATTATTTTCATACGTTTAATATTAAATAATTATAATCATAATAATATTAATAAATTGGAAACAGATCTGATAGAAATGGAGATAACACATGAAAAACAACCAAGCAGACCAGAGTTACCAAGAAAATCTGAAATTAAAAAATTATGGGAAGCGTTGTAACATCCAGGTTGTTACAGATCTCTGAAAGATTTTATAGGGTGTACTATTTAAATTGGTGTTTGATATAATTTAATAGCATGTTGTATGTGTATATATATACACGGAGTGAAAGATATATTGGATTATTTTATTGTTTCATATTGTCATTTCATTCCATTATATTAGGCGGTAAATGTTAGCGAGAGCTGTAAAGAAAGGTTTCATACTCTTAGTATATTGCAACATACATGCTACTTCAGCGATCACAACAGCAATTTGTACTTACCCACCCCAACCATAGGCCAGCTATTTCCTAGAATTTCAAGACAGTAGCCAGATATTCCTTCTTCGCTTCAATCTGAATACGGCAATACCCCTTGCGCCTGTTACGGAGGGACTCTATGCAGGAAGCGGGAAAGCTCTACCTATTAAGAAGATGCTCCTAGAATGGATTTTGTGGAAGGATTGACTGATGTAGTAGAGGGATAATAAACTTCAGTATGATTGGAACATGGATATTTCAACGGAGGAGTCCAGTAAGTTGATAAATACGAGAGACTTAGGTCCCTCGGTCTCAGTCGGGTCTCAGTTGGCATTAGTATTTCGTGAGTCCCACATGGTATTATAACTTAGGTACAACCACATGATATCAGATCAGTGGAGAGACTTACTTCTGAATTGAGGTAGCAATGACTTATTTCAGTACAACGGCAGAGCTGTTATACATTGATTTCTTGTACTTTGTACATTAACTCATGGCGAGTTACTTAATTCGACTACTTGTAGTTATATTTTCCAGTCCGCAACTAACAAGAAACCCACTGCGTCTCAACCAGACATAGATAGATTTTCATATCTAGAGAAAGCATCTTTTTAATTTGGAAAGATTCCGATCTTGGAATTTTGTCCACTCTAAAGTACCCATGGTGGTCTGTTTCAGTAGGACTGATGTCTGCTTTATAGATATTCCCGTAATAGGGCGTGGTAATGATAGACAAGACAGCTTTCAACTCTGGATTGACGCACGGAACAGGCAAGCCAATACGAAGGTGACGAGATGAGCAGCCCAGATGAAGGAAGGCAACAACCGCGGAACCAGTCCATATGATGTCCAAATGATAGAGTTAAAATCGGTGAGCGTTTGATTAAATTTCAGCAATCATTCGCGGAGTCAATTAAAGTTAACGAGTCACTTTTCAATCAATAATCTTACAGGTCTTGGTACATTACCAGCATTTCATTTCAACTTAAATAAATTGTTTTCTTTGGGTTTGAAATAATTCATATTATATTAATTATTTTGTTCCTCAAGATAGTACTTTATGGTTAGTTTCCTACCACTCTACCGTGGAATTATCTTTTGTCTCCTGTTTTAAATATAAATTTTGACCTAAAGCCTTCTGTTCTGGTCTGTCGCGCAATCATCTTACAAGAGAGACCAAACGTTAATTTTGGATGGATAACCACGGAACTATTTTAATTAAAGTAATAATTAGAAGTATCATAATCTATGTTCTATAGTGTGGCGATTTATGGGCATGTCACAATTATTCAGATCTTTCAAGGTAGTAATTGGTAATATACATATTGTCACTCGTCCGTGGTGCCAGACAGTGTCCAACACAGCGTGGACAGATGTGAGAGTGCGAAAGTTAAAGGGAAATAGCCTCCGACGCATCCGCCATTCAAATTACGAAGGAGATAGGTACTCAGATAAATGTACCGATAATAGACACTGCATTAGTAATTGACAATTTCACACCTACAATATAAAAAATAAGGTTTTCGCGCGAAGTGTACAGTTGAGAAGTCGGATAAATTTATCCAAAGCGATAATATACAGGTTTACTGGACTCGAATGTTTGCCAAAAGTCCTCACATTCCCCCACCCCCCACCTTCCCCTAAATCAACATGGTGCCACAATCTGTCAGGCGAAATAGAAAATGGAAATTTTTCCATATTACAGCTTTTAGTCTGAACAGACGGAAAAATGTCAAGCTGTTCAAATTGGTCACTTTTTACCCCCGAAAAAATACAGAAATATGTTATTGACGGTGCATACCTTCATTTTGAGGTATTTTCTGGCTAACCGGTAAGTCGTATCACAACAGGGATGGTACAATCGAACTCAGCATGAAGATATCTACAACATTGATCCTCTGAATTTTTTGTCATATCTCTCTCCCTTATCCGTCAGATTTGACTGTATTTCTCGATTGTATGTAAATTGTTTGCTTTTCACACGTATATTTATTAGTTTGACACCTTTATAGTAGAGATAGAATTGTCAAATTCGGTACGAACATTGGCCCACATAGTGGCCATACGTGCACCAAATTCTATTTTTATAGCCATCATAAATATCCGGAAAGTAATGCGGTGTGTGAAAATTGTACCCAAGTTTCGCCCTATTCAACGTTTCTAACTCAATCTAACACACAAATAGAGGAGATAGGCGAAAATGTCATAGGATATACTACAGTATGTAGATCGCGAAAACAGGCGCCTTATTATGCAATCCGTTTGTCGATAAGAGACAATTAATCTGTAAATATACGCCTGCAATATTTTAAATGCACTTATATTTTCGTATATCGATCTATACTCATTGAAGTTGATTTGTAGCCATCTAGGATGGCTGTGTATATCACTATTATTAATTATTTACAAATTGATAGTGACTGTCAACAGGAGGGGCATCTGCAATAGTAATCAATACTCTTTACATTGAGCTTGACCGGCAGTACTAATGGGGATCTTCTCCAATTCCTGTGTAACTGGCATTAGTAAGGAGGGTCTACCATTTTAGTGAATAATTCCCTTCTCGATTTGATTGGCAGAAGGCAAGGGAGAGTGCAAATTTTATCAAAACTCCCCTACCCGATTGTGTCTGGCAGTACGCAAAGGTATTCGTCATTATATACAAATTTACCCATCTAACATGTGACTGGTATTAGGCAAAGTGGCCTGCTCTACAACTCGAGTGTGACTGGCAGTAAGCTGACTGGCATTAGGAAAATGGTCCTCCCATTATAATGATACCAGAAAAACTCAATTTTGATTGGCAGTACGGAAGGTTCCTGTCATTATAATGAAACGTCCCAACACGATTGCGAACGGCAGTAGGCAAATAAGCCTGCCATTTTCATCGCAACTTCACAACTCGCACCTTACACGGGAAATAACGTATGGGACATCACCATAGTGTTTCCTCGACAACGCTAAGGGACATGCAATTTAATAAAATCTCACTCACCACATGCACATCTTATGTAGAAATCCGTATACAATGTAGAATTCCGTAGCAAAGCACGGGCACATTTGCTAGTATATACGAGTATATCTATATAAATAAAATCGAAACGACCGTGTGTCTATACATTGGTTATTTTGGCGAAATGTTAATTCAGTTATCCGTTTCAGGTGTATTAATGACCATCTGCATATGTTTTTAGCTTTGGTGTCTGTCTATCTGTTTGTTTGTTTGTTTGTTTGTTTGTTTGTTTGTTTGTTTGTTTGTTTGTTTGTTTGTTTGTCTGAGTTCTTATAACTATAACAGTACTGGATATATTGCTACAAACATCATATATAGAATCCACCCGACCTCGGGTAGGTTTTAAGGCCAATATTGTTTCTAAATCAATGAATTTACTGGAGGTATATACGAAACCGAAACCTTGAATTCGCAGTCCCATAAAATATACACAACGAGGCTTAATGGAAATCTACCTGCCTTAATGGAAATCAAATTCTAAAACAGGTTTCTCTTGTGCAGAGGATTAATGAGGGAGATATCATTAACGGACCGGTTTCCACTTATGTTCAAGCGGAATTAGCCTAAAAGCGGTGCGTGTAAAGCATATTTCTTATAACTGCACAACTACTGGAAATACCATATTTTAACCAAACTTCATATTTACCATCGTCCTTTCCAAAGGTAGCCTTTAAGGTCCATAGAATTTCAAATACCCGGTGTGGACTGGGGGCTTATACGAAACCGAAACAGTGACTTTACTCTCCCACAAAGCATACGAAACCACCTGGATGGGATTCAACCAACCTTGATCCAAATCCATTTCTGACATTTTTCCTTATGTGCGCTGTTTCGATAGGATGATTAATAAGTGAGATATCATTAACAGACGGTTTTGGAGGCTAAGTCAAATGGACATATCCCAAAAGGTGTTTCACGGGGAGCAAATTCCTTACCTATATAAATAAAATCGTAACGATCGTGTGTCTGTACATTGACTATTTTGGCGAAATTTTAATCCAGTTATCTGTTTCATGTGTAATAATGAACATCTGCACATTTTTTACCTTTGTTGTCTGTTTATCTGTTTGTCTGAGTTCTCATAACTTGGAAACTACTGGATATATTTCTACCAAACTTAATATTTAGAATTCATCTCTCCTTGGGTAGGTTTTAGGGACAATATTGTTTCTAAATCCTTGAACTGACTTGGGGTTTATACGAAACTGAAACAGTGACTTTGTACTCCCACAAAATATAAACGACCAAACTCAATCGAAATCTATCTGCCTTAATGGAAATCAATTTCTACATGTTTTTTTTTTTTTCTGATGTGCATCATTTCGATACGAGGATTAATAAGGGAGATATCATTATTGGACCGTTTTTCATTCTAACTTCGAGCGGACTTAGCATGAAAACGGGTCCGTGTAAAGCATATTCTATATAACTGAAAAACTTCTGGAAATATATTAACCAAAGATAGTTTTTAAGGTCATTAGCATTTCAAATTATCGGTGTGGACTGGGCGTTTATAGGAAACCGAAATAGTGTTTTTACTCTCCCACAAAATATACCAGACCAACCTGGATGGGAATCAACCATCTTTGATGGAAGTCCATTTCTAAAACTTTTTCCTCATGTGTACTTTTTCGATAAGATGATTAAGAAGGGAGATATAATTAACGGACGGTTTTACAGGCGAAGTCCAGTGGACATAGCCCAAAAGGTGTTGTACGTGGAGTGGATTCTTTGTCTATATAAATAAAATCGTAACAACCGTGTGTCTGTACTTTGACTGTTTTGGCGAAATTTTCATTCAGTTATCTGTTTCAGGTGCAAAAATGACCATCTGCACATTTTTTAGCATTGGTGTCTGTTTGTCTTTTTGTCAGAGCTCTTATAACTTGAACCCGCTGTCCTTGGGTAGGGATAATATTATTTTTAATTTCCTGAATCGACTGGGGGTTTATACGAAATCGGAACCATGATTTTTCACTCCCACATTATACAGTATACACAACCAAAGTTAACGTAAATCTACCTTCCTTAATGGAAATCAATTTATTAACCTTTCTTCTTATGTGCATCATTCCGATACGAGGATTAATAAGGCTGATATCTTTAACGGACCGTTGTGCAGTCTAACTCCGTGCGGACATTTTTTGGCTTTCTTGTCTGTTCGTCCGTTTGTTGCGTTCTTATAACTGTGAAACTACTCTATATATTTCTACCAAACTTGATATCTGTACTTGGGTAGGTTTTAGGGTCAATATTATTTCTAAATCCCGGATTGGTTTGGGGGTTTTGGTAAGTCGAAACAGGTATTTTACCCTCCCAGAAACATACATGTCCAATTGGAAAACTAGCATCCTTAATGGAAAATAATTTCTAAATATTTTTTTTCATGTGCACTTTTCCGATAGGAGGAAAACAAGGGAGTTCTCATGAATGGACTGTTTTACAGGCTGTCGTGTCATTTCAAGTTACGTTAAATGGTTAAACTAAAGAGCTATTTTAGTCCTTTCGATAGAACAGATAATAAAGGTTGGTTTCTTGAGTCTACAGCCACAGTCCCACTCCCGGTTTCAGATTAACAACAATATGTAACGGAGAAATAGGGACAGTTACGCACAAATTAGGACCAGGAACTGTATCGTTCTATAAACTCTGTGACCCATTCTGTCTCCACTTTGTTCAGCTTTATCTGCCACGTGCCTTCGTAGAAGAATATCAGTTGAACACGCCGTATTAAACGGTTGAATACATGCATGTCACTTCGCATAAATTCATGAAGGAATCGTGAAATCGATGAGCCCTTGCGGAGAACGGGTACATATGACTAGTATTGATATAAATGTATGAAAATGAAAATAGACGGGAATTAATTAGGTTTTAACAGGTATTTCTCAAAATTCCCACGGGGATGGGGTACGCTGGGGGTTTTCAAATATTTGGCCCAGCATAAGGACGCAGTCGGTTATATTTATACAAAACGAAAACATATAGGTTTCATGGGCTTAAAACTTTCCTGAATGTCCGCATATTTACCCTCTAACCCAAAATCAAGATGGCGGTGCAATCTGACAAACGATATAGAAAATTGAAATGTAACAAAATCATAGCTTTTAGCCTGTAACCGACAGAAAAACTTCGAGATATTTAAATTTTTCACTTTTTTACCCCTGAAAAATATCGAAATATGGAGACAATTTTAATGACGGTGCAGACCTTCGTTTCGAAGTATTTCGTGGCTAAACTTAAGTCCTATTACAAACCTGATGGCACAATCTCCATTCAATTTAGAGTGATCTTCAACTTTGGTCCTATGGCTTTTTGTCGTACTTCTATCCCTTATACGTTAGAATTGCCTGCATTTTCCGATTGTACGTAAATTTTATAGTTTTTACACATATAATTCCTAGTTTGGCACACTTAAGGTACAGATAGAATCATCAAATTCGGCACGATCATTTCACCGTCCAAAGGCAATACGAGTGCCGAATGCTATATTTTCAGTTGTCACGTAAGGATCCGAAAAGTAATGCAGTGTGTGAAAATTGTGCCCAAACTACACCGTATACGTTTCTCACTCAGTCTAATCCATAAATATGGTAAATACAAGGAAATGTCATAGGCGTCTTACGGTGCAATCCGTTTGTCGATATGACTTACCGTTAAACAGCACTTAATGTGTATATGTTCTGCAGTATTGTAAACGTGCATATACTTCCGTATATCGACCTATACTCATTGAAATCGATTTGCAGCGATCTAGAAAGGGGGTGTCTGCCATTATAAATAATCATTTACAAATCGATCCTGGCCGTCAGTATGACAGTAGGAGGGGCGTTTGCAATTGTAATCAGTTCCCCCCACATCGACTTTGACTGGCAGTAAAAAGACTGACATTAAAAAGAGGGTCTTTCATTATAAAGACAACAGCACAACTCAATTCCGACTGACAGAAGAGAAGTTGCCTGCCATTATAGTGAAAACTTCTCAACTGCAATGTACTTGGAAGTAGGAAAAGGGGCCTGCCATTGTAACGAAATCTCCCCTAATCTATTGTGACCGGCAGTAGGCAAGACGGCCTCCCATTATAACGAAAACTTCCCAAATTGATTGTGAATGGCATTAGGCAAGTGAACCTGCCGTTATCATCACAGCCCCGCAACTCGCACATTACATTGGAAACAACGTATGGAGTCCTCCCCATACTGTTTCTCGGATAAGCTAAGAGACATGCAATGTTTAAATATTATTTACTGCGTGTACAGAAATTTACTTCGATATCCGTATACAATTTAGAATACCGTAGCGAAGCATGGGTACATATGCTAGTAATGTATTATAATCCGAATTTCATAACATCTCTTATGTTGAACAATATTGGACGTGTTTAGTGCTCGAGTAGTTGAATCTACCTCATTGCCGTCAAGACCAAAAGTCGTATTTTAGACACTGTAGTTAGATTCAACACAGCAACCAAATTACCTCGTTATCAGTGCAACTTATGGATTTTCTGCACCCAGATGCCAGAATAGGACTAACAAAGGGTGGCAGAAGATCTGTACATCGACTTAACTGAATTTAAGAAGGTAAAGTTAGAAACCTTTCGTCACAGTAACAGCAGAATTAATCTCGGACCGTTTTGTTTTAGTTGTTTGCCTGAAGTTACTCTTTTCTGGAAACAAGTCATTATGGATAAGCACAGGTCGATTTATTTTCTAATGTAGTACTGTTCAAACATAAATGATGTATTCTGTATGTGAATAACTCTATACTGCTGTAGTGTGACAAAGATGAATAGCAAAGCTATGTTCCTTTGAGATAAAATTTACCAAAAGAAATGCTCGCGGATTCAGGTAATTATACTTTCTTTTCTTTGCTTACCAATCTCGACTGCAGTCGAATGAGACATTTAATGATTTCCCCTCATTATTTTGTTATAATCTGTCCAAAGAGAGAAGAAGAATTTGCTTTACGTCACACCGAAAAGATAGATCTTATGGCGGCGATGGTATAGGAAAAGCCAAAAGGTGGGAAGGGAAGTGACCATGGCCTTAATTAAAGGTACAGTCTCATCATTTTGGTGTGAAAATGGGAAACCACGGAAATCTTGGAGCTGATGATAGTAAGGTTCGAACCCGCTATCTGCTGAATGCAAGCTGATAGCTACGTGACTCAAGCCGTGTGGCCACTTGTTCGGTGTGTCTAAAAATAAGTCTCGTTTGCAATAAGTTCTTTAAACACATCCTTACAATTATTTTGAAGTTATATTTGCATATTCTGTTTTGGCGCACTTTGTATATTTTTGTGCGTATGTACGCGCATTATATCGTCGTTACCGGGACAAAACCTCCCATGTGAAATATTATGGCCTAGAACTTAGGCCGGTAAGGTTCTGTCATATAAGGTCCAATATCGTGTGACGCTTCTCAAGGCACTCTCGCTCTTCATAATGTATGTGCTGCGGGTCAGTATAACTCCAAAAATATTAACAGATAGGAGGTTTCGTCCCGGCAACGACTATATATTACACAGAACAATAATAATAGCAATAATAATAATAATAATAATAATAATAATAATAATAATAATAATAATAATAATAATAATAATAATAATAGTAATAATAATAATAGTAATAATAAAAATGCCGTATGGCCTCCGGAGAGGCCGGGTGCAGGTCCTTTTCTAGTAGGCGGCATATTAAGCGACCTGCATGTCTGCTAAGATGAGGGCCCTACCTAGGATGATTTCTAATGCTGAATACGCCACACACACCCAGGTCCCGAGCCATTGGAATTAACCAATTAAGGTTAAAATCCCAGAGCCGTCCGGGAATCGAACCCGGGGCCCTGTGAACCGAAGGCCAGTACGCTGACCATTCAGCCAACGAGTCGGGCATAATAATAATATTGACTATATGAACAACATCCCACATTAACGGGTTGCCATACTAACAAAGTAATACATTACATATACACTCATGTTCATAGAAATCAAAACACCTTGAGAGACTACAGATGGGAAGTTCATATTCACAGCACGTGTGCATTAGTATGTCCTGAAGATATGATTACCATTTAAACCATGTCGGCCTTCAGGTTCAAGGTCCACATCGATATTTGGCTCACCACATCCGACTGGTAAAATGTGCCCGCGGCTCTCTTCATCGCTATAAACCGTAGGTAATGGATCAGTGTGACTTGAGCAGACGTACAGGATGCCTCGCAGACGTATGCGAGAACCGTACCGTCCAATGAGTTTGAAAGAGGGCGCATTATTGGCTTGCGAGCACGTGATGCACCCACCCGGGTTATTGCTGCTCGTGTGCAGCGCAATGGGTGTGTACGGAATGGCCCACATACGCCATATTTCAGCAGGAAAATGCGCTACCACATGTTGCCTCCTTGTTGTCACAGGATATCAGACTGTAGCCCTGGCACGCCCGATCTCCGTACTTGTCGCCAAGCGAAAAAATGTGGGATATGGTGAAACGACGGGTGCGGCGCTGTGACCCAGTGCAAACTACCAAAGATGAACTGTGGAACCAGGTTAATGCAGCATGGATGGCTGTACCCCAGGACGCCATTCGCGCTTTTATGCGTCGATACCATCGCGCATGGAACAATTTATCAGTGACCATGGAGGACCCAGTGCCTACTAGGTAACAGGACACATGCTGAACCTAGGTGCCTGAAATGCTAATCGTTTGTGCAACAACATACTAATAAACATGTCTTGTGAATATGAAATTCCTATCACTAGACTTTCATAGTGCTCTGATTGTTTGAACATGTCTACACATTTTTCAAGGGAAAGAAATGGCATGTCTATATCATTAAATATATCAGACCCGTATAAATCAGATAGGGGTATGTTCACAGAACCTACAATCGCAGCAATCACAATGCAATCGACTCTTTTTACAGGCAACTGAAACTTTCTCCAGAATTTTATAAAGAAGTCTAGGATGGTATCAGGGGCTCTTGCCATCAATCCGATAACTTTTATAATATCAAGGTGGTAGTTCTGCTTTTACATAGGCAAATTCAACTCGTAGATTTTCGTGTCGAGATTCACCGGCTGCCCTGTATGGTGCTAGAATTGTACCGTGGGTTCGATAATGTTATTTCTGTAGGCTTCTATGTCGATTCGCCTTGTGGTACCAGTAGAAGATACGCCGTGAATTTGTTCAAGAATATTAAAGTTTTAATTTCGAAACTCTTCTTCAATCATCTTATTTTATGGTGACAAGTGAGGTTCGTTTTTTTTTTTTTTTTTTACAATTTGCATTACGTCGGATTGACATAGATAGGTCTTATGGCAACGCTGGTATAGGAAAGAGGTGGTAGTGGGAAGAAAATGGCCGGGTCCGTAATTACGGTACAGTCCCAGCATTTGCCTGGTGTGAAAATGGGAATCCGCGGAAAACTATCCTCAGGGCTGCCGACAGTGGAGTTCGAACCCACTATCTCCCGAATACAAGCTGATAGCTACGTGACTTAAACCACGCGGCCACTTGCTCGGTGACGTGAGTTTCTCCGTACTTCAACATAAAGCCAAGAACCCAACAAAACAACATTCAGTCAGATATGCAAATAAATGCAGAATGTTGGTAATTTGGGAGCTGGAACAACAAATTATCCTTTATTATGTGGCAGTTTAATTGAGTGTCGGACCCTGAGGCATGTTCAGTCATTATGGGGCATACTAGACACCAAAGGATCGCACATTTTTTTAGACAGATTATTCCCCCTTTCGATAGTAACATTAGTCAGTTGCTTAATGTTAGCAGGATAATCAGGACGGTGGGTCATGCATCTTCAACACAGTTCATGTCAACAGAATACAAGGGGCACTAGGAAAGTTTTGCAATACGCAAAAACGGTTGGCTGGACACCCCTGTTATGGTGAGGGATGAAAAGAGGGGTGAAAACCGGTCTAGAAGACAGCAAAGCGCGACCTTCACACCAGCTGTTACCAAGCAGTGGGATTGAAAGCAAGTTAAGATGTCAGTGTGGTCGAAAGGTGAATATCGCGCAATTATCCGCTACAATTTTGCTCGTGGATTAACTGTTGACCAGTGCCTGGAGGAAATGACTTCTGTGCTAGGGAAAGACTGTCCACATCGGACAACAATTTTCCGCTGGTACAAAGAGTTCCAGAGGGAAAATTTTGGTTTGAAGACGATCCTCGTTCTGAGCGACCGTCTGAATCAGTGACTGAGGGAAACTTTGAAGCTGTGAGGAAAATGTTGTAACAAGAGAGGCGGTTGACATATCGGCACATAGAAGAGACCCTCCACATCCCTGCACCAGCTATTCATTCACTTCTACACAACCATCTCCATGTTAGAAAGGTTTGTTCCCTTTGGGTGCCCCATTCACTTTCAGAGGAACAAAGTGCACATTGAGTGAAATGATACCGAAAAATGCTAAAACAGTTTTAAAATGGGACTTCGCGTAACGTCAGTAGCATCGTTACAGGTGAGGAAACTTGGCTTTATTATTACGATGTCTCAACAAAATTCCAGAACAAGGTGTGGTTGTTTGAAGATGAGGGTACTCCTTTGACTGTGCGAAAGTCAAGGTCAGTGAAGAAAAGGATGATTGCAGTATTCTTCACTAAACGGGGCATCCTGACTCGGGTTGTGCTAGAAACATCATTCGCTGTATTCCATGCGTCCAAAAGAACTAATTGACCACTGTATCTGGATGGGCACGAGCATTATCACCCGCTAGTGCAAGGCCTTCGCCCACAGTGGCAGCGAATCTTGTAACTAAAAATTAGAGGATGTTGTCTCCGTATGCTAGTGTTGTACAAACAGAACCTGTAGTAATTGATGGGAATTAGCGGCCTACATTGACCAAACATGATCCTACCCCAAAACATGCCGGAACGCTCTTGCTCTTGATGGCGCTCCAAGGTAAAGAGCTTCTTCCTTCTCATCAGATCATGCCCAGACTCTAATGCTCCTGTTGTATGGATGTAAGCTTACGGTGACCTCATCAGGTAACAGCGTACGCCTCCATTGTTTTCCGATGCCATGGGCTATGAGTTGTTGCGCACCTCACACAACCTGCCCTATGTTGTGGTTTATGAGGATATCTTTGTAGAGGCCTCCTTGATATCAGTTCTACGTTATGCAGCCGATTTCGTACTTTGTAATCTGTCACATTCACTCCGGTGGCCCTCTGAAGATACCGACGGAACGAGGTGGCAGTAGCGGTGAGCCCGCGAAGTGCTGATCCTCCCTGCGAGTTGCTTTGCGTCGATGTCCCGTCTATTGTCGTTCAGCAGCCATTCGTTCCTCCCTGAATTTCTTCCAAAGTTTGGAGGCATCACTCTCACTCACCCCAACATGAGGGGTGTCATCCACTTGTCGCCATCCTTTTTGCAGTGATGTCACACTTGGAATGCGGTAAGTAGCAGATACGGGTGCTCTTACCACGCTCATCCCCTTGAGGAGGAGGATGATGATGATGATGATGATGATGATGGTGATGATAGATAGCTGTTTATTTACAGTATAGGCCTATATGGGGTGAATTTAAGCATGTTCAGAAAACTACATGCTCATGTCAGAAAACAAAACGCGTGCAAGACCGTAATCAATTTTCACTTAACTTCTTGATACTGTGCGAACAAATGGCTACACGAAGTTAATCCCAATTTACTCAGGAGGTAAAGCTATGACTGAGCGAACGAGATTATCCATGTGAAAGAATATAATTACTCTGTGAATGTTACGAACACTGGCCCCTCACAGTATTCTCAGAAACAGAACGTGAGTGCAAATAAGACAGACTGATCCCTACATATAATTTTTGGTAGGAAGAGAAATGATAAATTGTATATCGCATAGAAACTCATTGTTCATCCCTTAGACCAAAAGTTCTCTCTGATCAAAGCTGAATATGGATTTAAAGCACCATTTATTGTCCGCGTTAAATAATATCGTCGCTTCACCGGTAAACGGTTGTAATCCACAAAGCTCTTCCTATCGATTATTCTCCTTAAGACTGGTCACGCCTCCCAGCCATATATGGTTATGCAGTCCATCAGAACAAATTTTGTTGTGTTCATTTTCCTATGCCCATGTGTTAAAGGAAAATCAACCTTACTGTATCGTACTATACGAATGTATGCTTGCATTACGTATTTATGCACTCCTATTGTATAATGCATGTTAGGTTCATTTTCGGTTACTCGTCGGCATAGGAAAACGAACACAACGGACGAGCTTTGTAGATTACAACCTTTTACCGGTGAAGCGACGATATTATTCTCCATATTTATAAATAATGGTCGCCTATGTGGTGTAGTGGTTAGCGTGATTAGCTGCCACCCCCGGAGGCCCGAGTTCGATTCCCGGCTCTACCATGAAATTTGAAAAGTGGTACGAGGGCTGGAACGGGGTCCACTCAGCCTCGGGAGGTCAACTGAGTAGAGGTGGGTACGATTCCCACCTCAGCCATCCTAGAAGTGGTTTTCCGTGGTTTCCCACTTCTCCTCCAGGCGAATGCCGGGATGGTACCTAACTTAAGGCCACGGCCGCTTCCTTCCCTCTTCCTTGTCTATCCCTACCACAAGGCCGCTGTTCTGCATAGCAGGTGAGGCCGCCTGGGCGAGCTACTGGTCATACTCCCCAGTTGTATCCCCCGACCAAGAGTCTGAAGCTCCAGGACACTGCCCTTAAGGCGGTAGAGGTGGGATTCCTCGCTATGTCCGAGGGAAAACCGAACCTGGACGGTAAACAGATGATGATGCTGATGATTATTTATAAATAATGGCAGATACGCTTGTAATAATGCAATGTCTTTACAAGAACACTACAAACTACCATCTTTATTTGCTATAATAATAATAATAATAATAATAATAATAATAATAATAATAATAACGAGAAATCGAAGCAAAAGCCTTCTGGGTGAACGAAGCACGCCTTTATCATCTTGATTAAGCGTCCTGCATGCTAGAGGAATTAACCAGACGCTGTTAATATCCCTGACCAGGTCAAGATTCGAATTCAGGCCACTCTGAACAGAAGGCCACTATACCGACCATTCAGCCAAGGGCAGCTAGAACATTACATCTTACATTTATTTCTATCAGTCGTGAGTTTGGATGGGAATGAACAAATGACCATCAGTTCTGACTTCCAGTAGTGTAGACACCGATCATTTAGCTGAACAACTTTTGAATAAGTTCAGATTCTTTCTTCTTCACTTAATAAAATTATACAAAGGCTCCTCGAAGGTGACTTAAAGGCGTTTTCTTGTAGAAATAATCAGGTTACATTTCACGTGGATCTACCCGAGGTCGGAAACACAAATAATATTTTATGATCCACCGCATGAAATCTGCAAAGAAGGGAAGGAATTTATTGCTGAGAATTATTGTAGCGTATGAAACTTGCTGACTCGTGAATTGAAGGAGTAGGCCGGACGAGGGGAAGTATTTCCCTTTCTCTATTGCTTTCGTTACTTTGTATTGCTTACAAGCATCCCGCATATACGCACACATTCCCTCAGTTTTGAGTTCTTACACAAACGGCATGCATAAGATAAAACACGCGCATGCGCTCACGTGTGTTTTGTTGGTTTCGCCGCGCCACGAGTAAACCTCATGAATTCTTCAACGGTTAATCAGGGGGAATCTGAAATTCAGCGCTGCGTGAAACCCAAGCAGAGGAAATTGGAGTTTATTTGCAGGAATCACTCGCGGGGTGGAAGTCCCTGCTCCAAACATCTCAGCCGAGCCCAAGTCCCCTCCTACAACTCCTTTCTTGGAAGGGGAGGGGAAATGTTTCGCTTTTTAGAGCCCACACGTGACTTGGTCTTTGCGAAATGCTGAGGAAGAAAACAAGACACAACTTGGGTGGAATCAGTAATATAAAATCGATTCATTGACAGAAAGAATACCTGGTAGTTGGTGAAGTTTCATACGTGGCATCCATTCTGGTTAACAAAACCATGTAGGTTTACATTTTTTTCTTCATCTGTCTTCAATATTTTATCCTGGACATAAATAGCTACTGAAATGAAACCTGATATTGGGGGGAGATGAAAATTAAAGCTTTAAGATTAAAGCTCTAGTTTAAATTTATCAAAATTCAAATATTTATAGGGTGTGTAATTCATAAAACAAGTGCGCAGATATTATTTGAGATAATTATATTCATTAAATAATGTACAGATTGCTTAACTTGTACCTGCATTTTTTTTCAACTAACTAGCATTCACGATTTTGGTTTTTTTATTTATCGTATGTCTTCTCCACTAAAATATATAATTGCGCTGTTATATCCAGTGATTTTATAATTTACCAGCTGTAGTACCCGGCGCTGCCCGGATAGCTTTTCAATGTTTAATATTTGTATTATCAGTTAGTTAAGTCTTAAGTAAATGTTAACAGAATTATTTTTGAGATGTTGATTTTACAACCTATTATGTAGTTTTAGAGTTATTTAGATGTATTTGATTTCAAGTTTTAAATTATTTAATTTTTGAGTAAAACTTTGTCCTTGTGGGACTGGGAAGTATTTGATCCTGTCAAAAAGGTGATAATTATATGTATTTATTACACGTAATAAACTTCATATTAGAGCCCGTATTGTCAAAGTATCAACTTGTGAAAATTTGGATTATATAATTCCACCTTTACAATACTGCAAGTGTCTTTATTAAAAGACTACATTAAATTACATTCATGATACATGTTTCGTCCTCTTATGGGACATCTTCAGTCACAAATACAAAACATTAAATATAAGGCGAGGACACGTTGACTTGAGTAGATAAAAAGTCTTAGTATCATGTGACGCGGCGTGGTGGCGTCTTGTCAATCATCGATATTAAAATGGTTCGGCGTGAACATGATGTAAAACATGAAGTCCAATAAAATCATAAGTTAAAACTGTTGTTCAAAACGTCGAATTATCAATTATAAAACACAATAAGTTGTTGTGCGAATAAAACTATGTGCCTATTGTACAAAAACAGTGTTGAGGTGATGCCACATTACAACAGCTTTCTTGATTAGGAGGTGGAGTTATACTGATGATACAAGTTGAAACTGATAGTGTGTTGACAATAGGGGCCTAAAAAGAAAAAGATATATGAATGAACGAAAGAAATAAAATTCAATTAAAATGTAAACTAAGTGCCCATCCAGTCACTCACCTCCTTGCCCGTCCTACATCGACCACTCCAAATCAAGTGCTAAAGCTAACTGAGTGACGTCCTTGAAGGTCGTTGAAGACTGACCGTGAGGGGAGGTTGAGGGGAATTTGATGTAAGGGGAGAGGCGTGATGTAAAGTATTACTCACGCGCCTTCGTGAAAAGAATTTCTTGATTAACTCCTCGACAAGTATATTAATGTCCTCCGATATCTCATTAAGATTATAAATCGGGTTGCATTTTTGATCAATATTTATAAAAATGTTTTCTAAAATATTCAATAGATTACCTTTCTTACATAAATGGAGAATTTGAAGGTCTTGTTGTATGCCCGTGAATGAATGATTAGTATCATCCATATGAGAACCGAATGCTGAGAATCTGCCGTACTTTGACGCTTTAACATGTTCACAATACCTTATATTAAAATTGCGGCCTGTTTGTCCGATATAACTGGCGGAACACTGCTGGCACTTTAATTTGTAAACACCTGATTTCTGAAATTTGCTACTGCCGCTGTTGATAGTGTGTTGATTGAAGAAAAGATGAGCGTTGTTATTGGTTGTTTTAAAAGAAACTTTCATATTAATGTGGAAAATGATTTTTTCTCAATTTTGCTAATAATTTTATCCACAAATTGCCTGTTGAATCCGTTTCTTTTTGCTATAAAATAAATAGTATCCAACTCATTTTTACGATCTGCTTCTGACATGGGTATATTATAAGCTCTATAAATCATACTGTAAAAGGAAGCCCTCTTATGTGCTGCAGGGTGTACGGAATTTTGTCTAATTACGTTTGCCGTTTGAGTGGGTTTCCTGAATATTTTAAACCTAAGATTATTAGAGTCATTAATAATTGTTATGTCAAGAAAATTTAATGCTTTATTATTTTCACTTTCGAAAGAAAATTTAATCTGCGAGTCCATATTGTTAAATTGTTCTAATACCTCCTGTCCATTAGTAATGCTATGGTCAATTATAGCAAATGTATCATCCACATATCTCAACCAGCTTATTATACCTATAATGTTGTTAATTTTGCTCTTTTCAAGAAAATCCATATAAATTTCCGCCATAATTCCCGACGCTGGGGCCCTTAGTTTACATTTTAATTGAATTTTATTTCTTTAGTTCATTCATACATCTTTTTCTTTTTAGGCCCCTATTGTCAACACACTATCAGTTTCAACTTGTATCATCAGTATAACTCCACCTCCTAATCAAGAAAGCTGTTGTAATGTGGCATCATCTCAACACTGTTTTTGTACAATAGGCACATAGTTTTATTCGCACAACCACTTACTGTGTTTTATAATTGACAATTCGACGTTTTGAACAATAGTTTTAACTTATGATTTTATTGGACTTCATGTTTTACATCATGTTCACGCCGAACCATTTTAATATCGATGATTGACAAGACGCCACCACGCTGCGTCACATGATACTAAGACTTTTTATCTACTCAATTCAACGTGTCCTCGCCTTATTTTTAATGTTTTGTATTTGTGACTGAAGATGTCCCATAAGAGGACGAAACATGTATGATGAATATAATTTAATGTAGTCTTTTAATAAAGACACTTGCAGTATTGTAAAGGTGGAATTATATAATCCAAATTTTCACAAGTTTATATGTATTTACCTGTCGCACTATACATTTGATGTACACAATTTCAGCTGTCATTGAGATTGTCACAATTAGCCTTCGACCCCAAAAGCAGTGGATTCAACACTATTCTCGGTCATTTTATACTATTTACTTTTAAGCTCTCCTCAGCCCCCGTCTCAATAGAGGCTAAAGGTGGACTTAAACGGTATCCAGAACGTCACAATTCGTATAAGCGACACATAAACAATGGATTTCGACAATAATATCGGTTATTTTCCATTATTTTTACACGCCAGCCCCTCCCATTCCCCACCCTTAGCGGGGACTATGAGTTTTGATCTCCATAGCATTCTTTTTTTTTTTTCAGATGGTAAGTCATATGTGTACCAAGTTTCGCTGAGAAAAACAAACCCACATACAGCCATAATCTCCGTTATATTTACAATTCATTTTCACCCCTTCTCAGCCTTCATACTGATTGCGTTTGAAGTAGGATTCAACCATCCAGAGTGTCACAGTTCAACAAAGTGACCTCGTAAACAATGTATTCGACATTAATAGCAGTCATTTTCGTTTTCCTTTTTTTTTTAATATTTCACCATATCCCCAAGGAGTGCTAGGGCTGTTTTAACCCAACAATATTATTAGACCTCTACTTGGACTTAAAAGACATCCGGAATGTCACTATTCATTTCAGCGACCCCAAAAACTTTGGATGTGACCCTATTTTTGATTATTTTTGTAGCTCACCCCCCTCACCCCGCCAGCACCTACCCCTAGGGGTGCAAAGTTTGTGATACCCCCACGCACTTTATCTGCTGATAGTAAGTCATAAGTGTACCAGGTTTGGTTTGAATGTTGGTAACCTCCAGTTGTCCTTCTTTTGGAATGGGTGATAACTAGTGTCATTCTACTGTTGATATTCTATATTTTTCACAGTTTCTTAAATATTTTACACACATAATACACAGCTACATTCTTCAACCTAGGCAGACATATCAAAGTTAGTCCTGTGACATGAAAGTACATCTCGATCACGGTATGTTGGATTGCTATTTCAAAATAATAGGCAGAAGTATGAACCTCCTATCATGAAAGGCGCTTCTTTATTAAACATGGCGGCATGTTCCAATCCTTCTATATATAGCACTTATTACCGAACTATCATGATGTAGCGTAAGCTGCTGTCACCTAGCAGCAGTCTGTCCATATAGTCGATCCAGTCTTGGTGCTGCTTTGCAATTTAGTAAAATTTCATAAAAGTTCTCATCATAAAAAAACTATCCATCGGATTTCGTTCAAACTACTTCTTAAACACTCTCAGAAGTAATAAAAACAAAGTGTGAAATTTTCAGCGACATCCGTCCAGTAGTTTTTCAGTCTGTTCATGTTAAACATACCAACATCCAATTTTATATACAGATAGATTAACGAAATGTTCAATAAATATCCAAGTTCTTTGAGGACATTTATGAAATGACGAAGTAAACATTTTTTTTTCTTTACGTCGCACCGACACAGATAGGTCCTATGGCGACGATGGGACAGGGAAGGGCTAGGAGTAGGAAGGAAGCGGCCGTGGCCTTAATTAAGGTACAGCCCCTGCATTTGCCTGGTGTGAAAATGGGAAACCACGGAAAACCGAAGTAAACAATTGATAGGCAATCTACTACCTGTGCGACAGCCCTAAATGCAGATCATTGATTGATTGATTGATTGATTGATTGATTGATTGATTGATTGATTGATTGATTGATTGATTGATTGATTGATTGATTGATTGATTGATTGATTCATTCATTCATTCATTCATTCATTCATTCATTCACGTATGAACGTATTATTTCAGTTGAGGTAGAAAGGACATTTTCTATGTGTGAAACTTGCTGGCTGACAAATGTCAGAGTTTCAATTTTGAAATATGAGTGAAGTGTTTATTGCATACTGCTACTCATCACTATCATTTACTCCAGCCTATGCCTTGTCGCAGCAATAACCTTCCTCTTCACAGGAGCTGCAGTTCATTTACACGTTGAGCCTTGGTTACTGCAACTCGGAAAATGAAACCAGAGAGTAACAAATAACTAGGACTAAGAGCTGCAAACTACATCAGTTAGAACATTTTTTGTGCAGACATTTTATTTATTTTGCATTAATTTTATCTAAAAATTAAAGCAATATATTCTAAAATAATACAATACTGTCTACGTTCGTACTTGAACTTAGTCACGAGTATAGCAGGTATTGAGATGAAATGAAATGGCGTATAGCTTTTAGTGCCGGGAGTGTCCAAGAACAAGTTCGGCTCGCCCCTAGGCGACCAGCCCGTCGAGATGAGGATGAAATGATGATGAAGAGAAATTAATCAATGATGTTTAAAATTCCCGACCCTGCCGGGAATCGGCCCCGGGATCCCTGTGACCAAAGGCCAGCACGCTATCCATTTAGCCATGGAGCCGGACATAGCAGTTATTAATTACTAGTCTAAATGATAATATGTTAAGAACTTATCTTCCTACTAAGTAAATACGGGGCATAAATAAATGTTATATTATTTTATTGTAATTTTAGAGTAATTTTGGTAAATTACGAATGCCTTATGGAGATTTTGATCATGTATAAGTCTTCAGATTATAGCACTGTTCATAACCGTCGGTCGTAACAAAATAATATCAGGATGCACTAGTAAAACAAGGAATGTCATGTAGGTATTGGTATGTTTTCCTGTCAGTTTCTTGCATAAACGGGTTCAAAACATTTCTTTCTTTTATTTAGCATGTAATTATATAAATATGAATATTTTCAAGCATTGTTCTTTATCAATATATTTAAGTTATGTAATAATAATAATAATAATAATAATAATAATAATAATAATAATAATAATAATAATAATAATAATAATAATTATTATTATTATTATTATTATTATTATTATTATTATTATTATAATCTTACCATATATAAAAATGGATGTATATATACATGTGTGTGTAAATGACACATCTCCTCCTAAAACACTGGTGCAATTTCAACCAAATTTGGTACACTTATGAATTACCATCTGAAGACGAGCACTTTGGGGGTAAGCCATCCGTACCTCCCTTAGGGGTGGGGGGTCAGGGGGGGAAGGTATGAAAGATCGAAAAAAGTGTCGAATCCACAGTTCTCGGGGTCGCTGAGATAAATAGTGACACTCCCGAATTTTTAAAAGTCAAAGTTCAGCTCCCTTTCTGGGGGGCGGGGGGGGCGAGGGGGGTGATATAAAAATTTAAACGAAAACAGTGTCGAGTACATCGTTTTCGGGGTCGCCGAGGTGAATTGTGCACTCCGGATTTTGAGTATCAGAAAACAAACCACGTGGGGGTAAGTCAGCCCAGGAACCCTTAGGGGTGGGAGGGCAAGGGTGTTCAGATACACAAATTAACGAAAATAGTGTCGAATCAATACTTTTCGGCGTCGCTGAGATGAATAGTGACATTCCGGAATTTTTTTAAAGTCCAAGTTCAGCCCCCTTTTGGTTGGGGGCGAGGGGGGAGTGATATACAAAATTAAACGAAAATAGTGTCCAATACATAGGTTTCGGGGTCGCCGAGGTGAATTGTACACTCCGGATTTTTAGAATCAAGAGACAAACCACGTGGGGGTAAGACAGCCCAGGAACCCTTAAGGGCGGAGGGGTGAGATATTAAAATCATCGAAAGTAATGTCGAATCCATACTTTTCGGGCACGCTGAAATGAATAGTGACACTCGGGAATTTTTTAATGTCCAAGTTCAGCCCACTTCTGGGTGCGGGGTGATTAGGGAGTAATATATAAAAATAATAGAAAATAGTCTCGAATCCATAGTTTTCGGGGTCGCTGAGATGAATAGTGACACTCCGGATTTTTAGTATCCGGAGACAAACCACATGGGGGCAATACACCCCTGGAACCCTTAGGGGCAGGGGGGCGAAGGGGCTGAGAATTAAAAAACATCTAAAGTAGTGTCGAATCCATACTTTTCGGGGTCGCTGAGATGAATAGTGATACTGCGGAATTTTTTAGGTCCACGTTCAGCCCCCCTTCATGGTAGGGGGCGATGGGAGAGAGATAAATAAAAATAATCGAAAATAGTATCGAATCCATAGTTGTCGGCGTCATTAAGATGAATAGTGAGACTCCTGATATAAGACGAAGTTCATCGCCCTTTGGGGTGGGGGTGAGGGGGAAATGATATATAAAGTTAATCGAAAACAGTGTCGAATACATAGTTTTCGGAGACGCTAAGGTGATTTGTACACTTCGGATTTTTAGTATCAGGAGTCCGACTCGATGGCTGAACGGTCAGCGTACTGGCCTTCGGTTCAGAGGTTCCCGGGTTCGATTCCCGGGTGGGTCGGGGATTTTAACCTTAATTGGTTAATTCCAATGGCACGGGGGCTGGGTGTATGTGTTGTCTTCATCATCATTTCATCCTCATCACGACGCGCAGGTCCCCTACGGGTGTCAAATAGAAAGACCTGCACCTGGCGAGCCGAACCCGTCCTGGGATATCCCGGCACTACAAGCCATACGACATTTCATTTCAGTATCAGGTGACAAACCACGTGGGGGCAGGGCACTCCAGGAACACTTAGGGGTCGGGGGGGCGAGGGGGTGAGATATAAATATCATCGAAAGTAGTGTCGAATCCATACTTTTCGGGCTCTCTGAAATGAATAGCAACACTCCGGAACTTTTTAATGTCCAAGTTCAGCCTTCCTCATGGCGGGTGCCGATAGGGGAGTGATATATAGAAATAATAGAAAATAATGTCGAATAAATAGTTTTCTGGGTCGCTGAGATGAATAGTGACACTCCGAAAGTTTTTAATGTCCAAGTTCAGCCCTCTTCGTGGTGTTGGGCGATGGGAGAGATATATAAAAATAATCGGAAATAGTGTCGAATCCAATGTTGTCGGGGTCGCTGAGATGAATAGTGAGACTCCCGATTTTTTAATCTCAAAATTTAGCACCACATAGGGTGGGGGAGGGGGTGAGATATAATAATAATCGAATATACTGCCGAACCCACAGTTTTCTGGGTCGCTGAGATGAATAGTATCATTCCGGATTTTTAAAGTCCAACATCAGCCCCCTTTGGCATGGAGTGATCTACAACTTTGGTCCTATGACTTTTTGTGGTATATCTATCCCTTATACGTTAAATTTGGCTCTATTTCTGGATTTGCCTAAATTTTTCACTTTCTACACGTGTAATTGATGGTTTGATTCGCTTATAAGAAAGATGGGATCTTCAAATTCTACACGAATATTAGCCCATCCAGTAGCCATATGTGAGCCAAATTCTGTGTTTGAACCTGTCGCATAAGTATCTGAAAAGTAATTCACTGTGTGGAAACCTTACACGAATTCACCCTATTCAACGTTTCTAAAACAATCTTACTTTTAAATAGATCAGATACGAGAAAATATCATAGGGCCAGCCATTTAGATGGCTAAATGAGGCCGGAGGCGTCTTTTCGTACAATCCGTTTTTCGATATGATGGACCGTTTAGCAGCAGTTATTCCGTAAATGAAGGTGAACATGCATGTACGTCCGTATGTCGATCTATATTTATTCATTTAAGTCGATCTGTAGCGATCTAGAAGGGGTGTGCCTGACATTGTAATTAATACTTTACATATCAATAGTGACTGTCAGCAGGAGGGCATCTGCTGTTGTAACCAGTACTCCCCACATCGACGTTAACTGGCAGTAGGAATGGGGTCCTGCTAAAACGCCTGTGTACCATTGTAATGAATAATTCCTCTCTCGATTTGACTAGCAGAAGGCAAGGGAGCGTTTAATTTTTTAAAGACTCTTTTACCTGATTCTCTTTATCATTAGGTATAGGTGCCCCTTGCAAGAGAGCCCCCCGATTATAAACAAATTTACCCATCAATATGTGACTGACGTTACGCATAGTGAATTGCGGTGGACAAGTGGAACAGTCGTTATCATCGCAACTTCGCAACTCGCACTTTACATTGGAAACAACGTCTGCGGACCTCCCTATTCTTCTTCTCGGATAACGCCAAGAGACCTGCATTTTAACAATTCTTATTCACTTCATGTACAGTAATTTACTTCGATATCCGTATACAATGTAGAATACCGTAGCGAAGCACGTGTACATTTGCTAGTAATAATAATAATAATAATAATAATAATAATAATAATAATAATAATAATAATAATAATAATAATAATAAACACATAGCTGCGTGACCATAACCGCACGTCCATCTTGCTCGGCAAACTTCAGTACACGTACAGTGTCAAAAATTAAGGACAATTTTTCTAGTTTCGTAGAAAGGATGTTCCATACAAGGCTGCACCGGGAGAGTTGGCCGTGTGGTTAGGAGCGCGCAGTTGTGAGCTCGCATCCGGAGATAGTGGGTTCGAACCCCACTGTTGGCAGCCCTGAAAATGGTTTTCCGTGGTTTCCCATTTTCACACCAGGCAAATACTGGGGCTGTGCCTTAATTAAGGCCACGGCCATTTCCTTCCCATTCCTAGCCCTTTCCTGTTCCATCGTCGCCATAAGACCTATCTGTGTCGGTGCGACGTAAAGCAACTAGCATACAAGGCTGCTAGGATTTACTGCATTATTATCCGACATTGAATACAATACAATAAAAATTTTCTACTTCATTCATTACAGGTAATAACATATATTTTATCTGGTGATCAGTTATATTGTTGACAGGTATGATACCGACAACAACTTCAAATTTTGAGAGGACACTGGATATCACGAAAACCTGAGCCGTTTCAGCAATATCATTACTACCAGCATTGCTAGCACCGCGTATTGAACCTCCTTTAAAAGTCAAATGCGACCCAATGTAAATTTTATCCAGGAGCATATTTACCACAAGTTCACGATCTTTCATAAACGTCTTCTCAATTTTTAAGTACTCTACACTACCATCTCTATATAAACTATTTAAATCAAACATAACAACGACCTTTCTTACACTGTGTGAGTGTGACAAGTTCAGATAGCCATTATTATGTACAGCAGCATAAGTTATGCTGATGGTGAATTAATATAAATAGAGAAGCTCCCAGTAACAATGTTTACCACTGTATCTGCGACTGTTGTCATTTTTGTTAAGAAACTGTATCTGTTCAATTATAAATTGCAGCTGTGAACACCTGTCGCCTGACAAACTCAGCTCTAACACATTTACTATTTTTTTCAGCACACAAATCTTGTTTAAGGTGTTCTATTTAGACAAATGATTCAATATGCTTAATTAAACTACCAAATATACTCTTTTATTTTACTGAAACATATTTTTGGAAATTTTATACCTTTTCAAAGAAAGTAGTCCAATTAGATCTGCCTTAATTGTCATTGGAGCGAGAATATTGGGTATTTTCTCACTAACATCAATAAAAATATCCCTATGTTTTGTTCACTCTCAATACAGGACCATATTTGATTGTTTATATGGATAGCACTGGAAAATTATTGCAGCTTCGAAACGTTGAAGCCGTGGTAATCTGATCTAGGGTTCTGCCATGGCGCTCTGTAATAAAATATACTTACAGCTCGGAGACTCTCATCTGCTTGGGACGCAATCAGTTCGGGATTCTTCTTCTAAATTGGTACATAATGGAATTAAATACTACGGGTACTATCGCTACTCTATGAGAGTGGGCCGGACGAACATTTAACAAATTAATATATTATAATCGTGAAATTAATTAAATTCCAAAAGTTTAAGTGGACAACAAAAATTATTAAATTTACTCAAATTGTAGAACAAGAACCAATATTTAGTTTACTCCATAAGCAACAATTCTCCATACATCTCTTACCTAAATGCTCTTACCAGTTCACTATCAATTAAAATGATTAACTAATTTGAAATTGATTGATGACACCAAAGGTGTGCAATATAGATTAACTGATTGACGTAACCTTAGCTATATTTCATTTTAAAATTTCTAATACCGTACAGTAATCGGTACTGAAGGTAACTCTAAGCAGTGTTAAAGTTATCTTTAATTAAATTGAAAATTATCAAAATTAAAATAATAAAAAATGGCAATGAAATATATGAATTAACTGCTCAAATAAATAGGAGTTTCCTGAGAAAACACTTCAGTTTGGAAGTTTACTGTTCCCTGTTATATCATCGTTACCTAAAATAGCATAAACATACATATGGCCTCAAGTGGCCTTTCATGACATGGTATCGGATGGATACTAAACCAAAATTTCATCAACAAAATACATTACATAATCGACCTGAGTTGGATATGAACTGCACACGAGCTAAATATTGCCTGTATGAGCAAGTTGTAAACACTTATGATCACTGTGTTGTATACATGGATTCTGTGGGTCAAATACCATAATTTTTCCTTTACATCAGCTGAACAGACCTGCCTAACAGTTACACATTAGCATTGTACACACTCAAATTTTTTAACCCGATCGGGTCTGCATTATTCGCAGATATTTTACCCGTTTACAATGGAAATGCCTTAAGGGGACACGGAACGCCCTATGCTTACAATGTTAAATCATGCTTCACAAAGGTACATTTTTCTAAAACCTATTACAGCTATCAATTTAAAAATTGTACAGCATGTACCTACATATCTTGACTTGGTACTGAAATAACTGGTTTTGAGTGATATGAAGTACTTTCTGATTTTTTTAATTAATTATTATTTGTAATTTACAAATTTGGGCAATATATTGCCTCTTTTTACTCTCATAAAATACTAAATATCTGACCTACAACAATAATAAATCTTTCAGCATGTGCACAACAACTTTAGAAAGGAATCCTGAAAGTTTGAATCCTCTTTATCTTACACAACTTGGGA
This sequence comes from Anabrus simplex, assembly GCF_040414725.1. NCBI lineage: Eukaryota > Metazoa > Arthropoda > Insecta > Orthoptera > Tettigoniidae > Anabrus > Anabrus simplex. The sequence goes on from NC_090265.1 coordinate 1,527,614,764, forward strand.
AAATGTTCCTTATGTATTAAAAAATTACTTTCAGGAAATGGACTTTAAAGTCACAGATTTAGTGCACGCCTGTTCCATAGCTTGGATTATCTGTATCCTCTTCCATTTCATCTTCTAGTCTTCTCTTACAAGCTCTCCTGACTTGTCTGCCCTTCTGATGCAAGTTTTTAACAGACATTTCAGCATATATCAGTCTTTCCAAGTCGAGTCGCAGCATGACGTCACGAGTATGAAAGCCAATGCTCAGCCCCAGTCTTTGCAGCACTTCACATTTTGTGATATTTCCCTGGTTAAATGATGTCACTCATCATATACACCAAAATGAAGTATCTTATTGACATAAATACAGTTTTCTGCAAACGGCTCCATATAGTGCTATTTACACATTCATTAGGATATTGTGTGCGACCATGGAGACATTTTTTCGAAAGGTTAATGTCTGACAGATTCCTCCATAATAGCATATGGCAGGCTGTGAGGATGACTGTAAGTTTCTCCTGTCTCTATTCCTCTGCTGAACTTACATTAGCTGTCTACTCCCAGTGGACACAGTCCATGCTGTAGCTTGTCATCAGTTGATCACATGTGACAGGGCATTACTACCTAGTAGAAGTACTGGTTATTAAACGGTCAGCAACAAAGTTCACTCCAACTCTGGCCTTCTTCGTAGAATGAACACGCTTTTTGAACACTAGTATTAACACGAGGCATACTGGATCATCTAAATACCTATACAGTGAGAACACCGAAGTAAACAGAAACACATGTCATGTAATCACAGCAACGCTAAACAAAGCAAACAAATGACAGTCAACAACCAAATCCGTGACAATGTTACCAACAGTGAAATTCCACAGCAATATATTTCCCTCATCTACTTAAATTTACCACTCTATTGGCATATATATAAAAATACTGCTTCCATCAGTCTAAATGTAAAATTACCTGTCTTGCGGTAGCTTGGAACCTATGCATCATATTACCAAAAAATTAATTAAAATACTTCCAGTGGGAGGATCATCATAATTTATAAATCATTGGAAAGGGAAATGGTCACAGATACAAAATTCAAAATAATAAAACAATTATATAATTTTTTTCGTTCCGTGTCCCCTTAAAGTCTAAAGCTTTATACATACGGTCTTATTTGTTTACACTTTCCAGAGGTCTGTTTAGTGATTGAATTATTCTGTTGCAATTTGCTTGGATACTGTAAGCGAAATGTTGCTTTAAAAGAAGTAACCAAGCTGCCTTCCTTCCCTAAGGTTACTGACTTCATATTTACATTACGGTGTGGGTGAATCCTCGCACGTTGACCATGAGCAAAACTAAATGACCCGACAATGAATCAGATAAGCACCGTTTACCTTATTCTACCATCTAAATACACTCCTGAAAGTGAAGATACCCTGTCTAACCTATACTATTTACACAGAGCAATACAATCACGTACCAATCTGACCGTCATTTACTTCTAAGATGCCAACCGCACCTGGCATTCACATATCTGAATATTACTAAATATTCTGATGATTTTTCTCGTCACAGTGGCTATGGTAATGTCTCACCGTGCACGGTGTGTGGCCATATCCAATTATCTCACATCATGGTCACCATAACAATTTAAACTAGTTTGAAATGTCGCTTAACTTTATCTTCAAAAGAGCCAGATCGAAATAAGTAGGCATGTAACCTACTTCATGAAAATACATCTGGCAGCAAGATCCTCGTAAAAAATAGCCTATAATTATTCTTCCTAGATAAAATTACAAATGAAAGGCCAAGAAAAATCATAGACATAAGTATTATTATTTAACCTTCTTAGAAAAATGTTACCGTGCCAGGTATTTACATTGGATTATTATTATTATTATTATTATTATTATTATTATTATTATTATTATTATTATTATTATTATTATTATTATTATTATCCACCAATGTAATGTTAAAATATAAAATAATTAGGTATCTATTTAACTCTGTTTCATATCAGAGGGCACAATCTGGAATCCATTACATATCAACTAAATATTCCCAGTACGTCTGGATGTTCTGATTATGACGGTCTTTATATCCTGTGTCCGAATATTTATATGCAGGCATCTGCATTTCTATATAGCGTCTTGCCCCTGTTTATTTTATCTCTTACCTTCAACGTAGATTCTAACTTTTACTTTTTCCTTATTATTATTTCCTCGGAGCTTTATTTATATTTTTTCCATCCTTACTCGTAGACTTTGCTCTCATAACGGGATTAATCCGGGATTTGTTTCACTGTTACCTAAACGAAACTATTTCATCCCACTTACGGGGTGTTATTACTTTGTGATTGTGGGACAAAATTTGCTTATTGCTCGATATTTTTCATTCATTTCAGACCTGCACATCCTGTCGGCACTGTATCAGTTAACTCACAAAACGTTTATCATTTATTTCTTACAATATCCCAATTATTATATTACTGTATGGCTATCAATAACAGATGCTCCCATGGACATCAATATCCATAGTTTAGAGTTGGCTAAATAACTTATACGAATCGCAACGGTATTATTATTACTATTATCTGACTTCACAAAATCTCATAAAAAGTTATTGTTAATCACGTCATCAAAAATATCATGAAAATTAATATTGTCGTCGTGACCCATAACTACGCAATTTTCATTCGCAGCAAAACGTACTATTGTTACTATTCCTATATGAATTGGAAATCAGGGGCACGATAGATACAGTTTAGATTATTAAGTGACACAGTAGACATCCCAAAACCTAAATATAATGAAATCATACACGTTGAGCAGATGATGACTTAATGCCGGGCCCTCAAGATTAATTCATGACAAGTCCGTAATTTATGTTACGTGTCATATTATTTATGTTTAAGGCGACTTTAGCGGTCCTTCCTAAAATAAGATTTAAAAATTGTCGTAATTACATATATCGGATATATATCGGATGACAGGTTGTCACGGATATAGTTAATTATTTACAGATCAATTAAAATAACATTTCAATGATCTGGTACTCACATCATCCAAGCTGCTTTATCAGGCTAACACATGCTGCCTTGTCGGCACTTTCAAGGGTTTTTAAGCCATCTTAAATAGAAGCGTTGTCATGGTAAAGATTGGCGTATATCCAAATTGGCACATATTACATATACACTGGTAAGTAATAACACACGGTTCATTTTTGCACACGCCTAACACTCTTTTTCAAATTAATTTTATGCTCTAATACTAATTGTTAACCTAACACACTCCCGCTGTTAATCACCCTCTATTATGGTGGTGTGTAGTTGTCCTGAAGTTACATAATTTCCTATCTTCTGGTCAACTCTGCGAGAAAATAAGTGGCCCTTTAAAATCTCGGTCATTGGGTCACCTGTCCTAGAAGGCTGGCTAGCAATTGTCACAATCTTACCCTCTCGTTCATTGTCCTCTGTCGGTCGCGTTAACGGAATATTTATAGTGAGCTCCAGGAGAGGCTAGCAAACTTGGAGACTGGTGAATACAAAAAGAGATTGTTATTTACAAAAAACGTTCCCTATGTTACATGATAAGGATATACCTCTAGACCATGCAGAATTTAGCCTCTCCAACTCAACTGTCTTTAGATCAAATTGGCTATTTTCGTCTCGGCTTTGTATTTTTAACCTTGCCTTATAATAATAATAATAATAATAATAATAATAATAATAATAATAATAATAATAATAATAATAATAATAATAATAATAATCGTATGGCCTCAGCTACCGTGTGCAGACATTTCAATTTGACGCCTTGTCCTAGGCAATGGTGCATTATTAAGCTAAGGAAGTCTTCTGCTTAGAGCCTATCCTCCCCACAGAAAGTGTAAAAATATATTTTATGAGTATCCACTTACATTCCCAAATTATATTGATGTAAGTACTGAATAATTACAGCATTGATAGGGTGAAAGTTCATTATGGGGATCACTGTAAGTACCTAGGCGTTAATATGAGGAAACATCTTCATTGGAATCACATAAATGGGATTGTAAATAAAAGGTACAGATCTCTGCACATGGAACTCAAGAGGACAAATTGGGGTATATATTCATTTATAGGAAGGAGAGTTAGGGATTGGAATAACTTTCCAGGGAGGTGTTCAATAAATATCCAATTTCTTTGAAATCATTTAAGAAAATGCTAGGAAAACGACAGATAGGGAATCTGCCACCTAGGCGGCTGTCGTAAATGTAGATGAGTATTGATTGATTGATTGATTGATTGATTGATTGATTGATTGATTGATTGATTGATTGATTGATTGATTGATTGATTGATTGATTGATTGATTGATTGATTGATTGATTGATTGATTGATTGATTGATTGATTAGTCGGTCGCTTAGCGTTCACTCGAAGTCGGCTGGACACAAGGGAATTATTTACACGCACACGGCTGCTCGTACTGAGGTAGACTGACTGATTGCTCACTGACTGAGGGTTCGGTTCCCCTCTCCGTTACAAACCTTCGGCCCGACTACGTGATTCTAACTCAACTTCCGGTGTGTTACGGAGCGTCGCAAATTTATCTAGGGACTTCGACAAGTCATCAGCACGTGTCTGTTGTTCCTAACTTTGCTGGTATAACGCTACGGCGCTGAAAGTAGGTTTACCATCTTACCGTTTTGTGTAATTGACTTGGCGTGGGCTCCATTAAACTAAACATCAGTCATTTGTTTGACGGCGGAACATTCGCAGTTCCGTTTCTATTCACACCATCAACACGTGATCAGTCGCACACGACGACTGTATATCAATTAAATTATAATTAATTTAAATGAGTCCACCAAAAATTATATTCACTCTGATTACAGCCATTAGAGGCCCAGTTGATGTGCAACATTACACAAAATCCCGAGATATACTAAAATACTCAGCAAGAAATTTCGGAGCTTAAGAATGGAGCAATTTGATTGGCAGAACCATATTTTACGGGGTCTATCCATCTAATTCAAAGGATTTCGGTTATCCTCTTTCATCGTCGCCCATCTCAGGTTTCTTTGCCTAACAAAGATGCGTTGAAAATTTAGAAAATTTCGGTTCACATTGTGTGGCGGCGAGTGCTCACAGTTAATAGTGCCTGGGTGCAGCTTCTTGCTAAGTGCATTTATGGCATAATAGCTTAACCCTCCAACCGAGCGTGATCTAATTCCGCTATTGTGGATATAATTTTCTACGCCGGTGGGCTGTAACAAGTTCTGCACACGTTGCTAGAATTTTCGACAGCTCCTCCGTTTCTAATAAAAAAATTTAATGAATTAAATATTTCACCATATCGCCATATTTGGTTGCAATATATCTCCGAATTGTTAATACCGTTTTGCTCTTATATTGCCTGTAGTCTCCCAAGCTTCTTGCAAGCTACGGTTTTTTTAAATAATCACTTTTTCTATTATATATCCTTCTGCATGAGGGATCCTGTTGTTGTCAAGTATCCTGTAAATGAGAAAAATTGCACTGCATCTGGCTTCAAATTTTATATATCCTCGCAGATGTCCTTATTTCTGCATCAAATATGAACTGATGCACTCTACCTCAAATGTTTTATGCATATAACAGAATTCCTTACTGTTGAGATTATGTTGAGAATGTTCTTCAACCATTTCTTTTTAAGTTCTTCATCTCTGAGGAAAGAAAATGCCCTGGCAGCTTCACCTAGTGATCTGCTTTTTTTACTTTTATAGCCAGCCACACTACAGCACACTGGAATTTTAGTGCCTGAAAAATACAAATTTAATATAACGATTATAATATAAATACACAAGAGTTTCAATAAAGACAATTATTTATTTTCAACATAACCTCACAAACAAAATATGTGAGCAATGCTTGACTATATTTACCGGCCGTTGGGTGCCTAATTGCAATAACTACCCCTTTCAAATTTAATAAATACTCACTGCTAATAAAACTGGAACATTATAATCACATCAACAGTTGAAGGTAATAATAAAAAATAATACACCAGGCAATGCAAAGTTTAATGCAGGGTCTCTCATGGTGCATGCACTCTGACCAGAGTGCAGATCCTCCACTCCTCGATTCTGACCAATTCTGTCTCTCTCTTTGCCTATGCCTGTCTCTCTCGCTCCAGCTGTTTCCCCTTTCCTCACTCGCTCTGCAGCGCCCCCTCCTTGATTCTGAGCAATAGCTCTGTCTCTCTCTTTGCATATGCCTGTCTCTCTCGCTCCAGCTGTTTCCCCTTTCCTCACTCGCTCTGCAGCGCCCCCTCCTTGATTCTGAGCAATAGCTCTGTCTCTCTCTTTGCATATGCCTGTCTCTCTCGCTCCAGCTGTTTCCCCTTTCCTCACTCGCTCTGCAGCGCCCCACCATCCGAGCCGAGTTGAGCCGAGCTTAGCCGAGTTTAGACAAATCACCCTGAGACAAAACGCTGGCCCGAACCGAGCCAGTGCACGGTGCAATAGAACCTCTGCGCCTCACTTTGCACCCGTGAGAATTTGGGCGTTTGGGAGGCTATGGTCTAAATGACTAGCACAGAACACTCACTTCCACACCAATTGAACGAAAACAGACCTACATTGGTGCCATCATGAACAAGATGGCTTCGAGCTCCCGAACCAATATTTCAAGTCGGTCGTGCACCAACACGTCGTTGCGTCACGGTCAACCGGATGAGTTAGGAAGCGGTTTGCCCTCCTGTAAAGAGAAAAGAACGTCCAAGCGGTGAAAGAAGTTTGTGCAATGTCTTATTTAATGCGGCCAGTTATGTGTCGTTCCCTTTGAGCCTTCGATTTATGGTGGATGGAATGGGAATGATCGGTGCTCATATGCTCATGATTTATTGAATGTAATACTTTTAGGACACACTGATGACTACCAAAAGAAAATCCCAATCCTGGAATTGTTTCACAGTAGTGTCGTGAAATAAATTTAGTTGTAATATTTGTTTACGGTGTATTAGTTTCGAAATGAAAAGATCATCGGGCATGATTCGCCATTTGGAGTGTCGTAAGATCATGCACTGGCTAATAGCTTTTCTACGTTACAGAGGACGTTTGTAGCTTAAACTACATTGCGTTCTTTCTTTCTTGTGAATAAGTAGTTTCAATCTTACAACTAAATGCAATTTTTAATTCAAGGAAATAATAACTCTCAATTTGTATTTAATGGCGAAAATTTTTCATCTTTTTGAAGAATTCCTAAGCTATGATTGGTTCTATTTATTTTTCCAAATAAGCAGTTACATTAATATTAACAGATAATATCAAATAATTCAGTATTCTGCAAACAAGAAACTCTAAAATAATAATGCGTAAGTGCTCCGAGAGATAAAACGAAAATGTGAACCTTTTTCTTTCTTCTTCTTCATACTTCCTTTTCTTGGACTTCACACAGCGCTGTTCATTGAGATATTATATTGGTATTACTAGCAGATAGCAGTTGACTGTTAGTTACTTTTGAAGTGGAAAGTTAGGTTGGTGTTAGTCACTAGACTTACAAATTACGACCATTTTTATATTAATGTTATAAGTGATATAAATTATATAAAAACAGAAGTATCCACAATATGTAGTTCGCACATGCACGAGGAACGTAGCACTATTCACGCTGACTCGAGAGGGTTTATGAAATTCTCGAGATTTTTTGCTGTTTGCCTCGAGACTTTCAAACAAGAAGATTTATTTTGATGGGGGAGGAGGGGTTAACATATACTAACAGATGGATAGTTTTAGGCGACGCAGGGGTGGAAAACGTCTAGGGTTGGAAAGGTAATGCCAGTGGCCATAATGAAGGTACAGCCCCATCACTTGCTTAGTGTAAATATGGGAAAACACGGAAAACCTATCTTCAGGGCTGTCGACGGTGGGATTCGAAACCATCAACTCCCGAATACAAGCTCACAGATACGTGACGCTAAACACACGGCCAATTCCCATCTCTACATTCATCTACTATGTAACGGATAGTCTGCTGAGAAATTGCATTCCGGAGATAGTACTTCGTTCGACTTCCGTAGAAAATCGTCACATTTCCCGTGATGGGTCCTCACTCTGTTTTTTTTTTTTTTACTGGGGACTTTACGCCGCATCGACACAGATAGGTCTTATGGCGACGATGGGATAGGAAAGGCCTAGGAGTTGGAAGGAAGCGGCCGTGGCCTTAATTAACGTACAGCCCCAGCATTTGCCTGGTGTGAAAATGGGAAACCACGGAAAACCATCTTCAAGGCTGCCGGTAGTGGGATTCGAACCTACTATCTCCCGGATGCAAGCTCACAGCCGCGCGCCTCTACGCGCACGGCCAACTCGCCCGGTCCTCACTCTGTTCAGCCCTGTCGAAGTTCTTCGAAGAAGATCAAACCCAAGAGGCTTCCCCTTAATTTCCAGGAGGTTGTGAAGGGTATGAGTTGTTTTTTATTTCTATTCATTTGTCTACTTTATTTTAAGTAGACGTTCTCGCTTTCCAATTGTTGAGCTGTTGCGATAAAAGGTTGGAGTCTTCTGTTTCTTGGGGCAAAGGGTATATCTATGTGTATTGGAAGTTTGACGTTGTTGTTATTATCGGTGATTATAAGAAGGTATAAATATCACAGCGCATTGAATATTTACATGTTTCTTTCGGGAGAACGGTTTGGAGACGTATATTAAAAACATATTCTAGAATATCTAAGATATTCCTTCAGAAAATAGTTACATAACGCTATTTTTGTCACACACATTTCCTGATGATCACCAGCTCTAACACATATGGTATTTTTTGTCAATATATGTTTCTCCCTCATGTGTGGCGCGATGTTACTTAACAACAGTACCTTAAGAACTGCACAGCCCGTGGATCTGCATGTCATGGCCATCCAGCACATCACTGCCTGCACGGCTGCTAGGTAACATCGCATCACACATTCTATTGAAAGACATATTGATAATCATTTGATTTTCCCAAAAAGATGTTCTTAATCGCTCTTTCTCTCTCTCTCTTTCTTTCTTTCTTTCTTTTATTTCTTTCTTAATTCGTTTATTGTCCAGGGTTTGGTTTATCCTCGGACCTCTACTTCCTCAAGGGCAGTGTCTTGGAGCATGAAACTTTGGATCGGGCGGTACAACTGTGGAGGAGGACCAGTAACTCGCCCAGGTGGCCTCACCTGTTATACTGTGGGGAATAGGAAGATTGAAAGGGATAGACAAGGAAGAGGGAAGCAATCGGTCGTGGCCGTATGTTATGTACCATCGAGGCATTTTACTGGAGGAGAGGTGGGAAACCACTTACAGGATGGCTGAGGTGGGAATCGAAACCCACTCTACTCAGTTGACCACCCGAGGCTGAGCGGACCTCGTTCCAGCCCTCATACCACTTTTCAAATTTCGTGATAGAGCCGGGAATCGAACTCGGGCCTATGGGGACGTAAGCTAATCACACTAACCACTACATCACAGAGGTGGACTTCTTAATCGTTACCTTTCAATATTTTCTATTTTGCACTAATTTATTTATGTATTTATTTGTGGCGAAATTAGGGCTCTTGGTCCTTTGTACTTGAGGCTTGATATCGAATATATTATGTATGTCCAAACTTCATATCGGTACTGTATATAATATAATAATATCTATATATATAAAATAAGAGTTTTGTCTGTACATTGCTCAGAATTTGAAAAGAATGGTATTTCTGTATCGGTCATGTCCACAGTAACCAGGAAGTGCATTTTTTACTTTTCCGTAATTTATGTCTGTCTGTCTGTCTGTCTGTCTGTCTGTCTGTCTGTCTGTCTGTCTGTCTGTCTGTCTGTCTGTCTGTCTGTCTGTCTGTCTGTCTGTCTGTCTGTCTGTCTGTCTGTCTGTCTGTCTGTCTGTCTGTACACGCATCACGAGAAAACGGCTGAAGAGAATTTAATGAAAATCGGTATGTGAAGTCGGGGGATGAGCCGCTACAATCTAGGCTATAAGTCATTTTATTCACGCTGAGTGAAATGGTAGTTTAGGGGAAGGCCTTAAATTGAATTATCGAATATTTATATTATTAGCGGTCCTATCGATAAATACTATATAACTAAAGTTATATAGAATTCAATTTCCAGTCATTTATGCCTTATACATTTTTACCGTACCGGCTCTGATAACACAGATATTAATGAATTTGTATTTTTGTTGCTAAGTCCATATCAACGCTGAGCCACGAGAAAATGGGTTAACAGAATTTAATGAAAACCGCTATATAGAGTCTGGGATAAGAAACTATAGTCTAGGCTGCAAATAATTTTATTTTCCCCGAGATGAAATGGGGGAAGGCTCCTAAAATTTAATTTTAAATACCGGTACCTATGTTGTTGCTGTTATCTAAAAGTACTACATTACAAAAGTTATGGACAATACAATTCCCGATCATTGATGTTTCATTCGGTTTTACTGTACCGACTATGATAAGAGTGGTATTTCAGAAGGCCTACAATATCCAAAGCGCTTAACACTGATCAACAATTACTTTACATTGACCATTGTTTGTTGTGATGTTCTTCGTTTCTTATGGTGCCGCTCAACTCCGATAGATGGGATTACTACTGCATACCGAGTATAACAGCCTGACTGAACATTGGCGGGAAATAGCTGGGGAGTTGGGAAACTTTCTTCTTTAGCATGCCATTCCTCTGGTTCATACATTTTCTGATACTGCAGGAACATAACACACTGGTTCATCATAGCATTCACCAGTATCCAGTAATCGGGAAATAGTGGGTTCGAACCCCACTGTCGGCAGCCCTGAAAATGGTTTTCCGTGGTTTCCCATTTTCACACCAGGCAAATGCCGGGACTGTACCTTAATTAAGGCCACGGCCGCTTCCTTGCACTTCCTAGGCCTTTCCTAACCCATCGTCGCCATAAGACATATCTGTGTCGGTGCGACGTAAAGCAAATAGCAAAAAAAAAAATAGCATCATAGCATTCGAGCTATTCAATCCCTACTCTGAGGCACTGATTGGAATGAGTAGTGTGCATTTTTAACAGAATAATGACAGAGGAGTGTTCACGGCAGTCTGCGACCTGGTTGTTCCAGCTCTGGAACTTTGGACTGTTAGATCGGCACCGTACTGTTCGTTGAAAGTGAGAAAGTGTGCGGTTTTTCATTTGATCGAGTATTTTATATGATAATATTGCTTTCAATCGCTACATTCCTACTGACGTTTTTGTAATGACCTATGTTGAATTCAGTTAGGAAAACCACCAAGTCAGTCTTTCTGAGAATCCCGTCGCGAAGCACGGGTACATCAGCTAGTAATTTAATATAGTTATATTTCTTAAGTTAAATTATTATGTCAAAGATTCGTAGCATAATGCTCACAAAAATAAAATATATTACTGTTCACAATTAATGCAAATATTTTCAATAGTATGAATTATGATAAGAAAAGTTTGTAAAAATGAAAATTACGGACATCGAGCATCAGACGTACCGTCGTTGTAATGATCGCGTCGGATAAATATTGACCCACAAGACGCATATCTCGAAGAACGAAAATTGTTTGACATAACTTGAACCTTAGGTGACAGAACCATACCGGCCTGAGCGGATTTTGCAGGCACAACAATGATGAGACTAAATGGGACGTAACAGATGGCCTTCATGGATATTTATAAACATAACTAACTTTCTTTTAAAGCAGCGAAAATAATTAATCAGTTTTGTTCGGCGGTATTAAACATGCAAGTAGGCTGTATTAGATAAAAGGAACGTAAAGTGAAAAGAGATATTTCTTAATCCATAAAGGGGTATCTCCCTCAATAATAATAAAACTAGCGAGGTTCGGGCCCTTTCTAGGCATTTAGTGAAGGAGAGCGAGTTTCAGTCCATCGAATAATGACGTTATGCGTTAAGGATAATGGAAGTTATGAAACGATAGAAAAATAGAAGATAACTCCTGGATTCGTAAAAGTGGTACTTTTGGAAGATAACAAGAATTGACTAAGGGAGGGAGGACAGAAAATATGACTGGAGCGGCCTACCTCACGTAAGCGGAAGTAATGCCATACTCAGTTAGAGCTTATGGTCCTCGCGTGTGTTTCCGAAGTTGTGTGTCTCAAGAAATAAATGTAAGTATTGTACCTTTCCCAGTCCCCAAATGTTTGTTCTAGCTCAGCGGAGAAGCTGCGTGGGGCGCTGGGGTGAAATAAATTGGTTGAAAAGTCTGTCTAAAATTAGCTTAAATCAACGGGACAGATTCTAGAATACATATTTCACTAATGAGAAGTCATGGGAATAATGGGTGGAACAAATTTATTAAAAAATCGCATGTGAAGCTTGATAAATTCCCAAAATAAAAATAGCAATGTTTAATTTACAAAATTTTACAGAGAAATCATCGTGACAGGATATTAATCGAAACGCGGGTCTCGAACCCAAATTATAAACATCGTGTGTGGAAATACGGTGGTATCATTGTGTTTTGACACGAAACCTCGATCATGATCGTCACTGTACGTGACATATAATTATAGATTCGCACATCTCGGCCTGGTTAAACAAATCCGATGTGGTCGGTAAACACATATCAAAACAATGACTCGGGACTGACACATGTCCCCCAAAAGAACACTGAATTTAATATCACAGGGTCCGCTCCGATAAACTTAAGAGGATGGAACGGCACAAATAAAAATCCAGCTCGCGCTGTAACCCAATTATACAACACTTCAGGCAATAATAAAGGACAATAAACATACAAACAAACATACAAGGTGTAATAAGACAGTTCCTGAAAGATAAAAAACGTATAAATACAATTGAGTCATCGTCTGATATCCTGGTCTCGAACACGGGCCCTCTATGGCTCTGGATATCACCACCTGTACTCCGCGCACGTTGCAGGTATTTGCCGGCTAGGCTTAGTAATATCAGCTGATCTATGAGAGAAAGTGACCAGTGGAAATAACTTAAATGCGAACAGAGCCACTTTGCCTCGTTCAGAGCATAACGGAACTGTGTACACACCTATTCATTTACAACGGCTCGGGCAGCAGACATGGAAACTACCTGCGTTCCTTACAGGCCTTTATCCACATGGCCTACGGAACGAGACTCAACTACCACCGCATTGACACAGAAAGCAACACAAATAAGCTCCCTATGCATTCCAAAAATTGCATCACATAATACGCCACATCAAACCTCACAGTAACCCGTACTTCATACGTACCTCGCCTCTCTATGGAGGATAGGGTACACACATTAGCGCTTCTCGCGCCTCGCATCTAGATTATACAGGTTCGAATCTTGGCTCACTCTTGGCCCATTATCTAAGCCTTCTCATGGTTAGTTAACTAATATCTCAGCTCGCTCTCGGCCTCTTATCTAAGCCTTCTCACGCATAATTCCACTATTATCACATGGCGGTAATACACGCATATATCTGGGCTCATTCTGGCATCGCATCTACCCTCTCTGGGTTCTAATCTCACACCCGGCTAAGGGCCAGTATGTTGCATATGATAAGATCCTCGCTCATTTACAACGGTGGAAATATCACACTTGTTTCGCTCCTAGCTCAAAAAAAAGCTCCATGCAAATCATGCACATCCTGACAGTAATAACTATCTGGTATTCGATACTGGGTTCCCCGTTCGAAACACTAGAGGTAAGCTGACCTTCAAATCTATCTCAGGACAATGATATTAAATAACTCTAACGTCCAAAATGGTGCTTAAGAGAACTACTTATAAAACACGTAAAATATATTAAACTATTATTACCCTCATACCATCTGAAGCGAATCTAATAAAACACATTGCTAGAGCATATCGTCAGCTTCAAGTTAAATGAATTAATCTACACATGAAACAAACATGCTTTTGAAACTTACATAACTAAATATTTACATAATTGAAAAAGAAAATGCCCTGAGTCGAGTCTACAACTAAAAGTCATGCTTAAATTGCAGTTTAACTCTGATACCCTCCGACATTGCATCCGCACACCTTCCAGGGCTACGCTGTTAGCACATCCTAGAGCTGCGGAAGTTGAATCTAGAAACCAGGCACTCGACTCCTGGGAACGTCATCACTGTTGCCGTATTTTTCTCTCTTGCTCCACTTCAAGTCCTGGAAACTGAATGCAGCAATAAAATATTCCTCTTCACTGCCTTGTATGTAAACGCACACAGTGTTGCGACCTATGTGAGATTGTTAAAGTAAATGTCCTACTTATGGTATGAGTTCGATCACGAGTAGCCTTTTATGGTATGAAAACCCGGGCACAACATTTTCATTAGGCAGCTAACATTCCGCGAACCCCACTAATAGGACGAACTTGATCTAGTTCAGATATCATCTACTCACTGCACACGTTCGAGCGGGCTGGTTTATTTCCTATGTAAAACTTTATAATTGCTTTGTTTAAGGCACTATATTATAGACACATTGTCCCGAGATTCGATACGAGCGACACGCACTTCGCGCCAGTCTTTCAGTCACAACCTCTGCTTCCTCGGCTGGCCTCCCTTTATAGTAAATGTCCTTTTCCGTTAGGATCGGTGCATCCCCGTTCTCCCTACAGACTGTCTTTGTATACTAACCGCGTGCCGTCAATGGCCGTTTGAATTTCAGTGAGGAAACCATTAAGTTGCTTGCTTGTCACCGCAATGATGCAAGTAGATCTCCATAAATTAAGCCAGTATGTTTTAGTGTTCAACAAATTACAAAACTGGCACTCGTATTGAAATAATTTATTTTAATAACTTGCTGCCAGGCCTGAAATGCTCATAGTTGGGTACGTGCAATTTGCCCTACTCACTTCACGTGACAAATTCAAACATCTCTGTTAGCCTTTAGCGATCTCCTTTCTCTCACTCTCCCTCGCGTAGTAACGCTACATACGGGGTTTTCACGAGTAATTTTGAAATAAAGCTTTCTTCTCGTTCGGGGTCTCCACAAGTAATCGCAAGGACTGGAGCCTGCGCTATGGGGTCGCCTCCTCCTAAAGCACGGAGTTCGGGCTCTGCATGGTGCTATATTTGAATATTCTGATTACATGAAATGATGCTATTTGGACCGTAATCTGGTGGTGCGGTACAGTATAAGCAATCAGTATCAAAGAAATTTCAAGGTCATGGGTTCAACGGATACTTTTTTCTTAGAATACTATGTTGAAATCAACTCCAGTCGTATCAAATACATTCTACCATTTCTTGTTTGCGTACTGTGTTGAAACAGAATCTAACAGTAATAAATGTTTCGTCCGACCACGCGGTGTAGGAGTCAACGCGTCCGCCTGTCACCCGGCGGCCCCAGGTTCGATTCCCGGCCGGGGGACTATGTGTTTTGTGTCGTCCTTAACGTTCCTTTCCTCACATTCAACACTCTACACTTCCACAATTACAATTACACGTAGGTTCAAGTAATATGTTGCAAGTAGTGACAAAAGATCTACAGAAGTCGCCGCCACGAACAAATATCATATAAATAAAAAATATAAAAATGATTCTATCTCCAAAATTCGCACCTTCGAATTGAAATGAATCACGTCATGTTCCTTCAAGTACTTTGCTATGACCATATTTCTGTAATTTGCAGCTCGTAAATTTACAGTAGTTACAACGGGTTAATCATATTTCGAATAATACGATTAATTCGTGAAGGTTTTGGGGATGACGTCAAAAACCCTGCGCCCGCTAGAGGCTGAAAACCAAAGCCTAAGACATTGGATATGATCCTGGCTTGCCTACCAAACACACCCTCCTCTCCACCACACTATCTCAAGTTGGCGCCCCTGTTGTGAGGTAAGTACAACAATTCTAACCCTAAATCTTCAAGATCAATAATAGGGAGGAATTCTGAAGTTGTGAAACGTCGAAAACTATAGAAAATTACGCCCAAGGACAAATTCAGAGGAGGCGAATTAACTGCCAGACAAGGCATGGAGAATGTAATGAAAGAAACACGCAAGCACCTCCCCATTGTGATGGTGAAACTAATTATTTCCTTCTATTGACAAAATCGGCAAGTACTCATAACATTTCAAAACTGAAACCTGCATACACAACACAATTGATAGCTGGACTCGGAAAGGATGATACATAATTTCTTGTATTTACAGCTCTGAATATGTTTATCACCTACATTGACAATTTAGACAGAAAAGTGTGAAATATACTAAAGATATCAGTTTTTAAATTTATTTTTAAGAAAATAAAATCTCTGTTTAAAAGTCGGCTTAATTCCTAGATCAGTGTTTCATAACCATCTTTATAATTCAGCTACACCTTGGTGAAACTTGACTGCCTAACATATATTTTAATCTACAGTACATTATAAAAATGTGTTCTGCTGTAGGCACGCCAGCCTCATGACCTAGGAAAAGCATGCCCCCGGTTCGATTCCCGATCAGGTCAGGAACTTTTCCCTGGATCTAAGCCCTGGCTCCAGGTCCACTTAGCCTACGTGAGAACACTTAAGGAGTTATCCGGCGGTGAAATAGCATTCCCGGTCCATAAAACCAAGAGTAACGGTCGAGAGGATTCGCTGCGCACACCTCAAAATCTGCAGGCCTTCGGGATGAGCAGCGGTCGCTTGGGAGGCACCTCCCCACTGTGACGTTGAAACTAATTATGTCCTTCCTTTTGTTCAGTAGGGGGCCAAATTACAATTCGTATACTCCCAATACAATTTTAGAACAGTATATACAATACTCTTCAAAGAAAGACTATCGCTTTAAGTTTACAACTTACAAAATCTATTGTTGACAGAATCAGTAGTTTCACATTTACTTCAAAGCATTTCAGATAACAGATATCACTTTTGTCTCTGCCAACCATTATTTTAAGATCCACTCTCAATAATGAGTGCAAACAGTCTGCTGTATAACACAGTGTACTATTTGGGCTTGTGTCTTTGAGCACAATATTGTTGTTCTTTGTCGCAATTTTTAAAGGCGAACACAAAGTTCTTCTTTGACGGTCGAAAGCCCATTTCGTTATTTTTTTTTTTTCAATTGGCTTTACGTCGCACCGACACAGTTAGGTCTTAAAGCGACGAATGGGTAAGAAAGGGCTTGGAGTGGGAAGAAAGCGGTCGTGGCCTTAAGATACAGCCCCAGCATTCTCCCCGTGTGTAAATGAGAAAAGCCGGAAAACCATCTTCAAGGCTGCCGACAGTGGGGTTCATTTCGTTACTTGGTTTTAATGTCCGTCATGCATGAAAACACTTGTTCACATAAATAACATATAGAGAATATTGGAGTATCATGTCAATCAATCAATCAATCAATCAATCAATCAATCAATCAATCAATCAATCAATCAATCAATCCGTCAATCAATCTATCACTACTGATCAGCATTTAGGGCAGTCGCCCAGGTGGCAGATTCCCTATCTGTTCTCTTCCTAGCCTTTTCTTAAATGATTTCAAAGAAATTGGAAATTTATTGAACGTCTCCCTTGGGAAGTTATTCCAATCCCTAACTCCCCTTCCTATAAACGAATATTTGCCCAAATTGTTCCTCTTGAATTCCAACTTTATCTTCATACTGTGATCTTTCCCACTTTTACAGAAACCACTCGAACTTATTCGTCTACTGATGTCATTCCACGCCATTTCTCCACTGACAGCTCGGAAAATACCACTTAGTCGAGCAGTTCGTCTCCTTTCTCCCAAGTCTTCCCAGCCCAAACTTCGCAACATTTTTGTAACGCTACTCTTTTGTCGGAAATCACCCAGAACAAATAGAGCTGCTTTTCTTTGGATTTTTTTTTTTTGTACAGTTCTTGACTCAAGTAATGCTGGTAAGGGTCCCACACACTGAAACCATAATCTAGTTGGGGTCTTACCAGAGACTTATATGCCCTCTCCTTTACATCCTTACTACAACCCCTAACTACCCTCATAACTATGTGCAGAGGTCTGTGCCCTTTATTCATAATCATATTTACGTGATTACCCCAATGAAGATCTTTTCTTATATTAAGACCTAGCTACTTACAATGATCCCCAAAGGGTACTTTCAACCCACCAACGCAGTGATTAAAACTGAGAGGACTTTTCCTATTTGTGAAACTCACAACCTGACTATTAACTATTAACATCACACCATTGCCTACTGTCCATCTCACAACAATATCA
This sequence comes from Anabrus simplex, assembly GCF_040414725.1. Lineage (NCBI taxonomy): Eukaryota > Metazoa > Arthropoda > Insecta > Orthoptera > Tettigoniidae > Anabrus > Anabrus simplex. The sequence continues at coordinate 1,527,632,867 of NC_090265.1, forward strand.
AGGTCATTATGCATTTGCTCACAATCTTGTAACTTATTTATTACTCTGTACAAAATAACATCATCTGCAAAAATCCCTATCTCTAATTCCACCTCTTTACACATATCATAGATATATATAAGAGAACATGAAAGTCCAATAATACTGCCTTGAGGAATTACCCTCTTAATAATTACAGGGTCAGTTAAAGCTTCACCTACTCTAATTTTCTGAGTTCTATTTTCTAGAAACATAGCCACCCATTCAGCCACTCTTTTGTCAAGTCCAATTGCGCTCATTTTTGCCAGGAGTCTCCTATGATCTACCCTATCAAATGCCTTAGGTAGGTCAATCGCGGTACAGTACTGAATCCAGGATATCTGCTTTACCTCGCCGGAATCCTACAAGTTGAGCTTCAGTGGAATGACCTTTCCTAAACCAAAACTGTCTTCTATCAAACCAGTTATTAATTTCGCAAACATGTCTAATACAATCAGAGGGAAAGCTTTCCCACAGCTTACATGAAATGCATGTCAAACTAACTGGCCTGTAATTTTCAGCTTTATGTCTATCACCCTTTCCTTTATATACAGGGACAACTATAGCAACTCTCCATTCATTTGGTAAAGTTCTTTCATGCAAACAATAATCAAACAAGTACTTCAGATATGGTACTATATCCCAACCCATTGTCTTTAGTATATCCCCCGAAACCTTATCAATTCCAGCTGCTTTTCTAGTTTTCAACTTTTGTATCTTACTGTCAATGCCATTGTTGTCATAGATAAATATTAATACTTCTTTATCATTAGCCACCTCCTCTATCTGGACATTATCTTTGTAAGCAACAATCTTTACATACTGCTGACTGAATACTTCTGCGTTTTGAAGATCCTCGTATACACACTCCCCTTGTCCATTAATAATTCCTGGAATATCCTTCTTGGAACCTGTTTCTGCCTTGAAGTACCTGTACGTACGCTTCCATTTTTCACTAAAATTTGTATGACCGAAAATTATGCGTGCCATCATGTTATCCTTAGCTTACTTCTTTGCTGGATTCAATTTCCTAGTAAGTTCCTTCAATTTCTCCTTACTTCCACAGACATTTCCAACTCTATTTCTTTCCAACCTGCACCTTCTTCTTAGTCTCTTTAGTTCCCTGTTATAATATAGTCGATCTTTACCAATTCCTTACCACCTTTAAGGGTACAAACCTATTTTCACATTCCTCAATAATTGCTTAAAACCCATCCCAGAGTCTGTTTACATGTTTTTAATCGTTTTCCACCGATCATAGTTAATTTTTAGAAACTTCCTCATACCTGTTTTATCAGCGATATGGTACTGCCTTACAGTCCTAATTTTAATATCTTCCTTTCTTTCACATTTAACTACCACGAACACAGTTTCGTGGTCATTAATACCATCTATTACTTCGATTTCTCTATAGAGCTCATCTGGTTTTACCAGCACCACATCCAGAATATTCTTCCCTCTAGTTGGTTCCATCACTTTTTGAATCAGATGCCCTTCCCATATTAACTTATTTGCCAATTGTTGGTCATGCTTCCTGTCGTTCGCATTACCTTCCCAATTGACATTTGGTCAATTGAGATCACCCGCTACAATCACGATCCTTTCCTTATTGTTTCCAACATAGGTGATTATCTTATCAAATAATTCTGAATCAGCTTCTGCGCTACACTTTCCCGGTCTGTACACTCCAAACGCATCAAGATAAGCCTTACACCTAGAATTTCATATTTGTCAACTGTTACTTTTTCGTAGCTTACAAATTTTTCTTTTACCAGAATGAATACTCCCCCTCCTACCATTCCTATCCTATATCTACGATACACACTCCAGTTCCATGAGATAATTTCTGCATCCTTTATATCATTTCTCAGGCATGATTCAACTCCTATTACAATATCTGGTGAGTATATATATCTATTAAATTAATTAATTCTATCCCTTTATAATACTTCTACAGTTGAGCACTAATATTTTTATGTCATCTCTACTTGATTTCCAGTTCCCTGTTCTCTTATCACCGCTCCCTAGTCCACCCCGTTTCCCTGAATGTACCTCCCTATAACAATTCTAAACAAATTTCCTAACTAATATGCACCACTGCGGTTTAAGTGAAGGCCATCTGAGCGCAGATCCCTATCTCCTAACTACCCATTAGGATCTATAAATCTCACTCCCAGTTTCCCATATACCCACTCCATAGTATAATTTAAATCTCCAATGACCTTCCAGTCAGTATCCCTCCTACACAGTATTCCACTGATAACAATCTCCGCTTACCTAAACGTCACCCGTGCTGCATTTACCAGGTCCCATACATCCCCAACTATGTTGGCACTTATATCTGCTTACCTTACGTTGTTAGTACCAACGTGAAACACTACCTCCTTCTCCTTTCCCTCCTCCTTCTGATCTCCTTTCCTCAACATCTCCGTTAACCTAAGTCCTGGATAACACTCTACCTTGGTACCCTATTCTCCACACACTTTCCGACACGTCTAACAATGGTATTCCCCATGATCAGAGCCTCACCCCTACCCACCTCATTTAATCCCCTCCTCTCCTGGTTAGTCCTATCTTTCCTGACAGCTACAGAAGCTACTTCCTCCTCCATTTTCTCCATCCCATGACCCTGTTCCACCTGTCTTTTCGGATCCACTACTCCATATTTCCGTTTCCTGCCTTCCTTTCTCCTACGTCCACACTTCTCAGCAACAGTCCCTGTACCTCATCTTCCCTCGGCTGTTTTACCTGCAGTGACTCGTACCGATTTCTCACAGACACCTGACCTGAATTCTGATCCTGAATGGAGCCGTTAGCTTGCAGTCTCCTTCCCTTTCTCCTATATTTTAGGAAACTAATTTTTACCGAAAGCTGCTAGTCTGTTTGTCAAAACAACAGTAAATTTCGCGTGGGGTGTCCACTATACAACGAGCACTGTTGAATTTGAAAACGTTCTTAAAGAATTATTTTGTTCTACCACACTATGATAGGTAATTTCACGTGACGTAACTGTGTCTTAATGGCATCCATTAAAGTACTGCTGCTATTTCAGCTACCGATTTCTAACTAACCATGTCCAGTATAAATTTATATCGTACAGGGAACAATCCTCAAGCTTTTAAAGAAACAATCCTAAATGTCAAGTCGAGTTTTGAAAGTGACACTGATTTCGAATCACCCGAAACTCTGGCAGAAGTGTTGAAAGTTACTAGCAATTTATTACCACAAAAAGAAAGATGGACTGGAGAAAATTTGAGTTTTTTTCCTGTGTTGTAAACTGTCCTGCTTTGGGGTTATAATCTGCACAGGCCATCTGTTGAAATAGTCGGTAACAATACACGAGCAGCTAGATCTACGCTGCGCTGGAGCCAGCTAGAGCGACTCATGACGTCGGCCATGGTCAGTATATATCATGCAGAACATCTGTCGCAATAGTAGAATAATAACCGATGAGGATGCACCTATATTTTTCAAACTGTATTCCACTACGCTGGATCATTAATAACTTCTGATAAAACTATTAAAAATGTTTTCGTGGGTATCAATATTTTCACCAGAGTGATGTACATCTAGCTACGAAGTATTTCTTGTAAAGATTGTTTGATTTTAGATTTTATCAGTGTACTCGTATATATTATACACATCGTATTGCAGTTGGCAAATATACATAATTAGATGCATAAAAAGAGATGACATTTAATAATGCAATACGATAAGATTTTAAAAATAAAAAAACTTAGAAATTTACTTATGGTCGAACAAAAACAGTTGTATGCATCTTGCATATATGGTATGACAATTATTAAACTCAATTATTCTCGTTGCATATGCAAGAATACAGAACACCTAACATGGCGTTGTGGAACCCAAGGGTTCCTCGGAATTTCCGCTGTAAATCGTTGATCCGGGTAATGAACGTCACACTGCAAAAAGAAATAGTGTGTTATACCGTCCAATTTCCACTATAGTAGTAAAATAAATTCTATTCGTTTGATACAAAACGTGAGTGTACAATAATATTTGATCATTTCAATAGGTGCACATTTATGTTTCTCCACCGAGCGGATCAAGGATTAATAGCATTTCATACGTAATAACTATATTGCTGTTTGCACCACAAACAATGATCAAGAAATCCGATAGCAGGAACGTCGAGAAGACAATGGACAGTTACCCACCGTAATTTCTATACAACAGTTATTCTCCGCCCTCCCCTCCCCAACCCCCTTCGCTGGTCCAAACACAATTAGGGACGAAGCGAGCTGGCCCACTGGGTCTGAAAACCCTGCTCTGGTTTTCAATAGGGCGACAAACTAACCATAAGTTGCTACTAACAACTGCGTGTAATTAATTGAGTTATCAGAACGGGACTCGCCTCTCCGGGGGAATACAACTCCCCTTTCCACTGGTGAATGTATTGTATGACGGAGAAGCTGGCGGAAATCATCTGGGAAAACTCATCATCACTTGAGCTATAACATATGTTCAGTTCAAGCCAGTGATTGCCCAGCGATCACCAGCCTCAATCACAGGAAATGAACGTGCATTTTCTACAAAACCATCTCCCAATTCTAGGAGTAAATAAGATATCGAACATAGGACCTATAGCCCTGGAGTACTGGTTGATCGACTGAGGAAAATTAGGTGTCATGTATTATTTATTTATTTATTTATTTATTTATTTATTTATTTATTTATTTATTTAGTTAGTTAGTTAGTTAGTTAGTTAGTTAGTTAGTTAGTTAGTTAGTTAGTTAGTTAGTTAGTTAGTTAGTTAGTTAGTTAGTTAGTTAGTTAGTTAGTTAGTTAGTTAGTTAGTTAGTTAGTGCTGCAAATTGTTGCAAGGCACTTGCTGCTGGGTTTATACTTCATGGAAGAAAACTAAGCAAGTTATTTGCACAAGGTTTTCACAAGTAACTTGCAAAAATTACTTGCAGATACGGTTTACAAATGCTTGCAATGCCACTCAACCAAAATGGCGACATACAGGCAGATCGCATATGTTACAGCTCTCGTAATTCTTATGAAGAAGGAAAAGAGGAGAGTTAGGAAGGTTTGAGTTAGGGACTGGATACTCAGATGACCACGGTATGGAACCTACAATAATCCTCTGCAAGAATTGAGATTAAAGAATGAGGATAGGTTTAAAACTTTTGTTTAATGTCTGCAAAGATTTCGGGTATTTATTGAAATTAATTAGAACTAAGTGGAAATATGCTACCTGACAAAGTTTCTGCATGATTTTCTCCTAAAAATCAAACTCACAATTAACAGGCTTGCCACTTCACACCCGCGGTGAATGGCAAAGAGATAAAAATCTGTTCTGTAAAACACTGCTTGAAAATATTATTTCGCCTTCAAATTCAATTTAAAGTTTCTACGCTTTGGCAGTAGCATGTGGCTACATTTTATGCCATATGATATTACTGCCCTCTAGACTAAAATGTTCCAACACCCGGTACCCGGAATTATCTTCGTCCGAAAACGCAGCTGTTGTTGCTTCAGTCAAGTGGTTTATGAGAAGTCCCATCGAAATGCCGCTACGTTGTGTGATAGTTTAAACATTAGCGTAGTTGGGGACCTTCCCTAACAAAACTCACCTCATCTCCTAAAAAAGACAGGAGTAAAATTTCACAAAATCACAACCCAAAACCCAATGCAGAATACTTTGAAATCTCAATAATCAGCTACGGTAATACACATTCTCTAATGGAAACCAAGAATCCACAACCTCCTCTCTCAGATGCACAAAATAATAATAATAATAATAATAATAATAATAATAATAATAATAATAATAATAATAATAATCTACTAGGTATATACTGTATTAAAAGGGTTTACAAAAAAAACTGTAAATACATTGCTCTCATTTTACGAAGAAACTGGGGATCATTCTTCCGCTGGCCAACTTCCAGCTCTCTCAAATACAGCTTGGGAAGCCAAGTGACACGTGTATTAATTTTAACGCTGGTGAATTACAGTGTTTCTAGGTTCTTTGTCTTAAACATAAAAAGGTTGTGCAGAATGTTTTGGCTGTGTACATGGTTTTGGGATGGACAAGTTAAACAGCGAAAGAAATCTACGGCTACCCATAACACTGCTAAATAATCTATAGATAAACAGAGTAACTGCGATTACTCGCATTTTGCCAAATATTTATAGCCAAGCTGATTCATTAAGACGTCATAACAATCGAATTTACGATAACTGTTTATCTAAGAAAATTGTTTTGCACTATTTCAAGTTGCTCTTCATACACTTTATAACTGAGATTCCAAATGAGCGATGCATATTCTAGACTCCTTACGAAGGTGTTTTGTAATAACTTCGATGCCTCAGGAATGGTGAAGTCACATGTACATCTCGTAATAAAACCTAATACTCTATATCTGCAGCTGTCCCACTCATTGGCTTAATGGTCAGCGTACTGGCCTGCGCTTCAGAGGGTCCCGGGTTCGATTCCCGGCCGGGTCCGGGATCTTAATCGCTTCTGATTAATTATTCTGGCTCGGGGACTGGAGGTATGTGTCCGTCCCAACACTCTTCTTGTCAAATTCAGACAACATACGACACTACCAACCACCACAGAAACACGCAATAGTGATTACATCCCTCTCTATAGGGTTGGCGTCAGGAAGGGCATCCGGCCATAAAACAAGGCCAAATCCACATATGCGACCCCACAGGTGTGGAAGAAAGCAGTATCAAAAGAAGAAGACTCTATATCCACCGCTACTTTGTATATATGCACAGAGAACGTCAATTTAGCGTCAAAATGTACTCCTAGATTCTTGACAGAATTCACTAATGACACGTCAAGTATTCAAAATAGTATATCGTCTGCGTCCCTCGCTGTGAATAACAACATGTTTGAATGCTGTATGCATTTAGGAAGATCATTTAAAGTAATAAGGAGAGCTGTGGTCCAAGATTTGAATCTTATGGAATACCATAAAATGTAATAATTCTCGCCTAGTCACATCCTTTGCATGACAGAAATTCTTACATATCAGATATGATGCAAATAATTTGATTAGGCTATGACAGAGTCCGTAAAGAGCTGGTTTATTTTAAACCGCTTCCTGATAATTTTTAAATAATTTTCTAAAATCTCAACTTGGCCTTCTGGGTACATAGTTGCTGATATTTCATGAGTGAACTCCAGTAAATTTTTCGTCGTCGTTTTCCCAGATCTGAAGCCATGTTGAGAGTCACTGATTATAATTTCCACGTGTTTTAATGCATCCTGCTAGGGGGTTAAAAAATTGTAAGAAATTGTAACTTGCCCGTGGTTTTTAATTACTGATCTGTCCCTTGATTTGTGAAGTTGACAAATTTGCGTTATCTTCCACTTAGCAAAAATCGGTCCAGTTTTTAGCGAAATGTTAAAAACGATTAAGAGAAGGTATAATAAAATATATCCATAAACTTTAATTTTATACGAAGGGATTCAATCTGTGCTTTCGGCTTTGTTTAGGACTCATCTTGCGTATTGCACTAAATGTAGTTTGGACTAATTTCTTTAATCTTTTGCATATTCATCAATGGATCCGTTTCTGTATTCTCATATTTCAGCAAATCATACTGCACTCGTTTCTCTGTGTACAGAGGAGAAATGTTCCATTGTATTTCATCACACTGAAAATCGAGTTCCGTTGTTTGCTTATAACGAATACCTAAAAATTCTTCGTATCCGCGCGTATTTCAAATTCGACAAGACCGATATATTTATCTGTCATATATCATCATCGATCTGCATTTAGAGCTATCTCCCAGGTGGCAGATTCCCTATCAAGTGTTTATCTATTTCTTTCTTTAATTATTTCAAAGAATTTGGAAATTTATCTAGCATTCCTATCGATAAGGTATTCCTATGCCGACAAATAAGGATGCATCTTCCAAGAAATGAAAATTTGCTTCAGTGTGTCCTCTTGAATTCTTCATACTATGATCTTCCCTACCTTCAAAAGCTCCAACCAAACCAAAACCAAACCCCATGGTGCAACAGCCCGAAGGGCCATTGCCTACTAAGCGACCGCTGCTCAACCCTAAAGCCTACAGATTACGAGGTGTCACGTGGTCAGCACGACGGATCCTCTCGGCCGTTATTCTTGGCTTTCTAGACCGGGGCCGCTATCTCACCGTCAGATAGCTCCTCAATTGTAATCACGTAGGCTGAGTGGACCTCGAATCAGCTCTCAGATGCAGGTAAAAAACGCTGCCCTGGCCAGGAATCGACCCGGGGCCTCCGGGTAAGAGGCAGGTACGCTACCCCTACACCTCAGGACCGGCCTTCATAAGCTCCACTCAAGCTTATTTGTATACTAATGTCCCTATACGCCATCTCTCCATTGATAGCCTGGAACATCTCGCTTAGTCCAGTAGCGCGTCTTCTTACTCCCAATTATTCCCAGCCCAATGTTTGCAACATTTTAGTAATAAGCTACTACACTTTTGTAGGAAATCACTCAGAACAAATCGTGTTGCTTTCATATGGATATTTTCCAGTTCTCGTGTCAAGTAATCCTAGCGTGGTCCCATACACTGGAACAATACTCCATTTGGAGGGACCGTGACAAGAAGATTGGTTAGTTTTGGATTTTCATGAATAAGACGACACCGTTACTTTCTTTCCACAACATTTCTTTCTCCACAGATGTTATGTATGTATGTATGTATGTATGTATGTATGTATTGAACCCTTGAACTTACCATTCCATCGTTATCGTGACATTAAGGCCCCACAGTTGATGGCGCCACTTCTTACTGAACCCTTGAACTTACCATTCCATCGTTGGTCGGCCACGGCTGCTACAGTAGAACAATTTAGAACTCTTAAATCATGGGTCGTTGCGGGAATAAATTCGGTCACGATCTTAACCAAACGATGGGGTTCAGAAGAAAGCCTAACTACTTGAAATGAGGAGCAAAAATGTGCTTACTAACTTTTATTAACTGAATTAGCACGATAACATAATTAATTTGATATGCATTCTTGCGAAAAAAAAATATAAATTATTGGTTTTGAATGTTCCAAACACAGTCACATTACATAACGTCACTTCGTTTCTTCCAATGCCGAAGATTTACTTCAGAGAAGCTAATATGTCAGTGGACAGCGAAACTGAAAAACTGAAACAGGGAAGACCTGAAAACCGGGCACCTATTATTCCAAACAAGAACTGAGAGTTAATCCACACGATCCGTGGAAAATCTGACTTTCAACAAGTAGAACGCCTGATTTCCTCTCAATTAAGGTTATCCACCAGTCAAATACCCTTCACGGATACGGAACATCCGCCGAATGGACCCTTAATCGAACCAAACTGACTATCAGTTGCTTTGGATAGGTTGCGAAATATTAAGGGAAAGCATGGTGTTCACTACAAGTTAACAGCATCATTCACAATTGAAATAAAATTCCACCATGTATTTGTCATTCATGACACCCTTAAGTGATAAGATAATCCCGATGCTAACTGTGCATCACCCAAACAGCTGTTCGGAAGGAACCAACAACAACAGGATCCGGGAGGATCTTACGTTAGATCGTTCTAAAGGAACAAAACTGCGAAATGCAGGAAACAATTACTAATCATGCATTTAGAAGAAATGCCAAACACTGAACTTAATCAAAAAGTGAAAAGTCACTTGAAAATATTATTATTGAACCGATTTTCAGGTTAGAGATGGGTTTGTTATGCCTAATAAAATTACCAGTCCACGCTAAAATTTACTACAATTTTAAGGAATTCTTTCCCTTGAAAAACAATGCTACCAGTACAGATCTCTCTATTTACTGTCTGTCCCAACACACTACTATAAAGTGATTACTTACTTACGTTAACTATGAATAAGAATGAAAATACGACAAGATTAAAAATAAAATAAAATACTGGCTGACGAATCGAAACCGCCTTCGCAACTCAAGTCTCACACTAATACACTGAGTGTCAATATGCACACTATCAAACGAGAACGGACGTCAAAACGAGAAAACAATAAAGTCCGTAAAAATAAATTAACGTCTCGAAGTCATTAACGCTTAGCACGCACGAAGAATTACAGTAAAAACATTTAATCTATGTCGAGCCGATATCCAAGACTTGGACACCCCTCACTTCTCTGATAGCAGTCCCGTTATCTCAATGGAGAGCTCCGCATGGACCCTCTTCATAAAATCATATCGTATTGTAAATGCTACCTTTCCCCAGGCCGCTTCAAGAAACAAAACAAAAGAAAACATCTAAACTGAGACTTGAGTGTGTACAGCTACCATCCCAGACCTATCGTCGGGCTCACTTGAAATCTGTACACCCTAACCCTAATCATTATATACATGATGCCTTCCAAATTCTATCGTCGGGCGTGACCTAGGACGTCTCATCATCAGTGACTCCTAGAATAACACGTGACGTCCTAAATCTATCGTCGGGCGTCAAAGTGGGTCGTACTACACCTCTCTTAAGATATCAGGCGAACAGCAATTTCAAACAAACTCGGATATTCAACACTAAATTTGGTCAGACAAATACCACACGACGGAACCAACGTCTCTATTATCAAAGGAATGCAAGTCGAAATACAGTAAATATCTACCTCTCGAAAAAATACAGTAAGTGTCTACCTCATTATAATATGTGAACTCAAAAATAAATAGACGTGACGAACGATTCTCCACCTCGAACACAATCTCAGCCTGTGCACTGAAGTGTTAGGGAAGCAAATGAAAATTCCCAACACACGTTTACCCTTTTAGTGGATGCCTTCAAAATAATAATCATCACCACCGCATTCGAAATTCTCAACTCGTCTATCATCAATTCCAACCATCTTATCAATGACTTCTCCAGTGAACAAATTCAATATAACCCAACCGTGTGTCCAAAGTGCTCTTCGATCCTGGAGATCGCACATTTTCTTAACGAAAGTCACTGGATGTTTACTACCCAGACCTTAACATTTACTAGAGTCGTTTTCACTTGGAATCGTTCTATATTTTTTTTTTTGCTAGGGGCTTTACGTCGCGCCGACTCAGATAGGTCTTACGGCGACGATAGGACAGGAAAGGCAAGGAGTTGGAAGGAAGCGGCCGTGGCCTTAATTAAAGTACAGCCCCAGCATTTGCCTGGTGTGAAAATGGGAAACCACGGAAAACCATTTTCAGGGCTGCCGATAGTGGGACTCGAACCTACTATCTCCCGGATGCAAGCTCACAGCCGCGCGCCTCTACGCGCACGGCCAACTCGCCCGGTGTTCTATAAATTTACAAGGCTTCACACCATGGTCGTCTCAAATTCGGATTGATTGCGGAAAACAATACAGCCTGTCTTAACACAGCCTGTTTCCTAAATACTTCCTCTACAAAAATACAGCTTGCCTCAACACACTTTCTCATCGCTTTATTCCAGCGGTATCACTTCTCTCTCATCTCCACGTACATATAAATCCATCGCTCTCAATCCCTTTTCCTTCACGACCCTTTTTCATACTTCGATCCCCTGGTGAAAACGACAACCATTATTAAACACATCTCTTACTTTACTATTATTACGACTTTCGAACCTCAAGAGTCCAAGAGCACACATCGACCTTTCGCAACACTGGTATACACGATGTCTCAAAATTTCCTTCCCATTAAACTGTGACTCTAACAAATTTTATTGACATTATCTAAATATGCTTACGATCCTTGCAAAAATAACTGGTTAAATGCAATTTTACAGAGAAGAATTTCCTTATCCCGCGGTACATTATTATTATTATTATTATTATTATTATTATTATTATTATTATTATTATTATTATTATTATTATTATTATTATTATTATCGACCAGCATTTCTGAATGCAACTGACACCTGAGATTACGATATTCGCCACGACAAATTTACACTTATAACGTTCACAAATCCGCACTTTGAATGATATCTCATCTCAACACAAAATTTTAAGCGTCGCATTTTACCGTTCTTGACATGAATTTTACACACTGAAATTTTCACACGCTGACCAAAATTTACAACGCCTCTCGCCTGATAATTACGAATATCGACCCGACAATCATCTGGAAACGTTGGTTAGGACAGACAGTAACTAACTAACTACAACATAATATAAATTAGACAGACCTGCACAATGGTGACATTCTCAGCATTCTGGTTACATCCTCACCAGCAACCTCGTACTTAGCCACTCATTTTCACAGATAACATTTTCATTTTCAAAATCTCACTCATCCAAACACTACCCTTCACACACACGATATTAAATTTACCATATAAATAATGCACTTTCTCTGTAACTTGCACCACGAACTTCCCTCGTTCTGCAGTCGACTACAACTGTCTGATGCTTTCTCAGAGTGGTTTCTCTCTCCGTTGTTTCAATAAGAACAGGTGTTCAACCGATAAAGGGAGCAGAACTCCTCTGTGTAGCTTCCCCCGGACCCTCTTCACTTACAAGAGTACATGAAATGATAAAATATAAAATCTGCTGTGTATATTTCGACCAGCCTACACCTTCCCAGTTCTTCTGCAAACGTTCACAAATCCCAATCACTTTCTCTCTTTAACCAAATATATGGACCTTAGCCACTAACATGAATTTAGATATTGGTCGGTCAATCTGGCGCGAATTTCCCAAGATGACGGGCGCAAGCTCCCGCGGCTCCAAGTTCCAGATCGACACTCCAAAATCTACGGTGGGGGGTTTCTTTTATAATTTCCGGAAGGACGCTATCCCCTCTATGAGGCTTGGTTGTGTAATTTGCCAATTTTGCTTCTAATAAACCGATTTTGATAAGACTTGTCCCAGAACTCCGGACAGACTTGCACTTATGTTTGATGTTAATTTTATAATTTTCCTACACTCACAACAGGAGAAATAAATTGTTTCTGCCCGTGCGTTTCGCGCGTTTTCTTCTGCCCATGACCTTGGCACGTGTAGCTGGTTCGCTGATCTCACGCTAACATTCACTTGGGCTTAACTGCACTTTAAAGTTTTCCCTGGTGTCACTACCTTCACAGAGGGTGTATGAATAATTTTGCTTATTAATTTCTTCATTTACTATATTATCAAAATCCCTCGTTGTGCAGAATTCCATTAATTTAGAGAATTGTCGGGCACTCGAGTCCTACCGAGGTGTCCCGGCAATCCACGAGCTTGCCGTGAGGAAGAACCTTCCCACGCGACATCGGGCTCTTGGGAGCGCAAAAATGGCTGCCCTCAAACATACAGTAGTTTCTGAATACCAAATAAATATTTGAGAAAAATGAAAATTTTCCTCACCGTAGAATTATGGGTTCAGTATGTATGTATGTTCAGTCCGTCAGCGATTCCGCTGGTGGGATCCTCAACAGCTCTGCCATCAGCTGTCATAGATGGCCTAGGCATCACTGAAGAGGCGTACTAGGGAAATGAGGAGTGAGGTAGTTTCCCGTTGCTTTCCTCACCGAGCCAGAGTTGCTATTACACATCAGTCTGCCAAGCCCACTGAAATGCATATACCAACCGACCCTATGAGCAAAATTTTCACACCATTCCTAGCAGAGACTGGCTCCATAATGATTGGCATTACTAGCATCGCTCATACCTCAGTCACTTTTATTTTGTCAAAGCCAAGGGTAAGACAGTGACACATTTATGAAAGTAACAAAATTGCTTTAGTCTATACCAGAAGACATAGTGCACTGTAAACACTAGGTCCTGCCAGCAATGGGATACAGATGTTATACGTCAACAGTTTTCAAAGAACATATAATATGTTAAATCTGCATGTCAAGGGAATTTTAAGATCAAATAATGTAGACTAGAAATAAAGATTACATAACAGTTATATAAAATTAAGACAGTATTTTAATGTGAAGCTGAATTTTTTTCTTAAAACTGAAACACTCCAATTGGGGTCTTACCAGAGATGTAAATGCCCTCTCCTTTACATACTTAATACTATCTCTAAGTACTCTCATATTATTATTATTATTATTATTATTATTATTATTATTATTATTATTATTATTATTATTATTATTATTATTATTATTATTATTATTATTATTATTATTATTATTATTATTGAATATCCAGTGCAGCATGGAGCCCTATTTGACAAGAGTACATTAGGACTGTAGTTTATAATCTTAAAATATTTTAAAACGAAAGATTAAGAGTTCAATTTGATAAAGATGTGCCAAATGAATGTCAAGAATTGCTTATAACAACATGCAATGGTTTAGAAAATATAAGATTACAACTGTTCAGGTGGTACTCAAATATAAGTCTTTTCATTCCAAACACGGGGCAGGAGAAAAGTGATGATGATCCACTGACTAGGTAAGATTTAAATCTTCCATGTCCCGAATAGAAATTGCGTTAGGACAAAGTTAGGCACTAATACTTTACTCTGAAGTCGATCTTTAACTTCGGGGAATAATAGTTCTCTTGTAATAGATCCTTTCAAGCTAGAAGTGCAGCTATTGTTCCATCGATGTATAATATATGTATTGATTTGTCGCTTAACGTAGCACACTGAAGGTTCATCATAACACACTGGAGGTTCATCATATGTAATTCCGATGTTTGATGTGGCGGCTAATTTTGCTGAGGAATCTGCTCCTTCATTTCCATCAAATCCTTTATGACCACGAATCCAAGACATACAGATATGTGGACATTCTTCAGCTTCTGCCCTTGTACTAGCGGCTATCGGATTCATATTGTACTTGTTGTTAATGGAGCTCAACGTTGCTTGCGAATCGGTATCTTCACATTCTTGTTATTTTTACACTACAGCACTGCATTTATTACCATATGAAGAGATACGTAACCTTCATTTACAAATTTGTTTATATATTTTCCCCATTGAAGAACTTTCCTTATACAGTATTAAACCTTAAGTGTTTACAGTGATTTCCATGAGGTTCATTCACCCTATCAACACAGTAATTAAAACAGAGGACTTTTCCTTTGGGTGAAAATCACAACCTGACTTTTCATCCCGTTTATCATCATGTAATTGTCTACTGTCCATCTCACACTGATGAAGTGTTTTTCAAGTCGCTCACAATCCTGTAACTTATTCACTACATTATAAAACTTTATCTGCGATTCCACTTACTTACTCATAGCCTTTCTACACAACGTGTATATCTTTCTCGACACTTCTTCTCGACATGGAAATCCTTATTTCTGCGCCCTTCACGCATCATTCTGTGATGGTACGCTTAGAGCCTAATATTATTGTATTGCATCCTGTGTAAATCGACAGGGATTGTGTATTGTGTTTCTTTTCCTTGGCGGTTACAGTTTGCCGGTACACAGAAATTTATAATAGAATAGATTTTGGAATAAAAAACATCTAATTCCTGATTAACATTAGTGTAATTTTCAAAAACGCATTAATCTGTGGGATGCGAAATTCCTCTGTATAACATTTCAAAATATATACAATTTTATTTCCCGCATTATTCCACTGTGTCACTACATCAAATACACACACTGCATCAAATACATCATATACTGGGTGAATCAGCCGCCCCTATTCCTACCTATTTATGTAATTCGCAGTTTAAAACCTAACATGAAAACATGATAAGTTCTTGTGTTGGTGCATGGCTAGAAATACCAGTATTCGTTGCCGACAAACCAGCAATAAGGAGCTAATAATTAATGAATGCATAGAACCTTTCTACTCGTATGAAGGGAACGTAAGTTATCAAAGTTATCACATTTGACGCACTCGCAGAAAATCAGGGTGGGCAAGACTTCTTATAAGAAATATTCCTCTTTCTGGAAGTTCATGGTGTTTATAAGTTTCCTTATTTCTGTTGAACTTTCCCCATGAACCACTATGTCTGCATGTTACCGTAGAAAATCCCTAAGAGACTATAGTGCTGCCTGTCCTAACAATGTTCAAGAAAAGGAAAAACATAGTTGGGGCTCATTCACTCAGTATATAATTTCATGTGACCCTTGCTGACCTGGTTTCAGTCGTATAAATGCAGACACTCCGACGGGGATAGACCATGTTGAGTTGAGTGCATGGAATCTTGCCGATAGAGAAACAGTGATTCATGTTGGTAATATAATGATACAACGTGTCTGTCATACCCAGTCCGTTATTAGATTCTAGAAATTCCCTTGTGTTGGTTACTCAGAATTCTTGTTCGACGGATACAAATTGCAGTCTTACATGGTCAAGATAGCTAAACGATCAAGTTATAACAATTTGATAGGCTGGAAATATTAACAAAAATTCAGAACTTCTATTCTTAATATATCTTCATTGAATTATATGCTCAACTCTTTGCTAGAAAATGAGTTGAAAGTAAATATTTCCGTGACTTCCATTTAGTGTCTAGTTTTCAGTGGGATGAAACCACTTAACCATTAGGCCAAAATATTATAAATATAATTTGCAACACCGGAATTTGTTCCTTTATGAGTGTAAATAGAAATATATATATAGGTACTGCAATATGGCTACACGACCCAACACTGCAACGGTAAACCACACTCCGTCCATAAACTAAAGTAAACCACACTCCGCCACATACCTACGGCTAGTCTTTGTTCATAGGTTAGTGTTTGTGTGCCGGAATTTACTTCAAACTGATAAGAGACTGGTCCGTCAAGATAGTGGTGTGGCCTACAAATGGTAGAGAGGTTCTGTTGACATTTAGTAAGAGAAAAACTGTTGGAAAATTGATGCATCTTCACAATTTAGGGCTGTTAACTGTATAGGAAACTGCATGAAATGTGGTGGATGATAGTGCCATCTGTGATATGTGAGTCGCAGGAATCCTGGGGACAGCACAAGTACCAGCCTTAAGCCAAGGGAATTAACCGTTTAAGATTGAAACTAGCAGTTTCCCGCTGGCTCCGCCTGCAATGTACAAAGTATGGTGTTCGTTACTATCCTCACGTACGTCTTTGCAAATTTTCGAGTTAATGAAATAAAGCACATGATCTGCTGTGGTAATAGAATGTAATATAGTCAACAAAACACTCGAAAATACATCACACAAAGAAATTGAATTAAACGTTCCTTGGAACAACACTACGCGCCGAACAGTTAAAAAAGTCCTTCAAAGATCTTCGTCATGTAGACAAATGTACTCATAACTTTTCTCAGAATCTACCAATTTAAGTAGTTATTACTTCAAAGAAAGCGCTTGATCCACTGAGGATTTTTAGACCAAAACGAACTGCGTACCTCAATCAGAGCGAAAGATATGATCGCTTCAATGAGAAAAATTGTTGAAGAAATGAGACGTCAAATTGTATGTGCACTCATAACTTTCCTCATAATCAACCAATTTGAATAGTTAAGAGCTGAAATGAAATAGCTTGATCCGCTGAGTGTTCCTAGACCAAAACGAACTCCGTACCTCAATAAGAACCAAAGATATGATTGCTTCAATGAAACAAAAAAATAAAAAAATAAAAATAATTTGAGGAAGGCGGAAGTTTTATAATACCTGATGACAAATCTGTGCATGAATACATTTCAGTTAAAAAATGAAGGAAATCGACCGTAAGAATGGCCGGAATGACTGACTTTAGTTTTCATTTTTTTTAAATATATAGACCCCTCGACCGAGCCGAGAATGGAACTGACGACCGAAGCCACTAAAGAATAAAATGATTCGGACAGTAAATCAAATTACAGACAGCTATTTTCGGACAAAATTTCCACATTCATAGTGAACGAACAACCCCTGTGTCTTTACATTCAATAAGATGCAATGACAGCTACAACAACAATAATCCATCAGAGTGGGAACTGTGTTTCTAACAATACGTATTTATTTCAGTAATAATATTCCAAGTGTCCGCTGCTCATACCGAAGGCCTTAGGATTACGAGGCGACGCGTGGTCACCGCTACGAATCCCCTCGGCCGTTATCATGGCTTTGTAGGCGGGCCCGCACTCTTTCTTATCCGAGAGCTCTTCATTTGTTCTCTAGTGTGAAAATTAGATACCACAGTAAACCTCCTTCAGAGATTGTCGAGCCCACTAGGCACGCTTACAGCTACAAGACCCATACTTCCCAATAGAACTGACAATGAACCACAAAACATCGCGTCATATTTCTTACCGGTGTACATGAAGTAGATATCACGGACAGTGAGGTAAGTCCCACGGATCAGGAAAGAGTAGCAGAATAAACTAAGGCCTTTTGTTCACTATCTCTTAATTTATGTAACAGTACTGGCCTGAAATAAGACGACCACAGCATCTCCCCTCTTTGTGTCACCGGACCTAGCCTCTAATGACTGCCGGACACATTGATTAGTTCTTGTTCAAACAGACCGTGACAAAAAGCTGAACAAAGGGACCGCCCTCCTTTACACCACATAGAACTTTTAA
Organism: Anabrus simplex; assembly: GCF_040414725.1. NCBI lineage: Eukaryota > Metazoa > Arthropoda > Insecta > Orthoptera > Tettigoniidae > Anabrus > Anabrus simplex. The sequence goes on from NC_090265.1 coordinate 1,527,651,261, forward strand.
ATGCCAATCAACAAGCCATTAGCTGCAAATATTGCTAAGAAGAAATGTGTGCTCGTTTAATTGCACTGATTGCTTTTGTGCTCACACGCTAATGGGGTTCCTATGCTAATGAACTCATTTCAGTAACGAACCAGCCCTACTTTGCTTCATAAAGAAAGAGAGCTGACAAGCTGTCTACACTTCCTCCACATAACAATTTAATAAGTATGTGATCTTATATTACAGCTAAACTGTAGTATTTATTCTCCACACAAGATAAATATTTGCTATATTCGTTTCAAGAAGCTGATATGTAAAATTATTGTATTATTTAAATGAGCATTCATTATTCCGAGGAAATTTGAATACAGTGTATTCGTTGACTCAGGATTCGTATCCTAGAAACAAATTTCGAAGTGAATGCGTCATTCACTGCTTTCTTCTTACGTTGCTCCCATTTGCTTCATGTTAAGGGACTTGTATTTCGAGTAAAGTATGATTATATGATCCAGTGAAATGTCTATAAGTACCGGCATGTATATTTGTAACTGTTAGAAGTAGAGTAATCGTACCCTACCATCCCTTAAAAATATTGTAGGGTCTCATTCATCAAATGAAGGCATTTTGTTTGGAATCTACGAAGCTATCTGCATGCCAATTTTGCGTTTTTAATACCGTAATGGATGACGGGAATTTTTAACACTTAGTTGGGTTTAATTAATTTTGTAGGGTAGACACCAAATACATCAGCAGATATCTTTTACAAGACGATATTGTGTCATGGAGAGCCCAATGAATGTTTTATTTATTTATTTATTTATTTATTTATTTATTTATTTATTTATTTACTAGCAAATGTATAGCAAATGTACGCTTGCTTCGCTACGGTATCCTACATTGTATACGGATATCGAAGTAAATTACTGAACATGCAGTAACTAAGACCTTTTTTTAAACGGATGTCTCTTAGAATTCTCAAGAAACAGCAGGGGAGGTTCCAATACGTTCTTTCCAATGTAAAGTGTGAGTTACGGAGTTGTGATGATAACGGCAGGCTCATTTGCCTACTGTATTTCACGATCGAGTAGGTAAGTTTCCATTATAATTGGATGCCCCAGTTACCTACTGCGCGGTAACAATCGATTTGGGGAATTTTCGTTGCAATGGCAGGCACCCATTCCCACTTCCAGACAGATTACAGTTGAGAAGTTTTCATTATAATAGCAGGCACCTTCCCTGCTGCCAGTCAAATTGAAGACCTTGGTGCAAGAAGGTGTTAACTCATGTTTATTACTTTTGAGATATTTTGAGGCAATGTTAAAGTTTTGGAACTTTTATGTAAATGTGAGTTTTATTGACTTTTTTCACAGATGAGCAACAAAACATAGTTTTTATAATTGAGCTACAATGCTCTACTCTTATACTTAATTCCTTTTTCAAGCAATTTGTCCAAAAATTTTAGTTAACACCTTCTTGCGGAGTGGACAGCATGGCTTCTATAAAAGAAGAAAAAGTTATGTGTAATAATGTTTTTATTAAAACAGTAATAATTTCACATGAACTATGTACTAGTTCAAAATACAAACACTTAAGATACAGCTTAAACTACTCTCTCTCTGCTTGTATAAAAGAAGAAAGGGTTTGTGTGTAATAATTTGTTTATTAAATCGGTAATAATTTCACATGAACAATGTACTAGTTTAAAATACTAACAGCAAAACACTAATACTTAACATACAACTTAAACTACTATCTTTGTGGATTTTAGAAAGCATAAGTAAGGCACTCTAGTTTATTTAACAGCTTTCTCTCTTAAGTTACTGTAAAAGCCCCTGTAACACTCTGGAATAAATGGCAGTTGCTTTGTACATCATCATACTAAGGAGCAGCAGGTTTGTGTGCATTGTCAAAGTTTTGCAGAACGATTTTAGCTGGCGTGATTTGTGAATTGGAATTTCTGTATTTTTTTTAGATCCACAGTGGTCCATTCAGATTCTTCGTTGAATGAATACCTATATTTTACAGTTCCAAACTCTTCCACTTTCATCCATTTGACATTTCTCAAAATGACTTTTTTCCTGTTGTACTTTCCTTCTGTCAATAAGACCTAGCACATTTGATAGAACACGTACATTATGGAACTTATCCTTCATTCGTGTTACCGTAAAAGGCTATTTTTCCATGCCTGTGTCATATGTTGAGTATTCATCAACACTGTAAATGTTTTCCCCCTTTCTTACTCCTTTTCTATTATTGCAAACTCCCGATCTGAATCCATGAATGTACGTCCCACCACTGGAAATTTGTGTTGAATATTTTCTATTTCCCTTTTCTGTACAATATATTGCCATAGACATACAACCTGAAAATTCTTATTTTGAATCACTCCAAGCTATGATATTCTTAGAGTTATAGAGCTGTAGAGTTGTAGATAGAGCTAATATTTCCTAGGAAAGCTAGTGAACCAGATCTTTCGAAGATTTCATGAACATCGTCACAAATTGCATTATCATTTTCAATATTGTTGCAGTCCTGTACGAAACTGTACATTATACCATCTGTTACAGTGGTTTCCTTGGTAAGATCATTCCTTTCTAAAACATGCATATAAATTATAAATTAGTATAATCATACTTAATCCAATACTTGGTTAAATATGATCTTGAAAGGGAAACTTCAAACACGGAGTGTATATTATATGTTCTTAACTTAGATTGATACATTTTTCATAATCATTAACATTGGTTCCATTTCACTAATATTATTCTCTACGGAATGTTCCTGGCATTGGAACCCTCAATATCATTTTCGCTTGAAAATCTAGAGCTAATTTAACAAGCGTCCTTTCTCGTTCCATTCTGTTACTGCAAATGCCACAATAACGGGATAATAGAACTACAATGAAGGCAACTATGTATGTGTGTAGTAGGTACCAACAAGAATAGCTAACCATACCCAGAAGGTGTTATTTCCAGAGTTAACAGCTTCTACCGAAATCAAAACTGTTGACACCTTCTTCCAGCTAACCATGTCCAGAAGGTGTTATTTCCAGTGTTAACACCTGTTTTCCAAAATCAAAACTATTGAAACCTTCTTCTATGTAACAAATCAGCAATTTTCAGATAAATATCTCAGCCTCTGCTGACAAATGGAGGATTTTTGTAACATTATAAGAAAGAAACTGAGTTGACATCTTCTTGCATAACTCAAATCTTTTAAAAAATGGGTTAACGCCTTCTTGCACCAAGGTCTTCAATAGAGTTGTGTTCTTATCATTATAATGACAGGCCCCTTTTTTTTTTAATGACAGTCACATCAAGTTGGTGAGTTTCCATTATACTAGCAAGGCCTTTATCCCTAATGCCGGTCACATTTTAGATGGATAAATTTGTATATAATGGCGGACACACTTGCCTACTCCCAAACACAATCGGTTAGGGGAGTTTTGAACAAAATTGGATGCTCCCTTGACTTCTTCCAATCAAATCGAGAAGGGAATTATTCACTAAAATGGTAGTCCCTCGCTACTAATGCTAGTTACGAAGGAGTTGGAGAAGGATGTCATTCCTACTGCCAGTCAAAGTCGATGGAGAGTAATGATTACAGTAGCAGACGCCCTCCTGCAGAGTTTCAGTGTCCATGTAAAATATTAAGTAAAATGGCAAACACACCCTTTCTATATCGCTACAAATCGACTTCAGTGAATATACAGAGATCGACATACGATGTATATGCATGTTTACAATATTGCAAACATTCATTTAAAGATTACAGTAATTGCTGCCAAACGATACATCATATCGACAAACGGATTGTACAATAAGACGCCTCATTTAGCGGTTTAAATGGCTGGACTTAAGATATTTTCTCCTGTCTCATCTATTTATGAGTAAAATTGAGTTAGAAACGTTGAATAGGGTGAAATTTGGGTAAGATTTTCCCACTGTGTATTACTTTTGGGTACTAATGTGACAGCTACATCATAGAATTTGGCTCACATACGGATACTGGGTGGGCCAATGTTCGTGTAGAATTAGATTATTCTATCTTTCGTATAAGTGGTTCGAACTACGAATTATACGTGTACAAAGACCAAATGTACGTATAATCGAGAAATAGAGACAAATGTAACATATAAGGAATAGAGATACGACGAAACGTCATAGGACTAAAGTTGTAGATCATTCCTAATTGAACTGAGATTGTGCCATCCGTTTCGTGATACGACTTGTCGTTTAGCCGCGAAATACCTCGGAACGATGGTCTGTACCGTCATTAAATTTGCCTCCATATTTCAATATTCTCCGGGGATAAAAAGTGAAAAATTTAAAAATATTGGAAATTTCCCGTCGGTGACAGGCTAAACCGTATAATTTTGCCTAATTTCAATTTTCTAGCTAGTCCGGCAGATTTTTCCACAATCTTAGTTTTCGGCTAGGGGGTGGGGTAAAATTTAGGACTTCTAGGAAACTATAGGTAAAAATATGCATATGGTCATTATTACCCCTTAAACGGATAGCTGTGCGAAAATGTCGCCAAAATAGTCATTGCACAGACACACGGTCGTTACGATTTTATTTATATAGATAGATAAGGCATCTGCTCCACGTACAACACCTTTTGGTCTATGCCCGCTGGACTTAGTCTGCAAAATCGACCGTTCATGATATCTCCCTTATTAATCCTCCTTTCGAAATATGCACATTAGAAAAACGTTTTACAAATGGATTTCCATCAAGAATGGTCGATTTCCAGTCAGGTTGGTCTTGTATATATTGCGGGAGATTAAAATTATTGTTTCGGTTCCCTACAAACCCCCAGTCCATTCCAGGAATTTGAAATCGTATGGACCTTAAAATCTATCTTAGGACAGGTGGATGCTAAATATAAAGTTTGATAGAAATATCTTCAATAGTCTTCAAGTTATACGAAATACGCTTTACACGCACCCGCTCATGAGGTAAGTCCGGTGGGACTTGTACCGAAAACCGGTCCGATAATTATATTTCCCTTATTTATCCTCGTATCGAAATGATGCACATGAGAAAAAGGTTTATAAATGTTTTCCATTATAGCAGGTAGATTTCCATTAAGTTTGGTTGTGTATATTTTGTGGGAGTGCAAAATCACGGTTTCTGTTTCGTATAAACCCCTAATCATTTGAGGGATTTAGGAAAATAGTGGCCCTAAAACGTACCCAAGGACAGGTGGATTCTAAATATGAAGTTTGTTAGAAATATATCCACTAGTTTTCAAGTTATAGACAAGCAGACAAACAGGCTGACAGACAAACAAACAAACAAACAGACACCAGAGCTAAAAAAAAAATATGCAGATGGTCATTATTACACCTGAAACGGATAACTGTGCGGAAATTTCGCCAAAATAGTCGATGTACAGACACGATTCTATTTACGTTGATTATTTTGTTATTCATTCATTAACATAAAAGACGTTTCTTCCGGAGGTCCTCCTTGTTCAAAAGTGACGTATGTTACATGGACAGTTATCAACAGTCATATAACGGATGCCTGTACTCTGCAGTGGTCATAATTACCATAAAATATTGTTAGGTATAGCTTATAAGCATATTTTATGACGTTTCGTTAATCTATTTCGGTATTTATTGTATTGTTTGAGTAGATGATAATTGTCTATTAGAATTAAATACTTGTATTAATAGTCATAATAATTATAAATACAAAGTAAATATTAATGAACGATTTATTAAACAATAACACCCGCCGTCTATCCCTGTTTGATATTTGGGATAAGTGGAAGTTCCTCTTAAAAGTAGTGAATAATTTCGGGTGATAAAATAATATAAAGAAAAGTTATCAATCACCAATTTACCGTTTTATTGTCGTAAAAAATGTATTCCACGTATTTTTTCATGCAAACTATTTATTTATTTATTTATTTATTTATTTATTTATTTATTTATTTATTTATTTATTTATTTATTTATTTATTTAATACGCCAAACCCGTATTGTACGAATAGCGTCTCTGTCTCTTACCTGGATGTCCACGATTTAATTCCTGGCTTAGTTAGTTAGTTAGTTAGTTAGTTAGTTAGTTAGTTAGTTAGTTAGTTAGTTAGTTAGTTAGTTAGTTAGTTAGTTAGTTCGTTCGTTCGTTCGTTCGTTCGTTCGTTAGTTAGTTAGTTAGTTAGTTAGTTAGTTAGTTAGTTAGTTAGTTAGTTAGTTAGTTAGTTAGTTAGTTAGTTAGTTAGTTAGTTAGTTAGTTAGTTAGTTAGTCAGTCAGTCAGTCAGTCAGTCAGTTAGTTAGTTAGTTAGTTAGTGTTCCTCTAAAAGGTAGTCAGTAAAGTCAGATGGAGAAATATTAAGAAAATTTTCATTCACATATTTGTATCGTTCTATTATCATAGAAAACGTATTCTACGCAATATGTTTTCATGAAAGCTGGTTTATCCTCATGATAGTGGGTATGCCTGATAGTGTTTCGTCTGCAAGCCTTTGTGAATTAACTGATCGCATCCACCCTCTATTTTCAACTAGGTCTGGGGCCCCGTTTATTTCTACATTTCTTATCATTAAATCCCTAAAACCTCAATCTAACCATCGTCGTCATGGTCTCCGTCTACGTCTCTTACCCTCCGTGGACAAATCAATTATTTTCCTGAGTAATCCATCATCCTTCATTTATTATTTATTTACTCATTGATTTATCTAAATATCATCTAGTGACAATAAAGGTAATTTCTTAATTCATAAAAAAATCTCTTCCTCTACTGTTATCATCATTGTTTATCTATTGTCGTAAAATACCAAGAAATTGGATAAAGGTAAGCAGATGAGGGATAGGGAATAATGTAGTGTACTGTTCTGTGTCAAAGTGTGAGAGAAACCCAGCATTTGAATTATTCACGTCTGAGTGAAAGTAACTTTAAATGCATGCGATTTAAAGAATACACACCGTCAGAATTTAAATAAGCCTATCTGCATCTATTTGTTTTAATCCAATACAACTTGCATTGCCCTTTACTAATTAAAGTGGAAGATTTGACCCAATGAGATACATTTCCCCGCATTACATTATCGTAGACGGCGTACTTTTGCTGGAAGTTCCTTGGGATTGAAATTCCGTCTTCTCAAGATGTTACGAATTCCTTAATGAGGAAGTAAATCAGTATATAGGTCAAAATTGTGAAATTAAATATTAATCTTCATTGATAATATACTGAATATTCCTTTTCATAGCAAAAATCTTGCCAACTCTCTGCCTTAAACCAGACAACTGAAAAAACTCAGGATACTAACGAATCCCTCCATAATGTAGTGTGGAGTAACTGCCCCAAGGACACATTCAATACCAAGACAAAACTTGAACTTGGTATCCTCAGGACTGTCTCAGAATTCAATATGGAAAGCCTTCAATCTATCAGAAATTCGACCATCCCTGTGACCTCAGTTTACTATGCAAGATACAAGATGTTCGAAGTATTGCTCGGGCACAAAAGAGGGGCAGTAAACAGGAGAAAATAACTAGGAGACATGTAAAATGGCAGAAGATATCTAAGGAAGAAACCACAAGGTGATGTGAGGAGGTAACATATGGAGCAGGGCAGTTCTGAGAGAGTAAATATTAATATGCCTTTTTCTCGCATTGCTCTTCTTCAATGTTTTGCTGTGTACAAAATGCTCGTTGCGAAACAATTCTTATCAGATATTGTTGTAACTTGGTAAGGTTGTTCCTAAGGGTATAGTTATGTAAACTAGTTCTGGGTTTTGAACTGTTTTGATTTTTAATATGAATTTTGATAGGTAGATCAAACTTTTAATACTGATTTTATAAAAACACATAAAATGAGAGTTTAAACATTTCTGGAAAGAACAGCATCCATCCAACACCAAAACCCATTACAATGATTGTTTCTATACATCTTAACTATGTGTGTTTTAAAAATCAGCTTTATCAAACATAACCTGTGTCGCAAGGGACTTTCTTTATGCCACCACTTTTTTCATATAATAAAGGGTAGGTAAGGTAAGGGTTATTCTGCCCGAAGGCAGGTCCGAACCCCCGCAGAGGTGTTCCTGAGCCAAAGTTTACGTGCGGTAGGGTGGCCAGTTCCTTTCCGCTCTTCCATTCCCTTACCCCCCACCAACAGCGCGTGGCAACCCATACAACTCCTGACCATGCCCAATGTTGCTTAACTTCGGAGATCTCATGAGATCTGGTGTTTCAACACGGCTACGGCTGTTGGCTAATAAAGGGCAATAAATAAAAAACTAATAAATATAATAAATCATCAATTAGAACATTATAGGTGGGCCGGCGTAAGGTTGCACATGACAGCTGCGCACAATGTTGGTCACACTGCAATGGCGCACGAAGCGATGTTGCCGCCGTAACAACAGCTGATTGCACGACACATGTTTTTTTAAAAACATGGGAGAAATGTTTTTAATGTCATCGCGATGATACACAATACAAATGAAATCTGCCGACAAAAATTGAACTTTCAACTCGCCGATTATTCATCACACAAAATTATACGAGATAAATATACTACGAAGTTCTTATTGTCGTGATGTTAGAAAACACGGAAGAAATCGGCCGACAAGGATCTCACTTCATATACACCTTCACCAATAAATGTTAGAATAATATACACCGGTGCTAACACATAATGTTTCAAGTAAATTCTATAAAATTTACGAAAATTCAGAAACCTTATTTTCATACCTGATTCACAAAGGCAGAGGCTCGATGCCCTCCAGTTCACTGCCATCACTACCGTCGCCTTCGTTGTCACTGTCATCATCGTCTAGGCAGATCATCAACTCCTGAGAGTCACTGATGATGCCATGTATTGCCATTGCTGAATTAATGAATGCTGCGACATGGCTAAATTTCTTCCTGCACAAAGCCGCATCCATTGGAGCAATACTCTCCCGGAACAGTCCTTCCACTTCAGTAACTGTGAAGGACGTGTTATAAGTGCGTACGTAATGTTTTACTTCACCCCATACCGTACCAACTCAATGAGGTTGAAGTGACAGTGGTACGGCGGCAACCTAATAACCTCGTGCCCTTGTTCCTTCGCTACCTCGTCGACTATTTTTTTTTTTTTTTTTTTTGCTATTTGCTTTACATCGCACCGACACAGATAGGTTTTATAGCGACGATGGGACAGGAAAGGCCCAGGAATGGGAAGGAAGCGACCGTTGTCTTAATTAAGTTACACCCCCAGCATTTGCCTGGAGTGAAAATGGGAAACCACGGAAAACCATCTTCAGGGCTGTCGACAGTGGAATTCGAACCCTCTATCTCCCGGATGCGAGCTCACAGCTGCGCGCCCCTAACCGCACGGCCAACTCGCCCGGTGTCGACTAATTTAGTCGTACACATATGCGCTGGGATATTTATTTACTGCAGCCATTCCACTTACAGTTCTTTACGGGCGCTCGAAGAAGGGGTCTTGTCCATTATTACGGAGTGGTAACGTGCATTGTCCATAACAATGACAGAAGGGACTTTGAGCTGTAAAAATCGTACTCGTGTCTTCGTATTGCATCAGCCTGGAAAGAATTAATTCCTATTACAGGAGATAGCTTAATTCGTTTCTTTCCCGGAGTGCTGTGAAACAAGTCCCTACTATCAGCCCCGTTATCGCTATTGCTATGTACCCCAGTCACTTTTCCCTTCTGTTCTTGGAGGCGAACACCTGTTTGAATGACAGTACGCTTTGAAAGCCCTAATGTTTGAGATATGCGATCCACAACATGAACTACAGGAACGGAGAGACGGCTATACAAGCGTACGAATTTCGTCTCCCTCTCGTAAAACTCACGAGTTCTCCGCACTAATTATAATGCCTGACTATTAAGGGACACTCCGCGGCTCAAAGGATTATCACTTCGCGCTTCATGACTATGTTGTCATTTCCGAGACATCGCACTGCATTCGTTAAAATAAAATTTCACAATTATCTCAAAATGAATACAAAACTTTCATAAACGCGCGAATCACACCCGACCACGTGCTAGCGGCGACAGACAAAACGGCAACACTTCAATACAGTAGTCAAGCTACTTATAGATGGCACCACTATACTACCTATATTGCCAACAACAATCAACTGAAAATAGTTCGTATTTGTTTTGTAGCTCGCTTAAACCTTATAATATATTTTAAATGCTCATATTTGTGTAGGCAAATAAACTATTATGAACACTATACGGAATTAAATACGAATTAACATGAATAAAATACGTAACTGTATCTGACATAAAAAGTAGTGGATTGGTGATTCTGACTGACGGGTGACGTTCTTCATTTCATTTTTGTAGTGGTGCCAACATGACTTACAACTGTCAAGTGCAACCTTGTGCCGGCCCACCTATAGATGCCAGCAACAGACTATGCAATTTGTTAAAATTTGGTAATTATATGATAAAAACTGTGGAAGTTGAAAAATTCAGTCATCCCCCCACCCCTTAAGGGAACAAAGGGAAAAAAGTGCCGCTTGAACTCAGTCTGACCAATTTTTTATGTGGTACCTGGTGACTACTAAATTGTGAGAAATGTTGTGCTTTAGAAGAATAGTTGTGGTGTAGTGTTAGGTATGAGTTCGATTCCCACCTCTGCCACGAAATTTGAAAAGTGGTATGAGTGCTGGAATGGAGTCCACTCAGCCTCGGGATGTCAGCTGAGTAGAGAGGGGTTCGATTCCCACATCAGCCATCCTCGAAGTGGTTTTCGTAGGTTTCCCACATCTCCTCCTACCTAATTTAACGACACGGCCACTTCCTTCCATCTTCCTTGTCTACCCCTTCCGATCTTCCCATCCCGCCAAAAGACCCCTGTACAGCATAGCAGGTGAGGCCGTCTGGGCAAGGTACTGGTCCTCTTCCCCTGTTGTATCCCCCGACCCAAAGACTCACGCTCCAATACACTGCCCATGAGAAGGTAGACAGGGGAATCCCTCGCCGAGTCCGAAGGAAAAACCAAGCCTAGGGGGTAATTAGATTAAGAAAAAAGAAAAAAAAGAAAACATCACAAAATAAATTTCAAAAACATTCTACAAATGGCCCCCTTTTCATTTTCTGCATCGCATTTACTTCGTAGGTATGCATGTATCATTTACACATACAGAGTGGTGCACGAAACGTGTCAACATTTGCTTCTTGTGTAATTTATCAGCCGCACTAGAAATCCCTAGAGCATCCTAACAGCAGTAGCAGTAGTGCATGGAGAAACAAATGAGTTGCGAAATGACGCATAATTCACGATACTGTCGCTAGGAGGCTAGTGTTTACAACAATGGCGGACAAGAGAAGACTAACGACGCAGCAGCGATCAGCAGTTGTGTTACTCTTTCATGAAACGAAAAGCCTTGTCGTGACTCAGAAGCGTTTACGACAATGGTTTAACACACGATGGAACCCTTCCAAGAGAACCATTTACAGGCTGTATGAGAAATTTCTACGGAAAGGAATAATACTGGAACCCAAGCGGCCTTAGTGGACCCCTTTTTCTTTGAAGAAACTGTGAACAGTGAGCGTTATTTGAGCATGCTACACAGTTTCGTTCCACAGCTTCTTGCGTTGCCATCCAAGACACAGTGGTTCATGCAAGATGGAGCAAGGCCACACACTGCAAACTTTGTCTAGGATTTCTTACACGATCGTTTCGACATGCGGGCCATTTTCAGTGACGGACAATGTTGGCCCCCCAGTAGTCCAGACCTCAATCCATGTGGCTTTTTTCTTTGTGAGTACTTAAAGGAAAAGATTTTTCTGAAAGGTCCACATGATTTAATGGAGCTCAAAAGACTTTTTCTTCAAGCTTGCAGTGAAATCACGGATAATATCTGCCGTAGGGTGATCGCTAACACCAGTGTCCGTTTGAAGGAAGTTAGAAATCGAAATAGTGGCCATACTGAGAATGTGCTGAGTTAGAACAATTCTCCATATTGTGTTTTTAATTGTAGTATATGTTTCATTGAGTTTGTATTGACAATTAAGACTATTCAGCAACGAAGTGGTGACCCTGGGTAAACGAAGAGAAAAAGAAAGTGGTAGCGTCCGCGACACCTTTGCAGGCTGTGTGTGTGTGTGTGTGTGTGTGTGTGTGTGTGTGTGTGTGTGTGTGTGTGTGTGTGTGTGTGTGTGTGTGTGTGTGAAACACCGTCTTGTATGTCGGGGATGTGCATGCGTTCAAACGAAATGAATCTCTTTACTGTTCATCATTTACAAAGTGTTGGTGAACTTGCAGAATCGTGTTGAACACAGGGCAGTGATAGGAGTAGTAAGTGAGGAGAACAGCTCAGTATTAAAAAAATACAAGTCATAACATCCACTCACCGTCATGTTACTTCATTCATTCATAACATTGTATACAAAGATATCACACTCGTACAAACAATAAAGAGGCAATCAAGGAACTTACAGTTTCTCTATCTTCCACACCCTTGAGACGTTGAGAGCAGGCATTGAAATTCTTCCCTAATGTCACCGATATGCTCGTTACAATCAAATCAAATCAAAATCAAATCAAAATCTCTTTATTTGCAAATGAGGTGTCTACCTCGGTGGCAAATGGTACACTAAAATACATTATTGTCAAGCACTAAATTTTAAATTAACAGGAGATGAAGAAAATTTTCCTAGAATACAATATTATACAATTTACGCTAATAATTTTTTCTATTAAACACACACATCATCCTTAATAAATTTATATTGTTTACAAAATTCTACTTATAATATCTTACAAACATAGTCAACTCATATACAGTATGGTATGTGAAATTACTTCTAATAATACTATACAACTGGTATAAGATTAAAATTAACATTGAATTTATTTACATATTTATATTTTACCCATTTTGGAACCTAAGTAGCATAACGACCTTCTGCGTCTTAACCAGAGCCCCTTTTGCCACCACTTTTCAGAGTTCCTGAAGGGCCTTCACAGCTACCGTAGCGGTCCCAGGGCCCTCAAAGTCCCCACTGTACTTCACCCCTACAGGCAGTCCCCTACTTGGGCTGTCCAAACACCTTAGACCAGGGGATGGAATTAATTTAATCACACACATTTATTATTTACAATATCCTGCACTGGTCGAATGCCCTCTAACATTTAATTTATTATCTCTGTTGTTGTTTATTCTCTTCTTGAATATCTGTACAGATTTTGGAAAAGGATCAAACACTACCCCTGGTAAACTGTTCCACTCCTTCACGCCCTTCCCAATGAAAGAAAATTTACCCCAATCGCTTCTGCTAAAATTCCTTCTAATTTTGTACTTGTGGTCAGTTCTACCAATATAATTATTTTCCAACCGAAGCCTCTCACGGATATCTCCCCATGCTTCTTCTCCTGTATAGGCTCTATATAATCCTATAAGTCTACTTTTCTCCCTTCTCTTACTTAAAGTTTCCCACGTTTTACTGAGTCGATAGTAAGGTATGTTTGATCTAGAACCATTCAGTCCCTTACCTGCAACTTCATCGTTTTCACAGCCATGTAAAGTAAGTACAGTACTGTGGGGTTACACCTCTGCGAGCACTCATGTCCATTGTTTTTACTTACTTCTTTCCAGACTCCATTATTGATACCTGAAATTGCTCCTGAAATTTACTGGTCTAAAGAAGGCAGGGTGTACTACAATCCCCTCAAAATTCCATTCTTTTCTATGTTAGGTTTCCAACCATCCTCACCGTCTAATAGCCGTCTGAAATATTTTATCCATTCCCCAATACTCATATTTGCTTTTGTTGGGCTTTTTCTTTTTCTACAGATTTCGTTTATTGTTGTCCACACTTTCTTACTGTCCTTTCTTTTACACAATCTCTGTTTAGATGTTCAGCTTCCTTCTTCTCCCATGATTACTTTGTCTTGTACTAATATTTCTGTATACTCTTTTCGTTTTGAACCGAATACAATTTTTGTTTCAAAGGCTCCTGCCTTCCTGTTCGATTTTATTGTTTCCGTTACTTTCGCCCTTTTATTTCTGCATTCTTCATTGTACCACCCAGTATTTCTTGGCAGCCCTGTTCCCTTCACTTGCCTCTTCTGTCCTGCTCACAATATAGTATTTTCTATAAGCTGTATTGTCGCATCTATTTGGTTATTTTCAATCGTAGGTTCTATCTTTATTATGTAGAAACTTCTACCTTTAAAATAATTCTCAAAATCATTGCTGAGGTCTTCCCTCCATCTATACTTCGAAACTAATATCTTTTTAATATTTCCTTGATAACAAGTCAAACTATACTCTTCCATACTTATCAGGTTAATAATTATTGGTAACTGGTTGAATTATGCCCAGCCTTTAACTGTTATCCTTCCGACGTGTGGTGATACCTCCCTCGAGCATAATACTAGGCCTGTAATATTTCCTCCCATTTCTGTTATATATGTCAAGTTACCTACTTCATCTCCTGGCCCCCACCCATTCAGAATATTAACTTCTTCTGTACCACATATTTCTAGTATTTTTTCGCCGTACCTATTATACCCTTCATCTTGACTTGTTCTCTTTTTTAACTTCTTTACAATACACTGGTTTACTATTTGTAATCCTCACACTGAAGTGCACAATACCTACATCATACATATTTTTTAAATCTCTTTATTTATGTTGCCAACTCAAGGAAGAAATCTTTGTTTGCAATCGGAAACCTTCAGGAAGGCTGCGGACAAAACCAAGACATAATCTTATTTCATCCTTCCGAATCGTCTTTACTTTTATCACAAAAACTCCTTCCATTTGTGTTTCTATAAGTTCAATTTTTTTCCTGCATATCGTCCCTTATTAATATTAGTATTCAACCAGGATATCCGCCCATTCGAGCTCTTGCTATGTTCGTATTTTAAAACCGTCCACATGGACTTCGTATTCTGGTGCAATGCAACTCTCAAGAAAGGTAATAAAGCCAATTTCTCCCATTAATTGTTTCCCCTCTTCGTTTCCTATCTTGTTTAAAATCCCCCACTATTCATACATCCTAGTCTCCACTTTAGTTACTTTCTTATATTTTACACTCTGTCAGGTTAGTAGTCTTACTTCTTGTTACCCTCGATTTCTATACTTCTAAGATACTGCTTTCTAGTGAACTAATTATGTCCTTGTCCATACTGTCCTCATATGACTTGCCCTTTTTGTCCCATAGTTCTTTAAACATAAACTTTTACCTGTGGCCACTGTTTCTCTCCTCCCGTCTTCTGATCCTCTGCTGGACTCTGAAGGTGACTCGAACCGGCAGTCAGCTAGTCCGACGTCCACGAATTCTACAGGTACAGCTGCCTGTTCACTGCCTTTCGCCCACCCTCTAGTGCACTGAACCTGACTACCGTCTGCAGTGGCACGAATTGCTGTACAAGCACTATTATTACTCATAGCAACCTTGCACATTCCTCCATCTCTCGTACGCGCCGTGCTTTCCTGTTGCTGCTGTTTCCTACTACTACTACTACTACTACTACTACTACTACTACTAAACGTTTTCATTCCTCCCCTGAAGGGGGAGGCGGGCCTCTTAGACGGTAACGCCTTCTCTCAGGCCGGGAGGTTTGTTACGGTGAAGGAGATGTGCGGAGAAGGTGAGAGGGTGGGAGGCCATGGCCTATACTACGAACTGTCCCGGCATTCGCCTTAGTGCAATGGAAAACCACGGAAAGCCATTCTCAGGACAGCCGACAGGTGGGGCCAGGCGTGTAGTCCGGTACTGTGTCCCAGACCCGTCTCCCGAATGCAGAGGCGTAGAGCCACGGTAGAGCCGTGGCCACCTTTCCTCTGCTCGGTTGGCCGGTCGGAGTACCGAGCATATGGGACAACAACCCACTCTGCATCTACCGACCTGCTTCTGTTTCTCATCCATTTACCATTATCAACTATCAAGCGCTGACCTCGTATGTACACCTTCAGACCGGAATTCCTTTGATCTTCCTAAATGCAAGCGCAGGATTCTCTGGTCCCCAAAGGCATCTTTGTCCAAGTCCCTTTTCACCCATTATTTCCCCTTTTAAATTCCCAGTGTTCCTCAAACATTATTTACCATTAGAACCTATAACTTTAATTGACCTTTCTCCCTTCACTCTCCCCACTCTGTGCACGTCATCTATGTCTACTTCATTGCAGCTTATCTGCATACGGTTTTGTATAACGTCAAACTCCTTATTCACTATATCGTTTAAATGTTCAGTTTCACGTTTCCTCCTGGCTTCCTGGCTGACCATATTTTCTTGCCGCTTTACATGTTGTAACTCCTCCTCTAAACCCTTTACTTTGGCCTTTATTATTTCTAACACAACCAATATTCTGCACAACCTTCTCTGTTATAGTTTTCAATTCATCTTTTACACACTCTTTTATCTCTTTCATTTTTTATATTGTTCCCGAATAAGATCTCTAGTTTGTTCGATCTGACACGCCTTTCTGAATACTTCTTTGAACTCCATCTTTTCTCAGCCTACTGACCCCACTGGTTCGGGACTAGGATTCATCCCGACACTTCTTATTACAAATAGTTATGCCACTACTGCTGCCGCCATCAGGGTACCTGCAAGCCGTACTGTTGCCAGTAACTCTTCGCACATGCCGCACGATCACACTTCACACGTCCATGCCATCGACCCTGTATAGATGTTAACATGAAGTCCCTATACTTACTATCAAATCAAGATATTACACATAGACTATACATGCCATATTGTATCCAATGTTTACAAAATTAAAGCGTTTGTATGTGTACTAACATGATACCGGTAAGCTCACCCTTCACCGTGGTATGAACCTTTCTCCAGTAAAAGCAGCAGCTCCGTCCATGGACTTGCTGAGCGGGGCCATCAACTGACAGCTTTCCTTTTCAAAGTCACCACACTTTCGCTGTTCTATTTCTACCTAAGAGTGCTCAGTTGCACGAGTCTGTCTCTCAGAAGAAATTGGGAGCCTTTGGCGTCACATTACGCCATAGTGATTATCTAATTCACTTAATTACCTCAAAATGTCTACTAAAAACAAATTTCCAGCAGAACAAAATATTGCAAAACAAAGCATGGCAAGTATGACAAGACTGAAATCTTTGTAGTAAAACTACGAGATATCGGAGCGTTCAAAGAGCATTTCACATTTGAATGTTACTATCTCTGCGTATGAAGTTGACCGAAACCTACCTAGTGCCGACTATGGAGCCGGGACCGAAGAAAACTTGGCTTATAGTATGAGAATATGAATGACTGGGTTTAAACGATGAGGATTAAGGATCGAACCAACTATCGAGAGATCATAGGGTCAACAACTAACCGACAGCGCCACTGAGGCAATCGGGGAAGAAATATGTCTTCGAACTACATGTAAGCATCTCGGAAAATACACTATTTAGGGTAAAACAGAGGATCATACATAGAGAATTCACTCCACTGCTTTATGGCGGGATTTACAAATAGGTGTCCAGGCTTGAATAATAAAATACAGGGAGATTTTAGAATTTGCCTCGAGTTTGTTTGTGAAAATATCAAAGAGAAACACACTCCGATTATCATTGAAAGTTTCCATGGCAGCAATTGAAACTTCATTCGCTAGCGAATCTACTTATGATGCGTAACTAAACACAGGCAATTACTGAGGTTAGTCCTTCGGGCACGGAAGAGCAACTAAATCCTCGTATTGTAGCACGTCCCACGCCTAATGTAACTCCATTCAGGCCCGACACTCTGCAATCCACAACCAGGCGTCCCATGTATTATAAATATGGTGTGGTATTCGTGGTCTATCCCCGTGCTTGTCAGCTGAATTTTTCATACAAGCTGTGTAGAATTCGAACTGCATTTCAACAGCGTTTGTTAACTGTTCAGTTCTTGTATGACTAGTAGTCGCCTTAACATATTCATGCTGCACTGTTAATTGTGTCATCAACAGTTATTCCGAAGTCCCTGTTAGCAATGTCGAAGGTCTCGAAAAATGATTTAATACATATGAATTCTGAGTCCTTCCATAAGGTACAGTGATGTTTATACCTGGGGGTAAGAATTTCCAGCAACATAGATACAGTATGAAGTGTCTGTCAAACACATATTTCCTTACATAAACCCAACCATATGGCGCAACAGCCCTGAAGGGTCGTGGCCTACCAAGCGACTACTGCTCAGCCCGCAGGCCCGTAGATTACGACGTGTCGTTTAGTCTGCACTACGAGTTATCTCGTGGTTATTCTTGGCTTTCTAGACCGGGGCCGCTATCTCACCGTCAGATAGCTCCTCTATTTTAATGATGTCGTCTGAGTGGACCTCGAACCAGCCCAAATATCTAGGTAAAAATCCCTGACCTTGCCCATAATCAAACCCGGGGCCTCCGAGTAAGAGGTAGGCACGCTCCCATTAGACAATGGGATCGTTCTTTTAACAGAAATGTCATTTAAAGTGTAGCATTGAATAAGTAACAAATTGTAAAATCCAACCACGAAACCTTGTAACAAGGAATCGATAACTTGTTAAGCAAATTCTCAAAACATGGGGATCCAGTTCGAGGAAATCCAGAAATTAAATGCGACCTTTCTAGTGCCACCAAATATAGGTAAAACGTGTTGTATCTTATCTTCATAAATCCTTTCAACTAGAGAAAAAAATTTGCGTATTGATCTGTCTACTAGAGGACCTACCAAGCCGAGGTGGTAAGGGCGTGCTCGGTACACTCGGAAAGCCGTGGGTTCGAATCTCTCTCAGGAGGCTGAAGCGTTTAGAAACTAGATTTCCACTTCTATAGAGGTGCATGGCCCTGAACTTCACCCGACCTACTCCAGGATTATGTACTATCTAAGAGGGTATAGAAATGACCTGTATACATCACCCTTAGACAAATTACGTATTTATTCGTGGTGAAGTTAGGGCTATAGACTCGCTTTTGTTTGTACTTAAAAAGTGTATTTACGATGTACTACACTGAATGTATACAAGAAATGTAATAATAAAATAACAACAATTATATGAAAGTTCAATAATATAGCAGTACTAACAGCAAATAATAGAGATACAGCGAAACCTCGGAATGCGAGTAACGTGGTCTACGAGAGTTTTGCAAGACGAGCAAAAATTTTAAATAAATTGTAACTTGATAAGCGAGTGAGGATCCGCAATACGAGAATCCACGAGCCTTCAAGAAAGGCAAGGTGCAGGAGAGAAAGGTAAATGTTATGTGGAGGTCCAACACTAAGGCTTGGGTCTCTCGTATTTTCTTCGTTCTTCGTTGAATGGATGAACGAGGTCTTTGGCCCTGTAGTGAAGAAATACGTTTCAGAAAATAATCTGCCGCTCAAAGTCTTGCTGGTTATGGGCAATGCTCCAGCGTATCCTCCAGGCCTTCAGGACGACTTACTGGAGGAATTCAAGTTCACTAAGGTTAAGTTCCTTCCTCCCAACACTGCTCCGGCCTATTTCAGCGATGTTCGAAGAGACCGAAGGAACAAACCTTACGCTCCGAGAGTTTTGGAGAAATCATTTCTGTCTGAACTGTCTGAAGATTGTCGATTAAGCCTGGGATGTGGTCACCAAGAGAACTCTCACTTCCGCTTGGGGAAAGCTGTGGCCTGAATGTGTTCTTGGACATGACTTTGAGGGGATTGTTAGTGACAATGAGCACCCGATGGTCGATGAAATTGTGTCCTTAGGGAAGACCATGGAGCTGGAGGTGAATGACGTGGAAATTCAAGAGCTGGTGGAAGAACATAGCTAGGAACTGACCACCAAC
The DNA here is from genome assembly GCF_040414725.1 of Anabrus simplex. Taxonomy (NCBI): domain Eukaryota; kingdom Metazoa; phylum Arthropoda; class Insecta; order Orthoptera; family Tettigoniidae; genus Anabrus; species Anabrus simplex. Next base: position 1,527,670,962 of record NC_090265.1, read on the forward strand.
GAACTGATGGACCTGCAACGTGAACAACAGGAAGAGTTTATGGAGAAGATCACGTCCGGAGAAGAGGAGGAGGAAAAGTCAGTGCAATCTCTCACTTCAACTGAGATTCGAGAGAAGTGCAAAATGTAGGAATCAGTGCAAAATTTTGTATAAAAACACCACCCGAATAAGGCTGTAGAAGTGCGAGCGATGAATATGTTCAATGACAATGCAATGTCACATTTTCGTGAAATCCCCTAAAAGAGACAAAAGCAACAGTATTGGACAGATTCCTTGTTAAAGTTGCACGAAAAGGAAACAATTCCAGTGAGCCAACAGATATCAGTGATTTCGTTAGTAAAATTCGTGCTACACAGTAACGCTTCTCATGTCATCTCTCGTCTCCCTCACACCAACAATGCTTCTATTGTAAGGTAAAATGCACTTTGCTTTGTTTTACGTTATATTTTGTTTTAGAAATGTTGTGCAAATAAATATTTTGTGTTTTGGACGAATCATCCGCGTTTCAATTGCTTCATATGAGAAAATTGTGCTTGATATACGAGCTCTTTGGATTACAAACAGGTTGCCGGAACGAATTATGATCAAAATCCAAGGTTCCGCCGTAGTAGCCTAATAATAGAAATGTTGATAACTAACTACGTGTACAAAGTACAACATGACAGTAGAAATGGAGATTAAAATGGTGATAAAATAACATTAGTAATAATAAAACAAGAAATTGTTATAAAATCTATAAATAGTAATTAAACTTTTTTTCATAAATATGCTGATTCACTCACTAATTCATACAGACTACATCATAAAAGTCATCTGGATAACTCAGTATCGCAGTTGGGGAAACCACTTCTCGAAGGCTTTCATGGTCTATTTTTAAACGGCTTCCCTTTTCTGTCTAACTTGCTTTTCGTTTCGATTCCAGTCTCTTTGTATACTTAAAATGGAAAACTAAAATGTGTTCGTAAAACAATAGCCTACTTTCAGAAACTACTGTAGTTTAAAAATACATTTTTACATGGTGGTCATGAAAGGACACAGAGTAATAATATCTGCAAAAGGCAAATTTTCAAAGATACAGATTGAGAGAGAAGAAAAAATGTATATGAAGTATATTATAAAAAAAAGAACCCCACAAAAGAAAATACACAAAAATAGTAAAAAATTAACGACTGGCGAGCTTGCTAAAAGTAAAAGCGGGGATAGGAGACGAATTGACAGTACTGTACTTTCCACCCACTGCTTCCAGAAAACAACGTAATGTCAGCTGAGATTATCTTAAATGCATGTATTATTTGACACATCTGATTCTATTGACAACTTCGACTTTGTAAAAGTCGTTTTAATAATAATGCAGGAGTAATGTAGCATTGTAATAATAATTTCGTGTGGCTATTTCTAGCCGAGTGCAGCCCTTGTAAGTCAGACCCTCCGATATGGGTGGGCGGCCTCTGCCATATCTAGGTAACTGCGTGTTATTGTGGTGGAGGATAGTGTTATGTGTGGTGTGTGAGTTGCAGGGATGTTGGAGACAGCACAAACACCCAGCCCCCGGGCCATTGGATTTAACCAATTAAGGTTAAAATCTCCTACCCGGCCGGGAATCGAACCCAGGACCCTCTGAACCGAAGGCCAGTACGCTGACCATTCAGCCAACGATTCGGACAATGTAGCATTGTATTGGGTAAACATCATCATAGTAATGACGACAATTCAATTCTATTTATGGCAAGCATCACTGCATAGGCGTCATTACTATATCTGACGACGGAACAAAGAGTGAAGTCTCCAGTTCTTGAAAAGAGATACTGTCTTGAGATTTCATTAGAGTTTGTAAGAAAAACGCATGGGAAAATATCACTCATTCAGCAATGACACTTGATCTTCTAATCTCCAAACTGTGCACCTTTCCAGTCTCATCATACAACATATGGAGGTAGCAACCTGAAAACACAGCGCCGTGAATAACTTCCAAAAATGAAAGTGAAATACAATTATTAGTAAAAATAATCAATATATTCTGCTTATCTCAGGCACGGCATTTCTAGGACCGGTCTTCCTTTATTCCAATCAGAAGTACAATAGAATAATAATACATTTAAAAGAAACAAACTATATACACAGGTGTATACAAATAAAAGGTCTTCAACAATATATGCCATACATATGTCACACCGATTCGGCCCAAAATTTGGCCACATCAAGGGCATTTGGACTGGCCAGCACCAAGCCTTCCATTGTGCAGTTTGTTGGACACAGGGGGCAGCATAGCAGGTGTTCGGTTGTCTGAAGTTCACCACAGTCACAAAAGGCCGTATCGATGGGGAAGTTCCATTCTTGTAGATTCGCTCTGGTTCTACCCACTCCAGATCTAAGTCTGTTTAAGAACCTCCATTGTAACCAGTCCTCGGTGTGACCGGGAGGCAACACTTCCCATCCGGGAGATAGTGGGTTGGAACTACACTATCGGCATCCCTGAAGACGGTTTGTCGTGGTTTCCCATTCTCACACCAGTCAAATGCTGGGGCTGTACCTTAATTAAGGCCACGGCCGCTTCCTTCCTATCCCTAGGCCTTTCCTATCCCATCATCGCCATAAGACCTATCTGTGTCGGTGCGACGTAAAACAAATAGCAACACTTCCCGTGGTTCCATACATTTCAAGAGGCCAGGGGTCTTTTGTTTCCATTTGGTATTTCTAACTTTGTCCGATGATCCTTCCGGGTGTTCTGGATGTTAAAAAGGCTTTCCTGGACTTCAGTCTTCGTTGGGCAGGTTGGTATCCAAAGAGTGGATGTGAAGGCATTAGATTTGTTTTAAGCCTTTCGTTATTAGCAGCAACCTCTCTCCTGACATCACAAGGAGTAATACCGGCAAGGTAATTGATTTTTTCGAGATGAGTTGGCTTCTGGACACCAGTTCTTACTCTACAGCTTTCATTGAGTGCCACATCAATCTGTTTTGCGTGGGCAGATTTGTACCACGCTGGACAGGCATATTCACCGGCGGAGTAACATAAGGCTAGTGCAGTAGTTCTAACAGTTTGTGGGTGTGTGCCCCAAATAGATCCAACAAGTTTTCTAAGTAGTGTGTTCCTGGAAGAGACCTTTTGTTTTACATTTACACAGTGCACCTTGATAAGTGAGACTGCGATCGAGAGTGACGCCCAAGTATTTGGGATAGCAGCAGTGGTCTAGCATAGCTCCATTCCATGTCACAACGAGTTTCCTGTTGGCTTGTCAATATCGTAAATGGAATGCACAAAGTTGGGATTTGCTCGGGTTTGGTACTAGTTGGTTTTGATCATAGTAGTTGCCGAGTTCTTCTAGGGCAGCTTTCAGGGTGCATTCTATCGCTTCAAAACTATCTGACTGGGTAGCGAGAGCAAAGTCATCAAGATAGATGAAACTCTTGGTGTCTTGAGGCTGTGGCTGATCATTGTGTATGTATTAAATAACAAAGGCGCCAGTACAATTCCTTGAGACAAGCCGTTCTTTTGAATTCGCCAATGGCTTCGCCGACCCTGAAATTCGACAAAGAATCGGCAGTTGTGAAGAAGTGTAGCGATCAGTCGTGTTAACACAAGACCTTTAGTAAGACTGTGAAATATTTTTAACAGGAGTCTATGATTTACCGTGTCATACGCCGCTGTGAGATCAAGAAATGCTACACCTGTGACTTTTTTAACACCAAGCCATCTTCAGTGCGCTCAGTTAGATGCAAAATCTGGGAGGTGCGATTTCTTCCAGGTCTAAATCCTGACTGCTGTGGGATAAGAAGTGGGTCAATAACTTCAATAAGGTGATTCAAAATCATTCGTTCCATTATTTTATACAAGTGGCATAGAAGAGATATTGGTCTATAACATTTTGGATCTTCAGGGTTTTTGCCTGGTTTTAGAATTGCAATCACCCGTGCCTTCCGCCAAATCTTCGGGATTTTGGATGATGCTAGGCATTTGTTGAATAATTCCACGAGCCATAACTTTGTTCCAAAACCGAAGTGCTTTATTTGCTCGGTGCAGATATCGTCCAAACCTGCAGCTTTACCACTTTTGCACATTGTAATACCAGTTTCTAATTCAGTGAGATTAAATGGTCTGTCAAAAGTACTGATAGCCTCAGATTCCCCGGTCACAATTTTTGACTCTGATTTCCTAATAGTTGATCGTGATTTGCGCTGTGCACGGTGCAAACGACGATTTCGCTTGGTTGACTAGAGTGCAGACCCCCACACTTCGATTTGGAACAATAGCGCTCTCTCTCTCTCTCTTTCCCCACGCCTGTCTCGCTCGCTCCGCCTGTCTTCCTCTTCTTCACTTGCTCCGTAGCGCTCCAAATCCGAGCTGAGTTGAGTCGAGTTGATCCAAGCTTAGCTAAGTAGCCCAGAGACGAAGCGTTGGTCCGAGCCGAGCCGAATGGGACCGATGCACTGTGCACAGGAACTCTGCGCCTCAATTTGCACGCGTGAGATTTTGGGCGTTTGAGAGGCCCTGTTCTACGTTAAGGCATAATATAGTCAATTTCGGCCTTGAAAATTGCCTTTGAAGAGTAGTTGCCATCTAGTACTTCTGGGATTCTGACGTTCAGATCGGTAATGGTGCTTTAATTCCAATTACCTTAGCAAGGGCATCACATGCAGGAATCACCTTCACCCCCTCTAGGATCGGTGGAGCCACCTGGTTCATTTTCGGTTTTGACCCGAAGCCCTTCCTGATGCTATGCGATCTTTCAAGTGAAAATTCAAATGCGGCATCAAGCAAAATTCAAATCTCGGTCTTCCGACTGGGAAACCAGTAGCTAAGCCACTGTGCTATAGCATGCGCCTCCCGTGTAGTCTGTTGTTTCTTGGAAGTGAGTAGCTTTTATTGACTGTTCGAATAACCCCTGGCTCCCAAATATAAATAGAAGGGATGCCACATGCCACATACTTTTGTCTTATTATTATTATTATTATTATTATTATTATTATTATTATTATTATTATTATTATTATTATTATTATTATACCGAGTGAGTTGGACATCCGGTTATATTCGCATAGCTGCAAGCTTGCATTCGGGGGATGGTGGGTTCGTACCCCACCGTCGGCAGCGTAAAGATGGTTTACCGTGGTTCTCCATTTTTTACAGCAGGCAAATGCTGGTGCTGTACCGCAATTAAAGCCACGGCCACTACTTTCCCAGTCCTAGCCCTTTCCCATCCTAACGTCGCCGGAATCCATCGATGTGTTAGTGTGACTTTAAACCGCTAGAAAATTATGTTATCGTTATTATTATTTCTTAATTCTGCTTACCCTCCGGGGTTGGTTTTTCCCTCGGACTCAGCGAGGGATCCCATCTCTACCGCTTCAAGGGCAGTGTCCTGGAGCGTGATACATTGGGTCGGGGATGAAACTGGGGAGAATGACCAGTACCTCGCCCAGGCGGCCTCACCTGCTATGCTGAACAGGGGCCTTGCGGGGAAATGGGAAGATTGGAAGGGATAGACAAGGAAGAGGAAAGAAAGCGGCCGTGGCCTTAAGTTAGGTACCATCCCGGCATTTGCCTGGAGGAAAAGTGGGAAACCACGAAAAACTACTTCCAGGATGGCTGAGGTGGAAATCGAACCCCCATCTACTCAGTAATTTTCCGAGGCTGAGTGGACCCCGTTCCAGTCCTCGTAAAACGTTTAAAATTTCGTGGCAGAGCCGGGAATCGAACCCGGACCACCGGGTTTGGCTGCTAATCACACTAACCACAACACCACAGAGTCGGACATTATTATTATTATTATTATTATTATTATTATTATTATTATTAGAGATCATAATTATAAGCACGTATAAGGTAGAGTGCAAACGTATTTAACAAAGGCGCAAGTGTCCCATGCACGACGGTTCTGCAGTGAGATTTGCATAAATATTACCGATATGAACTATCAGGAGAGCTTCCGTGGCTCAGACGGCAGCGCGTCGGCCTCTCACCGCTGGATACCGTGGTTCAAATCCCGGTCACTCCATGTGAGATTTGTGCTGGACAAAGCGGAGGCGGGACAGGTTTTTCTCCTGGTACTCCAGGTTTCCCTGTCATCTTTCATTCCAGCAACACTCTCCATTCTCATTTCATAGCATCTATCAGTCATTAATAAATCACTTTGGGAGTGGCGACCCCATCGTACTAACAGCCTATATCTGCTTCATTCATTACATCCCTGACCCGGTCAATGACTGGAAAACAGGTTGTAGGTTTTCATTTTCATTTTCATGAACTATCAGAACCCTTAAAATGTATGCAGCTCACTGTTACTGTAGAATTGTAGAGCGGCTAAATTACACTTGCCTCTTGTTCAAACACGTTTGCATTCTAACCAATTCTTGCCTAAAATTCCCATTTCCACTATGGATCGGTGGTAGAGTGTCGGCCTCCGGATCCCAAGACAGCGGGTTCAAACCCGGCAGCGATAAACGGATATTTGAAGGGCGGTAAGAAGTCCATTCGACACGCCACGTCGCACGATAATAATAATAATAATAATAATAATAATGGCGTATAACTTTTAGTGCCGGGAGTGTCCGAGGACAATTTCGGCTCGCCAGATGCAGGTGTTTTGAGTTGACTCCCCTAAGCGACACATTACAACGCGTGATTTACATTATGATGTTCCTTGGACACTGGTACATGCTTATGACGTGTTGTTTTCAGTTACAACTAGAGAAGAGCTTCAGTGATAAGTACAGACATTAGACGATCGTCTTTCGCAGTTTGGGCTTCGTCTTAACACTGCGAAAACCGAGTATTTCGAAACAAGTTCGGCTGATAGTTCCAACCAAGTTAATCGTGTAGATCTTAAGAATGCTAAGTCGTTCAGATATCTTCGATCGTAGCTGTAATTGACGGTGATGCTAGAGCGCGAGTCAGAGCAACGTGGTCGAAGTGGAGGAACATTGTGTGACAATGAGTGTCACTGGACAATTGGTTTTCCCTTACAAGATCACATCCGAAATGACACTGTTAGGCAGCAGTTTGCTTTCGATCCCATTAAAGATAAAATGAGATAAGGACGATTATGATGGTTTGGCCATGCCTTACGGGCAGCACCAAGAACAGTCGCCAACACATCCATCACCTGATCGTTGACGGAAGATGTAGCAGACTCAAGCAACGAAAGCAGCACACTACCGACAAGGACATAACAATCTGCGGCATTCGTCCAACTGATACCCGCGACCGAACGATGTACCAATCGAAGTGGCACAACACTAAGCTGTTCATGATTATAATAATAATAATAATAATAATAATAATAATAATAATAATAATAGTAATAATAATAATAATAATAATAATTGTACCGGGAGGTACACCACAACGCCGCGCTTTTAAATCTAGCGCCTAAAAGAACTCCTCTACTGGTGAAACAGTGAAATTGAAACGAGACCAACTTATAAATTTACTCAGAAAATGTCACCACTAAAATATGATATAATTTTGTTATTGTGAAGTTTCCTGAACTGACTGTATTTCTACTTGTTTTGTTTGCCATTCACCAAGAAGTTCGGGCATTCTTCCATAGATGTCACTGCTAAAAACTATGATCAAGCACCTTGGTGCGAAGTGAAAGTACTTTTGATTTAAAGAAATATTGCATTAATAAGTTTTTTTACTAATTGATGTTCATTTATTTTTGGATTGGCAATATTTATCTTTTCTTTCCGCTAGTTTTGAATCCAGCCAATCTCTAATTTCTGTAATTAATTTTCTACCAATCACAGTCTTCTTATTCTTCTTCTTCTTCGATTTTGAGTGTAACTTTGAAAGTACCCAATAAACATGAGAGGGCGTGGCTAGTTTAATTTTGAATGGTCTCGAACTTTCCCCGAGGGTTTATATACAGCGGATTTTCACGTCTCTTGGCCAATTGATCGTCATCTTACTGAGTGTGTGTGTCAAGCAGGAGGCGGGAGGCCTCTTCGTCAGCTGCTAGAACTTCTATAAGGTAATGGCCACATAACATCTTTCTTTCTTGCTTGCTCCGAAGTGTAACCCGAGGGAAGGTCCGAAATCGTTAACCATGTAACCTTCTTTTCTAAAAATGTAACTTTCTGCCGGCTAATGTAATAACTTCATAAAATCTTGTACTGTAAATCGGGGATAGAGAGTGATGTACCCTCTCGAGCTCCCCTTCATCTTGGTTCGAGGTGCCATGTTTTTGTAATCTTTCGTTTCTGCCATGTATTAAAGTTATTTCTATACGAGTCACCTCAGTAGTCTGAGAATAGCCCCTGTTTCATCGGCCTAGTGCCCTTTAGGTTTTAAGAGTTCATATCTAGGAGTGCAAGTACACGCCTCCATTCAATTTGTGTTTCGGGCCATTTACTTAACCTGTTCTTTTCCGCAAAGGCCCAATAGGTTGAGTACTAGATACCCCTGTTTCACATTGTAAGTTGGGCCACGGAAGGTCAGAGAGTGTACGATTCTTGATATTGCCTCGAGGAGGCTGAAAGGAAACGGAGAGCCGGTTAGCACTTTCTCAAATTTTGTAATTGTAAAGTGTGCCTCTGGGAGGCTAGATATTGCAAATTTAAGAGCAAGCGCTCTATGAATTAGGGGATATCAGCCCTTTACTAAATTTGTCCTTCTTTTAATTGTAAATTTGAGCTGGAAGCTCAAGCATTGTAAAGCGAGGGGCTCGAAGCCTAGGACCTGTCGAATTCACTGATATTGTATTTTCCTTGACTTGTTCCAAAATTGTTAATTGTACCTGTTATATTGTTATTTGTTGATTTTTGAAATTCTAAAGATATATAACCTTTGTTAAAGTTTTAAATTAACTTTGATATTGTAGTTAGACCCATTCACCCCAGCACCTTCTTTCACCTCTTTCTGCACCACGGGTAAACCCGTTACAACAACAACAATAATAATAATAATAATAATAATAATAATAATAATAATAATAATAATAATAATAATAATAATAATAATAATAATAATAATAATATATTATTATAAGAATAAATATTATTAATTATTATAATTAATCGGCCTATCTGCGGGATATTGGCGGAATATCGTTGGAGGTTATAATCGCCCTCGAATAGATTAAGTAATAACACCATTAGTCACCTTCTTATCTGTTTACTTATGAATCACTGCGCCTAAATTTTTCCTCTGTTACCGCTTTATTACATCCAACAATCACACCAGCATAATTTATTGAGGGGCATTTGATTTTCCAATACATTCACTTGGCATTTACATATTTGTCGTTATCTAGCTGTCCTCAGTTATTTTCTGTTAATTTCAAGTTTCTTAACTATATTATTTTCTTCCTTAATTACTCCGTATGTACGCGAGTGCTAGAATCTACTAGATATATTTCCAACAAACTTCATATTTAGAATCCAGTTGTCCTTGGGTAGGTTTTAGGGCAAATATTGTTTCTAAATCGCTGAACTGACTGGGGGTTTATACGACACCGAAACCGTGATTTTGCAGTCCCACAAAATATACACAACTGAACTCAATGGAAATCTACCTGCCTTAATGGAAATTAATTTCTAAACATTTTTCTCATATGCATCGTTTCGATATGAGTTTTTTTTTTTTTTACTATTTGCTTTACGTCGCACCGACACAGATATGTCCTATGGCGACGATGGGATAGGAATGGGAAGGAAGAGGCCGTGGCCTTAATGAAGGTACAGCCCCAGCATTTGCCTGGTGTGAAAATGAGACACCACGGAAATCCATCTTCAGGGCTGCCGACAGTGGGATTCGAACCCACTATCTCCCGATTACTGGATACTGGCCGCACTTAAGCGACTGCAGCTATCGAGCTCGGTGATAGGAGGATTAATAAGGGAGATATCATTAACGGACCGTTTTTCGGTACAAGTCCCATCGGACTTAATTCAAGAGCGGGTGCATGTAAAGCTTCTTTCTTACAACTTGAACACTACTGAAGATATTCGAACCAAACTTTGTATTTAGCATCCACCTGTTCAAAGGTAGGTTTAAAGGTCAATAACATTTCATGTTCCCGGAATGGACTGGTGGTTTATAGAGAACCGAAATGGTGATTTTACTCTTCCACAATATATACAGTACAAAACCAACCTGACTGGAAATCGACCAAACGTGATGGAATTCCACCTCTAACTTTTTTTTCATGTGCATCTTTTCGTCAGGAGGATTAATAAAGGTGACATCATGAATGGTCAGTTTTGCAGGTTAAGTCCAGCGGACCTAGCTCAAAAGGTGTTGTACGTGGGGCAGATTTCTTATCTATGTATATAAATAAAATCGTAACGACTGTGTGCCTCTACATTGACTATTTTGGCAAAATTTTCGCACAGCTACGCGTTTAAGGGGTAATAATGACCATCTGCATGTTTTTTGGTTTAGTTTCCTGAAAGTCCTAATTTTTATCCTCCTCGCCCAAAATCCAGATTGCGGCATAATCTGCCAGACGAAAAAGAAAATGAAAATTTGACAAAATTATACGTTTTAGCCTGTTACGGACGGAAAACTTCCAAGATCTTTAAATTTTTAACCTTTTATCCCCAAAGAATATCGAAAAATGAAGGCACTTTTAATGATAGTGCATACCTTCGGAAAGTCCTATCACATAACGGATTGCACAATCATGATCTACAACCTTGGTCTTATGACTTTTTGTCGCATCTGTATCATTTTTACGTTTGATTTTTCTCTATTAATCGATGTTAAGTAAATTTGGACTTTTCACATGCATAATTCATACCTTCAATTACTTATAGGAAATATAGAATCATCAAACTCTTAACGAAAATTGGCCCACCCAGTAGCCATATGTGAGCCAAATGCTATGTATGTAGCTGTCACATAATTACCCGAAAAGTAATGCAATATGAGATAATCTTACAAAAAACTTTACCCTGTTCAACGTTTCTAACTCAATCTGACCCATGAATAGATGAGATATCATAGGACCAGCCACATAGGCCACTAAATCTGGCGTCTTATGGTACAATCCTTTGTCGATATGACGTACGTTTAGCAGCAGTTAATCTGTAAATGAAGGTCTGCAATATTGTAAACACGCATATACTTTCGTATGTCGATCTATATATATTCACTGATGTCGATTTGTAGCGATCGAGAAAGGGCGTGTCTGCTATGTTAATCAGTACTCCCCACACCGACTTTTACTGGCAGTAGGAATGGGGTCCTTTTCCAACACCTGCGTAACTGGCAGTAGTAAGGAAGGCCTACCACTGTAATGAACAGTTCACTTCTCGATTTGACTTGCAGAAGGCAAGGGAGCATTCATTTTTATGTTTGACAGTAGGGAAGGGTGCCCGCAATTATAAACAAATGTTCTCATCTAAAATGTGCTGGCAGTAGGCATAGTGGCCTGCTATTTTGATGGAAACTCACCAACTTGGTGTGACTGGCAGTAAGCTGGCTGGCAGTAGGGAAAAGGGCCTGTCATTACAATGATAACTGCACAACTCAATTTCGACTGATAGTAGGGTATTTGCCTGCAATTATAATAAAAACTCCTCAACTGTTATCTGTCTGGAAGTACAAAAAGTGGGCTGCCATTGTAACGAAAACTCGCCAAATCGATTGTGACCGCGCAGTAGGCAATGAGGACTGCAATTATAATGTAAACTTCCCAACTCTATTGTGAATGGCAGTAGGCAAGTGAGCCTGCCGATATATCACAAATCCGTAACAAACACTTTACATTGGAAACAGCGAACGGGGACCTCCCCAGAGGTAAGGCTTTTTGCGGGTGATGTTATTCTTTATAGAGTAATAAATAAGTTACAAGATTGTGTGAAACTGCAAAATGACCTAGATAATGTGGTGAGATGGACAGTAGGCAATGGTGTGATGAGAAACGGATTTAAAAGTCAGGTTGTGTGTTTCACAAATAGGGAAAGTTCTCTCAGTTTTAATTACTGCGTTGTTGGGGTGAAAGTTCCTTTTGGGGATATAAGGGAATATCTTCATTGGGGTAATTGCATAAACAGGATTGTAAATAAAGGGTACAGATCTCTGCACATGGTTATGAGGTTCTTTAGGGGTTGTAGTAAGGATGTAAAAGAGAGGGCTTATAAGTCTCTGGTAAGACCCCAACTAGAGTATGTTTCCAGTGTATGCGACCCTGACTAGGATTACTTGATTCAAGAACTGGAAAGAACTGGGCTGGGAAGAACTGAGAGAAAGAAGACGAGCTGCTCGACTAAGTGGTAAGTTCCGAGCTGTCAGGGGAGAAATGGTGTGGAAGGACATTAGTAGACGATTAAATTTGAGTGGCGTCTTTAAAAGTAGGAAAGATCACATTATCAAGGTATTGTTGGAATTCAAAAGGACAAATTGGGGCAAATATTCACTTATAGGAAGGGGAGTTAGAGATTGTAATAACTTACCAAGGGAGATGTTCAATAAATTTCCAATGTTATTGAAATCATTTAAGAAAAGGCTAGGAAAACAACAGATATGGAATCTGCCACCTGGGCGACTGCCCTAAATGCAGATCAGTATTGATTGATTGATTGATTGATTGATTGATTGATTGATTGATTGATTGATTGATTGATTGATTGATTGATTGATTGATTGATTGATTGATTGATTGATTGATTGATTGATTGATTGATTGATTGATTGATTGATTGATTGATTGATTGATTGATTTGATTACGGTTAGTAATGTTTAGTAGCAACGTTAAAGATGACAGAAAACTGCAGTGCAAGAATAATTATATTATCAATACAAGTTCAATATCTAAAAGGCGATTACTTACCTAGTGTACATTCAATTGTTGATATGAAAGAAATGTGTCTCTTTACATCTTCAATCAATATCAAAATGAAAATGAAAATGAAGTGTTCAGCGCACAATGCAGCATAATAATGAGCACATTTTACAATAGTCGCATCTCTGGACGTTGCCACCAAACGTCATATAATGTCACTGACTGCAACTACTTGAAGATACTCGTTTGTTCAAATGTATAATTTTACACAGAACAGAATCCTTCAGCCACTTCAAGTGAATATATTTGAGCTTTCGTAAAAATGCCCATGCAATTAGCAGCACTCGAATACAAACAGTGCCCTTGTTAGTAATCTATATATATAAAATAACTTGTCCTGACTGACTGACTGACTGACTAACTGACTGACTGACTGACTGACTGACTGACTGACTGACTGACAAATTCATCATCGCCGAGCCAAAACTACTGGACATAAAGAAATAAAATTTTGGGGATACATTCATATTAAGATGTAGGTGCTCGCTACGAGAGGATTTTTTGATATTCCGTCGCTAAGGGGGTGAAAAGGGGGGTGAAATTTTAAAATGAGTGTATCTATATCTCAAAACTTTAAAAGTTTACAGATGTAAAAATTGGTATTTAGAAACTTCTTTAAAAATAAGGAAACACATATTTTTTTTGTTTCCAGAAAATCCCAATAGGAGGGGTGAAAAAGGATGAAATAGGGGTTGAATGCATTTAATCAGGATACCGGTACTTATATCTCAGAAACTGAAGATATTACAGACCTGAAAATTGGTACTTTTGATCTCTTTTAAAAATAGAGAAACACGCATTTCTTTGTTTTTGGAAAATCCAATTAATGGGAGGGTGAAAAGGGGGGTGAATTTATAAAATGAGTGCATCTATATCTCAAAACTTATAAAGTTTACAGATGTAAAAATTGGTATTTAGAATCTTCATTAAAAATTAAAAAATCACGTATTTCTTTGTTTTCGGAAAATCCCAATAGGAGGGGTGAAAAGGGGTGAAAAAGAGGTTGATGCCTTTAATGAAGATACTTATAGCTCAGAAACTGAAGATATTACAGACCTGAAAATTGGTGTTTGGGATCTCCTTTAAAAATAAATAAACTCGATTTTTTTCTTTTTTGAAAATCGAATTAATGGGGGCTGAATTTTTAAAATGAGTGTATCTATATCTCAAAACTTTTAAAGTTTATAGATGTAAAAATTGGTATTTAGAATCTCCTTTAAAAATAAACACGTATTTTTGTTTTCGGAAAATCCCAATAGAAAGGGTGGAAAAGGGTGAAAATATTTTGAATTACTTTTAATGAAGTTACTTATATTTCAGAACCTGAAGATATTCCCGATCTGAAAATTGGTATTTGGGATCTACTTTAAAAATAAAGAGACAGGTATTTTTTCGTTTTCGGAAAATCCAAATAATGGGGACTGAAAAAGGGGGGTGAATTTATAAAATGAGTGTATCTACATCTTAAAACTTTAAAAGTTTACAGAGGTAAAAATTGGTATTTTGAATCTCCTTTAAAAATAAAGAAACATATTTTTTTGTTTTCGGAAAATCCCAATAGGAGGGGTGAAAAGGGGGTTGAATACCTTTAATGAGGATACATAAATCTCAGAAACTGAAGATATTATAGACCTGAAAATTGGTATTTGGGATCTCCTTCAAATGTAAAGAAACTTTTTTTTGCTTTTGGAAAATCCAAATAGTGAGTGCGGGGTGTGAAAACGGGGTGGATTTTTAAAATGAGTGTATCTATATCTCAAAACTTTTAAAGTTTGCACATGTAAAAACTGATATTTAGAATCCCCTTTAAAAATAAAGGAACGCGTATTTTTTGTTTTCTGTAAATCTCAATAGGAGGGGTGAATAGTGGGTTGAATGCCTTTAATGAGGATATATATCTCAGAAATTGGAGATATTACAGAACTGAAAATTTGTATATGGAATCTCCTTTAAAAATAAAGAAACACGTATTTTTTTGTTTGTGGAATATCCAATTAATGCCGGTTAAACACGTGTGACAATTTGGGATCCATTTTTTAAAGACTATATCTACAGAATAGCTGAGAAACGTAGAATGCTACAGACGTAAAAAGTGGTATTTGGAATCTCCTGTAAATGTAAAGAAAGATAGGTGATTTGTTTTTGGAAACTCCTCTTAAGGGGAATTAAAAGGGGGGGGGTGAAATTTTAAAATGAGAATTTATACAGTATATCTCAAAAAACTTAACATGTTACAGAAGTGAGAAATGGTATTTTTTATCTCTATTAAAAATAAAGGAACGTGTATTTTTATTTTTCGGAAATACAACTTGGGGGATGGGGGTAAAAGTGACTGAAAATGGTGTTGATTTATTTTAAATAGGCCACTGATTTCTCAAAAATGAAGATGCTCTAGACGTGAAATTTGATATTTGGAATGTGCTTTGAAAGTAAAGAAACACGTATTCTCGAAAAATCCAATGAAGTGTAGGGTGTGAAAGAATTGAAAATATATTAATTGTATGAGAATACAAACATCTAATAACAACATAAGATGTTACAGACGTGGAAATGGGTATTTGGATCTCCTTTAAAAACAAAGAAAAACACGTTTTTGGAGGGGTAAACAATCTTGGGGGGGGAGTGAAAAGGAGTTGAAGTCCTTTCATGAGGACACATAAATAAAAAACAGAAGAAGTTAGAGAAGTGATAATGGGTATTTAGAAGATCCTTTACTGTTAAAGAAACAAGAATTTTTGCCGGAAAAATCACTTAGCGGGGGGGGGGGGTGAGCAGTGTGAAAGGAAGTGAAAAAAGTGAATTACTTTTATGGGGATACTTATATCTCAAAACTGAAGAAGTGAATAGAAGTGAACATTGGTGTTTGGAATCTCCTTTAAACATAAAGAAACTCTCCTTTTATTTTTTTTGGGGGGGGGGGATAAATAAACTTAACGGCGGTGGGGTGTAAAAGGAGGTGAGACCTATTGATTTTACTGTTCATAATGTACTTATAAGGTGCCTCCGTTGCTCAGGCGGCAGCACGCCGTCCTCTCACAACTGGGTTCCGTGGTTCAAATCCCGGTCACTCCATGTGATATTCGTGCTGGACCAAATGGAGGCGGGACAGGTTTTTCTCCGGATACTCCCGTTTTCCCTGCCATCATTCATTCCAGCAACACTGTCCAATATTTCATTTCATTTTTCATTCATCGATCATTGCCCCAGGGGAGTGCATCGGCAGCCGGCACAGTTCCTATTCATTCCATTCCTGACCCTGTCGAATGACTGGAGACAGGCTGTAGATTTTCGATGTACTTATTCTGATCATAAACCGATCATTTATAATCTCTCCTGGGTTCGTTTTCAACAGCCATCTTTTCCTTCGGAGAACGTTCTTAGATTACAGTAGATTATCCTGGCATATTAATAAAAATTTAAACACATTTGAAATAAACGATAGGAATGCGATTGACCGTCAGATTGTTCACCTCTATAATAAGGTCAATAATGCACGGAAGTATGTCATTCGTATCGCTAGAAATCCAGCACACTTGCCTACGCGCGACAATGGTGCTGGTCACATTGTCAACAATGACAATGGCAGCAGATGTAATTTACCTCCAAGTAACGGTTTTGCATCTTGCTGTGGTGTCGAGAACATCTAATAACAATAATAATAATAATAATAATAATAATAATAATAATAATAATAATAATAATAATAATAATAATAATAATAATAATAATAATGTTCCTGGACCGTCGTCGAATGTGCGGACCGCGCTGGAAACGGGTTCTGGACGGGTAATGACTAAGAATGCAGTCCGGCCGCGGGTTCAGTACCGCCAAGGCACCCAAGACGACACCACGCCGGATCTCCTGAAGGATTTGATCCATATTAAAAATGCTTATAGGAAAAGATGGCAAAGATTTAGGGAGCCAACTGACCGGGAGGAATACCTGGACCTAGCCCGGGAAGTACTAAATCGATTGCTGGAAAGAAAGATTGAAAAATGGGAGGAAACTGCCGTAATCTATTAGAAAACCAGTCAGATCGCAAATTTTGGAGGATTCTCGCAGAAAAAGAGTCAGATCGCGAATTTCGGCGGATTATATATCTAAAACAATAAGCATTCAATTATAAATCTCAGTATAATACCGCAGCGAAGCACGGGTATCTTCTAGTTATTTATAATACTCACCCCACTCTTAGAATTGAGGTTCCTTAAACCCAATCTGTCGATGTTCATAAAAGTAAAATACGTCGCCTAAGAATTCACAATTCAATGCTATGAAGAAAAATGGGTGTCAACATCTAAAAAAATACTGGGTATTGTGTTTGGAGCTAGAGAGACAGCATCAGTCAGATTTACACAGTTGCGTAAGCTGTTCAGTCTGAGCAACTTTTTTTTTACATGTTGTCCTTGATGATTGTAAACTATTCAGTTGCACTTCTGAGGAACCAACTGGATAAAAGATACAAGTGGCATGAGGAAAGATTCGTCCTTATCTGCAAGAACACTTACACTCTGAACAGAAAGGCACGGATGTTTGGAAGCTTTGTCTACTGGACAGTCTCTGGTTGAAGGAAGACGTTAAAAATTAAAATCAACGTTTATAAATATCCGGGACTGACGCATAAAATGTACCAATCTCCTAATGCCAATCAATAGTAACAAATTCACTTTTAGTTACCCAACTCTTTTACCTCAAGTGGCTCTCGATGCGTCAATTGCTACCTCCTGCTATGACCTGCGTCATTAACTAATCCCCGCTTGTTTTCAAGCCATAGCCTGTGTTGTATCTTCATGTTTTCTGTTTAATTGTCTACATTGTGAGAATGCTTTCTTCGTTTACTTTCCTTTTTCAGTAAAACTCACCTTGTTTAAAGATCTGTTCCTTCCTCCTTTCCTTTCCCTCGTTGATTCTTCTCCTGCGTTTTACTTCACATTCTTTGTCTCTCAAGAAAATCCACTTCCTCTAATGTTTAAATGTACGGAATAAAATACAAGCTTACCTTGCTAGCATTCCATAAGGTCGTCGACTTCTTTTTTAATTCTGTGTGGCTCTCCTTTTTTTATCTGTTTCCATCTACGAGCACTTAAGTTAATTATTAATCTTTCTAATTCCCCGGAGACGTTTCCCTAACTCCCTGTTTCTCCTATGCATTCTTCCTGGGAATTCCGAGAGGAAAATATATTTACAGTTACTTAGTATGTAATAAAATCCTCCTCCGGGTTATAAAAATACTTAATAATTCAGGTCTGACAAATATAAAGCCTTTTAGGGTATTTCTACATTATGAAGGATGAACTCTAGTAAACAAGTGTTATTTATGCTTTTGCGTGAGTATTTCTATAGCCGTCATAAAATACAAAATAACACCCTTACTTCGAAAACAACGGCGTTTATTAAACATAGCAAGAGGAAACCACAATAATAGGTTTTCTAGGACGTTCTCTGTGCTTTTTAGGCGGAAATGTAACAAATATTTTAATGTAATAAATAATCTTTCTGTTCTATTGATGAACTCAATTGCTGTCGCTTTTAATTGACTCAGCCTCTAAAAGTGTCTGAAAAATCCTCATTTCAAAATTGTTGAGCTCTTCAGCTCAGACGTTCTTGAACAACATGAACCCTACCTTCCATCAGTCTTTCATTGGAGTATTCTTTGAAGTCGATAGTATTTTCCGTTTGATATCATATGGCTGAGGTTTTCTACCTGATTTCTTTTGAAGATTTTGAGAATGTATTTTTTCGTTTATACGACGAGGATCGAATTAAGGACAGCCTACGTGTATGGCATTCGTAGATATAGAAAAGGCATGAGATAATGTTGACTGTACCAAGCTATTTGAGATTGCGAAGGATTTACTATAATCAGTTCAAAAATCTGTCTGCACTGATGGGAATTCAGGGCTTTGAAAAAGAAGCAGGAATCCAGAAAGGAGTGAAGCAAGGTTTCAATATTTCTCCTCTCCTTTTGAATGTTTATATAGAACAGACGGTAAAGGAAATCAAAGAGGAATTTGGAAAAGGAATCACAATCCAAGGAGAGGAAACCAAAACACCGTGATGTACTGATGGTGTTACTTATTTGAGTCTGCAGAAGATGTGGAGAGATCGGTGAATAGTGTAAACGTATTCCTGGAGAAGGACTACAAGATTAACATAAATAAATCCAAATGGAAGTTATGGAGTGCAGTCGAACGAAGTCAGGTGATGCAGGAAATATTAGATTAGGAAATGAAATCACGATTTTGGAAGTAAGGAGGACATAAAATGCAGAATAACACAAGAAATTGAAGCCTTTCTTAACAAGCGAAATTTCCTCACTTAGAACATTGTATTGTAACTAGATCTGAAAGAAAAAAAATAGAAACTTACGAAATGTGGTGTTACAAAAGAATACCCAAAGGGGTAGATAGAATCGCGAATGAAGAGATACGGATCTGAACTGGAAAGTGGAGGAAGTTTTAGCGAATTTGATGAGAAGAAGAGACAGAATGATGGGACACATGTTAAAACACCCATGCTTGTTCAGATAGCTTTTGCGAGAATTGTAGGCGGTAAGAACGGTAGGGGTGGACCAAGACATGAATATGGCAAATGGATTAGAGTAGATTTAGGATGTAGTAGTTACATGGAAATGAAAAGAATAGCACTTGATACGGGGTCACGGAAAGCTCCATCAAAGCAGTCTATGAACTGATGACCCAAACAATAATAAAAACTACAGGACGTCGTAAATCTTATTACATAACTGGAGAACTATATTTAGGAGATCTTTCCCTCAGTAACCATTCAGGTACATGTACGACCCCTTCTACAATACGGCATTTGGTGATATCTGCCCTCCTGATTTAGAATTATGCATTATCTTGACGTTATTCTTCGATATAGCCACAACAATATTTTTGTATCTCTATTGCTGTAACTTATCTGTGAATTATGCCACGTATCGTTTTTGTAACAATAATGGCGGGCAAGATTTTCACTGAATGAAGAAGAAATATTACGTGTTATTGTTCACATATCGATGAAAATGGTAGTATATTAGAGAAATATCCTTTTTCAGCAAACAGTAATGCCATTTAGAATATTGGTACTGGAAATCGAATACAGAACACAACATAGATTTATTGTAAAAGTTTAGGCATGTGAGTTTTAGCATAGTATCTTCCAGACCAGCTGTCCCAGTTTTAATTCTCAGTTCTGCCATAAATGGCGGACTCTTCTTAATTTTTCATTAGATCATGTGGGAGCATTGTTAGACATGTGGGGAGTGAGTGTGGAGAACGGAGAACCAGAGTGCAGTGTTATTCAGTAATTAGGTTAAGATAGATGTTGAGGAAAGTACTTTCTTAACAACAACTTAAGGCAATCAAGTATAAGTACCAACATAGGTGGGGATGTGTGGGATATGGTAAATGCAGCACGGATGAAGTTTAAACAAGCGAAGAATATCGTCAATTGATTACTAAGTAGCATTGATACCGACTGGAAGGCGATTGGGTAATTAATGAGAGTACGGAGGGGGTATGTGGGAAACTGAGAGTGAGATTTCTAGATGATAATGGGAGAGTAGAATATAGGGATCTGCGCTCAGAAGGACTTCACTTGATCCGCAGTGGTACGTATCAGGTAGGAAATTAATTATGAAGAGTTACAGGGAAACAGGGTGGACTAGAGAGCGGTGACAAGGTTACAGGGAGCTGTAAGTCAAGTAGGGGTGACATAAGAATGTTAATGTTGAACTGTCTAAAGAATGGAATAGAATTAAGAAATTTGATAGATACATATTTACCAAATATTGTAATAGGAGTTGAATCATAGCTGAGAAATGATACAATGGATGCAGACATTTTCTTACAAACTGGAGTATTTATCGTAGAGACAGGATAGGAATGGTAGGAGGGGGAGTATTCGTTCTGGTGAAAGAAGAATTTGTAAGCTACGGAAAAGTTAAAGATGACAAATATGAAATTCTAAGCTTTAAGGCTTATCTCTAAAGATAACAGGCAGCTTGTACAGAGTGGAGTATACAGACCTGGAAAGGGTGGCGCTGACGCCGATTCGGAATTATTTGATAAGATACGGAAAGGAACGTGATTGTAGGGGGGCGATATCAAATTACCAAATGTCAATTGGGTAGGTAATGCTAACGATATGAAGCATGTCCAACACACGGCACAGAGGATAATATTTTGGACGTGGTGCTGGATAATCAGATGAGCTCTGTAGAGAAACTGAAGTAATAGTTGGTATTCGTGATCACGAAGCTGATCTTGTCGTAGTTAAAAATGAATGCGATAGAAAGGAAGGTTGTAAAAGTAGGATTATTAGGCAGTACTATATGGGCGATGAGGCAGGCATGAGAGAGTTTGTAAAAAGTCATTATGATCGGTGGAAAACTGTACATAAAAATGTAAACAGACTGTTGGCTGGCTTTAAAGCAATTGTTTAGGAATGTGGATGGAGGTACTGTAAGGTGGTATGAAATGGTAAAGACCCACTGTATTATAACAGAGAAGTAAGGAGATTATAAAGGAGGTGTAGGTTGGAAACAAATGGAGTTAGAAATAATTGTTGTGAAAGTAAGGAGAAATTGAAGGAACTTAAGAGGAAATTGAAATTAGCGAAGAGGCCAGCTAAGGATAATATGAAAAAAAAACCAAACCCCATGGCACTACAGCCCTTGAAGGGCCTTGGCCTACCAAGCAACCGCTGCTCAGCCCGAAGGCCTGCAGATTGCGAGGTGTCCTGTGGTCAGCACGACGAATCCTCTCGGCCGTTATTCTTGGTTTTCTAGACCGGGAAGGATAATATGAAGGCAGGTATAATGTTCAGTTATACAAATTTTAGTGAAAAGTGGAAGTGTTTATATAGATACTTTAAGGCAGAAACATGTTCCCAGAAGGACATTTTAGAAATCATTAATGGACAAGGGGAATGTGTACGTGAGGATCTGCGGAAGTCGGAAGTATTCAGAGAGAAGTTTATATTGGTTACAAGGATAATATCGAGGTTGGGGAGGTGACTAATACTAGCGAAAACTACGATAACGAAGACATTTACAGTAACATACAAAATTTGAAACATAGAAAAGCAGCTGGAATTGATAAGGCTTATGGGAATATACTATAGACATATACTTATTTGATAACTTGTGACCGGAGGATGAAAGATAATCTCAAATTTAAAAAAATCTATCGTAATTTCATCCGACCTGTTGCAATGTACGGTTGCAAATGTTGGCCAACTACGAATGAGACAGAGTGTCGATTGGGCGTCATGCTGACTAAGATGCTGAGGTGGACAGCTGGTGTCGTGGATCGTGATAGTGATGGGAGAGCGAAGTTATTGAAACACACATTTATGTAGTAATTCCTTCCTTTGTTTGCAGAGAGTATTAAACATGTTAACACATACAAAAATGCTTTGTTCACGGAGTAAAAGAAGATATGTTAGGCAACATCACCAACATCCTCCCCACCCTGATCTATATCCAGAGAGATGACCAGTTGTATCGGTCGGCTAATTCTCGATCCACCTGACAGACGTAGGATGACTGGTCTTACCCGTCTGTCTCTTCCTTGGAGAAGTTCATCAGTGCGAGTTCTTCTCCACATCAACCTGGGCAGCAAGTGTCTAGTAACAAAACAACATCCCTTACACGGAGTTTCGGATGTCCACTTCGAGAACACCTAACCTCGAGTTAGTTTCACAGTCGGAGGAGGTACTCCTTCTTCAACTGCCGCCAGAGATCACATCCGGTCCTGCTGGGAGAGTCGTAGTCTTTTCTCAATTGAGAAAATGGGATGGTGTTAAGGCTCCGCAGTCACCTCCGTCACGCACGATGGGGTGCGAGTTTAGGGGTCATTCGATGTTCCACTCTTCGTCTACTCGTGCGCGGCCTAGTACTTTTCTAAGGCAGAGTTTGGTGGAACCAATCATCCGTACCCACCATCATCCCCATCAAGCCGCCCATGGTGGTCTGAATTTCCAGATGACAGCGTGATAGGCGAAGTAGTGATGTACAGTAAGTTGGGATCTTCAATCGTCGTGAGGAGTTCAGTCAGTTCTCTGTTAGCTGCGTGGAATGTTTGTGCTTCATCTGAGTATACGGTGTGTGGTAACACACGGCGATCAACAAAACCGTTGAAGAGCCATCAGAAATCTATCAGTCGATATATTTGTTGCTAACTCGAGATGTACATTGACTTAGCAAATGTCATGTGATAGTCATTTAATAGCATGTGAGGCCTCCTCTGGCCCTGTAAACTGCAGTGAGACGCCGTGGAAGTGAAGTCCCTGAACGCAGCTGACACCAAATCGTTTGCAGAGCGGCCAGCAATGCTGGTTGTGTTTTCGTGGGTGCAGGATCCATGGCACGGAGCCTGCGTTCCAGGACATCCCAGATATGCTCGATAGGGTTCATATTGGGGCTCCTGGGTGGCCATGGCAGTCGTTGGACTTCCCCTACATGTTCCTGAAACCATTCCCGGGCGACGTGAGAGGGATGTGGGAGCGCGTTATCATCTTGAAACATCGCAGAACCGTCTGGGAGCTGGAAGGCCAAAAATGAGTGGAGATGGTCTCCGAGCAGCTCAACATTACCATTCAAAGTCTCTTCCAGAACAACTAGGAGGCCCATTCCATACCAGAAAAATGCACCCCAGACAACAGAGACACCAACGCCCTGGACCACACCTTCGAGGCAGGCGGGATCCATCGCTTCATGTGATCTGTGCCATACACGTTGCCTCCCATCGGCATGGTGCAGTTGAAACCGTGATTCGTCCGACCATATCACGTTACGCCATTGTTCCAGTGTCCATCCCTGGTGAATGGCGACAAATGCGCGTCGTTGTGCCCGATGACGTTGGGTTAACAGTGGCACTCGTGTGCGGTGCCGGCTCCCATACCCCATAGAACCCATGTTCCTACGGATTGTCCACTGGGAGACGTGTCTAGCACGGCCTGTGTTGAATTGAGCCGTGATTTGTTGAGCGGTTGCCCGCCTGTCACTATTGACAATCCGTCTCAGATGTCGCCGGTCACGGTCATCGAGGGTGGCTGGACGGCTGGTCTTTCGTCTGTTGTGGACGGTGACACCCGCATTCAACCATCCACGATACGCCCTGGACATGGTTGATCGTGTGAAGCCGAATTCCCGCACCACTTCCGAAATCGCACTTCCCATCCGTCGGGCACCGACCACCATACCCCGTTCGAACGGTGTCAGCTCACGACGGCGTTCCATGTTACACCTGTCACATGCACAGCCGCTGCTCACAAAGTCTCATATACAACTGCCGCTGGCACAGGGGGCATGTGGTGCGCAGACAACACACCTGCGCATCAGTGGTCTGCTATCCCATGACATGTGCTCAGGCAGTGTATAGTGCGCGTTGTAGTGCAAGTGAATAATACGATATACGATTTCTTGACTGGTGGCAGACATAAGAGTGGGCCGGCAAAGTCGATTCCTGTTACTGAGAAAGGTCGTACAGGTCGGACGCGATCCAGACGTCAGGAAGCTTTAATTTACTGGAGTGAAACGTTGTAATCCATTTTGCAAGGAAGAGATGTGTGATTTACTTTCTTGGTGGTCTACCGAGCTCGCAGTATCCAGAATTCACTGCGAAGTTCCGCTAGAGTGACCCAAGCTCCTGGATGGCGAAGTCTAACATGCGTCTGCGTTATCAAGACTTGTGTGAAACGATGACGTTCGTCCAACAGTAATTGGTGTTTTTCTCTCATAGACAAGTCGGCGAATTGCAGTCGTCCTCCAAGTCGAATAAGATCATTCATTAGAAAGGGGTGGTAGCGTGCTTTTGGAGATGATGACAGAAGGGAAACATTATTCCGAAGTGCTGTCAATTCGCTGGTGAAGCATTCTTCTTGGACATTTCTAATCCAGTAGTTTCGAGCAACTTCCAGTTCCGCAACTGTCAAAGCGTGGGATGTTATTTTCTTCTCCTTCGCTGCACCTATAAAGCGAAAGACCCAACCCATGACGTGAAGTACATTCCAATAGGAATAGAATCGTTCAACGTTCACAAGTGGTTCTCCCATTGTTATCGCTAGAACTTGTGAGGATGATTTCTTTACTTCTGGTAGTGTCATGTCGGAGTCACTGATGTCATGAGGCCAGGAATCGCTCCTGAGCCAGCCAGTCTGGTCCATTCCACCAACGACCAAGTGAAAGAAAATCATCGGCGTGAACTCCTCGGGTGAGATGATCTGCTGGGTTCTGGCTTCCCGGACATTGTCTCCATTGACTCGGCGTAGTGTAGTGTAGGATTTCATTCACCCTATTACACACAAACTTCTTCCATTTGTTGGTATCATTTCTTATCCAAACAAGTATCACCGTTGAGTCACTCCATAAGATAGATTTGGTGACTTCGAAATCAGTCGCCTTACAGAAGTAGTTTGGGAGACGTGAAGCAATTAATGCGGCGAGTAGTTCCAATCCAGAAAGTGTGACTCTTTTACAGGAGCAACCCTAGTGTTGCTGCAGGCTAATCGTATCAGCCATGAGTTCTCAGTCGTGGTTCGCACGTATAGTACAGCTCCGTAGGCCCTTTCGGATGCGTCGCAAAACAAGTGAATTTCAGAATCCATCTGTCCAGGAGTGCAATCGTTGCACGAGATCTGATGGCTATATCTCTTTCCAGTCGATTCCCCTGAGCCAAATGTCTTGGAAGAGAATTTTAGCGATGATGTAGACTGGAGCAAACAAACCAAGAGGATCGAAAAATATGGATGTTGCACGGGGAACGTTTCGCTTAGTTCCATGTTTTTAATAGGATATCAGTAATATCAGACTGATCAGTAAAGATGTAGTCTTCCATGGTATTTTAGGCCGCTCGTTAACACACGTATCTGACTTATATTCCTGGTCTTCACCTTCCCATATATCTCGAAGATATAGAACTTGTGGCCCGTTTCGAGAGAGGAGCTTGATGTCCTTCAGTAAAGCAGTGGATTCGTAGTAAAGCATAATGACCTCGTTGTCTTCTTTTTCTGTATCTGTAAAGTAATCCATAAAGCCATAAACAGACGAGGATATTTATTACACTACAGATGGCGTAACTGGATGGTACAACTTTTTACTCCACTGCCGTGTACTGTATGAAATCAGGTACACACGCTTACCATTACCGTGGCAAGTTATTGCTAGAAAATGGCTGACGTCGAATATATGATGACGATAGTCGCTGCAGCTGCAGTTATTATTATGATTTCTCGCCGTCGCAGGAGAGCAAAATTAGGATGGTACAGTAGAAGGTGGTGGACTCGACCATGGATTCAAAGGCGTGATGAAGATGGTAGAGAATTGCACAGCTTATTAAATAAATAGCTACGACTTGAATACTCAGAATCCTACAAAAATGTCTTGAGAATGGATGAGGTACAGTTCCCGAAGCTTTTTTTAATTTGGTAGAACCCCGAATCATAAATATAAACACCAACTTGCGAGAAAGTATTTCAGCATCAAAGAGGTACGTATAATTATGAATGTTACCTGGTTCCTACATACCTAAAACACGCTATACCATATAGGCCTACATAACCTAAAACCTAAATATTAACACTATTTCCCATTTCAACAGATTAGTGCTGGTCTTTATTCCTGGCAAATGGAGAAAGTTACAAAAAATTATGTATTATTTTAGGATTTCTCCGAGTGCTATCTCAACAATAATTCCAGAAACATGTAAAGCTATTTGTATGAAAGCGTGAAGGATGAATACTTGAAGATAGGTCTACAGATTTAATTATTCTCATATTATGTTGGTAGAGGTTAACATGCTTAGTAGGTACCAGGGATATGTGCTGTAATATCGATATTTTTCATCAGCTTATGGCAACTATAGCCTACTATAGGCCTAATTTCTGCAAACAAATATTTTTCAAAACAAATTCTGTGTTATTTAAACTGTGTTTTAAATAAATGTTTCATGCTACAGTTTGGTAGCATTATTTGTTGAGTTTGTAGTTTCCATTATTATACTTATACTCTGCAATGGAACTTATGTGGAGCATTTTTTTTCAGATGCCATCAACAGAAAATTAGTGGCATGAAATATCCGAGCAGTATGAAGAAATATGGAACTTTCCCAAATGTCTTCGTACTCTTGGTGGAAAACATGTTTAATTTACTGCTGTTTCAATTACAAGGAGGAAAGAGCATAGTCTTACTTGCTCTACAGTAGTTGATGCAGGATATACATTTCTGTATGTACACTACTGTCCGAAAGTTAAGCATAATCACTAAACGACGCCATACCGCCTGATAAGAATGTCAGACGGATTGCTGAACTAACGGAAGCTGACTCACACATCATATGTCACACAACTTGTCCAAAAAACAGTGTCAGAAAGGTTCTGATGGCTAAGGTACACCTTTGACAACAACTAGGTAATGCCTTCCACAACAAAATATGCTGTTAATAGGGTGTATGGTTACCCCTAATGGACACACATATTTCGCAGCGACGTGGCGTGCTCTCTATCAGATAGTGCAAGAGCTCTTGCGGCAGTCGATCCAATTCCTCCGAAAGGGCAATGCGAAGGTCTCAGAGGCTCCTTGGTGGAGGCTGATGGGATGCAATTCGCATCCCCAATGCATTTCAGGTATGTTCTATGGGATTCAGATCCGCAGACCTCTCTGGCCAGTCCATGCAATGAATGTCTTCCCCAGCCAGAAATTCATCCACCAGAGCAGCGCTGTGCGGTCGGTTATTATTGTCCATTAAGAGGAAATCGGGATCAACCGCACCTCTAGAGAGTCGAACATGTGGTCTCAGTACCTCATCCCTGTATCTCCGATCGTTAACAGTTTTCCTCGGACCACCCATGAAAATGTGCAGGTCCGTACGGCCATTCAACATGATGCCGCCCCACAACATGACGCCACCACCACAATACTGGTCCCATTCCACGATGTTCCTGTGGTTGTATCGGTTACCCAGTTCTCTCCAGATTAATGTGCGACGGGAATCGTTTTGCAAACTGAAGCGGGATTCATCTGTGATGAGCACATGCCTCCATTCATTCATGGTCCAGTTTCGATGTTGACAGCTCCACAGAAAACGGGCCCGTCTCTGTGCTGGAGTGAGCGGGATGCTGTTCTGAGCCTCCGGTACTCAGTTTGCCGGGAAACGGCAAACCCTGAGATGGCTGCAAGCTCCGCCGACAATTCTCTTGCAGGTGCACCCCAATTTCGTCGTGCGGTAAATGGCCACATATCGGTCCTGCTGTGGGGTGGTTACCCTTGGTCGACCTGGTACTGTATTACGACTAACATCTCCTGTGTCTCGAAATAGTCTCCAAAGTCTGGAAGTGACACTTTGTGGCACATTCAAGGATACGGCGACTTCAATCTGTGTCTGGCCTGCTTCCAGACGGTCGAGTATTCTACCCTGCAAAACGGGGTCCAAATGGCGTCGTTGTACCACTCCGCACACTATTACAGGGCAAACACGACTAAGGGAATATAGGGCGCCGGCACTGGCTTTGTTTACCTTGCGGTTACGCCGCTAGTCAAAGCAGGGAACACTCCTTTCCTACACAGAGCGAACACGTAAGGTTGGTAGGTGCATATGTCGTGCGATTTGCGGTCTATTTCCTGTTGACCTGCTTACTCGTAACTTATGCTTAACTTTTTTACACTAGTGTAGATGCAGGATGCAATGGACGAATAAGTGATGGAGGTGTGTTCAGAAATAATACATTACGTACAAAAATGGACAAAAATTTAGCCAACTTCCCTTTGTCAAAACAATTACCAGGGAGCACTGTCTAATTTCCCTATGTGATAGTTGCAGATGATGCTTTCCCTCTACAAGAAAACATCATGAAGCCTCACAAAGGGAATCTCACTCAGCAGATTTAATTATCGCTTGAGCAGAGCTAGGCATACATCAGAACAATGCATTTGGCATATTGTGCTAGATATTTAGAATTTTACTGAAATAAAACCGGCCTTCCTGTGGAAACAGTTGAAATAATAATGTTATTTGCCAGTGCACTGTACAATTTTTTATTAGCTACAGGTAATAAAAGATATGTAGAGCAACTAGAAGAGAACAGTGTGTAGTTGTTCCTGGTGGATGGAGGAATGAGAATAATGTAGGATTACAGAGGGTAGAGAGGCAAAGGTCTGCAGAGGATGAGAGGAAAGTAAGAGATACGTACCAGAAATATTTTAATACTACTGGTCAATAAAGAATTATAATTATTAGCATAATAAAGAAGTATATATTGAAATAAAACTTACAATAAATATGAATAAAAGAAATTAAATTTAAACTATGTGGAATATAGTGTTCCTAGAAATTCGACTAAATGTTCATAATGTTTAATTTCTTGTATTAACTACGCTGGAAGTGTAAAATGTATCATAATTCATATTTTAATCTAAGTTGTGCTTCTGTCATTCCATATGTAAGTACTAGTATTTTATTTTTTATATGAGCTTTTACTGTGTTATACTGTAACTGAAAATTAATACCAGTGAATTACAATAAATTAACATAATAAATAGGAAATAAAACATGGTTGAAAATGTACTATGTTCACTCATTCCACATGTGCTAGTATTTTAATTTTACTCTTTTGCATCTGAAAAATTACATCAATGTGAAAATACAAGAAAGTTACATAAAAAACTTGAAGTTTTAAATTAAATTTAAAACATCTAAACCAGTCTTCCCTTATTACTCACTCAGTCTGATGTCTTCTTCCTGCAGACTCAGTATAATACCAAATAATTGTATCTTTCCTTGAATAACAAGGGCTTTGTTCTTTAATTATTTTAATGAACTGGAAACAAACAAACCAAATGCATCCAGATCAGACAGCTGCTGTGTTTCCCTTGTCACAGAGTCACTGAAGTGGCTTGTTGAAGGAGTTTGTCTTCCTCTTGCTGAATTAGTTTCTTTTCCTGACCTCTTGATATACCACTTTCACGTGGTGATGGTTGATTTGGTGATGATGGTGAAAGTGAAGCAATTAACAGTGGTGATAGATCAACAAGATGTTGATGGAACTGGCTTCATCACTTTCCAGTCTCCAACTACAGGGACTTCATTAAGAGATGGAACACCTTCGCACGTAAATTCAACCTGAAATGAACAATAAATGTTAAATGTTGTATTCATGTTTCACATTCCATAATTTATAATAATTTAATACTAGGACATAGTAAATAGAATGTTAGTATTCATTTTATTAAAATTATAATGGTTTCCAGTTGAATTCAAATGTTACAAGGCCCATTATATTGTAGAAAATTAGCATGGATTCTCTTATCC